>NC_090371.1:197518725-198786711 GCF_036365525.1 Heterodontus francisci | reverse complement strand
TAACAGATTGTGACAGGAAGGGACAGTGTGTACAAATCTAAGAGTAAATCAACAGATAAGGCTACAGGTTACAAAAATAATAGAAGGGCAAAACCAAAGGCTTTGTATCTGAATGCACGTAGCATTCGAAACAAAACAGGTGAACTGAGAGCGCAAATAGAAATAAATAAGTATGATCTGATAGTCATTACAGAGACATGGCTACAGGACGACATAGATTGGGACCTGAATATTGAAGGGTACACGGCATTTAGGAAGGACAGAAAGCTAGGAAAAGGTGAAGGGTAATTATGTCAATTAATGATGGTATTAGCGCAATAGAGAAGGATCACCTAAGTTCAGGAGACTAGGAGGTAGAAGCAGTTTGGGTACAGATGAGAAATCATAAAGGCAGGAAGTCACTTGTGGGAGTAGTGTACAGGCCACCTAACATTAACCACACTTTAGGACGGGGTATAAAGGAAGAAATAATGGCAACTTGTCAGAAAGGTACAGCGATAATTGTGAGGGATTTTAACCTACATATAGACTGAAAAAAATCAGATGGGTAGAGGTAGCCTAGATGAGAAGTACATGGAATGTTTTTGGGATAATTTCTTGGAACAATACATTCTAGAGCCAACCAGAGAGCAGGCTATACTAGACCTGGTATTGTGCAACAAGATAGGATTAATTAATGACCTCATAGTTAAGGTGCCCCTAGGTAGCAGCAATCATAATATGTTTGAATTTTACATTCAGTTCGAGGGAGAGAAGAGTGGGTCCAAGACTAGTATTTTAAACTTAGATAAGGGCAATTATGAGGGCATGAAAGCAGTTCACTAAAGTGAACTGGCAAATCAGGGATAGGTCACTAGAGATGCAGTGGCAGACAGTGAAGGGGATATTTCAGAATACACAGAATAGATACATTTCAACGAGGAAGAAAAATTCCAAGGGTGGGACCTGCCATACATGGTTAACTAAAATAGTTAAAGAAAGTATCAAACGTAAAGAAAAAGCCTATAATTGCGCAAAGATGGGGGCAGGTCAGAAGATTGAACAGAATATAAAAAACAGTAAAGAATGACTAAAAGATTGATAAGGAAGGTAAAATTAGAGTACGAGAGAAAGTTGGCTAGAAATATAAAGACAGATAGTAAGAGTTTCTATAGATATTTTAAAAAGAAAATAGTTAACAAAGTGAGCATTGGTCCTATAGAAAGTGAGTCTGGGGAATTAATAATGGATAATAAGGAGATGGCAGATGAATTGAACAGATATTTTGCATCGGTCTTCACTATAGAGGATACAAGTAACATTCCAGTATTAGCTGTAAGTCAGGAAATGGAAAGGAGGGAGGAACTCAAGAAAATTACAATCACAGGAAAGTGGTACTGAACAAATTGTTGGAGCTGCGGGCTGACAAGTCCCCGGGTCCTGATGGACTTCATCCTAGGGTGTTAAAAGAAGTGGCTAGTGAGATAGTTAATGCATTAGTTTTAATTTTCCAAAATTCCCTAGATTCGGGAAAGGTTCCATTAGATTGGAAAATAGCGAATTTAACTCCTTTCTTCAAAAAGGGAGACTGAAAGCAGGAAACTACAGGCCAGTTACCTTAACATCTGTCTTAGGGAAAATGTTGGAAGCCATTATTAAAGACTTTGTAGCAGGGCATTTAGAAAAATTCAAGGTAATCAGGCAGAGTCAACATGGTTTTGTGATAGGGAAATCATGTTTAACCAGTTTTTTGGAGTTTTTCCGATCACCGTCTGTTAATATGCAAATGTATTTTCCAGCCACGGCTGATATGTTTAACAAGACCTTTCTTCACTCCAGTAACAGTTTAATATCAATGTTCATGACAAAACTAATGAGCCTCCTTCTTGGCTGGTGGGGGCCTAGCATGACAGTGGCCACTATGAATATGTTTGGTCCTCTTGGGTATGAGAGGGGAAAAGTCAGCCACGATACCTTCACTTTGTCATTATCTGGTGATTCTTCTGCTGGAAGTGCCCAGGAGGACAGAATTGCCTTTGGCTATGATGGTCCTCATGGTCATACTACTTATTGAAACTCTCTGTCCAGACTTACACATGGAGTACACAGCTTGGATGAGATGTTGGACAAACAAAACATTTATTGAACGATAAATTAAGATGACACATGACACAAAGGAGGACAGATGAGAGGAAAAGTAGGAGGAAAAACAAGAGCAGGAGAAAAACAGACCAGAAAACAGAGCTACAGGCTTTTGACAAAGGAAGGAGTCTGTAAAACATGTGTGGAGTTTACGGAAGTGGTTTATGTCTCTGCTGAGCCCCCCAATATGTTTTTAATTGTGAATGCATTTGCACCAATTACGTTGCATAAAAGCTGTTGCAAACATTAAGAGGTGGAACTTTTGTGGAGGTTCATTTGGATCTTAGCTTCCACAGATGACA
The DNA here is from genome assembly GCF_036365525.1 of Heterodontus francisci. Classification (NCBI taxonomy): domain Eukaryota; kingdom Metazoa; phylum Chordata; class Chondrichthyes; order Heterodontiformes; family Heterodontidae; genus Heterodontus; species Heterodontus francisci. The sequence goes on along the minus strand of NC_090371.1, from coordinate 198,784,288 downwards.
GTGTTATGACTTCAGCCATTGTGTTCCATAAATCACCTTTGTTTACACTTACTTCTAATCAGTCATTTATCCAGTTCTTCTTTAGAAGGAGTTAATACAATAACTATTTCTTCTGATAATCTTTTCTGTTATTACTCAGTGAAAAAAAAACATAATCTCTAGTTTCATTTGAGACTTGTTCATTTTGTTCTTCTGGACCCACTGCATCAATCTCTTTGGTCACTTGGTGAGAATCCTCTCAGATATTTATCTTGCTTTCATCTCTAAATTAGTCTGAAAACAGTTTATGACACTTCGGATAAAACTATTAGAAGAAAGATAAATATTGTTCCCTGTTATGTGTTAAATCTTAGAGTGGAAAATCTTAGACTAGACTATGCTGTAATGTACAACTCTCTCCCACTCCCTTGAAATAGGTGCAATTTAAATGAATTGACAAAACCTTCACACTGCTTTTAGCATCTGCATTGCTTTACATGTCATAGTAAACATCTCACTGCTTTTTTCCTTAGTTTTGGAGTAGTCTTTGTAGCTGGTAACAATTTGACCAGCCTTACAAAGCTAACAAATAATTAAATGATTGTAATGTTTTCTGTTTTATATATATTCCTTCCTTAGATTTTCATTTCCTTATTTCTGAGGTTGTTTCATGGTATTTAAGACTGAGATGAGGAGGAATTTCTTCACTCAGAGGGTGGTAAATCTTTGGAATTCTCTACGCAGAGGGCTGTGGAAGCTCAACCATTGAGCATGTTCAAGACAGAAATCGATAGATATCTGGATACTAATGATATCAAGGGATATGGGGATGGCGGGGGAAAGTGGCGTTGAGGTAGATTTTTTTTTAGAGATACAGCACTGAAACAGGCCCTTCGGCCCACCGAGTCTGTGCCGACCATCAACCACCCATTTATACTAATCCTACACTAATCCCATATTCCTAACAAACATCCCCACATGTCCCTATATTTCCCTACCACCTACCTATACTAGTGGCAATTTATAATGGCCAATTTACCTACCAACCTGCAAGTCTTTTGGCTTGTGGGAGGAAACCGGAACACCCGGAGAAAACCCACGCAGACACAGGGAGAACTTGCAAACTCCACACAGGCAGTACCCAGAATTGAACCCGGGTCGCTGGAGCTGTGAGGCTGCAGTGCTAACCACTGCGCCGCCCTAGATGATCAGCCATGACCTAATTGAGGCTTGATGGACTGAATGGTCTACTCCTGCTGCTATGTTCCTATGTTCCTATCAGACTATAACACAAATACTAGGTGTGGTTTATGATTATATAGTCTGAATCAGCTTTACAGACACCCCCTTTTTAAGTCTATCTGCATTTATGACCTTCTGAAACATAAGGTACTCTGCAGGTTTATTTTGGCCAGCTGTAAGTTCATTACCATTAACATATAGATTGAGCATCGTAGTAAACAGCATTTTGATCTGCTTTGAAAATTCACTCTGAAGTAATATTGTTTACATTGCTGTTATGAAAGCATTGATCTAATGGAATACAAAACTGAGAGCTTTTACTTACATTTTTAGAAAATCAACTTTTTCACAAAAATACTCTGCATTAAAACTGCATGTCAGCATGCACTGAAATTATAATAAGAGTACTTTATTTGGTTGTATATAGGACATAATAAGGTGAAACAACCCAGATGAATAATTGTATGATAAAGGAAATACAAATATTTCATATTTTCTTTCCAAATTTGAGAGGAATGAAAGATAGTCGGATATCTTAATCGATCCCGCAATCCCTGTGGGGAGCTGTGCTTGAAGGGAAAGTGGATCAGAGAAACATGCTCCAGCGTCATCGTCCTATCTCTGACCTTTGTACTCCTCTTGAGCACAGTTCCCCACTGGCAACCAATTAAAAACTCTTCCATTTTTAAAGTCAATTAAAATAAAAGTAGGGAGAGATGTAAAACGGGCTTCTAATTTGCTATCACCTGTTTTTCACTAGCACAAAAGTCAAAATCTACCCCTGTATCGGGTCCCTGGGATACAGTTTAGACACTTTTGTTCTAAGTGACCAAACACTACATAGGGGGATGAATATGAGGAGTCCATTGTAAAGAGTGGAAGAACCTGCAACTACAATGACAATCTTTATAGAGTTAAGTATATGCAAGACACTTACCATATTCATCAATGACAAATGGAAAATTCATGTGGCAAATCTTTTAGAAAATTTACTGCACTATTTTTCTTCTACTTTATGTTGCTTCTAGGGCATTTGATGGCATAGTAGGTTGGCACACTGTTGTTTCATCTCTGGAACGGTGGTCTAAAACCACAGCCTGAACTGATGGGATGAATGTTTCTTTTCTCTGCCACGTATAAAGGTCTAATGTGGCCAATTTCAATCCAGTTCTAATTGGGTGCCAGTCCACAACATTAAATTGCCCATATTCGTATGAAATTGACACTGTATTTGGTAATTGCACTTACAGAGCCAGTAAGATAGTTGGTGTGGGAAATGAAAAAGGAGACATTCACATGAATGCAGTGTGGTGCTTTTCTGAGTGCTGACATAATCACTGCCTGTGTTGGTTGGAAAAATACTGACCAACCTCGAGCACTGAACTGGCTCGTCAATTTTTATTTCAACAGCATTCCTTGGTTCCCTTAAAGCCACACTCCCCAGCTCCCTTAAAATTACACTCCTCAGCTTCCTTAAAGTCACATACCCAGCTCCTGTAAGGTCACATTCTTCAACTCCCTTAAAGTCACATTCTACAGTTCTTTTTATAGTACCAGTCCTTGACTCTTTTCAAAGTCCCACTACCCAGCTAATCTTCAGGCTGCTCCCACAGTTTCCCAAAAGGCAGCTCCAACATTGTAGAAAATAGAAGGAAAAGTAAACTCTAAAGAGGCAAATATGAGAAAAGTGAAAACTTAGAGAAGAAAAAGCTATGAGATAAAAGTGGGAAAGGAGAAAAAATGGAGTGTGGAAGAGAGAATAAGATAAGAGAATAAAATAAAGAGAGACAAAGTGAGAGAGGAGACAGAAAAAATGGTGGAGGTGAGGGAAAAGTGGAGGAAAGAAATACAAGTCAAGGATAGCATGACACAGAATTGGAGTAGGAAAGATCAGAAACAGAAATGGAGAAGACAGCAAATGAAACATGTGAAAGAAAAGTGAGAGGGAACACAGAAGACTGCAAATGAAACAAGTATTTTCTGTTTTTGTTAGTTATGGATACTCCTTGGGCTCTTTCAAAAACTTAGTGAGTCTATCTAATGCGTAGCTGAGCCATACAGACCAGAATGGTCCCAGGTTCAATGCCCAATCTGGTTGACAGTGGTAATGGTATTTCAATGTCCCTGGATCAGGGGAAAATGACCAGGGATCTCAGTCTTGATCATTATCCAGCAAATGCTGTTCGAAAATATGCATATGTGGGTCAGACTGGATCAGGCATGGCTATGATGCCCCACATGGATCACTAACACATCAACACTCATTGTCAAGGATTATATGTGAATAGAGGCAACCTAGGCAAAGTAGCAAAGTGTGCAGATTCCTGCACATACATACACAAGCAATAAGTCAACACCTTCAGGAAAGGAGAATAGAACACCCCCATATAAATAATTTTCCACTAACCTGTGCTGGTGCCCAGCCACACAGCAGCCTGAAAGGTAGAGCACAGGCCATGTTCTGAGATAAATAACATATGTGCTGCGCAAAAAAAAGAGACCGCATACTTAAAAAAGGGCCACGCACAGCAGCTAAATATTAAAGGGAAATTTGCTTCCAGATACAGGGCTGAATTTTCCTGGTCCCGTGGTTTGGAGGCAGGGCTGGGAGCAAAATTAGAGAATTTCGCATTGGAAAAGCTCCCCGATGTGATCCCGCCTCCAAGCACTCTTGCCGGAGTCGGGGTCTGACCGGCACTGGCTACCTGACTGGCAGCAGCAGGTAGCAAATTAGGCACAGTTAAGTCCCACTTGGGGTCAAATTGGTGACAGGCACACTGCTGCGGCCAAAGCCCAGTCGTTGCCAGGAGTCATTTTGCCCAGCAGCAGGCCAAAGGGCCAACAAGGCCTACTTTAAATCCCCATTCCCACTCCCTGGCCCCACCACCAGAGCTATAGGTGCCACGGGGCCACAGCTGCAGCCACAGGCCATCCTACGGTGGGGCTCCCCGCAACAATGATGGCCTGAAAACTGTGTGGCCACAATTTTTTTGTACAGTTTCATAATTCTTCAGAGAGCGCCTCCATTATGAGGTTCCCTCACATTCTCCTAACTACGTTGGTGCCACCCACCTCTCCCAGTGGGGATGCCAGCCAAACATCGCTGCGGGCCCTCCTATTGAACCTGCTGGTTCTCTGGTCCCCCCGCCATCCTTAATTGGCCTCCTCCGGGAAGATCGTGGCTGACATGCCGCCACAGCCACTTTCGGGTTCCCAACCCAGAATTGAGCCTGACATCAGGGTCCCAACCATCTCGCCAAAATCCAGCCCGCTCAGTGGGTAGATGAAACGTGCGGTGTGGTACGGAGCCATTTAGACCAAGAGGCTCTGAGGTTCAATCTCTGGTCTGCACTAAATAAACCGATTACTGTTGCAATAGCAGTAATGGTATCATCATTCGTCTTGAAGCCCTTGAACTATCAAGGAAAGCATTGGACCAAAGTTCCCACTCTTGACTCATAAGCAATAACCTTTACTGTATGGCTGTACAACAAAATTGGGCTCAACTTTAATGGTCGCCACTGCCATTTTAATGTCTAATCTCACACATGGGCATTTGGATAAGTTACCAGAGTGTTGTTACTATCTATGGAACTAAAAGAGTTACAAGCATACGAGAGATGAGATAGATAAACAAAACTGAATTACCTCGTCACATTTGGTAAGTTTCAGCCAGTGAAAGATTGTGCAGAGTGAATCCAGTAGTTATCCAACATTAAGTCAAAAGGCGTGCTTTAAAATTGCTGCTTAGGCCTGAACGTACAGCAACAATGACTGCAATAAATAACATGAATTAAGTGAAATACACAAATATATCCACATTATCAAATAGAAACGATTGATATAAATATATGTTTAAGAGTGCAGTATACTTTTACAGTAGCTTGAAAGAATCATCGCCAATCAATGGCTTTAGAAATAGAAGCATGAAAACATAAGACTGGGAGAACAGATTGTGTTTCTGTCTATGCAAGGTAAATTCTGAGAATATAACTGAGTCAGCAATGAAACTGGGTAACAAATTCCATGGGATAATAGCAGAACTGAAGAAAGAACATTGTGCAACCTATTTAATACACAAAAAAAATCTCCATTAATTTATTCTTTAACAATAATGATGCAGCATTTGCAATTCAGCAGGGGCTCTGACACCTATTCTGGTTCAGTGCCAGAGTAAATATATATGCAACTGCAACCAGCTGAATGATCCTGCCAAGATAGAATAACAGACTTTTAAAATGCTGAGCCAATAATTTATTATTGAACTCTGGGAGTATGGATTTGCTGACTAATCAATTTGTTGTCTAATAATAAGGTTTATTTGACTGCTTGCAGAAATGCATCTTAAATGGAATTAATTCTGGGGATCTGTCTGATTACACCATCTTCAAAATTCCACATCAGTCTTAGAGATCAAAACGCGAAGGAAAACCTATCAATTTGTTTGTAAATATGAAACATTAACACTGTATCTATTAATCACAGGGAGTCCTTTGAAATCCTTTTACAACTGCAACTACCTTTTTATTAAAACTTACCTAGTCTTCTTAAAGACTTGGCTTGTACTCCATCATACAATAAGTGTCAGCATAACTAATTGCTGGCTCTATTATCTTACTGTGTTGGAAATAATACCCTATCCATGAAAATAGTGGCAAATTTGTGTTATAAAGGCCGTGATGCTGCTTTCTTTGACTTTGTGAGATCCACCTGTGAGGATTGTCCTCAGATGTTAGAAATGCAAACCAGAGCCCTGTCTTCTGTGATGGTGCTAAAACAAACAAAAGAAGCACTTAGTGTTCGTGCAAAAGCTGAGAAAAAACATGGCTTCCCCACAGCAAGTGTCCAAATCTTTCTGTGTATTCTTCCTTGCCAAACAAACAGTAGAATAGTTGTAATAACAGAAAATGCTGGAAACACTCAGCAGGTCAGGTAGAATTTGTGGAGAGAGAAACAGAGTTAATGGGCAGAATCTTACCACCTCTAAAATTTTTCTGCCATTAGGACTAAAAGCAGGTCCTAATGCCAATGGTGTCTGCTGGCTGCATGGCGTTGCCAATTAAAAGGTCACCTCTGCCTTCGCCGTCCAATTAAGGATTGCAGGCAGGTTCCCAAGACAGGAGACTTATTCAGAGAGCCTGCAGCTGTGGACAGCTGGCAGCCCCACCAAGAGACATGGATGTTGCTGAAGCATGTAAGGGATTTTGCTCGTGTTCCCACCCCTAAACCCGTCTCCGTGGGACAGGGACCATTCTGCCCAACATTTCAGGTCGATGACCTTTTGTCAGTTACAAACAGCATTGAGATAAATGACCTGTATTGATGGACTGATAAACATTGGCCAGAACACCAGGAGAACTTCCCAATTCCTGGGATCTATTACATCCATCTTATTTATTTATTTAGAGATACAGCACTGAAACAGGCCCTTTGGCCCACCGAGTCTGTGCCGACCAATGACCACCCATTTATACTAATCCTACATTAAGCCCATATTTCCTACTACATCCCCATTCTCCTACCACCTACCTACACTAGGGGCAATTTACAATGGCCAATTTATCTATCAACCTGCAAGTCTTTGGCTGTGGGAGGAAACCGGAGCACCCGGCGGAAACCCATGCGGTCACAGGGAGAACTTGCAAACTCTGCACAGGCAGTACCCAGAACTGAACCCGGGTCGCTGGAGCTGCGAGACTGCAGTGCTAACCACTGCACCACCCAGGAAGCAAGGAAGCGGGGATTTGTTTTAATGTCTCATGTGAAAGATAGCAATACAGCACTCTCTCAATATAAAATGAATTGGCATTTGAAAAAGTATGGTCTAATAAATGAAAGTCAACATGAATTTGTTAAAGGCAAATTATATTTGACTAAATTGATCAAGTTATTTGATGAAGTAACAAAGACATATGACGAGGATAGTGCAGTTGATGTTGTGCATATGGACTTTCAAAAGGCATCTAACACGTCTGATCATATAATAGACTTGTAAACAATACTGAAACACATGGGATTAAAGGGATTGGCAGCATGGGTGGAAAATTGGGTAAGGGACAGAAAGCAAAGAGTATTGGTAAACAGTTGTTTGTCAGATTGGAGGGAGATATACAGTGGTATTTCATAGGATCACTAAACCTTTTGATATTGTTAATAAGCTGATCGTTAGCATTAGAGGGTAGATATGGAGGTAAAATTAGTCTGGACTCCTTTTCGGGCCCAGACTTGATGCTCTGCGAGCAGTGAATGCTCAGTCCAAGAGACCTGAGGATCGATAGAAATTGGTCCTTGGGCCTCATCTACATACACAGAGCGAGCAGCCAGCACTGGATACGCCACCATAGGCAGCTCACGCCACCATAGGCAGCTCACCTGATGAGGGAAAAAAAGGACGATCTGCCTCACCAGCAGCGGACCTCAGGCAATTCCTGGAAGAGGGAAATTGAACGGGTTCTGGGGGAGATTGCAACACCTGTGGAACCGTAGCACAAGAAGGATTTGAAAAAACAAATTTTTCAATCTTATAATTAGTTGTCTGCCATGGGAGCCACTGAAGATTCCTGAGTGGGGCAGGTCTGACATTCATCGATAACTAATTTTGTTAAAGGGCCCTTCAACAGGCACCAGGCCCCCATTAACATATTCAAGATCCTAATGTCTATTTTAGGTGTCCACCAGGATGCCTAAAAAATGAGCTCCAATAATTAGCATTGGGACCAATGCCTGTGCAGTCTGGGCACAGGCCACCCCACTGATCAACTGATATGCTTTGCGCATGCCAGACGCCCAAAAAATGGGTGCAATGCTTATTAATTTCTACATACCCCATGGAAAGTAAGCTACACTATCCCTTTGTAAGGGGGATGAACAGATTCTAAACAAATTTCCACCTTTCAGGGGCCAGGCCACGGCTAAGGCCTGGAAATCGAGGTGAATGCCACTTCTGCCACTGAAGCAACCAGTGTGACTGCTTCCTCTTGGCATACTGGCCATAATTGATGTCCTTAGCCTACTTCCCAGGCTACGACCATGAGAAATCCTGTCCTGTGAGTTCCTTCCCATGGCTGCACCCCCTCCTTCTTGTTTGGAGTGGACAGAGAGTGTTTTTTTTTGAGATATAACTGCGTTCCACCTGAGAGTCCGGACCCGGCTCCTGATCTGGAATCCTCCATCTGGAGGAAATTGGAATCTGGAATCGTGATTATCAGCCCCCTGAATTTGTCACACTGCTTGTCTGACATCCTGGAGGAAATGTTCATTCGCGCTATGCAGATTTATATCGATGTCATTGGAGAATGCTGCACAGGGAGCCTGCAGCATTGTCTGCCTCCAGGAATCAACGTCAAGTTACGACCCATATTACTTTTACCCACCCCCAGTACTGGATGAGCAGTAATTTCCTTCAAGTAAAGATTGGAAGACTGAAGTCATTGTCTTCAGACCCTGCCACAAACTCAGTTCCCTAGCCATTGATTCCATCCTGCTTCCTATCCATTGTTTGAGGTAGAACCAGAATGTTTGTAACTTCACTGTCCTATATGACCCAGAACTGAGCTTCCAACCCTATATCATTTCTGTCACCTAGATTGCCTACTTCAACTGCCATAGCATCACCTGTCTCTGCCCCTGCCTCAGCTCATCTGCTATTGAAACCTTCAACCATGCCTCTGTTAGCTCCAGATTTGACAATTCCAATACTCTCCTGGCTGGCCTCCCAGCTTGCAGCCTCCATAAGTTTGAAATTATTCAAAACTCTGCTGCCCATATCCAAACTTGCATTAAGTCCTGTTCGCCCATCCCCACTGTGCTCACTAACCTACATTGTCTTCTGATCACGCAACACCTCAATTTTAAAATTCTCATCCTTGTTTTCAAATCCCTCCATGCCCCCAGCCCTCCCTATCTCTAGAACTCTTGCACCCCTATGATTCTCCAAAATCTCTGTGCTCCTCTAATTCTGGCTTCTTGCACATCCCAGATTTTAATCTCTCCACTATTGGCATCCATGCCTTCAGCAGCCTAGGCACTAAGCTCTGGAATTCTCTCCCAAAACCTTTCAGCTTGTGTGAACAAGAGCAGGGACTGCAGGGAGGATGGGCAAACTGACCACAGCACCGTGGAGCAGGGGGCCATTCAAGTGGCAGGAGAAAAAATGAATGCAGTAGTAGTAGGGGACAGTATAGGTCGGGTCATATATCCTGTTCTCTGCAGCTGTGAGCACAAGTCCCAAAGGCTGTGTTGCCTGCATGGTGCGAGGGTGAAGGACATATCCTCAGGGCTGGAGAGGAACTTGGAGTGGGAGGGGAAGGATCCAGTTGTTGTGGGCCATGTGGATACCAATGACATAGGTTGGACTAAGAAAGAGGTTCTGCTGAGGGAGTATGAGCAGCTAGGGGATAAATTAAAAAAGAACCACAAAGGTAATAATCTCTGGATTACAAATGAGCTATGAGCAAATTGGGATAGGGTAATTAAGATCAGAGAGCTGAATGCGTGGGTCAAAGATTGGTGTGGGAGAAATGGGTTTCAATTCATGGGGCACTGGCACCAGTACTTGGGAAAGAGGGAGCTGTACCGTTGGGATGGTCTTCACCTGAACTGCACTGGGACCAGTGTCCTGGCAAATTAGATAACTAGGGCTTTAAACTAAATAGTGGGGGAAGAGTTCAGTTAAGGCCGAATTTAGAAAGTTAAGTAGAAAGGACAAGGCAATAGTATAGTGCAGGGTCGCAACATGGGTAATGATAATCAGAGTGTGACAGGAAGGGACAGAGTGTATAAACAGAAGAGTTCAGCAGGAAGTAAGGTCAGAGTAGGGAAAAATGGTAAAAAGACAGAAGTAAAGGCTCTTTATCTGAATGTATAAAGCATTCGGAACAAGATGAAGGAATTGATAGCACAAATGGAAGTAAATAGGTATGATATGATAACCATTACAGAGACTTGGATGCAAGTTGACTAAGGCCAGGAACTAAATAGTCAAGTGTATTTGCCATTTTGGAAGGATAGGATGAAAGGAAAATGAGGTGGCGTAGCTCTGTTAATAAAGGATGAGACCGGTACAGTCGTGAGAAATTATTTTGGCTCAGAAGATCAAGATGTGGAATCAGTTGGGTAGAGATAAGAAATAGTAAAGGAAAGAAATCACTTGTGGGAGTAGTTTATAGGCCACCTAACAGTAGTTACACTGTAGGACAGAGTATAAATCAAAAAATAATGGGGTCCTGTAGGAAAGAGACTGCAACGATCATGGGTGATTTTAATCTTCATATAGATTGAACTAATCAAATTGACAAAGCTGGCCTGGAGAATGAGTTCATAGAGTGTATTAGATACAGTTTCTTAGATCAAAATGTTCTGGAACCAACCCAGGAGCAGGCTATTTTAGACCTGGTAAATGATTTCATAGTAAAGGATCCTCTAGGACAGAGTGATCATAACATGATAGAATTTCACATTCAGTTTGAAGGTGAGAAATTTGCGTCTGAAACTAGTGTCTTAAACTTAAATAAAGGCAATTACAAGGGATGAAAACAGAGCTGACTAAAGTAGACTGTGAAAATAAGTTAAAAGATAAAACAGCAGAGAAGCAGTGGCAGACATTTAATGAGATAATTCATAACTCTCAACAAAAATATATTCAATAGAGAAAGAAAGACTCTATGACAAGGATGCCGTTCTGTGGCTAACTAAGGAAGTTAAGGATGATATCAAATTGAAAGAAAAGGTGTACGAAGCTACATAGATTATTGGTAGGCCAGAAGATTGGGAAAGTTTTAGAAACCAGCAGAGTATGATAAAAAAAAGGGTGAAATTAAAGTATGAAAGTATACTAGCAAGAAATATACAAACATACAGTAAAAGCTTCTACAAATATATAAAATGGAAGAAAACAGCTAACGTAAGCATCGGTTCCTTAGAGGATGAGACTGGAGAATTAATAATGGGAGACAAGGAAATTGCAGAGATTTTTGAAAAAGTATTTTGTATCTTCACAGTAGAAGACACAAAAAGCATCCCAAGAATAGTAGAAAATCAAGAGGCAAAAGGGAGGAAGGAGCTTAAAAGAACCACTATCACTCGAGAAAAAGTACTAGGAAAACTAATGAGACGAAAAGCTGACAAGTACCCTGGACCTGATGGCCTGCATTCTAGGGTCTAAGAGATGTGGCTGCAGAAATAGTGGAGGCATTGTTTGGATTCTACTCAAATTCCTTCGATTCTGGAAAGGTCCCAGCCAATTGGAAAATAGCAAAAGTAACACCTCTATTCAAGAAAGGAGGGAGATAGAAAGCAGGAAACTTTAGGCCAGTTGGCCTAACATCTGTCATTGGGAAATGCTAGAATCCGTTATTAAGTAGTAAAAGGACATTTAGAAAATCATAGTACAATCAGGCAGAGTCAACATGGTTTTAGAAAGGGAAATCATGTTTGACAAATTTATTAGAGTTCTTTGAGGATGTAACAAGCAGGACAAAGCAGCCCATTTGATTGACACCCCATCCACCACCTTGAACATTCACTCCCTCCACCACCATAGTGGCAGCAGTGTGTACCATGTATAAGATGCACTGGAACAACTCTCCAAGCCTCCTTCGACAGCACCTTCCAAACCTACGACTTCTACCACCTAGAAGGACAAGCGCAGCAGATGCATGGGAACACCACCACTTGAAAACTCCCCTCCAAGTCATACACCATCATGAGTTGGAACTATATCGCTGTTCCTTCACTGCCGCTGGGTCAAAAACCTGGAACTCTCTTCCTAACAGCATTGTGGGTGTACCTACACCAGATGGACTGCAGCAATTCAAGAAGGTGGCTCACCCCCACCTTCTCAAGGGCAATTAGGGATGGGCAACAAATGCTGGCCTAGCCCGTGGCATTCACATCACATGATAGAATATATAAAAAAAAGGAGAAGCAGTGGACGTAGTGTATTTGGATTTACAAAAGGCATTCGATAAGGTGCCACACAGGATAAGAGCTCATGGTGTTGGGGGTAATATATTTGCATGGATAGTGGATTGGCTAACTAACAGGAAACTGAGAGTCGGGATAAATGGAGCATTTTCAGGATGGCAAACTGTAACTAGTGGAGTGCCACAGGGATCAGTGCTGGAGCCTCAACTATTTACGATCTGATGAAGGGACCGTGTGTATTATAGCCAAATTTGCAGACAATACAAAGATAGGTAGGAAAGAAAGATGTGAGGACACAAGGTGTCTGCAAAGAGATATAGATAGGTTAAGTGAATGGGCAAAAAATCGGCAGATGGAGTATAATATGGGAAAATGTGAGGTTATCCACTTTGGTGGGAAGAATAGAAAAGCAGAAAATTATTTACATGGAGGGCGACTGCAGAATGCAGCAGTACAGAGGGATCTGGGTGTCCTTGTACATGAATCACAAAAAGTTAGCATGCAGGTACAGCAAGTAATTAGGAAGGCAAATGGATTGTTGGCCTTTATTGCAAGGGGGATGAAGTATAAAAGTAGGGAAATCTTGCTACAATTGTACATGGCTTCGGTGAGACCAGACCTAAAGAACTGCCTACAGTTTTGGTCTCCTTATTTATGGAGGGATATACTTGCATTGGAAGCAGTTCAGAGAAGGTTCACTAGGCTGATTCCTGGGTTGAAGGAAATGCTGAGCAAATTGGGCCTATACTCATTGGAGCTTAGAAGAATGAGAGGTGATCTTATTGAAACATATAAGATTCTGAGGGGACTTGACAGAGTAGATGCTGAGAGGATGTTTCCCTCATGGGGGAATCTAGAACTAGGGGGACACAGTTTCAAAATAAGACTAAGATGCGGAGGAATTTCTTCTCTCAGAGGGTCGTTATTCTTTAGAATTCTCGTCCCCAGAGAGCAGTGGAGGCTGGGTCATTGAATATATTCAAAGCTGGGTTAGACAGATTTTTGATCTACAAGGGCGTCAAGGGTTACGGGGGGCAGGCAGGAAAATGGAGTTAAGGCAACAATCAGATCTGCCATGATCGCAATGAATGGTGGAGCAGGCCCGAAGGGCTGAATGGCCTACTCCTGCTCCTATTTCTTATGATCTTATGCTGCAGCCTAGTAAAAAAATTAAGGGCCGTAGTCACTTTGACTGCTACAAAGCATGGCGAGCTGGAAGAGTGGATTACAGGTCTTGTAGTCACAGCCTGCTCAGGTCTATGGCAACCTCTCTGGAGAGTATAGCGTCCTTATGTACTGCTCCTTGGAAAAGAGGAGGTAACTGACATGAGCCTATAGCAGAAAAAGAATGGCTGCAAGTAGTGCTCCTTCTGTATTGTCTCCTCAGAGCCTCAGCTGCAGTTCTTTGATGTTTCCTGACCTGCTACTGTTGCTCCTCTTCCTCCTACCATAGTTGAGTGGCCAGGATGACTCCCATTTTGAGTCCTGATCTTCTAGAAGGTTTAGAAGTGGAGGAAAAGTGAAAATCAGTGAATTTCAATGGAAGAAATTATGAAGAAATCCAGCCAGGTGAATTGCACATCGATATCAATGATTGACTAGTTGCAGGTGAGTTCCCCTTTAAATACACTTCCAATTGCTGTCTTATACCTGAACTACCCAATAGTACTAGGCAGGTCTACAACCGCACACTACTTCTGCTTTTGACATTGCTGGGCCCCGATTTAAATATCTTAATGAGCCTCTCACCTGCTTGAGGTGAAGGCCCCAAACAAAATGGTAGCAGGCGAGATCATAGCTGGATGAGGGTACAAAGTGCACAAATGTGATTTTTAGCCACAACTGTCCTGTTCCCACAAGGCAGAGAGTTAAGATCAATCCTAATCTGTTTTTGCAATCCAACACCAGTTGGTGGTGTATTCTTTCATCGACTGCATTTCCTCAGCTATATCTTTTAATTATCTGCATAGCTAATCTACAGTACAAGAAGGAAAGACAGAGCATCCTGAATTGTTAAACAATTGAAACATCCAGCAGTGCAGTGACACAGCATTAAACAATGTGCTGTGATATGATGGGGATCTTGACTGTTTAGGTTTGTACAAAGTAAAGGTGAAGTGTTTCCTCACAGGAGAAAGGAAATGTCAGGCAAATTAGCATGGACCAGTATTCCCAGCAGGAGACACAAAAGCTTGGAAGCAGCTGACTTGGCTTTTCACAGTGAATGATGCATGGTGACCTAAAGAGGGGAATAAATTTCAATCAGCTTTTTATAAAACACACATAAATAAAATTATCACACACTATTAGGTTACTTACATTTGTTTAATACAAGTGTTATATTCTAATCCAATTTGTAGCATGTAGTTTATACAACGACTTTACCAACAGTTTACTTTCTTATAACTAACTTTTCTGTCCAATTTTTAGCATGTATGAGTTGTGGCTTAAACATCTGGTGGAATGTTCCTTCAGCAAAGCAGCTGTTACATTAGAATTCTCTATTGGTGGAGTGCTCACAAATTTAAATATACCAAAAATATTTCATTAAAAAATTAACCACTGCATTAGATACAGCATCCAATCCAGGAATCCTGTTGCCAAACAAATATTTATTTGTACTTCTTTCAATTAATAGACTACATTCGTTGCGTTACAACAGTGACTACACTTCAAAAAGTACTTCATTGGCTGTAAAGCGCTTTGAGACTTCTGCTGGTCATGAAAGACGCTATATAAATGCAAGGTTTGTTAGCTCACAATGCAGTCACATCTTCATTGAGGAGACCAAACACAGGTTCGGTGATCGCTTTGCTGAACACCTCAGTTCAGTCTGCAGGCATAACCTTGAGCTCCTGGTTGCTTGCCATTTTAAGTCTTGGCTGGTGGTGAGAAGGGCCCTCTTCGTCAGATGCTTCCTCCAAGCCCAGAGTCGCGCTGCCTCTGCACGCTGCCCTCAAGGTGGCTGCAGTGGGGAAGAGACCATTGCCCACCTCCTTCTGGAATGTGCATTTGTAAAGCAAGTTTGGAAAAAAGATGCAGCGGTTTTTGTTGAGGTTCATCCTGAGTACCTCAGTAACACAGTGGTGTGTGAGGAGCAGAGCCCGAGGAGCCAGTGGGTACAGGGAGTGGAGCCCAAGGAGCAGTAGGTGTGGGGAGTGGAGCCAATGGAGCTGGGTAGGGGTTGGAGAGTGGAACCGGCGTAGGGCGGACGGAGCCAAAGGAACTGAAGCTGCCGTGGTGGGGTTGGGGAGAGGAGCCGGAGGAGCAGGAATGTTTTAAGACACTTGTTGGTTAAGTTTAAAGGCATGCGCTCCTGAGCAGGCTCTGTGCCTGCTAGTAACAGCCCTAACAAAAACTAAGTAAAAACCAGTGTAACTTCTGAGCAATCAGCCCACATTCCCGAATTCCAGGTCCCTTCCCTTTTAGAAACTGATCTGGCGTGTGTTTCGCTGGAGCCCTTTGAGGTTTAACACAACATCTGGTTTTCAGCGCAGTGCAATCGCCAGACACTGTTGTGCCATTGCGGCCCTCAGTAACAGCGAGTGTTTCAGTGTTCGCTGCTTTTGGGTCTGCAAGAGCCGGTCGACTGTTTTTATTTCAGATTTCCAGCATCTGCAGTATTTTGCTTCTAAAATATTTATTTTTATAAAGTTGGCCACAAAATAAAATGATTGGTGACCAGGCGTAACTTGTGATCCAACTTTGCTGTTGGATAGCTTTTAGTATACTGGGCTTGGCAGGGCAAAAATCAGTCAGGATTCCCTTGTGATTACTATTCAGTGACTGGCCTTCTGGTGTCGGCATGTGTGTGGACATTGTATGAGGACAGGGGTAGTTTTGGTTGTGATGCTCTCCTCCGGTTGAATATTCTGTTGGGAGTCATTGTCTTGGCTCATAAAAAAATAACTGTCACTTTGTTGCTGCACGGAGAGTAGTTAGTTCTTGTGTAATTACCCCTGAACATGTCAGTGTCTTCAGCAGTTTGTTAAAAACGATCACTGTAGTTGGAGACAATCATTACAAGCAATGATCACGGATCATATTTTTAGAGATTATTTTATGCACTGCTTTGATAATTAACATTTGTGATTCATCAGAATTCCAAAATGAAACAATGAATATCAAAGCATAATTGGACTCAGGATGAGAGGCTGTTCAGGTTTAATATCTTGAAATCGCTATTGGCCTGTTAACAAACATTAAGAACATAGGAACATAGGAAATAGGAGCAGGCCATTCAGCTCATCTAGCCTGTTCTGCCATCCAATTAGGCTGATTATCCACCTCTACGCCACTTTTCCCACTATCCCCATATCCCTTCATGTTATTAGTATCCAGAAATCTACTGATTTCTGTCTTGAACATGGTGAATGATTGAGCTTCCGCAACCCTCTGGGGTAGAGAATTCCAAAGATTTACCTCTGAGTAAAGAAATTCCTCCTCATCTCAGTCTTAAATAGCCTTCCCCTTATTCTGAGACTCTGTCCCCTGGTTCCAGACTCACCAGCTAGGAGAACCATCCTATCCACATCCACCCTGTCATGGCCTGTAAGAATTCTGTAAGTTTCAATGAGATCACCTCTCATTCTTCAAAACTCGAGAGAATACAGGCCCAGTTTCTGCAATCTCTCCTCATAAGACAATCCTGCCATTCCAGGGATCAGTCTGGTGAACCTCTGTTGCACTCCCACTATGGCAAGTATATCCTTCCTTAGATGAGGAGGCCAAAACTGAACACAATACTCCAGGTGCGGTCTCACCAAGGCTTTATACAATTGCAGCAAGACATCTTTACTCCTCTACTCAAAACCCCTTGCAATGAAGGCCAAAATATTATTTGCCTTCCTAATTGCTTGCTGCACCTGCATACTAGCTTTTAGTGACTCATGAACAAGGACACCCAGGGCCCTTTAGACATCAACACTTCCCAACCTCTCACCATTTAAGAAATACTCTGTCTTTCTGTTTTTCTACCGAAGTGAATCACTTCACACTTATTCACATTATCTTCCATCTGCCATGTTCTTGCCCATTCACTTAGCCTGTCCATTGTGGTTTTCTGAGCCTGTCTATGACATAGTTCAATCATAGCTAAGATGTACACTTGTCAGCTATCTAGATAGAATTTTAAAATATTTCCAATAAAGCATTTCACTTCACTGGGTGGAGATGCCCACCTTGCATCAGATAAATCATAGCAAGACCACAACTGGGAACCACAGAGAACCAAGTTAATCTGTTCAACCACTCAGTTAAAAGAAGGCAAAGCCCTCTGTAATATATAAAAAAAGTAAATATGTAAATAATAATTAAACATCACGAGGTGCCGAGTGACCAGTTAGATAAAGGTAATGATTGTAATTGAGCCATATATAACAGAAAGATTTTAGATTTAATCCTTGGTCTGTGCTGAATCAGCTGAGAACAGCTCGGGTGGTGCCAGAGTACTAAAATTGATCTTCGTGCCCTGAGGAATACTCAACAGCTTTAGGCAGTGAGATACAGAGGAGAAAATAGAGGGTGGAAAAGATAGAAATCACATTTTGTTCCATTTTCTTCTCTCCTTTCACAAAGGTGGTGAATCAAGTTAACAGAAAGTTAAAGGAGTGGAGGTAATATTAGGACATTTCTTCACATATGATACTGGGCCATAGCTGTCAGTGAAATGGTGAGATCACAGTTGAACCTGATTCTGTCCTTATCCAAAACACATGTTTCAGCAAGGGTAACTGCAAACCAATTAGGAGCAACAGGAATCTCAATCTCTACTTTACCAGTTTTCAATACTTTTATCCAGTGCTTCTTCAGTAACATCACTAGCTATTTTACCAGTATCTGTGCTGGTGTCTGCTCCAAAAACATTTGGTTCTCATTTGTGTAATGCTTCTTAAATGTGGCTGGTGGTCCACTGGAGTCCCCTTGCTCTGTGAAGGAAGCAGATGGCACATTATGAGCACCAAAACACACATATTCATTTGGGTACTCTTGTTATTTCTGTACGATGAGTGTATGGACACTTCATGCAACATATCATATAAACCAACAACAATAACAACTTATATTTATATAGCACCCACTTAATGTAATAAACTATCCCAGGGCATTATAAAATAAAGTATGACACCAAGACACATAAGGAGATATTATAGAATCATAGAATCATAGAAAGTTTATGGCACAGAAAGTGGCCATTTGGCCCATTGTGTCTGTGCCAGCCAAAAAACGAGCCACCCAGTCTAATCCCACCTTCCAGCATTTGGTCCGTAGCCTGCAGGTTATGGTGCTTGAGGTCCATATCCAGACTGATTTTAAATGAGTTGAGGGTTTCTGCCTCCACTATCCTTCAGGCAGTGAGTTCCAGACCCCCGCCACCCTCTGGGTGAATATTCTTTTCCTCATCTCCCCTCCAATCCTTCTACCAATCACTTTAAATCTATGCCCCTGAGTCAATGACCTTTCTGCTAAGGCAAATAGGCGCTTCCCATCCACTCTATCCAGGCTCTTCTCAATTTTGTACATTTCAATCAGATCTCCCCTCAGCCTTCTCTGTTCCAAGGAGAACATCCCCAGCCTATCCTATCTTTCCTCATAGCTGCATTTTTCCAGTCCTGACGACATCCTCCTAAATCTCCTCTGTACCCTCTCGAGTGCAATTACATCCTTTCTGTAATGAGGTGACCAGAGCTGCAGACAGTACTCAAGTTGTGGCCTAACCAATGATTTATACAGTTCCAGCATAACCTCCCTGCTTTTATATTCTATACTTGGGCTAATAAAGGAAAGGATTCCATATCCCTTCTTAAAGACCCTATTCAACCTGTCCTGCTACCTTCAGGGATCTGTGGACATTCACTCCAAGGTCCCTCCCTTCCTCTACACCTCTCAGTATTCTCCCATTAATCGTGTATTCCTTTGCCTTAGGTCAGATGACTAAATGCTTGGCCAAAGAGATAGGTTTTAACAAGTGTCTTAAAAGAGAAAAGCGAGGTGGAACGGCATAGGTAGGGTCATCCAGAGTTTGGGGCCTAGGCAACTGAAGGCGCAGCCACCAATGGTGGAGCGAATAATATCAGGGATGCACAAGTGGCCAAAATTAGAGGAGTGCAGATATCTAGGAGGATTGTAGGACTGGAGGAGATTACAGTGATAGGGAGGGGTGAGGCCATGGAGGGATTTGAAAACAAAGATGAGAATTTTAAAATCAAGATGTTGCTTGACCGGGAGCCAATGTAGGTCAGTGAGCACAAGAGTGACGGGAGAACAGTACTTGGTATGAGTTAAGACACAGACAGCAGAGTTTTGGAGGGCCTCAAGTTTACGGAGAGTAGAATGTAGGAGACCAGCCAGAACTGCATTGAAATAGTCAAGTCTGGAGATAACGAAGGCATGAATGAGGATTTCAGCTGCAGAACATTTGATTTCAATATGATATTTAACACTAATTCTGTTCTCTCCTCCAACAACAAAATCCCTTACAAAGTCTCGCTTACTAACAAATCAATTGTTGCTTCCTCATATAAAGTGAGTTCTATCATGTTTGGGAATCCACTACCTATGTCACGCTGTGCCTTCCTATTATATGACAGTTTTTCCTTTAAACATAAGAGCAGGGGGGCATCGTGACATGTTAATTTAGCCCTTGGAAATTCCTTCCTGCAGTATATTCTCTCCCTCACCATGACATGTATAATGCAATTTGCATAACTCTGCTTTTCACTTAAATACCTTACTTGTCACATCCCTGCTAATATTTCTGTTCCATTGCAGCATTTCTTGTATATAGTTTTTACAGCTCTCATACACATACTTGTCCTGTACCATTGATTTATTGTAATATTCATGCCTGCTTTTGTGCTTGTCTTTAAGTTGAGCACTTTTTTGCAGACCTCCTCTCAGGTCCTTCTTTGCATGACAGGGGGATTGTCCACACCAAAAATACATAGCTCCATTACTCTAGTTATCAGCATTTGCAGCACATCATTAAGACAGCTTTCTCTTTACTGGAGCCAATATCTGTGCATCCCGGAAGCATGATTATCACGTCTAAGAGTCTCATTAGCTGCTTGAAAACTAAGAAGAAAAATCACATTCTTGTGCCTGTGATGTCAACCTCAGTGCCTGTATTGATGCTACATATGGCTTCAGTATCCTTAAAGTTAGGAAGATTTTAAAAATCTGACCAGGGTGTCCACTCCTGATTATTATCTAGTCATCCATGCTGGAGGTGCGTGCCTGGTTGTCAAGTGAGGATTGGGGGGAGTAACGTGCAATTGCCTCCACAGTCAAATAGCCCACTAACAATCACTGTCTATACCCAAATATGAAAGTCATCAAGCATCGAAACACATTCTGTTGTGAGCTGCCCATTGAAAGACAGGAAGGGTAAGAGGGGAAATTTTGCAGGAGAATTAAAAATATACTTTACATGTGCATTGTAGAAATTGAATGCATGTTGGGAAGCAATGTTGTGTTTACAGAAAGTAAACCATTTATATTACAGTTAGCTGAACTCATTTGCACCTGCAGTGTTTAAGTTTTGGAGTCTGGTGTCAATCTAATTTATAGTTTGTTGTTTGTAAGGTATATATTGTCTATTTTAACTATACAGTATGAAACCAAAATGTGACAAATGACTTACATTGTTGCTTACTGAACGACAAATGAAAAAACTCACTTAATCTTTGCAGGTCATGGATTATCTATTCCAAGCTTAATTCTATGTTTACTTTACATTAAAGGAGTAACTTTTTGATTTGTGTTTCTGGCATGGAGGCTTCCCATGGAGAGCACATGTCAAAAATTCAGGCAGTGCTGCACATCATTTTCCTCATTGGTCAGAGAATCATCTGCAATACCACTGAAGTTTTTGATAAGCATTTTCAGCGAGGAAGACTCCCCTCCAGTAGCACAAATTCATAAAATTATCCCTTAAATGTCAACCTAGCTAGTTGGTAGCACTTTTGTTTGAGTCAGATGGCCTTGAGTTCAAACCTCACTTAGTATATGGACACATAATTTAGGGTGACAATTAAGTGCAGTGTTGAGGGAGGACTGCCCTTTATATGAGATGTTAAACTGAGATGTGGTGTCTGAACCTTTGGTATTATTCAAAGAACAGCAGGTAGCTCTGATTTCCTGGAAAACATTGCGAGCAAAAGATTAACTAATCATTTACTGGTCACAAATTTCAAAAGCATCCAGATTGGTTTTTGTCTGTAGTAAGGGAAATTTACTACATGCTCCTCTACATTGCTTTCATTGATCTCACCAAAGCCTTTGACCTCGTCAGCTGACGTGGTCTCTTCAGACTACTAGAAAAGATTGGATGCCCACCAAAGCTACTAAATATCATCACCTCATTCCATGACAATATGAAAGGCACAATTCAACATGGTGGCTCCTCATCAGAGCCCTTTCCTATCCTGAGTGGCGTGAAACAGGGCTGTGTTCTCGCACCCACACTTTTTGGGATTTTCTTCCCCCTGCTGCTTTCACATGCGTTCAAGTCCTCTCAAGAAAGAATTTTCCTCCACACAAGATCAGGGGCAGGTTGTTCAACCTTGCCCGTCTAAGAGCGAAGTCCAAAGTACGGAAAGTCCTCATCAGGGAACTCCTCTTTGTTGACGATGCTGCTTTAACATCTCACACTGAAGAGTGCCTGCAGAGTCTCATCGACAGGTTTGCGGCTGCCTGCAATGAATTTGGCCTAATCATCAGTCTCAAGAAAACAAACATCATGGGGTAGGACGTCAGAAATGCTCCATCCATCAATATTGGCGACCACGCTCTGGAAGTGGTTCAAGAGTTCACCTACCTAGGCTCAACTATCACCAGTAGCCTGTCTCTAGATGCAGAAATCAACAAGCACATGGGAAAGGCTTCCACTGCTATGTCCAGACTGGCCGAGAGAGTGTGGGAAAATGGCGCACTGACACGGAACACAAAAGTCCGAGTGTATCAGGTCTGTGTCCTCAGTACCTTGCTCTATGGCAGCGAGGCCTGGACAACGTATGTCAGCCAAGAGCGACGTCTCAATTCATTCCATCTTCGCTGCCTCCGGAGAATACTTGGCATCAGGTGGCAGGACCGTATCTCCAACACAGAAGTCCTCGAGGCGGCCAACATCCCCAGCTTGTACACACTACTGAGTCAGCGGCGCTTGAGATGGCTTGGCCATGTGAGCCGCATGGAAGATGGCAGGATCCCCAAAGACACATTGTACAGCGAGCTCGCCACTGGTATCAGACCCACCGGCCGTCCATGTCTCTGCTTTAAAGACGTCTGCAAACGCGACATGAAATCCTGTGACATTGATCACAAGTCGTGGGAGTCAGTTGCCAGCGTTCGCCAGAGCTGGCGGGCAGCCATAAAGACGGGGCTAAAATGTGGCGAGTCGAAGAGACTTAGCAGTTGGCAGGAAAAAAGACAGAGGCGCAAGGGGATAGCCAACTGTGCAACAGCCCCGACAAACAAATTTCTCTGCAGCACCTGTGGAAGAGCCTGTCACTCTAGAATTGGCCTTTATAGCCACTCCAGGCGCTGCTTCACAAACCACTGACCACCTCCAGGTGCTTATCCATTGTCTCTCGAGATAAGGAGGCCGAAGAAAACAAAAGGGAAATTTCCAATTTCCTGGCATTATATAGTCTGATGGTGAACCTTCTAGTGAAGAAGGCAGGTTAACTGAAACATTTGTTGATACTATTAGTAATTGTTTTCTGACACAGCATGTTAGTGATGAGTCCAGGATTATACAAATTCTCTATCTAATTTTTAGCAGTGGCCCTAATACAGTATCAGACTTCCATGTTGAGAAACACTTGGGCAACGTGATGACGATGTAATTTAGGTTTAATCTTATTAACCAAGCAAAAGCTACTGACATTTAATGCTGGTTCCTGATTTCAAGAGGGCTAATTTTTCAAAAATCACTTAAGATTTGGAAAAAAGTGACTGGACAACCGTATTAGGCAGGGAAATTAGTGTTAAGGAGAAATGGGTAGTCTGCAAAACCATTCTAAAGCAAAAAGAAGCCATGTATGTTCCCAAGGGTTAAAAAGGCAAGTGGCAAAATAAAAACAAAATAGCTTTTTTGGATCTTTCTGAAATAAAATGGCTGTCACATTTGCATACATAGCTGTGCTTAAAAGCAGTTCATTCCTTATGAAGTAGTTTGAGATGTTTCTGAGATGGGATAAGGTACGATATAAATGCAATATTTAAATCACCAATATTCATCATGTATCTGATTAGCTAATTAATTTAAATGTACAACCATATGACTATACGAATTAGGAGTAGAAATAGGCCATTCAGCCCATCAAGCCTGCTCCACCATTCAATAAGATCATGACTGAACTGTTTGTGTCTCGAATTCCACACACCCATCTACCCCCGATAACCTTTGATTCCCTTTCCTGTGCAATCATACGATGTGCTGTGCTTTTGTTTCACACAGCTATAACATTTTACAGAGTAAATCATAGTGTAGGTAAGAAACCGTATCAGCAGTTCACTTTACATCTCACTAATCTAATTCCCAGGAACTTCGTTTTTATGTTCTGATGAAAGGTCATCGACCTGAAACGTTAACTGTTTCTCCACAGATGCTGCCAGACCTGTTGAGTATTTCCAGCACTGTTTTTATTTCGTTTTTATGTATTTGCTTTGCCACATTTTGATCTTAAAGCCAAACAAAGGTGTTCCATGTCTTTGCTTTAACTTACTAGTAAGAACAAGTGTGCAACAGAAGGAGGTTTTTCCAGGTCTGCAGGCTCTGTGAAATCCCTGACAATGGGATCAGTCTTCAGGGAGATTGCTGTCAACCTTTCGCGCTCACTAGGGGTCGTCGAATGTCAGAAAATCAATTTGGCAACAACAGGAAGGACGCGCAACTAGGCACCGATCCTTAGAAACACTCTAGGATTAGCAGCCGCAGTGCCTTTATAAAATTACAAGTGTGCAAAATCAATGCATCGATAGCCAGTCCGTGACGCCAGGACGAAGCAAAACAGTGCAATTTAAAGTATGTTAGAAAGTTACAATCGGAGCGCAAATGGTAAAGCGCAGGCTATTTAAGGACATTTAATCGCCAGGTTGCAGGATAATTTGAGGATTGATGGAGTGACGTCAGTACGTACCTTGATAGCAGAGTAATCTCCTTTTGGACGGTCTAATCTCAGAGGGAATGGGCACGTTTCTACTCGGATGTGGGTAACGCCACAAGCACGGTGCTAACGTACCAGCAAATCGCCCCGGACGAAGTAAAGCGAGAAGTGAAATAAAAAGTCTTTAATAGCAGCTCTGTGAGGCTCCTGAACTCCAATGTTCGTTTCCTTCTATCTAAGGTATGTGCAGCGCTTGGCTTTTTTTTGTCTGCCGAACCCGTTTAACCGTAAAGGTAGAGATTTATTTTAGGGGGTAAGTCTTTTTCCACTGCGATTCTAAACAACGATTGTGTCATTTAGGTTGAAAACTTAAAGCAATCATTTAAACTGAAGTTTGTTTTTTTTTTGTAAAAAAGCGATGAAAGAGGTTTTTATGCCAATCTCGTTACTTTCAAGGCAAGCTAAGGTTTAGTGTGTGGCTACCTGTGGTTTAAGTGTTCTCTGATGAGATATCAGACTGGCTCTCGTAATGTCATTCGTTGTTGATTATGTAACTGCGCTGAAAGGTCAGGAAATACCGTGTAGCAGATAAGTACTGCAAGGATGACTTTAAAACGTTTTCAGGCTGCACTTTTTTGAGGGATCATACAATGTCATTTTAAACTGGTATTTACTATCTAATGAAATGTGTCCGATCATTTTTTTTAACTTCAAAAGAAACCTTCATCAAGAACATGTACTGAATTTTTTTCAATATTCTGGCATAATTTATTAACACCAGGCTTCACGTTTCAACAAACTTCCACGATCCGGGAAGAAAATTCCAGGTGGACCATGCCCGATTTGAGAAGGCAGTAGGAACTTTTACCAGAGGGTGATGCATTAATATTGGGTAGTAACAAAAAGCGTTGGACAGTAATATAAAGGGGACGCGGTGGTCAGATTTTAGCAACTCACGCTTCATTCTTGGCTGATCTACTTAAGTTTTACACGCATAAGAATTTATCTGTTTTGTTTCAAGGGTATAATTTGATAGACGAGACGAGTCAATGATAACTGTAGCAGAGACAGTTGAGGATTTAGTTATTATTTGCTTCAGTTCCTATACACTACTTGAACCGCTTATGGTCTTACCCTCCCCCCACCCCGAGAAAAAGCGACTGGACACATATGAACTTGACTTACAAGCCAGTTGCAACATATTTAACTAGCATTTTATTCTTATTGTAGTGTTTATTTCTTCCCTTACAAAAAAGCACTAGTTAGTTAACATTATGGGGCAGTTATACTAAGAATAACTTAGTGCTATGAAGTGGTTTTTGCATTGCTCACACACACAAGGGCCAGACCTCCTCCAGTCGCTGTTTATATCACGTCATGAGTGGTTCAAGAACCGGGCGACCTTTCTAGCGACACCATCAATGTATCTTTTACCTGCTCGCAAGATAACCAAACGATGTCAAAGTGCTTTGCTTGAACCAATTCTAGCAGAGTGAGAACACCTGGAGGAGGCGCCCTCATGGCATTTCCGTTTCACTGTAACCCCTGTAAAACATCTTGAAAGTTCTCAGGTAGTCGGCTCCACCATTTCTAATGTACCCGAGGCATATGATATTATTAAAAGAGCTCATGTAATAATCAGCTCAGTTCTTACATCAAATTCGTCACCATCAGTTGGAGACCAGTGAGTTCTGCACATATGTTTAAGTATCGATGCGTAAAGCGCTGCTCTAGCTGTTTAGAAGCTGATTTGAACAAGCCACATAATTTCATATAATCAACTAGTAGCGCTCAAAAA
This sequence comes from Heterodontus francisci, assembly GCF_036365525.1. Classification (NCBI taxonomy): domain Eukaryota; kingdom Metazoa; phylum Chordata; class Chondrichthyes; order Heterodontiformes; family Heterodontidae; genus Heterodontus; species Heterodontus francisci. The sequence continues at coordinate 198,758,236 of NC_090371.1, read as the reverse complement.
CCAACGCGGGTATCATATTATATCAGCAATATGCTACCGGTTAGTCTGCAACTTTTAAACGTGTACCCTTTTATCATGCTTATCTGGGAAAAATCAAACCGGGATTCTGGAATGAGCTCACCGAGCCTAATAGCCTTTTCTTGCTGTGAACATTCTCATGTTCCCATATTTCTTTTCTGATGATTTGTACCCATGGCATTTTGTGCGACTACTGCAACTTTGCTTTGCCTTTTTCACACATCTTTTTCCCTTTTTCCTCTGAAAGTAATGACACACAATGTGCAACTATACTATCAGTAGCCCTGGAGTACCTCAGATAATTGTCCATTTTTTCATGTGTGCACCTAGAGAATAAACATCGAAGGACTATTCGACTGTTGGGGGATCACAGCTGAGCCTGATCCTGTCCTTGTCCGACATCCACATACTTACACCATCCACCAGGAGTCACTGGACAGCAATCAGGACTCATTCTTTGGGGCAGCATTTTCCCTCACTAACTCAGTGATTCTGCAGCTAATTATAGTGCCACTCTATTACCACCTCTGGCGCAGATCAGCTAACTCAAGACAGATGCAGAGCCTCCCTAGTTTGAATAGCTTAGGACAGCACCAAGTGGTTTATTTACCCATTTATCCTGGAACTTTGTTTTTCAATTAGTTGGAAACATGCTAGCTCCAACTGCACTGCATACAACAGTCACCAGCACTAATTCTTGATCTTTACAATACTACCAACAATATATTTTATGACTGGGTTTATCTCAATTTGATTGTGCTTAACTACCAAAAAAAGGAGCCAATTACTGCTGGCAGAATTTTATGAAACCTCCATTGTAACTTTCAAGCTTCAAACTGACTACAGAGCACCTCCTGAAATATGTCAGGCTGCAACTACCTGACATCAAAATGTGTATGTTACACTGCAACTTCTCATTGCACATTTTGTTAACAAGAATGAGAGCGCATGGAATCGGAGGCAATCTGTTGGCTTGAATGGGACTTGGTTATAAGGTAGGAGACATGAGAGTAGGGATCATAGGTATATATTTAAATTGGCAGAATGTGACCTATGGTGTCCCCCCCCCCAGCGATATGTACTGGGGCCTCAGATGTTAGCTTTTCACTATATTTATAAATGAGGTGGATTAAGAGAAAGAGCCATATATCTAAGCTTGCTGACAAAATTAAGCTAGGTGGCACAGTAAATAGTGTAGATGGCAGCAGAAAGTTGCAAAGGGACATTGATAGATGAAGTGAATGAGCAAAACTGTGGCAGATGGAGTTCAATATGGAAAGTGTGAGGAATACAAGGGTTGGAAGTTATTTTACAGTTTAACAGAGCTCTCTTTAGGAGTCATGTTCAGTTCTGGGCACCACACTTAAAGGATATGTTGGCCTTTGAATGAATGCATGACAGATTTACTATAAAGATACCAGGGCTAAAGGGTTAAATTATGAGAACAGGTTGCATTGACTAGGCTTGTGTTTCCTTGAATATAGAAGATTAAGGGGTGATCTAATTGAGGTGTTTAAAATAATTAAAAAGTTTGATAGGATAGATCGGAAGAAACTCTTTCCCCTAATGGGCGAGTCCAGAACCTTAAAATTGGAGCGAGGCAATTCAGGGTAATCAGAAGTAATTTCTTTTATTATGAGATTTCTTCCATTTCTTTTGTAAAATATGTTTTAAAGAACCTATAGTTGAATTTTGGACATTGAGTCATCTGGAGATTGCTGAATTTTGTATTTTAAAAAAACAGAAGGGAAGGTCAACAGAAGGTTGGCTAGTAAACAAGTCTTACTGGAAAGCATCTGATTTCAAGTAAAAACAGCAGGGGTTGTGCTTGTGACTCTGAAAGGATGTTTGCAAAGGAATGACAAGCCAAGATTTATGGTTGTCACAGGACTTGTTTCTGGAAAATGTTAGTTTTAGTTTGAACTGTTAAAAAAAACCCAGTTGGTGTTTGGCCTAAAAACAGAAAGAAGGAGTTGCTGTGTGCCTACCAAGAGAAGACAACTCTTTTGCTCTTTGAAGAATCCCTGCAACTTAAAAAAATTTCTGCATCAAGTTTTACTATTTCCTCCTGATTTTGAAGCAACCTTTACTGATATATTGCTGCTCTAAGACCTAAGAAGATCCTTGTTGCTGCTTCCTGACTGGAGCTTTCTGTGCTGCATCTTCTGGAAGCCTACCCAGACTGATCATCAACATCGCCTGGAAAGAACTGTTCCAGGAAGATTCCATTGACAGCCACCAATTTGCCTTTGGGACAACTCGCCAAAACAAAAGACTTCCGTCCATATCTTCTTTTAAGCCTAAGTGTTTTTTTTAATTCTTTCTATTTCTTTGTAAGAGCTGTAAACAAAAAGCCTTTTTTTTCCTGGTTAACCAGTTGTGTATGTATGTGTGTGTGCGTGAGTGCTAGGATAGATAAGGGGCTTTAATATTTCAATTCACATGTATGTTTGCTTTATTGTTGGTTAAGACTTGGTTTATAATAAATGGATATTTTTACTGTTTATTAAAGAAACCTGGTTGGTGTGTTTTATTCTGGGGTAAAATAGAGTATCTGATTGACAGTTTTGTTAAGTGGAAAAATTTAAATATATGTTGTGACCTGTGAAGAAGTAAGACTGACTTAACAGTGCACTCCCCAGCCTCGGTCATAACACTTTGCACAAAGGGTAGTGGAAACCTGGAAGTCTTTATAAAAAAAATACTACTGAGGCTAGGTCAATTGAAAATTTTAAAACTGTGATTAACAAAGTTTTGTTAGGGAGGGATATTAAGGATAAGGAAACCTGGGTAAGAAGATGAAGTTAAGATACAGATCAGCCTTGATCTCACTGAATGATAAAACAGGCTCGAGGGGCTCAATTGCCTACACCTGTTCCTGTATTCCTACTTGTAATACCTACCAAAAAAAAGCTAATGATACAGCAGTCAAAATTAGTTCTACAACAACAACTTGCAAATGTGTACCACCTTTAACATAGTAAAATGTTCCAAAGCATTTCCAGGGACTGTTGTCAAACACAATTTGACACTGTGCCACATAAGGAGATAATAGGGAAGATGACAAAAAACTTGGTCAGAGAGGTAGGCTTTAAAGGAATGAAAGAAAAGTGAGAAAGACAAAGGTTTAGGGAGGGAATTCCAGAGATTAGCACGTAAGCAGCTGAAGGCATGGCTGCCAAAGTTGGAGTAATGAAAATTGGGGATGGCAAGAAACTAGAATTGGAGGAGCGAAGAGATCTTGGAGGGTTCTAGTGTTGTAGGGGATTACTGAGATAGTGCGAGGTGAGGCCATGAGGAATTTAAAAACAAGGATGAGAATTTTAAAATTGCGACATTGCTAGACCAGGAGCCTATGGAAATCAGTGAGCACAAGGATGAGGGATGAACAAGAGTTCATGCGGGTTAGGATATGAGCAGCAGAAATTTGGATGAGCTCAAGTTTACGGAGGGTGCAAGGTGGGAGGTCAAGGGGGAGAGCATTTGAATAGTTGAGACTGTAAGTAAAAAGGGCATGGATGAAGGGTTCAGCAGCAGATGAGCTGAGACTGGGTGGAGTCAGGTGATACTGCGGAGGTGGGAGTAAATAGTCTTGGTGGTGGAACGTCTGAAGTGGGACGTTCATATCGGGTCAAATTGGATGCCAAAGTTGTGAATGATCTGGTTCAGCCTCAGATAATGGATGGGGAGAGGGATTGAGCCAGTAGCTAGGAAACAGGGTCTGAAGACAATGACTTTAGTCTTCCTAAAATTTAGTTGGAGGAAATTTCTGCTTATCAGTACTGGACTTCGGACAAGCTGCATGACAAATCAGAGGCAGTGAAGGATTTGAAAGACGTGGTGGTGGTGAAGTAGAGCTGGGTGTCATCAGCGTACATGTGAAACTGATGTTGTTTCAGATGATGTTACCGAGGGGCAGCATGTAAAGGAGAAATATGATGGGGGCCAAGGATAGATGCTTGGGGGTCTCCAAAAGTAATGGTGCAGGAGGAATTGCAGATGATTTGTTAGCTATGACTGGATAGAAAGGTTTGGAGTCAGGTAAGGGCAGTCCCACCCAACTAGATGACAGAGTAAAGGTATTGGAGGAGAGGTGTGGCTAACCATGCAAGGGGCTTCAGGCATGTTGAGAAGGATGAGGGGGGATAATTTACCATTACCACAATCTCATAGGATGCCATTTGCAACGTTGTTAAGGGCTGTTTTAGTGTGGTGGCAGGGGCAGAAACAAACAGAGCTGTGGGAAAGATATCAAAGATTTGAGAGGCAACACCACATTCAAGGACTTTGGAGAGGACAGGGTGTTTGGAGATAGGGTGATAGTTTAAAAGGGCAGAATGATCTAGAGTGCTTTTTTGAGGAAGTATGTGATGATGGCAGATTTGAAGGGAAGGGGACAGTATCTGAGGAGAGGGAGCATTTAACAATATCAGCTAAGATTGGAGCCGGGAAGGGAAGTTGGGTGGTCAGTGGTTTGGTGGAAATATACTTGAGAGAGCAGGAATGCGAGTTTCATGGATCAGATGATCTTGGAGACAGCATGAGGAGAGACAGGAGAGAAACTAAAGTTCAAGGTTAAGGCAAGGTGAAGCTTTAGGGGGTGTTTGACTTGGGATAGGGAAACAGTAGAGTCAACTGAACTGATGGTCTAATCTTAGTGACAAAGAAGTTCATGAGCCCCTTGCATTTTTTGGAAGTGAGGGTGGAAGGTCGAGTGAGAAGGGTTTAAGAAGATGGTTTGTAGTGAAGAAGAGAAGCCCCCCCAGGGGTTATCTTTGCATTCTAGGATGATCATGGAATAGTGAGCAGTTTTGGCAGAGAAAAGCTGGATCCAATAATGATCCAGCCAGATGTGGTGATGAAAGACTAAACCAGTTGTTCACCATAAACATTCCAAGTGGAATTAGGGCGATGCCAGGGGGAATGACCAGGGTGAGAGAAAGTAATGCATTTAATTGGGACAAGGGTATTAAAGTTAGAGGTGAGGCTGCGATTGAGCAGATTGGTAGCTGCAGAAATGGAGTGCTAAAGGCTTGACAGTTGGGAATTTGAAAGCGCCATTGTAAGTGACTTACAGAAAGTTTTTCCAATAAATGATTATGTTCATAGACATAAGTATAAGATATGGAACAAAATTTGTGGAATCCAGTAATTTACAAAAATGAACCATCAACGTCCACAGATGCCATATCTTAATTACTCCATGACCCTTATGCATTTGACTCTGCTTGTTACTTTTGCATGAATTGCTGGTCTATTCACTCACAACCTATAATTCTACATTTCAATCTGGATAAATATATCATCACTAACCTGATTTTGTGGCTGGATTAGGTACTGTATTTATACACTTTTATTTACTTACTTCATTGGCTGTGAAGTGCTATGTGAAAGATGTTATATAAATGCAATTTCTTTATATCAAGACTCCAAATAAATATCACCTTCTAAAAGTTAATTCTATTACAGAAGTCAATTATTATGTTCATTAAGTATTTTGGTTATTTGAAAGTTTCCAGTACTTTTGAAATGATTTACACTTTTTGATAAAATAGGTTGTTAGATTGGCCTGATGGTCTACTGGTTAATGCACAAAGTTAAACTGTACAGAAGATGGCAGGTTTAATCCCTCGTCTATGCCGAGTTAGCTGACCTTACCAATATCAGCGACAGGGCATTATAATTGGCATCAATACTGCTGAGATTAAAGAGAAGAAACCTGATTGGGCTTCCTGTTTCTGATTGCAATCCAGTTTGCCGATTGTGGAAATGTTCAGACCTGCCAAGATCAAGATTGGCTGCACTGCCCCCAGCAGTCTTCTTGCCTACTGACAGTCACTGTCCGAGCTCACAAAGAAATGTACATCAAAGGGTATGCAATGCCTGTGGAACCCTAGCCCAGAGAAGGAGGGAGAAAATTGGTGTGGGATAAAGGAGGGGAAAAGTGATTATTTTTGACAGGTGTAGGTTGCTATAAGTTTTATGTGCAGATTAACGGATTCAAAACCTAAGTGAAACGATACTTGTATATATTTCGTACAGTTAAAAGATACATTCCCCTTTGTTTTCAATGTTTCATCGGGAAAGTGGGGGAAGAGACTTTTTTTTAACTGAACTATCACCTCGTAAGAAACTACAATCAGCTGCTGCAGCAGCTGTGGATTTCCCTCCCTCTCTCACTGGGGTTTAGTTTCATCATTGAAAGCCAGTCTCTTCTTGTACTCCTCAGCTAGAGACAGAAAGGCGTCTTTAGCCACTCCATGACCTTAAGCTTTTATTTATTTCTCGCGACGTGGCTGCTGTTACTGTGAAGTTTGCTTTATCAAGAAAAGCCATCAAACTGGTCCGGATGACCCTGATTGTATGAATAAGTAAGCAGGATGCTCGAGGCTGCTGACGACTATTATATGCCTATAGGATTTTCGTAAGTTAGCAGAAAAGTGCTGTTTGCTGGCACTCTGCCTCTGTAGTGGATGTCATCATTGCTCAGAAGCTGTCTAGGTCTTTGTTTAAATTATGCTCTACTGTGCTTTTGCAGAGTGGATGTTCAGAACACTGGACGCTATCTTTCTACAACGGCCTCATCCATCCTGAAGATTTAAAATCGGCTGGATTAACAAGTCAACGAACTGATAGCAGGGAGAAACTCATTTACAACGAATCAACTTACGAAGCTGACATTAATCAAACCTCCGTCGGAGCTCTGAGCAACATAGGCTTTGCATTTCTTTTCTAAATTCCACCGTCTACATCTGCTTTCCACCTTATTTAAGCTTATATATCCTATACCGAGGCTGTATGGAGTAGTTTTTTTCACAATTAACCCAACCAGTATTTAATCTATATATATATATATATATATATATTTAAAAATGAATGTAATTGCACTGTTACTCACCGGATTGTCTCTATCTGGAAAACTCCACTGGATTAGTGGACTTGAATACGATTACTCTTATGATTATTATGATGAAGAAAAGGCGGAGGTCATTGATTATAAAGACCCGTGTAAAGCTGGTAAGTGAACTCCTACCAATTGTGCATTCAGAAAGTTGTACTTGGCATGAAATGGTTTGTTGAACATTTAGACTGTGCACTTCCGAAAGCCGGGTTTGTTGGCAGTTATTTAAACGACACCTCACGTGGGAGCTACTGAAACTGCTGATTGTTGCTGCCGTTCTGCAGTTTATATTGTTACCTCCACTCAAATTAACTGGAAAGTAACCCAGATCGCTTTCTGACCACACTGGGTCATTACATCCTGTATTGGGATGATTTGCTTTTTCAAATAAATTGCAAGTTTTGTTTTGGATTTAGTCAGTATCCCAATCGAGGCTGAACTGGAAATAACTTTTCCAGTAGGTGAAGCAGTTGGAAAATGTAGATTCTGTGTTGTTGGAGGCGACTGACCAGCTCCAGTCTAGCGGGCTGGTGAGGGTGCTGTTATATCTTGACAGGCTGCCATTTCTGCAGGTTATGGGCGAAATGGCTGGAATTCAAAGCTCGGTTGCTGTTTCCCACATGTGCCTAGTGCGCTCTGTGATTTACAGGTCTACAATTCCCGAATAAACCAGCCACATGATAAGAATTGTCTTTATCGTTGGCGAAAGTGATGTTATTTTGCTCCTTTCAGCATTTTCTTACTCTATTCGGACCCCAGGTGTCCCTGACCGGGGCGCGCGCCTCCCTCCAGTTGTCCCTGACCGGGGCGCGATCCCGCCTCCCTCCAGGTGTCCCTGACCGGGGCGCGATCCCGCCTCCCTCCAGGTGTCCCTGACCGGGGCGCGATCCCGCCTCCCTCCAGGTGTCTCTGACCGGGGCGCGATCCCGCCTCCCTCCAGGTGTCTCTGACCGGGGCGCGATCCCGCCTCCCTCCAGGTGTCCCTGACCGGGGCGCGATCCCGCCTCCCTCCAGGTGTCCCTGACCGGGGCGCGATCCCGCCTCCCTCCAGGTGTCCCTGACCGGGGCGCGATCCCGCCTCCCTCCAGGTGTCCCTGACCGGGGCGCGATCCCGCCTCCCTCCAGGTGTCCCTGACCGGGGCGCGATCCCGCCTCCCTCCAGGTGTCCCTGACCGGGGCGCGATCCCGCCTCCCTCCAGGTGTCCCTGACCGGGGCGCGATCCCGCCTCCCTCCAGGTGTCCCTGACCGGGGCGCGATCCCGCCTCCCTCCAGGTGTCCCTGACCGGGGCGCGATCCCGCCTCCCTCCAGGTGTCCCTGACCGGGGCGCGATCCCGCCTCCCTCCAGGTGTCCCTGACCGGGGCGCGATCCCGCCTCCCTCCAGGTGTCCCTGACCGGGGCGCGATCCCGCCTCCCTCCAGGTGTCCCTGACCGGGGCGCGATCCCGCCTCCCTCCAGGTGTCTCTGACCGGGGCGCGATCCCGCCTCCCTCCAGGTGTCCCTGACCGGGGCGCGATCCCGCCTCCCTCCAGGTGTCCCTGACCGGGGCGCGATCCCGCCTCCCTCCAGGTGTCTCTGACCGGGGCGCGATCCCGCCTCCCTCCAGGTGTCCCTGACGGGGGGCGGGGGGTGCGCGCGGGGTGCGTTCTGAGGATAATTGGTGTTATCGCTCCCGGTTGATCCAACTCATTGGAAGTTTTCCGGGAGATGTTGGTAAGATTTGTAGGACATATTTAAACATACAGATCTGTATTTATATTTCAAACCAAGATGCAGTCACATGCCAATAAGTTGCATTGTTTTAAAGGGCATGTATTTATCTGTATGATCTACATGATAGCAGGTCACCTTTCAGAACTTTTACACCAGTTGAAACAATTCGTGCCAAAGGATCAGGAAATTCTCACTACATCGTTTGCACGTGATGTCTTACAGCCCAATGATGCCAGCTGCTTGGTTCTCCATCCTCCTTTGGCGTAAAGGTAGTGACCCAAACATATCACAGTGACTACTAGTGTGGGAATGGAAACCTGCTTAAAAGGTCGATTAATGCCTCCGGTAAAACAGAGGAGAGAGGAATTTCAAATTAACACGATAAACATTTGGATGGTAGGACCTCGTACTAGTGACTAATGAAATGGGGAAAGAATTGTTTTGTGTGAAGGCAAATCCCAATTGTCATCATAAGAACATGGAAAAGGAGTAGGCAATTCAGCCCCTCGAGCCTGCTCCGCCATTCAATACCATCATGGCTGATCTCATCTCGGCCTCAACTCCACTTTCTTGCCCATTCTCCATAACCCTTCAACCCTTTACTAATTAAAAATCTGTCTATCTCCTCCTTAAATTTACTCAATGTCCCGCACTCTGGGGTAGTGAATTCCACAGACTCACAATCATATCTCATTGCTCCATCTACCTGTTAGTCTTTCACTGAATTTCTCAAGTTAATCTGTGAAAGTTTTGCTCATTTTTTTCCTATTTCCTCACTTGCAATAATGTGCTTTTTAATGCATTTCTCCCTTTGAACCAGTGAGTACTGGTCCTCCTGTAAAGGTAACTGAAATTTCACTCCCCACAGTATGGCTTATACTAAATCCTGTAGGGTATTTATAATTAAAAGCAAACAATTTTAAAATGTATGCAGACATAGTCGTGCACTGGCCTCAACACAGGCTGACCTTTCTCTGTTCTGAATCATATACAGGGTCAGCACATCACATTATGTGATTTGCATGAGGAAGCAGTGTTTAGCTGCAGGTAAGTGCGAATACATACAAACATACGAATTAGGAACAGGAGTAGGCCACTTGGCCCATCGCCATTCAATAAGTTTTGAACTGATTTCTCCACATTACCACCTACCCCCGATAACCTTTCACCCCTTTGCTTATCAAGAATCTATCTACCTCTGCCTTAAACATATTCAAAGACTCTGCTTCCACCGCCTATTGAGGAAGAGAATTCCAAAAACTCATGACCCTCTGAGAAAAAATTTCTCCTCATCTCTGTTCTAAATGGGCGACCCCTTATTTTTAAATAGTGATGCCTAGTTCTAGATTCTCCCACAAGGGGAAACATCCTTTCCACATCGATCCTTTCAAGACCCCTCAGGATCTTATATCTTTCAATCAAGTCACCTCTTACTCTTCTAAATTCCAGCGGATACAAGCTTAGCATATCCAATCTTTCGTCATAAGATAGCTTGCCCATTCCAGGTATCAGTCTAGTAAACCTTCTCTGAATTGCTTCCAATGCATTTACATTCTTCCTTGAATAAGGGGACCAATACTGTACACAGTACTCCAAATGTGGTCTCACCAATGCCCTGTATAGATGAAGCATAACCTCCCTACTCCCTAGAATTCACTGCCACAGCCAGCACTGAAGGTTGTAAGCTTGACAAACATGCAGAAATGGGTCCAGGGCGGTGTGTTTTTTTTCCCAAAGAAGTGATAAGGATTTTCTATGTGATAAGTTTGAATATATAGTGTTTTGTATTGCTCGAGACACAATTTAGCAGCAAAGTTGCCTTTAAGAATACAAAGTTAAGGGCCACTTTATCAAATGTGATACACCTTCACCTTCTCTTTCCAATACACATCAGATATGTTACATTTGAAACTTTAATAATCGTATACATACTGGCCATGAAATTTGGCTCCTTAGTGCCCAGTTTTTCAATGTTACAAGTGCCCGGTGTCAACGATGTGCACGCACACTTCTGGTGTGTCTCAAGCCAGACACCGTTTTGATGAGGGCATTAATATGTATGCAAGGAGCGTCCACCGGAAGTATACAGAGTAGACAGATTGTGATGTTGCTAATTTGAAACCAGTGTTGCTACTTTGGAGCTCAACACTTCAGCTAAATCCCTCTCACAGTTGAATACGTGTTCAGCAGCAGGAAGGACCCTCACCAGCCCTATTTTTACAGGACCATCGGCTACTTTAAGGTTAGTTGATGATTGATTTCTACTGGCTGTTGCTTCAATTGTAGAAGTGCTTTGATGGTTTCTCAAATCCTTTAAAGTTGCTAAAGTCTATAAGAGTGGTGTGGCACATGCTGAAGGACTTTGTCCTGACTTCAAGGAGTCTGCGCAAACCAGTTCCTCCCAGACATGGGTGCAATAGTTTTCATCCCCCTTGGACTACAGTATGACAGATAGAATAGACAGAGGGAACACAAAGCAGGACAAGCTGCTCGAAGAGGGAGGAATGGGAAGAATGGCTCTTAGCAGGAAGCCATATCCACCCAAGGTTTTCAGGGAGCAATTCTCGTACTTGAAACTCAGTGAGAAACTGTCAGATATCTTCACTTCACTAAGGACATCCTTAATAAAATATGACACCTACTACAGCCTCAGAGCAAGGCAAGGACCGCATTGTCAGTGGCTGTCAGGGTGACCGTGGCCATGAATTCTTATGCATATGGCTCCGTCTGGTTGGAACAGGCGATATTTGTAACATCTCCCGATTTGTCATCCACTATTGCATAAGAGAGGTCACTAAAGTTCTGTATTCCAAGAGAGTTGAATAGATTTCATTCTCTCCTGCCAGAGAGAAGCAGACGGAGTGAATACATGGCTTTGTGAGGATTGCAGGCTTTCCCAGCTGCTGTGTGACCATACAGACCAATGCTTGATATCCTGTCAGCAGACATGATGCTTTCATTCTGAAGCAGTCTACAGTGCCATGTGCATTTGAGCCAGCACAACAAACCAGAGCGTAACTATTTGGTGACGAGGGCTATCCTTTGATGACATGGCTCATGACTCTGGTGGACAACACAAGCACAAGTGGGGAGTATAAATACAACAAAAGCCAAAATATGATTAGAGTAGACAATTGGGGTATTTAAACAATGTTTCCACTGCCTGGACTGCTCTAGAGTAGCCCTGAAGTACCTGGCAGAGCAGGTATCGAGATCTGTGGTTGTGCAGAATGCAGTGGACCATCTCATTATCATGAGGACACAGCCTTTCCCACAAGTTACACGGTGACCACTGAGGAGGAGGAGGAAGGGAGGAGGCAACCAACACAGTCCCTTTCTGCTCAGGCTGTCAGTGATTGACTCATCCAATGTGATGCCAGTAACATAACCCCAATTCCCCATTCATCAACCTTCATTTACCTTCCTCATTTACTTTCCCTCTGTTACTGACCATCACCGCATCTGCTTGGCCACAATGCTAAAATAAATGCCACCATAAAACCAACATTCCAAACCAAGTTTATAAATCAAACCATTGCTTACAAATGGCAACTAATCACCCTTGTGCATCCCCCTTAGTATCATTCTTCTATGTGTCTTTGAATGTTCTAGTGCTCACACACATTGCTACCCCAGTGGCTACAGTATGGCTTGTGGAAAGCTGCTGACGTTCAACAGAGGTACTGCAGATGAACTCACAAGAGGATCTTGAGCAGCTTAGAAGGCTCAGCTTTGGAATGCACCATCTCAGAATGGGTGGTAGCAGTCTGGGCTGGCTGGCTGAGAGGCAACAGCAAGGGCACAGGCAGTGATGGGATGATGAATGCTGTCCTCCTGAGAGAGGTTGACAGGTTCATGTTCCACAGAGCCACTGCTACTCCCTTGGGTTGGTACCTCAGTAATCCTAGTTGCAGGACAGATTACTGGACTGCTGTGACACCCTGCACTGGTCTCCATATCCATATGATGGCAGCAAGCTGAGCTTGCACGAGAGCAGTCTGAGCTTCCACAGCAGCTAGCTGATCTTGCGTGACTTCAGTTTGAGCTTCCACTGCAGCATTAGAGGTTGGGTGGCCTCTGCTTGTGTTGCATTTGAAACTGAGACATCAACCATCAGACCCACTGCAGCATGGTTGGGTTTGCAAGTGTGCTTATGGAGTTGGCCACCGCTTCCATGCTGGAAAGGATGGGCTCCAAGCTCTGTGCAATGCCCTGTGCAAAATTGATGCCAGAATCCTCTATGTTGCTTGACATTGACCATAGGCTTTCTGGCAGACTTGCCAATGCACCAAGCATCTCATTGTGCATACCTATTAGCCTTCTTCTGTCAGCTGCCCCGTTGATGTCTTCATGTGAGAATAATCCAGAGATTATTACCTGAGCCACGAGCAAATTGGAAAAGGGTAAATAAGATTAGAGAGTTAAATGCGTGGCTCAAAGATTGGTGTGGGAGAAATGGGTTTCGATTCATGGGGCAATGGCATCAGTACTGAGGAGAGTGGGAGTTGTACCATTGGGATAGTCTTCACCTGAACCGTGCTGAGATCAGTGTTCTAGTGAGACGTATAACTAGGGCGGTAGAGAGGACTTTAAACTAAATAGTGGGGGTGAGGGATTAAGTGAGGGAAGATGTGATAATTTAGAGAAAGAGAGGAGAAGGCAAGAGAGCAAGGTGGCAATAAGAGAACTGATAATCTGAATGTGGCAGGAAGGGAGGATTGGATGGAAGCAAAACTGGTAATAGGAAGTAGAAAAATAGTAAGCGAAATTAGAAGAAGGATGAAGCAAAGGCAAGAATCAAAAAGGTTCAAAATGTGGAGTAATGTTAAAAATACAAAGTTAAGAGCACTCTATCTGAATGCACGCAGCATTCGCAACAAGGTAGATGATTTGAAGGCACAAATGGAGGTAAATGGATATGATTTAATTGCTATTATAGAGACGTGGTTACAGAGTGACCAAGACTGGGAACTGAATGTTCAAGGATATTCGTCATTTAGGAAGGATAGGCAAAAAGGAAATGGATTTGGGGTAGCGATCTTAATTAGGGACGAGATTAGTACGTTAGTGAGAAAGGATCTTAGATTGAAGGATCAAGATGTAAAATCAATTTGGGCGGAGCTAAGAAACAGCAAGGGGCAGCAAATATTGGTGGGAGTTGTTTATAGGCCACCAAATCGTAATGGGAATGTTGGGCATGGTATAAATCAGGAAATTAGAGGTGCATGTAACATGGATAATACAGTAATAATGGGCAGCTTCAATTTACATATAAACTGGGTAAACTTAATCAGCACTAATACTGTGGAGGATGAATTCCTGGAGTGTGAACGAGATGAGTTTCTGGAGCAGTATGTCGAAGAACCAACGAGGGATCGGACTATTTTAGGTTTAGTATTATGCAATGAGAAAGGGCTAATTAATAACCTTGCTGTAAAGGAGCCTTTGGGAAATAGTGACCATAATATGGTAGAATTTTACATGAAGTTTCTGAAACTAGGGTCCTATCTGAACAAATGAAACTATGAAGGTATGAGGGGCAAGTTGGCTATGGTGGATTGAGAAAATACACTAAAAGATTTTACAGTAGACAGGCTAGTATTTAAAGAAGTATTACATGGTCTACAACAAATATACGTTCCTCTAAGGCACAAAAAGACACCAGGAAAGATGAATCAACTATAGCTATCTTTTTCTGGTACATTGATGACTGTATTGGTGCCGTTTCCTGCTCCCGCCCCGAACTGGATAACTTTATCAGCTTTGCTTCTAATTTCCACCCTTCTCTCACCTTTACATGGTTCATCTCCGACACTTCCCTTCCCTTCCTCGACTTCTCTGTCGCCATCTCTACTAATATCCATTAAGCCCACCGACTCTCACAGCTACCTCAACTGCACTTCTTCACACCCTACATCCTGTGAGGACTCCATTCCATTCTCCCAGTTTCTCCACCTCCGATGCGCCTGCTTTGATGATGCAACCTTCCGTTACAGCGCTTCTGATATGTCTTCCTTTTTCCTCAACCGAGGATTTCCCCCCCACTGTGGTTCACAGGGCCCTCAACCGTGTCCGGCCCATTTCACGCGCCACTACCCTCACCCCTTCCCCTCCCTCCCAGAACTGCGACAGGATTCCCCTTGTCCTCACTTTCCACCCCATCAGCCTCCATATCCAAAGGATCATCCCCCGCCATTTCCGCCACCTCCAGCGTGATGCCACTACCAAATGCATCTTCCCCTCCCTTCCCTTGTCAGCATTCCGAAGGGATCGTTCCCTCCTCGACACCCTGGTCCACTCCTCCATTACCCCCACCACCTCACCCCCTTCCCACAGCACCTTCCCCTGCAATCGCAGGAGGTGTAATACCTGCTCATTTACCTCCTCTCTCCTCACTATCCCAGGCCCCAAACACTCCTTTCAGGTGAAGCAGCGATTTACTTGTCCTTCTTTCAATGTCGTATACTGTATTCGCTGCTCACAATGTGGTCTCCTCTACTTTGGGAAGACCAAACGCAGACTGGGTGACCGCTTTGCGGAACACCTCCGTTCAGTCCGAAAGCATGACCCCGAGCTTCTGGTTGCTTGCCATTTTAACACTACCCCACTGCTCTCATGCTCACTTCTCTGTCCTGGGATTGCTGCAGTGTTTCAGTGAACATCAACGCAAGCTCGAGGAACAGCATCTCATTTACCGATTAGGCCTGCCAGACTGAACATTGAGTTCAATAATTTCAGAGCATGACCATTTTACTTTTATTTTTAGTTAATTTTTCTTTTTTCTTTTTTTATATTTGTTGGTGTTTATTTTATTTTATCTTAGTTTGTTCAGTTTGCCTACCCAATGTTTTTTTCATGTTTGTGCTTGTGGCTGTTCAGTTTTCAGTCCTTTAACACTGGGTAGGCAAACTTTAATCTGTATTAATGCTTTGTCTTTCAACACACCATTAACATATTGTTTGCCTTTGCTCCATGACCTTCTGGTCGGTTACAATCTGTGACCTTGTCCTATCTGCGCCTTCTCCTTTGTTATCTCTTGCCCCACCTCCACTTTACTTGCTTAAAACCTTTCACATTTCCAATATCTGCTAGTTCTGAAGAAGGGTCACTGACCTGAAACATTAACTCTGCTTCTCTCTCCACAGATGCTGCCAGACCTGCTGAATATTTCCAGCATTTCTTGTTTATATTTTATATTATTTTAAAAGAAGTTAAAGATTGCATTAAATCAAAGGAAGTGGCTCATAATGTTGCCAGAAAAAGAAACTAATAAAGAAAGGGACAAGAGAATATGAATGCAATTTAAGGAGAAACATAAAGGCAGACTGTAGAAGCTTCTTTAGGTATGTGAAAAGGAAAAGATTAGCAAGGACAAATGTGGTCCAATACAGGCAGCGACAGGAGAATTTATAATGGAGAATAGGGAAATGGTGGAGAAACGAAATAATTACTTTATGTCTGATTTCAGGGAAGAAGATACAGAAAATCTTCCAGAAATACTAGGGACCCAAGGGACTTGTGAAAATGAGGAACTGAAAGTAATTAGTATTAATAGAAGTAGTACTCAAAAAATTACCTGGATTGAAGATTGATAAATCCCCTGGACCAGATGAACTACATCCCAGAGTATTGAAGGAGCTGGCTAGAGAAATAATGGGTGCATTATCTTTCAAAATTCTATAGATTCTGGAAAAGTTTCTGCAGACTCGAAAGTAGCAAATGTAATCCCACTATTTAAGAAAGGAGGGAGAGAGAAAACGGGAAACTACAGACCTGTTAGTTTGACGTCAGTAGTAGGGAAAATATTAGAAACTATGATAAAGGATGTGATAACTAGTTACTTAGAAAATAATGATGTGGTTGGGCAAAGTCAACATGGATTTATGAAAGGGAAATCATGTTTGACAAACCTGTTGAAGTTTTTTGAGGATGTTACTTGTAGTATAGATAAAGGAGAACTAGTGTATTTGGATTTTCAGAAGGCTTTTGATAAGGTCCCACACAGGAAGTTAGTAAACAAAATTAGAGCACATGGGATTAGGGGTAATATCCTGGTATGAATTGAGAATTGTTAACAGGCAAAAAGCAGAGAGTAGGAATAAACAGGTCATTCTCAGGATGCCAGGCTGTTACTAGTGGGGTACCGCAAGGATCAGTACTGGGGCCACAGAATGCTGTCACTGAGACTGCCCTCAATGCAGCCCAGCCTCTACCAGTCATGGATGAGCTGGACATACAGCCAACCAAATCGGAACTCAGTGATGCCATTGATTCTCTAGCCAGCGGAAAAGCCCCTGGGAAGGACAGCATTACCCCTGAAATAATCAAGAGTGCCAAGCCTGCTATACTCTCAGCACTCCATGAACTGCCATGTCTGTGCTGGGAAGAGGGAGCAGTACCCAGAACATGTGCGATGCCAATATCATCACCCTCTATAAAAACAAAGGTGACCGCGGTGACTGCAACAACTACCGTGGAATCTCCCTGCTCAGCATAGTGGGGAAAGTCTTTGCTCGAGTCGCTCTGAACAGGCTCCAGAAGCTGGCCGAGCGCGTCTACCCTGAGGCACCGTGTGGCTTTCGTGCAGAGAGATCGACCGTTGACATGCTGTTCTCCATTCGTCAGATACAGGAGAAATGCCGTGAACAACAGATGCCCCTCTACATTGCTTTCATTGATCTCACCAAAGCCTTTGACCTCGTCAGCAGACGTGGTCTCTTCAGACTACTAGAAAAGATTGGATGCCCACCAAAGCTACGAAGTATCATCACCTCATTCCATGACAATATGAAAGGCACAATTCAACATGGTGGCTCCTCATCAGAGCCCTTTCCTATCCTGAGTGGCGTGAAACAGGGCTGTGTTCTCGCACCCACACTTATTGGGATTTTCTTCTCCCTGCTGCTTTCATGTGCGTTCAAGTCCTCTGAAGAAGGAATTTTCCTCCACACAAGTTCAGGGGGCAGGTTGTTCAACCTTGCCCGTCTAAGAGCGAAGTCCAAAGTACGGAAAGTCCTCATCAGGGAACTCCTCTTTGCTGACGATGCTGCTTTAACATCTCACACTGAAGAGTGCCTGCAGAGTCTCATCGACAGGTTTGCGGCTGCCTGCAATGAATTTGGCCTAACCATCAGCCTCAAGATAACGAACATCATGGGGCAGGACGTCAGAAATGCTCCATCCATCAATATTGGCGACCACGCTCTGGAAGTGGTTCAAGAGATCACCTACCTAGGCTCAACTATCACCAGTAACCTGTCTCTCGATGCAGAAATCAAAAAGCGCATGGGAAAGGCTTCCTCTGCTATGTCCATACTGGCCAAGAGAGTGGGGGAAAATGGCGCACTGACACGGAACACAAAAGTCCGAGTGTATCAGGTCTGTGTCCTCAGTACCTTGCTCTATGGCAGCGAGGCCTGGACAACATATGTCAGCCAAGAGCGTCGTCTCAATTCATTCCATCTTCGCTGCCTCCAGAGAATACTTGGCATCAGGTGGCAGGACCGTATCTCCAACACAGAAGTCCTCGAGGCGGCCAACATCCCCAGCTTGTACAAACTACTGAGTCAGCGGCGCTTGAGATGGCTTGGCCATGTGAGCCTCTTGGAAGATGGCAGGATCCCCAAAGACACATTGTACAGCGAGCTCGCCACTGGTATCAGACCCACCGGCCGTCCATGTCTCCGCTTTAAAGACGTCTGCAAACGCGACATGAAATCCTGTGACATTGATCACAAGTCGTGGGAGTCAGTTGCCAGCGTTCGCCGGAGCTGGCGGGCAGCCATAAAGACAGGGCTAAAATGTGGCGAGTCGAAGAGACTTTGTAGTTGGCAGGAAAAAAGACAGAGGCGCAAGGGGAGAGCCAACTGTGCAACAGCCCCGACAAACAAATTTCTCTGCTGCACCTGTGGAAGAGCCTGTCACTCTAGAATTGGCCTTTATAGCCACTCCAGGCGCTGCTTCACAAACCACTGACCACCTCCAGGCGCATATCCATTGTCTCTCGTGATAAGGAGGCCCAAAGATAGTACTGGGGCCACAGCTGTTCACAATCTATATAAATGATTTGCATGTGGGGACCAAATGTAATATTTCCAAATTTGCTGATGACACAAAACTAGGTGGGAATATAAGTTGTGAGGAGGATGCAAGGAGATTTCAAGGGGACTTGGACGGGCTAAGTGAATGGGCAAGAACATGGCAGATGGAATATAATGTGAATAAGTGTCGTAGAAAAAAAGAGAGTATTTCTTAAATGGTGGGTGGTTGGGAAGTGTTGATGTCTATAAAGACCTGGGTGTCCTTATTCATGAGTCACTAAAAGCTAGCATGCAGGTGCAGCAAGCAATTACTAAGGCAAATGGTATGTTGGCCTTCATTCAAGGGGTTTTGAGTACAGGAATAAAGAAGTCTTGCTGCAGTTGTATAGAACCTTGGTGAGACCACAACTGGAGTATTCTGTACAGTTTTGGTCTCCTCATCTAAGGAAGGATATACTTGCCATAGAGGGAGTGCAACAGAAGTTCACCAGACTAATCCCTGGAATGGTGGGATTGTGTTATGAGGAGAGATTGAGTAAACTGGGCCTGTATTCTCTGGAGTTTCGAAGAATGAGAGGTGATCTCATTGAAACTTACAAAATTCTTACAGGTTGTGACAGGGTGGATGTAGATAGAATGGGCTGGATTTTACATCGGGTGGACGGGAGCTGGCCACTAACGTAAAAGTCGGTGGTGCGCCCGCTTCCACCTAGCCCAGGTATCCGTCCCGCATTTTATGGGTCCTCGGGCTTTAATTGTTCCGAGGTGCGACTTCCACCTGCTTGAGGGAGGAAGTCCCGCCTCATTGAGCTGCCGGCCAATCATTGGACCGGCAGCTCTTAGTCCCAGCAGCGTCACTGGGAGCCCAGCCGAGGACATGGAACCAGGAGTGAAGGTATGTTTGGTTGCCTCGCCAGGGGTAATCAGTCAGGCCTCAGCGAGACAAGCATGGTCGTCTGGGGGGCATCTTGGGTCCTAGGGGTGATTGGGGACGTAGGGGAGGCCCTCAATTGGGCACCCTGTCCCTGATTGTCAGGGCCCCCCACCCGGTGCGCTGAGAGGCCACTTGGTTTCATTGGGTGGCCTTTCATGTCTCTAGGATGCCAGCTTGCCACGGGTAAAATCCCCGTGGAGGCGGCCGAAGACCCTTAAGTGGCCAGTTTTCCGTCCCCCCCCCCCCCCGCCCTACCTAAAGTGGGGCGGAGGCGGGAGCGGGTCGGGAAGGCCTCCCAAAGCCTCCTGCTCAATTTTACGCCACCCCCTCTGCCACCATCCATCTCGCTGGGTGGCGTAAAATTCCGGCCGATGTTTCCCCTGGCTGGTGAGTCTAGAACCAGACAACATAGTCTCAGAATAAGGGGTAGGCCGTTTAAGACTGAGATGAGGAGGAATTTCTTCACTCAGAGGATGGGAATCTTTGGAATTTTCTACCCCAGAGGGCTGTGGAATCTCAATCATTGAGCATGTTCAAGACAGAAATTTATGGATATCTGGATAGTAATAACATCAAGGGATATGGGGATAGTGCAGGAAAGTGGCGTTGAGGTAGATGATCAGCCATGATCTAACTGAATGGCAGAGCAGTCTCGACGAGCTGAATGGCCTGCTCCTGGTCCTATGTTCCTATGCAAGAGAGAGGGAAATATGTTAGTGAGTGTGGTGCAATATGTTTGGGTCATGTGGCTGTCTTGTTTGAATAGCTGGCAGTGGCTAGGGTGAGGTGACGCTGTGAATATTAGGTGTGAGTCATGATTGTTAGAGATTGCCGGTGGGTGAGCGATAGGGGTGTGGTGGATTGCGCAATGTGTGAGGCTTGTGGTTCAGTCAATTGGATGTGTCATTTGAAGATCTATTAACTGACCTTGACTACATATGTGAGGTTATAGAACTTTTTGTGGCACTGCATCCAGGTCCCCAGGGCTAGACCTCTGCCATTTACCACCACAGTTATCTGGACCCACTGCCTTCAAAAGTTTGTCTGGAGGGCCTCCTGGCTGCAGTGGATAGATGACATCTCTCTTCCTCTCCACCTTCTGTACCAAGGCCTCCCAAGTGCATCATTGGAAAATCTTGGAGCTTGCTCTCTGCCATATTGTGCCATTACCGAGTGTTCCCCTGGTCAAAGTCAGTTGTAGATTGACTTCCAGCAGCTGCTCAGCTCAGCCGCAAGAGGTGCAGGCTGGCTTTAAGTGGTGCAAGCTGACTTTAACTTGTGCTTGTCTTTCATAATTTTGCATCTTTGTTCTGGCATACAGCCACTCAACAGTGCCCATGACATTGGCTACATGCTACAATCAATGAAATGAGCAGGCAGCATGAAGTTTGCATGTTGCTTGCATCAGAGATAATGGGCCTGGCCCACCTTCATGGCCATCAAGTCATGTGTTCAAGATCAATCGCTGCAGTTTTCTTTTAGCCCCCTGAATGCTCAGCAGCAGATTCGACAGCAGATTCACTTTAACCTTTTACAAACATGTTTGCTATTCTTGTTCATGTTAATGCACACTTTGCTGTTATCATTTGAATTTTGGGAATTTCTCCTGCCCTAATAGCATAAACAAATATTATTTTAAACACTGGGCCCTAGAGAAAATCTGAAGAAAAATTTAGCTCCATTTTCATGAATCACTCCACTTTAAATCATATGGCCTTTGGTAACATTTATCCAGTGATGTTTGGACAAGTTCACATCAATGATTTATAATATATTTTGAGTGCAATTCATCAAAGTTGAATGACTTGATTAATTGATCCAAATGAAAAGTTGGCTTAGCTCCAAATTTGCATTTCCACCCTTACAAATAACGAAAATAAAAATGCATGTCGCTCTGAACCTAACAAAGCTTCGATTAGATCCAAACAGCAGTGGCAAAATAAGGAAAAAAATGCAAATGCTAATTTTGATCAATGATTTGGATGCAGAACTTAATTCCAAACTGATTATTTGCATTGACCATTGCACCTCAAGTTAAAGTCAGTTGTTGAGCACCAGGCTGTGCGTAAATGGGACTAAGGAATATTTGAAATCACCACTATGCACTGTATTAAATTAACTCTTAAATTGTTTATGGCAGTTCTATTTTAATGTGATTTTACCAGACTTGATTCTAATAGCAGTGATCTGTCCAGTGCTAACAAGCAAGTTCACATTTGTACTCCGGGAGGGGCAGGGAAAGCAAGATTGATGTTGTACAAACATAAGGGGCTGAATTTTATGCGGGTGCTGCGCTGCGCGGTGGGCCCTTTCAACTCAACATGTTGCCCGCATTTAGCGGCCGCTGCAGAGCCCCCGTGATATTACGCACAGGGGCCCATTAGCATCATGTGGGGAGAGGCAGGACATTAGGCGCAGTGAGGAACCCTTTGACAGCTGTGCAGCAGATGTTGGGGCCCTATTTTAAGTGCCCCAGCATGTGCTTCCTGACAGCTGTCAAAGAATACTTAACTGGCTGCTGAAGAGTGGGACTGCTGTCAATTGTGCAGCAAAGCAGAAAGTGCTGCAGAAATCCAGCAGGTGAGGCAGCATCGGTGGAGAGAGAAGCAGAGTTAACTTGTCCAAGTTCACAGACCTGAAAGTTAAATTTGCTTCTCTCTCCACAGATGCTGCCTGACCTGCTGAGTGACCCCAGCACTTTCCGCTTTGCTGCCACATACTTACCCTGCTGTGTCCTAGTGTCCTGTGAAGTTGCGATCCACTTCTCTCTCTCAAGTGTAACATTCCTCCTTGTAGACGTGCTGCACTTGGGTGAATAATCTCAAAATTCCAGGACGTGAGACTTAAATAGATCATAAAAGATTTTACAGAGGTTTACACCGAACACACTGACACAAATGGGAATGCATGGGCGTCACAACGATGTAAATACATATTTCACGAAATGTTCCTCATCAATATGTGTGCCCTTTTCTCTGTGTGAATGATGTGTGCCAACATGTAGCGCAATGTCACATCCCTTTGCACTGTTGGCCCTTCAGAAGAGCCAATGTATGCAATAACATCTTTGCCATGCCACCATTACACATGAGCGTCTCCATGGATTCAGTGACATGGACATTGGCTCAGTCAGCTGCTGCCTCTAATAGTTTACACAGGGATGCTGCAGATGTGGACTGGTGCACAGCAGGTGAGTGAAGGTGATGTGTGGCTTGCAGAGCTCATGTCGGTTCCTATAGAGCAGACAGCCTTTGTCTGATAAGCCACTTCCGTACATCCCTAGCTCACTGCTAGCCCTGCGTGCAGAGCCTGGGTGCCATCTGCTCTCCCTTGCACCTTTCATGTTGTAGGTCCTTAGCGTCCTCATAGTCCAAGGAGGAATCCTGTTGACGTCTCTCCTCATCATGCCAGGCCTGGACCCTATTGGGTGCGTAGTTGTGCAGAGCAGCAAAGAAAGGCGATGGCCTTTTCGGCTCATAGTACAGGGCATCGCCCTATCCATACAGGCATTGGAAGTGCACTTTCAGCATGCCAGTCTCTTGCTCAATGGTGGCTCATGTAGCTCAGTGGCTGGCGTTATATCTCTCCTCTGCAGCAGTGGTGGAGTCTCTCACTGGTGTCGGGAGCCATGGCTGCAAAGGATAGCCCTTATCTTCAAGAAGCTACCCCTCCATCTGAGCCAGTTCAGTGAACAGCGAAGGCAGCTGGGACTGGCACAAGACCCAGGTATCATGGCAGCTGCCTGAGAAGCGGTCACACATTTGCTGCAAGCATCTGCGGTGTTCACATACTAGCTTCACCTAGATTGAGATGGCTTCTCTAATGGTGACGTCTGCAGGTGGTAGCCTGGCAGTAGGCCTGATGGCCACATGAGTGCAGTCTATGAACATTACAACCTATGGTTCTCTGGCAATGGTGTCAGAACCAATGGCCCTCTGGGCCTGGCTGTGAGAGTCTGTCCTGAAGCGGACACACTCACTGGTCCTCCGGTGCAGGGCATTGGTGACCTCCCTGATGCAGCAGTGCACTGCTGACTGTGTGACCCCACAAAGGTCTCTGTTGGGCCCCTAAAAGGCTGCAGAGGTGTCAGGCTTGAGAACTGCTGCCACTATGAGAAACAAAGGCATGGGTTGTTTACCGGAGTCCATGGGCTGCTGGTCATCCTTGAGCAGGGCACTGGTGCTCTGACATCTGATGGCATGTCATGTGGGGCCTGTAGATGCACGGCAACTGTAATGGCGGGCTCCCCTTGGGGGCTGCTGCTCACGACCAGGGGCCTCGACGTGGATTGTACCTGCCTGTTGGTATTGCCTCTGGCGCATACGGATCCTCACGTGCAGAGGATCACACAATGTAGGATGAGCCATACCTATTTCTATGTGATAAATAAAGTTGAACCCTACATGTATTCAAAAAGTTCCTAACAGGGCATGGATTGGTGTTGACTGGTACATCAGCTGCTTTCCTGGATCAACCATGTGGCGTGTCATGGCATTGCCCCTCTTGGCCAACACTCAGAGTGGCACAGCATGACCACATCAAGATCCTACCAGCTGAATCGATTGCCCCCACCATCCATAAAACCTTAATGCTCCTGCCCTTTCTGGCACCCTCCCCACACACAGGGTGCCTAGTGGGCCATTGGCCCGTCACAAACACAGAGCATACACTGTTAACGGAGGGATGGTACACGGAACCTCCCTTCCCTCCAGTAATCCCAGACCTCCTCCCTTCCAGAATGCAGAGTTAGACCCCTGTGTATCCCCGCTTCCTCCTCCCTTCTGTAATGCAGAGTGAGGACCTGCCGGCTTTTCAGATCGTGAACGGGATGTCATGTGACGGCTGCCCGTTCAACGAAAAATCCGGCAGTGTCGATGGAGAGGCGGCAGGCTGCACAATCAGTATAGGTAAGTAATCATTACCATATGTTGATTGTGGTGCCACCGCCGCGCGGTGGGGGGCGCACCGAGGTCCCACCACCGCCACTAATATGCGGTGGGCCCTTCTCGACGTCGCAATTCAAGGGGGGTCTCTCCCCGCAACATTTTACCGACCCCCACGCCGCGACTCGCGGCGTCATGGGCTGGTAAAATTCAGCCATGGTTTTTTTCATCTGTTCATTGGCTATAGCCACTATGAGAGCAATTCAGCATTAAAAATTGATGGATTACTTCCCCACCTGAAATCAGGACAAAGCATTTAAATTCTGAAAGACACCTGGTCATAACAATGAATGTTTTCAGAGTTGTGGTGTGGATCATTACCTATGTCGAACAATATAGAATGGGATAGCAGAAAATAAAACAGACTTGTTGCCAAGCAGTTCTGTGCGATTGTTTTGCCTATCCAGCTGTCCAAAATTCATTGTATCAAAATGTGGTGGTTCATCCTCAATATTAACATTGAGTAGATTTTTTATGACATAATCTTCTGTCTCCTGTATATGATAGCATTTCTAACATTAGTATATAGTAAATAGCTCAAACTTTACAATATGCACTAGAGAGTTAGAAAGGTCTGGCATCTAATATCTAGAACATGCATTCTGATTTGGTCATCAAAATGAATATCTCAGAACAGATCTGATAGATGAGATCATATCCATTTGTGAGTTGATCCTTTTTTCATGTCCTTGTGCAGCACTGCAAAAGAGGGTCTTATCAGTCTTATTAGTTCAAAGATGCTGTTCAACATAGTTCATCTGAAATTCAGATGCCTCAAGATTGCTTAGAGGCATTGGAATGTATTTCAGAGTAAGCACCTACTATTGATTTATTGATTGCTTAAAGGGGTCAAAACTGACACCTGCAGCAAATCCTTGAATGCCATTTCATTAGGAAGTAATAAGGAATAAGCAATGCTGAAATGTTTCCCACCAGCTGCTGGATCATTTAAACCAGATTTACTAGATTTTTAAAAGAGGAAAAACTGCAAATACAGAAAATTCATAATGTAACCAGAAAATGCTGAAAACACACATCATGTCAGTCAAAATCTATATAAAAAAAAAATACGGGCTGTAACATTTGAGGATATATATCCCTTGTCGGAAAAATAATTTGCATCTATATTTAAATGGACATTGATGCTGTATTTGTATTCTAGCACTCCCACTGGTGACAATTCTGGCTTTGGGGGCAGTGCTGTAATATAAATAAAGTGGCAAGAACTACCTGACTAGATGGACTTTTGAAGGAGATTATCACCAGAAGCAAATAAAAAAAAAAATAGGTGTGCCTTGGAGCTTGCATGCTAACATCTGGCATTTTTTTCTGATTGCAGGTGGGGCTGGGTTCTTAACCTGCCTGGGCACTTGTTATTTTGATAGCTTCTCGGTACCTCCCCCTAACATTGGGAAAAACCTACATCTAGAAACATTAGAGTTGTAATATTTGCATAAACGTTGGCCAACTCTATGTTTTAGTATTGCCATCAGCGATCTATGTATACCCCATAGTGTAAACAGGGTAAATGCAATGTGTGAGAAGCCTTGCCACATTGCAGAAGTACTTACAGTAACAATGGTTCTGTGGCAAAAAAGTACCAGAAAGCAGCATGGATTGCACATTAATGCAAGAGATAAGTGACTAGTACTGAAGTTTCATATTGTTCAAGTATAAAATCGTTTTAATCGCAGCAGTAATTGGTTAAATTTCTGTTCATTTTAAACACATATTGCTCTCAGAATCTTTTTTTTACATCAAAACTGCTGTTGCGAAGTTGGGAAATTATATCAAAGCAAATGAAAATGTACAGAAACACAAAGCTCCACAATTTGACCATAACACATTAGTGGCAATAAGAAATCATCCAGATGGATTTACCTGGCTTCTCGCTCTTTAAGCCAGTCATTGGTGGTGTGATGCTGTTGACTTGTTCTGGGCTGTGATAAATTTAGCAGTACTTTTAATATGTTGCTTATGGTTTTTAAGGGAGTAACTAATATGGCTAGTTGCAAGAAAAACTGCTGCACATAAAGTTCAGCCAGCATTGCATTTATTAGCATTGTCTCAGTCATTTAAAAAAATTCTTCATCAAGCTCTGTTCAGAGATCTGAGGCGTTTTGGCATTCCTATATAATGACCCTGGATGAGATTCCTGTATTTCAAAATAGAGTACTGAAATTGTGTTACCTGTTTTGAAAACAAGAGTGGAAAACATATAGAATTGTCATTGTGTTCTGCGAATTCGTCATGGCGCATATTACCAATTGTTATCCTGAGTTGGATATGTAAAAGAATTGTGGTTGCCATACCAATCATTGACAACAAGCTTGCAAATACGAATACAATATTAAGAAGAACATTGATTTTGTTCATGAGTTTTATCCTCCTCTAGTTTTCTCCTGTCCTCCCCTTAAGACTCCTTGGGGCCAATTTTGACATTGCACAACAGTATAAAATGGCTGATCGCATATCATCAGCCTGTTTGACATCTTTTCTGATGTTTTATTCCACGGAAGCCAATGGAAATAAAAATTGGGAGGGATGTAAAACGGACTGTTGATTTGTTATAACCCATTTTACACTATCTCAAAGTCAAAATTACCCCCCAGGGGAATGAGATTCACATGTACCCACCCAACTAACATTCTTCACAAGCATTCTTGCCTCTGAGTTACAAGGTTCTGGGTTCATATCCCATTCCAGGACATGAGCACAAAAATCAAGGCTGACACTCTATTGCAGTACTGAGGGAGTACTGTACTTTCGGAGGTGCTGCCTTTTAGATGAGACATTAAATCAAGGCCCCATCTGCCCTCTAAGGTGGAGCAGGGGAATTATCCCTGGTGTCCTGGCCAATATTCATTCCTCAGTCAACATCACCATAAAACAGATTATCTGGTCATTATCACTTTGCTATTTGTGGGAGCTCGCTGTGCATAAGTTGGCTGCTGTATCAAGCATGTGTCCTCAGTACCTTGCTCTTCGGCAGCGAGGCCTGGACAACGTATGTCAGCCAAGAGCGACGTTTCAATTCATTCCATCTTCGCTGCCTCTGGAGTATCCTTGGCATCAGGTGGCAGGACCGCATCTCCAACACAGTAGTCCTTGAGGCTGCCAACATCCTCAGCTTATACACACTACTGAGTCAGCGGCGCTTGAGATGGCTTGGCCATGTGAGCTGCATGGAAGATGGCAGGATCCCCAAGGACACATTGTACAGCGAGCTCGCCACTGGTATCAGACCTACCGGCCGTCCATGTCTCCGCTTTAAAGACGTCTGCAAACGCGACATGAAGTCCTGTAACATTGATCGCAAGTCGTGGGTGTCAGTTGCCAGCGATCGCCAGAGCTGACGGACAGCCATAAAGGCGGGGCTAAAGTGTGGCGAGCCGAAGAGACTTGGCAATTGGCAGGAAAAAAGACAGAAGCGCAAGGGGAGAGCCAACTGTGTAATAGCCCCGACAACCAATTTTTTCTGCAGCACCCGTGGAAGCGTCTGTCACTCTAGTATTGGCCTTTTTAGCCACTCCAAGCGCTGCTCCACAAACCACTGACCACCTCCAGGCGCTTACCCATTGTCTCTCGAGACAAGGAGGCCAAAGAAGAAGTGCTAAGGTTAATAAACTTGCACCTTTCTTGCTAAACCTGAGAAAGCCTGTCTGAATGATTCCTTTACAATTACAATTAGAGAGCGGTGAACAAGGACTCGCTGAGGGGAAGCTAAAAACACTGTTTTAAAAGTTAAGCCCAGTTACGGCCAAACCAGGAAAGGGCCTGAGGGGGGCCAGGGGGGCCTGAGACCCCTTGCTCACCTGGTCATAACAATAGAAATGAGGAGAATTTTTTTTCTTTCAGAGAGTCGTGAGTCTTTGGAACTCTCTTCCTCAAAAGGCATTGGAAGCAGAGTCTTTGAACATTTTTAAGGCAGAGGTAGATAGATTCTTGATAAGCAAGGCGGTGAAAGGTTATTGGGGGTAGGCGGGAATGTGGAGTTGAGAGGTTACAATCAGATCAGCCATGATCTTATTGAATGGCGGAACAGGCTCGAGGGGCTGAGTGGCCTTCTCCTGCTCCTAATTCATATGTTCGTATGTAACAATGGATTGGAACTTCGCTGATTCACTACTAGAACATAGCCTTGAATTCGGCCCAGACTGGTCGAATGAAAATCTTTTCTGTCAGTCAGTTGTATAGGTCCAGCAGAAGGAACTCAGTTCCTAGCTGTCGTGATTTTGTAGAAGGCTTTATTTTAACAGTAATTAATTGTCTCTCTTGGAGAGGCGACAAGGAATAACAGGTTTCAAAACTGAACATGGTGCACTGATGCAGTAAGCAGATGTTTTAGGAGTTAATGATGAAGGCACATTGTTGGGATACAGTGGAACATTGCTCTGAAGGATGTTATAGATGTTTTTACAATCACACTGCTATCACTTGATAATGCACACAACTCCACTTCAAACTACACTGCCATGTATAATGGGTCAATTTGTTGTACGTATGTCTCCTGGTATTCTTAAGAGTGCACCAATGCTTTCCTGGTAGGCACTCCCAGCATGTGAGGTTTCTTGCTGGGAGCCTGTATTTGTAAAATTAGCCTTTCAATATACATTTTATATATTTTTCCTCAAGTTTATTTTAGCTTCTCTCTCTCTCTCTTTTCTTCATATTGTCTACTGCATTTCTCTACTCCTACACTGGTGTGTGGGAGTGGCCCCAGGGGTGACTCACCCATGCAATTTTATCCTGTGTGGAAGTGACAGATTTGGTCTGATGCCTGTCCCTGATTGCACAGCTGAGGCTGGAAACTCACTATGTGGGGAATTGCAGCCGTGCACCTGTATCTTTCTCTCCATGGGGTAATTTGCAACAGTTAGAATTTTCTTTTCATATTTGATAAGGAATGCCATCTCTGCTCCTGTTCTGTGTTCATTATCTCTGAAACAATTCAGTCGAATAATTTGTTTTTTGCTGACTTGAAAGAACTCGGGGTAAAATTTTCGCTTGAGCTTGGGCCCAATCAGGGAATCATCGAATGATTCAGTCCATCATGCCTCTGCCGGCTCCTTGAAAAGTTTTTCCCCCCATAGCCTGCAAATTTTTCCCCAAAATGTGCTTGAAATGTGCTGCTTAGCTTGCAGCTCAAGTTTCACTAAAATTAATTTGCAGAATCATAAACATAAAATGTTCACTAAACCAGCACAATCAGGCAGCTTAATAGAACGTAATTGTTTCCCTTGTTTTATTTAAGATTGGTAACCTGGTACAATTTTACTGATACAAATGAAATGGGTTTATCTACAAAAATGAATGTTTTTAATAAAAGCGTCCAGCCCTCCGCCTGTGAGTAACCTGATTTTAAAGTCACTGAAAATGATTTTAAGGAAGTATGCTGAGCATTTAATAGTATCATTGATGACATTAGTCAGTTTCTTAGTAAATTAAATATATTTTGATACGAAAAAGCTTTTATAAACACCCTATCCAAAATCATGGCCACCCCTGTGACCTCACCATTTCATGTGGCCTCGCTATTCCCATTGTGCCAATCACAGATAAGGCCATCTCGAATCACTTCCTTGTTTCGTACTCCACCCACATTCCCCTTCCCTTTCCCAATACTACTTCTGTTCCCAGCCCGGGGAAAAAAAAACTTTCTCCCAATTCAATTCCAACTGCACTTTCAAATCCCAACTTCTAGTCTTTGGCTCTCTATTCACCATAACATTCCTGTAGCTATTGATCTGCTCAACCACACCCTCACCTCTACCTTTGATCCCCATTAAAAGCATTACTCTCTCTCACCCCGGTCGTTCCCCCAGTACCGCCGTCATCTCCAATCTCAAGTCCAAGAACATGAACATATTTGGCAGACTGTTGGTTTAGCCATTCATTGCCAGATCTACCTGGACCATATATTCAGTCCTATTCTCCTCTGCCAAAACTGCTTACTATTCCAGGATGATCCCGGAATGCAAAGATAAACCTGACTTATTTTCTCTACCATCTTCTGAAACCTCTCTCTCCTGTCTCCTCCACCAAAACCTCCAACACCAAGTGCGAGGAGCTCATGGACTTCTTTGTCACGAAGACCATCTGTTCAGCTACCTCCTGCCGCTTCCCTCCCTCCCCCTAGCCCACTGGGCCAAACTTACTCTAAGTAACTTACTAACCTGCTGTCTCCTCCCAAATTCGTGCCCATCTTTCCTGGAACTCCACATTTGGACGCCTTCAATCAGGTCCAGTCCCTGCAAGAGTACCGAAATGGCTCTTATCAAAGTCACAAATAACATCCTAGGTGACTGTGACCTTGTTAAACCACCCTTCTCAACCTGTCTGTAGCCTTTGATATGGTTGACCAAACCATCTTCCTCCAATGTCTCTCCTCCATCATCTAGCTAGGTTAGACTGCACTTGCCAAGTATCTAATTATCTATCCAGTCGTAGCCAGAGAATCACCAGCAATGGCTTCTCTTCCCACTCTCACACCGTTAACTCTGATTTCCTCTAAAGATCTATCCTTGGCTTCCTTCTATTTCTCATCTACATGCTGCCCCTTGGTGACATGATCTGAAAACGCAATGTCAGGTTCCACATATACACTGACAACACTCACTCTTCCTCACCATCAGTGCCCAGTTGAGCAATGCCTCAACTTTAAAGTTATCATTCTTGTTTGCAAACTCCGCCATGGTTTGCCCTCCCTATTGCTGTAATCCCCTTCAGCCCGACAACACTCTGAGATATCTGTGCTCCTCCAATTCTGGCCTCTTGAGCATTCCCTATTTTAATTGCTCCACCATTGGCAGCTGTGCCTTCAGCTGCTGAGGCCCTAAGCTCTGGAATTCCCTCCCCAAATATCCACCTCTCTATCTTGCTTTCCTCCTTAAAACCTACCTCTTTGACCAAGCTTTTGGTCATCTGGCCTAATATTTCCTTTTGTCACTTGAGCCGGAATTTTGCGCCCGCCAAAAGAGCGGGCTGGTGGTTGTGGGGTGGGGAGGTGCATAAAATTGAGTGGGATCTGGGGGGGGGGGGGCATTCCTGACCCCCCTCCAACCCCCTTCCCCCTTTGCAAATTTACGTGAGGCAGCGGAAGAAAGAAATGGCCCATCTGCCCTAGGCCAAGTAAGGCCCTTAAGTGGCCAATTAACTGCCACTTAAGGGCCTTTGCCCACCGCCTGATGAAACCAGGCAGCCTGTGGTGGGGAGGGTCCCTCCTGACCAGGCACCCTGTGCCCCAAGGAGGGCTGAACCCGAAGCCCCAACTGCCCCCAACGCACAACACTCCCACCCAATCCCCCTTGCCTCGTCAGGGCCCAACTGATTGTCCCCGGCGATGCCCTAAAAACTTACCTTTTTTCCGGGGTGGTCCTTCATCTTCTTCCAATGGCTGGGTGCAGTCCCAGCAGTAGCCACCGCTCCCGGTGGTGCTGCTGGGATTATGAGCTGTGAGCCTGCTGATTGACCAGCACTCCATTAGGCAGGATTTCCTGCCTCAAGGAGGTGGAAGTCCCATTCAAGACCAATTAAGGGCCTGGGGAGCACAAAATCCAGTCTGGCTCCCCAGGACCGGCGGAGGCGAGCTCGCCACCAACTCTATGGCCAGTGGACAGGGCCCCCCACCCAACAAAAAATTTCAACCTTGGTGTCAAATTTTGTTTTCCGACATTAAAGATGCTTATATAAATGCAAGTTTTTGTTTTGTTTCAAAACATGTATTCCTGAACTAGTGCGATTGGTGGAATCTCTCAGATTCGATGCGAGATGCCTTGTAGGCAGAGTCTGATCCGGGCGAATTGAATGCTGAACCCGTGTATATGATCATGGAAAACAGAAACATAAATGGTTTTGGCTACAACTCTCCCAAGTTTAGAATTCAACTAATTTTTTTGCTGGTTCAGCTGATTACTTTGTAAACAAGTGGGCACTGTATTCCTCTGTTGTCTTCCCTCCTATTTTCATTTATTTCCTCCTTTTCATCCTCCTCTCAGGAAGATGTTGCCTCCTTGATGGGGTATAATTCCATGGGTGCCTGGTGCTGCCCAGTATCTTTTCCAAGTGACCTTTTTTCAGTGAGTCTCAGCAGGCTGCAGCACCACTGAAGGCATCACAGCCTGAGCCTGTTCTCACCTGATGCGCATATAAGCCCATCGTCAGAAGGGGTGGCTAGATAGTGATAAGAAGCTGGAACCCTGGCTGAAATTCCTCTCTGTATTCCAAGGATGCTGAGACCACTGTAGCTAATTCAGCACAGACTGGCAATGGAACCTGGGTACTTCCTGTCCTGCAAGGCTCAGTTTTTGTTTATTCATTCTTGAGATGTGGGTATCACTAACAAGGCCAGTATTTAACTAACTTGATTACATTTTTTGAGGAGGCAACAAGTAGGGTTGATGAGGGCAATGTGGTCTACATGAATTTTAACAAGGCTTTTGACAAGGTTCCACATGGCAGGCTAGTCAAAAAGTAAAAATCCCTTGGGATCCAAGGGAGAGTGGCAAATCGGACTAAAATTGGCTTAGCGGTAGGAAGCAAAGGATAATGGTTGACAGTTGTTTTCACGACGGGAGGGCTGTTTCCAGTGGGGTTCCGCAGGGCTCAGTACCTTGTTTCCTTGCTTTTTGTAGTTTATATTGATTAAGAATCAAATGTAGGGGGCATGATAAAGAAGTTTGCAGATGATACAAAAATTAGCTGTGCGTTTGACAATGAGGGGGAAAGCTTTAGACTACAGGAAGATGTAGATGGTCTGTTCAGTGAGGCAGAAAAGTGGAAAATGGAATTCAATCCGGAGAAGTGTGAGGTAATGCATTTTGGGAGTTGCAACAAGACAAGGGTATACACAATAAATGGGAGGATACTAAGTAGTGTGGAGTAACAGAGGGACCTCGGATTATACATCCACAGATCCTTAAAGGTGGCAGGACAGGCTGATAGGTGATTAAGATGTATGGCATGCTTTCCCTTTATTAGCTGAAGCATAGAATATAAGAGCAGGGAGGTTATGCTAGAGCTGTATACAACACTAGTTAGACTACAGCTTGAATACTGTGTACAGTTCTAGGCACCACATTACAGGAAAGATGTGATTGCACAGGAGAGGGTGCAGAGGAGATTTACAAGAATGTTGCTAGGACTGGAAAACTTTAGCTGTGATGAAAGATTGAATAGACTGGTGTTGTTTTCCTTGGAAAGATGAGGCTGAGGGATGACTCAATTGAGGTGTATAAAATTGAGGGTCCTTGATAGGTTATCCCTATTTAGTTAAGCAGAGGGGTAAAAAACCAGAGGGCATAGATTTAAAGTAATCAGTAGAAGGATTTAGAGGGAAAATGAGGAATTTTGTTTTCACCCAGAGGGTGGTATGAACCTGGAACACACTGCCTCAAAGGGTGGTAGAGGCAAAAACTCTTACCACATTTAAAAAGCAGTTGAATGTCTACTTGAAGAGCCATAACCTGCAGGGCTACAGACCTAGTGCAGGAAGGTAGGATTAGGTTGGACTGTTTTTCGACCAGCACAGACATAATGGCCTCCTGTGTCATAAATTTTCTATGATTAATGCCTACCCCTTGTTGCTGTGAAAAAGTGGTGGTGGGCCGCCTTCTTGAACCACTGCAGTCTATATGGTGAAGGTATTATGAAGATCATCTGTCAAAGTGACCTCATCTTCATGCAATTATTTGCTTTCAGAACTTTGCTTTGTAAAGACAGTATAATTTTTTGTTTCCACAAATACATATATTTGGGGGCAGGGGACTCATTTCATATAAACAATATGAATGAAGACTATTAATATGCCCATTAAAATATACTTTTAAACTGTCTTGTGACAATTATATTTAAACATTGTTTAAACACTTAAACAGTTTTTCATTGTTATGAATTGTGTGCATGTATCATGTAGACCTATAGGTGATGCTGTGGGTGGCCAACATACTTCATCATTGATCCACCTGTGTGGATTTGCTACCAGTAACAGTCTGTACATCTTGCTGTTTTGTCTAATGATAGAGAAAGGAATAGAAGGATCTACTGATAGGTTTAGACAAAGTAGAGTGGAGGAGATTTGTATACAACATAAATGTTGGCATCGACCAGTGGGCTATTTCTGTTGTCAAGCAAACCCCCCACCTGCCAAGACTGAGGCACACATGATTTTGCCACATGAACATTAAAACTTAAAATTTCAACCCCTGACTGGAAAGATATTTGCCTAGGAACTAGCAGAATTGGAACAAGGGACAAAGGACCGTGCTCTGACCCATTCAACCAACTTTTGATTACCAGACATTGAAGGTGGGGGGAGCTAGCATTCCAGGTTGACTGCTAAGATAGCCGAATCCACAAACACAGAAGAAGTGGTCAGACCACTTTTAGTCACATGACTAGCTGGCTGTTAAGATTTGAGCATCCAACAAGGGATTTGAACTCAGAAAGCCATGTGCTCGTGGACTGAACATCTTCTTTCCTGTCTGCCTGCTCATCTCTCAGGGAACTGAATTTTGTGAAAATACATGAACCTCAAAGAGAGAAAAGTCTCCTACGTGAACAAAGTTTAAGAATACTGGGCCCCAACGAAAAGCAAGACTACCTACAGACAAGTGGGCTTGAAGCACAATAACAAGATATTGCCTCAAACTGTTCCACTTCATCTTCTCTGTTCTGTCCCTATTTGCATGTGTGCATTGCGTGGGCATGCTAGCATGGGCGCGTCGTATATCCGTAGACATTAACCGTATTAGAATTTAAGTTTAAGGTTTAATAAATTTCACGTTTTTTCTTTAAACTTGAGAGAGCCTGTTTGTGCTCATTTCTTTGCCTTATGATCGGAAAGCTGTGAACAAGGATTCACAAAAGGGGAGCTCAAAACACGGTGTGTTAAAAATTAAACCCTGTTACAATAAGACCAGGTGAAGATAGTAACAGACCCCTAGACACCTTTCTCGCCTGGTCCTAACACTGTCCTCTGAATTCCACGTAACTGGAACAAAAGATAGTGAACACCAGAATAGGTACATCAGCAGCACTTCTTTGTCAAATGTAAAAACATAATTGCATGTTGCTAGCAACTTTTTCAAATAATCCAAACACTGTAGAGCAGCGACACATGTTTTTTTTGACATCATGCCAAAAGCTAATGAGCACTTTCACACTATTATTTCAAATATAGTCATTATGAGGTTCTGCAGTAAGTATATACTGCTGTTAAATGTGCAGTTTATTTTAAGGCAGATGTTCCCTTCATTTATATGAGAATCTATTCAACATACACATTAAGAAATATTTCATGTTTACTTTTCCAGTCCATAGTCCTGTTCTCATTATTACAAATAATAGACTGTGAATAGACCACTTCAAGAAAAAACACTGGAATACTAATGAACTATCTATCATACATTATGCTGGGTGCACAGAAGCAAGATATTACAAACGTTAATGTTTTTTGATTGTTATACACTTGCATTAAAGGTTTCATTTTACTGTATACAATGTATTAGAATAATAAAGCTAAATGAACTAGTTTGATGGGAAAGAGTTTTTATAAATGTAATGGATTAGGGAACCATAAGCCATTCACAGTACATTACAGTCTCCAGAAACAACATCCTTTGCAAACGTGCTCTTGCAGAGGTAGTTTCTCTGTGGGAAACACATCTGAAAACCAAAGCAAACCAGGAATTTCTGTCCTATCTCAGAACAAATTGTAAAAACCTCATATCGATGTGATGCGGAAAAATTTCCAATATGATTAAATTTGTATCTTTGTAAAAGAAAGACATTTTAATTATTTTTACTACTGTTAGCATTCAAATTGTGAATAGATTTTAGTTTCCTTATATATTTCTTGAAATGAAGCAGGCCATATTAAACTACAGCATTACCTGGATAACATCCAGAATATTATTGCCACTTTTGTGGTATGAATGTTACTTGCCACTTGTTAGTCTATGACCATTTCCAATAAGAAAAGGTACAACCACTTCTCCCCTCAAAAACACCACCATTGAGCTTACCACAGACCCAAGTATAGCAACATCATGACTGCACGAGCAGGGCAGAAACTGTGTATTCTGTGATGAAGGGCTCTCCTCTGAACCCCTTAAAGCCTCATCACCATCTACAAGGATCAAGTCAGTAGTATGATAGCATACTCACCACTCATTTGGATGTGTTCCACAACTATCTACAAGATACCCTACTCACCAAAGCTAGGTTACTAGCACCCGCTATCCCCTAAAACTTTACCAACAAGAAAGACAAGAGCAGGGCCATCATGAAAACACCATTAACTACAGGTTCCCCGTCAAGTCACACATCAGGCTGAAATTTATACTCCCGCCAGTGACAATGGACAAAGCCACGATATTAAGCATGGCAGCTCATTTCAAAAGCCGGGACAGGCTGCCGTCCCCCGATGGCTTGGAGGGGGCCGGCTGTCTGTCCCTAGCAATGGCATCAGCTGCCTGTGCGCAGGCGCTGATGCCATTTTAAAAGGATTTTAAGTCTTGCCGTTGAATTCAAAAATGTAATGAGACATTGAATAAAAAAAGTTAAAAACATTTATTTTGCCCCTTTCCCACCCCCCCATAACCATAGAATTAATTACTTTCCCTCTCTCCCCCAAAACATACTTACTTTGTCCACCTGACCTCCCCCCCCCCCAACAGAGTGCATAAACTTGAAACTATAACCCTTCCCATCATCCCCGACATCAATGATATGACTTTGACCCCACTGCCCATCACCCCCCCCACCCCCACATTGAGAAACGTACCTCTTCCCCTCTCCCCACTAGTGTTCCACCTCTGTTCCCCAGATGGGGATCAGAAGGCACAGGAGTGCCGGTCAGCGGCACAAAGATCGCACTGGAACAGACGGCGGGAATGTAAATATTATTAATTTATAGATTTTAATGAATTTAAATATTTAAATGGTGGTCCAGTCACCAAGCAGAAGGGGGGCAACCACGAGGCCTCACCGCCACTGGCAATATCGGGCTGGGCCCTCCCGGCTTTGGGGTGTGTTGGGGCCTTCTCCCGGAGGCATTTTCCCGCCCCCACCACCCACCTCGCCACGACCCCCAACATCGGGGGGGGGGTGGGGTGGGGGGGGAGTCTGTAAAATTCAGCCCATCATCTTGACTAGAGCAAAACATTGTTCTTTCATCATTACTGGGTCAAAATTCTGGCAGTCCCTACCTAATACAATTTTTGAGAAGGCTCACCACCACTTTCTCAGAGTTAGAAGGGATTGGCAATAAAACAAAAATGGACATGTCAGTGTTGCCCACATCCCGAGAAAGGTCATTTAAAAAAAAACTTCTAATGTCACTCCCTATCAAATGATCTAGTTTAATTTTTCTAATTATTGCAATATATTATTCAATAAAAATCTTTGTTTAAGCACCTAAATACAAATGTTAAGAATATGGCAATCTTTAATGAAATAACTTGCTGTTATATAATACCTTTCACATTCTCGTGACATCGCAAAACATTTCCCAGCCAATTAAGCACTTTTGAAATGTAGTCATTGTTGTAAAGTAGGGAAACATGACAACCAACTGCATACGATAAGGTCCCACAAACGGCAACAAGAGAAATGACCAGATTATCTGCATTAATATATTGATTGAGAGATAAATATCCTTCATCTTCTTCAAAAATTGCCATTCGATCTTTCATATCCACCTGAGAAGGCAGACAGGGCACTGGTTTAACATCTCATCGAAAAGACAGCACCTCCAAAAGTGCAGCATTTTTTCAGCACTACATTGAACTATCAGCCTAGATTATGTAGTCAAGTCTCTGAAGTGGGACTTGAACGCACAACCTTCAGAGGCAGAGTACTA
This sequence comes from Heterodontus francisci, assembly GCF_036365525.1. Lineage (NCBI taxonomy): Eukaryota > Metazoa > Chordata > Chondrichthyes > Heterodontiformes > Heterodontidae > Heterodontus > Heterodontus francisci. The sequence continues at coordinate 198,719,826 of NC_090371.1, read as the reverse complement.
CCACTGAGCTGAGGTTCAGCTAAATGTCCATGCAGTGAAGACAAACACTTGACCCACAGACTTTCTTTGCCAAAGAGATTCTACCTAAAAGTAAAGAAAAATTGAGCTTTGGGAAGGTAAAGGTAAATTTGTTTTTTCCTTCAGGCACTCCACCTGTCATATTTTATAATAGATATATCTAGATCATTAGCTCCAGTAGATTATGGTATGAACTTTCATCATTCCTGTCTAGGCATTATCCATCAGTGTGGTTTGCCTGCCTGTTGCAGAAACTGCCAAATTTTTATCCCACTACCCATCCAAATGTTCTGTGATGATTAGTCAGCTTTTGATTGCAACAGAAAATGTGTAGAGTAGGTCACATAAACTGGGAGCACAAGACTGAGGAAGATGGTCTAATAAAAGTCAGTACTATATTCGGGGTGGCGCAGTGGTTAGCACCGCAGCCTCACAGCTCTAGCGACCCGGGTTCGATTCTGGGTTTTGCCTGTGCGGAGTTTGCAAGTTCTCCCTGTGACCATGTGGGTTTTCGCCGGGTGCTCCGGTTTCCTCCCACAGCTAAAGACTTGCAGGTTGATAGGTAAATTGGCCATTATAAATTATCCCTAGTATCGGTAGATGGTAGGGGAATATAGGGAAGGTGGGGATGTGGTAGGAATATGGGATTAGTGTAGGATTAGTATAAATGGGTGGTTGATTGTCGGCACAGACTCGGTGGGCTGAAGGGCCTGTTTCAGTGCTGTATCTCTAAATAAATAAATAAAGGGATACACCCAAATGTCGTCTTACAGATTTTGACGGATGTCCTGTGAATTTTTAGCATTTGCAGTTTTACAATCTAATTTCAGCTGTTTTTAACAAATGTGTGTACTTTGTTATTTATTAAACTCTACAAAATGCTATTATTGCTGAGGTTATTTCCACTGATCCTGTAGGTTCATTCTTTGGTTCACTCTGTAATAGAAATGCGATGAGCAGCAAATTGACAGACTTGGAACCTATATAAATATAGGAATCCATATGCAGTAAAATTAATGTTTTATTTCTGACTAGCACATTTCTTCCTTCACTGTGTACAGTCTATGCATTCCTAGGTTCTGCAGAAGACTATGGGTTGAATTTTATCAGTGTGCCGCACTCCACGGCGGCGCGCTGTGAAAGCGGCGGCCTTCCAACATGGAAGTGCTGCCGCACAGCCCCATGATATTACGTGTGGGAGCAGATTTAAATGGAAGGGGTGGAGTGGCCGCTTCGATGATGTGGAGTGGGCAGCCGCCGCGTCCCCGGCAATGGCATATGGCGCCACCGCGCAGGCGCGGCACCATTTTTAAAGGGCTTGAAGCCTGTAGCAAAAATTTACACTTTTAAAGGTATGTTAGATTTAATTTGTTTATAATAAATAATTAGAAGATGGAGGCCATTTCCCAACCCCCCCACACCCCCATGGTCCTTTCATTGCCCTATATTCAGCCGAACTTTCCCTCCCAGCCTTCTTTCATTTGCCCTTCAACCCTTTACCATCAATCCCACAGCCAATAAAAAGTGTTTTCCTTGCTGCGCCACCCCTCCTGCCCTGATAATTTTATTCCTCCCCTCTCCCACCAGTGTCTCGCCTCGGAACTCCAACGGTAGGCTGTAACATCGGTGTGGGTCAGCCGCCGTCAGAAGATAGGTTATTTTGCATTTCATTAATGTTCATTTAACTATTTAGATGAAGGCTGAGTGGGGGGGTGCTGCAACGAGGCCTCACCGCCGCCACTGATATCTGGCGGGGCCTTCTCGACATCGGGGTTCGAGGCGGGCCTCTCCCAGCAGAATTTTACAGACCTGCCTGCCATGACCCCCACATCAAGGGGCTCGTAAAATTCAGCCCTATATGTTTTTTAAATATCCAAAATAAAGTTGGCTCTCTATATCTATGGGCAACCATTCATCACTGTATTTGTCTGCAAACAAACTTTGTTCCCTGTATTAAAAAAGTCACCCTTATGTATAAACTAAGGATGCATACTCTGTATACAGTGAGGAAAGTAATGTACCGGTCAGGATTGTGGTACATTTTAAAAGATATATTTTTTAAAAAAGCTTAGAACCAAGAACTCTAATGTATAATAAGTTAGTGTTAATATTTTCAGCCAGATTGGGAGCATCCTAAAAATAACATTATTAATTATGTTCTTAAGAAAAAACTTTTCTGAGTTCTAGCAAAGGGTTTATATTAACCTGATTTCTCTTTTGATCTCTCATTGACCTACTATGCATGTCCAGCACATTCTATTTTTATTTCATTGTTTCTGTCTTAGCATCTGGTACTGATGGTATGAAAAGTAATGTGGAGGGGTAATCCAAAATATAAATGACAAGATCTTTCCAGCAAAATGTGAAGTAAGCCATACATTAAAATAAATTGTATTGACACTCAGGGGTGGTGGTAATTTTGACATTGGATATAATATAAAACAGGCAATATTGATTCAGCTGCCAGTTATACATTTCTTCTATTTTATGAAAATTGGGAGAGATGTATAATGAGCAGTTTAATAGATATTGTCTGTGTGCTGTCACCCAAAGTCAAAATAACCCCTCTTTTTTTTTTGTGCGTATGATGGACAGCTGTTCTTTTCCAAGTTAATTTCTTCCCTTTCCTAAATCTTTTTAATTCTGGTTTAGCGGGCAGATGCACTTTGCTTCTGTACCAGTGTTAATCTGATCTGCCCATGAGGAAGCACACTAACGTGACCTAGAGTTTGCTCTGACTGTATCTTTGTTTCCTCCCTCCTGTGGAAAAATGCTTGACTTTGGCCCAAGTATTCCCTAAACAATGTAGTTGGGGTCAGTGACTGGGCAGTGTGAGGGATGAAGGCAGTCATCCATATTCACCTCTCCATGCATCATTTGTTAGCGATTCAACATGCTACACTTTAGACTCATCAATAAATTGATATATTGTGTGAGTAAATCTATGCAAGATAACTGAATATTATTCTTAATTAACAGTAACTTAAATAATTGAATAATAGACTTAGTGTTGAGTGAAATGAAATGACCTGTGTTCATTGCTGTACACGGGTTTAAACTGGCTCTTAAGATACAAGGGTAGAAATTGGTCCTTGTTGCAGATGTTTTCCATGTTAGCTTTAAGATCAATTTTCGGACACAATGTCTCGTGCTGTTCTGTGCTTGCATTAGGAGTATCACCATCTTGGTAAAGTCAGCTTTCCAGTTGTTCTGGAAACAAGCATTAGACCACTTGCATATACAAATCAGGAGTTTAATACCTGTTTGAGGACCCCTGCTTGAAATCCTGAAGTGGAGCAGGTGCTAGGCCTGCTCAGCTCAGGATAACCTATTCTACTTGTGGTCCAACCAGTGGTGCTTAAAGGGACAGTAGGAGTTTGCAACAAAAAAAAAACTTTTTTTTCCCCTATCTTACTTTCATGTGGTGAAGAAAGGAGCAAGAGCATTCTTCCCCGCTCAACAGCGCTACTTCTGGCCACTGCTGCCCACACTAGTTACCCTCCTGTTATCCTTAACCAAAACACGACCCCCCACCCCCTCCCCCTCCCCCTCTCAACCCCAGGACTTAACTGAGGGCTGCTGCCAATGAGGCAGGTGGCCCAAATTGGAAACTCCCAAACCTGTTCTGGAGGTGTGACAAGTGCACGCAGACCACCATTAATATTGAAATGAGGGCCGAGGCCCAATTGGAGGTGAGATTTGTGTTTCCAGCCTCATTGCAAGGAGCACCCAAAAGCGGTCTAAACAAATTTTTTATCCATGTTGTTTTACAAAAGACTGTTGACATTTTTGTGATTTAAAAGAATAAGCACCAATATTTTTTATTAGTTGTGCAAGGTATGTTTATTGACTGAGACCTTCTGTGCATTACCTCCCAGTTGTTTACATACTGTATCTATTAAAAAAAATTGTTCAAAATTATTTCCAGCTACTTGTTGAGCTAGATTTAATTCCCATTGTAGTCAGTGTGTAAAATCTAGCCAGTTTCATTCAACATGTCCATTTTGTGCTGCATGTTAATGTAAGATGGCCATTGTTCATTATGCTCAGAACTGCAGGGTAGAAGATTGTTTTGTATTCTCTGCTGATATTGGGTTATGCATTTATCTCAGCAGATGTTTTGTGCTAATAGTGACAATCAAGTAAAATTTTTTGCTGCTGATAGTAAACGAATGAAATAGCGACAAGGTGATAGGTCTAAGGCCATCTCTCAATTTTGTAATTTTTAATTATCCAGCTTATTTACCTTTTATATTGCATTTGCTGTTTTTTAAGGCTCTGTCTACTCTTATGCAGGTGGGTTCATGTCCTCAGAGGTAGAGAAGTTTGCCCATGTTTGAGGACAGTAATAAAAGATGCTTGGATCCTGGCTCTCATTTACTGCTTGACAGACTATCTACATTTTACTTACCATCACCATGTTTTTGGTGTGAACAGGGCAAGGTTATCTGGCACTAGCAAAAAATTTAATACGTTGTCATGAACCAGATTTGTGGTGAAATCAAAATGGTGTGATGGTCTCAAATTGCTGCTAAAATGTGAAGGATATCAGCTCATCAGTTTATTCCATGACAGAATGAGGAAAATAACTGACCGATAATTAAATTGAAATGCTCTTTTCCTCTTTCTGTGCAGTTATATGGAGTTAGATGTACAATATGATGGAATTGAAGTATTACCTGTTTTGTGCTACAAATGCTGACAATATTGTAATATAGGATGCAGTAAGGTGGTGGTTATATTGACTGGACCAGTAAACATGTAATTGTGAATTCCACCAATGTGTATGAATTTAATAAGTATGATTATATGTAGGCTAGCACCAGGAAATATAAATATTTTACAGAATGGGGAAAATGTGAAACTTGTTGCCAAATGGTTAGTCAAAGCAGGAAGCATCGACTCATTTAAAGGGATGTTTGATGAGGGAGAATGGAATACAACAGGACTGACAAATGTAAGGCTCACAGAACAATTTCAGTCTGGGACCCTGAGTGGGGTTGCAAGCCTTCATTTTGACTTAGACTGGAGTGCTGAGACTACACCATAACCTGGTGACAGGTGTCATGAAGGTGCTTTCATTATTAATGGTTTTTGAGGATTCGTTTTTGAAAGACTGAGGAGATGCCTGGATTTGTTTTTTTTTTAAAAGGGTTATTGGAAGGACACTTTGGATTTAGAAAAACACTTACTGGAAGAGACAATGAAGTGCTAAATAAACAAAAGAAGCGTTGCTGGCTATTGGACCTGTTTACAGAGATGTCACATGTCTAGGTTTATGGTTGTCATGAGTTTTTGGCTTTCTGATTTGGGCATGGACTGTTAGAACACTCAGCTGTGTATCCTGCTAAGAGCGAAGCCACCCAACTCATCCTTTTCCACCTGTTTTGAAAAATCTTCTGAGAATCCAGTGTGATAGCTGAACCCACTGATTCAGTAATTCTGCCAAAAATCCTGCAAGACTACTCCTCAATTTCTCCTAAACAGAACTGTTCCAGAAAGATCCCAGTGACAACCGTCTATGTGTACCCGGACGCCAAACCAAAGGCCATCTGGAACATTCCATATCTTATCCTTATTCTTCAAGAATTGACAATAACTTAGCCAAAGTATTTTTTAAAACGTTGATTTCTGCAGGGCCAGTTTTTTTCATTTTTCTTTATTTTTTTCTTGAACCGGTGTGTGTGTGTGTGTGTGTGTTAGGTTATTTTAGAAGAGTAGATTTTATACTTTCATATTTCAAACTGTATGTCAATAAACTTTGCATCTTTATTGAACAAGTCTTGTTTTATAATAAATCAACAATTTTGTTGTTTATTGAAGAAACCCAGTTGGCAGATTTTATTCTGAAACTAATATATATTATATTATATAAACTAATGATATAAGAGATGAGATACTGCATTATGTGGAGAGACTAGAGAAGTGGGATTGTTCTCCTTAGAGCAAAAAGGTAAGGGAAGATCTAATGGGCGTGTTCAAAATTATAAAGGGCTATTATAGAGTAAAAAAGGAGAAACTGATCCCAGTGGCAGAGTTGGTAACCAGAAGAGACAGATTTGAGAAAGAATCAGACAGGAGATGAGATGAATTTTGTTTTTATGCAGTGAATTGTTATGATCTGGAACGCACTGCCTGAAACAGTGGTGGAAGCAGATTCAATAGTTCCTTTCAAAAGGAAATTGGATAAATACTTGAAGGGGAAAATTCTGTAGGGCTTTCGGGAAAGAGCAAAGCTTTGTGACTTAATTGGATAGCTCTTTCAAAGGTCTGGCACAGACCTGATGGGCTGAATGTCCACCTTCTGTGCTGTATCATTCTATAATCACCCCATACAGATAGACTACATGGTCCAGCCTATATAAGTGGGAAAGTACAGCATTGCTTCTGATATTTTAGGATTTTGGCCACTCATCAGTGGCCCACAGAAATCACATCAACCAGCCGAAGATCTATCCCTGCAGGTTGAACCAATGTTTCCATTCCAATCTAGCAAAATGTAGAGGCCCAACATCGAACCTTTGCTTGGGGCTCCTTGCAATGCCAATGCTACCACTGCTGCATTGAACCTCATGTCATAAAAGTTTAATTCCAACTTACATAAACACTTGATTATTCAATAGACAAAACTTTAGTTTTTCTAACTTAATCATAATGCTTGATGGAGTTGTCTGTCAGCAAATGAACCTGAAGGTTACATTCCAATACCTGCAAATGCATGAATAAAATAAAGCAATTAATTGACAAAAAATTACCACAACAGTAAGTTTTTGCAACTGTCCATGATTCAGCAATTTAAGCTGCTTCTACCAGCCGTGGGCATCAATTCAGAATAATCATCAGCATAAGAAAATTAAGTGGCAAAAAGCCATTTGAAAAACCTATGGGCATTGTGGAAATGCTTCTAAATTTAAAAATGTAAGTAAATATCAATATGGGCTCTCTTTATCTATTTCTACTTAATAATTTTTGCTGAATGTAGCTCAGGCCAAGAGCCAGGATGTCGGATCAGGCCCACTATGTAAAATGAGGCTGACAACCCCCACCCCGCCAAATACAGGGATATAGGGGGAAGGGTGGAAATAGGTAATTGGAATGGGAGGAGGCTAATGGGTAGTATAACCAGCATAAACAAGTTGGGCCAAATAACCTGTTTTGTTTGCTCTAGATTCATCCATCAGGAAAGGGAACTTCTTACTCTTACCTGATCTGGTGACTCTAGTCCAGACAAGGTGGTTGACTCTTAATATATTCATGAAATTGTTTGGAATCCACTTTGATTAGGGTAATTTGGAATGTTTCCAGTGGTTGTCCATTATTTATTTTTTTATTTTTAGAGATACAGCACTGAAACAGGCCCTTCGGCCCACCGAGTCTGTGCCGACCAACAACCACCCATTTATACTAACCCTACAGTAATCCCATATTCCCTACCACCTACCTACACTAGGGGCAATTTACAATGGCCAATTTACCTATCAACCTGCAAGTCTTTGGCTGTGGGAGGAAACCGGAGCATCCGGCGGAAACCCACGCAGACACAGGGAGAACTTGCAAACTCCGCACAGGCAGTACCGAGAATCAAACCCGGGTCCCTGGAGCTGTGAGGCTGTGGTGCTAACCACTGCACCACTGTTACTAGAGTCAGGATCAACATTATGGATTGGGACCTTATCTGGGAGTGAATACGAAAACTTAGAAGTGAGCTGAAAAGTTAACATTGCTGTTGAGCAGTTGGAACTGCAGAACTGATCATTTATTTTTCTTTACACAGCTGGTATACTCTTCATCCAGCAGTTGAATTGAGGCCAAGTGGAGCAATGCAGCTTGCCCACGATAGACGTGTGGAAGTACAATTTGACCTTCACTGCCTGGGTGGTAATCTGGTGGAGTGGATAACCTCTCATTAGAGAACCAGCCCAATTTTAATTCCATTGTAGCCTTATCTTCTTTAATTCTCCCTACTCTTCCTTCCTTGTAACTATAAAAAGCTGTACAATAGTCACAGTCTCCTTTAGTCTACATTAATTCAGGATCTGAATATGTTACTTGCTCTTCTTAACTAATCAGTGGAATGCTACAACATAGACTAACATATGCAGACTTAACATTCATATGCATTTTTGTTTAATGGTGCATTTACCTCACAGCAGGGCTGTACAGCCTTTGAGTATACCACAGCTGGTGAATGGGTTGCATATGATCAAATCAAGAATGATAATTAAGAATCATATCCAATTCACATTGTGTTTACAGTGATGATAAGGTGTGCTCCTAAAAGAGTACAAAGCATTCAGTCTCCAGTCATTCAAAGTTTAATTGTCCAGTCAGAGAACTTTTCAAATTGGAATACTGTTGTCATCTTCAGGCTCCAAGCTTAGAAGTATTGCAAAATTGATTTTACAAAACAATATTTTACATCTGAGCCATTTTAAATATAAATATTATTAATTCTACAGACATAGATATATTCAACAATTTCTGAAACAGTACTTTGTTCTTGCCATTTCTGTAAGACTTGTTTGCCATGAGTTGGAATATTGAAATGCTGTGACAAGGTGGAGGGTCATAACCCACATTCTATCCATCACCAAAACTGATTATTTCTACCTCCAGAACTTCAAATGTCAGTGTCTCCATCACTCTCCTTGACCAATGAAAACCTCTTCTACACCTTTGTCACCATCAGGCTTAACTTTTCCAACTCTTGCCTCATTATCTCCCACACTGTGTCCTATGTAAACCCCAACTGATCCAAAACTCTGCTGCCCACGTCCTGCCCTTCCTTATTACTCCTGCCCTTCCTTATTACTCCTGCCATAGCTTATATTCATTGGCTCACCCTCCCTTAATGCAGTGAGTTCAAAATCATAATCTTTCTCTACAAATCCCACCATCGCCTTTCTCTTTTATTATGCACCCTCCTTCAGCCCTGCACATGAAGGGCAGAATTTTGTGAGGCTGCTCAAAGTGGAAATGGTGGCATGGGGGGGAGGGGGGGAGGTGGAAATGGAGAATTGCATCGGAAGCATCTGCCCAAAAATCCGGTGTTGTAATGTCAGTTCCAGATTTTTGTCAGCGGTGGAATTGATGCCCCAACGTGACAGGAATGCATTTTAATTATAGAACACTTGCTTTAAATACATTAGCATCTCATTCGTCATGATTTAATGGGGAGCTTGGGACTAAGTGGACGGCATTCACCTTTGGGTTCATGACTGTTGAAAGCTCTCAGCACAGAGGCGAGGCTACAGTACCGCAATGGGGAGGCAGCCATGAGCAGCATTGCGTAGGGGGAGAGGGGGATGCAGAGACCATTTTCAGATCGCAGTGTGCTCTGCAAGGGGGTTGGGGTCTCGGTGGGGGGGTTCTGCAAGGGTCAGGGTCTCGGGGACTCTGCAAGGGGGTGCTTGGGTTGGGGTGGCTGTATCTGGTGATCAGACTGTTGGGTGAGATGTGTGTTAGCCAACCCTCTCATCCAGCAGTATTGGCAATCAACAAGAGTGGGTACTGAAGGTTATCAGGGAGTCTGCCGGAAGAAGTAGCAAAACCTCACTTGCCAAGGCAGTGTCGTCTCTGCATCGACAGTACTCTGGAGACCCACAGGTCACTTGGCATGGGCTTCATCTACCCTATCTTTCTGGACCTCCGTGATGTGATGCAGTGCCTCTGATGGAGGGACGGCCAAGAGGCAGCTGCACCAGCCTGTGAAGCTGCACGATGAAATCAGCAACAGCTGGCCATGCCAGGAAGTGCCCGCCTACGTCAGAGAGTGTACCAGACTCAAATTAGCTACCACCATGTTCGAGTGGCATTGTCAGCGAAGACTACGGCTGTCCAGGGAGGCTGTCACCGAGTTATGCGTCCTGCTGCAACTTATTGGATTTGGGGGTCACCCTATGCCAGTATCCCTCAAGATCATCGTGACACTAAACCTTTATGCACCTGGATCATTCCAGGGATCCACCAGGGACAAGTGTGAGGTGTCCCTGCAGATCACCGCTGCATTAAGGAGGTGACCAATGCCCTGTTCAAGAGGGCCGGCGACTATGTGCGCTACTGGGCTGACCCTGACAGTCAGGCCAAGAGGGCCATCGGATTTGGGACCATTGCTGGGTTTCCCAAGGTGCAAGGTGTGATAGATTGCATGCATGTCAAATGTCAAGAGCCATCAATGCTCCAATGGAACTGCCAGCCGCTTTCATCAACAGGAAGGGCTTTCTTTCCATCAACGTTCAACTGGTCTGTGGCCACTGAAAGCATTTCCTGCTGGTGTGTGCCCGCTTCCGGGGGTGTCTGAGGTGCCACAGCTTTTCAGGCCCCTCCTTGCCTTCAGGGATGGATTCTAGGGGACAAAGGATACCCATTGAAGACATGGCTGCTGATGCCTGTGAGGAATCCTTGCAATGCAGTGGAGGAGGGGTACAATATTTGCCACGGATCTACCCAAGCAACCATCGAGCAGGCCATTTGAGCTACTGAAGACGAGATTCCACTGCCTTGATCAATCCGGTGGAGCCCCGCAGTATGCCCCAGCGAGGGTCTTGAATATTGTGGTGATCTGCTGTGCTCTGCACTATCTAGCACTACAGAGGGGGGAAGCCTTGCATGACAATGACTCGACTGAGTGACACTCCCCCACCGATGAGAAGGACGTGGAGGAGCGGGAGGAGCAAGCAGCACTGAATGTTGAAGCCCTTGCACCAGAGGCCAGGCAGATTGAGCAACGGCCCAAGGAGGAAACAGACAATCTCATACTTACCCGCTTCCAGCCAGCCTAATGTACACTCACAGAGAAACCAGTAAAGACTGACCTCAATGCATGTAGTCTGTCGCCTCCTTTCCATTTGTGCTCTGTGACTTGTGCCCAGCTGAAACATGTGCTACTGCCCACGGAAGATAATATGTGAATGAGGGCTGTGCTCACATTGGCATTCCACTAAAGGGAAGGGGGAAGTCAGCAGTTCACAGTTAAAAATCATAGAATAATCACTTTTACACAACGAACATTAATGGCTTGAACAAAAGAACTTTATATTAATCATCACGTTTCAGATATTAAACATCCGTGAACCCCCAAGTGTGTCTAGGTACTTTTCTTTATACGTTTGCGAGTGCTGCTATGTGATGTGAACCCATCGACAGCAGCTGGGCTGGAGGCAGGCTACTGATCAGGCTACCCTTTGGCCTGTGATGACTTTGGCGACAGCCGTCTTGCTACCTGAGGACTGGAAGGCTCCAGCTGCCTGAGAGTGTCCTGCACTGGTGCAGGACTCTCCTCAGGGTGTTGTGGCTGCTGGAGCTGGGCTCACTGGCAGAGAGGCTGAGGAGCTGGTGTCCACATTCGGAGTGCCCCGAGAGGAGCCCCCAGTTCTGGAAGCAAGCCTCTCCTCCTCCCTTTCAGGCCTCACTTGACCCTCCCTGCTCACCAGAGAAGAATGAGGAGCTGGAGAAGACTCCAGGTGTCTTGTCCTTCTCTCACCTTGCCACTGCTACATTGAGCTCAGGGCCAAGGTGATGTTCTGCAGCTCTGTGAGCATTTGTGGGTTCTGGCTCTCCATGAGGGTAGCCAACCTCTCGATTAGAGAAGCCAGGCGCTCACAAGCCTGAGACATGGCAGCAGTCATGGCATGGATGTACTCCTCCATTGTCTGCTCATGACCTCTGGCATCTCCACCAAATGTTGCCGTACCTCTTTCTGCAACTGCAGCATGCCCTGTGCTGTCGACACCAGAGGCTTGTCCTCAGCCTGGGGCTCAGAATAGGCCTGACCACCCACAGTCCTCTGACTGTCAGTGGTCTGTGCTGTCTCAGCCTCAGCCAGCTGCTCAGGCACGTGTGGGGTGCTCTCACCAGCTTGTGACCCTGATTATACAGCCGGGCAGAACGTTACCGGGTGAAAAATCTGCACTGGTGGAAGGTGCAGGAGAGTCATGGGACAGTACATCCTCTGAGTGCTCCTCCTCCTCAGAGTGCGCATCTGTCTCCCTTCTGGTTGAGTCTCCTGCGGACGCCAACCTGCATGAGAAAAAACATGTGGGTTAGGTTGTACAGATCTTGGCATGCCAGCCATACGTGATGTGGTCTCCAGAGGTGATCTATATGTCGATGAAAGGCAATCCTCACTCTCTTGCTCGGAGACTTCAGTCTCTCCATCTGATATGGCACGGCCGCCCTCTGTTCTTGCCAATTTGAAAGCCTCTTCCTCGGCTATGGTGAGATGCTGAAGATCGGGTATGCCTCCACCTGTTCGGGCTGTCTCCCTCCTGTTGTGGGGCCTCTTGTCCTGCAAGAGGAAAGATGGAGATAGTCATATCTCACAGAGAGATCAACATGACTGTTTTGTTACTGTCAATCTCTTGTCCCCTACTGGGCTTTCACATATAGCTCATGCTGCCGCCTGCTCTCAGGCGAGTTAATGGGGGTGAGCTCTGAAAGAAGGCGATCTGTGGCCGAGATGCAGCCATGCATCTGTCAGGATAAGGTGATGCCTAACCCTGTCTGCCATTGCCGTGGTAGTGCCACCCTCCCCATGTCCTCCTTCCTCCTGCACAGTCACTTGCAATCATGAAGAAAGAGAGAGGTGTGGAGCACTCATCTTGGCAGAACTCAGAACATCATTGACCCTCTTGCGGTACTGTACCCAGTTACGGGAGGGTGAACCCGCAGTTGTATCCATCCAGGCTTGCTTGGTCAGACAGGAGAATCTCTTCTTGCCATTGCTGGGGAAGAGAACCTCCCTCCTTTCCTTTGCAGCCTGGAGGGCATTCTGGAGGGAAACATCACTGAACCGTGGGACCACCCTGTGTCTTGGCTCAGTGAACCTGTGGGGTCTGCCTTGGGGGGTTGGCGGGGGTTATCCAGAGTCAAGGCAAAACACATCTCAGTTTGGAGCATCTAGGAGCAAAATGAATGGAAGGAAGCAATGCAAGCAGGGCTGGCAGGGCTTTAAATATGGCACCAGCACCTGCTCCGCAGTCATTTGATACTGTAATCGGCATCTCGCCTCCCGATCCTGCCATGTGATTGGTGGGGGGGAGGTCCCATGCCTCCAATATGCAAAATGGCCGCCCACTGCATGACAAGCGGCACTAAATTCAGCCCTACCCTTTTTGCTCCTCAGACACTGGCTTTATTTGCATCCCCTCCGCTCCACTCCTTAAAGTGGCAAGGCCTTCAAATACTTTAGTCCTACAATCTGGAATTCCCTCCCTATATGCTACTAATTTGTTACCTCTCTCTCCTGACTTTCAAAACTCCTCAACCAATGTCTCTGGCAGTCCCTGCTACAGCTTGGCATTTGTTTTCTGTTCAATGAAGAACCTTGTTGCGTGGGCGGGGGGGCGGCAGTTATACAATGTTAAAGGCACTATGTTCAACCTAATTGTATTTCACTGATGAGGTTAGGGATAAGACAGTGAACCTTATCAGACTTCATTGGAAATGTTAATAAAATTAAAAAGGTTTTTTTTAAATTGTCTATTAGAACTAAATCATTCATTGTATTTCAGTAGGCAGTGCAGTCTTTCACTTGATGCAAAGTTGGTAAATTATTCAAAACTATTAGCACCCCTTGAATCATCATTCGCTTTATTTGCAATTGAGCTCAACTAACTGTTTTCTGAATGCATTACAGTATTATTCAATTACCAACCTTGCTGAAAGGGCTAGTAAACAAATGTGTTTAAACATTGAGAAGTAAACAACATTTTCTCGTAATGATCTGATTCTTACTTTTCTAGTAGCAGTGGATTGGATCCTAATGACATTTGTTCATGTTTGCTGTACAGTGATTTTAACAAACCATGTCATTTTTAAAGAAAATTAGCAAATTATTCATTTTATTGTTCTCATTAAAAAAATTTGTAAACATGTAAGGAGATTATTACTCCAAACAGCCTCTGCCCCTTGGTTGTAAATGAAATGTGTGGAGGCAGGTTACCTTTCTCGCCACACATTTACTATACAACTGTCATTAGAGGTGCATCCTATCACAAATGACCTGAGACCAGTGTTGTCAAGGTGATAAAACTTGCTTGAAAGCTAAATGTCTGTCACTTTTAGAACTTACATCAGATCTGCAATTTTAATTGAGCCATATACATTTCGATTCTGACCTGCAATTTTGACATCACTGGCCTGTGAGCAACTGAACATGGGCAAACCTGGCACTTACAATAATAACAATAACAACTTGCATTTAGATAATGCCATTAATGTAGTGAAACATCCCAATGCACTTTACAGGACACTATCAAACAAAATTTGACACTGAGCCACGTAAGGAGATATTAGATCAGCTTGGTCAAAGGGGTAGGCTTTAAAGAGCGCCTTAAAGGAGGAGACAGAGTCGGAGAGGTTTGGGGAGGGAAGTCCAGAGCTCAGCATCTAGGCAGCTAAAAACACAGTCACCAATGGTGGAGTGATGAAAATCAGGATGTGCAAGAGGCCAGAACATGCAGTCCAGTTGTTGCCAAATCTGTCCCTCAGTGTAAGTTTGGCAAATATTATTCTAACATATGCACTGTTTAATAGTGATAAACTCAGATTGGGCATGTCTCATTCATCATTAGCTAGTAAGCATGGTGACCCCTGAAATCTAAGCAAACTCATCATTGTTATTTCCATCCTGTGCATGAGATATGTTGTTGCCTATTTGGAAAGGGCTGAGTTCTAAAAGATCTTCCACATGTACACAGTTTTCATTTGCACAATTTAGAAATTGCAATTGCATTATATTTAAATCATTAGATTTTCTCTCTCATGTAGAACAAAATTGGCGGTATTTTATTTAACTGCTCTCCCAGTGGAGTTGTTATCTGTCAAGCATACCTTTTATATTGTCTATCAATTACAGTACTAATTGCTTGATAGCAGTGTGGGGCTAATTAAGATAAAGCACTGAAGTGTGAAGAGGACCAATGAATACAGAAATCCAGAAAGCAGGATTTTTGACAAACTTCTTTTGATTGTGAAATGGTGAAGCAATATGATATGTAATTGTCCAGGCAGACCATTTCAATGGTACTCTTGTAAGAAACTTTCTGTTGTACACAGATGCCTTATTTTCGGAATTATTTTCAAAGTGAGGCTGATGCAAGTTTTGGACCCAAACTTCATCAACTAAGAAGAACTTTTTAACGAGTCCATCTGAAAACCTCAGTGTCAGTTCTTGATTGGTGTTAATGTCACGAAGAATTGTTTGGAGTGGGGGCGGGGGGGGGAGAGGTGGCGGTGCTTCAGTTAAAAGCTCTAAACTTGAATGACTTTTCTCCTGGTATACTCGTTTAACTTGTAAATACGTTTATACCTACTTCAAACTGCATGGATAATATCTAGATAATTGGATTCAGTATTTATCTTCAAAGAAGTACTTGAAATGAGTCAAGTCTCAAGTGGTCCACAGAGAAATGAATAGGCCATTTTCCCCAGTTTAGTGTGGGAAATTAACTCTCATTGACATTATGGTGTGAAAGATATTTCACATTTGATTTAAAGATCGCATGGAGCACCACTGTATGTGACTATCATTTTTGATGCTGAATAGTGGGAACCATTATTTTAAGCCATTTTTATATTTCCCTTTTTTAACAGGGATTTGGAATTGATTCACTTTTTGAAATAAAAGTATTGATCCACATTTTGCAGTAAAAATAATAGTGAGGCTATGAACGCTGACAGTTATTAAATATTAAATCAGACAGCAACTTCCGGTGTCTGCAAATGCACTGTTAAACAGGGAAATTAGGAAGTTGCCCTCCGAATTGCCCTGCTCCTCCAGAAGCTTCGCTGTAAATGTATCTCACTGAGAGACTCGGCATTGAAATACATGGAATGTTGTGAAGTTGCTGTATTTGCCTGTTATTTACCCATTAATCTCACTAGTGCTTGTCCATTCCAGTGTAGGTACATTGTTAATGGTGTGATAAGTACTTAATTATTGCAAAACAACTCTCATTCCTTCAGATTTTAATTATTATTGGAGATTTTTAAAAATGTTTTCTTTCTGTCTCTTTTATCTTCCTTTTCCTAATCCCATCTATCTTTCACTATTTATTTTGCTTCCAGTACAGTTTTGGTATTGAATTAGCCATTCTAATTTACAATTCCTTGTTCAGATTTTGCATGCCTCAGTAAGGATTCTTCAATTTGATTGGTTAAAAAGATACTGTGCCGAAATGAATTTTGAGTCATCAAGATCCAGTACAAATTCCATAGAAAGTCTGTGCGCAAGTATAAATGTAACGTGCGTCATCGACTACTAAATCCAGGGCAATATGTGCAATGGTGCCATTTACACTGCAAACAATATTCTGAAATTATTCAAATTTTGCCTCCAGAATCCATTGTTGCACAAGCTGGTTTAGTATGAACATTTTTCTGTGAAAGCAGAACAACATGGACTTTCTATTTTCACTATGTTGTGTGATCAAAACCCTGCTTTTACTGCCTGCCTGTTTGAGATCAGCGTGGATTTTGTGTCTGCTTCAAATACTAGTGTAAGGTTTGTGGAAATTCTGTGTTACAAACTTGTCTGCTTCTATTTCGATTGCCCATTTTCCCTCCCGCATATTGATTTAAAAGAAAACAACTGATGTATCCAACATCTAATGTATACAGCATGACATAAGCATCAGTCACATTAGTAATTATAACTATGGAGCTGCTATACTGAGAACCAACATTGTTAATTGTAACACAAATATATAGATTTACGTTCTGAACTCAAAAAGGCCGAGATCCCAGTATAAACATGGCACAAGCTATATGTGGTTGAATAGCATCATGGGTAAACCTGACTGTGTCTTTGCATGGCATCAACTCATACATGAACTTCAGAACAGAGGTCACTCAATGGTGATTAGGTGTTTCCTCCTCTCTAACCCAAGTGCAATGGGCCCAATTTCTAACCTGGCTGAGAGCAGCAAATTCATCCCAGAGAGATCAATCTTTGGACTGTTGTGATCTGCATGACTCAGCTATTCATTGGATGAACTTGCTAAGCCATTGGAGGAACCTCAACAGCATATTTTTAAGATCACTTCATTCAAGGCTGTTTTCAGTATATGCAAGCAAAGGAACAAGATTCAATGGAAATATGTGTGTGCATTGGACCTCCATTGAAATCCTTGGTGTCTGATTGGGAACAACTAGAAATCTGGATTGGGACCCTGGTTCACTGTTTGTGCACCTCACATATATACAGCTATCATAGAGTCATTTACAGCACAAAAGGAGACCATTTGGCCCATCGCGTCCATGCCGGCTCTCTATGGATCTGTGGAGTCAATCCCACACCCAGCTCGATCCCGGTTGCCCTGCGAGTCTATTTCTCTCAGGTGGCCAACCAACTTCCTCATATGCAAGTCCCAATCCTGCATCATGTCTATCCTCACCAACCTACAGCATTACCAGCTAAGATGGACAATATGAAGAACTGAGACTAGAAGATGCATTGTGTTGCAAGTGGCACCCAGACCATAATATATGCAACAGAAGTGTGGTTGCTAATATTTTTAGATGAGGTCAAATTGCCAGCTTTTATGATGTACTCAAAAATTGAAGAAAAATGGTCCCTTTATCCTAACAACTGCTTTTGTATCATTTAAAGCAAAAGAGGAAATTATATTTACAAATTTCAGTTCAGTAAGCAGAGTTTGCAACTTAATTGAAAGATTAAATTTACAAATATTTGAGTCACTCAACAGCCAAGTAGTTGAGGTCACTGGTCAGCACCCAAAAAAGATAATTAAGTTTGCCTGACCGAAATAAGTTACCAAGAGTTTTCTTTATGTATTTGTGAACATTTATTTTTCTCCTGAACTGAAAAAGGGGGAAAACTTGCATCAGCACACATTGTACCTCATGCTCCAGACTTCATTACAGAACATAATCTGAGCTTCTCAGCTGTAATTATAATCTTTGTAGTTAAACCCTCTGACTATAAAAACAAAGGTGACCGCGATGACTGCAACAACCACCGTGGAATCTCCCTGCTCAGCATAGTGGGGAAATGCTTTGCTCGAGTCGCTCTGAACAGGCTCCAGAAGCTGGCCGAGCGCGTCTACCCTGAGGCACAGTGTGGCTTTCGTGCAGAGAGATCGACCGTTGACATGCTGTTCTCCCTTTGTCAGATATAGGAGAAATGCCGTGAACAACAGATGCCCCTCTACATTGCTTTCATTGATCTCACCAAAGCCTTTGACCTCATCAGTAGACGTGGTCTCTTCAGACTACTAGAAAAGATCTCTCGAGATAAGGAGGCCCAAAAGAGAAAGAATGTTAAGGGGGCAATTTTGTTTCTTTTCTTAGTAGTGCCCAGATTAAAATGTCTTCTTTTGGTGCTACTATAATCAGTGTTAGCCAGATATATACTGTAATAAAGATACAAATGGAGTTGCGTGGCTCTGAAATAAATCTAGGGTCACTTTCAAAACTTCTCTTTTATGATCTCTGCATGTGTCTGGGTAAAACATGTTAATGTAACAGTGTGACATTATTGCGTTGCCCTATAACGGGTCCGTCTGGTCCTGAGCTTCAGAGGTATGTAAACATAGCAAAACCTGGACCAAGAGTAAAGTGAAGAGGAATTGTGCCAACTGAATCATGGGACTTTTACATTTACTTTTGTTTAAATGGACTATTTATTGGAATGCAGGTGAGAGGGATGATTTTTTTGCCTTTGGTACTTTGAGCAAAGAAGTGCGAGTAAAAAGTCAGCATTTCCTATCTCGTATCAATTTTAAAAATATAGTCAAAGTACATATTTTGTCTGCTTTGTCTGCTTCTACACAGAACTAAATTCATGTAGTGTTAGACAAAACTATCTATAAATTCTTGTGGTTCCGAATGATATAGACCAGTTTGTGCAGAAATGACTAATTGAGGATAGTGAAAAGAGTGCTACAATTGACACCAATGTCTCTTTGAGCTAGGGATGGAAAACTATCATTTAGGGATCCACTATCATTTATTATCCAGCAACCCTTGTTGGCAAGTGAATGTGCATGTTAAGTGATAAAGGTTGGACTTGGCTTTGATGCCTTCACAGTTAAATGACATGTTGAAACTCTGTGCCTAGGCTTACATGTGAAGAGTAGTCACTTGGGTAAGATGCTACTGTTACAAGTACCCAAGAAGTTGTACCTCAGAAAGGAGTCACCAACTAAGGAACGACGGGAAGAAAATTGTGCCATTAAACTAGTGATAGAGCTTGGAACTCCCTTCCTAACAGCACTGTGGGTGTACCTACCTCCCATGGACTGCAGCTGTTCAAGAAGGCAGCTCACCACCACCTTCTCAAGGCAATTAGGGATGGCCAATAAATGCTGGCCTGGCCAGCGATGCCTACATCCCATGAATGAATAATTTAAAAAAAATGTAACAGAACAACTAGTAAGAATGAAAGAATGAATTTGGATGTACATAGCTCCTTGTCACAAATTTAGAAAATCCCAAAGCACATTATTAATGCTTGTTTATCCATTTATAACCAATATATTGATAAATACACTGTTAGCTTGAGGTGAAAATGTTTCCAAACAGCACTTCCTCCCTAGGAACTGCAGGTCATCTGGGTTATGATTTTAATAATGTTTCTAAGATGATTAGGCCCTTTTTTGCAAAGTATAGATACTTCCCTCTTTTGTTTGGAAACGAGTATATATTTAAAGAGCCAAATACCCTTGTAAATCAAATCAAAGGTTTAAGTTCAAAGTTTTGCGGGAATTTGCCAAGACTCTGGCAATAGAAATGGTGGGAATGGCCGAAACAACTGCAGTTACTCAATTTTTTGAGAGTGCAGGATATTTTTCAGATTCATTTTCAGTTTAAATGAATTTGATATTTTAATGTTTTAAGAAGAGTTCTCATTGCTTTAGCTACATCTGTTGCAAATCCACACTGCATTTGACAACGTCTGATTTGGACATACCCAAGGTGCTGCTTTGATCAACTATGCCCCAAAAAAGCTACAGTTCAAATAAATATAACACAGAATTCCTGAGTTGTCATCAATGGCTAAAGGTACTGTCTAGCATAGTCCCACATTCTAGGCCATCAGGATGTTTGGTTGAAACTGAAGTGATGCTTGGTCTTTCCATTTGAAATAAATTATCTATAGGGCCTTTCAAATCAGCATTGGTTATTAACTAGATGTATATTCTACTAAGATTTGAGTAATTTGAACTTGTACCTCGGTTAAGAGTTAAAGGATGTGAGAGCTTAGAACAGCAGATCTTCTGTTTTGGTCTAGGAAACAGCCTTAAGCAGTCTAACCATACCACTTTGTTATGAAGAGGAAATGCAATTCATTCCAAATATCTTTGTATACATTAACATTGCCAGGTGTCAGTGATTTTTTTTTTGAAGGTATTTATGCATTGTGAATGCTAATCTGATAACATTTATAATGTTCAGGAGAGTCCTGTAAATTGGCAGCTTCTTATTACCTAATTTCCCAGCATTTGAAAGAACACTGGCATTGCCCATTTTTCTGCTCTCCCACCCCCACACCCCATAGTCGTCTCACCACAGATCTTGATTATGCTTTCCTGGCAGCCTGCATCCTGCTAAACATTTGAAATGGCGGAAACTCATGCTCATTCATGCTTCCTACAAATGCAAATGACTTTTTAAAAAATGTGTGGATGAAGCAAAATATAATATGGGAATCTCTAAGATTATGTAATATGCAACTCTTTCCCCTGTTATAAAAACACAATGAGTACAGCTTGCTTCACCTCATGTTTAGTTCTTGAAATCCTTATAGGAGCACTGTCATTGTGAAGGAAAACCTTTACAACTTTCGTATGCTTGGAATGTGGAAAGGCAGGTGTGTTGTGTCATTTTTATTACAGGATTACATGCAATCACACAATTATGTGTTTTAATGCAATTTACACTTTGTGTGAACAAACTTAATTCAGTTCCTGGTGGGCTGAGTGCTTGCTCCCTGTGTACAAATAATAAGCTGGACACTTTTTTTTAATTGTTAGGCAGGTTTAGAGGTGCAGAACATTTTTCAAAACATTATTCAAATTATTTCAAACATGCTGTTCCTTAAAAATAAAGTGTTAAATGAGGGGATACACTGACAGGGGAAGTTGCACCGTTAGGCCCAAATTTACCCTTTCAAATCCAGATGCACTGAGGCTGAAAGTAGTACACTTTGTGCCGCCTCAGATAAAACCAACTAATTTAGTATGGGCCAGAGGTTGAACTTGGAGTCTTTTAGGTGTGTATGACTCATTTACTCATTGCATAGTCTCCATGTAGGGTGATTTAACTTAAGGATTAAGAAAAGTTATGATAAAGATAAATAGTAACTGATGGTTTAGGAACATAGGAAATAGGAACAGGAGTAGGCCATTTGGCCCCTTAAGTCTGCTGTGACATTCAACCAGATCATGGCTGATCTTCTACCTCAAAGCCAATATCCCGCACTATCCCCATATCTCTTGCTGTCTTTAATATCTAGAAATCTATCAATCTCTGTCTTGAATATACTCAATGACTGACCTTTCACAGCCTTCTGGGGTAGAGAATTCCAAAGATTCACCACCCTCTGAGTGATGAAATTCCTCCTCACCTCAGTCCTAAATGGCTTACCTCTTAAGACTGTGTTCCTGGTTCTGGACCCCCCCACCCCCCCAGCCAGGGGAAACATCCTTCCTGCATCTACCCTGTCAAGCCCTGTAAGAATTTTGTATGATTCAATGAGATCACCTCTCATTCTTCTAAACTCTTGAAAATATAGGCTTGCAAGTCAATAGCAGAAAGCAAAAAGAATTAAAAGGGACATAAGAAAATAATCTTTACACGGAAGATGGTTATAATGTGGAAGTGTGCCACAATTCTTGTTGAAATGGAAATTGATTAAAAGGGAATTTAAAAAGAGGAATATTAAAAGTTTTTAGAAGTGAGCTGGAGAGTGAAATCCGAATAGTAGCTAATGTGGAGAAAAGCTGCGATGGGCCGTGTCCCTTTGTCACCTTTAGAATCCAGACTTGACTGTTCTAGTGCATCTCTTCACTACCAGGTTGGCAGGGCTCTCTAGCCAAGGAGTGGCCTGGAAATAGGGCTGGCATCGGGGAAGGGTGATACAGCGTTGGGCTGAGGCATCTAATAAATGTGTGCGTTATCTTTTGTTAAAGACAATCCCAACAACAAAAGAAATCTAGCATATTTTAATCAAGATATATACAATCTACTTGTAGATCTTTTGATTAATGACAATTATTTATGTGTAAGCATAAGCTTATATTGTTGCCGTTTACCTATCCGCTTATGAAGAACAGATGAGCTGAAGCTTTACTATCAACATCTAAGTTTTTAGTCACCTTGATTATAAGTATATCAAAACACTGGGATTCCTGCATAAAGCTGTTTATCTCCCTGTTCAACTGTCATTTTAAATGCACCGTGTTTGAGTTGGGCATTTCTCTTCTTGTCTGGCAATTAGAAGATTCAATGGATTTCAGTAGTTGACATCTTAAGACAAAATTACAGGCAATGATGTGTGAAAACAATAATAATGTGAATGCACTTATTTGTGCTAAGATTTAAGGTTATGACTTTTGTGCCTTTAAGTAATGTGAGAAACCTTACTGTTTTAAAAAAGGCAGAAAGGATATCATAACAGTGGCATTGTTTAAATGCATATTACGTGTACTGTGTATATTTTCCCACTGTGATAACCAGAGAAACAATAATGACAATAAAAGTGGGAAATAACCTTCAGAGAGAACTCTGAAAGCCATAACATCTATACTTATTTGCCAAATAAAATGCAACTTTCAAAATGTTACTTCAACCAAGGTTACAATAACATGATGCCACAAGACTGTCCACCATACACAGTGGCCATGAAATTTGGGTCTTTAGTGTCTGGTTTATTGGTGTTATGAGTGCCATTTTGCCGCACTTCTGGTGCGAGCTGCAGCCGATGCTATTTTGGTGAGAGTGTTAATGAGCAGGAAGCATGTGCCAGAAGTATGCAGAGGAGGCAGATTGTGACGTCAATTAGCATGTAACATTGATTTGACACCAATGCTGCCATTTTGGAGCTCAATCCTCCAGTTAACCTTGCATAGCTGATCATGTGTTTAGCAGCAGCAAGAAGGACTCCTTCACCAGCACTATTTAAAGGGATCATGGACTACTTTCAGGGTTATTCCTGATTGTCTTCTACTGATTGTTGCTGTGATTTGGTGGTTTCTAGAATTCTTTAAAGTCACTAAAGTCTACAGGGAATGGTGTGGCACATGTTGAAGGACTCTGTCTTGACTTCAAAGATTCTGCACAAACCATTTGCTCCCAGTAGGCATTCCCCTTGGACTGTGATGCCCTGCAAGCCTCTTTGAACACTGGTATTCACAGCCACGATGGCAGCAGTATGAGCTTGAATGATGGCAAGCTCAGCCTGCATGGGAGCAGTCTGGGCATCCCAACTTCCCTTCCTGGCTCCCATGTAAGCTGAGATTGTTAATGATTGTCTCTCAGGTACTGTTTGTAATGAGAAGCTTTTTATGTTGTTTGATGCAACTTAAATGAGATGCGTGGTATTCAGTTGGTTGAAAATCTCAAACAGGTTTATGAAACAGCTTATATACAGTGCAGAGCTAACTATTTACAGCACTTGCCTCTTGGTGTTACAGTAGCAGAGTGAGACTGGCATGTAATCACATGACTGCATCCTGGTACTCAGCTCATTAGCATACTAAGATCTTAAAGGGACATCTCGCTTAAAGGCAATCACCCAACATCCCCCTTGTTTCCAAAGATACGTCTTGTATGCTAAAAGTAAAAATACACAAAATTAGATAACATCAAAATTATTTACACATGAACAGAGATTGTGAAATTAACAAATGTAGAGGCTTAAGAGCAGCTATTATCCATCTGTTGTGTCAGTATCTGAGCATGTGAGTGTGAGAGCAAGTGATGGTATTTCTTCTTCATCACTGTCTTCCTGTTCCTCCACCTCTTGCTGTTTACAGCACTGCCTGGCCAGGTTGCAGTTCTTGGGTATCTGAAAGAAGGACACAAGTGTAGGGTTGTGTTGAGGGAAGGGGTGAAATCAAGAGGTGCATGCTTACACCATCTGCACCTTGTCAATCAAAAGAGATAGTGGGCTGAGGGGAAAGTGGGATGTGGGAAGGATAACTAGGTACGAGAACACCATCATTTTCAACGGTTTCAGCCCCATTGCTGGTGGGATGAGAACCTTCTCATCCATGAGGTTGAGGATGTGCAACTGTGCCTGTCCCTTGCCAGTTAGGTGCTGCTACCTCCGGTTATGTGCCACCTTGTTCTACAAGAGAGAGGGAGGTGTGTCAGTGAATGTGGTGCAATGTGTTTAGGTAATATGGTGGTCATGGATTTATTTATTTTATTTATTTAGAGATACAGCACTGAAACAGGCCCTTTGGCCCACCGAGTCTGTGCCGACCATCAACCACCCATTATACTAATCCTACATTAATCCCATATTCCTACCCCAACCCCACCTTCCCTCAATTCCCCTACCACCTACCTATACTAGGGGCAATTTGTAATGGCCAATTTACCTATCAACCATGCAAGTCTTTGGCTGTGGGAGAAAACCGGAGCACCCGGCGAAAACCCACGCGGTCACAGGGAGAACTTGCAAACTCCGCACAGGCAGTACCCAGAATTGAACCCAGGTCGCTGGAGCTGTGAGGCTGCGGTGCTAACCACTGTGCTACTGTGCCGCCCATGGTTGAATAGCTGACAGTGTGTGCAAGCCGTGAGATGTGAGTGTAAGGCTTGCAGCAGTGCTAAGTGTGGGAGGGTGAGGTAAAGCTGTGACTGTTAGGTATAAGTCCTGATTAATTGGTAGGTGATTGATGGGGGTGTGGTGCATTCAACAGTGTGTGAGGCTTGTAGTGCTGTTGGTGGGATATGGCATTTGAACATACATTCACTAACCTTGACCACTTGTGTGAAGTCATTGAACTTTTTGCAGCCCTACATCCAGGTCCTCGGGGGTTAAAGTTCTGGCATTGATCACCACAGCTATCTGATCAAACTGCTTTCCAAAAGTTTGTCTGGAAGGCCTCCTAACCCCCTGTGAATAGATTACGTCTCTCCTCCTCTCCAACTCCTGCTCCAAGGCCTCCAGTACAGCATCAGAAAATCTTGCAGCCCGCTCTCTGCCATGTTGTACCACATCAGTATCACTTTTAGAACCATTTCAAGTACCTGCTCCAGCCCCAATGCATGAAGGGAATCAGAGATGAGCACAATCTTGTTTTCACCTAATGCACATGCACGCGCACACACACACACACAAACCAATACCTGTATACATTTTCTAGTAGAGATCAAGAGCAGAAGCTCTAACCTTTTCTCTCCATAACTCATTGGACAATGAAGCCAATTGGAGCACCTTGCAGTGCCTGGCGAGACACAGGAACAGAGTCCAGGGACTTTGTGGCCTAGACAGCAGAATAATCCCTTGACTGCTTTGTGGGTGCTCTCTGATGTGATCGGAAGGTGTTACAAAACCAATCTCAGGTTGTTGACTGCCATAAATTCTTAACTGGTTTGTTCTTTTTACAATTGGTCATTGCTACAGTTTCTACAGTGAGATGGTTGCCTGTTTTTCCCCTGCCTTCCTTACTGCTCAAGATAAAAAATAACCTGCTGTTCCATATAGATGACAATGGGTATTGAATACAATTGAGGATCACATGGATGTGATGTGCACTGAAATCAGCAGCTTTTAGCCTGGGGCCTCAGAAAGGGAGGTTGCTGCAAGTCCCGAGATGTATCACTGCATACCAGGTGGAGTCTGAAATCTCAGCAGGTGGGATGATCTTTATGAAGTACTTTGCAGGACCGGCAATCCAACACCCGCCATTGATCCATGCAGTCCAGAGGAGAAGCAGGACATAGCAAAAGGCGTGTTTCAAACTGGCCTATCAAATCCTGAGATTTAAGAGCTATCTTGTGAGATCGCGGGTGAGGCTCAGTTTTACTTCTAAGTTGCCTCTCTTGTGATACATTCATGAGAGTTGGTATGTTTTCTACTGCCCTGGCTGACCTCAGCTAATTTGGCATAGACCATGCACCAAACTATATATTGTATTAACCTCCTGAGCCATTCGGACACTACAGAGGAAGTCTGTTTCTGCGCCTGGCTGTGTTGTACCTGGTCTTGAGAATACTTGTCATTGCTACTGGACAAAAAGTAAAAAATGTTCGAAATCCTGGATTGATATCCTTCTGTTTATAACTTTAAAAAAATTACCAAAAATATAAGTTTAGATCCTAAAATAAAAACTGTGTCCTTTATATAATTAACAAAGCGGAATATTATTTAAATGGAGAGAGACTGCAGAATGTTGCGGTACAGAGGGATCTGGGTGTCCTCATACATGAATCACAAAGCGTTAGTGTGCAAGTGCAGCAAGCCTATACTCACTGGAGTTTAGAAGAATGAGAGGTTGATTCAACTGACCCTTCTTGCTCTGATTTCTTTAGTACTGCTGAGCAGTGTTTTGACAGCAATGGAACTGTAACCACTGGCTAATTGAGAGTCCAGATATGGCCAATTGCATTTTGAATTGGCAAATAATAAATGAGTGATACCATTGTTGGGCATGTGATCTCAATATTCATACTCACATGGTGTATGCATGTGGACATGAACCTTTTTATGCATTTGTTGGTGGAATGATAAGACCAAAAGAAGTGTGTGTTTTTTGATCATGATTTATTTTCATGGTTACTGAATGGTTGGAGCTTTTTTTAAAGTAATTAGATGCAAAGGTTATTTACCAGTCATGTATGAATAATGTAAGGCATTTTCTATTAAAATTAGTGCCAGTGCTAAAATTAAGACTCTGTCACCATAGTCACAACTGGTTAGTTGGCTATTTATATTGGACAACACTGATCTAGGACTTGATGTCATACAAACAGTCATACATCATGGTAGCATTGTGGAATCCAAGAAAAGGCATAGAGGTAGAGCTGGCTGTCATTGGCATAGATGTGGAAGCGGACCCAATATTTGTGATGGGCAGCATAAAGATAAAGAATAGAAGGGGGCAAGGAAGCAGCCTTGGGGCACGTCAGAGGTGGCTGTCTGACCATAGGGAGGAGAAGCTATTAATACTTATCATTTCGAAATTACTATTTTATGTATCTGACATCTTGCACTTTAGCAGCTATTATCCACACAGGCTTGGCCATCAGTATGCTAACGCTTTTGATTTGATGCCAAGAACTCAGTTAATTATCATTAGCTCTTGACTCTAGTAAGCTGTGAACCCCATGTGGCTTGGCTCCAATACTAGTAAATTCACTCGTTATTTTTAGAAACCAAGTGATGCATGGAAAAATTAATCAGCTGATTTTGACCTTAGTTACAACTACATAATGGACGTCACAGTAGTAGATTCTTGTTGTTATTGCTGAATTAGATTTATATAGTGATGCTCTGTTATGACAGTATCTTGAATGCAACTCTCCTGCTTTAATAATAATTTCATTTTATGATAGTCTTAATGCAGTACAATTGTACTGTGCTAAATGAATCCAGATATTTCCTTTTTAGTTTTGTGAATTTTAAGATTAAGTTAAGACTGTAAGGTGTCTGCCTTGGTTCAATAGAAAACACCCTCCCTTCTGAGTCGAGGTTGTGGGTTCAAACCCCACTCCAGAGATTTCAACACATAGTCAAGACTGACAATCTATTATAATTATGGAGGGAGCAAAGCACTGTTGGAGAAGGTGTGAGGTTAAATAGAGGTCCCATCTACCCCTCAGGTGGATATAAAAAAAAACTCATATCTTAAGAAGAACAGGGGAGTTCTCTGGTGTCCTTGCCAATATTTGTTCCTGAAATCAACAGAAAATGGAGTCAGAATATAAGAATTGGAACTGGAGTAGACCATTTGGTCCTTTGAACCTGCTCTGCCATTCAACAAGATCATAGCTGATCTTCTACATCAATTTCACCTTTCCACACTATCCCCACAGCCCTTAATTTTCTTTGTACCCAAAAATTTATTGACCTCTGTCTTGAATATACTCAATGACTGAGCATCCACAACTTTCTGGCTACAGAATTCCAATGATTCACAACCCTTTGAGTGAAGAAATTTCTCCTTATCCCTGTCCTAAATGACTGACCTCTTATTCTGAGACTATGACCCCGTGTTCTAGATTTCCCAGCCAGGGAAACATATGTATATGTTTTAATTAGATCACCTCTCTTTCCAGAGAATATAGGCCTAGTCTACTCAATTTCTCCTGATAGGACAATCCCCTCATTCCAGGAACCAGTCTAGTGAATCTTTGTTGCACTTCCTCTAGGACAAGTATGTCCTTCCTTAGTCACGTTATGTTAACTGATCATGTATTTCATTGTTGTATGTGGGATGCTGCGTGCGCAAATTTGTTGCCATGTACATTATAACCATGACTACACCTTATTTTAAAAAAAAGTATTTCATTTCAGGGACAGCCTGAGGTTGTGAAAGTTATTTCCTAAGTTAAACAGTTCTAAATTCCCTTTCCCATTACATAAGAACATATGAAATAGGAACAGGAGTAGGCCATTCAGCCCCTTGAGCCTGCTCTGCCATTCAGTAAGATCATGGCTGATCTGATTGTGGCCTTAACTCCACTTTTCTGCCTGCCCCCCATAACCCTTGACTTCCTTGTCAATCAAAAATCTAACTCAGCCTTGAATATATTCAATGACCCAGCTTCCACTGCTCACTGGGGAACAGAATTCCAAACACTAATGACCCTCTGAGAGAAGAAATTCCTCCTCAGCTTCATCTTAAATGGGAGACCCCTTAATTTGAAACAGTGCCACCTAGTTCTAGATTCCCCCATGAGGGAAATCATCCTCTCTGCATCTACCCGATCAAGCCCCCTCAGAATCTTTTATGTTTCAATAAGATCAACCTTCTAAACTCCAATGAGTATAGGCTCAACCTGCTCAACCTTTCCTCAAAAGACAACCTGCTCATCCCAGGAATCAGCCTAGTGAACCTTCTCTGAACTGCTTCCAATGCAAGTTTGTCCCTCCTTAAATAAGGTGACCAAAACTGTACGCAGTACTCTAGGTGCAGTCTCACCAATGCCTTGTCCCTAGTTTTATACTCCATCCCCCTTACAATAAAGGCTTACATTCCATTAGCCTTCTTAATTACTTGCTGTACCTGCATGCTGACTTTTTGTGATTCATGTACAAGGACACCCAGAACCCTCTACACAACAGCATCCTGCAGCCTCTCTCTATTTAAATAATAATCTGCTTTTCTATTCTTCATGCCAAAGTGGACAACCTCACATTTTTCCACATTATACTCCATCTGCCAATTTTTCGCACCCACTTACCCTATCAATTACTCTTTGCAGACTCTTTGTATCCTCCTCACAACTTGGTTTCCTACTTCTCCAACACCATGAGCTCTTATCTTGTGTAGTAACCTTTCATGTGGCACCTTATTGAATGCCTTTTGGAAATACAAATACACTACATACACTGGTTCCCCTTTATCCACCCTGCTTGTTAACATTCTCAAAGAACTCTAATAAATTTGTCAAACACGTTTTCCCTTTCACAAAGCCATGTTGACTCTGCCTGATTTTCTAGATGTCCTGCTACTATCTCTTTAATAATGGATTCTAGCATTTCCCAATGACAGATGTTAGACCAACTGATCTGTAGTTTCCTGCTTTCTCTCTCCCTCCTTCCTTGAGCAGAGGTGTTACTTTTGCAGTTTTCCAATCTGCTGGGACCTTTTCACAATCTAGGGAATTTTGGAAGATTATAACCAATACATCCACTATTTCTGCAACCACTTCCTTTAAGATCCTCAGATCTAGGCCATCAGGTCCAGGGGACTTGTCAGCCTTTAGTCCCATTAGTATTCCAATTACTTTTTCCAAAGTGATAGTAATTGCTTTAAGTTCTTCCCACTCTTTTGCCTCCTGATTTTCTATTATTTTTGGGATGCTTTTGTGTCTTCTACTGTGAAGACAGATAAAAATACTTGTTCAAAAGCCTCTGCTATTTCCTTGTTTCCCATTATTAATTCCCCAGTCTCTCCCTCTAAGTGACCAATGCTCACTTTAGCTACTCTTTTCCTTTTTATATATTTGTAGAAGCATTTACTATCTATTTTTATATTTCTTGCTAATTTTATCTCAGACTCCAACATGCCAGCTTCAGGACAAAGCAGACAAGGGGATGAGATAGAAGGGGGTCTTCCTAGATCTTCTGCCTCAGTTTCTTTCAGCTCTGCCAGAAAGGCTCCTGAAAAAGCTGTAATTGAAGACTGTGGGTGAAATTTTCTGAACTTAGTTCCTGCTGAAATGACAGGGCCATAAGCAGGTCGGGAACCTGTTGACAGCTGGAGTGGGCTTTGCAAAGGCTTTTTAATTGAGCCAGGGCTTAGCATCCTGCTTCCGGGTTCCCTGACCAATCAGTGAGGGTGGGCAGGATGATGTTCTGGATCTGACAAAGGAAGGTTATGTAAATAAAAGGATCCAACATGGCTTATAATGACAGCTGGACATGAATTTTTGAGGTTCCAGCAACCTCAGGAATGGAGAGGAGACCTGGGAAGGGCTGCTTGCTGGGGGTCTCACTCTTGACTGGAGGTCCTGCTGTGGGATCTGAGGGGCTGCAGTGAGATGATCTTTCCCAAGGATGGGAGGAAGAGGACAAACTCTCCAACCAAGCAGGCATGCATGGAAGTGGCTGACGAAGTCAGCAGTAGAAGTGTTGTTTCCTGCAACCAGGAAACGGTGCACCAAGAGGATCCAGGACCTGATGAGGTTGGGAAAGGTGAGTGGCATAACACTTTCAGTTGCCAAGCCCCACACTCTGACTTTCCCAGCATTCTCCTACACAGTACTCCTCAGAACACACCTTACAGCTGCACTCATTCCTCTCTCTCCAGGTACCTCCTCACATCCTCCACCGAGTAGCCAATACTCAGACTCACATTATTGCTCTCTCACACCCATGCCTCACAATCACCCTCCACAAATGTTGTCCTTCCTTGCTACCCACACAAGCCATTGCAAACACTCACACCTCTCTGCTTTCTAGCCTTGCAAGAGAAGAGAGCACACAAAGTCAGGGAGAGACAGAGACCCGGGGGTGGGTGTGGCCACTGGCAGTGCATGCCCACCTGGCCCACTGCGATGGAAGTTTTGTTCCAGAAGGCTGCAGATGTCAGCAACGACCTGCCATGAAAACCTGAGCCTCCTGAGGCACTAGTGCTGACACATGTTGACAGAGAGCTGACCCTCGCCGTGTAGACTTTGTATTGGGCATTTCGCCTCCTTCGAGTTGGATCTCTTACGCCCATCCCCTCTGCCCTGTGGAACGGCATGTGGCTGATGAGAAGGCAGCTGGTTCTGCTGCTGGTGCTGCTACTGCTGCAGCTGTTGGTTTTGGTGTTGCTGCTCTTCTTGCTCTTCATCATAGTTGCAAGGTAGAGCTGTATAAGCTGCTCCCATTCAGTGGTGAAGGATGACAGGTGAACTGACTTCCAAGCAGTTGGAAATGACCTGCCAAGCAGTGAAAGCGCTGTCTGAGAAGAAGTGCTGTGAGCAGCAGCTTCTCAACTGGGCATGGCTGGAGCTCTTCAGTTTCACTGATCAAAGGCTTCCCAACCTGTCAGTTTAATTCAAGTAGCATTTCCTGCTGTGGACTTGCCACCTTCACCCTGGCAAGTTCCTCACAGCTCGGGAAATAAGTCTGCTGGCTGTTAAAGCCAAAATCCTTGGTTAAATCACAATTTAATGAGCTATTTGAATATTTCAATTACTTACCTGACAGCTGCGCAGGTGTCCCCTGCTTGCCTTCAAACCCGCCTGGGTGAAAATCAGAAGAAGGTCGGAAGATGTTGGGATCTCGACCCAACATCACTTTTTGGGGATTTAACTCCCCGGATGCACACAAACCTGCCGCCCTTGCCTGGGAAAATTCTCCCCTATGTGCCTGGCCCCTTTCATTTATGTGGTGCCTTTACCAGTCAGGAGATCATGATTGTACTTTTTGTTATTTTTATTAAGTTATGTTTTATCTGTATCTGTGCTTATTCAAAACTTCACTTTTAATTGAATTTATTTTTAGAAACATGTTTTGATGGCGAACTGGTGCTACATTCTACATCAACACAGTAGGCCGTGCTGTATTGGCCTATTGGATTAGTTTTACAATACCCTTGTATTTGGATTCAGTCATATTGCTGGATGCTTAAACAATTTATGAGGGGTTTAATTTTCATTTGCACTGGTGGGCAGTAGACAGGCAGAGCAGATCACCCACCTGTTATAGAAACTGCCTGATGGAAATGAAAATTGGATAATTTTTATATTGGGCAGGATATCTACTAAATTTACTAACTCTGCTTGGGTGTTTTTCTGGAGGTTTGATCATGTGACATTTGGCCAGAGTTTGAAAATGTCATTGCATTTACCTTTATAAAAGTTGGGTTTCCTGTAGTTGAGTGTCTTCTCTTGCACTTAAAATGGTACTTTGAGAAAACAAATATGTGAATAATTGAAGGATACTCATTTGTGTAAGAGTAGACAGTGAATATTGTCGTGTATTTTTGTTATCATCTTATTTATAGCAAAGTCAAGATTTGTAAGCCACACCTACATTTTTGCTATGTTCTTTTGGAAAGCTTTGAAGTTGCATTCATTCAAGTAATTTTTTTAACTTTAGAAAGTATGAGATATTCACCAGATATTATTTAACAAAAAAATTAAGAATTTGTTCAATTTTATTTCCTTTGCATTTTGATTCATGTTTATACATTGACATTTGTCCAGTTAATAATATACAAAAATATGATGTCAACTGAATTTTATTCCCAATGAACCTTGTTCAAGCTAAACAAATCCCTGTTGATGACCACTAGTTTTCTCAAGTGCTTTAAATAAAAAACAAAGAGTAGTGTAATCCAGTGGTTACGCATGTGTTTCTGGTATTCTATTTGTGCAATACATTTATGTTAAGAAATATACAGTTTATTCTTTTGTGACTGAAAATATTTTGTGAACCCATCTCCCCTCCTGTTCCAGCTTTGGGCTGGTCCAAACTTTGTGTTTCAACTCATGCCATTTCCCTGGCATATCCAAGAGTGATGCTGGCAATGGCTTGGGTGCAGTTTGTGTATTCCAACATCTTGAATGTAGGATTTGTGTGGCTTAAAGTGAATCAGCAAGTTGAGGAAATTAGGAAGTATTTTCCTCATTGGAGAGAACATACTTACCATAAAAAGCAAAGGTTTAACTTTACAAAAGGCAGATGGGTGTTTCAGTGAGGAAGGTGTATTATGTAAGAATTTCTAGTGGGATATAACATTTGAAGGATCATCTTATGTTTGTACGGGAATGCATACTAACATGTATTTGTTTTAATCCATTGGTAATTTGGAACTCAAAATGATTTTTATTTGCAAACAGAGATCGATTTTTGCAGCAAATTGGACCCATGTTTGCTAGTAAATTCAAGCCATTTGAAGATCCAAGTTCAAATGTTAGTACTCAGATTTACCTTCAAGGGTAAATTTTATCATTATTTGGATGAGAGAGGAAAGAAAATTCCATTGGCCAACTGTGAAGCACAGAGAAACTGATAAGAACACATGAACATCAAGATAAACTAGTAGCTTTAGAACTAGATCACCAGATAACTATTAATGTGGATATTTACATTCATGCTGCTTTTAGCATTCAGTTTCCCCATATTCACATCTATTTTACCAGGAAGACCTTGGGGGCATTTATCTAGGCTGAAAGTCAATACAGTGAAGTTTTTCCATGTATTAGTTCTAGTTCAATGTATACATCTATTTAATTCTGAATTCCAACCATGAGAATGCACATACCAATTTACTGAAGCATTTTGATCCTGGTTCTGCTCTTAGATCATTTCCTAATATAGCCTAAGAACAATATACAACACAAACAATGCAAGAGAAACAGCTCAGTGAGACATGCGCATGACATCTTTATGCAGTGATAGCACACCTGAGATACCAGGATGAGTATAATACATTTTAATTATTTGTTATTGTTGCAAAAGAAAACACCTGCATTCCAAATGGCATCTGTCACAATATTTTGGAAGGCCAGCTCACTTTAAGTAATCCAGGTATGGAAATTATTTAAAGCGTAACAAATCATAGTGCTGTTTTAGAGAGATATATGATTCCAGCAATATAACAATATGATAATACAAAATGAAAACAGAAAATGCTGGAAATAGACAAGAACAGAACAGGCACGTTAATATGTGAGTGGATCCTTTAGTTCTGAAGGAGAATCCGCACCTCAAATGTAAACTTGTTTGTTCTCTCCCAGAATGCTGACTGATCTGCTGTACATTTCCTGGATTGTCAGTTTGGTGTTTCAGATTTCCAGGATTTGGAGTATTTAGCTTTCTCATACTCGTTACCAAGCATTTGGCAGGAGTGATTTTCCTCAGAGCCCACTCCTTAAATGGCATGGATGTATGAGAGGGCCGAACTGGAGGCCAAAATTCCCAATGTTGGGAGTTCCCATGTTTCTAAATATTAGAGGTACCTTTTGTTTGATCAGTGGTGGTAAATGGGTATGATTTAATGGCCATTATGGAGGAGTGGTTACAGGGTGACCAGGACTGAGAACTGAATATTCAAGGATAGACGCCATTTAGGAGGGATAGGCAGAGGGGAAAAGGAGGTGGGGTAGTGCTGTTAAGGGACGAGATCAGTACATTAGTGAGAGAGGGTCTTAGATCGAAGAAGCAAGATGTTGAAACAGTTTGGGTGGAGCTAGGAAACAGCAAGGGGCAGCAAACGTTTGTGGGAGTTGTTTGTAGGCCATCGAACTGTGGGCATGGTATAAATCAGGAAATTAGAGCTGCATGTTGCATGGGCAATACAGTAATAATGAGCGAATTCAATTTACATATAGAATGGGTAAACCTAATTAGCACTAATGCTGTGGAGGATGAATTCATGGAGTGTGTACGAGATGGGTTTCTGGAACAGTATGTTGAAGAAACAACTACAGATTGGGCTATTTTAGATTTACACAATGAGAAAGGGCTAACTAATAACTTTGCTGTAAAGGAGCCATTAGGCAATAGTGGCAACTATATGATGATGTAGAATTCTAAGTTTGAAAGTGATATAGTTCATTCTGAAATTAGGGTCTTAAATCTGAACAAAAGAAACTATAAAGGTATAAGGGACAAGTTGGCTATGGTGGATTGGCAAAAAAACATGAAAAGATTTGATGGTAGACAGGCTCTGGCTAGTATTTAAAGAAGTATTACATGGCTTACAACAAATATACATTCCTTTAAGACACAAAAACCCAACAGGAAAGGTGAATCAACTGTGGCTAACAGAAGAATTAAGGATTGCATTAAGTCAAAGTAAGTGGCTTATAAGGTCACTAGAAAAAGTGCAAGCCTGAGGATTGGGAGCAATTTAGAGTCCAACAAAGGAGGACCAGGAAACTGATAAAGAGAAAAGAGATTATGAATGTAAGCTAGCTAGAAACATAAAGGCATGTAAGAGAAACTTCCAAGCCTGTTTGTGAAGAAGACACTGAGACTAGGATGCTTTGGTGGAGACTGTTTGTTGCTTGCCACAAAGCTTACTTCTCCGAACACTACCCAGCTAGTGTTGGCTGACTCTTTATATATACACCTGAGTACAATTAACTAATCGACACCCAACATCTGTTCACCCTATTCCCTTCAACTACTAGGTATTTAACATCCATTAACAGAACTTATTGGACTCCAACAGATTCCCCTCTTTTTAAATTAAGTACATATATATAAAATAAAGGAAGAGAGACAATATAATACATTTTTCTCTATTTTACATTATTCCACCATTAACATATTGTATATTCCCCTTTTTTGAACAAAAAAGGCTTGTTTAAAGAATTACAAAGCCATCCTAACATAAAAACAATTTCCACATTTTCCTAACTCATCATAACATCATCAAGACAGCCCCCTTCGAGGACATTCAACAATTTCTTTGAACAAGCCTCTCTTCATAAAACAATCGACAACTGATGAATTGCGTCAACCCATTTTATTTTGGAAATTTCCTTTCTTTCCAACATTTCTTTTATACTCGCGAGATCAATCCTCAACCTCTATTCCGTGACACTTTTTGTCG
This sequence comes from Heterodontus francisci, assembly GCF_036365525.1. Lineage (NCBI taxonomy): Eukaryota > Metazoa > Chordata > Chondrichthyes > Heterodontiformes > Heterodontidae > Heterodontus > Heterodontus francisci. Next base: position 198,683,608 of record NC_090371.1, on the reverse strand, counting down.
AATGGTCATTGTCCCAGAGAGAATGGTTATCTATATAGCTTCTATAGGACTCAATAAATACATACCCATATTTATCGCTTCTATCAGTGCAAGTGTCTCAGCAGCTGAGGTGCTTTTAATTATCCTCTATTTTCTTCGATTCCCAGGCTAATGGACAACATATATCATTTCTTCCTACCAAAAATATAGTGAACCCTGCTGCGCTCGAATAATCATCGGGCCAATTTTCGTGTGAGGCGTCACTAAAAATGACTAATATCATTTCTGCTGGGTCACTCGGTCTATAAAGTGTAGAACAAAAATGTTTGTCTTTATCCCATGTTTTCAAGTACATCGCTACGGTTTCATTAAAGCCCCTTGCTAATGGGAGACTCACTATGGGTGGCGATGGCGTCCTCCTGTATTTTTCTTTTACAGGTATCACATTTTTTACTGATATCCTCCATAATTTTAGTGCAGTTCTCATCTATTACCCCTGCATCTTTTACAGAATCTTCAACCTATGACAAGATGGATGTGCAAACTGTTGATATAGTTTTGAAATAATTTGCCTTTTCTCCTTTAAATCCCTATCGTTGGATGCCATTAATACCTCTTTAACATCCTGCTTCGAGATGTTAGGTCTCGCTAAAGGAATACAATAATGGCGCCGACTGTAAACTGCAAAGCTACAGATTTCCCAAAGACAATCACCATATCCAAATTCATCGGAGCCTTTTTCATGGATGGCAAAGGTAATTCAATGGATACTACATCCGTGCTAATAAAATACTTTATCCTTGCTATTTTACACGGAATTACCACTCTTTTTACTGATTTCAACATGTTGTCACCCCAAACCTGAAACAGTTAGGACTGTCATATTCTTTGACATTACTTCAGTCTTCCTTATTTAAAGAATCCATGTAACACCTTAACCAGTCCACTCCACATACTGTGGACGTACACCCACTGTCTAGTACTGCGCAATTGAATAAATCTGCGACTAGGACACTCATTACCAGACTGAAGCGTCTAGTGACCAGCACAATTCCTTCTGATTGATCAGTAGCATCATCCTCGCCTTACGAACCTTCCATGTCGTCTATCATCTCAAAAACCCTGTTATTCCTTTTTGGACAATGCAACACATAGTGATACTTTGAGTCACATCGGAAACACCTGTTGACCACCCCTTGGTTATTCCTAGGGTTCATCCTTCTGCCATAATTGCCCAATTCCTGCCGTCTGTTATAGCTGCCAAAAGGGTCTCTATCCTCATTCGTTTTGTTTGCGATTCTCCTTTCATACTGACGTTTGGGCCCCATATTTGAATGGTCTCTAAATGCTGCTAGCATTGTATCCGCTACCTTCGGTGTCACCGCTGAAGAGCCCATCTGCGCCATGAAAGCGGCCGGAAAGGAATATTTTCCTAAAAATTTTTTCAGGGCGTCAGACATCTGATCATCACATATAATCGGTTAAACTCCATAATATATTCTTCCATGGAAGAACCATCCATTTTTCTAAATTTATCAAAGTCCAACCACACCTCATAGGCACTCAATAAGTCATCTTTCATATAAATTTTATCCATAAATTTTGAGAGGCTGTCCAAACCTTCCTCACTGACCAAATGATGAGCCTCTAGCTCCGAGAACACTTTGCCCCTGATCTTGCTTCTGACAGGAAGCGAAAGTGCAAAGACTATTCCTTGCTTCCTTTTTGGTAAAGATGTAACCCGTGTCCATAGATCAACTTAATTCTTCCATTGATCATAAGGTTCGGCTTCACAAAACTGCAGTGGAAAATCATATCCTGACATCTTACACCTGATTTCAGTCATTTAAAAAAAAAACTCCAATTGCAGACTTCTCAAAAAAAACCTGCAATTCTGATCTCCTGTCTAAAAACAAATCTGAGTCTCCAATCTTCACTTTCAGGCAACCATCTTCTGCTACCAATGTTAGAGAAACTTCCAAGCCTATTTGTGAAGAAGACACTGAGACGAGGATGCTTTGGTGGAGACTGCTTATTGCTTGCCACAGAGCTTACTTCTCCACTCCTAACAATGTCCTAATCAGCACCCAACACCTGTTCATCCTATTACCTTGAACTACTAGATATTTAACATCCATTAACGGAACTTATAAGACACCAACAAGGCAGACTGTAAAAGCTTATTTAGATATGTAAAAAGGAAATGATTAGCAAGGACGAATGTTGGTCCACTGCAGGTGGAGACAGGAGAGTTTGTGGTGGAGAATGAGGAAACAAAGTGACTCCCGACAACGCAGAGCATGCGCAGAGCGATGGCGGAAATCATCAGTGCATGCCAACATTTGTCTGCTTGCTAGTATGAATGCGCGCAAGCACATGCTGACATCATCATGCAATGATGTCTCACCCCTCAATAGTCGCAATCGCCAGCTCCATTCCCCCGAACAGTACCCTGCTCCTTCCCGCCATCCCTGCTTCAATCACCGCTTTCAATTTCCCACTCCATCCTGCCTCGCCACTGCCTTCCTCAGCCACTCGCTCCCGCCCTCGGCACTTCTCCCCACCCCCCCCTCAGGCATTCACTCCTGCTCTCGCTGATTCCCCGCCCTCCCCACCCCTGACTGCTCGCTGCTGGCCTTGCCGCTTCCCCCCTTGACCATTTGTTCCCGCTTTTGCCATTCCCCCCATCGGCAGCTCACTCCCGGCCTCGTCTCTTTCCACATCAGCCGATTGCTCCCTGTCCCGCCGCCCAAAGAAGCGGTGGGGGGCAGGGAACAAGCTGCCGAAGCGGCAAGACAGGAGCGAGGGGTGAGGGGACAACGCGGGAGCTAGTGGCCAAGAAGAGGGAAGCAGTGAGTCCTGGAGCGAGCGGCCGGGGGGCGGGTGGGGGGGAGCGAGTGGCCGAAGTGGCAAGGTGGGGAGTGAGCGGCCGAGGTGGGGGAAGCAGCGAGGGCGGGAACGAGTGGCTGAGGGAAGGCAGCAGCAAGGCGGGGAGCGAGTGGCCAAGGGGGGTGAAGCGGCGAGGCATGGAGCAAGTAGCGAAGAGAAGCATGATTGCAGGAGGGAGCGGGGTACTGTTGGGGTGGGATGGAAATGCCAATCGCAGCCACTGTGGGGATTTGAGTTTAAGGCTGTGTTTGCTTTTTGTGACAAATTGAACAGCACCGTCTTTATTACTGGCAGCTGCCTGAGACGTTGCAGATAGTGACGTTTCAGTGGATGAGGCTGCATTTACGCATGTGCCAGTACTGCGCCACCTAGTAGTTGTGTCGTCAGCAAACGCAGCCATGAGCAAATGGCGGAGAGACTAAACAATTACTTTGTGTCTGTCTTTACGGAGGAAGACACAGAAAATCTCCCAGAAATTCTAGGGAACCAAGGGCCTTATAAAAATGAGGAACTGAAAATAAATAGTATCAATAAAGAGGTAGTACTCGAAAAATTGATTGGATTGAAAGTTGATAAATCTGCTGGACCAGATGACAACATCGCAGAGTGTTGAAAGAGGTGGCTGTAGAGATAGGGGTGGTTATCTTTTAAAATTCTATAGATTTTGGAAGGGTTCCTGCTGACTGCAAAGTACCAAATGTAACCCCACTATTTAAGAAGGGAGCGAGAGTGAAAACGGAAAACTACAGACCTGTTAGTTTGATGTCAGTAGTAGGGAAAATGTTAGAATCTATTTAAAGGATGAGATAACTGGACACTTGGAAAGTAAAGATTTGATTGGGCAAAGTCAACATGGATTTGTGAAAGGGAAATCATGTTTGACAAACCTATTGGAGTTTCTTGAGGATGTTACTTGTAGCATAGATAAAGGAGAACTAGTGGATGTGGTGTATTTCGATTTTTAAAAGGCTTTTGATAAGGTCTCACACAGGAGGTTAGTAAACAAATTAGAGCAGATGGGATTGGGTGTATTATACTGCAATGGATTGAGAATTGATTAACAGACAGAAAGCAGAGAGTAGGAATAAATGGGTCATTCTCAGGATGGCAGGCTGGTACCACAAGGATCACTGCTTGGGCCATAGCTGTTTACAATCTATATAAATGATTTGGATATGGGGACCAGTTGTAATATTTCCAAATTTGCAGATGACACAAAACTAGGAGGGAATGTAAGTTGTGAGGAGGATGCAAGGAGGCTTCAAGGGGATTTGGACAGACTAAGTGAATGGGCAAGAACATGGCAGATGGAATATAATGTGAAAAAGTGTGAAGTGATCCACTTTGGTAGAAAAAACGGAAAGACAAAGTGTTTCTTTAATGGTATGAGGTGGAAAGCGTTGATGTCCAAAGAGACCTGGGTGTCCTTGTTCAGGAGTCACTAAAAGCTAGTATGCAGGTGCAGCAAGCAATGAAGAAGGCAAATGGCATGTTGACCTTCATTGCAAGGGGATTTGAGTAGAGGAATAAAGATGTATTACTTCAATTGTATAAAGCCTTGATGAGACCGCACCTGGAGTATTGTGTACAGTTTTGGTCTTCTTGTCTAAGGAATGATATACTTGCCATAGAGAGTGCAATGGAGGTTCACCAGACTAATCCCTGGAATGGCGAGATTGTCTTATGAGGAGCGATTGCAGAAACTGGGCCTCTGTTCTCTCGAGTTTCGAAGAGTGAGAGGTGATCTAATTGAAACTTTCAAAATTCTTACAGGCCTTGACAGGGTAGATGTGGATAGGATGTTTCCTCTGGCTGGCGAGTCTGGAACAAGAGAACACAGTGTCAGAATAAGGGGTAGGCCATTTAAGACTGAGATGAGGAGAAATTTCTTTAGTCGGAGGGTGGTGAATCTGTGGAATTCTTTACCCCAGAGGGCTGTGGAAGCTCAATCATTGAGCATGTTCAAGACAGAAATTGATAGATTTCTGGATACTAAGACATCAAGGGATCTGGGGATAGTGGGGGAAAAGTGGCATAGAGATAGGTCCTCAGCCATGATCTGTTTGAATGGTGGAATAGGCTCGACGGGCCGAATGGCATACTCCTGCTCCTATTTTCTATGATCTTATCCTACCTGTGGCACCAGGTGTACCAGGCCACTAGAAGGAGGCAGGGGAGTGAGGATGGGGGGTGGGGGGGGGGGGTGCGCAGGGAGGACGACAGGGGAGGTGGTTCAGGCTGCAATTATGGATTATAATATTTAAATATGGTCCTCTTATAAAATGGCTTGTCGGGGGCAGTTAACAGTTTTTCCAGTTGTGGGCCTGGCACTTCCCTAGGCCGACACTCTATTGCTGCAATTTGTGACCCCTTGAGCATGCTTTGCCAAAGATGCCCTTCCAGTAGCGTGGGCGCATGACATTTACATTGAAATAAAATAGCCTTCACTTGACCCTAGAGTGTTTAAGGGGGTCAGTGGTGGAGGTAACAGCCTGGTGTATCCTGGCACTTACACACCAGGTCCCTTCATTCCCCTGTCATGGATTTTTGGCCCGCTGATGTTCAATCAGAATAATTTGGTAGTTTTCATTTAGAGATGATGACAATCTTGAAGTGTAAACTGTGAACCAGTTTCAAGGTATGATTGACATCATAGAGAATGAAGCTTGAATTGTAAAGTCAGCTGAGCCTCAAGACAGTTGCAGCTTTACAAGACATGCTCTAAAAAAAACTTCTTATTTATACATGTACAACATATCTGTAGTAGTTGTGAAAATTAAAAGCATCTCAGAGTTTCTGGCTTTAGCAACAGTTGCATGATGGAAAATAGAAAATAGCATATTTACAAGATCTCTGTGGAGGCAGGATTCACAGCATGTGTGTGCACAATGGGACAGTGTCGTCTGACAGGAAGAGAAGGTGAGAAAAATTTCAGTAGCCTGGTTTCCAGGAAATTGTCACCTTGTGACTAATCTGCTGACAGTTTTAATATGTTAATGTCTAAATGCTAGATATTTACAATAGAATAGCACAAGCTTTTTCTGATAACTGGTCGCTAAAACCACAATTAAATTCAGCATCCCAACATAATAAAACTCAGGGTAAAAATAATGCCCTTGTTATATGAATCAAGCAAGTTTAATTATATTGCCTCATTTTCATTGCCGAATGCAATTTTCAAATGTGTCTTCCATCATAACCTCTAGTTTCTGTAGCTTGCCTTGTATCAATTGCTGAAGATTTATAAGTCTCTTACTGAAGAAAGACTTGCATTTATATAGAACCATATCATGTTGCTCAGAAACATCTTAAAGCACTTGACACACAATGAATTACTGTTATATAGTGCAGCAGCTATTCTACACACCATAATATCCCACAAATTACAATGAGATGAACGACCAGTTAATCTGTTTTGGTGGCATGCTGAGGGAAGATATTGCCCAGGGCACCAGGAGATTCCCCTGCTCTTCTTTGAATAATGTCAGCTTTCTATTGAACCATCAGAGCAGGTAGTTCAAAGTCTCATTGGAATGATGTACCTCTACAAATGTAGCACTCTGTCAATACTGTATTGAAGTGTGATTATGTGTTCAACTCCTGGAGTGTGGCTTAAATTTAAAAGTTCTGATTTCAAGTGAAATCCTACCAACAAAGCCAAACTGACACTTTGGAGCTGCACTGTAATATTGAAGTTTAATAGAAGCAAGGTGAACTGATACAGCAGATCTCCACTGAAGTTCCAAAAAGAGAGGATAATTTTATCAACCTATATTTCTGCAAAGGTGGAGGACTCAGACACTTTCCAAAATGTTAACAGTCTGCATTAAAGCAGATATTGTCATATATGGGTTAAGTTTCTGTAAAGTTACCTGATCCTGTAAAGTTGTATTGAAGTCCATGCAACTGCATTACTATCATACTTAAAGTATTTATAACCCTTACTAGAGGAATTAATTTTGACATGAAATGCTGAAGTACAGTGGGCTGCGAGATGTTAGAAAACCTACTGTTGTGTATCCAATGCTACAAATCTATGCAACCCTGCCATGAGTTCCTGCCAGCCTTTACATCTGTAAGGGCAATGAATATTATCAATTCAATTAGGGCACGATCAGACAAGAATCTCCTTGCTTTATTACATATGTGACACTAAGCAAGCTATGAGATGTGTGGCTTTGTAGCTAGTGACATTGAATACAAAAGCAAGGAAAGTCATTCTAAACCTTTACAAATTACTCGTTTGGCCTCAGCTGGAATATTGTGTACAATTCTGGGCATCATACTTTAGCAAGGATTTCAAGGGCACTTTGAGAGGGCACAGTGGAGGATTACCAGGTTGATACCAGGAATGACAGACTTCAGTTATGTGGAGAGATTGGAGATGCTGGGATTATTCTCCTTAGAGTAGAGAAGGTTAAGGAAGATCTAATAGGGGTATTGAAAATTATGACAGGTTTTGATAGAACAAGTTGGGAGAAAGAATTCCTTCTGCCAAATGTGGCATTAACCAGAGGTCATGGGTTTAAAATAATTGTCAAAAAGAATTAAGAGGGGAAATGAGGAGAAATTTCTTCACTGTCGATTGTTAAAATCTGGAATGGACAACCTGAAAAGATAGTGAAGTCACATTCCATAGGAAATTTTAAAAAGCAATTGGACCTATACTTGAAGAGAACTAATTTGTAGGGTTATGGGGGAAAAGCTGACTAAGTTGGACAGCTCTTTCAAAGAGCATTATGGGCTGAGTGGCCTCCTTCTATGCTGTAAGATTCTATGAACTGATGAGCAAAATAATATTAACTTTTCTCTAAGATTATAGTCCCCAAAGGTTCTGCAGACCCACTTCTTCCAGCAGCACAATTAAATCTTTATTATCCTTATTAATATATGAAACAAAGATGGATGTCTCTACAGCCACACAATAGTATCTCTATCATTAAGGAAGCACTAACTGGGCTCTGTGATGGAAGCTGCCAATATCCACAATGCCTACTTTGACTAATACAACTGACAGGGCAGAAGATGCTCAAGTAAATAAACAAGAGTGGTTGTGTTTTTTTTGCCAGCTATTAATGATTGGATTAAATTTTCTTTAGTGAAGAAGTCCCAGGCTTATTTCCAACAAGTTTTTATGCAACTAGCTTTTGTGATTTTTAAAGGGTGATCTCATGATTCATACCATTAATGTGTCACACATTTTCCTCCCAGTAAATATGAATGTGTATAGGTACCTGCATGTTTTACGCTGCTTTTTTGCCAGAACCTCTTTGGTAAATGCAAATTTCCAGAGAAAACAGCAGATCAGCAATTTCTTAGAAAGAATAAGCAGGCAGTTTGAGGTAATTTTTTTTCATGATTTACTGGTCCTGGCACATAACTGTGTGTGTCAGGAGTGCATATTGTTACGACAGCACTGCCTTTCTCTAGTTCTACTTCTCCACGGGTCACAACATATATTTAAATGTTTTACCCAGTTATCGATATGGCTAATTATACTCTATTTTTATTTTAGAATAAAATCCACCAACCAGGTTTCTGTAATAAACAACAAAACTATCAATTTATTATAAAACAAGATGCAAAGCATTAACACACAGATTAAAATAGAAAAGTTCCCTTCTAACTTAGCCGAATACACACAAACATGCTGGTTAAAGAAAAAATAAAGACGTTTTCTCTGCAGAGATCGCTTTACAAAAAAAAAACAAAAAAATACTTTGGCCAAATACTGGTTAATTATTGAAGGAAAAGGATAAGATATGGAATGATATCAGTTGTCCCTTTTCTGGTGTCCCAAATATGCGTTTGCAGCTGTGACTAGGATCTTTTTGGAGCAGTTCTCTTCAGGCAATGTCAAGGATTAGTCTGGAAGGTTTCCAGGAGAAATGCACATCAGGGGTTTGAACTATCACACACTGGATTCTCAGGGTTTCTCAGAGAGGTGGAGAAAAGATGAGCTGGGTGCTTCTCTCAGCAGGCTGCAAACCCAACTGACTCAAAACAATATTCGAAACAAAACCAACTCTTGACCATCATAAATCTTGACATGTCAGTTCTCTGTAAACAACTCCACCTGGTCACCAGGGCTCCTGTTGTTTATTTAGCTTAAGACATGTGACATCCAGTAAGGGCTGTTTTTAAACAGAAAGCTCAAGTCCCATATTCCTTCCAATGACCTTTCAAAAAAAATACTAAGTCCAGCATCTATGGAATCACTTCAATCCTCCAAAGGGATCCATTTCCACAATTTTAAAATGAGTCCTCACAAAATTATTTTAAAAAATGGAAATGCTTTCATAACAATATTAGGAACACCTAGCATGGAGGTCAGTGTGTTTGCTTAAAAGTGTGCTGAGCTTCACCTCTGAATTGAGTTAAAGTCGGACACTCAGTCTGAAGGATTTCCTATTTGCTTTACTTGGTTAGCCTTTGTTAAGAATTGCATCAGGGTGATTTTCAACTGTCCACACTGAAAAATGGGGTGGTAGATGTCATGTTTGACTGCTCAGTGATTGATTGCTCAGTGTTGTGTTTGTAAGACTGCTCACTATGCTGTCAGTCAACCCTAAGGGAGCATTGTTCCAAAAGTGAAACTAAGACAGATCCGGGCAGCCATGTGAATAAAGCCTACACACACTCAGAAATCGTGAGTCATGCTTGGGGTACGAAACATAACATCTGACAACAAAGATGCCAAGTAACTTAAATTTACTGGCCCCAGCATCTTTCCTGTCATCACTGGGAGATCCTCCCATTCTGTGGGACAGATGGATTTCTGGGTTTGAAACATACTTGCTCTCTACGGGTATGGACTGTACGGATGTAGTAGCAACCTGCAAGAAGGCGATACTCGTGCATTGCCTCAGAGCAGAGGGCCAGCGTATATTCAAGCAGCTAACGGATGACACATCCAAATTTAATAAGGCAGTAAGTACTCTCGAGAAATACTTTGACCCAAAGAAAAGCATGATGATTGAACGATACACACTCCACCAGGGATGCCAGGGAAACGGTGAGCCCATAAAACAATATGTGGCAATATATGCAAATTTGGCATATTAACTAAGAACTAATTCATGACCACCTAATTTAAAAAACTTTAATCCCACGGATTAGGGAACACCTACTCTTGGAGGACGATGGTTTGATTTTGGAAAAGGCTATGACCTTGACCATCCAAATCGAATCCACCATCTTAGATTTGACAATGTTGCACAAAAATGCCTAATCAGCTCAAATGCAAGGGTTATGGACGAAAATACCTCAGCAAGCTTATTAACACTTGTCCTATCACGGTCAGGTACTCTCAAAAACATGCCCAAATTGTGGGGGTACCCATGGATGTCCAGCACGAGGGAAAAAGTGCACCTCATGCTCAAAGTTGAATCACTTCATAAAGGTATGCAGGTCATCAAAGAAGACTTTGCCAGTTTGACATGTGGAGGAACCTATTCCTAAGAGCAAAATACAGTATGTGTATACTATCATGGGCACAAAAGCTCCTGGTCCCATGACAAAACTTCAAGGATTGCTCAGTCACGATCGCAGGCATTTCAGTGTCACTCCTCATTGATGTGGGTGCGAATGCATCCATATTGAGTGAAGACCTCTACCTTTGTTATTTTGTGCAACTTCCTCTCACTCCTGTGACAGACAGTCTTCAAGCTTATGATGACTCAATTATCCTGACCTTTGGAATGATCACAGCTCTAGTGTGCTACAAAAATGTCAAGCTAGACAAGGTCATGTTCTGTGTGGCCAAAAGCAGGAGCCTTATGGGGGTTGACCTGTTTGATAAGCTTGGTTTCAGACTTGCAGACTCCATTGGAGCATACGTTAATGTGATCAATGATACAGACTATGCACAACAATATCCTTCCTTATTCACTGGATTTGGGGAGATTTAGGGGTACTGTCATGCCCTTTGCGTTGACACATCAATTCCACCTGTTGCGCAAAATTTGAGATGGTTGCTGTTCACAATCTGCACTGAAGTGTCACAGGAACGAAAATGACTGGAAGCAGACAGTATCACTGAGCGAATCAACTCATCCCCTTGGATATCGAACCTAGTCATTGCACGACAATAAGATGGAAACCTTAGACTATGCGTTAACCTTAAGTCAGTCAACAAAACAATTATTCCAGACAAGTACCAGCTCCCTACAATCCATGACCTATCAGCATAATTTCATGACTCCATAGTCTTCACGAAGCTCAACATGCAATGGAGCTATCTTCAGGTACCACTAGTGGAACGAAGCCACCAACTTACAGCCTTTGTTACACACGATGGTGTGTTTCAGTACCGCAGAATGCCTATGAACTACGTTCAGCACCTAGCGTGTTCCAGAAGATTGTTTCTTCAGTCTTGTCAGACATCGAGGAGATGCTCAACCTTGTCGATGGCGTCGACATCCATGGAACACATGAACACAAGAAATAGGAGCAGGACTAGTACCATATGGCCCATCGAGCCTGTTCCGCCATTCAAAACGATCAAGGCTGATCTTCGGAACAAAGGAACATGGAAGCAGCAGTAGGCCATTCAGTTCATCGAGCCTGCTCCACCATTCAATACGATCATGGCTGATCATCCACTTCAATGTCTTTTTCCCGCACTATCTCCATATAGGATTCAACTCCACTTTCCTGCCCGCTCGCCATACCCCTTGATTCCCTGAAAGACCTAAAATCTGTATATCCCAGCCTTAAATGTATTCACCAATGGAGCATCCACAACCCTCTGGGGTAGAGAATTCCAAAGATTCACAACCATTTAAGTGAAGTAATTTCTCTTCATTTCAGTCCTAAATGATCAGTCCCTTATCCTGAGATGGTGCCCCCGTATTTTAGATTCCCCTACCAGCAGAAATAATCTTTCAGAGTCTACCCTATCCAACCCCTTTAGAATCTTATATGTTTCAATGAGATCACCTCTCATTCTTCTAAACTCCAGAGAATACAGGCCCAGTTTATTTAGTTTCTCATCATAGGACAGCCCGTCATCCCAGGGACCAATCTAGTGAACCTTTGCTGCACTGCCTCCAGTGCAAGTATATCCTTCCCTAAATGTGGAGACCCAAACTGCACACAGTATTCCAGATGTGGTCTCACCAAAAACCAGTACAATTGTAGCAATGCTTCCTTATTCCTGTACTCCATTCCCCTTGCAATAAAGGTTAACATACCATTTGCCTTCCTAATTGCCCAAATATTAACTCTCTGCGTTCCTTGTACAAGCACAGCCAAGTCTCTTTGAACATAGACACTTACAAGTTGCACACCTTTTAAAAAATACTCTGCTCTTCTATACTTATGACCAAAGTGCATAACTTCACACTTCTCTACATTATACCCCATCTGCCATCTTGTTGCCCACTGACTTAACCTGTCTATATCTCTTTGCAGCCTTTCTGTGTCCTCCCCACAGCTTATTTTACTGTCTACCTTTGTATCATCAGCAAACTTGGATATATTACTCTCTGTCTCTTCATCTAAGTCATTGATATAGATTATAAATAGTTAAGGCCCCAGCACTGATCCTTGCAGCACTCTGCTATTTACTGGCTGCCAACTTGAAAATGCCCCATTTCTGCCCACTCGTTGGTTAACAGACAGGATGCAATGATTTATCCATGCTATTATATTAGTTCAACTCCCTGAGCCCCTATCTTGCCTGTTAACCTTTTGTGTGGCATCTTATCAAATGCCTTTTGGACATGCAGATATTATACATTAAAGGCCTGCTCAGATCGAGAAAAAGAACCCGACCAATCCGCAGCGGACCCAGCCCGTCCCGGCCCAAGTCCCTCCAATTTTGCCCCGAGCCCGAGCCCGAGCCGACCCAGACACGACCCAAGCCCGCCCCCGACTCGACCCGACCTGAGCCCGACCTGACCATCCCTTGACTTACCTTCCAACTGGGAAGCTCCACGAAGCTACAGCACATGCGTGATGACATCATAGTGACATCACTCGCTCATGGCGCAGACTCAGTATCCTCCTGGACTCCCAGCTCAGGTAAGTTTTTTAATTTCAATACTTACCAGCAGAGCACTTACCGTGTGTCTCTGGCCCGACCCAACCCGGACTCGGACTTGGCTCGACTCGACCTGAACCCGACATATGTCGTCGGGTCTCGTCAGGTTCGGGTCGGGTAACAGGCCTTTATACTACATCTACTGGTTCCCCTTTATCCACCCTACTAGTTACATCCTCAAAAAATTCTAATAAATTTGTCAAACAGGATTTCCCTTTAGTAAAACCATGTTGATTTGCTCTCATCATACTGTGCTTTTCTAAGTGCATTGTTATGACTTCCCTAATAATAGATACCAGCATTTGCCCAATGACTGATGTTAGGCTAACTGGCGTGTAATTCCCTGCTTTCTCTCTTCCTCCTTTCTTGAAAAGCGGTGTAACATTTGCCAACTTCCAATCTGATGGGACCGTCCCCAAATCCAAGGGATTTTGGACAATCATAGCGAGCGCATCCACTATCTCTGCAACTATCTTTTTTAGAGCCCTAGGATGTAGGCCATCAGGTCCTAGAGATTTATCAGATTTTAGTCCCTTAAGTGTCTCCAATACATTTTCCCTGCTGATATGAATTTCCTTAATTTCCTCACTCATTTTAGCCCCTAGGTTACTGTCTATTTCTGGTATGGAACTTTTATCTTCTCCTGTGAAGACAAAAACAAAATATTTGTTCAATGCTTTTGCTATTTCCTCATTCTCCATGATAATTTCTCCTGTCTCTGCTTCCAAGGCACCAACATTTCCTTCAGCTACTGTCTTCCTTTTGATATACCTGTAAAAGCTCTGACAATCGGTTTTTATGTTACTGACTAGTTTACTCTCATTCTATTTTTCCTTTTTCATCAACTTTTTGGTGGCCCTTTGCTGGTTTCTAAAACACTGCCAATACTCAGACTTGCTATTCTTTTTTTGCAATATAGTAAGCCTTTTCTTTTAATCTAATACTATCCGCAACTTCCTGAGTGAACCACAGATGGGTCTTTCTGGCTGAGTTTTTGTTTTTCAAAGAAATATATTTTTGTTGAACATTTTGAATTGTTTCCTTAAAGGTTTCCCACTGTTCATTTATTGCCGTGCATATTAGTCTATTTACCCAATTCAACTTAGCCAGTTCTCCCCTCCTGCCTACATAATTGGCTTTGTTTAAGTTTAAGATTCTTGTTTGTGATTAGAGTGTGTCACTTTCAAATTTAAAATCGAATTCAATGGTATTATGATCACTGTTTCCCAGTGGATCTTTTACAATGACATTGCTTATTAACTCTGGTTCATTACACAATACTAGATCTAAGATAGCTTTATCCCTAGTGGGCACCACAACGTATTGCTCCAAGAAACTGTCTCGAGAACATTCTACAAACTCATATTCTAGATCACTCCTGCCAATTTTATTGTCCAAGTCTATATGAAGATTAAAGTCCAACACATTGCCTGTGTTACAAGCTCCAGTAATTTCTTGTTTAATGCTGTCCAATGGTATAACTACAGTTAGGGCGCCTGTAAACTACTCCCACCAGTGTTTTCTGATTCTTGCTATTCCTTATTTCCACCCATACTGATTCTACTTAATGATCTTCTGAGGTCCGATCCTTTCTCACTAATGCCCTTATGACATCCTTTATCATCAGTGCTACCCCTCCTCCTTCGCTATTCTGTCTGTCTTTCCAAAGTATTGTGTACGCTGGAATATTTATTTCCCAACCTTGATCACCATGTAACTATATCTCTGTGATGCCGATTTGATCTAAATCATGTACATCTATTTGTGCCCTAGTTCATCTATCTTATTGCAGTTGCTTCAATCATTCAGATATAGAAACCTTAATTTCATTTTTTGCTTCTGTTCCCTTCAATGACCTTATTTGCTGATGTACAATTTATGTTAAACTCTCTGTCCCTTCCTGTCGCATTCTGCTTGTCTTTACCCACAATGCTACACTGTTCCGATGCCTTGGCCTTTCTCTTTGGATTTCTAAATCTCACCTTTCCTGAACCATCACCCCTCTTTGTTAGTTCACAACCTCTAGTGTTATCTGAAGGCTCACTCTTGAGTTTGTATGCACTGTCCCTCTCACACCCTTATTATCATTATCCTTATTGCTATCTTGCTCTCCTGCCTTCTCCTCTCTCTTTAAATTATCACATCTTCCCTCACTTAATCCCTTGCTCCCACGATTTAGTTTTAAAGCCCTTTCCACTGCACTAGTAGACACACGGGGACAAAGCAGAACACAATGAGTGGTTATCTGCGGTGTTTGCTCGACTTGCACAATGCAATTTGACGCTCAACAAGGACAAATGCACATTTGCAGCACCTGAGATCGTCTTTCTTGGGTGCAAAAACAGCAGCTGGAGTAAAGCCTACGTACAACAACATCAATGCCATTCATGCGATTCCAGCCTCATCTAATGCGAAAGAGTGGGCATTGTTCCTTGACACGACCAACTTTTATCACAAATTTATGCCCCAGTACACGGAGATCGTGGAGCCCTTTGAAAGCTACTGCACAAAGATGGACAATAGCAATGGACAAATGCTTAGCAAGCAGCGTTTGGCATGTTAAAGCCGAAGATAGCATCTCTGCCAGTCTTCGCACATTTCAACCCACATGCAGAAATGTACATCACAACAAATGGGTCAGGAAATGTGATAGGAGCTGTACTCTTATAGTACATTGCAGGAAGTGAACGACTGATCGCATACGTGTCATGCCCTTTGTCGGAAACTGAATGCAAATACTCCACTGGAGAGTGGGAAGCACTAGTCTGCATCTATGCTTGTGAACATTGGCACATGTATCTCTATGGTAGGAAGTTCACCCTCCGCACCAAGATTACCAAGCGCTGACTACATTGTTAGCCACGTCAGGATCTGGTCATCAACCTCTATGGATTGTCATGAAAGTGCTTCTATTATTAATATTTTTAGAGGACTTGTGTGTTAAAGACTGTGGAAAATAGATTAGATTAGATTAGATTAGAGATACAGCACTGAAACAGGCCCTTCGGCCCACCGAGTCTGTGCCGACCATCAACCACCCATTTATACTAATCCTACACTAATCCCATATTCCTACCAAACATCCCCACCTGTCCCTATATTTCCCTACCACCTACCTATACTAGTGACAATTTATAATGGTCAATTTACCTACCAACCTGCAAGTCTTTTGGCTTGTGGGAGGAAACCGGAGCACCCGGAGAAAACCCACGCAGACACAGGGAGAACTTGCAAACTCCACACAGGCAGTACCCAGAATCGAACCCGGGTCCCTGGAGCTGTGAGGCTGCAGTGCTAACCACTGCGCCACTGTGGCTGAGGAGATGCTTGACTTTTTTTTTAAAGGGTCACTGGAAGGACACTTAGGACTTTGTTTGAAAACAAACACTTACTGGAAGTCACATGTCTTAAGCTAAGTAAACAGCCGGAGCCTTATGGACTGTGGAACTGTTTGGACTTAGAGAAGTCACATGTCTGGGTTTATGGCTCAGGAGTTTTGGTTTCGTTTTTGGATATTGTTTTGGAGTGCAGTTGGTGTGTACCCTGCCAAGGGAGAAGCCATCCAACTCATCCTTTGCCATCTGTGTTGAAAAATCTTCTGACAATCCAGTATGACAGCTGAACCACTGATGCAGTAACTCTCCCGAAAAGCCTGCAAGACTTCCTCTCGTTCTGAAAAGATCCCAGTGACAACCGTATGTGTCTACGTGTACCTGGACGCTTGATTGAGAGCAGACCTGGACATTTCGACGATCGTGACTACGAGGATACATTTCCTTTTCTGATTAGCGATCGTGATGTTGATCATCAAGATGATCGGGCTGAACCTCAACTGTGTCTTCTTCGATCTCGGCGCCATTAAAGGCGACCTCCATATCTCGAAGATTGTTTGTGTACTTGGAGGAATGAACTGACTCTAAGAAATGACTCAATACATACCTGTTTAATGCTTATGAAAGTTTAATTCAAAATAAGCTCCTTAGTCTACAAGGGAGAAAAAATGTTGTGTTTGATTGCTCAGTGATTGTTTTTCAGACTGCTCACTGTACCGTCAGTCAACCCTGACGGGGCATGTTTCCAAAAGTGAAACTATGATAGATCCCGGCAGCCAGCTTGAATAAAGCCTACACACACACACAGAAATTGAGTCCAGTTTCTTCATGCTTGGGGTACAAAACATAACAGTAGATAGCCAAAACATTTTCTTTTAAAAACACCCACTGGGCACCAGAGACCCATCTGGCTTAACTTCATGAAGGCCTGGAAATTGGCAGCTACGTTCTCACCTGGAACAAGCGGAAAACTTATTAAAATATTTAAATTGTGATCCTATGCCAGGTGTAGGATCCCAACGCAATTTTCAAGTAACAGTGTGTAAAACATACACTGCACATGCTGTGTGGCCTGACCAGCTATCCTTAAAGAGACTGCTGCTGGTTCCTCCTAAAAATGCCACAAAAACTGTGGTGCCACTGCTTTCTGGGGAGCCATGGGGAGCATACAGGTTCCTCCTGGCCAAACAAAAATCTTCCCACCTGCTGCTGGATGATTGATCTGCGCCCTCCAACCACAACCCCCCCTCCCACTTTGGGAATTGCTATTCTGCTCCCCCCCCCACCCTGCCCCAACTGCTTAGCCCCACCCCACACCTCATATTGAAGTTTGACTTCCAGCTTACTGCTGAATGACTTGCCCCAGCCCTTCCAATCAATGAGCTGTCTGTCAGCACTGACAGCTTGTTGGTCAGATTCATAGTGAAATGCTTGGTAAAGGTATAACCATGCCAGTTTCATCTCTCTGGCCGGAGGACATCCCATTTTTGCATTAAGCAGTCAACAAGAGTCTATAAGTCCCAGTCAGTGAAATTAATTTTACAAATTGCTGAGTCATTGCATAAAAATAGTAGGGGTAACTTTCAACTTTAATGGGGGTTTATAAATAGCAATAGCAGATTTTTGTACACTCCACCCAATTTTTCCACCCATTGCCACAGGGTGGAGTGTGCTGCATCTACTAGTACCCGAACATACATATTCACTGGCTGCATCCTTGATATTCCACTAATGAATCATATTGCACAAAACAATACATTGTAAAGGCTCATCAATGAGTTTGCAGACAATTATAATTAATGAAAAAGGACTTGAAATCCTTTTTTTAAAAAGAAAATTGCCAAATGGAAATAGGAAAATTTGTCCTAATTGGGATAGTTCGTAAGGTTCTATAAGTGGGAATGGGTTGGTCTGTGCCCTGTTGGAGTTTTGATAATGTGTGAGGCAGCTTCCCAAAGTGTGCACACTGAGAGGAAGAAACAGAAAGTGCAGCCAAGAGCGATAAATTGTGAGTGCAGTAGAAGATCTCAAGTGTGTGAGTGAAAGCATAAGGAGGTGTTGTGAAGTCTGTAGTGTTGTGATTGGAAGAGAAGTGTGGGCATCCACAGGAATTGAACAAACAGATGGTTCACTGCTTGCATTTTTTTCAGATTATGTTCAGCTTATCATGGTAGGGAATCCAACTAAACAGTTGACTATCAGTGAATTTACAATGGGGGGGAGCAAGTATTGGCGGTAACTTGAGTAACATATTGTGGAGGCAGATTGACTGTTTGTGTGTTGTGATATATAGTGTATTCACAATAGGATGTTGCAGGTGAGATTATGCACAGTATGCAATGTCTCATTCCATAGTTATGGACCACGGGTTTGAAATAACTTCATAAAACATCAGATTGAAGTCCTCACTGTCATTAGATATGTTACTGTCTTGTTACTGCCCAAGAGGATTGCTCTTTCCAATTTATACAGATTTTAATATTTCATTTCCATTTCCTGTTTAATTTTTTTTTGCTGGTTGGGTGTTTAGGGGTATTATGACATTATCTACTTTGGCAACAGTGTTATTGTACCACATGGGGTGACACATGGTAAAATATCGAGTCAATAAATAAGTAGTTCATAAGTTGCATACTTCTTAAAAAAAAATTTTTATAGTGTGAAAATACTTTTGAACAATGTGAGGTATTTATTAGTGCTGCCAATTTATTGTCTAAATCCTTTTATAGTTTTTTTTTGAATAATCTCTCAGACATCATTTAATCAGTTATGAATAATGAACAGTCATAAAGTGAGCTTAACTGAGAAGAAAAGTGGGTAGTAATCTGTCATGTTGGATTTCCATCCATTTGGCACAACGTCCAGTTTTTTTGGTTAGGTTTCAAACTGGCGGCAGAAGCACCCACCAGCTTACAATTTGTTTACATTAAAATTAGGTCAAGTTGATCCCATTTAGATGTCCACACAGTTTCTCTGCATTTGTGGATACATTGCTGAGTCATATTCTCACTCATAAAACAGACATGCAAAGCTGCTAGATGTGCTGTTTAATGAAGAGCATTGTCGAAGATTTGTTGCTGCATTTTGAGACTATTTTTAAAGTTTCTTCCTTGCTTTACTTTTGATTCTTTCTCCTTTCCAGTTAGTTGGTTAGAAGGCTTTGTACTATGTCCTGGCATTGCCAGTTCTTCGGTATGTCAATGATGGATATTCCACAAGGAATTCCTCTTTCTTTTGAAGGAAGAAGACGAGGTGCAACAGAAAGATGATTGGTAAGGCAGGCTGCACCAGAGGGAGACTGCATCCATGTGTTGGTATCCCAATACTCACATCTACAAGTGCACATACCTGCTCATGACCATGTGGAAGTGGCACCACAGGATCCAGGCTAGCAAGGAGCCACAGAAAGAGTCATTCTGTAATCCTACCTGCAACTAATATGTAGCATAGGGCAAGCAATAATGCCAGCTTCTTGGCCTTTGGCTAAGAACGAGTATGACACCCGTTTGGTTTGAGTTGAGAGTATTTTAGTTTTTTCGTTTTTGAGTGGATCTCAATGCTGGCTCTGGCCTAACACCAATACAGTGAAGGCTTGACTTTCCAGAATGACTGGAATCAACACTCAAGCTTCAAGCCAGGGAGTGCATAATACTGCCAGGTTGACAGTCAAGAAGTTGGAAGAAGGCATGCTGGTGGATCACGCCAACTTTGTGAAGAGAATCTTTCTCAACTGCTGTAGATTTCAAGCCGTGGACATTTTCTCAGGTGCCATCGGGTGTCTACAGGTTCCAGGGAGAGTGTTCTATAGTGTTCCGGCAGTGCAGGGAGTCATCACCCTCCTGGCATCACATAAGAGGAGAAGGGTAAGGCTTCCAGACATTATAAGGAGTCCAGCTGAGCGCAAGGAAGGCAATAGTTGGCAATAGGTGAACGACTCTCTGATTTTTGGCAAATGGCAATGAGGAGCAACATCCCCAGCAGGAGAGGCCTGAAGAGGGCAGTGGAGAGGGACAAGGGGCAGGAAGGCAACAGATGCCATACCCTCAACAGAGGATCTACTTCTGAAGATGGAGCTACCTGGAGATGTTGGAGAACCAGTACCAATGGGCACAGGTGGGGGCAGAGCAGCTTGTGTTAGAGGTGGAAGTAGATAGTACTGGATTGAAAGAACAAAAGAACAAAGAAAATTACAGCACAGGAACAGGCCCTTCGGCCCTCCAAGCCTGTGCCGATCCAGATCCTCTATCTAAACATGACGCCTATTTTCTAAGGGTCTGTATCTCTTTACTTCCTGCCCATTCATGTATCTGTCTAGATACATCTTAAAAGACGCTATCGTGCCCGCGTCTACCACCTCCACTGGCAACGCGTTCCAGGC
Source organism: Heterodontus francisci (assembly GCF_036365525.1). Taxonomy (NCBI): domain Eukaryota; kingdom Metazoa; phylum Chordata; class Chondrichthyes; order Heterodontiformes; family Heterodontidae; genus Heterodontus; species Heterodontus francisci. Next base: position 198,662,985 of record NC_090371.1, on the reverse strand, counting down.
ACCCACCACCCTCTGCGTAAAGAACTTTCCACGCATATCCCCCCTAAACTTTTCCCCTTTCACTTTGAACTCGTGACCCCGAGTAATTGAATCCCCCACTCTGGGAAAAAGCTTCTTGCTATCCACCCTGTCTATACCTCTCATGATTTTGTACACCTCAATCAGGTCCCCCCTCAACCTCCGTCTTTCTAATGAAAATAATCCTAATCTACTCAACCTCTCTTCATAGCTAGTGCCCTCCATACCAGGCAACATCCTGGTGAACCTCCTCTGCACCCTCTCCAAAGCATCCACATCCTTTTGGTAATGTGGCGACCAGAACTGCACGCAGTATTCCAAATGTAGCCGAACCAAAGTCCTATACAACTGTAACATGACCTGCCAACTCTTGTATTCAATACCCCGTCCGATGAAGGAAAGCATGCCGTATGCCTTCTTGACCACTCTATTGACCAGCGTTGCCACCTTCAGGGAACAATGGACCTGAACACCCAAATCTCTCTGTACATCAATTTTCCCCAGGACTTTTCCATTTACTGTATCGTTCACTCTTGAATTGGATCTTCCAAAATGCATCACCTCGCATTTGCCCTGATTGAACTCCATCTGCCATTTTTCTGCCCAACTCTCCAGTCTATCTATATTCTGCTGTATTCTCTGACAGTCCCCTTCACTATCTGCTACTCCACCAATCTTAGTGTCGTCTGCAAACTTGCTAATCAGACCACCTATACTTTCCTCCAAATCATTAATGTATATCACAAACAACAATGGTCCCAGCACGGATCCCTGTGGAACACCACTGGTCACACGTCTCCATTTTGAGAAACTCCCTTCCACTGCTACTCTCTGTCTCCTGTTGCCCAGCCAGTTCTTTATCCATCTAGCTAGTACACCTTGGACCCCATGCGCCTTCACTTTCTCCATCAGCCTACCATGGGGAACCTTATCAAACGCCTTACTGAAGTCCATGTGTATGACATCTACTGCCCTTCCCTCATCAATCAACTTTGTCACTTCCTCAAAGAATTCTATTAAGTTGGTAAGACATGACTTTCCCTGCACAAAACCATGTTGCCTATCACTGATAAGCTAATTTTCTTCCAAATGGGAATAGATCCGATCCCTCAGTAACTTCTCCAGCAGCTTCCCTACCACTGACGTCAGGCTCACCGGTCAATAATTACCTGGATTTTCCCTGCTACCCTTCTTAAACAAGGGGACAACATTAGCAATTCTCCAGTCCTCCGGGACCTCACCCGTGTTTAAGGATGCTGCAGGATATCTGTTAAGGCCCCAGCTATTTCCTCTCTCGCTTCCCTCAGTAACCTGGGATAGATCCCATCCGGACCTGGGGACTTGTCCACCTTAATGCCTTTTAGAATACCCAACACTTCCTCCCTCCTTATGCCGACTTGACCTAGAGTAATCAAACATCTGTTCCTAACCTCAACATCCTTCATGTCCCTCTCCTCGGTGAATACCGATGCAAAGTACTCGTTTAGAATCTCACCCATTTTCTCTGACTCCACGCATGACTTTCCTCCTTTGTCCTTGAGTGGGCCAATCCTTTCTCTAGTTACCCTCTTGCTCCTTATATATGAATAAAAGGTTTTGGGATTTTCCTTAACCCTGTTTGCTAAAGATATTTCATGACCCCTTTTAGCCCTCTTAATTCCTCGTTTCAGATTGCCATTTCTATCCCTCATTTTCACAGGAACATGTCTCTCCTGCACGCTAATCAACCTCTCTTTAAAAGCCTCCCACATATCACATGTGGATTTACCTTCAAACAGCTGCTCCCAATCTACATTCCCCAGCTCCTGCCGAATTTTGGTATAGTTGGCCTTCTCCCAATTTGGCACTCTTCCTTTAGGACCACTCTCGTCTTTGTCCATGAGTATTTTAAAACTTACGGAATTGTGATCACTATTCCCAAAGTAGTCCCCTACTGAAACTTCAACCACCTGGCCGGGCTCATTCCCCAACACCAGGTCCAGTATGGCCCCTTCCCCAGTTGGACTATTTACATACTGCTCTAGAAAACCCTCCTGGATGCTCCTGACAAATTCTGCTCCATCTAGACCTCTAACACTAAGTGAATCCCAGTCAATGTTGGGAAAATTAAAATCTCCTATCACCACTACCCTGTTGCTCCTACATCTTTCCATAATATGTTTACATATTTGTACCTCTATCTCACGCTCGCTGTTGGGAGGCCTGTAGTACAGCCCCAACATTGTTAGCGCACCCTTCCTATTTCTGAGTTCTGCCCATATTGCCTCACTGCTCGAGTCCTCCATAGTGCCCTCCTTCAGCACAGCTGTGATATCCTCTTTGACCAGTAATGCAACTCCTCCACCCCTTTTACCTCCCTCTCTATCCCGCCTGAAGCATCGATATCCTGGGATATTTAGTTGCCAATCATGCCCTTCCCTCAACCAAGTCTCAGTAATAGCAATAACATCATACTCCCAGGTACTAATCCAAGCCCTAAGTTCATCTGCTTTACCTACTACACTTCTTGCATTAAAACAAATGCACCTCAGACCACCAGTCCCTTTGCGTTCATCATCTGCTCCCTGCCTACTCTTCCCCTTAGTCACGCTGACTTCATTATCTAGTTCCTTACAGGCTTTCGTTACTACCTCCTTACTGTCCACTGACCTCCTCATTTGGTTCCCATCCCCCTGCCACATTATTTTAAACCCTCCCCAACAGCGTTAGCAAAAGCACTCCCAAGGACATTGGTTCCAGTCCGGCCCAGGTGTAGACCGTCCAATTTGTAATAGTCCCACCTCCCCCAGAACCGGTCCCAATGTCCCAAAAATCTGAACCCCTCCTTCCTGCACCATCTCTCAAGCCACGCATTCATCCTGACTATTCTTTCATTTCTACTCTGACTATCACGTGGCACTGGTAGCAATCCTGAGATTACTACCTCTGAGGTCCTACTTTTTAACTTGGCTCCTAACTCCCTAAATTCTGCTTGTAGGACCTCATCCCATTTTGTACCTATATCATTGGTGCCTATGTGCACAATGACAACTGGCTGTTCACCCTCCCCCTTCAGAATGTTCTGCAGCCGATCTGAGATATCCCTGACCCGTGCACCTGGGAGGCAACATACCATTTGGGAGTCTCGTTTTCGACCACAGAACCATCTATCTACTCCCCTTACAATCGAATCCCCGATGACTATAGCCCTTCCATTCTTTTTCCCACCCTTCCGAACAGCAGAGCCAGCCACGGTACCATGAACCTGGCTACTGCTGCCTTCGCCTGGTGAGCCATCTCCCTCAACAGTATCCAAAATGGTATACTTGTTTTGGAGGGAGATGACCGCAGGGGACTCCTGCGCTGCCTTCCTGCTGTTTCTCTGCCTTTTGGTCACCCATTCCCTTTCTCCCTCAGCAATCCCAATCTGCGGTGTGACCAATTCGCTAAACGTGCTATCCACGATCTCCTCAGCATCGCGCATGCTCCAAAGTGAGTCCATCCGCAGCTCCAGAGCCGTCATACGGTCTAACAAGAGCTGCAGCTGGACACACTTCCTGCACGTGAAAGAGTCAAAGACATCAGCCATGTCCCTGAGCTCCCACATTGAGCAAGAGAAGCATGACACGGGTCTGAGATCGCCTGCCATTTTTAATCTTAAGATTAACTTAGTTAAATGAAAAAGGAACGAAAAGTTTTTACCAATCACACGATAAAAAAAAAGAGAAATAGAAAAAACCTTACCTTATCTACACACCACCGAGTCCTTTTTTTTTGGTTAGAGGAGGAGGGCGGGTGGGAGACACTACACGTGTCGTGTCTCGGGTTCAGGAACGGCCCAAATATATAGGGTTTTACTTACCCAGCAGCCCCCTGGTCTCCGCCGAAAACAAAAGGAAATTAAGTTTACTTTGAAACTGACCTTCCCAGCTGATCACTTGCTCGCACTCTCTGCTCCCGAATAAGCTGCTGCAATGAAAGGCAAGTTATTTTAAACGGCCCAAATATATAGGGTTTTACTTACCCAGCAGCCCCCTGGTCTCCGCCGAAAACAAAAGGAAATTAAGTTTACTTTGAAACTGACCTTCCCAGCTGATCACTCGCTCGCACTCTCTGCTCCCGAATAAGCTGCTGCAATGAAAGGCAAGTTATTTTAAACGGCCCAAATATATAGGGTTTTACTTACCCAGCAGCCCCCTGGTCTCCGCCGAAAACAAAAGGAAATTAAGTTTACTTTGAAACTGACCTTCCCAGCTGATCACTCGCTCGCACTCTCTGCTCCCGAATAAGCTGCTGCAATGAAAGGCAAGTTATTTTAAACAGCCCAAATATATAGGGTTTAACTTACCCTGAGCAGAAATTTCCTCCAACTAAATATTGGGAAGACTGAAGCCATTATCTTTGGACCCCTCCATAAACACTGTTCCCTAGCTGCCAACTCCATCCCTCTCCCTGGCAACTGTCTGAGGCTAAACTAGACAGTGTGCAACCTTCGTGCTATATTTGAACCCCAAGATGGGTTTCCGACCACATATCCATGCTATTAATAAAACTGCCCATTTCCCCCTTAATAACCTCACCCAATTCTGCCCACCTACTGCTGAAATCCTCATTCATGCTTTTGTTACCTCCAGACTTGACTAATCCAATACATATCTGGTCAGCCTTCCATGTTCTACTGTCTGACCTCAGGTTTACAGCCAAAACTCTGCTGTCCATGTCCTAACTCACACCAAGTCCTGTTCATCCATCACCCTCCACCCCACCCCCCCAATCCCATGCTTGCTGACCTAGTTTGGCTTTAAGTTAGCAAGGCCTCAATTTTAATATTCTGATCTTTGTTTTCAAATGCTTCATTGGCATCATCCCTTCCTATCTCTGTAATCTCCTCTAGCCCTACAACCTTGTGAGATATCTGAATGCCTCTAATTCTGGCCTCTTGACCATCCCTAATTTTAATTGCTCCATCATTGGCAGCCATGCCTTCAATTGCTAAGGCCCTGAGCTCTGGAATTTCCTCCCTAAACCTCTCTACCTCTCTCCCCTCCTTTAAGATGCTCCTTTAAAACCTACTTCTTTTGCCAAGTTTTTGGTCATGTGCCCTAATATCCCTTTATGTGGTCCCAAATCAAATTTTGTTTGATAATGTTCATGTGAAGTAAAACCTTAAAATGGTTTACTAGGTTAAAAGTGCTATATAAATTCAAGTTGTTGCTATTGATGTAAATATTCAGCAGGTCTGGCACCATCTGTGGAAAGAGAGAAATAGAGTTAATATTTGAGTTTGGTGACCCTTGGTCAGAACAGTTCTGAAGAAGTCACCAACCTGAAATGTGGGGCTGAACTTTCCTGGTTGGGCCGTGATCCCAATGTCGGCTTCAATTTCAGTCGGGAACCCAGGAGTGGCCATGGCAGGACGTTAGTCACCATCTTGACTGGGCTGGCAATTAAAAAGCCATCTCCAGGAGCCTCATCCAATTGAGGATAGAGGGCAGATCAGGGAAGCGGAGGGCCGAATTGGAAAGCCTGCAGCGATGTTTCAGCTGCAGGTTGACTTGTGGCCGTCAAAGCCCAGCAGGGCTATGCTGGGCTGATTTGAGAGGAGGCGTTGATGGCCCCCTGGCCTGTCAACGGGAGGCTGCCTCCTGTTACCTGCGAGGCTTCAGCCTCAGTAGGCTCTGCCCGTCTGGCAGATCTTGGCGGTGCCATCAACGTTCTCCCAATGGACCCTTAGTGGGCCTAATTAGTTACCCATTACTGGCTACTGTTGGGCAGGTAGCCTCCGTTGCATCGACCCCACCTCCAGCAAGATTGCTTGGGAGGTAGGAACGCATTGGGTGGTCAGCCCGAAGCGCTATTTGGCAACGTTGCTCCCAGTCCCGCCTCTGCAGGTTGGGGAAAATTAAGCCCATTAGCCCATTTTTTCTCTCCACTGTTGCCATTAGAACTGCTGATTATTTTGAGCATTTTCTGTTTTTATTTCAGATATCCAGCATCCATAGTATTTTAGGAACATAGGAGCAGGAGTAGGCCATACATCCCATCGAACCTGCCCTGTTACTCAATATGATCATGGCTGATCATCCACTTCAATGCCTTTTTCCCACACTACCCTTATATCTTTTGTATTTACAAATCTGTCAATTTCTGCTTTAAACATACTCAGTGACTGAGCTTCCACAGCCCTCTGGGGTAGAGAATTCCAAAGATTCACAACCCTCTGAGTAAAGAAATTTCTCCTCACCTCTGTCCTAAGTGACTTCGCCCTTATTTTGAAATTGTGTCCCCGGTTCTAGACTCCTCAACCAGGGGAAACATCTTAGCTGCATCTACCCTGTCTATCCCTTTAAGTATTTTGTTGGTTTCAATGAGATCACCTCTCATTCTTGGAAACTCTGGAGAATACAGGCCCAGTTTCCCCAATCTCTCTTCATAGGACAGTCCCGCCGTCCCAGAAACATGTCTGGTGAGCCTTTGTTGCACTCCCTCTACGGCAATAATATCCTTCCTAACGTAAGGGGACTAAAACAGCAAACAGTATTCCAGGTGCGGTCTAACCAAGGTTCTATACAAGCAAAACTTCACTACTCTTGTACTCAAATCCTCTTGCAATAAAGGCTAACATACCATTTGCCATCCTAATTGCTTGCTGCACCTGCATGTTGGCTTTCAAGACTTATTGACAAGGACACGAAGGTCCCTTTGTACATCTACACTTTCTAATCTCTTAACCATTTAAAAAATACTCTGCACAACTATTCCTCCTAACAAAGTGGATAGCCTCACATTTTTCCACATTATAGTCCATCTGCCGCGATCTTGCCCACTCACTAAGTCTGTCCAAATCCCCTTGAAGCTGCTTTGCATCTTCCTTACAACAAACATTCCCACCTAGTTTTGTGTCATCCACGAATTTGGAAATACGACATTTGGTCCCCACTGTTATGACCAGGTGAGAAAGGCGTCTAGGGGTCCCTCTCAGCCTTCACCTTGTCTTACCGTAACAAGGTTTAATTTTAAACACACTGTGTTTTTAGCTCCCCCTTAGTGAATCCATGTTCACCACATTCCAATTCTAAGGCAAAGAAACCAACACAAACAGGTTTTCTTAGGTTTAAAGAAGAAAAGTTGAAATTTATTAAACTTAAGCTCTAATTCGGTTGCCGCCTACGGATACACGAGGCGCCCACACTAGCAAACATACGTGATACACACATGCAAATAGAGACAGAAAAGAGTAGAAGAAAAATAAAGTGGAAATGTTTGAGGCACTATCTGAAGATTTTTTGTTATGGTTCTTCGAGCTCACTGTAGAGTCCTTGATTGTAGGTAGATCTTGCTTTCGTTGGGACCCAGTATTCTTCTTAAACCTTGTTCGCAGTAGAAGACTTTTCTCTCTTGGGGTTCATGTGTCTTCAGTAGATTCAGAGGCTCGTGAGAAAGAGATGGGAGCAGACAGGAGAGATCTTCTCAGTCCAGGAGCAAACAGTTCTTCCGAGTTCAAACTCTCTGTGGCCACTTCAAAAGAAAACCCTGGAACAGCCAGTTAGTCATGTGACCAGCTGGTCTAACCAGTCCTGGCCCTTGTGGATTGTATCCTCCTTAGCAGGCCTGGAATGCGCTTCCTCACCTTCGATGTCTGTTAGTATACAAATGTTTTTTTCCAGCCACAGCTGATCTGTTCAACAAGTCATATCCTCACTCCAACAGTTAAAAATCAGTATTCATGACAAAATTGATGTGCCTCATTCTTGGCAAGTGGGGGCCGAGCATGCAAATAATTGATATAAATTGTGAACAGCTGGTGTAAAACACTGAGCCCTGTGATACCCCACTAGTCACAGCCTGCCAACGTGAGAATGACAACTTTATTCATACTCTCTGCTTTCTGCCTGTTAACCAATCATTAATCCATGCCAGTGTATTACTTCCTATCCCATGTGCTTTAATTTTGCTAACCAACCTCCTGTGGGGGAACTTTATCAAAAGCCTTCTGAAAATCCAAGTATACCACGTCCACCGACTCCCCTTTATCACTTCTGTTCGTAACATCCTCAAAAAACACCAACAGGTTGTCAAACGTGATTTCCCATTCATAAATCCACGTTGACTAAGCCCAGTCAGATCATTATTATCCAGTGTCCATTTATCACATCCTTTAGAATAGATTCTAGCATTTTCCCAATGACTGATGTAAGACTAACAGATCTGTAATTCCGTTTTCTCTCTCCCTCCCTTCTTAAATAGTGGGGTGACATTTGCGACCTTGGAATCTGCAGGAACCGCTCCAGAATCTATCACATTTTGGAAAATGATCACCAATCCATCCACTATCTCCATAGTAGCTACCTCTTCCAAAACTCTGGGATGCAGAATATCAGGTCCTGGGGACTTATCCACCTTCAGCCTCATTAATTTCTCCAATACAACCTTCTTACGAATACTAATTTCCTTCAATTCCTCATTCCTCCTATCCCTTGGATCTCTAATTCCAGGACATTTCTTGTATCTTCCTCAGTGAAGACAGACACAAAGTAATCATTCAGCTTCTCTGCCATTTCTCTATTCCCCATTATAAATTCTCCTGACTCTGCCTGTAATGGACCCACATTTGTCTTAGCCAAACATTTCCTTGTTACGTATTCTATTCTATTCTCCCTTTCTTTATCAATTTCTTCGTCTTCCTTTGCTGTATTCTAAAATCCTCCCAATTATCAGGCTTACTGCTATTTCTGGCAACTTTATAGGCCTTTTCTTTTAATCTTATACAATCCTTAACTTTCTTTGTTATCCACAATTGACTGCCTTTAATTTGGGGATTTTTGTGCCTTGAAGGAATTTATAGTTGCTGTAAACTATGTAATATTTCTTTAAAGATTATCCATTGCCTATGTACTGTCATACCTTTTTAATGTATTTTCCCAATCCACACCAGCTTGCCCCTCATACCTTCATAATTTCCTTTGTTCAAATTTAACACCCTGGCTTCAGATTGAACTACCTCACTTTCAAACATAATGTAAAATTCTATCATATTATGGTCACTCATCCCTAAAGGTTCTTTTACAACAAGATTATTAATTAGCCCTTTCTCATTACATAAACTAGATCTAAAATAGCCTGTTCTCTAGTCAGTTCCTCAATGTACTGCTCTGGAAAACCATCCCTAACACGCTCCAGAAACTTGTCCTCCACAGCATTAGTGCTCATTAGGTTTACCCAGTCTTTATGCAGATTGAGATCACCCATGATTACTGCATTACCCATGCCACATGCTTCTCTAATCTCCTGATTAATACCATGTCCCACACTACCACTACTGTTTGATGGCCTATAAACAACTCCTATCAATCTTTGCTGCCCCTTGCTGTTTCTTCGCTCCATGTGTCCAATCGATCAATCCTCCTATTCCTATGCTCACTCTCACGTGGCACTGGGAGTAATCCTGAGATTACTGCTTTGGAGGGCCTGCTTTTTAATTTCCTTCCTAACTCCCTAAAATCTGCTTTCAGGACATCATCCTCTTCCTACTTATGTCATTGGTACCAATGTGGACCACGACCTCTGGCTGTTCACTCTCCCCCAGGAGGATATCCTGCAGCCACTCCGCGACATCCTTGACCCTGGCACCAGGGAGGCAACACACCACATACTGCCGCAGAAATGCCTGTCTGATCCCCTGACTATTGAATCCCTATCACTATTGCTCTTCCACTCTTCTTCCTCCCTTCCTGTGCAGCTGAGCTGCCAGTGGTGCCACAGACTTTGCTCTGGCTGCACTCCCTCGAGGAACCATCGCCCTCACCAGTATCCAAAATGGAAAACCAATTAGCAAGCAAGACAGACTCAGGGGACTCCTAAACTGCCTTTCTGGGTCTCTTAGACTGCCTGGTGATCACTCATTCCCTCTCTGCCTGCATGCGCCTATCTATGTAGTCCTCTGCCTCGCGGATACACAACAGTGACTCCAGCCGCCGCTTGAGATCCGAAACCCAGAGCTCAAGGTTCTGCAGCGGGCGCCACTTCCTGCAGATGTGTTCGTCTAGGACACGTGGTGCGTCCACGACTTCCCACATACCGCAGGACATACATTCCAATTGGCCAAGCTGACCTGCCGTAACATAACTTTAAAAACATTTTATTACAATGAGAAGTAAAATAACTACTAGTTACTCACCAATCAACTTCTTCCCCTGTACCGAAGAGAGAGGTTTGCTTTTGCTTTGTTACTGTTGTATTTGTAATGGTGAGGATACAGCTCTGCAAGGATACTGAGGTTGCAAACAGTCAGGATTATCCTCCCAGTAGCAAAGAAAAGTGGAGAATTGGTGGCAAAGATATGGAGTTTGCGCTGCACTTTACAGAATTATTCCAGTGGAACATAATACTACCATTAACATTCTCAATCTTCTATTAACAGATACTTTACTCCAGAACTACCATTAACACACAGCCAAAAGACATTCAGTGCACATCCAAGAGAGAGCATTTTAATCAATGACAGAACAATTCACATTGTTATGCCTTGTTGTTTTGTTGAATTAGTCTAAATAATTGCCATTCAGTTGTATTGTTGCATACAGGCAAAATTCAAATGTCAAAACTGCAGAAAGTGTTTAATGATGTGTGCAGCTTTTTCTTGACAGTGGGCTGTTGTAACAATGAGAGAATGTGTCAATTTATTGACTAAACACTGACTGCAAATAAAAGAAAAGCTACAAATGCTGGAAATGTGAAACAAAAACTGAAAATACTCGAATTATGTAACAGATCAGTCAACATTTGTAAAATGAAAAGAGAGGTTGACATTTTGTATGACTTTAGTTTGACACCAGGCCATTCATTCACCAAATGAGCTGCTGAGGTAGCAATAAAAACAGAAAATTCTGGAAATACTCAGTGGATCAGTCAGCATCCATACAGAGAAAAGGCAAGTTAATGTTTCTGCTGTCGACCCTTCACCAGAACTACCAGTATTTATAGTTTTTGTCTTTTTACCTGTATACTTGAGGAGCTGATTTCTTTTATATTTAATTGTTCAATGATTAACAGATTGTCTTGTAAGGATTAAAGAATATTGGAACAGGAGTAGGCCATTTAGCTCCTCAAGCCTGTTCAGCCATTCAATGAGATCATAGCTGATCTGTGACCTAACTCCATGGGCTGAATTTTTCCAGCTCACCACGCCGATATTTAGCATGGTGGCTCATTTACATGGCCGGGGCAGTCGCCCTGCCCCTGATGATGTGGAGGGGGAGGGCGCTCCGGCAATGCCGTCTGGTGCCACTGTGCAGGCGCTGGTGCCATTTTTAAAGGGCTTCCAGCCCTTCAGTGTAATTTACATTTTTAAAGTTACAGCAGTTTAAAATTTAAAGTGAGAAATTTAATAAAAGTTTCAATTCCCTCTTGCACCCCCACAATGACTAGACGATTTATTAATTGCCCTCTTGTCCCAAAAAAACTAACTTTGTGATCCTGACCTTCCCCTCCCCCCACTCCAAAGTTTATAGCCTTTAACCTTCAACCCCTTCCCACCATCCCGTCCGCCAATTGCAAGAGTTTTCTCCGCTCCCCCCATCTTGCCCTGAAAGCTTACCTGCTCCATCCTCCCAACCAGTGTTCCGCCTAGATCCAAAGGCGTGGAAGTTCCGGCAACTGTCTGGAATATCGCAGCTGGTCGGCCGTTGTGACGAGGTAAGTATTTAATCATTCATTTAAATAGATTAGCATATTTTAATTATGTTTCCGTCGCCATGCGGCGGGGGGCCTCAACAAGGCCTCACCACCGCCGGTAATATGGAACGGGGCCTTTCCAGCATCGAGGTCTGTGGCGGGTCTTAAATTGGTTGTAAGTGTAATTCTTAGCATACTGAGAATTATTTAGCAAATGTTGTCCAATCGCAGAATCACATCTCATGTTGGACACTGTGTTTTGAGTTTTGCAAGCACAGGCTGGTTGGGTACTGCCTGTACCTTGCCCATTGCAAACAGTGGAAGGGACATAAAAATAAGAAATGCTGGAAATACTCAGCAGGTCTGGCAGCATCTGTGGAGAGAGAAGCAGAGTTAATGTCTCAGGTCAGTGACTCTTCTTCAGAGCTAGCAAATATTAGAAATGTGAAAGGTTTTAAGCAAGTAAAGTGGGGGTGGAGCAAGAGTTAACAAAGGAGAAGGTGTTGATAGGACAAGCAGAAGGGACATGTTATTTGTTACAATCTGCCAGTCTTTGGGATGTACGGCCTATATACCTAGCATCACAGTGGCGTTGAAATTCATGTACCACATTGCTCATTTGGGTGATAGGCAGGACGTCTTTTTGGCTCGACGGCAGCATCCCGTTAGTAGTGAACACCACACGTGTTGCTACTGCATTGTAGCAGTGTGAAACAGCTAGCTTCACCTGTTGCTCAAATTTTTGGAATACATTACCAATTTAAGATTGTCAGTAGGGCTTGCAGTAAGGCGCATTTGCGCGTACTAGAAGCTACATATATTAATACGCAGGGCCCTGTTCTTTGCAGACAGAAAGAACATGTACAAACATTGTGCCTGTTCAGCTGAACAAAATAAGTGACAGCCATTCACTGGTTCATTCCTCAGGGCAATGCCTTGACCAATCAGAGTCAAGCTGTCTGGTTTAAATTTCAAACAAAGCTTGACAGTTAACTGTCAGTCGCGAAAACTGGTGCATTCTCTACCAATCAGAGTTCACTTGCCAACCAATCAGCAGTCTCTTCTCATATCGTATAAAGTCATTGTTTTCCCTTTCTTGTATTCCTGTGGATTGTCCTGATGAGTGCACAACGAAAAGCTTTGACAACTTGTCTCTATTTTCACCAATACTCAAGTTCTGTACCACTAAACGACTATAAATAAGTTAATTATTTGCACCTTTCCATAGGCCACAAAATGAGTATGTGCGAAGGTGCAAGACTGGTTATTACACTGGACCAAGAGCAGTAACGTGTCACCATGAAACAACTGTTTTGTGGAGGTCTTGCTGGAGTCAGTGTGAATAAATATAGAATGGCCTTTATAATATGTTTCAAGTGCGGGTTAGTATAATATTGATGATCTGCTATAACCTGGAGCATAAGCAATCAGACAGCACTGTACTCCACTGATGTTGATTTGACACCAGATTTGGTAATTGGCAAGCAAAGAAGATCACAGGTGACAGTAACAGTGCCTAACGTCACTGTTTTGGCAAGTGTTCATCGCTCCCAGTATGTGAATTTAAAATAAAGTACAAATGATCTGGACTGCTCAGTGCATCCACGCACTGCTGTTGATGAGACAAGCTGTCTGACTGTGATTGTAATCAGCTCTGATGATGAAAATAGAAAATAGTGGAAATACAGCAGGTGTGTCAGCAACTGAAAAGAGAGAAAGTAGTTCAACATTTTGGTTGGAGACAATTCACCCCACCACCAGAAAAGTGACATAAAAACAGAAAATATCAGGTCCATTCAAATCTAATCTTTGTCCCACACACAAAGTTTTTTCACTATCACTGCAAATACAATAAATGCGTAACTTAATAGTAATTGGCAAAATGGGGGTCTCGCGCATGTTCAAAGTGTATGCAGGTGTAGAGCCTTCCTGTTTTGACCCAAGCAGTGCAATCTTGGAGTTGTCCATTGATAACTTGCATGATTGAAAACTGGGCATCCTAATTCCACCAAACAAACCAATGCTACCCTTTATTCATTCAATGACGGCAGAAAGCGAAATTTCACTTTGCAGTATGATGGGTTTGCTTTAGGAAAGGCCATTCCATGAAAATATCAGCCACTTACTGTAAAAAGGAAGCAGATAAACTGATGACTATTTGTGACTTGTATGAATTACTTGTGTTTATTTTTCACATGGCGTCATTGCCTGTCACTCCAAGGCCTGCCGCTGTCTGGACTTTGATTCCCCAGAGCTGGGCCTCCTGACTAGGTATACTGAATATATTCTGTCAGGGTTAATCAACATTGCTGACATTATTTTTAATCTGCATTTCCATTAAACAGAACTGCAGTGTGGGATGCTCAATTCAGGTCTCTGTAGTGTGTAAGTTCATTCATACAGAGTAGAAACTCTACCAGCTGTGAGGTGAACTTTGACTTCAGACTTTGTTTACTCACAACTTCTGACTGCTAACATCAGGGTGATCAGCTTCTTAATATGTTTGTGTAAGATACAGATGGCTGGTAATTAAGATACAATGCAGCAACTCAATCAGATGGCTTTGTTAACATTCTAAACTATTCAAGTGGTTTATCATCAGAATCCAGAGGTTGAACCCAGGCTGTCAGTGAGTCCTTAACCTCACTGATACACACATAGTGGGTAATTATGACTTTCAGTGATTAGTGTAAAATAGCTGATATTATTCAGTCACCCATTTAACATCTCTTCAATAGAAATGAAAACTGGGAGAAATGTAAAATGGGCAGCTGAACATTATCACCCATTTTACACTAATTGCCCAAAGTCATAATTAGCCCCATACTCTTTACAATATATGTCAAGATTTTTCTGTTGCTTACTGCCAGACAGCACATATGGTAAAGGTATCATGATGTATGCAAAAGAATGATCGAGATAATAGTGGAATAAATGCAGAAAGTTTATAGCTTTATGTATTCCTTAAGGCAGTTTTTGTTTCCACTTGCAGGATAAAATCCATTATGCTCACCTGTGAGCTCATGAATTTATCCAGTGAGTAGCTCTGCCAGGGAGACCAGACAGGTCCTTGGTTTTGATATCCCAGTTTAGGTGATCTCAGCAATGGTAGTAGTGGGAATGTTAAAATTGGCCTCACGTTCCTGGAAATCCATCATGGATCCTGCTTCTGATTGCTATGGCAACTTCTGTTGTAAGCACATGTGCATGGATGACACTAGGCTGTGGAGTCCACTGTGGTCAAATATACTGTTGGTGCTCACTGTGAAAACTCACATGCAAAATGCAAATTATTGGATAGTGACTGGTGTCCATGAAATCATGATCTAGCAAGGAGCCAATATTGTGAAGAAAGAAGTGAATGAAAGGATTGTGTACTTAAGGAAAATGTGGAATACATTATGGTCTAAGGTCAATTGATTTATGTATGCTGGCACTTGTGGACTGAAATATATTGAGTAATTAAACTGTCGATGGGTATTGAATTTAGTCTGATATATTGTATAGGCCGTAATAAAAGCAAAATACTGCAGATGCTGGAAATCTGAAATAAAAACAGAAAGTTGCTGGAAATACTCAGCAGGTCTGGCAGCATCTGTGGAGAGAGAAGCAGAGTTAACGTTTCAGGTCAGTGACCTTTCATCAGAACAGATGAAAGGTTACAGACCTGAAATGCTAATTCTGCTGCTCTCTCCACAGATGCTGCCTGACCTGCTGAGTATTTCCAGCATTTTCTGTTTTTATTATTATATAGGGCGATTCATTTTATCCTGGTGAGTGTACTAAAGTCTCATAATTGATCTCCTATCAGAATCTTTTTAGCATTTGCAGCAAGCACATTAAAACCTCAGCATCAATACATTATTAAGACATTGTCAGTTGCCAAGCTTTACAGAAATGGCCCAATCTTCATTTCGGATCATGTTACTTTTTCTGGACAGAATTAGGCTGAAGTTGTTCAATAAAGGAGCAAAATTGTAATCTTGCAGGGGGGTGGGCTTCGGTTAGGTGTGGGGGGGTGGGTGGGGGGTGGTGGTGTGCGGTGCAGTTGAAAGGTATGACCAAAATAAATCGCAAATGATTTTGGCATAGCCTAAATCAGCTTAGTAATTGCTCTGTTGGAAGTCACTTAGTGTGGTAATCAGAGTTAATGTTGGCTTACATTAGAAAAGCTAATTGCCAGCATTCAGGTTGAAGTTATTAGTTCAGTGCAGCAATACTTTATTTGTCGCATTTATAAGACTAAATATTACAGTATAACATTTTGTTAAATTGCACTTAGTTATTTTATGAGGACCGCATATAATTGTTGAGAATTAACTGATAGCTTTCTGGACATCTAACAACATGTTTGGTTCTAATAACTCAGAAAACAATTTCATGAAACAAAGTAACATTGTTCGAAAAACATTTGAGCCAAGTGATCTTGTCAGCGATTTTAAATAACCAAATCTTTACTCTTTCTAGTTAGTGACTGAGTTAAAACTTAAAGCAACTACTGGCTCGAATCATGAAAACAAATACTGTAACTGGAAGTGTGCAGCTGGTCTCAGTCTGCATGGCTCTTTTTTTTTATATTGAAGGATTGTGGCTTATGTTCATTACATCACAGTTCCAAAGAGCATTGCTATCTTCTGAAATAGAAATACAGCTGCCTTTCACCCAAATATTATATTAAAACCTCCTCAAGGTTCTTTAAACATATTGACACAGTGATGATGGTTGTAACCTTTCATGATACACATTGTACTCCTCATGTTTTTCAGCATTACTGTAATAGTTAAAGGAGCAGTTATTGAGTATTATCTCAATAGAAGTAAACCAAATGTTCAGTCTTGTGTATTTTTCCACCATTCCTGCCATATTTCATTATGGCACAAACAAAATCAAAAAACAGCCAACTGGTTATGAAACCAAAATACAATGTGGTTATAAATAAATGCACATTGGCTAACATTTGTGTGCTGTGTAGTCCTTGGCTGCTTAAAATAAAATAATGGAAATGAGTAATGCACTTGGTCAACTTGGTCAATTTATCAAAAGCACACTGACAACAAGCTATTGTTCAACTGTTATTAGGACGTACTTCACTGATTATCTACAGTCATTCACAGAACATCATTAAATTGTCATTTTCCTTTGGCTGAAAACATATGGTACTGATAAAAGGGAGCTTGCAGTGATTGTGGCTTATGTGGGGTGAGAATGTATATATCGGGAGGGAAGAAACAAACTCACTGGCCAATGATCTTTCATTCTTAACACACACAGGCTGTTCATTGTGAAATCTTTTTTGTTATTCAGTAACTTTTGCTTTTGCACATTTTTTCTCCTGTATAGCGTGTCGAAGAGACTTAGTAGTTGGCAGGAAAAAAGACAGAGGCGCAAGGGGAGAGCCAACTGTGTAACAGCCCCGACAAACAAATTTCTCTGCAGCACCTGTGGAAGAGCCTGTCACTCTAGAATTGGCCTTTATAGCCACTCCAGGCGCTGCTTCACAAACCACTGACCACCTCCAGGCGCTTACCCATTGTCTCTCGAGATAAGGAGGCCAAAGAAGGAGTCATTGAACCACAGAGATTGTAGCATAGAAGGAAGTCATTCGACCCAACATGCCTGTCATGATATTTTAGATTCGTAGTTGAATTTTGATACTTCAGATATGCTTCAATAATTGTATACTACTTTACATAAAACAGCTTCACATGCACATATTGGATGGATGGAAACCTGCTGGAGAATTAAAAATGTATTGCTAGATTCTGTCCGTGGACATAAAATCCTGTGGGGTCTACCAATTTCAGAATCCAGCTTCCTGATATGCAAGTCCGCAGGAAAAACTGTGCACTGAGATGACAAATTCATCAAATTTGCCTTTATATGTTTGAGAATGATATCTGGCTTTAGGGTAGTTTGAGCTGCCGCACTAAGTTAGACTGCTACCTCAGCAATACCCCACCAGTAAAAATGCTAAAAGTTGGTAAAGAATGGATTGCCATGTTGATTGCTACTAATATTAAATCATTAAAGCAGTAAAAACGTTTGAAACATTAATTTAAAATATGGCTGGACTAGTGGGAGAGACTCCATACAGTGTGGTTACTGAGCAGAGAAGATAAGAAGACCTCCATTTTGATTGCCAGGCTATATTAAGTGAGTGTTAAATCAAGAAAGACTTACATTTATATAACACCTTTCATGACTTTAGGATGTTCCAAAGTGCTTTACAGAAAATTAAGTACTTTTAAAGCGTAGTCATTGTGGTAATGTAGGAGATGCAGCAGTCAGTTTGCACACAGCTAGGTCCTACAAACATCAATGTGATATTGACCAGTCAATCAATCTGTTTTAGTGATGCTAGTTGAGAGATAAATATTAGTCAGGACACCAGGGAGAACTCCCTGTTCTTCTTCGAATAGTACCATGGGATCTTTTATATCTGCTTGAAAGGACATTAATTTAACATCTTATTCAAAAGACAGCATCTCTGATAGTGCATCACTCCCTTGTAACTGCTCTAAGATGTTAGCCTAGACTATGTGCTAAGTCTCTCGAGTGGGCCTTGTTACAAGGAGCTTCTGGCTCAGGCGAGAGTATTACTCACTGAGCCATGGCTAAACATTGATAAGATTGATATTACAATTATAAAATTGATATTACAATTAAACCAGTTCAATCAGTTGTTACGGACAGGTAGAAAGGGGTGTGGGTGGTTCCTACTGTTCACCTCCCAACTGACTGCAATCGTGTTTTGTAAAAAATGGTGAGTTAGTTACTGAGTGTTTTCTAGGATCGAATAAGTAGACAAATTACAGGTTTTCTTGTAGGTTAAAAAAAATAACTATTTATTTTCACACAATTCCTGAAATGGTCATAACCTCACCCACACGTGCATTCACTCACACACACATACACTAGAATAGATAAATAGAGAGAAAAGGGTAGGTAGTTTAAAGTTCAGTATGAGGTAAGTGTTCATGGTTTATAGTCAACATGTTGAATCTCCTTAGGAGGAAAGTTTTTAACAGTGCAGGCCTGGGTGTTTGTAGTCTTGAATTTGTTGAGATATTGTAAAGTTCTATTGGTTACAGCTCAGCACAAAGCTAGTGGTGTGGATGTTCTGACCTTCACAGATGGAGAGACTTAAAGTCACTTTATGATGTCTCTGTTGTCATGGCTGTTCAGTTGTTGTTCAGCAGGATTCTTCTTGCTTGGCTGGATCTCTTGCACAGTCTCTGAATGGACTGCTTTCTGAAGGTGTGGCTTAATTTCCCCTCTCTCTCCAGAGGGCGACCTTTTTAAGGTAAAAATCCATCACATTAGAGTTTCTGTTAGGAGATGCATGGCTCTCTCCCCTGGTGTGACCACACAATGAACCAGTATGTAGAGACCATGGCTATTGATTGATGTCTGAATAGGGACCATTCTATTAACATGGTACTATTTCACTCCTATTTAATTTTGGTTTGGGCTGTGAGTCCGTCGTCTCCAGAATCTTTTGTTAGTTCATTCATGTCGATAGTGAGTCATTGATATACAAAGGTGCTCCTTTCAATTTCAAAGGGATTCTCCCCAGAACGATTTCAGTCGAGGTTAACAAGTTCCATCTTTTCAGACAGGTTTGTTGATTTCTGGTACAGGAGTGGTCAAATGACTGCTACTCCATTTTGATTGTGGTACAAGTGTTCATGTTCTTGTGGTTTTGTTTAACAGTTGACTTTTTAATTCATAATTTTTCCATTTCATTGTTTATTTCATCATGGCTACTTCTGTGCATGACACAGTAGATGGATTAAAAACCAAGAAATCTCATGGGCAATGACAGGGTGCTACAGTCAAGCTGCTTTCACATTAATATTTTCATTTGGATTCAGGGAACCCAGCTCCTGTTTTCCGTAGCATGCTGACCCCTTTTTGAGCTAGTAAAAGTCTGTGAGTTAACATCCGTAGCACTTAAAGCAGCCAGAAGCGCTGCACAAAGAACAGTCAAGCGCTGCGCAAATGACTATACCTATGCAGTCGTATTCAGCTGGCCTCCGACACCGGAAACATCAGAGGAATGTATGATGGCATTAAGAGAGCTTTTGGGCCAACCATCAAGACGATCGCCCCTCTCAAGTCTAAATCAGGGGACATGATCACTAACCAATGCAAGCAAATGGACTGCTGGGTGGAGCACTACCTAGAACTGTACTCCAGGGAAAATGTTGTCCCAGAGACTGCCCTCAACGCAGCCCAGTCTCTGCCCGTATGGATGAGCTGGACGGAAAGCCAACAAAATCGGAACTCAGTGATGCCATTGATTCCCTAGCTAGTGGAAAAGCCCCGGGGAAGGACGGCATTACCCCTGAAATAATTAAGAGTGCTAAGCCTGCTATACTCTCAGCACTCCATGAACTGCTTTGCCTGTGCAGGGATGAGGGAGCAGTACCACAGGACATGCGTGATGCCAATATCATCACTCTCTGTAAGAACAAGGGTGACCGCGGTGCCTGCAACAACTACCGTGGAATCTCCCTGCTCAGCATAGTTGGGAAAGTCTTTGCTCAAGTCGTTTTAAACAGGCTCCAGAAGCTGGATGAGCATGTCTACCCTGAGGCACAGTGTGGCTTTCGAGCACAGAGATCCACCATTGACATGCTGTTCTCCCTTCGTCAGCTACAGGAGAAATGCTGCAAATAACAGATGCCCCTCTACGCTGCTTTCATAGATCTCACCAAAGCCTTTGACCTCGTCAGCAGACGTGGTCTCTTTAAACTACTAGCAAAGATCAGATGTCCACCAAAGCTACTAAGTATCA
The DNA here is from genome assembly GCF_036365525.1 of Heterodontus francisci. Classification (NCBI taxonomy): domain Eukaryota; kingdom Metazoa; phylum Chordata; class Chondrichthyes; order Heterodontiformes; family Heterodontidae; genus Heterodontus; species Heterodontus francisci. The sequence goes on along the minus strand of NC_090371.1, from coordinate 198,642,515 downwards.
TCACCTCATTCCACGTCAATATGAAAGGCACAATTCCGCATAGCGGTGCCTCATCAGACCCCTTTCCTATCCTGAGTGGTGTGAAACAGGGCTGTGCTCTCGCACCTATACTGTTTGGGATCTTCTTCTCCCTGCTGCTCTCACCTGCGTTCAAGTCTTCAGAAGAAGGAATTTTCTTCCACACAAGATCAGATGGCAGATTGTTCAACCTTACCCATCTAAGAGCGAAGACTAAAGTACGGAAGGTCCTCATCAGGGAAGTCCTCTTTGCTGATGATGCTGCAGTAAAATCCCACACAGAAGAGTGTCTGCAGAGACTCATCGACAGGATTGCGGCTGCCTGCAACGAATTTGGCCTAACCATCAGCATCAAGAAAATGAACATCATGGGACAGGACGTCAGAAATGTTCCATCCATCAATATTGGCGACCACGCTCTGGAAGTGGTTCAAGAGTTCACCTATCTAGGCTCAACTATCACCAGTAACCTGTCTCTCGGTGCAGAAATCAAAAAGCGCATGGGAAAGGCTTCCTCTGCTATGTCCAGACTGGCCAAGAGAGTGTGAGAAAATGGCGCACTGACACGGAACACAAAAGTCCGAGTGCATCAAGCCTGTGTCCTCAGTACCTTGCTCTATGGCAGCGAGGCTTGGACAACGTATGTCAGCCAAGAGCGACGTCTCAATTCATTCCATCTTCGCTGCCTCCGGAGAATCCTTGGCATCAGGTGGCAGGACCGTATCTCCAACACAGAAGTCCTCGAGGCGGCCAACATCCCCAGCATATACACCGTACTGAGCCAGCGGCGCTTGAGACGGCTTGGCCATGTGAGCCGCATGGAAGATGGCAGGATCCCCAAAGACACATTGTACAGTGAGCTCGTCACTGGTATCAGACCCACCAGCCGTCCCTGTCTCCGTTTTAAAGACGTCTGCAAACGCGACATGAAGTCCTGTGACATTGATCACAAGTCGTGGGAGTCAGTTGCCAGTGATTGCCAGAGCTGGCAGACAGCCATAAAGGTGGGGCTAAAGTGTGGCGAGTCGAAGAGACTTAGCAGTTGGCAGGAAAAAAGACAGAAGCTCAAGGGGAGAGCCAACTGTGTAACAGCCCCGACAACCAATTTTATCTGCAGCATCTGTGGAAGAGTCTGTCACTCTAGAACTGGTCTTTATAGCCACTCCAGGCGCTGCTTCACAAACCACTGACCACCTCCAGGCACTTACCCATTGTCTCTCGAGACAAGGAGGCCAAAGAAGAAGAAGAAAAGTCTGTGACCGTGCTACAGAAAACTAATTTAGCAGATTTGTTAAAGAGCAGGTTTGGACTCCATGCTTGTGAGTATGGAGGGAAAAAAAATATTCATGGTTCCTGCTCATGATTGCTATTTGGTGACCCCAGCTGGAATATATGCATGTGTATGTGTACACACTGGGTGAGAATGAGATTGGACTCGGCTGGGATACCTTCCACTGTGAATAGCTGCTGATTCTAGTCATTTACTTCTGTACTCCAGGTGCCTGCACCTGCAAAGGTCAATGTCTTCAACAACAGTGATTTGCATTTATATAGCACTTCTAATATAGTAAAACATCCCAAAGCACTTCACAGGATTGTTAACAAACAAAATTTGATACAAAAAGAGATGTTAGGAAAGGTGATCAAAAGCTTGTTCAAATAGATAGGTTTTAAGGAGCGCCTTAAAGGAAGAGATGCAGAGTGATTTAGGGAGGGAATTCCAGAATTTAGAATCTTGGTAGCTGAAGACACACCTGCCAGTGGTGGAGCAATTAAAATTGTGGAGGTGCAAGAGACCAGAATTGGAAGAGTGCAGAGATCAAGGAGGGATGTAGTGTTGGAGGGGGTTACAGACACCAGGATGGTCGAGGGCATGCAGGGGTTTGAAAACAAGGATGAGAATTTTAGAATCGAGGTGCTGCTGGATGTGGAGCCAATGTCGGTCAGTGCGCACAGGGGTGTGGGTAGTGTTCCTAATTCTCTTGCTTTACTCGCAGTCTACTGGAATGGCGATTGGTCTTCCGCTATTCAGAAACACACTGCTTCCTTACTGGTGATGAGGATGACAGCTTTGCGACCAATGTGAATCACCTGGAAATTGAGTCCTGAGACAGAAGCTTGTGGAGGGAAAAAGGGAGAAACACAAACTGCGAGGGAGGGTTGCAAGGGAGAGAGATCAGCAGAAACTGGGGAGGGAGAAAGAGAAACACAAACTGGGGGAAGGAGAGAGAGAGAGGAACACAAGCTAGAGTGAGGGAGAATTCATATCAGTCTGTGATATGTGCTGTTGTATCATGTGTTTTTTGTTATGGGAGTCAGGCAACTTTGGTACTTCACTTTGAGGACTGAACCTTACCTCCCTGAAGCTGGGCTTCAGTGGTGGGGCGTGGGAGTCGCTGAATTGAATTAGACTTGATTTTAGTTTCTTATATTGATGATTTTTTTGAATCAGTGGTATTTTCTTGGTTTTTCTCATTGCTGTTGATATTATATAAACATCCAGAATTAGTTTTTATTTAAACATTACTTGTAAATCTTTCTATTCTTTTTTGGTCTTTGACTTTTAAATTATGTTATTCATGCCAAGGTAAAACAAAGTCAGATATTTTATTTAGAGCTCGTAATATTGAGAATCTGAACTAGGGTAAATGCAGTAATATTTGCAAACAATGACCAAATGTCATGTGATGAACTTCACATGAGTGGTGTCACATGATCAAATCTCCAGAAACTTGTCAAATCAGAGTTGGTAACCCTAGCGTTGGGTAAACGGGAATTGGTACGAGTTAGGATGTGGGCTTTGGATAAATTTAAGTTTATGTAAGGTGCAAGAAGGGAGGTTGGCTAGGATAGCATTGGAATAGTCAAGTCTAAAAGTAACAAAGGCATGATAGATGGTCTCAGTAGCAGAGGAGATGAGGTTGGGTCTGAGATGGATGATACAGAGGTAGAAGTAGATTGTTTTGATGATGAGATGAAGAAATTGCGTGGGATAAAGCAGTATGGTATCTCATATATTGTTACTTGCTGAGGTCCAGGTTGGAGAATTGCTCCCCGAACACCCACAGCACTTCTCCCCCTTCTGTTCCTCCCTCTTCTGGCAGCTTGTCTTGCCCTGCATGTCCTCTGTTAATTCTCCAACTCATGCTGTATTCCAAGGAGTGCACTAATAGTGCACCCATGCCTGGGAGCAACTGGTTTGTGCAGAAGTCTTGATGTCAGCAAAATGTCCTTCAGCACCTGCTCCACCACTCCCTGTAGACCTGTGCATCTTTAAACAACAATAGAAGTGCCAAACACTTGTAGAATCATAGCAACAGCCAGAAGAAATCAAGTAACAACTAACCTGTAAATAGTTGCTACCTTTAAATAGCACTGGTGGGGGGTTCCTTCCTGCTGCTGAACACGTGTTCAGCTGTGCGAGGTTAAGAGATGGCATAAGCTGGAGCATTGAGCTCCAAAATGGCACCACCCTTAAATCGGTGTTGAACGTTGATTTGACGTCATGATCTGCCTCCTTTGCCTACTTCTGGCAACCAATCACTGTGCGTACACTAACAACCTCATCAGTATGGCATCCGGCACGATTCACCTCACAGGTGAGCGAGCCTAATTCCTTGCCCTTACAATTTGTCAGATTACTGAAACAAAGAAAGCAGCAAGTACCATATTTAATTATAATCTAGAACTGTGGCAATTTCCACACATTCATATCTGTTTTATGGTACATATTTACATACAATGGCTCGAAATATTCAGGGCTTTAATCTGTCTACCAATTTTAAAGTGCTTCGATTATAATATTTACCAGCTCAGTGTGAGAGCGCAATAATTCCCAAACTTGAATGATTTCTGTAAATCCTATTCAAGAGAATGATAAATTCCACATTCAATAGATTTCCATCAAAGTCTATATTTTACCACATATGGATGCTGGAGCATAGAACCATAGAACCGTAGAAAACTTACAGTGCAGAAGGAGGCCATTCAGCCTGTCGTGTCCGTGCTGACTGAAAAAACTAGCCGCCCAATCTAATCCCACCTTCCAGCATCTGGTCCATAGCCTTGTAGGTTACAGCACTTCAGGTGCATGTCTGCAGGTACCTTTTTAAAAGAATTGAGGGTTTCTGCCTCCACCATCGTTCCTGGCAGTGAATTCCAGACACCCACCAACCTCTGGGTGAAAAGGTTTTTCCTCATGTGCCCTCTAATCCTTCTACCCCAATCACCTTAAATCTGTAGCCCTTGGTACCCGACCTCTCCGCTAGGGGAACAGGTCCTTCCTGTCTATCTAAGCCCCTCATAATTTTGTACACCTCAATTAAGTCACTCCTCAGCCTCCTCTGTTCTAAGGAAAACAACCCTAGCCTATCCAGTTTTTCCTCATAGCTGCAATATTCAAGCTCTGGCAACATTCTTGTAAATCTCCTCTGTACTCTCTCCAGAACAATTATGTCCTTCCTGTAATGTGGAGACCAGAACTGTACGCAATACTCCAGCTGTGCCCGAACCAACATTTTATACAGTTCCAGCATTACATCCCTGCTTTTGTATTCTATACCTTGGCAAATAAAGGAAAGCATTCCATATGTCTTCTTCACTCTACCTGTCCTGCCACCTTCAGGGACCTGTGGACATGCACTCCAGTCTCTCACTTCTTTTACCCCTCTCAATATCCTCCCATTTATTGTGTATTCTCTCGCTTTATTTGCCCTCCCCAAATGCATTACCTCACACTTCTCTGGATTGAATTCCTGCACTTTTCCACCCACTTAACCAAACAATTGATATCATTCTCGAGTCTATGGCTATCCTCTTTACTATCAACTACATGGCCAATTTTTGTGTGATCAGGAAATTTACCAATCATGCCTCCCACATTTAAGTCCAAATCATTAATATATACCATAAACAGCAAGGGACCCAACACTGAGCCCTGTGGAATGCCACTGGAAACAGCTTTCCATTTGCAAAAACATCTGTTGACTACTACCCTTTGTTTCCTGTCACTGAGCCAATTTTGGATCCAACCTGCCACATTCCCCTGTAGTTTAGTTTAGTTTAGTTTAGAAATACAGCACTGAAACAGGCCCTTTGGCCCACCGAGTCTGTGCTGACCATCAACCACCCATTTATACTAATCCTACACTAATCCCGTATTCCTACCACATCCCCACCTGTCCCTATATTTCCCTACCACCTACCTGCACTAGGGGCAATTTATAATGGCCAATTTACCTACCAACCTGCAAGTCTTTTGGCTTGTGGGCGGAAACCGGAGCACCCGGAGAAAACCCACAGACACAGGGAGAACTTGCAAACTCCACACAGGCAGTACCCAGAATTGAACCCGGGTCGCTGGAATTGTGAGGCTGCGGTGCTAACCACTGCGCCACTGTGCCGCCCCATGGGCTTTCATTTTACTGACCTTGTATGCAAGCTTTAAAGAAAGAACTTATTTGATTCTTTCTTGGCTCCATTCTAAGACTGAACACATTGAGTAGATCTTTTTGGATCCTTTAGAGGGTGCCCAAGCTAGACACAGAGCCAAGCTGGTAGTGTCTGTGGCCTTGCTATTTCAGTTGTGGCACGCTTTACTCATTTTTGTTTCAATCAACCCAAAGTAAGTTGAATGGTTTCCCAGCAGTGGTTAGAGATGTCAGAACACATGTCAAATGTGGCTTTGCCCCACAGATAAAAACGTGTCTGTTATTGAACTGGTTTAAGTTCAAGATGAGGCTCTCCCTATTTTTGAGAAAAGTAAAACCTGACTGAAAATTACTGTTTCCAGTAGAAAATCTTTTAAAAGACCAAGGATACCATGTAAATTGGGGACCAATGACACATTTACAGGAACAAAACTATCCCATTTCTATTTCAGAGATGCTTGGGCAGACTATTTTGTGCATGTGCAAACCAGCCAATCTGATCAGTTTTATGCATGCAAACATACAGACAGGTGCACACAGATACAGACACACTCGTGCATGCACACAGATGTGCATATGTGCACACAGACACATGCACGCAGACCAACACCACACCACATACATGGACACACACACACCACTGGCATAGAGACAGACATATACACACAACCCTACATCATTGACATACCACATGACACACACACACAGCCTTTTTCTTAAATGTTCCATCTCCTAGGTTTGATGTACAGCACTGAATATACGATTCCTGGAACATTGAAATTGAGGCAGTTCTGGGGATTCAGTGGGGGAATGAATCAATTTCAGCCTCTGCCTGAATATATGACTGACATATCCCAGATGCAAAACTATATTCATCCATTAATCTGTATTCACACAAGAATGATGCATAAAAAGTAACATTTAAAATTGACATGGTTTGTGGGAAAATCATGAATGATTATATCGTAGCTAATACTGCACGAACGTGTATTACTGGTTAAAATATGCAAAACAGTAGTTGCAGTATTGTTTCAGAAAAAAGTGCACCAGGTATCAATAACCAAAGTGATTGTGAACATCCATGATTTTAAGAAAAGCTGTGATTATACTTACAGGAAGGTAGGAAAATACAGGACTGGAGAAGATTCTGAAGTCTTATTTGGCAGGTCCCCAAAACAATCACTCTGGATGGGAGTAATTTTGACTTTGAAATCAAAGGAAATGAAAATTGGGAGAGACGTGTAATGGGTGGCAGATCCTATATTGCCCATTTTACACTACTGCTAAAAGCCAAGATAACTCCCAATCACTCCGTCCCTTTAACATCCATGCAATTCTCCGTTAAATGTGTCCACATGGCTTGTTTCTACTGCCTCTTTGAGCAGTCATTCTGTGTGTTAAGCATTTAAACCAAAACTGTTTATGCAGCTTTTCTCTTTTAAGCTTCAGCCTGTGTCTCCTAGTTTTGGGGTTTGTGACATCCTCAAACATATTGACCCCAAATTTGCTGTCAAAATAACTGTGAGGCTAATCGCACTTGCTGTTATTTATGCGCAAAATGCCACATTCACGTCAAGCGAGGGCAAATGCGCGATTGAACACATAAATCAAAAGATTGCTACCGGAGTTGTGCCATTCCATAATTAGCTTCGTGAAAATGGCACCTTACTGTCAGCTCCTGATTCAAAGGCATTGAGTGGCATAACGTCCCTGTACTTGCACAGTGGGCCCACATCAGAGACACCATCTATGACTCAGCAATGACCACCTATGGCAAACGTGTGAAGCAGAATGCAGACTGGTTCCAATCTCACTTTGAAGAGCTGGAACCTGTCATAGCCGCTAGGGCGCACTGCACTGCTGAACTACAAGAAAGCCCCCAGCGAGTTAACATCCGTAGCACTCAAAGCAGCCAGAAGCGCTGCACAAAGAACAGCCAGGCGCTGCGCAAATGACGACTGGCAACACCTATGCAGTCATATTCAGCTGGCCTCCAACACCGGAAACATCAGAGCAATGTATGATGGCATTAAGAGAGCTTTTGGGCCAACCATCAAGAAGATCGCCCCCCTCAAATCTAAATCAGGGGACACAATCACTGACCAACGCAAGCAAATGGACTGCTGGGTGGAGCACTACCTAGAACTGTACTCTAGGGAAAATGCTGTCACTGATACCACCCTCAATGCAGCCCAGTCTCTGCCAGTCATGGATGAGTTGGACGTACCGCCGACAAAATTGGAACTCAGTAATGCCATTGATTCTCTAGCCAGCGGAAAAGCCCCGGGGAAGGATGGCATTACCCCTGAAAAAATCAAGAGTGTCAAGCCTGCTATACCTTCAGCACTCTACGAACTGCTTTGCCTGTGCTGGGGCAAAGGAGCAGTACCACAGGACATGCACGATGCCAATATCATCACCCTCTATAAGAACAAGGGTGACCGCGGTGACTGTACCAACTACCGTGGAATCTCCCTGCTCAGCATAGTGGGGAAAGTCTTTGCTCGAGTCGCTTTAAACAGGCTCCAGAAGCTGGCTGAGCGTGTCTACCCTGAGGCACAGTGTGGCTTTCGAGCAGAGAGATCCACCATTGGCATGCTGTTCTCCCTTCACCAGCTACAGCAGAAATGCCACGAACAACAGAGGCCCCTCTACGTTGCTTTCATTGATCTCACCAAAGCCTTTGACCTCGTCAGCAGACGTGGTCTCTTCAGACTACTAGAAAAGATTGGATGTCCACCAAAGCTACTAAGTATCATCACCTCATTCCATGACAATATGAAAGGCACAATTCAGCATAGCGGCACCTCATCAGACCCCTTTCCTATCCTGAGTGGCGTGAAACAGGGCTGTGTTCTCGCACCTACACTGTTTGGGATCTTCTTCTCCCTGCTGCTCTCACATGCGTTCAAGTCTTCAGAAGAAGGAATTTTCCTCCACACAAGATCAGGTGTCAGGTTGTTCAACCTTGCCCATCTAAGAGCGAAGACCAAAGTACGGAAAGTCCTCATCAGGGAGCTCCTCTTTGCTGACGATGCTGCATTAACATCTCACACTGAAGAGTGTCTGCAGAGACTCATCGACAGGATTGCGGCTGCCTGCAACGAATTTGGCCTAACCATCAGCCTCAAGAAAATGAACACCATGGGACAGGACGTCAGAAATGCTCCATTCATCAATATCGGCGACCACACTCTGGAAGTGGTTCAAGAGTTCACCTACCTAGGCTCAACTATCACCAGTAACCTGTCTCTCGATGCAGAAATTAACAAGCGCATGGTAAAGGCTTCCACTGCTATGTCCAGACTGGCCAAGAGAGTATGGGAAAATGGCGTACTGACATGCAACACAAAAGTCCGAGTGTATCAAGTCTGTGTCCTCAGTACCTTGCTCTATGGCAGCGAGGCCTGGACAACGTATGTCAGCCAAGAGCGATGTCTCAATTCATTCCATCTTCGCTGCCTCCGGAGAATCCTTGGCATCAGGTGGCAGGACCATATCTCCAACACAGAAGTCCTCGAGGCTGCCAACATCCCCAGCATATACACCCTACTGAGCCAGCGGCGCTTGAGATGGCTTGGCCATGTGAGCCGCGTGGAAGATGGCAGGATCCCCAAGGACACATTGTACAGCGAGCTCGTCACTGGTATCTGACCCATCGGCCTTCCATGTCTCCGCTTTAAAGATGTCTGCAAACGCGACATGAATTCCTGTGACATTGACCACAAGTCCTGGGAGTCAGTTGCCAGTGATTGCCAGAGCTGCCGCCAACCATAAAGGCAGGACTAAAGAGTGGCGAGTCGAAGAGACTTAGCAGTTGGCAGGAAAAAAGACAGAAGCTCAAGGGGAGAGCCAACTGTGTAAAAGCCCCGACAACCAATTTTATCTGCAGCACTTGTGGAAGGTTCTGTCACTCTTGAATTGGCCTTTATAGCCACTCCAGGTGCTGCTTCACAAACCACAAACCAATAGGCGCTTACCTATTGTCCCTTGAGACAAGGAGGCCGAAGAAGACTTGCACAGTAGGTAGGAAGTAAACACGCCAGAGAAAGTTACGTCATTCGAAGCTGTGAAGGCTTTGATCAGTTGCACTGAAGAGCTGCAGACATGGCCAGGCTGAGAGACTGCTTTGCAAAGTTCTCTTTCTGTCAGGGAGTGGTATCACTGCTTGACAGGTGAGCACCAACTGCCTGGAAGGCCCTTCACCTGACCAACACTTCACCTCCCTCAGCTGCACTTCCCTGCTTCAGAGTGGTACAGGAGCAACTTAAGCAGCTACACTGTCCCCCTCTGCTGAGGGTCTAGGGCAGGGGTCTATCCATCACATCTTGCTCCAGCTGCAGTTGCAGCAACTCCAACGGCAGTGTCAGCTGCCTTCTCCGTAGCCACATGCCTCTCCACAGTATAGAGGGAATGGCCACCGAGATACAAGAAGGTGAGACTTCCAACAGAGGGTCTACAGGCAGAGAACCAGCTCTCCCGACATGTGTGCATGAGTGCCTCAGGAGGATCAGGCTCCCATGGCAGGTCGCTGTTGACATCTGCATCCTCGTGCTGCAAGATCACCTTCCAAGCGAGTCAGGCAGGCTCGCATTGCAGTGCCCGACAAGGTGCCAGTCACTGGAGGTCCAAACCCTGCCACCCCACCTTCCACAATCCTGCATCTTTGACTCTTGTGATTGTGTGATCTCTACCCCTGCAAGGAGAGACAGCAGGGAGGTGGGAGTGTTAGGAATGGCTTCTGTGAAGGACAACCTTTTGTGTATTTTGACTGTGAGGCATAGGAATGAGAGTGCAATAGGGTGAGGGTCATTGTGAGTGTTGGCTGCTCAGTTGGGGATGTGAGGTGCCTGCAGAGAGAGGAATGAGTGGAGCTGCAAGGTGTGTTGGCCTGAGATGTGCTGTGTAGGAGAATGCTGTGCAAATCAGAATGTGGGTCTTGTCACCTGACAGTATTGGGCCACTCACTTGTCAAGCCCTCCCGATCTCCTGGATCCTCCTGGTATACGGTCTGCAAGTTAGAGGGCACACACTACTGTTGCTTCCTCGGCCAGTTCCATCCACATTTGCTTGGTTGAAGAAACTGTCCTCTTCCTCCTGCCCCTAGGATAGCTCACCTCCCTGTAGCCCCTCATCTCCCTCAATTGGACCTCAGGTCAGAATGGAAGACGTGGGGGTCAGCCTTCCAGGTCTCTTCACCTTTCCTGTGGGTGCTGCAGCCTAAAAAAAAATCAATCCAAGACCTGATGAGCTTCTCTGAAACATGCCGTGGTTCCTTTAAGCAGAAATCCTTCCTCTGACAAAATGTCTGTCATCCCACCCACCCTCCCTACTTGGTCGTGAAGCCTGAAGGCAGGCTCTTAATTGATTTTCTCTGACAAAGAGCAGCCGGAAGGCCCTCTACTCCAGCAATCGGGTTCACAACCCGAAAAATGGTCCTGACGTCTGAACAAATACTGTGGCAGTAAGATCCCACCCAGTGCTTCAGCTGCTTGGATCACACTGCTGGAGCCCTGCAGTACTCTGCAGAGCAGGTGTCAAGCTTCATTGCGGTCTGCTGCATGCTGCACGACCTCACTATTGTGAGGGGTCAACAGATACATAGTGAACAGCTGAGGAGCAGGAGAATGAGGGGGCAGAGGAGGACGAGAGGAGGCAATCTAGACACATGCTTTCTGGCCGGGCTACCCATGAAGAACTCGTCCAAGTGCGATACCTTAATTCCTCATTCACCAGCAGTCCCATGACTTACTTTCCCCCTGTCACTGATCATCACAGCATCTGCTTGGCCACGATGGAAAAATAAAAACCACCACACAATAAACATTCCAAACATGTGAGGTCATTGAATTTCTTGTGGCATTGCATGTAAGTCCTTGGGACTTGACTCCCTGCATTGATCTCCATGGTTATCTGCTCCCCTTGCCTTCTGAGTGTCTTGTCTGAAGTGCCTTCTGGCCCTCTATGGATACAGGACATATCTTCTACTTTCACCTCCTGCACCAAGGCCTCCAGTTCAGTAACAGAATTCCTTGGAGCCCACTCTCTCCCATATTGTGCAATTATTCAATGTTTCCCTGGTCAGATTACTTCCTGAATGACTGCCAACTCCTGTTCGAGCCATATTGCGCTTCCCCTTTAGGAGGTGCAGGCTAGCTTTAAACAGTGTAGACTAGCTTTAAGCCGTGCCAGCCATTCATTATATTGGCCCCCTGCTAATACAATCAGTAGGGTGGTCAGCATGGTTGGATGCTGAAATCACTGAAATGAACAGCATACAGTTGACGTGCTGCCTGAAATGCAATCAATGGGCATGAGTTGATCACGCATTGCTAACCCCATGTCCATTTTCACAGGCTATCGAAGTTAGCTCCCCTGTCGCTTCAGTACCTCATTGTTCAGTTTACTTAAGCTAGATATTGTTTTTGTTAAAAGCAAAATACTGCGGATGCTGGAAATCTGAAACAAAAACAAGAAATGCTGGAATCACTCAGCAGGTCTGGCAGCATCTGTGGAAAGAGAAGCAGAGTTAACGTTTCGGGTCAGTGACCCTTCTTCGGAACTGCCAGTTCCGAAGAAGGGTCACTGACCCGAAACGTTAACTCTGCTATTGTTTTTGTTATACTGGTCTGCCTACGCAAGTAAGTGGCATTAAATGCTGCTACTTCAGTCACTTTTGCCACACAAGCACGCAATCCCACTGCCTCCAGAACTCAAAGTGCGTTTTGCAATATATGTGTTGTGTCTGTTGTTGTTGGTTGACATCCTTCCATCTATGAAAGGCAGTGCATGAAATGTACGAAGGAGCAGAGCCGAGAGGGAGCAGAGCGAGACCAGCAGCAGTATAAAGGAGCGGGGCTGAGAGGGAGCACAGTTGGACCGGCGGCAGTGGTGGAGTGGGGACAAAGAGCAAGGAGCCGGGAGCAGAGTGGGACAAAGAGCCACCTGGGTCCTGTTGTACACAGCGAGTGTGATCGTATAAAGAGAGAAACCAGTAGCGGGAACGCAGCGGCAGTGGCAGAGTGAGGACAAAGATCGAGGAGCCGGGAGCAGAGTGGGACAAGGAGACATTTTGGTCCTGTTGTACACTTTAGAGCATCAGGAAGACACAGGCCCTGAGGCCGGTGACGAGGGTTCCCCAGGATCCCTTATGGAGCTGGTAGACTTGGAGCAGGCTTTCAGCTACCCCTTCAAGAACACCCTGACACAGACCCATATGGCCTGCATCTGGGCTCACCAGCTGGACCTGCTGGCCATGTGTATGTATTAGTCCCTGTCCATGTAGCGGAGCCTGGTCTCCAATCGTCACAGCCATCCCTGCCATTGGACAAAGACCTTGCTTCGCTTGGACCGCGTGGTAGTCAGTGACCACCTCACGTTAAAAGAACTCACACACAGACATCTTCCACCCCCTCAAAATAAACTTCTGGTCCTGGAATATCAGGACTCTTATGGACAACTCCAGCAGCAGCAGACCTGAACGTCGCACCGCTATCATAGCCCAAGAACTCCGCCGCTACAACATTGATATCGCTGCCATGAGTGAGACATGACAGGCAGGAGAAGGCCAGCTCAAGGAACAAGGTGGTGGGTACACCTTCTGGAAAGGTAAACCAGAAGAAGAGCACTGACTCCACGTGGTTGGCTTCGCCATAAAAACTGAAGTAGCCGACCGCCTCAGCGAGCCTCCTTGTGGATTAAGCGATCAACTCATGACCCTCCAGCTCACCCTAACCCAGAAACAGCACGCCACAGTCGTCAGCGCGTATGCCCCAACCCTAGATGCAACAGATGAGGCCAAATAGGGATTCTACTCCAGTCTTGATCACTTGCTGTCCCGTGTTCCCATGGAAGACAAGCTAATCCTCCTCAGAGACTTCAATACCAGAGGTGGGAGGGACACAAGCCTTTGGAAAGGAGTGATTGTCAAGGCAGGGCTAACACCAACAGACTCCTTCTTCTGATGAAATTCCTTGAACATGGCCTGATCATAACGAATATCCTATTTCGTCAGAGAGACAAATACAAGACCTCATGGCAGTACCCTCGCTCTAGGCATATTTGACTATATCATCGTCCGAGCGAAGGACCGCAAGGATGTTCACATCGCCTATGCCATGACAGGAGTTGATGACTGCTGGACCAACCATCGCCTAATCCAAGCTACTATCTCCATAACCCCAGTCCAAAAATGACAGCAGCAGCAGAAGCACTGCCGCAGGAAAATCAATGTTGATGGTTTCAGGAACTCTGCAAAGAAAGCCCTACTCAGACAGTGTCTTATAAGCAACTTGGCGACACTCAACGAACAGGAACCACAGAATGTCCACAATGCCTGGTCTGCCCTCAAAGTTATCATAATAAGCACTTGTGAAGATACTGTTGGTTTCTCGACCAGGAAACATCGATACTGGTTTGACGAGAACAACCAGGAGATCCAGGAGCTCCTAAATCGCATTCCTGAACTGGAAGCATCACCAAAATGCATGGGGAGCAAAAGCAGGTATACAGACAACTCAAGGCCGAGGTTCAACAAAAAACCCGTAACCTAAAGAACAGCTGGTGGGCTGAAAGGACAGCAACTCGTCGACAGCTACGACATGCGTGGATTCTTCAGCGCAGTCACGTCCACTTATGGCCCGAGTAACCAAGGGCCTACCCCACTGAGAGCAAAGAATGGAGTGGCGCTGATTAAGGACAGAGAGGCAGTCACGCTCGTTGGAAGGAGCACTTCGAAGATCTCCTCAATCGCGACTCAGTCCTTGATGCAAGCGCCCGCGACCACATTCCACAGCATGCAACCCGCCACGACCTCAGCACAACCCCAGCCTGACATGAGATTGAAAAGGTCATCTGACAGCTAAAAAACAATAAGGCCACTGACGTAGAATTCCTGCTGAAATTCTAAAATACGGTGGAAAAGCACTCTTGATACAAATACATGGTCTCATCTCCCTCATCTGGAAGGAGGAGAGCATGCCAGGAGATCGCCGAGATGCCATAATTGTGACCATCTTCAAACAAGGCGACAAGACCGACTGCGGTAACGACAGAGGAGTATCACTGCTGTCCACCACAGGGAAGGTCATCGCCAGAGTCCTTCTCAACTACCTCCTCCCCATGGTTGAAGAGCTCCTACCCGAATCACAATGTAGATTTCGTCCTTCAAGAGACACAATGGGCATGATCTTCACAGCAAGACAACTCCAAGAAAAATGTAGGGAGCAGCAGCAACCTTTATACATGGCTTTCTTTGACTTCACTAAGGCTTTCGATTCTATCAACTGGGAGGCATTATGGAACATCCTCCTCAAATTTGGCCACCCAGAGAAATTTGTCACCATCCTCCGCCTGCTGCACGATGACATGCAAGCTGTAATCCTTGCCAACGGATCTGTCACTGACCCAATCTGAGTGCAAACTGGGATCAAGCAAGGCTGTGTCATTGCACCTGTGCTCTTTTCCATCTTCTTTGCCACAATGCTCCACCTCATCTCTTTGAAGCTCCCTGCGGGAGTAGATCTATTCTACAGGACGAGCAGAAACTATTTAACCTAAAATAAAAGCAAAATACTGCGGATGCTGGAAATCTGAAATAAAAACAAGAAATGCTGGAACCACTCAGCAGGTCTGGCAGCGTCTGTGGAAAGCGAAGCAGAGTTAACGTTTCGGGTCAGTGACCCTTCTTCGGAACTCACAAATATTAGAAATGTCAAAGGTTATAAGCAAGTGAGGTGGGGGTGGGGCAAGAGATAACAAAGGAGAAGGTGTAGATTGGACTAGGCCACATAGCTGACCAAAAGGTCATGGAGCAAAGGCAAACAATATGTTAATGGTTTGCAGATCCAGAATTGGTCTATTTAGGACCCACAACCCTGGAGTGGAAGAAAGTCATCTTCGTTCCTGAGGGACTGCCGAAGAAGAAGATCTATGAAAGATGGTGGACATCAGCAAGCAATCCATTGAGGTGGGGGTCTTCTTTTGGTGAACCTTTGCTGATGGTTGTGAAGGCCAACCCTTAAGAGGCAGGTTCTGCCACAAGTGCCGCACGTGAAGTTGCCAAGTTGCGCTGTGAGTTGTTGTTTTTGACGCTGGTCCCAGTTGCCAAGCTGTTTTGCAACTGTTCGTCGGGTAGTGCATACCAGTCCACAGGATGTGTCACTATTTCCCTCTTTCACCAACTAGTGACTCCCAGGTGCGATAGTTGACATTTAGGGCCTTCATGTCACGCTTGCAAGCATCTTTGAAGTGGTGCTTTGGGCGGCCCACTGGTCATCTGGCCCCGGCTACCTCATCATACAGAAGGTCCTTGTGTATGCGGCCGCCTTCCATCCTGTGGATGTGTCCGTTCCACCGAAGATGCCTCTGTTTGATTAGTGCCAATACACTTGGGAGCTCTGCCTTTGGGAGGACTGCTGCATTTGTGATTTTATCCTGCTCTGGACTACATCGAAAAAAATGTAAGACTCTGCTTTTGTCTATAATCTATTTTTTTTCCTGATCTGTGAGCTGTGGAAAAGATCTGGAAAAATCTAGATCTAGATCTTCTTTCACACTTGGCTTCAAATTTCTGGACTTATCTCAACATCAGGCAGGCGCTTATGCTCTGGATTACACTGGTTATACCATAAGCCCCAACTTCTGATTCTGAATTGCTCCTCTTTTGTGATATTTAAAGTAACTTTGATCAGTTTACTGCCTTCCCCGACCACTGCTGTGATTCAGAGACTTCAATCTCCTGCTGATCCTGTGACTGACAGCTGGTTATACTGGCTTTTCTGTTACAGCCTGTTTCTGGCCAGAAAATCACTCGGCAGTGCTGAGTTCACTCCTAAGCGACCTAATGTCATCTCAGATTGACCACCTGAGGGCGGAGTAGCTGGAGGGTTTGGGGGGGCGGATGTGTCTGCTGCACATGTGTGAGTAATGTCATTGATTTCAGAGGCTTTAAGTGGAGCCTGAGTAACCTGATTGCTCATAATGTATACATGGTAGTACATTCTCTGACTTGAAGAGTGGACTCATGGTAGTAGTTTGATATAGGCAGCACTAATGTTCATCATGGTATTGGATCTGATGCAACATTCATCCATTCTTGGGCACCACCTGAGGTGTGTCTCAAAGGAGGTGATGCAATTGGATTGGAATAAAAATTAGCTGCTTTGTGTGATGACTTTCACACCTCATTAGTACTGATATTGGCATAAAATTAGGATTAGAATTTTAGTATTTATAGAAACATAAAAGAGGTCGAAGCGAAAATAGTTGCTGGATATCTGAAAAGATCTGTTATGAGCATTTAGCTTCACACACCAGCAGGATTTCTTAATGTACAATATGGAAAATTCATTGCAAGGACAGACTGATGGCAAAATAAAGAATAAAAATAATTTTTTCTTTATGTAATCATTAATCATTTTATAGTTTCTGAAAAAATGCAGTGGGGGAACAAAGAAGTTTTGAACAGAACATCTACTTTTTCTTTGAAATTTGATTCTGTGGATGGAGATTTACCTTCAGTACCTCGCCCAAGTGGGCATTCTCCATTTTTGAACCCCACCAGTAAATACCAGCAGGCTATTTGAGTGTTGGGAGGTCATAGTTAAGGTTTATCCCATATTCCTAGCATACACTGGGTACAGTGTGGAAAACAACATTCTGCACATTCATCGAGCTGACCATGACACTGTGGCCAATGTGAATGTGCAGAGTAGTTATGCCATGGGACTATTGTGAAAATAATAAGAATCATTTGACCATGTAAAAAGTTTGCATGGCAGTAGTGGATTTACCAACCTCAATAAAATAGACAGTGGACACCACTGATCTGAGAAATTCTGGATGGTTGAGAGGCCACACTACTGAAGTAGGTGGCTGAAGAGAATGTGAAAGCAACAAAATGGCCGGATTTTACGGTCAGCAGCACAGCACCAGTGCCGGCCACTGACATCGAATAAATCTCCGCATGAATCTACCACGATCCCCATGGCAAGGATTTTGGCTGCTTTGAGGGAGGATTCCCTCCCATTGTCAGCCTCAGTGAGAACCAGCAGCACAGTCTAGTGCGGGTGAAAACAGAAGGCAGCTGTGGACATGACTGACAGTCACTGCGCCACAAAAGTTCCATAAAGCAGACTGCTGCAGTAAAAAAGCACTGGAAAATCAGATTTTTAGTAGACATGATTAATATTACAGAATTAAAAATATAAACATTTACAAAATTAAAAAGTTAAACATTTTAAAAAAGTACAATAATTTTGATCAGATAAATCATTTTTAAAAGTGATATTTAAAAAATCTGATAAATTATGCAAAAAAGTAATTAATTTTACTTTTTAACACGATTTATCAGATTTTAAAAAGTTTTCATGTTGAAAAAAACCCAGTTCATTTTAACATTTATGAGATCCTTTCTGTTATGGGCCTCATCATTAAATTGAGCTGAAAAAAAAGAGACATGTTGTTGAAGCTTTTTGTCTTATACTAATCAGGACAGATGCAAGAATGCCAAATTTCAAAGGGAGCAACAATATACTGCATGGGAATAGGTTGCTGATTGGTTGGCAAGTCGACTCTGATTGAGGCGATGCCATGGAGAATGCACCAGGGTACTACTGACCCCATGCTTTTGTTAATTCAAAAAAGACACAATGTCTGGACATGTTCCTGTTGTCTGCAGAGGACAGGTCCCTATGTATGAATATATGTAGTTTTTACCAAGCAAGAGTGAGTCACATTGCACACCCGACTAATAATCTTAAATTGGTTGGCAGTGTAATTCTTAAGATTAAGATTCTCAGGCAGTGCATTCCAGACCTTAACCGCTTGCTGCGTGAAAAGTATTTTCCTCATGTCACTTTTGCTTCTTTTGCCAATTACTTTAAATCTGTGCCTTCTCCTTCTTGATCCTTTCATGAGTGGGAACAGTTTCTCTCTATCTACTCTGTCCAGACCGCTCATGATTTTGAATACCTCTATCGAATCATCTTTCAGCCTTCTCTTGTCTAAGGAAAACAATCCCAACTTTGCCAGTCTCCCCAGAACTGGACACAATACTCCATCTGAGGCTGAACTAGTGTCTTATACAAGTTCAGCATAACCACCTTGCTCCTGTACTCTATGCCCCTATTAATAAAGCCCAGGATACTGTATGCTTTATGAAGCGCTCTCTCAACCTGTCCTGCCACCTTCAATAACTTATGCGCATATACACCCTCTGCTCCTGCACCCCCTTTAGATTTGTACCCTTTATCTTATATTGTCTCTCCATGTGCTTCCTACCGAAATGAATCACTTCACATTTTTCTGCATTGAACTTCTTCTGCCACATGACCGCCCATTCCACCAACTTGTCGATGTCCTTTTGGAGTTCTATACTATGCTCCTCACTGTTCACAATGCTTCCCAGTTTTGTATCATATACAAATTTTGAAATTGTGCCCTTTACACCAAGGTCTAGGTCATTAATATATATCAGGAAGAGCAAGGGTCCTAACACTGAAATAAAAGCAAAATACTGCAGATGCTGGAAATCAAAAATAAAAACAAGAAATGCTGGAAATACTCAGCAGGTCTGGCAGCATCTGTGCAGAGAGAAGCAGAGTTAACATTTCAGGTCAGTGACCCTTCTTCAGAACTGGCAAATATTAGAAATATAAAAGGTTTATGCAAGTAAAGCGGGGGTGGGGTAAGAGATAACAAAAGTGAAGGTGTTGATAGGCCAAAGTCACAGAGAATAACTGACCAGAAGGTCATGGAACAAAGGCATGTTAATGGTGTGCTGAAAGACAAAGCGTTAGTACAGTTAGGGTGTGAATGACTGTAAAGCACAGAGCACTCCAAGCACAAGGATAAAAAAACACATTAAAAAAACCATAACAGTGGGTAAGCACAGTGGAAACAAACTAAACAAACTGAAAAACCTAAAATAAAATAACCAAATAAAAAAGGGAAAACAAAAAAAGAAAAAATAACCAAACATAAAAAGGGAGACCTGTCGTGCTCTGAAACTATTGAAAGCAAGTGTTCAGTCCGGCAGGCTGTAGTGTGCCTAATCGATAAAATCGGCATTCCGTAGGGATCGTTTCCTCCTCAACACTCTCGTCCACTCCTCCATTACCCCCACCACCTCATCCCCTTCCCACGGCACCTTCCCCTGCAATCGCAGGAGGTGTAATACCTGCCCATTTACCTCCTCTCTCTTCACTATCCCAGGCCCCAAACACTCCTTTCAGGTGAAGCAGCGATTTACTTGTACTTCTTTCAATGTAGTATACTGTATTCGCTGCTCACAGTGTGGTCTTCTCTACACTGGGGAGACCAAACGCAGATTGGGTGACCGCTTTGCGGAACACCTCTGCTCAGTCCATAAGCATGACCCCGAGCTTCCGGTTGCTTGCCATTTCAACACGTCCCCCTGCTGTCATGCTCACATCTCCATCCTGGGATTGCTGCAGTGTTCCAACGAACATCAACGCAAGCTTGAGGAACAGCATCTCGTTTACCGATTAGGCACGCTACAACCTGCCAGACTGAACATTGAGTTCAATCATTTCAGAGCATGATGGGTCCCCCTTTTTATGCTTAGTTATTCTTTTTTCGTTTCCCTTTTTTATTTGGTTATTTTATTTTAGGTTTTTCAGTTTGTTTGGTTTGTTTCCACTGTGCTTACCCACTGTTTTGTTTTTTTTAATGTATTTTTTATGTTTGTGCTTGGAGCGCTCTGTGCTTTACAGTCATTCACACCCTCTCTGTACTAATGCGTTGTCTTTCAGCACATCATTAACATACCGTTCACCTTTGTTCCATGACCTTCTGGTCAGTTATTCTCTGTGACCTTGTCCTATCAACACCTTCACCTTTGTTATCTCTTGCCCGCTTCACTTGCTCAAAACCTTTTACATTTATAATATTTGCCAGTTCTGATGAAGGGTCTCTGATCTGAAACGTTAACTCTGCTTCTCTCTGCACAGATACTGCCAGATCTGCTGAGTATTTCCATCATTTCTTGTTTTTAGTCCTAACACTGAACCCTGGGGAACTCCTGCAAACCCGAAAAACTCCATTAATCACTATTCTCTGTTTCATGTGACAGCCAATTTTGTATCCATGTTGCTACTGTCCCTTTTATTCCGTAAGCTATAACTTTGTTCACAAGTCTGTAGCACTGTATCAAATGCCTTCTGGAAGTCCATGTACACCACATCAACAGCATTGCCCTCATCAACCCTCGCTGTTACTTCCTAAAAAAACTCCAGCAAGTTAATTAAACACATCAGTGCTGGCTTTCCTTAATTAACCCGTATTTGTCCATGTGCCTATTAATTTTGTCCTGAACTATTGTTTCGAAAAGTTTCCCCTCCACCAAAGTTAAACTGACTGGCCCATAGTTGCTGGGCTTATCTTTATACCCTTTTTTGAACAAGGGTGTAACGTTTGCAATTCTCCAGTCCTCTGCCACCACCCCTGAGTCTAAGGAAAACTGGAAAATTATGGCCAGTGCTTCCACAATTTCCACTCTCACTTCCATGTATCTCGTCCAGCCCTGATGCTTTTTCAACTTTTAAGTATAGATAGCCTATCTAATACCTTATCAATTTTAAATACTTCTAGTGTATTAATTACCTCCTCTTTCACTGTGGCCTGGGTAGCATCTTCTTCCTTGGTAAAGGCAGATGCAAAGTATTCATTTGGCACTTCAGCTATTTCCCCTGCCTCCACGTGTTAATCCCCTTTTTGGTCCCTAATCATCCCTACTCCTCCTTTTACCACTTTTTTATTATTTATATGCCTTTACTATTAATGCAGTACCACAGGACATACGCGATGCCAAAATCATCACCCTCTACAAGATCAAGGGTGACCACGGTGACTGCAACAACTACCGTGGAATTTCCCTGCTCAGCATAGTGGGGAAAGTCTTTGCTCGAGTCGCTTTAAACAGGCTCCAGAAGCTGGCTGAGCACGTCTACCCTGAGGCACAGTGTGGCTTTCGAGCAGAGGGATCCACCATTGACATGCTGTTCTCCCTTCGCCAGCTACAGGAGAAATGACGTGAACAACAGATGCCCCTCTACATTGCTTTCATTGATCTCACCAAAGCCTTTGACCTCATCAGCAGACATGGTCTCTTCAGACTACTAGCAAAGATCGGATGTCCACCAAAGCTACTAAGTAACATCACCTCATTCCATGACAATATGAAAGGCACAATTCAGCATAGCGGTGCCTCATCAGACCCCTTTCCTATCCTGTGTGGCGTGAAACAGGGCTGTGTTCTCGCACCTACACTGTTTGGGATCTTCTTCTCCCTGCTGCTCTCTCATGCGTTCAAGTCTTCAGAAGAAGGAATTTCCTCCACACAAGATCTGGTGGCAGGTCGTTCAACCTTGCCCGTCTAAGAGCGAAGACCAAAGTACGGAAAGTCCTCATCAGGGAACTCCTCTTTGCTGACGATGCTACATTAACATCTCACACTGAAGAGTGTCTGCAGAGACTCATCGACAGGTTTGTGGCTGCCTGCAACAAATTTGGCCTAACCATCAGCCTCAAGAAAATGAACATCATGGGACAGGATGTCAGAAATGCTCCATCCATCAATATTGGTGACCATGCTCTGGAAGTGGTTCAAGAGTTCACCTACCTAGGCTCAACTATCACCAGTAACCTGTCTCTTGATGCAGAAATCAACAAGCGCATGGGAAAGGCTTCCTCTGCTATGTCCAGACTGGCCAAGAGAGTGTGGGAAAATGGCACACTGACACGGAACACAAAAGTCTGAGTGTATCAAGCCGGTGTCCTCTACGGCATCGAGGCCTGGACAACGTATGTCAGCCAAGAGCAACGTCTCAATTCTTTCCATCTTTGCTGCCTCCGGAGAATCCTTGGCATCAGGTGGCAGGACCGTAACTCCAACACATGGTCCCTTCAGACTACTAGCAAAGATCGAGGCGGCCAACATCCCCAGCATATACACCCTACTGAGCCAGCAGCGCTTGAGATGGCTTGGCCATGTGAGCCGCATGGAAGATGGCAGGATCCCCAAGGACACATTGTACAGCGAGCTCGTCATTGGTTTCAGACCCACCGGCCGTCCATGTCTCCGCTTTAAAGACGTCTGCAAACGCGTCATGAAGTCCTGTGACATTGATCACAAGTCGTAGGAGTCAGTTGCCAGCGATCGCCAGAGCTGGCGGGCAGCCATAAAGGCGGGGTTAAAGTGCGGCGAGTTAAAGAGACTTAGCAGTTAGCAGGAAAAAAGACAGAACCGCAAGGGGCGAGCCAACTGTGTAACAGCCCCGACAACCAATTTTATCTGCAGCACCTGTGGAAGAGTCTGTCACTCTAGAATTGGCCTTTATAGCCACTCCAGGCGCTGCTTCACAAACCACTGACCACCTCCAGGCGCTTACCCATTGTCTCTCGAGACAAGGAGGCCAAAGAAGAAGAAGAAGATATGCATTTAGAGCACTTTGGAATTACCTTTCGTTTTAGCTGCCAGTATCTTTTCATATTCCCTCTTTGGTACTCTTATTTGCTTTTGCACTTGCCCGCTGAACCTGCACAGTGGCGCAGTGGTTAGCACCGCAGCCTCACAGCTCCAGGGACCCGAGTTCGATTCCGGGTACTGCCTGTGTGGAGTTTGCAAGTTCTCCCTGTGTCTGCGTGGGTTTTCTCCGGGTGCTCCGGTTTCCTCCCACAAGCCAAAAGACTTGCAGGTTGATAGGTAAATTGGCCATTATAGATTGCCCCTAGTATAGGTCGGTGGTAGGGAAATATATAGGGACAGGTGGGGATGTTTGGTAGAAATATGGGATTAGTGCAGGATTAGTATAAATGGGTGGTTGATGTTCGGCACAGACTCGGTGGGCCGAAGGGCCTGTTTCAGTGCTGTATCTCTAATCTAATCTAATCTATTCAGCCTAATTCTCCATTGTATTATCCACCTAACATAAGCACACTTTTTCTCCTTCATCTTAATCTCTATCTCTTGTCATCCAGGGAGCTCTGGATTTGTTTGCCTTACCTTTTCTCTTCGAGGAAATATACCTTGACTGTCTGAACTATCTCTTCTTTGAAGGTCGTAGTACTCAAGTTCTGTACTACCAAGCGAGTATTCCTCATTAAGTATTCATGAATTGAGAGGAGACCCCTTACCCCTGAAAATGCAGGTGTAAAATTTGAAAGTGTAATCAATTTGTGATTAGTGGGTAATTAGCCCAAATTTGCACTGGATGTATATTTGCAGTTTTAAGTAGCGACCCCTCTGGAGTGGCGTCGGTTGGCCCACTGCGACTTGCGGATTTTTGTGCACTCCGGAAGTTGTGGGGCACCTCCGACATCCAGCAGGGGTGAGCACTGAATGTGGTGATTTGGAAAAATGCTTGTGTAAAAGTTCTGTGTGTGTTAGCCCATTTAATTTATACAGATTAGCAATCTTATTCGCATAACACACTAAAATTTTACATGTGCCTGCTAACCAAAACATTACAAATAGTACTTGGATTAACTCATACCATTTGATATTGATGTGCAATTTCAGTAGAGGTACTAGATATTAGGCAGGAGTAGGAACCCTGGCTGAATTTTTTCCCTTTCTTATCAGAGCTGCTAAGAACAATTGTCGCGATCCTACCGCTGTCTCAAGTGACATCGACTTAATTGAGCACAGACCTGGAATTAAATTTGGAACCTTTCTGCCTGCCCAGTTCTTTGAAAACAAGTTACTTCAACTTTCTGAACACACTTTTTATAATTAAATTGTCTTGCATTTTTTTCCAGACTAACAGGGATATCTGTTTATTGGCAACTTGGCATTCAGCCATCGGACCTGTCCAATTAATTCCACTCCCCCATCCTTTTCCCTTAGCCCTGCAAATGTTTCCCCTTCAAGCATTTATTCAATTCCCTTTTGAAAGTTATTATTGAATCTGCTTCCACCACCTTGTCAGGCAATGCATTCCAGATCACAATAACTCGCTTTGTAAAAAAAAAATTCCTCATCTCCCCTTTGGTTCTTCTGCCAATTACCTTAACTCAGTTTTCTCTGGTTACTGACTCTTCTAGCACTGGAAACAATTTCTCCTTATTTAGTCTTATCAAAACGTTCCATGATTTTGAATGCATGCATTAAATTTTCCCTTAACCTTCTCTGCTCTAACAGGAGTAGCCCCAACCTCTGTAGTCTCTCCACATTACTGAATTTCCACATTCCTGGAAACATTCTGGAACATCTCCTCTGCACCCTCTCTAAGGCCTTGACATCCTTCCTAAAGTGTGGTGCCCAGAATTGGACATAATACTCAAGGTGGGACTTAACTAGTAATTTTATGAAGGTTTAGTATAACTTCCTTGCTTTTGTTTTTTGCCTCTCTGAAGCCAAGGATACCGTATGCTTTTTTTTAACAGCCTTATCAACATGTCCTGACACTTCCAAAGATTTGTGTATATATGCCCCCAGGTCTTCCTGTACCTGCACCCCCTTTAAAATTGTACCATTTAGGTGATATTGCCACTCCTCATTTTTCTTACCAAAATGCATCACTTCTCACTTTTTTGTGTTACATTTCAATTGTAATGTGTCTATGCTTATTTCACCAGTCTGTCTGTGTCCTCCTGAAGTCTATTGCTATCCTCCTCATTATTTACTGCATTTGCGAGTTTCATGCCATCTGCAAACTTTGAAATTATGCAGGACCTAAGTCCAGGCCATTAATCTATTTCAAAAGAGCAGTGGTCCATAATATCAACCTCTGGGGGACACAACCATGTCGTTCTCTCCAGTATGAAAAACAACCATTTGCCACTACTTTCTGGTTTCTATCTCTTAGCCAATTTTGTATCCACGCTGCTACTTCCCCTTTAATCCCCTGGTCTTCAATTTCGCTAACAAGTCTATTATGTGGCACTTCATCAAATGTGTTTGAAAGTCCATATGCAAAACATCAACCACACTACCTTTACAAACCCTCTCCATTACTTTATCAAAGAACTCCATCAAGTTAATCAAACATGATTTTCCTTTAACAAATCTTCACTGTCTTTCATTTTATTCACCCATATTTTTCCAAATGGCAATTAATTTTGGCTCCGATTATTGCCCCTAAAAATTTTCCTGGGCACTGACGTTAGGCTGACTGGCCTATAGTGGCTGGGTTTATCACTCTCTTTTGAACCGGGGTGTAACATTTGTAGTCGTCCAGTCCTCTGACACAGATTCCATATCTAAAGAGGATTGAAAGACTGTGGCCAGAGACTTCGTTATCTCCACCCTTACTTCCGTCAGCAAGCTAGGATGCATCTGATTTGGATCGGATGACTTATCTACTTTGAATCTGCAAACCTTTTAAGTACTTCCTCTTTATGTACTTTCATTCTATCCAATTTCTCCACTATCTCCTCCCATACTGTGACATTAGCAAAACCTTCTTTCGTGAAGACAGATGCAAAGTACCCAGTTAGCACCTCAGCCCTGCTCTCTGCCTCCAGGCCTGCTGTCCGTCTCCACAAGGAGAGCTCCTTTTTTGGTCCCTAATCAACCTCACCCTTCCTTTGACTATCCTTTTTACTCTTTATATGTTTACAAAGGACTTTTGGTTTTCTTTTATGTTACCCACTAATCTATTCTCATACACTCCCTTTGACTGTCTTAGTGGCTTTTTCTGTTCTCCTTTGTACTTCCTGCATTCAGCTTGGCTATCTTAGTATTATGAGCCTGGCATTTATCATAAACCTCTCTCTTTCTGTTTCTTTCTCCTTTGTCAAATTGTTATGAGGAGTGTGGGTATTTCTTGCAACCTTTCTTTTGTGTTCTGAAATCATTGAAAGAAGTTGGATTTTCAAGATGATATCCCCCAGCAGTTCTGCCATCTCTTGCCCATGAAAAGTACCCAGAGACTGGAAGAAATTTGGCCTACAATGTTTCCCGAACATCAATTGATCCCAGAGTAATCATTTATCAGTTGGAAAGTGGCAAGTTTAAAATCTTACAGCATTCTCAAGGTACTGGATTGTTTTTGGGAGGCAAGGGTCCCCTCAGAACTGGCCACTCTGATTTTCCTACAAAAGCAAAATTCTGTCGATACTGCAAATCTGAAATAAAAACAGAAAATGCTGGAAATACTCAGTAGGTCAGGCAGCGTCTGTGGAGAAAGAAACGGAATTAATGTTCCAGGTCTGTGACCTTTCTTCAGTTCATTAGCTGTTTCTCTCTCCACAGATGCTGCCAGACCTGTTGAGTATTTCCAGCATTTTCTGTTTATAATTCTGATTTTCCTGCTCGCTGCAGTTGCCCCCCTTTATGCTAATGACCTCATCCCAAAGATTTGAGTTGGGGTCATTGATAAGCCACACACAATTAATTCCGCCTCACTCACTATTAATTCCACCCAATCGCATTTCTGGTGATGGAGCAGGCTTCAAAGAGTTTTAGCACCTACTTTTTAAGTTCAATAATATTAGATGAATGCTCCTTCAGTTTGGTGGGTCTAGCTGTCTTTTTGCATTCCTCAGAGGTCAAATGTAAGTCTAGATATGACTGCTTGTTTTATGTGTGCCTATACTAATCTTTGCCAGGGTTATAGGGTCCAATTTTCAAGGTGCGGGAGGAGGTAATAGACCTGCATAATTTTTTCTCTTTCGAAGATCACAAGCGAATTAGACCGCTTTATTGCACCACTGTGGGGAGTGCCAGGAAACTGTCACTGGGATCAATAGGAGAGGATCATTGGATAGAAAACACCAATCAGCAGGCAGTTTTGCAAAACATATTAAACTCTGTGCACTTATCAGAAATTAATTTTTAATTTGGTGATTTATTTTTTAAAAATTGGCTGTTTTAATCTATTTTAAAACCACGTCTCTTAAGTGTGTAAAGAGACTTAATTTCCAAGAAAATACAGTCCGTAAGCCAGTGTGTATCTGAGTCCTACAGACTAAAAGAAACAGATTGGGTTTGGAGAAGAGCAGGGAATAAGTCTACGTTTACATTAGTATTTTCTATACTCTTGTGTACACTAAAAATTATTATGGCAAATATAAAACAACTCTGAACTGAACTCCAGAACAAAAATAAGAAATGTAATAGTTGTTTATAGTCTACACAGGAAACCAATAAATTGAAAACCAAAAGTAAATAAATTGAAACCCAAGGGATCCGTCTCCTGTTTTAGTGATCATAAACACATTAGCCTAGCTTTTCCATTTCAGCATTACACTGGCAGAAGTGCAATCGGGCAGGACTCATGCATCCCTGCCACCAATTGATTTTCTAGTCTAAGAGTCATTTGATTTATTTTTGCAGGCTCTCTTGCCTCTGTTGGGGATTCTGCCTGAAGTGGAGGTGGGGGCAGGCATTGGGGAGTGGGAAGCTGTTGGATGCCCTCGGAGATTTGCTACCATGTAGTGTGAACTCCTGGGCTATGCAGGATAATTTAAAATGATTGCAACTTTAAAAAAAAAGGCATCTTGACTTGTGATCAGTTGCTTAGGCTTTTCAGTCCCTTTATAAATGCTGCCTCCACTGCTGGTAGCATAACTTTATGCAAGGCATATGTGTTGATTGTTGCAAGGGCACAGCATCATCATGACATATGATGTACATATGATGTTCATTAAGTGTTTGAATATGCCTATACTTATTTAGGTGTACATGTTCTCTGACTCCTTCCCAAAATTTCTAGAATCTGAGGGGCAGAGTTATCAGAGGGACTTGGAAGAATGCTTTGTATGCATTCTGCTGGAAAATTCAGACTGGTGAATGTGTCTGTTCAAAGTAAACAATTTCTAAGTTTTTAGTGGATTTCATTTATTCCCGATGAACTAAATCCAGAACTCTATCAGTATGGGTTGAAGAGGATACCCTACTGGACAAACAACACTGAGGCAGTGATTTCAAATTCTGCCGTGGTAAATTGTGAACACAAAACCTAAGAACACAAGAAATAGGAGCAGGAGTAGACCATATGGCCCATCGAGCCTGCTCTACCACTCATATATGATCATGGCTGAGCTCAGGCTTCAATTCCACTTTCTCACTCACTCCCCATATCACTTGATTCCCTGAGAGACGAAAAATCTGCCTATCCCAGCCTTAAATGTATTCAACGATGGAGCATTCACAACTCTCTGGGGTTGAGAATTCCAAAGATTCACAACCCTGAAGTAATTTCTCCTCATTTCAGTCCTAAATGACTGGACCCTTATCCGGAGAATGTGCCGCCATCTTTTAGATTCCCCAACTAGTGGAAACAATCTCTGTGTCTACTCAATCCTTCAGAATATGTTTCAATGAGATCGCCTCTCATTCTTCGAAACTCCAGAGAGTATAGGTCCAACTTAGCCTTTTATCATAGGACAGTCCCATCATCCCAGGGACCAATTTAGTGAACCTTTGCTGTACCACCTCCAGTGCAAGTCTTCTTCTTCTTCTTTGGCCTCCTTGTCTCAAGAGACAATGGGTAAGCACCTGGAGGTGGTCAGTGGTTTGTGGAGCAGCGCCTGGAATGGCTATAAAGGCCAATTCTAGAGTGACAGACTCTTCCACAGACGCTGCAGCTAACATTGGTTGTCAGGGCTGTTACACAGTTGGCTCTCCCCTTGCGCTTCTGTCTTTTTTCCTGCCAACAGCTAAGTCTCTTTGACTCGCCACTCTTTAGCCCCGCCTTTATGGCTGTCCGCCAGCTCTGGCGCTCACTGGCAACTGACTCCCACGACTTCTGGTCAATGTCACAGGACTTCATGTCGCGTTTGCAGACGTCTTTAAAGCGGAGACATGGACGGCCGGTGGGTCTGATACCAGTGACGAGCTCGCTGTACAATGTGTCCTTGGGGAGCACATCTTCCATGTGGCTCACATGGCCAAGCCATCTGAAGCGCCACTGGCTCAGTCGGGTGTATAAGCTGGGGCTGTTGACAGCCTCGAGGACTTCTGTGTTGGAGATACGGTCCTGCCACCTGATGCCAAGGATTCTCCGGAGGTAGTGGAGATGGAATGAATTGAGACGTCGCTCTTGGCTGACATAAGTTGTCCAGGACTCGCTGCCGTACAGCAAGGTACTGAGGACAAAGGCTTGATACACTCGGACTTTTGTGTTCCATGTCAGTGTGCCATTTTCCCACACTCTTGGCCAGTCTGGACATAGCAGCGGATGCCTTTCCTATGCACTTGTTGATTTCTGCATCGAGAGACAGGTTACTGGTGATAGTAGAGCCTAGGTGGGTGAACTCTTGAACCACTTCCAGAGCGTGGTCGCCGATATTGATGGATGGAGCATTTTTGACATCCTGTCCCATGATGTTCATTTTCTTGAGGCTGATGGTTAGGCCAAATTCGTTGCAGGCAGCCGCAATCCTGTCGATGAGTCTCTGCAGACACTCTTCTGTGTGGGATGTTAATGCAGCATCGTCAGCAAAGAGGAGTTCCCTGATGAGGACCTTCCGTACTTTGGTCTTCACTCTTAGACGGGCGAGGTTGAACAATCTGCATTCTGGTCTTGTGTGGAGGAAATTCCTTCTTCTGAAGACTTGAACGCATGTGAGAGCAGCAGAGAGAAGAAGATCCCAAACAGTGTAGGTGCGAGAACACAGCCCTGTTTCATGCCACTCAGGATAGGAAAGGGGTCTAATGAGGCACTGCTATGCTGACCTGTGTCTTTCATATTGTCATGGAATGAGGTGATGATACTTAGTAGCTTTGGTGGACATCTGATCTTTGCTAGTAGTCTGAAGAGACCATGTCTGCTGATGATGTCAAAGGCTTTGGTGAGATCTATGAAAGCAATGTAGAGGGGCATCTGTTGTTCACGTCATTTCTCCTGTAGCTGGTGAAGGGAGAACAGCATGTCAATGGTGGATCTCTGTGCTCGAAAGCCACACTGTGCCTCAGGGTAGACATGCTCAGCCAGCTTCTGGAGCCTGTATAAAACGACTCGAGTGAAGACTTTCCCCACTATTCTGAGCAGGGAGATTCCACGGTAGTTGTTGCAGTCACCCTTGTTCTTATAGAGGGTGATGATATTGGCATCATGCATGTCCTGTGGTACTGCTCCCTCATCCCAGCACAGGCAAAGCAGTTCATGGAGTGCTGAGAGTATAGCAGGCTTGGCACTCTTGATTATTTCAGGGTTAATGCTGTCCTTCCCAGGGGCTTTTCCACTGACTAGAAAATCAATGGCATCAGTGAGTTCCGATTTTGTTGGCTGTTCATCCAGCTCATCCATGACTGGCAGAGACTGGGCTGCATTGAGGGTGGTCTCAGTGACAACATTTTCCCTGGAGTACAGTTCTAGGTAGTGCTCCACCCAGCGGTCCATTTGCTTGCATTGGTCAGTGATCATGTCCCCTGATTTAGACTTGAGAGGGGCGATCGTCTTGATGGTTGGCCCAAAAGCTCTCTTAATGCCATCATACATTCCTCTGATGTTTCCGGTGTCGGAGGCCAGCTGAATACGACTGCAAAGGTGTTGCCAGTAGTCATTTGCACAGCGCCTGGCTGTTCTTTGGCAGTGCTTCTGGCTACTTTAAGTGCTGCGGATGTTAACTCGCTGGGGGCTTTCTTGTAGTTCAACAGTGCAATGCGCTTAGCAGCTATGACAGGTTCCAGCTCTTCAAAGTGAGATTGAAACCAGTCTGCATTCTGCTCCTTACGTTTGCCATAGGTGGTCATAGATGGCGTCTCTGATGTGGGCCCACTTGGTCTCTGCATCCCCTGTAGGAGTGTTTTGAAGGGCTTTTTCAAGTGAATTTAAAAACTTATGTAACAGCTGTGGATAAGAAATTCTGCTCGTGTTGATGCGCGGGCGGCCCTTCTGCTTGGAGTGATGTGGATTCTTTGGTTTGAGTCTAACTTTGCTGCACACCAGGGAGTGGTCGGTGTTGCAGTCTGCACTGTGGAAGCTGCGTGTGATTTGGACACTGTTTATAGAGGCTCACCTTTATATAGTATAGCAGGCTTGGCTGTTTGGGTGGTAATTGGCTGGGTTGGATTTGTCCTGCTTTTCGTGTACAGGACATACCTGGGCAATTTTCCACATTGCCGGGTAGATGCCAGTGTTGTAGCTATACTGGAACAGCTTGGCTAGGGGCACAGCTGGTTCTGGAGCACAGGTCTTCAGTACTTTTGCAGAATGTTGTCAAAGACCCCTTTGCAGTATCCAGTGCCTTCAGTCGTTTCTTGATATCACATGGAGTGAATCGAATTGGCTGAAAACTAGCATCTGTGATGGTGGTGACTTCAGGAGGAGGCCGAGATGGATCATCCACTCGGCACTTCTGGCTGAAGCTTGTTGAAAATGCTTCAGCCTTATCACGGATGTGCTGAGCTCCCCCATCATTGAGGATGGGGCTATTTGTGGAGCCACCTCCTTCAGCTAGTTGTTTAATTGTCCATCCCCATTCACGACTGGATGTGGCAGGGCTGCAGAGCTTAGATCTGATCTGTTGGTTGTGGGATCGCTTAGCTCTATCACATACAGCTTACGCTATTTGGCACGCAAGTAGTCCTGTGTTGTAGCTTCACCAGGTTGACACCTCATTTTGAGGTATGCCTGGTGTTACTTCTGGCATGCCCTCCTGCACTCTTCATTGAACCAGAGTTGATCCCCCGACTTGATGGTAATGGTAGAGTGGGGGATATGCCGGGCCATGAGGTTACAGTTTGTGGTTGAGTACATTTCTGCTGTTGCTGATGGCCCACAGCACCTCATGGATGCCCAGTTTTTCATTGCTAGTTCTGTTCGAAATCTATCCCATGTAGAACGGTGGTCGGGCCACACAACACGATGGAGGGTATCCTTAATGTGAAGACGGGACTTAGTCTCCACAAGGACTGTGCGATGGTCTCTCCTACCAATACTGTCATGGACAGATGCATCTGTGACAGGCAGATTGGCGAAGACAAGGTCAAGTAGATTAGCTCACTGGAACACCAAAAGAAAGTTGTGGATTTGATGGTTATCTGCATATCAGACTAAAAGTAACTTTGGTGGATGTACATTTTCTGTAACATGTCCTGAGCCTTTGATTTTTCTACACTAAATTTAAGAGTTTGATGGAACGGAAGTATTTACTACAAATCTGGGCAAAAGCTGCTGCTGAGATATCATCCATTATAAAGGGGGACAGTGGGTGAGGGGGGATTGCGGGTGGTGTGATGGTTCCTAGACAACTTTTGCCTAAATTAGATACACACACAAACTTTTATACCCTGGAACTGAAGTGGAAAGTCTGCTTGAAAATTTTCAGTCAGTGCTCTGATAATTTATGCAAGCTATATAAATAATAAAATGATATGAACTACTGACTGCATTCAATTACAGGGACCAAGATGTCACCTTCTGCACTGGTTTATACAAGACTATTTTATTGCTTTCAGCCTGCCCCATGATTGGAGATGCTAGGAAGAGGGGGCAGGGCTCATATCGGTTGAAA
This sequence comes from Heterodontus francisci, assembly GCF_036365525.1. Classification (NCBI taxonomy): domain Eukaryota; kingdom Metazoa; phylum Chordata; class Chondrichthyes; order Heterodontiformes; family Heterodontidae; genus Heterodontus; species Heterodontus francisci. The sequence continues at coordinate 198,609,642 of NC_090371.1, read as the reverse complement.
TCAGGAAATAATTTTGCTTTTGTGCTCAACAGTGTCATTTTCCCATACCTGAAAGTCATAAAGTGAGTTTTAGTGATATTCATTGATAAGGCCCATTGAAAATCAATTTTGCCTTTATGCAAGGCTCCATGTGTTGTTTTCGGATCTTAAAACACATCAGAAAATAATTTCCTTAGTTATTTAAATCTCTTTATGGGAAGAGGGGTCTTTCTAAAAAAAAATGATGTGCCAAAATGCATTAATTGCTGTCTATATATTTTTGCATAGCATCAACCTGTTCCTGCCAAACAATGGCATTTAGTGGAAGTGTGCTCTGAAATGTGATACTGCTTTCAATATTGGCATTTATAGCATATACATTTTATTAAATATCATGCTAACTTTCAGTTAATTGCATTTATCTTCTGAACTTTAGTCATGGTAATAAAAGTTTTCTCGATGGCAAACTATAGAGCTTTAATATGTTTTTGAACCCACACTTTTTCACAAATTTTCCACCTGAAGGGATTTCAGTATATCGAGCAAGGCACTGCTGATGGGGATGGGTGATAAGAGCCGACCCAGATGTGGTGATGTTCAATGGGTGAGAGGCCATATGAATGATGCATAATATTGGGATAATAACAGTTACAATCAAAGTTTTTTTTTAAGATGTGCAGGCTAACATTAGGAACAAATATTTATACGTTTATAATGCTGCATTAAAATTATTTCAGCATGTTATTTATCTCATTTACATATCTGCCCAATAGTTTGTTCATGTCAATTAAATTATTTTACATAGGAGCTATTCGTATGCAGCAAACCTGCAGAGAGAATCATTTTGAATCTGTCCCACAGTATCATTTAGTGGCCTTATATGGTTCTTAATGGTCTTCTGACATAGCTGAAAATGGTTTTGTTATTTCTGCTACAATTGCGCACTTTTTCTTTATCTCTTGGATGCCGTCAATTGCATGCAATACTTTTCCCTGTTGTCCTGAGAGTTAAATTCCTTAAGCATTAAATTCCTTAAGTAGACTTCTGTTTCAATCTGATGTGGGTCTGCTCATTCCTTATCATCCATAATGATTTGGTTTTGCCATGGTTTCATTCTGTATGAGAATGGTTTTAAATGGACTCCTTTGTGCTCACTACTTGATTGGGGATCTGCACTAGATAAGACAGTCACCTTTTGGCATATCTTCAGCCATTTTTGTAAAGTTAGTCCTCGTAGAATCTGGGACCAGTGTTAGATTGGCTGCAGTCTTGGATTGATCAATAAGATTAAAGCTAATTATATTATGATCAGAGCTGACCAAGTGTTTTCCCACATGATGGTTTGATATAGCATTAGGGTTGATGCTAATTGGAGCAGCCGTCATTCTGTTGTTATTCAGTCAATGAAGTTTGGAAGAATGCTAAGCAGCATGTCATGCAGGCCCCCACCTGTCAAGAATGAGGCACATTGGTTTTGTAACATGAACATTGATTTTTAGCTGTTGCTGGAGTAAGGAAATGAGTTGTTAAACAGTTCAGCTGTGGCTGGAAAAAAATATTTACATACTAACAGATATTGAAGGTGAGGAAGTGCATTCCAGGGCCTACTAAGGAGGATACAATCCACAAGGGCCAGGACTGGTTAGACCAGTTGGTCACAGGACTAACTGGCTGTTCCAGGGTTTTTTTTTCTACTGGCCATAGAGAGTTTGAACTCAGAAAGACTGTTTGCTCCTGGACTGAGAAGATCACTGCTGTCTGCTGTAGGGAAATCACAGATAGGTGTAGGAATTATAGGGTTGTAATAGTAGGTTATTTTAACTTCCCTAATATTGACTGGGACTGCCTTAGTGCTAAGGGATCAGATAGGGAAGAATTTGTTAAGTGTGTCCAGGATAGTTTTCTGAAGCAGTATGTGGATGGCCCTACTAGAGAGGGGGCTACACTCGACCTCCTCTTAGGAAATGAGGCAGGTGGTTGATGTGTCAGTGGGGGAGCACTTTGGGACCAGTGACCATAACTCTATTAGCTTCAAGATAGTTATGGAAAAGAATAGGACTGGTCCTCAGGTTGAAGTCCCAAATTGGGGGAAGGCTACTTTCGATGGCATCAGACAGGAACTCTCAAAAGTTGAATGGGAGAGGCTGTTTACAGGTAAAGGGACGCCTGGCAAGTGGGAGGCTTTTAAAAGTGAGATAGGAAGAGTTCAGGGCCGGCATGTTCCTGTTAGATGGAAGGGCAAGGCTGGCAAGTTTAGGGAACCTTGGTTGACAAGGGTTATTGAGGGTCTGGTCAGGACAAAGAAGGAGGCATATGTCAGGTATAGGCAGCTGGGATCGATCAGTCCCTCGAGGAGTATAGGGGATGTAGGACTACACTTAAGAAGGAAATTAGGAGGGCGAAAAGGGGCCATGAGATTTCCCTGGTAGATAAGATAAAGGAGAATCCTAAAAGATTCTACAAGTATATTGAGAGTAAAAAGGTAGCTAGGGAGAGAGTAGGTCCCCTTAAGGATCAGTGTGGTAATCGATGTGTAGAGCCAAGGGAAATGGGCGAGCTCTTAAATGAATTTTTCTCGTCTGTATTTACCATGGAGAAGGTCATGGAAGCTAGTGAGTTCAAGGGAGGGAACAGCGATATCCTGGAGCATGTCAACATTACAAAAGAGGAGGTGTTGGAGGTTTTGAAGTGCATTAAGGTGGATACATCCCCAGGGCCTGACCAGGTGTATCCTCGGATGCTATGGGAAGTAAGGGAGGAGATTGCTGGGGCCCTGGCAGAGATTTTTGTATCATCGTTAGCCACGGGTGAGGTACCGGAAGACTGGAGGATAGCTAATGTTGTGCCTTTATTTAAAAAGGGCAGCAGGGATAAACCAGGGAACTACAGGCCGGTGAGCCTTACATCAGTGGTGGGAAAGTTATTGGAAGGGATTCTGAGAGACAGGATTTATATGCACCTGGAAAGGCATGGTCTGATTAGGGATAGCCAGCATGGCTTTGTGCGTGGGAAATCAGGTCTCACAAATTTGATTGATTTTTTCGAGGAGGTGACCAAGAGGATTGACGAGGGCAGGGTGATGGATATTGTCTACATGGACTTTAGCAAAGCCTTTGACAAGGTCCCGCATGGTAGGCTGGTCCTGAAGGTTCGAACACATGGGATCCAGGGTGAGCTAGCAAATTGGATACAAAGTTGGCTTGGTGATAGGAGGCAGAGGGTGGTAGTGGAGGGTTGTTTTTCAGATTGGAGGCCGGTGACCAGTGGTGTGCCGCAGGGATTGGTGCTGGGCCCTCTGTTGTTTGTCATATATATTAATGACTTGGATGTGAATGTAGGGAGCATGATTAGAAAGTTTGCAAATGACACCAAAATTGGTGGTATAGTGGACAGTGAAGAAGGTTGTCTAAGGTTACAACAGGATATAGATAAACTGGGAAAGTGGGCAAGGGAGTGGCAAATGGAATTTAATGCAGACAAGTGTGAAGTGATGCATTTTGGGAAGTTAATCCAGGGCAGGACATATACAGTGAATGGCAGGGCCCTGGGGAGTGTTGTTGAGCAGAGAGACCTTGAGGTGCAAGTACATAGTTCCCTGAAAGTGGCAGCACAGGTAGACAGAGTGGTGAAGAAGGCATATGGCATGCTTGCCTTCATCAGCCGAGGCATTGAGTACAAGAGTTGGGACGTCATGTCACAGTTGTGCATAACGTTGGTTAGGCCGCATTTGGAGTACTGTGTGCAGTTCTGGTCACCGCACTACAGGAAAGATGTGATTAAGCTAGAGAGGGTGCAGAAAAGATTCACAAGGATGTTGCCTGGTTTGGAGGGCCTGAGTTATAAAGAGAGATTGGATAGGCTGGGTCTGTTTTCCCTGGAGCAAAGGAGGCTGAGAGGGGACATATTAGAGGTATATAAAATGATGAGAGGCATAGATAGGGTAGATAGCCAGAGTCTGTTCCCCATGGTAGGGGTGACTGAAACTAGAGGGCATAGGTTTAAGGTGAGAGGGAGGAGGTTTAAAGAGGATCAAAGGGGTACATTTTTCACACAAAGAATAGTGGGTATCTGGAATGGGCTGCTTGAGGAGGTGGTGGAGACAGGAACAGTGGCGACATTTAAGAGGCATTTGGACAGGTACTTGAATGAGCAAGGCATAGATGGTATGGAATTAATGCAGGCAGGTGGGATTAGGATAGATAGGCATTATGGTCGGTATGGACGCGGTGGGCCGAAGGGCCTGTTTCTATGCTGTAGGACTCTATGACTCTATGCTCCCATTTCTTTCTCACAAGCCTCTGAATCCACTGAAGACACAGGAACTCCAAGAGAGAAAAGTCTCCTACAGCAAACAATGTTTAAGTAGAATACTGGGCCCAATGAAAAGCAATATCTACCAACAATCAAGGACTCTACAGTGAGCTCGAAGAACCGTAACACAAACTCTTCAGATATTGCCTCAAATCTTTCCACTTTATATTTCTTCTGTTCTTTTCTGTCTCTACTTGCATGTGTGTATTGCGTATGTATGCTAGCGTGGGTGTGTCGTGTATCCGTAGGCATCAACCGAATTAGAGTTTAAGTTCAAGTTTGATAAATTTCAACTTTTCTTCATTAAATCTAAGAAAACCTGTTCATGCTGGTTTCTTTGCCTTATAATTGGAAAGCAGTGAACATGGATTCACCAAGGGAGAGCTAAAAACAGTGTGTTTAAAATTAAACCCTGTTACGCAAGGTAAAGGCTGAGAGGGACCCTGAGACACCCTCCTCACTGGGTCGTAACAGAAATTTGGGTGCTCGTGTCCGGAATTGACCCACAGACAAATGAGAGAAATTGGAAGTGGGAAGCCAAATTGTTCCCAATCAAAAAAGAGCAAGATGTCAATACAGGTTTTCTCGTGGTTGTGTGTACTTGAATATTAATATGTCTGCGACTGAAGTGAGTGGCTCCCCAAGCCAGGGTGAAGTAACTTGGGATAAGTTAAAAGCACTGTCTATGGAGGAGTTGAGAAAAATGGCTGAGCAATGTGGGATCACTGTACGTGGCAAGGCTAGGAAGTCTGACCACCTAAGACTAGTGGTCAACCATTTTTCCCTTGATTCTGAAGAAGCAGAAGCAGTGTTAGAAGCAGACTCTGACAAGGTATTGTTAGCAAAGATACAATTGGAACAGAGAAAACTTGAATTAGAAGACAGGGAAAGAGAAAGAGAGAGGCAGGAGAGGGAGAACGAGAGAGCCTTTTAGAAGGAACGTGAAGTAAATGAAAGGCAGGAGAGGGAGAGAGAAAGAATATTCCAGAATGAATGTGAAGAAAGAGAGCTGAAGTGGCTTGAGTTAACTAGGGGACGACAGAGTAACCCCAGTGAAAACATGACCGATGAGTTTGCTTTAATTTATAAGTCGGTCTCCCAGGGGAGAACCTTTCCGAGTCAGCCCCACAAATCCGAAAAGGACAAAGGGTGGGAAGGTGATAGGAGCCCAAGCAGTCCTAGCAGAGAAAGAAAAGCATGAGACACAGGGGGCACCCCTATAGGCAAAAGGGAAAGTGCTGTGAGCAGTAAGAGTGAGACCTGGAGACTTGTCTGCTTCCATTGTAATAAAGAAGGGCATTTAAGAGCTGACTGCTGGAAACTAAAGGGAAAACCTGTAGGGTTAATCAGGGCCCACCCGTTCAGTGAAGAAGTGAACCTGATGGAAAGCACAGCAGAACAAGATGTGGCTTTAACTACAGTAAGAGTGAGACCCAGGAAGCTTACGGCTGTAAGTGCAGGAAAATTTAATAAGATTCCTGAGGGTTATTAATGTTTTGTGTCTGAAGGGAAAGTAACTCTATACCCTTGAGTGGGACAAACAAACCCATAGTAATTCTCAGGGACACAGGGGCCACTAGATCCCTTCTACTGGTAAACAGCCTGACCTTTCCCCCAGAAAGTGCAGTGAACACCAGAATGCTGGTGAACGATATTAGAGGGCAGTGTATACCTGTACCTGTACACTGGGTGCACCTGAAGTGTAGTTTCAGGACCGGTGACCGTAGGGATTGTCTCTAGTTTACCTGTGGTCGGGGTTGACCTGCTCCTGGGTAATGATCTGGCGGGAGTGAAGGTGGTGATCCCCCTCAGTGGTGAAAGAAAGACCGCAGGAGCTCAGAAAGACAGGGCCTTGGCAAGAGATGGACCATGATCAAACCACCTCCCCCAGAGGAGACTGAATTAGCACTGCAGGCAGATGACCAGGTCTGTCTGTCTGAGACTTTCTTTGGAAAGTTAGGAGACCCAGGGAATGAATTAAATGGATTTTCCCTAAGTGAGGCTTAACGAGCCAACCCAGTATTGTGAGAGTTAACACAGGCTGCCCAGTCTGAAAGTGAAGCAGAGGAAGTCCCTGATTGCTACTTTTAAAGAATGAGGTACTGATGAGGAAATGGAGTTCTCCTCACAGACTTGAGAGCAAGGGATGGACAGTGGTCCACCAGTTAGTGGTGCCGCAGAGCTACTGGAGAGAAATATTAAGAAGGCCTCACGAGACTACAGTGGCTGTACATGCCGGTATACGAAAGACCAAAGCTCGTATAAGACAGCAGTTTGACTGGCCAATACTTCACAAAGATGTGGTGGAGTACTGCAGGAGTTGCCACACGTGTGCCAGGTTGAGGAGAAACACCAACCTGCAGTATAACCTGCATCCCTAAGTGCTGTACCTGTGTTAGGAGGGCCCTCCAGCAGAGGGCTGGTGAACTGTAAGGGACCCCTGCCGAGAACAAAAAGGGACAGGTGGGCACAAGGCTGGCTAAAGGTTAGACAGGGAAGGGAAGAAAGTGACCAATAGGGCAGGTTAAAGGAAGTCTGGGAGGAATCCCAGATGAAAACCCCTACTGTCCGGTTAGCCAACCCTGAAAAATATGAAAAGTTAGATCCCACATCCTCCTAAGTAAGTGCAGACACTAGAAGCACCCCACCAAAGTTGCTAACAGCATTTACAGGAACTTGCAGAGGCAAAGAAAGACCTCTAGGGGGCAGAGAAATCGTTAGGGTGATGCCCCACTTAGTTGAAGTGCCACAAGGGAGTGCAATTGAGTTTGAACAATATCTGCAGGCAGGAGTGACCTCTGGGACGAAAGGGAGATTAGCAAAAAATCCTCCCCCCACGGTCAGAAAAAAAGCGAACCACCTATCGCCTGAAGTCAAAAGCCTTTGCATGACTCAGCAAAGCACTGAAAGAGAGTTCAGGATAGACCCGCCCACTACTGACACTCCTGGGAAAAAAATTCCAACTCAGGGCTAATTAAACCTAACCATCTCAAACACCCTAGGCAGCCATGGAAATGGGCAAACTGAAGAAAAACTTCCCCAAAGAACCACATATTTACTGGGATGCCAAAGAGGGGGCAATTAAAGCAGCACTGGCACCAAGAAAAGACAGGCTGTAATACGTTTTAGGATTTATAAATGAATGGGAATGAATGAGAGAAATGCATGTTTTTTTTTCTGTACATTATATTTTCTCTCAACCCGTTTAATGAAATATGCTGTTCTCAAATCACATTTTATTCCACTGGGTGTGGAGGAATCATGCAGGCCCCCACCTGCCAAGAATGAGGCACATTAGTTGTGTCATATGAACATTGATTTTTAGCTGTTGCTGGAGTGAGGAAATGACTTGTTAAACAGATCAGCCGTGGCTGGAAAAAAACGTTTACAGACTAACAGACATCGAAGGTGAGGAAGCACATTCCAGGGCCTGCTAAGGAGGATACAATCCACAAGGGCCAGGACTGGTTAGACCAGCTGGTCACATGACTAACAGGCTGTCCAGGGTTTTCTTTTCAACTGGCCATAGAGAGTTTGAACTCAGAAAGACTGTTTGCTCTTGGACTGAGAAGATCTGTCCTGTCAGCTCCCATCTCTTTCTCACAAGCCTCTGAATCCACTGAACACACATGAACCCCAAGAAATAAAAGTCTCCTACAGCGACCAAGGTTTAAGAAGAATACTGGGCCCCAACGAAAAGCAAGATCTACCGACAATCAAGGACTCTACAGTGAGCTTGAAGAACCGTAACAAAAGCTCTTCAGATATTGCCTCAGATTTTTCCACTTTATTTTTCTTCTGCTCTTTTCTGTCTCTTTGCATGTGTGTATCGTGTATGCATGCTCTCGTGGGCACGTCTTGTATCGTAGGCATCAACCGAATTAGAGTTTAAGTTCAAGTTTAATAAATTTCAACTTTTCTTCTTTAAACCTAAGAAAACCTATTTGTGCTTGTTTCTTTGCCTTATAATTGGAAAGCGGTGAACAAGGATTCACCAAGGAGGAGCTAAAAACACAGCGTGTTTAAAATTAAACCCTGTTACGGTAAGGCCAGGTGAAGGCTGAGAGGGACCCCTAGACACCTTCCTCACTGGGCCGTAACACAGCAGCATACCCAAGAAAAGATTGTCACTTCTATGTAAGTAAGATTATTGTCACCCTGCTATCTAAGGTTACTTTGAGGTTCATTGGAAGATGCGATCTTTAGCCTTTGACCACAACATCCTCAATGTCTCTCTCCTGTCATCCAGCTGTGTGGGACTGCACTTGCTTGGTTCCATTCTCATCTATTCAGTCATAGCCAGAGAATCACTTCTAATGGCGACTCTTCCTGCTCCCGTGCTGTTACCTCTGGCGTCCTCCAAGGATCTATCCTTGGCCCCCTCCTCTTTCACATCTATATGCTGCCCTTTCGATGACATCATCTGAAAGCACATCATTAGTTTTCATTTACACTGATGGCACACAGCTCTACCTCACCACCACCTCTCCCGACTCCTCCACTGTTGCTAAATTATCAGATTGCTTATCTGACATCCAGTACTGGATGTGCAGAAATTTCCTCCAATTAAATATTGGGAAGACTGAAGACATTGCTTTCCATCTCTGCTCCAAAATCTGTTCTCCAGCTACTAACTCCATCCCTCTCCCGGGTCACTGTGACTAAACCAGACTGTTCACAACCTTGGTGTCGTATTTGACCCCGAGGTGAGCTTCCGACCACATATTCTTGCCATCGCTAAGACCGCCTATTTCCATCTCCATAACACCACCCGACTTTGCCACTGCCTTAGCTCATCTGCTGCTGAAACCCTCATTCATGCTTTTGTTCCCTCTAGACTTAACTATTCCAATGCACTCCTGGCTGGTCTCCCACATTCTACTCTCTGTAAACTTGAGGTTATCCAAACCTCCGCTGCCGGTGTCCTATCTCGCACCAAGTCCCGTTCATCTGTCGCGCCAGTGCTTGCTGACCTACTTTGGATCCTGGTCAAGCAACGTCTTGATTTTAAAATTTTCATCTTTGTTTTCAAATCCCTCCATGGCCTTGCCCATCCCTTTCTCTGTAATCTCCTCCAGCCCCATATCTGCATTTATTGAATTCTGGCCTCTTGACTATTCCTGATTTTAATTACTCCACCATTGGCCATGCCTTCAGTTGTCGAGGCATTAAGATCAGGAATTTCCTCCCTACACCTCTCCACCTCTCTACCTCACTTATCTTTAAAACATTTCTTAAAACCTACCTGTTTGACCATGCATTTGGTCATTTGACCTAATATCACCTTACGTGGCTCGGTGTCATATTTTGTTTTATAATGCTCCAGTGAAGCACCATGGGACATTATATTACTTTAAAGACACCATGGGCAGGATTTTCCCTGCCGGCTTCGGAACCCCGATGTCAGGGTGCAATGGGGGAAGTAGTCACCTGGCAGTGATTTTCCCTGAATTGGTCAATTCATGGCCAGAGTGTGACCTCCTCATCCAATTAAGGATGGTGGAGGAGCTCTCGAAGCTGGAGGGCCAATAGGAGGCACTTCACTGAGGAAGCAGCAGGCTGCCTTTTCAGGTAAATAAGAGAGAGGGCGCCTTAGAACTTCAAACTTTAAAATAAATTTGCTTAGCAGTCAGGCCATCATTGTGGAGGGGAAACCTGCAGCTGAAGCCGGGCAGGTGGGGAAGGCCTCAGAGCCTGCCTCGTGCTTCCCCACCCAGTCTGCTACCGGGAGGCCACCTCCAGTCAGCTGGCCCAGTCTCTGATGCCACAGGGGGCCCAGAGACTAACTGGAAAACCCAAGTCCGTCTCTGACAATAGGCCTTTAAGGGCCCTCAATTGACTACCTGCCATTTGCAGGCGGGTAGTCTTGCCACTCCCGCCTCAGGGAAAATGGCTCAGGGGCAATATAGAGCTAGCACACTGGCGCACTGGCTGGCGGTGTATATTTCCATCCTGTGCTCGCCCCCATCGGGACCTAAAAAAAATCAAGTCCTATATAAATATAAGTTGCCGTTAATGCATATGGCATTGATCTTTCAGGATCACCAAGGCTTGAAACCCAATGCTTTTGAGTGTTGCTGGGATCACACGTTAAATATTAAGGTTTCAATAGCTGCCAGAGTGCAAAAGTTCTTGTCATTTCTTCAAATTATAAAACACATGAAAAAATCTCACTGAAATCTACTGAATAAGTGGATGTTTCACAGATTGCTTCTCAAAAGTGTGTTCTTCAACATTCCTTACAACAGAGCAGCAGACCCTAATTGATCCTGACTGCAGTATTTCTTTCTTTCTTTCCTCATCTTCCCTTCATTCTTGATACCTCTGAAATTTCCTCCCTTTTTTTGTAATGTACGGAAATGTAATCTATTATACTTCTGAAATACTCCTCTGTCTTCATTCTTCACAAATCATCTCCTCTACCCTAATCCTCCTTTCTCAATTCTTCTTGTCCTCATTTCTTCCCAGTATCAGCTTCAAGACGTTTTTATACCAAGACATCATCCATCTCAATACCATTGGTTGCCCATTCTGTTGCCTTAACTACTTGATCGTGGCTTCCCCTTTTAAAGCCTCATTTTCATTGTACAAAACGAAATACTCTGGTAGTTGTAAAGACAGTAGTTTCGAGTAGCGATTGGGATTCCAGAACAGCTCTGCATTTTGGTTCTTCATGTCTTGCTGTGAGATGTGAGATGAAGGGGTCAGGAGCTCCAGTAGAAAGGTAAAAGCCAGCAAATGGAGGAAAAGGATGGATTAGGGATTGTTTAAATTTTATCATTATCTTGAAGGAAGGAGGGACTTTTGAGATGGAGACATACAGAGAAGGAGGATCATAAAGGAAGGTTGAGATAGAGCAGCAGCAGAGGTGCCATGGGGCAATGACAATACCAGATCCTGAGAGAGGGAAAGGGGTTGAACTCTTTGGTGTCATATGGTGGGTTGGCATTACAACAAACATTAACAGATATGGGCATACATGTCAAAAATAGCCAGCTGTTCTTTAGGAATGTACTGTTAGAGAGGATAGTAATCTGTGACAGAAGTTATTGAATATCACTAGTCAAGTTGTAGATGTTTCCACTCTTTCCAGCTATATTTCAACATCAGATACATGCATAAGATGATAATAAGTTGCAAATATTAATCCACTTACAATTACTGTAGATACTAATAGGAGGATTCTCAGAACTCGTCATGTGTCAATGTATGTGAAATAAATAGGTTGCAGCAAGGAGCAAAGGAATGATATTTTTAAAATAAGCTTAAAAGTACTGGTCAGGGAAATGTATCTCCCTTTAACTGACTAGATCAACTGCTGCCTGCTATTGGTTACTATCCATGGACGCCTAGTGAAAATAGACATGTGTGGAGATTGATTGAGGACAGGATCAGCTAGCCTCGTTCCTCTGTGTTTGAATAGCCCACTGACAGGCTCACACATGAAGGATTCCAATTGTCTGGGATAATGCTCATGGAACCTTACCATAGTGTAATCCAATGCCTTTAAGACAGGAGGGGGAAAAATTGGAGTGGGATGGCAGCAAATAACCATGTGAGATGGTGAAAGCACTGATCAGGAGCAAATGTATTAACCTCCACTTGCTTCCTATTTCTATTAGGTTAATATCTTTCTGGTTAATCACAGCTTTGTTCACTTATCTGAATTGATATTGTTTTTGTTTTTAAGCTGCGTTTTGGGGCGATATTGCCTTAGATGAAGAAGACTTGCAACTGTTTCAGATTGACAGGACAATTGATTTATCAAGGCACATGATAGACAGAATTGGACACACAACAGGTAACGTATGTTGCATGCATGTAGACAGAATATTTTTCGAAAGAAACCATAAACAAATGAAGAAACTAAGCCTAAATTTTCTGAGTTACAACTGGTGACAATGTAACTCATCCACCGCCAGCTTGTATGAGGAATATTATGGTAGTATTGCCTGTGATTTAATGTGATACACTGATCTGTAGCATATGTAAAATAATTAGAAAATTGTTCACAAATGCTTTTTAAAACAATGCGCTTGGAAATTATTGCCATTTATATTATTACAACTGTGTATATATGTAGCATTATAGAATTTATGTGGTACTCCATCAATGATTTACCTGGTAGCTCACCCTTGTAGACCTGGACGGTCTCAAATTCAAATCCCACACTATGCAGAGTTGCTGAGGTAGAAGTAGGGATGCTGTAAGTGATGCTAGCGGGTCTGGTGATCTGTGGCCTGCTGGAGTTAGGCATGTGCAGACATGAGTGGAGGACAAGATTGGGTTTGGCTGTTATAGCTCCCAAGGTCAAATACTTTGCTAATACTTGGGGTGTTGGGTTGGGGGTAGGGGGAGTGGGGGAGTGGTGTAATTTTAACAGGTGGGTTGGGGTTGAGTGAGATCTAAAAAATGTTTTTAAATCTCGAACCGGACCCCAACTCATTTCCAACCCTGGCATGTCTGGGTTTAACGGTGACGGGACAAGGGGCCGGCAGCCAATCCGCTCACAGGAGGTGGTCTCATTGATGGTGCAAATATGTTGTCAGAAGCTCATTTAGGAGTCAGATATGATACTAAGGTTGCGAAAAATCTGGTTCAGCCACAGACAGTTGCCAGGGAGAGGGAATGAGTCAGTGGCTAGGGAATGGAGTTTGTAGCAGTGACCAAAGACAATTTTTCGGTCTTCCCATCATTAAATTGAAGGGAATTTCTGCTGATCCAGAATTGGATGTTGGACACGCATTCTGATAATTTGGGGATAGTGGAGGAGTCAAGAGAGGTGGTGGTGAAGTATAGCTGAGTGTCATCAGCAAACATGTGGAAACTAATGCTGTGTTTTCAGATGATGTTGCTGAGACGCAGCATATACATGAGAATTAGGAGGGGCCTAGGTAAAATTCTTGGGAGCCACTAGAAATAACATTATGGGGGCAGGAAAAGAAGCCATTGCAGGTGATTCTCTGGCTATGACTAGATAGATAAGAATTGAGCCAGGTGAGTGCAGTCCCACCTAGCTGACAATGGTGGATTGGTGACGGTGGTGTGGTCAACTGTGTCAAAGGCTGCAGAAAGGTCAAGAAGGATGAGGAGGGGTAGTTTACTTTTGTCAGGAACCTGTTGCTGTGTTAATGGGGACATGGGGCGTGGGGTCTGATCCTGGGGCAGGGTGTCCGTTGACCAGGAAGGTTGGACATTTTAATATAATAAGAAACCTGGGAGCCTCACATTTAACCTCTCTTACAAGTTTAATCCTGGCTGGCAGGGTGTCCCTAGCCTTTGGGAACCCGCCAGCTCAAGGGAGGTGAGGACAGCTTTGGGGGAAAAGGTAAGTGCCCTCACAACACTGCTTGTGGTCAGGACGATCATGAGTGCCTTTTCACATACCAGCCTATCTCCTTCCCTGCCAACGGACTCACTGCCCCAGAATCAGACCCCATTTCCCTTGTTCCCACTAACACAGCAGCAAGTTCCTTACCTGGAGTGCTCTTCACCCAAAAGGGAGCCAAAACGGCATTAATCTGGCTGAACTCTGGCTAGATCCTGTAGAGAAAACTGGACTTCCGCATTTCCTGACTGAACCTCCTCGCCCCTGTCTATCAGGACCTTACTGTCTGGGTTCACAGTTGAAGAACTTGGACTAGTACCAGAGTATAACTGTCCTTTATTTGTGGAATTGAACCTAAGAAAATCACAAATTTGGGAGAGGGAGGGAAGAAAATTAACAAAAAAAGGAGGAAAAGGGAAAGGAAACAAAATGTATTTTATTGGCAGTGAACGAACATCATAACATTGTAAGCACACTTCTAACTTTAAAGCCACATTATTCCTTAGGTTCAAACCCCACTCCAGCACTCCAGCTTTGTTAGAAATATTGAGGTAAATTTTCATCTTCATTGTGCAGTAATCTTGAGAGAAAATGAATGGACTGACAATCAGATGAGTTCTACAACAGGTAGGCAATCTACTCCGCCACATTACAACCCATGTGGTGAAGGCAAAAATTTACCCCATTTAACTTTTGGATGAGAGATCATTCCCAATCCCAGTGCAGAGTTTTAATCAATACAGATGCAAATTGGAGAATAGAACACTGTGATCATCATGCCCGATTCATGGCCTTCCCAATTTTAAGCCATTGATTAACATATCAAAATCTAGAACCTTGGCTGGGAAAATGTGACGCTGAGAACCCCGCATTGCCTCTACTGTGGGAGGCCTGCCAAATCATTAAGTGGACAGTGGCAGGTCTTCCACAGGATCAAGGACCCTGGCGATGGAGTCATGCCCTCTGAGAGCTACTGGCCAATCAAGTATCTGTGAAAGATTCCAGGGAGTTCTTTGGTGTCCTGCTCAAAATTCATCCTGGCACCAATATCATCACAGATTCATCTCATTGCTGATTGTCGGCTTTTACAGTGTGAAAACTGGCTGCCATGTTTGTCTACATAACAAAAGCAACTGGCCTTTAATGAATTCATTATATGTGCAGCACTATGGCAGATTTTATGAGAGATGTGACATGGTGTTATATAAATGCAAGTCTTTCCTTTGTTTAATTTTCATATTGATACAAATAGCAACTGTTTTCTTCAGGCAGCAGCGACCACAAGTATACCGTGCACCTACATTGCTCACCTAACTGTATATTATTCCTGGATTCTAGTACGCTAGTCTGACAGTGACCTATTGAATTCCCTGCAGTTTATTTAGATCTTTCTGTACTCAGGTGACTGTACAATCTTCACTGTGGTTTAAAAAACAAGGATAAAATAAAACTTGCATTTTCATATTGAAACATATCAAAGCATTTTACTCAATGAAGTAGTTTTGAAATAACTGACATTTATTATGTGGACAAACATGATAGCCATTCTGTGCCAGTAATGTTTCACAAAATCCAATGAGATGAATAATCAGTTGATTGATTTTAGGTGGTGTTGACTAAGGGAGGAATGTTGACAGCAGAGCTCCTTGTTCTTCTTAAAATATAACTTTGGGATCTTAACATCCATTTGACAGGCAGACAGGATCTCTTTTTAATGTCTCATCCAAGGTATGGCACATGTAACACTTCCTCAGTACTGTATTGGAGATTCAGCCTAATTCATGCATCCAAGTCCTCATGCAGGTTTAAAACTGTTTGTTGAACCAGAAGCAAGAGTGTTATCCACTGAGTCACAATAACACAAAGTGACCCATTTTACTTCACTATTCATTCTATACATATTTAAAAAAACAAAATTATTAGCTTGATGGAAATCACCACTCTTGAGTCAGCATGCACTGTTGTACATCTTTGTAAGTGTTATTTTCTGCTTGTATTTTTAAAGGTGGGTCTGGAGAACACAGAGTTTCTAAAAGGAAAGGAACAATTTATCAACTTCTAGATCGGATACTAAGATTGGAAGCAGGTATTCTTCATAATAACTTATTATTATCAATATTAAATGTTGCCAATACAATGTTTTCACCTTTTTAAATATTGATTCTTTTTCAATCTTGCAGTAATACAGACTGTATTTATATATTGTGTGCATTTTTAAAACTGTGATGTGTCAGCCATGGCTGGAAAAGACATTTGCATATTAACAGATGGTGTTTGGAAGGACAAAAGGACCATTCCCTGACATTCAACCCACCAGACGTTGAAGGTGGGGGAGCTTGCATTCCAGGTTGATTCTAAGTTGGCGGAATACACAAACAGACATGGTCAAACCAGCTAATCACATGACTAATCTGCTGGGCAACCTGAGTTTTTTGAATTTGTACAAACAGTTTGAACAGAAAACTGTTCGCTCCTGGACATTTCCCAACTCTTTCTCACAAGCTTCTGAATCCACTGAAGACACAGGAACCCCAAGAGAGAACAGTCTCCTACAGCGAACAAGGTTTAAGAAGAATACTGGGCCCCAATGAAAAGCAAGATCTACCTCCAATCAAGAACTCTACAGTGAGCTCGAAGAACCGTAATAACAACTCTTCAGATATTGCCTACAAACCTTTCAACTTTATTTTTCTTCTGCTCTTTTCTGTCTCTATTTGCATGTGTGTATCGCGTATGCATGCTAGCATGGGGCACAGTGTGTATCCGTAGGTGTTAACCGAATTCGAGTTTACGTTTAATAAATTTCAACTTTTGTCGATCCTTTTAATGAAATACGCCTTTTCTTAAGTCTCATTTCATTCCACTGGGTGTGGAAGTGTCATGCTAGGCCCCCACCTGCCAAGAATGAGGCACATTAATTTTGTCATGAACATTGATTTTAAACTGTTACTGGAGTGAGGGGAGGACTTGTTGAACAGATCAGCCGCGGCTGGCAAAGATATTTGCATATTAACAGATGGTGTTTGGAAGGACAAAGCAGCTATTCCCTGACATTAAATCCACAATGGACTTTTGATCACCAGACATTGAAGGTGGGGGAGCTCGCATTCCTGGTTGACTGCTAAGATGGCCAAATACACAAATGGACATGGTCAAACCAGCTAGTCACATGACTAATCTGCTGGGCACCCTGAGTTTTTTGAATTTGTACAAACAGTTTGGTCAGAAAGCTGTTTGCTCCTGGAGTGAGAAGATCTCTCTCCTGTCTGCTCCCATCTCTTTCTCACAAGGCTCTGAATCCATTGAAGACACATGAACCCCAAGACAGAAAAGTCTCCTACAGCAAACAAGATTTAAGAAGAACACTGGGCCCCAACGAAAAGCAATATCTACCTACAATCAAGGACTCTACAGTGAGCTCCAAGAACCGTAACAACCCTTCAGATATTGCCTCAAACTTTCCACTTTATTTTTCTTCTGCTCTTTTCTGTCTCTATTTGCATATATGTATCGTGTACGCATGCTCTCGTGGGGCGCAGTGTGTATCCATAGGCATTAATCGAATTAGAGTTTAAGTTTAATAAATTTCAACTTTTGTTCTTTAAACTTGAGAGAACCTGTTTGTGCTGGTTTCTTTGCCTTATAATTCGAAAGCGGTGAACAAGGATTCATCAAGGGGGAGCTAAAAACACGATGTGTTTAAAATTAGACCCTGTTACAGTAAGATCAGGTGAAGGCTGAAACGGCACCCTAGACCTCTTTCTCACCTGCTCATAACAAATGTAAAGGAGGTTTTGAGAGATGTGTAGAATCATGAGTCATTTCTATATTTTAAATATATTTTTTATGGAAATCCTCTGATGTCTCAGTGAACAAATAGAGTAATACTGAGATAAATAAATCAGGAAGATACCAGTCTCAGTCTTTGTAAAATAGCCATGAATTGGCTTCAGTGGCGATAGTACTGGGCTTGGCTGTGATGACCCTCCCAGTTGAGATCTCTACTATTACTACCTCAGCTCCTTTAGCGAGCAGCCGCTTGGGTGCAGGACCTGCACTTCAGCACAAGCCGGTTCTGTCAGGGGAGAAAAGTGTATGGGCAGGAGTAATGGAACTCTCCAACTTCACCTCTCACTAGAAGATTCTGTCCATCATGTAAACATCCCTCTTGTAGGATTAAGCTCAGAAATTTTGCCCAAGTATGACTACACTAAACAACACATTTAGCATTCATTGTTCAATGTCTTGTGACTCCTGCTGAAAGCATGTATGTATGTTTACATGTACTTGTGTGTGTGTGTGTTTGCATGTATATGCGCTTGTGAATGTATGTATTTGTGTGTATGTGGGCAGGTAAAGAATGACTTGGCAATGAAATGCTTGGCAATAATGTGTTCAATACTGTGTCAGCACACACATGAAGGATGGCTACTTGGGTGAGGTACATATGGAACCATACTCCAGCACGAAAGAAGCAATTGCATTTATATAGCACCTTTCACATCTTCAGGACCTCCCAAAGCACTTCACAATCAGTGAAGTTCTTTTGAAGTATGGTAATTAGGCCAAGATGTCACATTGTCAGTAGAAGAGGGACATAAGGAGGCCACAAAGGGATATAGATAGGTTAAGTGAGTGGGCAACATTCTGGCAAATGGAGTATAATGTGGGAAAATGTGAAATTGTCCATTTTGACAGGAAGCATATTATCTAAATGGCGAGTGATTGCAGAGCTCTGAGATGCAGAGGGATCTGAGTGTTCTAGTGCATGAATCGCAAAATGTTAATATGCAGGTACAGCAAGTAATTAGGAAAGCTAACAGAATGTTATTCTTTATTGCGAGGGGAATTTAATACAAAAGTTATGCTACAGTTATACAGGGCATTGGTGAGACCATATCTGGAGTACTGTGTACAGTATTGGTCTCCTTATTTAAAGAAGGATGTAAATACATTGGAAGCAATTCAGAGAAGGTTTACTAGACTGATACCTGGAATGGGCAGGTTGTTTTATGAGGAAAGGTCGGACAGGCTTGGCTTGTATCTGCTGGAGTTTAGGAGAGTAAGAGGGTGACTTGATTGAAGCATATAAGATCCTGAGGGGTCTTTACAGAGTGGATGTGGAAATGATATTTCTCCTTGTAGGAGAATCTAGAACAAGGGGTCTCTATTTAAAAATAAGGGGTTGCCCATTTAAGAGAGCGATGAGGAGAAATGTTTTCTATCAGAGGGTCTTGAGTCTTTGGAACTCTGTTCCTCAAAAGGCAGTGGAAACAGAGTCTTTGGATATTTTTAAGGCCGAGGTAGATAGATTCTCAATAAGCAAGGGAGTGAAAGGTTATCGGGGGTAGGTGGGAATGTGGAGTTGTGGTTACAATCAGATCAGCGACCTACTCCTGCTCCTAATTCGTATGGTCGTATGTATGACACTATTTAACAAGTTAACATAGTTATTAACAACTATTTAACACTTTAACAAAGTGAAAAGGAAGCATTTCTTAGGAAAAATAAATTTCAAGAAATTGCAGTTATTGTGTACTTAAAGATATTCCATTTCAAAAAAAAAGATTGATGTGAATCAATGAAATGTTTATACTCAAAATATTCATGTGAAGATTATTTTTTAATGTTAAAAATAAATAATTGCAGACAGTTATCAAAATACCACTGACAGAGAAAAGAACAAATCGAAAGCCTTAAGACGGATTGAGAAGAATAGAGTTCCCAGAGCTGCAACTTCACGAGCTGAAAGAATATGGCCAGGGGGTGTTATTCCATATGTCATTGGCGGCAATTTTACTGGTGAGAGTTGCTGATGTTTACTTGAAATTGACTCAAAAAAATTTAAATACCTTTGTTACTTTGCACATCTTCCTCCCAATTGTTGTCTTAACTGCTACTAACCACCTTACATTTTATTTTTCGATGATTAGGATCATCAATATTTGGTAAGTTCTACTTTTAAGTTTGTGTTAAGGCTGGGAGCTCTCTATTATGGGATGCTCTACCTACTGCCTAGATTGAGAAAGAAGAACCTCAATCTATGAATCCAAACTGTAATTTCTGTATTATTCATTGTTTTACAATGGAACTGTATAATTTTAATACAGCATTTAACATCTTTACTAAATTGATATAATTGTATTCAGAAAGGCACAAGAGTTGAATGGTGCTAATCGTACTCCGCCAACAAAAATGTTGGTTCATAAGCAAGATACAAGCAAAGCCTGGGACGGGGGGGAGCCCTGCCTCTGTTTTTTTGCGCCCGTACCCTGGAGCAATCCTCAGGTCTTTTTAACTCCAAGTTTCAGGAACGGGGATCCCTGTCCGTTTAATGATAGGGATCCCATCTCCAAAAACTGACAGCCAATCAGAGGGCCGGCAGCTCAGCAGTATTGGCAGCACTATCAGGAGTGGTGGCCATTGCCGGTACTGCAGAGGCTTCGGACCCAGGCCCAGCGCTCGTACCCTGGACCAGAGGTAGGTGAGGTGGGGTCGCCAGTGCCAGTCTGGAAGGCCTCAGTGGGAGGGTAGTTGTGCAGTCAGGGGGAACAGGGTCCCGGGCGGCAAAGTGGTTCCTGGTGGGCGTCTTTCAGGCCCACAAATTGTCCACGAAGGAGGATCCCCCTCCCCAAGCCTTAGGGGAGGGCGCCATGTTGCAAGGCATCCTACCCGCGCAGCGGAGGCAACCTCCCCCGCCCCTCCCCCCCCCCCCCCCATGCCGCTGGTAAGATCCCAGCGGTGGTGGGAAGAGGCCCTTAATTGGCTGTAAATAGGCTACTTAAGGACCTCAATTGTCCTCTGTGTGGGAAGGCAGTTATCCGCCTATCCTGCCCCCCGTGAAGATTGATTTGTGACAAGGAGGCAACAAGCCCTCCATCCTGCTGCCACCCGTCATGATACTACTTTCCCTCCACCCCCCCCGCCCCCGCATCCCCACCTCAGGGGGCCACACAAAATCCCAGCCTTTATTTCTGTAGTGTTTTGGTGCCTGAGAGCAGTAGGACCTAGGAGAGATATCATCTATCACACACTGTGGTTTCAGTCTTTGCATAAGGAGACCAGATGGTTTCTCTCAAAATAGTGAAAGAAAAATCAGACATTTGTCATTGTGGACTGCACTCTGTGCTGTTACCAAGTGGATTGAGATTGTTGGGGGACTGGGAATAGGTTATTTCCTGTTTGTTCCAATTAAACAAAATGCAAGGGGAAAGAAGATGAATTTGAAAAGAAACAAGAACAGTTGGTCAGGATAGATGTGCTGCATGGTGTGGCACTGAGGTACATGGAACAGGAAACACCTAAGTATAATGTCAGTGCTGAGTCAGCTGATTTCTGTCAGGACATAGATAAAAATGAAAAAGTTGGCTTCAGCATCATTAGAATGCGGAGTAAAAAAGAAATCAAGTATTATATTTGCCCCACTCATGTTCATTGTGATCCTTGCTAGGCAGTGTGTATGTGTATAAGTTGGATGAGTATGTGACAGGGCATGTGATGCATTTCATGCTAAAATATCCTGGTGACGCTCTTGTAAAGAATGACCACATGGATGAGATACTAGGCTAGAAAGGGGACACGCATCCAATTCCTGCAGTTAGTAGCTATCCCATGACCTCAGATTGGAAAATACATGTATGGATACAAAGGCGAGAAAAGAATCAAGCTTGAAAGTGAGTAGTGCCACAGAACAGCTGATTGATTTCAATCATATTGTGGCAGACTGTGATCTGGCTATTATTTATGATGTTACTTGTCAGCACAATTCATAATTTGCTGCCTCTCTTAACTAAATGGAATTACCTTCCCTAATAATTTGCTCCTCTGGAGTGGTTAACATCACCCTGTGGATTATACTTGTGACAGAATTTTCTGACTGTAGTTAATATGACAAAAGTAGTTTTAATGCTTAAAATTCTACTTTCCTTTTGCCTAAACAGCTCTCTGACTGTTCGTCTTCAGCTACTGGTTGGCCAATGTTACTTACGATATTTCCTTCCAGTTATTATTAGTATGCACACACTTCATGTCTGCCATGTAAATTGTTACACAAATGCATCAGCCTAGCTTCACAGGTCTCGCTTCTAGCTTTTACACTTCTTTGACTCACAGCAATACTTATGTAATGATAATATCAATATTTTCATGAAATATGCTTTGCTCTAATTCCAAGGATCTATTATAATGTTGACTATATTAATATAAAAATATTCTTATTCTTCAGTGCCTTCTTGTCTTTATTTGATCCTTTTGTGTTTGTATTTTTTCATTTTGTCCTCAACATCATTGCCTCTTCCTACTCCTTGATCAGTCATTGCTGTTTGTACATCTATATTGACCGAAGTATGAAACCCAGCCCACATCCACTGCAACAGACTCCTACTTATTAGTTTCAAGTTTGGCACTGACACCGTGGTCCTGATAACTTTGAAGTGGGAAGGGAGTTGTGTAGGCGTGGAAGTAAGGGTTTCCTACAGTTCCTGCTGAATTTAAATGGGGAGTTGATTTTAATCTTTGCAACAGGTTGCCCGCCCGACAGTCAACCAGCTTATCAAGCTGGAAAACAGTTGGAGAGTAAATCAGAGTTAAGTATGACATTGCAGTGGAAGGCGGAAGGCGGATGGGGGCAGGTGGTTGAACATCAGGTGGAATGGGGGAGTCTGACATTGTGGTGGTGTTCAAGTCAAGGGGTTGGTGAGTAGGGAAGCCAGACATCTCAGTGGGATTTGGGGGGGTGGGGGCATTGGTTGGGTCTTCGTGGGGGGATTGGATGTTGTGGGGTTAGGGGGAGTTGGAGGAGGCGGTGGCGTAGTGGTATTGTCACTGGACTAGTAACCCTTTAGGGGCGGCACAGTGGCGCAGTGCTTAGCACCGCAGCCTCACAGCTCCAGGGACCCGGGTTCGATTCTGGGTACTGCCTGTGCGGAGTTTGCAAGTTCTCCCTGTGTCTGCGTGGGTTTCCTCCGGGTGCTCTGGTTTCCTCCCACATGCCAAAGATTTGCAGGTTGATAGGTTAATTGGCCATTATAAATTGCCCCTAGTATAGGTAGGTGGTAGGGAAATATATAGGGACAGGTGGGGATGTGGTAGGAATATGGGATTAGTGTAGGATTAGTATAAAAGGGTGGTTGATGGTCGGCACAGACTCGGTGGGCCGAAGGGCCTGTTTCAGTGCTGTATCTCTAAACTAAACTAAACTGAGGGTATTGCTCTGGGGACATGGCTTCAAATCCCACCACAGCAGAAGGTGGAATTTGAATTCAATTAATAAATCTGGAATTAAAAAGCTAGTATAATGATGGCCATGAAACTATTGTGGATTGTTGTAAAAACCCATCTGGTTCACTAATGTCCTTTCGGGAAGGAAATCTGCTGTCTTTACCTGGTCTGGCCTGCATGTGACTCCAGACCCACAGCAATGTGGTTGACTCTTACGTGCCTTCTGAAATGGTCTAGCAAGCTACTCAGTTGTACCTAACCGCTACGAAATCAATAAAAAGGAATGAAACCGGACGGACCACCCGGCATCGACCTAGGCACCGGAAATGACAATGGCAAACCTAGCCCTGTCGACCCTGCAAAGTCCTCCTTAGTAACATCTGGGGGCTTGTGCTAAAGTTGTAAGAGCTGTCCCACAGACTAGTCAAGCAACAGCCTGACATAGTTGTACTCATGGAATCATACCTGACAGACAATGTCCCATACACTGCCATCACCATCCCTGGGTATGTCCTGTCCCACCAGCAGGCCAGACCCAGCAGTGGTGATGCCACATCCAGCCGTGAATGGTGATGGACAATTAAACAACTCACTGGAGGAGGTGGCACAGTGGTATACAGTCGGGAGGGATTTGCCCTGGGAGTCCTCAACATCGACTCCGGATCCCATGAAGTCTCATGGCATCAGGTCAAACATGGGCAAGGAAACCTCCTGCTGATTACCACCTACTGTCCTCCCTCAGCTGATGAGTCAGTACGCCTCCATGTTGAACAGTACTTGGAGAAAGCACTGAGGGTGGCAAGGGCACAGAATGTACTCTGGGTGGGGGACTTCAATGTCCATCACCAAAAGTGGCTCGGTAGCACCACTACTGACCAAGCTAGCCGAGTCCTAAAAGACATAGCTGCTCAACTTGGTATGCGGCAGGTGGTGAGGGAACCAACAAGAGGGAAAAGCATACTTGACCATGTCCTCACCAATCTGCCCATCTCAGATGCATTTGGCCATGACAGTATTGGTAGGAGTGACCACCGCACAGTCCTTGTGGAGACGAAGTCCCGCCTTCACATTGAGGATACCCTCCATCGTATTGTGTGGCACTACCACCGTGCTAAATGGGATAGATTTTGAACAGATCTAGCAATGCAAAACTGGGCATCCATGAGGGGCTGTGGGCCAACAGCAGCAGCAAAATTGTACTCAACCACAATCTGTAACCTCATGGCCTGGCAGATCCCCATTACCATCAAGCCAGGAGACCAACCCTGGTTCAATGAAGAGTGCAGGAGGGCATACCAGGAGCAGCACTAGGCATACCTCAAAATGATGTGTCAACCTGGTGAAGCTACAACACAGGACTATCTGTGTGCCAAGCTGCATAAGCAGCATGTGATAGACAGAGCTAAGCGAACCCATAACCAACAGATTAGATCTAAGCTCTGCAGTCCTGCCACATCCAGCCGTGAATGGTGATGGACAATTAAACAACTCACTGGAGGAGGTGGCTCCACAAATATCCCCATCCTCAATGATGGGGGAGCCCAGCACATCAGTGCGAAAGATAAGGCTGAAGCATTTGCAACAATCTTCAGCCAGAAATGTTGAGTTGATGATCCATCTCAGCCTCCTCTTGAAGTCTCCAGCATCACAGATGCCAGACTTCAGCCAATTCAATTCACTCCACGTGATATCAAGAAACGATGGAAGGCACTGGATACTGCAAAGGCTATGGGTCCTGACAATATTCCGGCAATAGTACTGAAGACCTGTGCTCCAGAAATTGTCGCGCCCCCAGTACAGCTACAACACTGGTATCTACCCTGCAATGTGGAAAATTGCTCAGGTATGTCCTGTACACAAAAAGCAAGACAAGTCCAACCCGGCCAATTACCGCCCCATTAGCCTGCTCTGAGTGATCAGTAAAGTGATGGAAGGTGTCACCAATAGTGCCATCAAGCGGCACTTGCTTAGCAATAACCTGCTCAGTGACGCTCGGTTTGGATTCCGCCAGGGCCACTCAGCTCCTGACCTCATTGCAGCCTTGGTTCAAACATGGACAAAAGAGGTGAACTCACGAGGTGAGGTGAGAGTCCTTGACATCAAGGCAGCATTTGACCGAGTATGGCATCAAGGAGCCCTAGCAAAACTGACATCAATGAGAATCAGGGGGAAAACTCTCCGCTGTTTGGAGTCATACCTAGTGCAAAGGAAGATGGTTATGGTTGTTGGAGGTCAATCATCTGAGCTCCAGGACATCACTGCAGGAGTTCCTCAGGGTTGTGTCCTAGGCCCAAACATCTTCAGCTGCTTCATCAATGACCTTCCTTCAATCATAAGGTCAGAAGTGGGGATGTTCGCTGATGATTGCACAATGTCCAGCACCGTTTGCAACTCCTCAGATACTAAAGCAGTCCGTGTAGAAATGCAGCAAGACTTGGACAATATCCAGGCTTGGGCTGATAAGTGGCACATAACATTCGCGCCACACAAGTGCCAGGCAATGACCATCTCCAACAAGAGCGAATTTAACCATATCCCCTTGACATTCAATGGCATTACCATCGCTGAATCCCCCACTAGCAACATCCTAGGATCTACCATTGCCCAGAAACTGAACTGGAGTAGCTATATCAGTACCGTGGCTACTTAAGAGCAGGTCAGAGGCTAGGAGTCCTGCGGCGAGTAACTCACCTCCTGACTCACCAAAGCCTGTCCACTATCTACAAGGCACAAGTCAGGAGTGTGATGGAATACTCTCCACTTGCCTGGATGGGAGCAGCTCCAACAACACTCAAGAAACTCGACACCATGCAGGACAAAGCAGCCTGCTTGATTGGCAGCCCGTCCGCAAACATTCACTCCCTTCACCACCGACGCACGGTGGCAGCAGTGTGTACCATCTACAAGATGCACTGCAGCAACGCACCAAGGCTCCTTAGACAGCACCTTCTAAACCCGCGACTTCTACCAACTAGAAGGACAAGGGCAACAAATGCATGGGAGCAGCACTACCTGCAAGTTCCCCTCCAAGTCACACACCATCCTGACTTGGAACTATATCGCCGTTCCTTCACTGTTGCTGGGTCAAAATCCTGCGACTCCCTTTCAAATTAGCACTGTGGGTATACCTACCCCACATGGACTGCAGCGGTTCAAGAAGGCAGCACAATACCACCTTCTGAAGGGCAATTAGGGATGGGCAATAAATGCCTGACCAGCGATGCCCACATCCCATGAATGAATAAAAAAAAAACATTGGGGATTGAGGGAGTCAACATCACGGTGGATGGAGTGGTGTCGGAGAGTGAGGGATGGGGGGAGTTGGACATTGTGGTGGGGGTGTCAGTCAGTGGTGGGGGAGTGTCGGTCGATGGCGGGGTATAACCAGGAAAGCTTGGTGGGCTGCTCTTTGCTCCTCCTGACCGCAAGCAATGCCGTAATGGTACTTAGCAGAAGGAACATATCCTTCTTGTCTTTCTTTAAGTGCCAGCAGTAAGGTATTAAAAATTCAATTTTGCTCAAAATGTAGCCTCACACAGCCTCGTTGAAATATTTTAGTGATTGACACACGTCCGAAGAGCAGACTGGTTGCCCGCTATCTCCACACGACCAGCCTCCATTAAAACTGGAACTGGGTGGGTCAGGGTCGGGTTGCCCATTTTTGGTTGCTGCTGCTGAGGGCAAGTGGACTTTTGGCGTTTTCTCTTCTACTGCAAGTAGCAAACTATCTAGCCACGGTGCCTTAATTATTGATGTGTTGTGAAGAATGCAAACAATGTGGATTGTCAGGATGTATAATCATTATGCATTGATTAATGCATTCTCTAATGTCTTGATACAATATCAAAAAAGGTCATTCATGTTTAAACTCCCACATTTGTTAAAATTAAATTATGGATTCATTTTTTTCATTCTGCGAAGCTGATACATTTATTCATATTCTGAAATTACTGCATAATTTTGTTTCATGGTATTTATGAAAGGGCACATTGGTACACTAGACTGTTGGTACAGTAAGCATATGTTGGGGAACAAGATAGTGTAGCGAACAATTTCAAAAGGATAGCTGTGGGGCTTTAAGGACCAAGTTAAACATAAAGAAAAAACTTGTATTTTTATAGCGCCTTTCACATCTTTGGGATATACCAAAGCGTTTTACAGCGAATGAAGTACATTTGAAGTGTATTACTGTTGAAATGTAGGAAATGGAGCAGGCAATTAGCACACAGCAATGTGATAATTATCAGATAATCAGTTTTTTAGTAATGTTGGTTGAGGGGTAAATATTGGGCAAGATGCCTGCTGTTCTTTGAATATCACCATGGGATCTTTTATGGTCACCTGAGAGGGAAGACAAGGCCTTGATTTAACATCTTATCCAAAAGAGGGATTGGTTGGTTTACAGCAGTGTTCAAAGATTGTTGCAATCTGGATGTGTGTATATGCGGGAGTGGGGGTGTTTCTGGATCATAGAGTCATAGAGAGATACAGCACTGAAATGTAGATTTCCAGGAAACACTCTAGATTGTCCAGTACTTTATGACTTCCCAGTGAAAGACATGCTTTATCCATTCCAGCTGGCATATATCTGACAGAGGTTTTATCTGCATGTTTTTGTGGGGAATGTTACACTTTGTGTGAGGGAGAATGCATTTCTTTCCATGAGCAGTGCCAGATGTGCTAGCTCAAGATTTGTGAGGGAGATATTAGAGCTTCGAAACCAGGGTTGGCCCCCCCCCCACTCTCTCTGTTCCCTCCTCGATTTCTCTGTCCCCCCCCCACTACCATCTCTCTGTCCCCCCTCTCTCTCTCACTCTCTCTTTGACAGTTGCAGGGAGCAGGAGCGCACAGCGCAGCAGTTTTGTTCTTGGTCAGTTTGTTTAAGAACATCACGCTGTCAATTTCACAGCTGATAGCTGCTGAAGTAGGAACGTGCTTCCCAAGCTGAAATTGAGAAGCACGTTCCTGGTTCAGCAACTGTCAGCTGTGAAACTGACAGCGTGATGTTTTTAAAAGGCCGATTTGCAAGTACAAGACAATGGGAAATTTCCCATCTCTAGTCACGGACCCCTGGTGAGGATGAGGAACAACCCTGGGTACAGTTTACATCTTGGATGCCATCTGCCATTTTGGATGCGGCCTTCTCAGCCCATCCTTACAGGCCAGCAATGCAGTTTTGACAGGCTGACCTGTACAGACATTCCCTGACAGTGGGAATGGTTGTGGTCAGACAGTGAAAATCATGTTTGGATCAAATGCACATACATGAATCTTATACATGCACAGTTATCCATTGTTGTGAAAAGTATGCCCCCAATATTAATGGTGCAGAATCAGCTGTAAGTAAACTGAGAATGATCTGCTGCCCATAATTCTGTGGTATAAATGGGGTACTAAAATAGCCAGGAGACTATTACCACAATGTTTCGTTTTTAATTTGCCATCAATGTGTATGGGTCTGACTCATTGCCTGAATTAATTAGGGTAGAAGTCTTTTACAGTTCAAAACAATTTTTCCCAGAAAAAATGTGTTTGTGTGCATGTGGGTGTGGGTAATGATGAATGAGCTCCACTATTTACTTGACTCACACACTGCCCATTCTTCTCTAGAAAATTTCCGCTAATATGATGATTAAGTTAGCCCAGAGTCAAACATGCAGCCTTTATATAAGTGACTTCGGTGCTCCTTTACTGCTCTCTATAACTAGTGTTAAATTACATTTTTTTTAACAAGTTGAGCCAACCGGGTACAAAATGTTCAGCTCATTTTTAGTGTCAGTGTTAAATAGAATTGGGGCCATTATCTCTTCTGTAACCTGAAAGATGATATTTTACCAATGATAAAAGCAGAAAGGCAGTCAATACCTTTTTATTACATCCTTGAACTCAAATTTTTTTGCAGGGAGGGCCAGTTTGATTTCATCAATGCGTGCTTATCGAAATTATAAGCACTGCATTATAACTTCAGATGGTAATAATGAATAGTGTATTCTCCAGATTCCCTGAAAACGCTGGCTCAATGATAGAATGGATGTTAATGGACTACGATGAAAACTATTTTCTAACACTGGATGATGGCCTTTCAACTAGTCTTGTTTACTATTTCAGTTCAATATAAACATATAGACATGGATCTTTCTCTATGAAGGCAGGAATGATTAGTACCAGTGGCAAATCTATTTGCCTACCACTTGGAAAATTTGGTATTTCTGCTGGTAAAAACCAGAGTAAAACATTGCCACGACTACCTTATAATGTTCAGGCCAGAAATCTAGCTGTTAATGAGACTGTGGGAGAGAGGTTCAGCAATTGAATAATTAGTTTCCAATGAGAAAATATTGGTATTGATTTTGAACTTTGGGTGGCTGAACAGCCCAATCTTGCCAGTGGAAGGTTAGGTTCATTTTCAGAGCCAGGCCTCATCACCATGCCACTGGTAACTGAGGGTGCCAAATAGGCATCCGGTGGCAGTTTGCCAACTCTAGTCTGACACAATATTGGGTAGCCTGGAGGTCAATTGCATCAGCAGGAAGATAAGTCTGGAGTAGGCAAAGCAATTGTGGAGTGCGAAGAGGTAGGGGTGGCAGTGGCCCACATTATTTTTGTGGAGCCAGGAGGGGCTGTCCTACTACTCGTCTTCCCAAAAATAATTTTGCACTTTCCTTTTGGGAGCCTCTTCTGTTGTACGACCCTGTAAAACTGGGTGGACCATGCACAGGTTGTTCATCAATAATGTTAGGATATGAATCTGATTTACAATTTAAAAAGACCCAATGCCTAAAACAGAGAAGCACTCTGCCTATCCAGTGGAAGGCCCCTTTGATGATGGCAATGATCAGAGTGCCAGTGTAAATGGGGTGGTATGCCATTTTTTGGCCACTGCTGCTCAGTATATATGTTAACATTTACCCCATTGTTTTAGTATCTTCATCCTCCATAAATTGAGCATGTAACATAAGTCTTATTCTACAGCTGTATTGTTAGAGAATTAACATGAGATGCTCCCCTGATACCATGCAAATTTAACAGGTGAATAACTGACTGAGTTGTATATTTGGAACAGATTCAGGCTCAATACTCAGTCTGTGTTGAGTTTCCTGACTTCAGTCAGGGCCACTGCTGGCCTCAATGCAAGAAAGAGAAAAATCAGCCAGGGGTCCCAGTCCTGTTCACTAGCTATTGATCCCTGATGGAAATCCATGAGTAAGGATGTGCCTGAAGAAATGATTGGACTTGGGTGTGATGCTCCTTCAGTTGAGTTGCCTATCAACTGCCCCTGTGCCACCCATTTTAAAAGGGCTGCATTTAAATCACTTCTTAAAAATTCTGATGTTTGCTTTCACAAACCAAGCCTGGACTCTCAGGATGGGACTGAAGACTGCAATCAGCCAGTACACCTAATTCCTCATATCATACAGCTGCTGATGATCCACCCAGTTACTAAGAGACTGGGGACACAGGACCTCCTAGCGTTGGGCCACCCTGTCCCTGCCCCCATCCCTAACCCTCCGACACTTTTATGGGGAGGCACAGAAAAAACTATTTCATCTGCTGGGGAAAATAAGAACAACAGGGCATAATCTTGGAATTAGAATTAGAGAATTAGAATTAGGAGTGAAATCAGGAAGCATTTTTTCACACAAAGGGTAGTGGGAAAAGTGGAACTCTCTTGTGAATGCTAGGTTAAATGAAATGGTTAAAATTGAGAGTGATAAATTTTAGTTATGTAAGGTTATCAAACTACCTGGAGCAAAAGTGGGTAAATGTAGCTGAGGTACAGATCAGCCATGGTCTCATTGCAAGGTGAAACAGGCTTGAGGAGCTGAATGGCCTACTCCTATTCGTAGGTTCCTCTGTACATGGCTGACCTTGCTTGGGGTGGGCAAAGGCTCCTTCCCTTAGAATGGCACAGATAATTCCTGATGTAAGGTCAGGACCTGGTGTACCTGCTTTCCAGCCTAATTTGTGGCCATTCCAGTACAGTTCTGCCAGGATTACTGTGGAAATGTGACAGAAGTACCGTAAATTTTCCACACTTTTCTAGAAACAGATTGGTGTTCCATTTATGTTGCAGAGCCACTTCCTGAGGTGGTTCTCCAACACTGACTGCCTGATGATGTAGAAATTGTCCATTTACATTATCATTTGGCTCTTACAGTGCTTGGATCTATTATAATACGATACTTCATGTGTAAACATGCATATATGGGCTGGATGTTGTCCTGGAGCTGGAGCTCCCGGTACCGGGCAGAAACGGTGGAGGAAAGTCTGAGTGTTGCTCTGGTCTTTTTAAATCAAAGTTTCAGGAGCCGGGATCCCTATCCCTTTAAAAATGGGGATCCTGCCTCCAAGAGCTGCAAACCAATCACTGGGCCAGCAGCTCAGCAGTATTGGCAGTGCCACCAGGGCGGTGGCCACTGCTGGTAATGCAGAGACCTCAGACCCAGGCCCAGCACTGGAACTTGGAACTCAAGGTAAGTGAAGTGGGGTCGCTGGGGCCAGTCTGGAAGGCTCCGGCGAGGTGGGGTGCAGGGATGATCGTACAGTACAGGGGGATCCCGTGGAGGAGGGCCCCCCTCCCCCGCCCACAAACCCGCAGGGAGGGCACCTCATTTTACAAGGCATCCTCCCTGTGTGACGGAGGGCCCCCCCACCGCTGCTGGTAGGATCCCAGCGACGGTGGGAAGAGGCCCTTAATTGGCCGTTAATAGGCCACTTAAGAGCCTCAATTGACCACTGGGCAAGAAGGCTGTTGTCTGCCTATCCTGCCCTCTGCGAAGTTCGCTTGGTGACAGGCCCTCCACACCCACCGCACCCCCCACCCCGCCACCACCCGTCAAGATACTCCATGCCCCTGCCTCCGATCCCACCTCAGGGGGCCACACAAAATCATGTAACAGCAGTTATTTTCCTGGGGCCTTGTACCTCCCACTGTTGTTGAGGAAGGCTTGTACTGCTCAATAATGGAATTGTTTCACTGGCCTGTACAAAACAGACAGAAGCACTTGAGTCAACTCTTGCAAGTTTGGAGGACACTGCTGGCAAACCATTAACAAATGTTTTATTATTTTATTATTATGAGAGCATGTAACTGTTAGCAGCTTCAACTGTTAGAAGCTGGATTGTGTCCCTGAGTCTCAGTATTGTCATGGCAGTAAAGGCTAAATATCAGTCCCATTCTATGAGGCATAGAGGTCAGCACTACTGGTTTGCAGCATTCCTGGTTTTCCAGTCAAAAAAATAAAATTAATGACCATCAAGCAGGAGTGGGAGTGAAGTCTCTAAAAATCTACACCTAGATTCTACCTCCGTGTCTGCATCCAGTGCAAAGAGTTCATTCTTGACTGTCAGCCTTGATGGCAGGCATCATTATTGCAGTAGGTTGTTATCTCTTTGAGAAGCTAATGGTCTTTGAACACTGGACACTGTACAGGATCCTTTGGTGCTAATATTGCAATTATCTCATTAGTCATTAAGGATGCTATGGATGTTCTGTTGAGACAGTAATGTTTTGAGACATAAAATGTAGTTTCTTTCTGTCTGTCTGTCTTTCTGTCTGTCTTTCTTTCCAACTTTCTTTCTATCATTCTGTCTTTCTTTAGTGTAGTTATCAGCTCACACTTTCAGCAACTTGCAGGGCAAAGTAATTTTGAGCTGAAAGATGAGGAAAAAGATCTAACAGGACAGAGTAAGACGCCCTACTGCAGCAAATTTTGGGCTAATTTTAATGTAAAGGAAATTAACTTTACATCTCCGAAAATATTTCAAAT
The DNA here is from genome assembly GCF_036365525.1 of Heterodontus francisci. NCBI lineage: Eukaryota > Metazoa > Chordata > Chondrichthyes > Heterodontiformes > Heterodontidae > Heterodontus > Heterodontus francisci. The sequence goes on along the minus strand of NC_090371.1, from coordinate 198,577,035 downwards.
CTATGCTTTCATAGACAGAGGCACTGAATCAAAGATCTCTTCCTATTGGTCTCCAAGGAGATTGCTGGGATACAGCATTCTAAGGCTATGGGATTTCACTTAAATGCTGGAACCCTGGCACCACTATGTGCCTTCTATGTTGTATTTGGATGGTTTGTCCGAATTTGGGAAGTGATGGTATTTATTTCTCTTTCTGCAGCACTCACAGTTAGAAATGAAGAAAACAATGATAACACAATCTTTCATCTTATTTCATAGTGTAACCTGAAACAAGAAGCTCACAATGGGCTATAACTGAGACTTGCACTGCTTTAAATTTTGATGATTTTCTTCCCCCAAACAAAAAAACCCCCAAAGAAATAGATGGCATAAATCATGTCTTTTTGTATTCTGTTTCCACTGCAGGATCAATGGATTCTGAGACCGCAACAGTAGAACTACTATGCATGCACAAAATTTGTGCATCTGTAGTTGTTACAAAGGTGCATTCATAAGTGCTGTTCTAGCCAGTGGCCATCCTGGTATGTAATGGGAAAATTGTATATCTGGGTTGTGTGGACAGACAGAATAAAATGGCAAACCAGATGGCAAGTGGTTCCACTGGCAACCATTTATCTTTGCTATCAGTGGCATTCAGAGACAGGAAATGAAACCATTTTAACGGACAGTGTTCTCTGCCTCAAGAGGCATGTTTACTGTCCCACTTCCCAAAGTAGGCCTAAAATATGAATGGAGTATTGAAGAATGTAGCAAAACCTTTAAAAACTACATAATTTCATGGAAATAGCCATTAGACAGATCATTAAACGTTATTTCTTCTAAATTGGCAAATTAAAATGGAGTTTTGTTTCAACTTATTCAGCTGAGCTGTGGCTAAGTTGGTAGCATTATTGCCTGAGTAACAAGGTTGTGGGTGTTGTGATAGTGTATTTGTTAGTATGTTAAATATAAACATTTAAATGCATGTTTACGCTAATATGTCTGTCATTACAGGAAGTGATGCAATATCAGGTGATTCAGTTCTCTTTCACAGTCAGTTAGCATTTGTAAGTTGAAGCAACAAGTCTCCATTAAAGCTCTGTGTTCAAATCTTTATGTCTGCCCTTCACTTTCATTTGCATTAGTCTAGAAAGACATAATATGGTGACAGCGGTTGTGAGTCGACAGCATTGATCAGCAGCTCAAAAAGACAATTCAAGCCGGAAGCCCTACCTGAAGCACCGCAACTAGATCTCACATCAGGAGAACAATGTCATGAGTAGAGATTGAAGACAATCTGGGCGCACTCCCAGTTTTGCCCCGAGTCGACAAGACAAAAATTAACAGTAGTTTCAGCTGCAGAGATCAGTGCAGCTTTGAGTTTGGCGCCAATTCCTTGCCACTGTCACCGCAATTGCTCACCATTAGCTGATCCCGATGCCAGGGCCCCTCCCACCTCCAAGCTCACAGCCCGCACTGCAGCAACACAATTCAGGGCATAGCTCCTGCTCAGCTCTGCAGACATCACAGCTTGCTGCAACTTTTAAAGTAAGGTTTGCTCCTCAGGGGGAGAAAAGAGTAGAAGGCTTAGACAATGGCAGCCAGATTTCCAGAAATGGACCGGAAAGCATCTGATGTCCCAGGTGAGTTCAAACTGTTTAAGCAGAGAATTGAACTTTGTTTCCTAGACCATGAGGTTGTGGATGCAGAGAAGCAGGTGATAAAAATTAGGATCACCATTCCAAATGAAGGTCTGCGCAGAATCAATATCACTGGTTTATCTGATGCTGACCAGAAGGATCCATCAAAGTTATGGGCAGCATTAGAAAGCCATCTTAGGATTAAAGTTAATTTCAGCGTACACTGCCTGGAACTCCTCATGTGGTATAGACAGAAAGTCAATGAGAACTTGGACGACTATCAACCAATGAAGAGAAAAAGCATGAGAATGCGACTTCTCTGATGCTGAACTCTGGGAATAAATTATGAATTTGGTTATAGCCTCCACTCCTATCAAGTCGTTCCAGAAAGACCTCCTGGAAAAGCCAAAGGGACATTGTGTGGATAGCTTACTACAGGACTGACACAGATATGAGGCAATTATCACAGGGAGACAGTGTTTGCAAGCCTTAGGGCCTGAAGTGCCTGTCGGTACAATATCCAAGGCACCCAGGCTGAACAAGGTGTGCAGTAACTGCAGGCTCTCCCACCAACTGCATAGATGCCCGGCATACATAGACACGTGCAAGGCATATGGCTTTCGAGGACAGTGGACCAAACTTTGCAAAAGGTTCAGCAGCAGGAATGCGGGGAGAAGCTCAAACCTCAGAAGTACGCCACCCAGAGGCAAAGGGAGGCGAGACATTTTCATGCATCACCAAAAGCATAGACCCATTCACGAAATGGGGGAATGCCTCGCCAAAACGGATAAAGTGGATTGAGGTGTAGTCACTACAGGTGAACAGCTATTTCACACAATCGCCTTAATGGAGCAGGTCCATTCCGTTAATAAAATGGAAGGTTTTGCAACACTCCAGCTTGTCTGCCCAAATAAAGCTGGACAACATCGACTGAGAGTGAAGATTGACATAGGTGCAAGTGCCAACACTCTACCTTACTGCATCCTCAATGGCATGTACCACGAGGCATGGAAGTCTTACAATGGCTTGACAATAAAGTGCCTAGGTTCCCTTGACAAAGAATGCAGATACAAAGAGTCAACATGGTCGACTCAGATATTGTACATAGTGGATGTGTCAGGACCAGCGGTAGCAGGGCTGCCAGCGTGCAACAAATTTAACATGGTCACCATCCATGAGCTGACCCAGTCAGAAGACCATAGCAGTCAGAACAGGTGCACACCCATTGGATCGGTACAAGACCTTCCGAGGTTTTCCCCAGACCAGTTTCACATGGTTGGGAATTTCCACAGCGATGCAGTCCTACACCTTAAAGAGATGCAACGCAGTCAATCGGACTGTCACAAAAATGCAGCATGCACATTTGAGAAAAGTTGAAGATGAAACCGAATGGACTGGAAAAACAAGGCATCATGCAACGACTGCAATATCAGATGGACTGGTGTAGTTCCATCACTACTGCAATCAGGAAGGACAGTTCGATTCGACTATGTTTAGATCCAAGGAGGCTAAACAAAGCCTTAAAGAGATGTCCTCATAAGATACCAATGTTAGAAGAGTTAAACCCAACATTTTCTGGAGCAAAACACTTTTCTAAATTAGGCACGAAAAATGGATATTGGTCCGTACACTTGTCAAGAGGGTTGCAAGAGCTAACAATGTTCAGAACTCCCTTTGGCGGTTACTGTTTCCTTGGTTTACCATTTGGACTGTTGATCAGCCAGGATATTATTCAACAGTGTATGGACCAGATAATGGAATGAGTCCCAGGTTCAATGGGTATTGCTGATGACATTGCTGTAGCGGAACATAAAGAAGAAGAGCATAACAGAAACCTACACTTATTAATGGAAACCGCCAGATGCAAAGATTTGATTTTCAACAGCAAAAAGTGCTCCATTAAGGCAGATCACATAAATTTCTTTTGTGCCATTTACTCAAGTTCAGGTGCCCGCCCGGTTCCTGGGAAGATCAAAGACATCAAATCAAAGACATCAAATCAATGCCAACACCACAGGATAAGGATGACCTTCAAAGGCGTCTATTCAACTTCCTTGCTGCATCCATACCGAGCTTCTTGGAGAAGGCATCTTCACTAAGAGAATTGCTGAAGAAAGAAACGCAATTCCTATGGCAGGACGATCACCAACATGTGTTCAGTCCATTGAAACAAGCACTGTCCCATGAGTCATGTCTTCAATACTGTGACCCGCTGAAGGCAACAACATTAGAAGTGGATGCATTGCAGAAAGGTCTCGGTGCATGTCTTCTTCAAGACGGCAAACCTGTCGCATTTGGTTCAAAACGTCTGTCACCAGCACAAGCAAATACTTCAATGTCGTACGAGAGACTCTCGCTCTTATCTTTGGAATCAACAGGCTCCACACATACTTATTTGGAAAAGAGTTCACGGTCAAGACAGATCATAAGGCACTCAAGATGATCTGGAGAAAACCACGCACGAGTGCACCGCTTCGACTCCAGTGGTTATTCATCAATATTCAGGGCTACACATGTAGGGATAGATCTTGTTCTCCCCAAGGTCTTGGGTCCCGTGGCGGTGGGGTGGGCCTGAAGATGGCTCCGGATGAGGCTCGCCAAGGACCTCGACACCCTAAGAGCCCGGCCTGATCCTCCTGGTGGCGGCAAGGCCCATGCGGGTGGGCTGCCATTTTTTCAGCTCAGCGGCAGACTCTATAAAATCCAGCCCGTAAAGTCAGATATAAACCCAATAGTCAGATGATCCGATTGGACAATCTAAGCAGACTGTCCAACCCTGGGAAGGTGCGAGAAGTGCCATTCAACTTCAAGGTGGACGGTTTTTGTGCAAGTTTGGAGAATGTCTACAACGTAGATCCCATGTGCTTCAGTCAAAACCAGAGACAGAAGCTCCAGAGGTAAACTTCTCAAGACCCCAAACTCTGAGCTCTATGGCAAATCGTTGTAGAGGGTTGGCCTGAGACCATTCAAGAGATCTCTGTGGATCTGAGAACATATTGGTCACATAAAGATGAAATCGGTATATCCAGTGAAGTTCTATTCAAAGGACGCCAGGTAGTCATCCCAGCGACACTTCAGTCTGACATACTTGGCAGCTCCACCAAGGACACATGGAAATAGAAAGAATGGGACAATTTGCTAGTGAGTCAGTATTCTGGCCCAGCATCAACAAGGACATTGACCAGATGGTGAGATGTTGTGACGCGTGTCAGGAACACCAGACTGGTCAATAAAAAGAGCCCCTTGAACTGCATGACATTCCATCATCACCATGGATCAAGATAGCAACCGATCTGTACTCTGTGGGCAGAGAAGACTATCTGCTAGTGATTAAATATCACTCCAAATTTCCCATTGTGCAGAAGCTTCGAGACATATTGAGTACAGCAGTGGCCAACACTGTTAGTGCCATCTTTAGTCTTTTTAGTGCCCTGGTAGAAGTGGTCTCTGACAACGGCCCACAATATATGGGAAAACTGTTCCAGGATATGTGCGAATGGTGGACCATCAACCATTTCACTTCATCATCCCGATATCCACGTTCGAATGGGATGGCTGAACGTATAATCAGGACCGTCAAATTGCTGATAAAGTGTTCGGAAACCAGGCAAGATATCCAAGTTGCATTACTGCGTCTTCACGCAGCACCATTAGACTCCAGATTGCCATCACCTACTGAGATTATATTTGGTTGGCCAGTGATGACCACACTACCAAGCTATCATCTCACCAAGTTGTCCTTGATCAGCAGACTAGTTATGTCAGAAACCAGAAAAGATGAAAGACGCACAGGACGTGCATGCAGGTGTAGAATTACCACCACTATATGTTGGCCAGAACGTGAGGGTCTTTCGCCCGCAAGGACAGACATGGATCCCAGCAGAGTGTCCACTGTGTACAAAGAAACACATTCGTATGAGGTGACAACACCAAATGGTGCGATACTGTGAAGGAATTGAGCTTAACTCAGGGGACTCTGCAAGCTACGCACAAAGTGACCAACCAGCATTGCCTACGCATACCCGCGTACGTTTTAAAGATGAAGAGACAACAAGCCATACACCGACAACTGAGGACAATCCTCCCAAGCACAATTTTCAGGAGGAGAGAATGGATGGTTCGAGAACACACCCACGTGTTATTGTCACAAGGTCTGGTCAAGCCAGCTGATGACCAGTATGTTTCCAAACGAAGACAAAACTTGGAAGAGGAGTGTTCCAAATGTTCTTGTTACAGTTGACTGTTTAATGTAAATGGTTATAATTGTCAAATTTCTTATCTCATAAGGGTTGCTTATTCCTATACATATTAATGTTGTAATATATGGGGTTGTTATTTAAGGGACGGGGTTGTTGTGATAGTGTATTTGTGAGTATGTTAAATATAATCATTTAAATATATGATTATGCTAATATGTATGTCATCACAGGAAGTGATGCAATATCACATGATTGGTTCTTTTGCGCAGTCAGTTAGTACATGTAAGCTTACACAACAAGAAGTCTCCATTAAAGTTTTACATTCAAAACTTTATGCCTGCCCTTAAGCTTCATTTGTATTATTTTAGAAAGAGATAAAACAATATTGGATTCAAGTCCCACTCCAGGATTTGAGCACAAAAATCAAGGTTGACGGTCCAGTGCAGTACTGAGGGAATGCTGCACTGAAGGAGGTGCCGTCTTTCAGATGAAACTTTAAACAAGGCCCCTCAGATGGAAGTAAAAGTTCCCGTGGCATTATTTTGAAGAAGTGCAGGGGAGTTATCTGCTTCCTCGCCAATATTTATGTCTGAATCACACAAAAGCAGATTATCTGGTCTTATCACATTACTGTTTGTGGGAGCTTGCTGCGTGCAAATTGGCTGCCACATTTCGAAACAGTGACTACATTTCAAAAAGTACTTCATTGGCCGTAAGCGCTTTGAGATGGGGGTAATGAAAGGCACTATGTAAATGCAAGTCTTTCTTTTCTTCTTTTAGGTTTTAATTGACAATTCTGCTTCCGCTTCCTCCTCCTGCTCCATAGATATGGACATTTTGGAATGTTAGGGCCAAAAGATGTGTTAGTATGAAATCCCCTCAACTGAGTGCAATTTTGAACTGTGTCACAATGCAGAATCTTTACAAGCAATTTTAAGCACAATGGCAATCTAAACTTAGCAGGTAATGATATTTTGTCAATACAGAAAAAGTCTCCCTGTAGAAATTGCACTTTGAAGGACATTTCCGACATTCACTCTTTGTATATAACATGAATTGGTACAGTGAGTTCAGATAAAGATTTAAAAAAATCACTGAAAGTGTCTTTTTTTAATGCTTGGATGATATGATACAATTTCTCAATTAGTATTCTGATTCCTCCAGGCAGCCAGCGGGCAATGTTCAAACAGGCCATGCGGCACTGGGAGAAACACACATGTGTTACTTTCATCGAACGAGCAGATGAAGAAAGTTACATAGTCTTCACGTACAGGCCATGTGGGTAAGCAAAAGCTGTTTTTTTGTCAGCAATTTTAATTTGTTAACAAGCTGGACCAAACACGCATTCAAGTCTAAATTCATTATGTTTTCTGTAATGTTAACCCAGAGCATTATTTAAATTGCTTAACAGAAGGCCAAAAACTACAGAGGCTTCTTTGAGACAAGTGGCTGAAATCTGTTTAGCAAGCATCAATTAGCCATTCTTCTTGGGATTTTCTCAGCAATAATCCTTTTGCTACCATTTATTTCATTATATGAAGCTGAAAGGAAATTTTTTCGGCCAAGATACGAACCCATAAATACGTGTGGTGCCATGATTTACTGTCAGCCATTTGTTGATCTTTGCCTGACACAGTTGATCAATAAGACAGCATGAAATAAAATTAATGACTATTACAAATAGGCTTGGAAGTAAACTGCTACCTGCACCTACATAGACTACATGGATCATGGGGCACTATGCCAGGCTGGCATCCTGTGGCTATAAGCTTCACATTTAATATGGTTTACTGTTTCTTTACTGTGCATGTCAGATGTTATTATGTGGCATTTTAAGCATTATATATAATTCTAGGTCTTCTAAGAGGGATTTGGGAAAATGACTGGCCATGAATAGATGGGGGGAATTTTATGCAGTCCACCGTGGTGGATTTGGTGGCGTATGGGGAGATATAATTAGGTGAGAGGTGTTTTTCAGATTCCTGACGGCAAGATATTTTAGAGGAATTAAGTTGTTGGTGGGTTTGCGCCATTCCGGGGTTCTCCCAGTGTGGTGGCGGATTGTAGCTTTGCATTCATTTACAAGCCATGAATACTCATTACCCTATGCTTGGTTAGGATTTAGTCCTACCTATTAAATTGACTGAATGGCGAGCGATATTCCTGTGCGACCCGGTTCACGAATGTTTCAACGTGGTCTGCAACAGTTGGATTTGTGCAGTTGAGTCTCAGGACTGTGCTGTTCTCTCTTTCACTCAGCCATTAAACTAACGCCAGCATTGGAATGGATGTTTGCCTCCAGGCTCGGCACCAGCAAGGATGAATCATCTAGGGATGGCAGCGACGACATTGGCAGGGCCTACATAGAGGAGCAGGGAGAGTAGTCGGGGAGGGAAGGGTGGGGTCCTGTGTGCATGGAGGAGCAGGGGAAGGAGGAAGGCAGAATCCAGGGTGTGTAGTGGCTGATTTTGATGATGAGGTTGGTTGTGTACAGTTTCAGGGGATGGTGAGTTGATGTGTTCCTGTCAGAAAACTGATGGTCATGAGAGGCCTAAAATGAGGGAGGATCGTTGTCGTCGCCGGGATCCTGTGTGTCCACATCAGGGAATTGACTGGCAGAAGGTACAATCAAAGTCACGGTGGGCAATTGTATATGGCAGGGGGAGATGGTTGAGATTTAGAGTTGGGTATTCGAGGTCATCATAAGAAGGATTGGGAATCTGTAACTATATCAAGGTGGATTCTTGGAGGTTCAGGGTGAGAGTCAGAAGTTGGATGGTGACTGAAATAGGGAGAGGGGGAGGAATGGCATATATAAATTGATGATGAGCCGGTCCATGGTATTGGAGGGGGAATTTCTATGATAACAGGGGGAAGGGTAAAGGTTAAGTTGGGTGAGTCAAGGGTGACGGGTGCAGGCTGGAAGGTGGCAAGAGGAGGTTGGAAGGTGGACAAACTTGCCTGGTATCACAGATGCAACATTTTCTGGAAGAAGAATGCAAACCACGTGTCCAATCAAGAAATGCAAGTCGATTGACGGGAGACAAATGATGGTGGGTGGGAGTTCCTGCTACATGCAAATATAAGGCACATAACAGCGATCTGCTCATCACTTTCATGGCTCCGCTGAATGGCAGAAGAAGGATGGTTTTACAACATTCTTCTCGTCTCAACAGTTGAAAAGCTGCAAAGACACACAATCTGTCCTCTAACACACAAACAGTTGGAGAGGGAGAAACTGAGGAGGGATCTTGGCGATGAACAGATGATGCCTCAACAGGAGCAGCAGACAGCACAAGAGGGTGAGGCTGCTCAGAGTGAAGACAACCAGGAAAGGCATTATCAAAGATGGGCACTGGTGTGTCATTGTATCCTCAGGACAATCACGCATTACCTTCAGATGTCAGAGAGGCAATGCCAGAGAAGCATGAGGATGTGACTTGCAATGGCGACAGAAATGTGTACGATCATTCAGCATTACCTGCAGCCGCTTGTTTTTATTGGGAACCCCATGCCACTTACCCTCAAGCTTACTATTGCACTCAATTTCTTTGCTACCAGGGATCAACAGGCGTCATATGTGGCATTTCGCAGTCTGCGACCCACAGGTGCATCAAACAGGTGACCAATGCCCTTCTTCGACATGCCAATGCTTTCATCTATTTACCTGTAGACGAGGACAGCCAAGTAGCAAGGTCTTCGGCCTTCGGTGCCATCTCTGGGTTTCCGAGAGTGCAAGAGGTGATTGACTGTACCCATGTGGCCATTAGAGCTCCCTGGGATCAGCCTGCTGTGTTGGTTAATCGCAAAGGCTTCCACTCTTTAAACGTGCAACTGGTTTGTGACCACAGGAGAAGAATCATGCATGTTTGCACACGTTTCCCAGGGACCTGTCATGACTCCTACATTTTGAGGAATTCCCAGCTGCCTGCAGTTCTTGAGGAACCAGCCGACGTGGACGGATCCATCCTGGCTGACAAGGGTTACCAACTTTGTACATGGTTGATGACATCAGTACGTCATCCCCAAAGTGCTACTGAGGAGAGGTACAATGTCTCGGATCGAGTCCACAGGATTCTTAAGGGGGAGGGGGAGCAGCCAGAGGTCGTGGTACATATTGGTACCAATGACATAGCTAGGAAAAGGGATGAGGACCTGAAAAGCGAAGATAGGGAGTTAGGTTGGAAGCTGAAAGGCAGGACGAGCAGAGTAGTAATCTCAGGATTGTTACCGGTGCCACGTGCTAGTGAGGCTAGAAACAGGGAGCGAGTGCAGCTGAACACGTGGCTACGGAACTGGTGTAGGAGGGAGGGATTCAGATATGTGGATCATTGGGATACCTTCTGGGGAAGGTGGGACTTGTACAAGAAGGACGGGTTGCATCTGAACTGGAGGGGCACCAATATCCTGGGCGGGAGGTTTGCTAGAGCTCTTCGGGAGGGTTTAAACTAGTTTGGCAGGGGGATGGGAACCGGAGCCACGGATCAGTGGATGGGGTAGCTGTTGAACAGGCAGATACCGAGTGCAGAGTCTGTGAGGAAGGTTAGACAGTTGGCAGGGCAAAGTTGCAGCCAGTATGATGGGTGGAAGTGTGTCTATTTTAACGCAAGAAGTGTCAGGAATAAGGGTGATGAACTTAGAGCATGGATCAGTACTTGGAGCTACGATGTTGTGGCCATTACGGAGACGTGGATATCACAGGGGCAGGAATGGATTTTGGATGTTCCGGGGTTTAGATGTTTCAAAAGGAATAGGGAGGGAGGTAAAAGAGGTGGGGGCATGGCATTGTTAATCAGGGATAGTATCACAGCTGCCGAAAGGGAGGTCGTCGAGGAGGGTTTGTCTACTGAGTCATTATGGGTGGAAGTCAGAAACAGGAAAGGAGCAGTCACTTTGGGAGTTTTCTATAGACCCCCCAATAGCAACAGAAACATGGAGGAACAGATTGGGAGGCAGATTTTGGAAAGGTGCAGAAGTAACAGGGTTGTTGTCATGGGTGACTTCAACTTCCCTAATATTGATTGGAACCTCCTTCGTGCAAATAGTTTGGGTGGAGCAGTTTTTGTCAGGTGTGTCCAGGAAGGTTTCCTGACTCAATTATGTAGATAGACTGACTAGAGGGGAGACTATGTTGGACTTGGTGCTTGGCAACGAACCAGGCCAGGTGGCAGATCTCTCAGTGGGAGAGCATTTTGGTGATGGTGATCACAACTCCCTGACCTTTACTATAGTCATGGAGAGGGACAGGAGCAGACGGGATAGGAAAATATTTAATTGGGGGAGGGGGAATTACAATGCTATTAGGCAGGAACTGGGGAGCATAAATTGGGAACAGATGTTCTCAGGGAAATGCACGACAGAAATGTGGAGGTTGTTTAGGGAGCACTTGCTGCGACTGCTGGATAGGTTTGTCCCGATGAGGCAGGGAAGGAATGGTAGGGTGAAGGAACCTTGGATGACAAGAGATGTGGAACAGTGAGTCAAGAGGAAGAAGGAAGCTTACTTAAGGAAGCAAGGATCAGACAGGGCTCTAGAGGGTTACAAGGTAGCCAGGAAGGAACTGAAGAATGGACTTAGGAGAGCTGGAAGGGGACATGAAAAAGTCTTGGCGGGTAGGATTAAGGAAAATCCCAAGGCGTTCTACACTTATGTGAGGAACAAGAGGATGGCCAGAGTGAGGGTAGGGCCGATCAGGGATAGTGGAGGGAACTTGTGCCTGGAGTCGGAGGAGGTAGGGGAGGTCCCAAATGAATACTTTGCTTCAGTATTCACTAGTGAGAGGGACTTGGTCGTTTGTGAGGACAGCGTGGAACAGGCTGATATGCTCGAACAGGTTGAAGTTAAGAGGGAGGATGTGCTGGAAATTTTGAATGATATGAGGACAGATAAGTCCCCGGGGCCAGACGGGATATACCCAAGGATATTACGGGAAGCGAGGGAAGAGATTGCTGCGCCTTTGGCGATGATCTTTGCGTCTTCACTGTCCACTGGAGCAGTACCGGATGATTGGAGGGTGGCAAATGTTGTTCCCTTGTTCAAGAAAGGGAATAGGGATAACCCTGGGAATTATAGACCAGTCAGTCTTACGTCGGTAGTGGGCAAATTATTGGAGAGGATTCTGAGAGACAGGATTTATGATTATTTGGAAAAGCACGGTTTGATTAGCGACAGTCAGCATGGCTTTGTGAGGGGCAGGTCATGCCTCACAAGCCTTATTGAATTCTTTGAAGATGCGACAAAACACATTGATGAAAGAAGAGCAGTGGATGTGGTGTATATGGATTTTAGCAAGGCGTTTGATAAGGTTTCCCATGGTAGGCTCATTCATAAAGTAAGGAGGCATGGGATTCAGGGAAAGTTGGCCGTCTGGATACAAAATTGGCTGGCCCATAGAAGTCAGAGGGTGGTAGTAGATGGAAAGTATTCAGCATGGAGCTCGGTTACCAGTGGTGTTCCACAAGGATCTGTTCTGGGACCTCTGCTCTTTGTGATTTTTATAAATCACTTGGATGAGGAAGTGGAAGGCTGGGTTAGCAAGTTTGCCGATGACACGAAGGTTGCTGGAGTTGTGGATAGTGTGGAAGGCTGTTGTAGGTTGCAACGGGACATTGACAGGATGCAGAGCTGGGCTGAGAAGTGGCAGATGGAGTTCAACCTGGAAAAGTGTGAAGTGATTCATTTTGGAAGGTCGAATTTGAATGCGGAATACAGGCTTAAAGACAGGATTCTTGGTAGTGTGGAGGAACAGAGGGATCTTGGGGTCCATGTCCATAGATCGCTCAAAGTTGCCACCCAAGTTGATAGGGTTGTTAAGAAGGCGTATGGTGTGTTGGCTTTCATTAACAGGGGGATTGAGTTTAAGAGCCGCGAGGTTATGCTGCAGCTCTATGAGGCCCTGGTTCGACCACACTTGGAATATTGTGTTCAGTTCTGGTCGCCTCATTATAGGAAGGATGTGGAAGCTTTAGAGAGGGTGCAGAGGAGATTTACCAGGATGCTGCCTGGACTGGAGGGCATGTCCTACGAAGAAAGATTGAGGGAGCTAGGGCTTTTCTCATTGGAGCGAAGAAGGACGAGAGGTGACTTGATAGAGGGGTACAAGATGATGAGAGGCATAGATAGAGTGGATAGTCAGAGACTTTTTCCCAGGGTGGAAAGGGCTATCACCAGGGGGCATAATTTTAAGGTGATTGGAGGAAGGTTTCGGGGAGATGTCAGAGATAGGTTCTTTACACAGAGAGTGGTGGGTGCATGGAATGCGCTGCCAGCGGTGGTAGTAGAAGCAGATACGTTAGGGGCATTTAAGCGACTCTTGGATAGGTACATGGATGATAGTAGAATGAAGGGTAAGTAGTTAGTTTGATCTTAGAGTAGGTTAAAGGTTCGGCACAACATCGTGGGCTGAAGGGCCTGTACTGTGCTGTACTGTTCTATGTTCTATGTTCTAATGTCGCTCACGCATCTACCAGAGCCATCATTGAGCACACCATTGGCATGCTGAAAATGCGATTCCGTTGCCTTGATTGGTCTGGATGGGCTGATCAGTACGCGCCACAGAGGATGTCACAAATAAATGTCTGCTGTGCCTTGCACACCTTGCAATTAGACATGGCAATATTCTGCAGGCGGAGGAACAGGAGGAAAAGCAGTCTTCCTGAGATGAGGATGACTATGAAGAGGGTGAGGAGGAGCAACAATGACAACGATGCCATCATCAATATGAGGGCCATGGAGAGACATGCAAGGGACATCAAGGAGAACCTCTTTTATGCACATTTCAGCTAACAATAAGCCATATCATCAAGGAACGTTGGGAAGAGAAACATAACAATTCCCCATAGAAATTCCCTTTTGCATGAGGTGTTCTTCATCTCTGCAATCTTAACAAAGTGTGGCTGAACTTTCATGTGATTGGCATTTGAAATCATCCATGGGCTACGATGAATGCAACCACGCGCCACTGCAAGCAGCATTAAGTTATGACCGAGAAAACAAAAGTAAGGTATGACAGTATTGGAAAAAGTTATCAATCATCAATAGGAAAACAGCCATCATTGAAGATTGAAGTCTAAAATTCCATTGAGATATGGACACTGGACATTTCCTGAGATGCTTTGCAGACATCATTGCGTTCCTGCCATAGGCCTCCAAAAAACTTCTTTGTATCCATCTGTAACCAGGCAAAACATTACTGAGAGTAGATCAAATTTTGCAAGAAATAAAATGTTTCAATACATCTTTGCATTCGTGAACATTTCTACATCACCCGTGCAACCTTCATGTTCAAAACATTTTCAATTTTCTTTTTCTCCCACTACATCTAGGTGCTACCCCGACATTAGCAGCTGAGCTGGAGGCTGTCTGCTCAGTGCAATGCCCCGTTGCCGTGGATGTCCATGGAGGGCGTCCTGTGGAGGAACGGGGTCTTGATGGCTCCATCCTATTGGGGCTTTGCAGCAATCCTGCTTGAGTATCCCCTGTGTGCTTGCCTGCTGGAGGCAAGGGGGTTAGTGTCGCAGGGGAGGACAACACCACTTACCCTGGGGGTGTCCTGAGAGAAAGACCCCGGGTCAGCTGGCACGCACTCCTCCTCCATCTGTAAGCATGATGGCATCTGCCTGTCTCCCTGAGGGGAAGCAGCACCTGAAGGGAGGTCTAGGTTCCTCATCCCTCTCTCGCTTAGACTCTGCTGCATGGAGCCCAGGGCAACAGTGATGGAGTGCAGTTCAGATCACATATGGTTCGACTGGTCAACCAGACTCACCACAGAGCTCGCCAGACTGTCTACTGAGGAACCCATACACTCAAATGCCTGCAACATGGCAGACATCATGTTTTGCATTGACTCCTCCATGGCATGCGCAAAGCCACGCATAAACTCAGGCACATCCGACATATTTTCCACATGGCTTTGCTGCACATCCAGCAGACTTCTCGTAGCAACAAACAGAGGATCATCATGAGTGTGGGCTGTGCAAGGGCCTGGTCCCCAGCAGTCCTCCAATTGTCAGGAGACCCAGCTGGCACAGCTCCCTCTGTTGCTGGACTGTGTCCGTGTCATGCACACCAGCTTGTGACCCAGATTCTAATCTTAACCCCCCCCCCCCCACTGTTGATGTATCTGCACTGGTGGAGGTGGAAGAAGGTGCATTCTCTGGGGAATTGGCTTCTTCTTCCTCCGCAGAGGAGGATTCTTCGGCCACGTTGCATTCTGTGACTTGAGTGCAGGCGCCTGCAGTGGAGACACAAATAGAGGCACTTTAAACATGCGCTTCACATGAGTTCACACAATTTCCTTCAGTTTCCACATATGGCTGCAAAAGCAGAGATGACACTTCATCCTTAGGTCTTGTGGCTCCTGCCTCACCATCCTCACCATCTCTGCTTGCCCTGCCTCCCTCCTCTCTCGCGATCTCAGATGCCTCCTCCTCAGCTGTGGTCAGCAGACTGAGGTCAGGGACCCCTCCTCCCATTCTAGCATACTCGTGCTGGTTGTGGCTTCGTTTCACCTGCAGCAGACAGTGCAGATTTAATGACATGGCAAATGATGCATCACAACCATTGCATACATGTATCAAGATCATTCATTCTGCATTGGCTTTCACATGACACATCCAATCACATGAACAATGCCAATCTTCATCATTTAGTAAATGCCACCAAGGCTGCTCATGTATTCCACTGCATTCTTTGTGTACCGTCTGCCTTAAAGACACAGAGCCATGGAAGAAAACAATGGAGCAGCCTCGCCAGCACCACTTACTTTCGCAGATCTGAGCAAGTCATTGATTTGTTTGTGGCACTGCACTCATGTTTTTCGCGTTACCCCACGACTTGAGACCTCCTCCGCTACCTCCATCTGGTCACCTTGGTAAGGAGGGAGGGTCCTCAGACTTCATCGGCAGGAAAGGGAACCTCCCACCTTTCCCTGATGGCCCAGAGGAGAACCTGCAGGGAGGCATCATTGAACTGTGGAGCAGGACGCTGCCTCCTGGCTGCCATTTGATTCACTTTGGTTGTCAGGAATATAAATGATATGCAGTTGGTGGTGAGTAAAGTCCTCTTGGGTATAAAACTGAAACCTGACCCGGGCTCGACCAGACCACAGCCAACCCAAACACAACCTGGGCCCGATTCCTTTCATTTTTTTTTGCGCCTGACCCGACCCGACCCGACCCGACCCGACCCGACCCGACCCGACCCAAATATCGCAGTAAATTTAATGATATCAAACATGTTATTGTGCTGCACCTTGTCCTAATGGTAATACTTGTGATCCTGTTCATCCGTTCCGGCAGCTGGCTATTCCTGCAGATGGAGTTCTGGGGAATCATGGGTGAGCTTGATCCCATGAGTTCCCAGAGGCAATAGTGTTCAGCACAATC
This sequence comes from Heterodontus francisci, assembly GCF_036365525.1. Classification (NCBI taxonomy): domain Eukaryota; kingdom Metazoa; phylum Chordata; class Chondrichthyes; order Heterodontiformes; family Heterodontidae; genus Heterodontus; species Heterodontus francisci. The sequence goes on along the minus strand of NC_090371.1, from coordinate 198,560,832 downwards.
TGACCCAAGCTCGAATGTTGGACTCAGAATATAGACCCGACCCGACCCGACGCGGACCCGACACATGTCGTTGGGTCTAGTCGGGTTTGGGTCGGGTAGCCAGGCTTTAGTGGTGAGATTCAAAATTAAGGGAGGGAAAAACATTTTGATTTCAGTAAAAGCTTCAATTTAAGTTAATATGAAGATACTTACATGAAAGGAATGCTGCTGATCCTTGAGGCTGCAAGCACAGAATGTTTTATTTCTGTGGCGATCCTGGTGTTTGGGGCAGTGATGGCGGGTTCCACCAATATATGCATAAGCCTAACTGACACGGAACACAAAAGTCCGAGTGTATCAGGCCTGTGTCCTCAGTACCTTGCTCTACGGCAGCGAGGCCTGGACAACGTATGCCAGCCAAGAGCGACGTCTCAATTCATTCCATCTTCGCTGCCTTCGGAGAATACTTGGCATCAGGTGGCAGGACTATATCTCCAACACAGAAGTCCTTGAAGCGGCCAACATCCCCAGCTTATACACACTACTGAGTCAGCGGCGCTTGAGATGGCTTGGCCATGTGAGCCGCATGGAAGATGGCAGGATCCCCAAAGACACATTGTACAGCGAGCTCGCCACTGGTATCAGACCCACCGGCCGTCCATGTCTCCGTTATAAAGACGTCTGCAAACGCGACATGAAATCGTGTGACATTGATCACAAGTCGTGGGAGTCAGTTGCCAGCATTCGCCAGAGCTGGCGGGCAGCCATAAAGACAGGGCTAAATTGTGGCGAGTCGAAGAGACTTAGTAGTTGGCAGGAAAAAAGACAGAGGCGCAAGGGGAGAGCCAACTGTGCAACAGCCCCAACAAACAAATTTCTCTGCAGCACCTGTGGAAGAGCCTGTCACTCCAGAATTGGCCTTTATAGCCACTCCAGGCGCTGCTTCACAAACCACTGACCACCTCCAGGCGCGTATCCATTGTCTCTCGAGATAAGGAGGCCCAAAAGAAAGAAAAGGACATTGAATAAACAGATCAGTTTTACAAACAGTGGGTGATGCCTCCAAATAATCAGTCTCCCATTCTAGGTTGGGGCTGAGCAAAATTATACATGAGAGACACAGACAGAGAGCAATCTTGTATTTTCTGCCTATGCCCCACTGCATGATCCCACGTGTTCCCTGTGTCTGCCGCCGCATGGCTAATTTAAATACAAAATCGCGTGGGAAATGGGATTTGCGGCAGGAGCAGAAGTTATGACAACTTCTGGTCCCACCATCAGGAATGCTGCAGCAGTCATAAGATTTCCCCCCGTGAAATCTAAACAAGTATGGGCAGCACAGTGGCGCAGTGGTTAGCACCGCAGCCTCACAGCTCCAGGGACCCGGGTTCGATTCTGGGTACTGCCTGTGTGGAGTTTGCAAGTTCTCTCTGTGTCTGCGTGGGTTTTCGCCGGGTGCTCCGGTTTCCTCCCACATCCAAAGACTTGCAGGTTGATAGGTAAATTGGCCGTTGTAAATTGCCCCTAATGTAGGGAGGTGGTAGGGAATATAGGATTACTGTAGGGTTAGTATAAATGGGTGGTTGTTGGTCGGCACAGACTCGGTGGGCCGAAGGGCCTGTTTCAGTGCTGTATCTCTAAATAAATAATCACTTCCATTGTACCTGAGAATGAATTGTCCTCTAACAGGAAGTTAGAAAACTGGAAGTTTATACCATGTCCAAGCTAAATTGAAAAGTGGTTACCTGTGCTTTGTGTTACAGGCAGAAAATACAAGATTGCTCTCTGTGTCTCTCATGCTTCATTTTGCTCAGCCCCAACTTGGAATGGGAGACTGATTATTTGGAAGCATCATCCCCTGTTTGTAAAGCTGATCTGTTTATTCCAATTTCATATCAAGAAATTGTAGTGGAAATGTTTTTTTCCTGGGCAAGTCCTTTGGGCTTATGCATATGCTCCAGCAGCATCTGTTTGAGGAATGATGGTTAACTTTGCATTTCAACTTCTGCATGAAATTCCAGGAATTATTATCCATGAGAAATAATGATGTATGGTGTTTCCCTGCCAGTATTCTCTGCAGACTATTGGGATTGATACAGATTGCTGAAGTATAGCTGCAGCAACTTAATGTTTCTGGTGTGTGGATGCCTGGCTTAATGGTTGCGTACTCCTGTTTCAATGTTGAGAGTTGGACTTTGGCATGGAATGGAGTATTAGCATCAAGTCGAATGGTCTGCAGGATTCTGAACTGTACAAGTCCTGGAGGAAAAGATGGGTTTGTTCTGCAGCCTGCCAAACAGTGACATGGACATCTTGAAATTATACTGTGATTTACTAGCGTATGAACACTTGATGCATTCATATAAAATTTTGCTCTTTGTTATTTCAGCAAAAGCATTTGAACTTTTATTTCAAATGAATTATAAAGTCTATTTAAAGTTATAGGGAAAGGAACTTCAGACAAATGTGATAAGTATTCATACTCTAGCATCACAGTATATTTCAGGATCTGCCGTTTGAATAATAGGATAAATCGATGAATCTTTGGCTCTTTTTCTTTACTCCTGAAGGCGTCCATTCTTGGTTTTGGTTCCATGAAGTTTAGCACCTCCCTTTGTTGGCCAACTTGCCATTCTTCATGTTTTGCTCTAGATGGTGAATGCTGGCAGGCAATTTTATCATTGGCGCATCATTGTCAAACCTGAACCGACCCTCACCTGACATGCAAACACATGCACATTTTCCCCAGGGGAGCATTATATTGTGAGCAAGAGCAGGAGCTGCAGTTTATTTTCTTCCCGTCCCATTGTTGATGAGGCCAAGTAGCACTTAAACTGCTAATCTGGTAAGGGTCAGCTAACAAGGTATGGAGCTGTGTGACTTAGAATTACACTGGACTGTGCCCTCTCCAACTAAACCAAGAAATGTATTGATGCTGTGCCTATTTCTCAGGCACTAAGCCATCCACTGAGCACGCATACTCACTTTGCAGTGGAAGTGCAGTGCCCATCGTAATGCATCAGGTTGCTCCATAGGTGTCCAGGTGCACATTGGCAGTATGTAAAGCGATCATTAAAACATTAAATAAGGGTCCCATGCTTGTTGTAGGAATCTTTTGTCATATTGGTCTGACCCAGTGCCTGCGTTGCCACATAAAAAACTTGCTCAGCAACTCCTAATGCTAACATTCAGGAAGGACCCTTTAACTGTGCTATGTAAAGGACTGATCCAATACCTATAGGTTAGTTGCTGGTTTGTTCTGTCAGGCTGCTGGTTAACGAATCTCAAAACTTCCTTTACAAAGGAGCTATCGCCGAGCCACAACTCAAGCCCCAAACCAGGGGCACCTCTGTCTGTGGCTCTCAAGGTGACCATGGCTCTTAGCTTTTATGCAACAGGCTGCAATCATTGACATCAGCAACATTTCACAGATGGCACTAAAATAAAAGCAAAATACTGCGGATGCTGGAAATCTGAAATAAAAACTGAAAGTGCTGGAAATACTCAGCAGGTCTGTCAGCATCTGTGGAGAGAGAAACAGAGTTAATGTTTCAGGTCAATGACATTTCATCTGATGAAAGGACACAAACTTGAAACATTAACTCTGTTTCTCTCTGCACAGATGCTGCCAGACCTGCAGAGTATTTGCAGCACTTTCTGTTTTTATTTCACAGATGGCAGTTCACTGTTATACCAGGGAGGTCACAGAGGTTCTCCACGCCAGATGGAACACCAACATTTCTTTTGTTATGGGCATCGTGAAGTAGGATGTGAGAGCACTCAGCTTTCCCTTCATTGCAAGCTTCTCCAGTGTGCAAATCTAAACAACAACGCAAAATCCAGAACTAAGTACAAAATTATCAAACAACTCAATTCCATCTGTATCCAATAGTTAACAAAAATAATTAAAATCATCCTGTGTGAGCCCTTAGTACCTGTCTTCGGTGCCTATTTATCTTTGCTGGTACTCCTATAAAGTATTTCCCCAGTGGCTACAGCTTGGGAGATGGAAGACTGCTGAGCTTCCATTGAGGATTCTTCAGATGACCAGGGGATGACCTCAAGCAGTACTGGGCCTTAATGGCCCCACTTCAAACTACAATGTCTTGCCATGCACTAATTGGCTGTGTGGCATTAAAAAGAATACTGGCAGAGTGGCTGGCGGGGGAGCAGATATGCTGTCCTCCTGAGAGAGGACAGCAGATGCCTCTCTCATGAAAACTAAACCACTTTCCTGGGACCACACCTCAGCACTCACATGGCTGTGTGTAAGAACAGAGTACAGGAGAATGTAACACTCTGGAAGCCCCTGCCAACATAAACCCACAAAGCCAAGGTGGCAGCTGTCAGAGTTTCAGCAGAGCCTCCATCATTGTCGGCGCCATTGTCGTGTTCATGGAGCTGACCACAAATGTCTCAAAGTGCTTTACAGCAAATGAAGTACTTTTTGAAGTGTAGTCACTGTTTTAACATAGGAAATGATTCCAGGCTTATGTGATCATTCTTCATGTCTGAGGCTTAACAGTGAAGGGTATAATTCCCATTGGGGTTCCCTGAAATCTCAGCAAAATCCATGAAAAATGGTGTAAATGGGGTCTCTGTCAATATTTTGTCCAGAGTCTAGGAAAAGCCTGTGGAAATTCTAGCCTTTGTTGTGGTTCTGAAGTGCTTTGTGACATCCTGAAGTCATGGAACCTAGACCACAGAGGGCGGCACAGTGGCGCAGTGGTTAGCACCGCAGCCTCACAGCTCCAGCGACCCGGGTTCGTTTCTGGGTACTGCCTGTGTGGAGTTTGCAAGTTCTCCCTGTGACTGTGTGGGTTTCTGCTGGGTGCTCCGGTTTCCTTCCACAGCCAAAGACTTGTAGGTTGATAGGTAAATTGGCCATTGTAAATTGCCCCTAGTGTAGGTAGGTGGTAGGAGAATTGAGGGAAGGTGGGGATGTGGTAGGGAATATGGGATTAATGTAGGATGAGTATAAATGGGTGGTTGATGGTCAGCACAGACTCGGTGGGCTGAAGGACCTGTTTCAGTGCTGTATGACTCTATGGAAGGTGCTATATAAATGCTAGTCTTTCTTCTTTCATACAGTAAGTTGTTAATAGTCATTTATTATGGACCTCCTCGCAGGTAGACTTCAGAGTTACACACAGCAAGGTTCCACAAAAGGCATTGAGATAATGACCAAATAATCTGTTTTTTTTAAGTGATATCGGTTGAGGGATAAATATTAGCCAGGACACTAAAGGAGTATTCCCCTCTTCTTTTTCACATAATGTCATGGGATCTAAGAGGGCCTAGGTTTTACTTCTCATCTGAAAGATGACACCCCTGGCAGTGCAGCGCTTCGACAGTACTGCCCTGAAGTGTTAAGCCTAGATTATGTATTCAAATTTCTGGACTGGAATTAATTTGTGTGATTGTCAGCAGGCTAGTCACAGCTCAGCCTGATCAGGGCTTCATTCAAAATCACATATGATGTGGGTCACTGGATAGTGATCGGGAGGGGAGCTCAGGCTGATTTTATTTTCCTCCCAGGGGTGCTAAGACCAATCATAATACTCCTATCAGTCTGGCTGAAAGGAACTAATTCAGCGCAGTCCCGGCATTGAACAAGTGACATTCCTTGCCTTGCATGATTCAACTATTCACTGGTTTAACCACCTGAGCCACTGGGAACTCCAAAATGTTAATGATGTGATTCAGTCTTTAAGACTTGCCAAAGAAATGCAAATATATTAATTAATACAAAGTGTAAATAAAAGTACATGTAAGTATGAGCATTATATGTAAGTTAACAGATATGTTTGAGTGACTGTGAATTAGTAATCTCAAAGAAAGGCTGAAGTGATATTTTGAACCACAAGAGTAAAGCAAATGTGAGGTTCATTGATGGCTGTTCCCTCCCTCCCCAACTATTCTTCACTTCTGTGGTTCCCTTGTGCTAGAGGTTGAAATTCCTCTGTCTGCCAGTTTTTTTAAAATGTTGTTTAAATTAATGCAAATGGTGTTAAGTTCCCCTACATGCTATTTTAGCAAACCCGTTTGAAAATAAATGGTTTAATGGCCTGTTGAAATAGCACACTCAGGAATTTGCTACAAACCAGTTAACCAGTATAATTAAAAATAGCACATAGCGAACTCACAACCTACTTGTCCTGTGCCTACAAAGGCAGGTGAGCAATATGCTGTCAGATTTCTGCCATTGCTACTCTGAAATCTAGTTATGAGGAGGAGCACAATAATGGACAGCTAACAACTTGCTGTATGAAAGAAAAAAGATAGACTGGCATTAATTTAGCACCTTTCATGACCTCAGGACTTCCCAAAGCACTTCACAACCAATGAAGTACTTTTAAGTGTAGTCATTATTGTAATTTAGGAAATACAGCAGTGTTTAAATTACACACAGCAAGGTTCCACAAAAGTCAATGAGATAATCACCAAATAATCTTTTTTAAGTGATGTTAGTTGGGGGATAAATATTAGCCAGGACACCAAGGGAGTATTCTCCCCGTCTTTGAATAGTGTCATGAGTAACATATTAGCATTAACTAACAGGAAGCAGAGAGTAAAGATAAGTTGGGCATTTTCAGGTTGGCAAGCTGTAACTAGTTTGATGCCACAGGGATCAGTGCTGGGCCCTCAACTGTTTACGATCTATATCGATGATTCGGATGAAGGGACCGAATCTATGGTTGCTAAATTTACTGATGGCACAAAGATAGGTAGGAGAGTAAGTTTTGAAGCAGACAATAGAGTCTGTAAAGGAAGATAGATAGGTAAGTGAGTGAGTGGGCAAAAATTTGGCAGATGGAGTATCATGTGGGAAAATGTGAACTTGTCCACTTTAAATAGAAGAATAGAAAAGCAGTATATTATTTAAATGGAGAGAGATTGCAGAACTCTGCGGTACAGAGGGATCTGGGTGTCCTTGTACATGATTCACAAAAATTTAGTATGCAGGTACGGCAAGTGATTAGAAGGGAGAATGGAAGGTTGTCATTTGTTGCAAGGGGAATGGAATATAAAAGTAGGGAAGTTTTTCTACAGTTGTAAAGGGCCATATTGAGACCACACCTAGAGTACTGCATGCAGTTTTGGTCTCCTTGCTTAAAGAATAGAATTGCATTAGAAACAGTTTAGAGAAGGCTCACTTGACTAATTCCTGGGATGAAGGGGTTATCTTATGAGGAAAGGTTGGCTAGGTTGGGCCTGTATCCATTGGAGGTCAGAAGAATGAGAGGTGATCTTATTGAAACATACAAGGTCCTGAGGGATCCTGGAAGGTCACAGACATGAAACATTAACTCTGTTGCTCTCTCCACAGATGCTGCCAGACCTGCCCAGTATTTCCAGGATTCAGCATCCGCAGTATTTTGCTTTTATTGAGATCCTGAGGGGACTTGACAGGGTGGATGCTGACAGGATGTTTCCCCTTATGAGAGAGACTAGAACTAGGGGACACAGTTTAAAACTTAGGGGTCTCCCATTTAAGGCAGAGATGAGGAGAAATCTTTTTCTCTCAGAGGGTCATTAGTCTGTGTAATTCGCTTCCCCAGAGAGCAGTAGAGGCAGGGTCGTTGAATATTTTAAAGCTGAGTTAGATAGATTCTTGATTGACAAGGCAGTCAAAGGTTGTAGCAGGTAGACAGGAAAGTAGCGTTGAGGCCGCAATCAGGTCAGCTGTCTTCTCAAATGGTGGAGCAAGCTCGAGGGGCTGAATGGCCTACTCCTGCTCCTAATTCATATGTTTTTATGTATCTTTTACATCCACCTGAGAGGGCCCAAGTTTTACATCTCATCAGAAAGATGGCACCTCTGGCAGTGCAGCACTTTCTCAGTACTCCACTGAAGTGTCAGCCTCAATTATACACTCAAGTCTCTGGAGTAGAATTTGAATCCACATTTTCTTTATTTTTGTTTTCCTCCCAGTCAGTGTGTAGTCTCCACTTGGTAGCAATACAGCCAAGAGTGGGACCCCAATGGACTGGAGAATCAAATTTGCATCCAATCACTGTGTGATGCTGGGCATTAATGCTCCATTGCAGGATGGCGTTTATGCAGTTGAGTTCAGCACTTTTTTGACAGCAGCTGTGTGATGGCTGCCTATAATCGGATGCAAACATTCTTGAAGATGCCATTCATACTGAAGGACTTATGATTGCGACTTAATCAGTGCAAGTTTATCCACTGATTATTAGCATTTTAATCATTGTGGAGGATTGTGAACTACATCTGCTACTTTGTGATGTGCATTGGCTCTATTCTCCTTCCAATACATATGACTCTAAAGCTACAAAGTTTAATGCTCAAAAGATAGTGTCAAAGTTTAATTCGCAAAGATAAACAAACCTGTTGATGACTGCATTTTGAACTGGTGCATGTTCTGCAGATAAAAACTAATGGTGTTTATGTTTGGCAGGTGTTGCTCTTATGTGGGTAGACGTGGTAACGGTCCTCAGGCTATATCCATAGGCAAAAACTGTGATAAGTTTGGGATCGTAGTTCATGAACTGGGCCATGTGATTGGGTTTTGGCATGAACACACAAGACCAGACCGAGACGATCACGTGACCATCATTAGAGAAAACATCCAGCCTGGTAAGATTCCACAAGACAAAGAAATTTTGTGTTTAGTCCTTGTTCATATTATTGTAATTCACCAGTAATCAGCTGTATTTGTTTCCCATTGGCAGATAAAAATGCCATTTGTCACATGAATGTATTATTAAGTAGATATATAAAAAGAATAGTGACCCTGTGCACAGAGTGAGAAGGACACAGATTTGATCTTCCATTTAGTTCAGTTCAGAATTTGAGAATCGCTGGCATAGAGAGGTTGAATAGAAGGGAGAGAAAAATTGTGTGTGTATCCTATCTGGGTGGTGCCCTGTGGTTGGGCAAAGGGGATTTTGGCAGTGGTCTTGGAGCAGGTTGCCTGCCCATCCTTTTGACAGAAGAGATGGGAGTCCAGGAAATTTCAGGTAAAAAGGTTCAGGGGATAAATTGGAAACTTTAAAATAAAAGTATATGCAAATATTCAAAATTGATGTAATCTGTCCTTTGCTCCCTTTAATTCATCAGCTACATCAGGTGTTCAGTAACTAAGAATATGACAGGAATATCTCAGGTTCAGTTGCTGTTCTGCTCAAAGTTGGCGTTGCAAGGTCTGGGGGGAATAGCACCAACTGGCAACAGTCTACAGTATTTTTGTGGAACCAGGAGGAAAAATTCTCACAAAAGAATTTTAGAGCCTTTCCTGAGCTGTCAACAGTGATTCCTACAAGGACATTGGTTAGGCCGCACAATGCTTGGAAGAAATGAGAGGAGCTTGTGCAGGGTAGGGTCTGCCTATTTGTACTTGCGAATTGCGATCAGGCCTTGATTGTCATAGGGGCGGTCAAGGTGCCCCCCTCCACCTTCTTAGGGTGAGAAATGGTGGTCAGCAGTTGAAAATTGCCCCCCAGAAGTCAAATATAATTGCACCTGTCTTGTACTGTTGTGAAAAGTCTGTTTTCTGTTCAGCACAGTGTAATAACTATTCAATGTTTATTCCTTGTACCTTAGCCTTTTCTGTATTATATGTGGGAAGCTAGGGTAGAGAAAGTCTATGCCCCCACGCATGAAATTCAGAACTTAAAAGTTACATTTAAAATATTGCACAAAAATGTCTGGATAACGATGTCTGGAGAACTTATTTCTCAATGAGGACAGAAGCCCAATCTCATGATTTTTCTTTCTCAACTTCAAATTTCATCACTTCCAAAATGATGCTGAGGATTACCTGGCAGAGTCATTTCAGGTGATCACCTCCCTGTCGCAGGACACATTTTTACCCTTTGTTTAAAATGCAGATGGCAAAACAAGATTTTTATGGACTTGCTTCATGGAAAATTGTTTGCTTGCCTGCATCCGGAAGAAAATCTCTTCCCCAAGATGCTACAAGCTTTTTTAAGGTATGGGACATATTAATCAAACATTAGGGACCTCTTGTATATTTGATTCCCTATAAATATGGTGCCTCAAACCTAACATGTTGAGGTTAACCATAATTTTTTTACCACACAATTGTCTTTCTAATCAGGTCAACTGGGGGAGCTAAATAATTACTTTTCACAGCAGAGAATCATATTATTACATAGAGATAAAAACAAAATCTGCTAGAAATACTCAGCAGGACAGGGAGCATCTGTGGGGAGAGAAAGAGTTAACGTTTCAGATCAATGATGTTTCATCAGAACTGGAAGAAGTTAGAGATGAAACAGATTTTAAGTAAGTACAGAGGCAGGGAGAGGGGGAGAAAAGAACAAAAGGGGAGACCTGTGATAGGGTGGAAAGTGGGAGAAGTTAAATGACTAAAGGGAAGGTTGCGTCAGGCAAAAAGTGTAAATTGCTTATTAAGTGCATTCAATAGTATGCAGGTGGTGGGCATTAACAGGGGATTCACTTATAAATGGGACCAGACTGAAATTATGGCTGTTAGATTAGGAGGTGCATGTTTGTAATGTGTATCTTTGTAAATAAATGCTTATAAAAGTGTGCAACGATTGGCTCCAGTTCTATCCTTCACCACATGGCTTTCTGGATTGAAACATGTTAGCAGAGGATGGTTGCCTAAAGGTGAGGGTTGGAAACTTCAGACAGAAAATTAAAAATCCTAGTGGCCATTGTGGAAAATTGCTGGAAACAGGTGAAAATTGTTAGGGTATGATTACCTTCCATGTTCTTGGAGTCTGAACCATATGACGAGTGGAAGAATTAAGTGGATATGTGAACATGGGTTCCTTCCCTACCAAAGGGAAAACAAGGTATGGCTTTGGCATTGTTGCTTCCTACAAGAAGTAAAATCAGCAGTACTTTGTGAGATAGATGCCTGTCAGTTGGATTGTGATGAAGATTCTGAGGAACAGAATGCAGTAAATCAAAGGCTGGATAGTGTGAATATGACTGATCATGACACACATGACAGGGCTATCACATCCACAATTGCCCAGAGTTGCTGATACAAGAACACAAGAAATAGCAGCAGGAGACTACAGTATGGCCCACTGAGCCTGCTCTACCAATCAATACGATCATGGTTGATCTTAGGCTTCAACTGCACTTCCCCCCTGCTCACAATATCCCTTGATTCTCGGAGAGACCAAAAGTCTGTCTATCCCAGCCTTAAAAGTATTTAACGATGGAGCATCCACAATCCTCTGAGGTAGAGAATTCCAAAGATTCACAACCCTTTGAGTGAAGTAATTTTTCCTCATCTCAGTCCTGACTGATCAGCCCATTATCCTGAGACTGTGCCCCTGTGTTTTAGATTCCCCAACCAGCAGAAACAATTGCTCAGTGTCTACCTGATCCAGCCCCTTCAGAATATTGTATGTTTCAATGAGGTTGCATCTCATTCTTCTAACCTCCAGAGAGTATAGGCCCAATTTACTCATCCTCTCATCATAGGACAACACCATCACCCCAGGGACCAATTAAGTGAACCTTCGCTATAACGCCTCCAATGCAAGCATATCTTTTCTTAAATGTGGAGACCAAAACTGCACTCAGTACTCCAGATGCAGTCTCACCAAAACCCTTTACAATTATAGCAAGACTTCTTTATTCCTGTACTCCAATCCCCTTGCAATACAGGCCAATGTGCCATTTGCCTTCCTAATTGCTTGCTACTCGGGTGACATATATTCCACAGGGGTCTAATGAATGGAGGGATGCAATAATTGTGATACCTGTTGGAAAAGCTACTGGCAAGTTTAAATGTTGGCTGAATGTTCAGGATGATGGCCAAGAAGCGAGGTCCATGGACTGACAAAATGACTGTAAGAGTAGAAAGTAAGAAAGTGCAGTGCAAGCAGTGATAGTAAGTCCAGAAGTGACTCATGCATCAGAAAATGATCATGAACAGGAGAAAGAACCTTTGATAGTGCAAGAGGGAGATCTCGTAGTACTTGTCTCAACAGACATATAAGTGGAAGCAGAGGCTGCAGCTTGAATATATTAGACAATGAGACAAAGGCCACAATAGTATTGCAACAGAACTAGAAGCAGAAGTCCTCATGACCATGAAGTGGCTGTAAATAAACTTGAGGATTTACTAATAAAAGAGGCAAACAAAGGGAATTAATTTATTGGAGAAAGTTTGGAGTTTATTCTGAGGTACCAGATAAGGGTCAAACAGCTTTGTCAAATAAGTGGATTTGTACTGAAAAAGTTGTTGTAAGGCGAGTTGCTAGGAGTTTTGAAGAGTGACTGGGTAATACAGATGTTAACATGGATTTTTCCACAACTGGAAAAGTAATCTTAAAGAATCGTTTAGTTCGTTTGGCCACATAATTATGGGAGTGTAGATCAATCGACATAAAAGCCACATTTCTGCCGGGCGATACATTTCAGAGAGAAGTGTTTCTGAAACTGGCCAAAGAGGCAGCAGAAGCAAAATTATGGAAACTAAACAAATGTGTCTATGGCCTGACTGATGCCTCCAGGGTGTGGTATTTTTCGCTGAGAACTGTTTTGCTAAAAATTGTGATCAACGAAAAGCAGATGCCATAATGTTTTATTGGTATCATAAAGGAAATCTTTCAGACATTCTCATGATGCATATTGGTGATTTCTTATGGGGTGGTACTGTGGAATTTGAGAAATGTGTTATTAATAAGATTGGAATAAAATTAAATTTGGGACTCGGGCTTGTGGGGCTTTTAAATGTATTGGTTTAGATACTAAGCAAAGTAGGTCTTCCTGACGTCCGGGGCAGCGGTGGATCTGAAAGGAACAGGGTTGAAAACCTATAAATAAAGAGCGGGGCTCGAGGCCCTTCACCTACCTGACGTCCGGGGCAGCAGCAGGCTCTCTGGCTGTTTCTGCACGCGCTCTGTTTGGATTTAGTGTAAAAAAAGAATAGTGATATCACTGAAATTCTGTGCGCTGATTGGTCGATGGGCGGCAGCTGTTATTGCTTGGGGATAACTGAGATTATAGGAGTTAAAAAAAAAAGTTCCTTTTAAATTAAAGCCCAAGGATAGCTACCTGTAAATTTTTAGTATTTACTGTCTATACTAGTGCTGTTTGCATGGAGTGAGGCTGTAAGATAAGTGTGGGTATTTTCATTGGCTGGGGGCGGTGGAAGGTGCTCTTTGGTCTTTTTCTTTCTCAGCCTCTGAGGTACAGGGGATAAAAGCTGATTGTAAATAGCTGCTAAGTTATTACACTAGCAAGTTTTTTTTTCATTGTAAAAGTAAGTAATGGCAGGGCAGCTTGGCCCAGCGGAATGTACCTCCTGTGCAATGTGGGAAGTCTTGGACGTGCCATGTGACCTTGGCGAACATGTCTGTAGAAAGTGTCTCTGGTTACAGAAGCTTGAGCTTCGGGTTTCGGAGCTCGAGTGGTGGCTGGAGTCACTGTGGCACATCCGCGAGGTGGAGGACTACATGGATGGTTCGTTTCAGGAGGTAGTCAAGCCGGTGCCTAGGAGAGCACAGTCGGGGGGTGACTGGGTGGCTGCCGGACGGACAAAGAAGTCAGGACAGGTAGCGCAGGAGTCCCCAGAGGACATCCCACTTTCGAACCGGTTTTCAGTTCTGAGTACCGATGAGAAAGAGGGTTCCTCTGGAGAGTCCACCGAGAGTCATAACCGGAATATCATGGTGACTCAGCTGTGCTGGGATGGAGAAAAAGGTACAATAGGGCAGTAGAGGTAGGGGATTCTATGGTTAGAGGAACAGATAGGCGTTTCTGTGGTCGCAGACGTGATTCCAGGATGATATGTTGCCTCCCTGGTGCAAAGGTCTTGGATATCACCGAGCGGCTACAAAGTATTCTGGAGGGTGAGGGTGCACAGCCGGAGGTCGTGGTCCATGTTGGTACCAATGACATAGGTAGAAAGGGAGATGAGGTCCTGCAAAAAGAATTTAGGGAGCTAGGTAGCAGATTAAAAAGTAGGACCTCAAGGATTGTAATCTCTGGGTTTCTTCCAGTGCCACGGGCTAGTGAGTATATTAATAGAAGGTTAGAGCAGATGAATGCATGGTTGAGGAGATAGTGCAGGAGGGAGAGCTTTAGTTTCCCGGATCACTGGGCCTGTTTCTTGCGAAGGTGGGATCTGTATAAGATGGACGGGTTGCAACTGAACCAGAATGGGACCAGCATCCTTGCTGGGAGGTTTGCGAGTGCTGTTGGGGGGGGGTGGGGTTTAAACTAATTTGGCAAGGGGATGGGATACAGAGTGGAAGCACAGTAGGGGGTGTTGTACAATCACATGTAAATGAGAAACTAAGTCAGTCTGGAGGGCAGAGTAAATGTATACCTGTTAAGGCTCAAGCAAATAATGCAAGGCTGGATTGTATCTATTTTAATGCAAGGAGTCTCACTGGTAAGGCTGATGAATTGAGGGTATTGATTAACACATGGGAATATGATATTATTGCTATCACTGAGACATAGTTGAGGGAAGGGCAGGACTGGCAGCTTAATATCCCAGGTATAGAGTCTTCAGATGTGATAGAGGAGGGGGTAAAATAGGAGGTGGCATTGCACTGTTGATTAAATAGTCAATTACTGCAGTAAGGAGGGATGATATCTTAGAAGGTTCCTCTAATGAGGCCAAATGGGTAGAACTTAAAAACGAAAAGGGTGCTATCGCTTGGCTGGAAGTGTACTACAAGCCTCCTAACAGTCAGGCAGTGATAGAGGAGCAGATATGTAGGCAAATCTCAGAGAGGTGCAAAAATAATAGGGTAATAATAGTAGGGGATTTCAATTTCCCATATATTAGAGGGGATAGTATTAGTGCAAAAAGCTTAAAGGGGGCAGAATTCTTCAAGTGCAATCAGGAGAGCTTTTAAAGCCAGCATGTAGAGTCCTACACGAGGAGAAGCAATACTGGACTTAATCCTAGGGAATGAAGTGATAGAAGTGGCAGTGGGGGAGCATTTCGGGGATAGTGACCATAACTCTGTAAGATTTAAGGTTGTTATGGAAAAGGATATAGAGGGACCGGAAATAAGAGTACTGAATTGGGGGAAGGCAGATTTCAACATGATAAAACAGGATCTGGCCAAAGTGAACTGGGAGCAGCTTCTTATAGGAAAGTCTACATCAGACCAGTGAGAGTCATTTAGAATGAAAATTGTGAGGGTTCAGGTCCAGCATGTTTCCATAAAGGTGAAGAGAAGGACCAACAGGTCAAGGGAACCCTGGATGTCAAGGGATATCGAGGATTGGATTAGGAAAAGAAAGGAGATGTATGGCAGATTCAGAGTGTTGAAAACAGCAGAGGCCCTAGAGGAGTATCGAAAGTATAGGGGAGTACTTAAAAAAGTAGTTAGGAGAACGAAGAGAGGGCATGATAAATCACTGGCAGACAAGATAAAGGAAAATCCCAAGGCGTTTTATAAGTATGTTAGGGGCAAGAGGATAACCAGGGAAAAAGTGGGGCCCATTAGGGATCTAAGAGGCAATCTGTATGTGGAGCCGGAGGACATAGGTGAGGTTTTGAACGATTACTTTTCATCTGTGTTCACTATGGAGAGGGACGATGTCGGTGTAGTGATCAGGGAGGGAGATTGTGATATAATTGAACAAATGAGCATTGAAAAGGAGGAAGTATTAGCTGTATTAGCGGGCTTAAAGGTGGACAAATCCCCAGGCCCAGATGAGATGTACCCCCGGCTGCTATATGAGGCAAGGGAGGAGATAGCGGGGGCTCTGACAGAGGACTGGAGGACAGTGAATGTGGTACCATTATTCAAGAAGAGTAGCAGGGATAAACCAGGTAATTATAGGCCTATGAGTCTAACATCAGTGGTAGGGAAATTATGGAAAAAATTCTGAGGAACAGGATTAATCTCCACTTGGAGAGGCAGGGATTGATCAGGGATAGTCAGCATGGCTTTGTCAGGGGGAGATCGTGTCTAACAAATTTGATTGAATTTTTCGAGGAGGTGACTCCAAGTGTAGATGAGGGTAAAGCAGTTGATGTAGTCTACATGGACTTCAGTAAGGCTTTTGATAAGGTCCCGCATGGGAGATTAAGAAAGTAAGAGCCCATGCATCAAGAGTAATTTGGCAAATTGGATTCAAAATTTGCTTAGTGGCAGGCGGCAGAGGGTGATGGTTGAGAGTTGTTTTTGCGAATGGAGGCCTGTGACCAGTGATGTACCGCAGGGATCGGTGCTGGGACCCTTGCTGTTTGCAGTGTACATTAATGATTTAGACGTGAATACAGGACATATGATCAGTAAGTTCGCAGACGACGTGAAAATTGGTGGTGTCGTCAATAGTGAGGAGGAAAGCCTTAGATTACAGGACGATATAGATGGGCTGGTAAGATGGGCGGAGCTGTGGCAAATGGAGTTTAATACTGAGAAGTGTGAGGTGGTGCGCTTTGGGAGGTCTAACAAGGCAGTGGAATATACAATGGATGGTAGGATCCTGGGGAGTACAGAAGGACCTTGGGGTGTTTGTCCATAGATCACTGAAGGCAGCAGCACAGGTAGATAAGGTGGTTAGGAAGGCATACAAGATACTTGCCTTTATTAGCCAAGGCACAGAATATAAGAGCAGGGAGATTATGATGGAGCTGTATAAAACGCTGGTTAGGCCACAGCTGGAGTACTGTGTACAATTCTGGGCACCACACTATAGGAAGGATGTGATTGCAAAGGATAGGGCGCAGAGGAGATTCACCAGGATGTTCCTGGGCTGGAGCATTTCAGTTATGAGGAGAAACTGGATAGACTAGGGTTGTTTTCCTTGGAATGGAGAAGGCTGAGGGGGGACCTGATTGAGGTATACAAAATTATGAGGGGCATTGACAGGATAGATAGGAAGAAACTTTTCCCCTTAGCGGAGAGGTCAATAACTAGGGGGCAAAGATTTAAGATAATGGGCAGGAGGTTTAGAGGGGAGTTGAGGAAAAATACTTTCACCCAGAGGGTGGTTGGAATCTGGAACACACTGCCTGAAGGGTTGGTAGAGGCAGGAACACTCACAACATTTGAGAAATATTTGGATGAGCACTTGAAACACCATAGCATACAAGGCTACGGGCCAAGTGCAGGGAAATGGGATTAGTTTAGACGGGTACTTGATGGTCAGCGCAGACGCGTTGGGCCGAAGGGCCTGTTTCTGTGCTGTAAAATTCTATGACTCTATGACTCTAGGTCTGGTGCTAGTTTTGATGTGTCGGAGTTAAGTAATATGACAAAACATCCTAAAGTGGAGAAAGTTTTAAGGACAAATAAAACATTAAGAAAGTTAAATCTTGATAAATATACACTTTGGTTCCAATGCTTAGGTGACCCAACAAACATGAAGCTGGTAATTTTTAGCTAATTGTCCTGCTGGGTATTCTAGTGTAGCTGGTTTCATAATATTTCTGTTGGGTGAGAATGGAAAATATTGTCTTTTAGCTTGCGAAGCTATGAAAAGAATGTGTTAAAAGTACTCTGGCTGCCGAAACCCTGGCTCTTGTGGAGGAAGTGGATATTGGATTCTATCTGATAAATATTTTAAGTGATATTCTGTACAATGGGCATACTGAAAATAGTATACCCATTGAATGTTCCATAGATAATCGTTTATTGTGGTATAAAGTACACCCTATGAAAAGTGTGAGTGAGAAAAGATTAAGTATTGACCTTGCTGGTTTGAAACAAATGCTGGAGATTAATCTCTAAAATTAAATGGGTGGATGCAAGTCATCAACTGTCAGATTGTTTTGCAAAAAGAAATGCATATGTGTCCCTGTAAATAAATGCTTTTAAAAGTGTGTAAAGATTGGCTCCAGTTCTTGACTTTCTGGAGTCAAACAAAAGGGGATGCTTTTTGGAACCGGATTGTTTCCTGACAATGCAGAGCATGCGTATAGTGATCGCTAATGTCATCAGTGCATCTGAACATTTGCCAGCTTGCCAGCATAAATCTGTACATGCATGCGCTGACGTTGTCACAGAGTGACGTCAGATGTGATGACATCTGAGCGTTGCCTCACCCCTCAATGGCCGCGATCGTCTCTTCCGTTCCCCCAACAGCAGCCTGCTCCCCTCTGCAATCACCGCCTCAATTGCCACAATCAGTTTCCTGCTCCCTGCCATGATCGCCGCTTCTGTTCGCCGTTCCCAACTACTTACCGCTCCATCCGCTTGCTCCCCACCTTGCCGGGCGGTGATGGGGGAGCGAGCGGCGAGCATTCAGGAGCAGCAGGAGGGAAGGGCAAGCACTTTGGTGATAGTGATCACAATTCGGTTAGGTTTACCTTAGCGATGGGCAGGGACAGGTATATTCCGCAGGGCAAGAATTATAGCTGGGGGAAAGGAAATTATGATGCGATTAGGCAAGATTTAGGATGCGTAGGATGGGGAAGGAAACTGCAGGGGATGGGCACAATCGAAATGTGGAGCTTATTCAAGGAGCAGCTACTGCGTGTCCTTGATAAGTATGTACCTGTCAGGCAGGGAGGAAGTTGTCGAGCGAGGGAGCCGTGGTTTACTAAAGAAGTTGAAGCGCTTGTCAAGAGGAAGAAGAAGGCTTATGTTAGGATGAGACGTGAAGGCTCAGTTAGGGCGCTTGAGAGTTACAAGCTAGCCAGGAAGGATCTAAAGGGAGAGCTAAGAAGAGCAAGGAGAGGACACGAGAAGTCATTGGCGGATAGGATCAGGGTAAACCCTAAGGCTTTCTATAGGTATATCAGGAATAAAAGAATGACTAGAGTTAGATTAGGGCCAATCAAGGATAGTAGTGGGAAGTTGTGTGTGGAATCAGAGGAGATGGGGGAAGTGTTAAATGAATATTTTGCGTCAGTATTTACAGTAGAGAAAGAAAATGTTGTCGAGGAGAATACTGAGATTCAGGCTACTAGGCTAGATGGGATTGAGGTTCACAAGGAGGAGGTGTTATCAATTTTGGAAAGTGTGAAAATAGATAAGTCCCCTGGGCCAGATGGGATTTATCCTAGGATTCTCTGGGAAGCTAGGGAGGAGATTGCAGAGCCTTTGTCCTTGATCTTTATGTCGTCATTGTCGACAGGAATAGTGTCGGAAGACTGGAGGATAGCAAATGTTGTCCCCTTGTTCAAGAAGGGGAGTAGAGGCAGCCCTGGTAATTATAGACCTGTGAACCTTACTTCGGTTGTGGGTAAAATGTTGGAAAAGGTTATAAGAGACAGGATGTATAATCATCTTGAAAAGAATAAGTTCATTAGCGATAGTCAGCACGGTTTTGTGACGGGTAGGTCGTGCCTCACAAACCTTATTGAATTTTTCGAGAAGGTGACCAAACAGGTGGATGAGGTAAAGCAGTGGATGTGGTGTATATGGATTTCAGTAAGGCGT
This sequence comes from Heterodontus francisci, assembly GCF_036365525.1. Taxonomy (NCBI): domain Eukaryota; kingdom Metazoa; phylum Chordata; class Chondrichthyes; order Heterodontiformes; family Heterodontidae; genus Heterodontus; species Heterodontus francisci. Next base: position 198,541,516 of record NC_090371.1, on the reverse strand, counting down.
TTGATAAGGTTCCCCATGGTAGGCTATTGCAGAAAATACGGAAGTATGGGGTTGAAGGTGATTTAGAGCTTTGGATCAGAAATTGGCTAGCTGAAAGGTGGTGGTTGATGGCAAATGTTCATCCTGGAGTTTAGTTACTAGTGGTGGACCGCAAGGATCTGTTTTGGGGCCACTGCTGTTTGTCATTTTTATAAATGACCTGGAAGAGGGTGTAGAAGGGTGGGTTAGTAAATTTGCGGATGACACTAAGGTCGGTGGAGTTGTGGATAGTGCCGAAGGATGCTGTAGGGTACAGAGGGACATAGATAGGCTGCAGAGCTGGGCTGAGAGATGGCAAATGGAGTTTAATGCGGAAAAGTGCGAGGTGATTCACTTTGGAAGGAGTAACAGGAATGCAGAGTACTGGGCTAATGGGAAGATTCTTGGTAGTGTAGATGAACAGAGAGATCTTGGTGTCCAGGTGCATAAATCCCTGAAGGTTGCTACTCAGGTTAATAGGGCTGTTAAGAAGGCATATGGTGTGTTAGCTTTTATTAGTAGGGGGATCGAGTTTCGGAGCCACGATGTCATGCTGCAGCTGTACAAAACTCTGGTGAGACCGCACCTGGAGTATTGCGTGCAGTTCTGGTCACCGCATTATAGGAAGGATGTGGAAGCTATGGAATGGGTGCAGAGGAGATTTACTAGGATGTTGCCTGGTATGGAGGGAAGGTCTTACGAGGAAAGGCTGAGGGACTTGAGGTTGTTTTCATTGGAGAGAAGGAGGAGGAGAGGTGACTTAATAGAGACATATAAGATAATCAGAGGGTTAGATAGGGTGGATAGTGATGGTGATGGCAAACACGAGGGGACATAGCTTTAAGTTGAGGGGTGATAGATATAGGACAGATGTGAGAGGTAGTTTCTTTACTCAGAGAGTAGTAGGGGCGTGGAACGCCCTGCCTGCAACAGTAGTAGACTCGCCAACTTTAAGGGCATTTAAGTGGTCATTGGATAGACATATGGATGAAAATGGAATAGTGTAGGTCAGATGGTTTCACAGGTCGGCGCAACATCGAGGGCCGAAGGGCCTGTACTGCGCTGTAATGTTCTAATTCTAATTCTAATTCAGAAAGTTGTGGGAGAGAATGGCGGAATGGAGCGTTGAGCAGTCAGGTGTGGCGGGAGGGAAGAGCAAGCGGACGGGTGTGGGAGGGAGCAATGAAGAGAAGCGGGGATCACAGGAGGGAGTGGGGAATTGTTGGCGGGGGGGGAGTGGAGGCAGCGATCGTGGCCATTGAGGGGTGAGGAGGTTTGGGTTCAATTCGCCTTCAAATTGAGCAGCCCCATCTTTATTACTGGCTGCTGCCTGAGAGGTCGTAGACAGTGACATTTCAGTTGATGAAGCTGCATTTGTGCATGTGCCAGTACTGCGCCACCTAGTGGTTGTGTTGTCAGCAAACGCCTGTCATTTTAATTCTCCTGACCGCTCCCAGTCTGACCTCTGACCTTGGCTTCCTACTCTGTTCTAATGGAGCTTAATGTCAGCTCAAGGAACAGCACCTCAACTTTTGATTAAGCACTTTACAATCTGCTGCACTCAACACTGAGTTCAACAATTTCAGGTAATAACTACTGCTCCTATTTTTTGGACAGCAGTCTCTCCTGCCTTGCACCCTATCACAGATCTTCTCTCTTGTTCTTTCCCACTCATCCCCTTTCCCTTCCTCTGCATTTGCATAAAACCTGTTATATCTCTAACGTTTTCCAGTTCTGATGAAAGGTCATCAACCAGAAATTTTAACTCTTCCTCTCTTCACAGATGTTGTCTGACTTACTGAGTATTTCCAACATTTTCTGTTTTTATATGAGTTCCAGCAACTGCAGTATTTTACTTTCATATTTATAGGATTATTGATAGAATTTGTCTACAGTTTGCTTTATTTTCTTTCTTTTTTCAACAACAGTACGCATAATTCAATTTTAGAGCAATTTTTAATTGATTGCAATAGGAAGATAATTTCTTATCAAATCACAGGGGGCAGGACGCCGCAAAGCCGCCGCAATCTCCCATGCGGCAGCTCATTTAAATAGCCAGGGCGGCCTGCCCCCCAATCACGCAGAGGGGGCGGACTGGCCAATGCCGGCACTGGCGTCAGCTGCCTGTGCGCAGGCGCTGGCGCAATTTATTAAACGGCAGCCAGCCCTGCCAGTCAATTGGAATTTTTAAAGATACACCCCCCCCCCAAAATGTATCAAATAAAATCCTAATGTCCCTTTCCACCCCACAATAAAAATTACATTAGGTATTTGCCCTTCCCCCAAAAACACTTACCTTTGAAATCTGACCTTCACCTCCCTCCCCCCAGACTGTACAAAACTTAAAGTTCACCGCTTCCCACCGTCCCCTACACTCATTACGTTTATTTGACCCCGTTCCTCCCCCCAGCTCCCCTACACAAAAAATTTTATCTCTACCCCTCCCCACCAATGTCACGCTGGCTTTCCCCAGATGGGGAAGTGAAGGCGCGGGAGTGCTGGCCGCTGCACTGAAGGTTGCAGCAGGCCCGGAAAGTTGGACGTGAGTGTATTTAAATTTATTCATTTTATTGAGTTACATATTGATATTCAGATCCCGTCACCCAGTGGCGGGGGTCCACCATGGACCCTCGCCGCCGGCAGGACTATCGGGCCAGGCCCTCCCAGCATCGAGCTCCGTGGCGGGCCTCTGCCGGAACCATCTTCTGGCACCACTCCCCCCATCGCCACGGATCCCGACGTCGGGGTAAATTCCAATCCAAGGAGAGGGCAGTGAGATCTCCGGAATAATTCCTCTTGTGATGTGGATTCAAATTTAAGAAATTCATGTAGAACAGCTAAGAAACTAAAGAAGCTCATCATTTACTCGGGGAATTCAAGAATCCAGGGGAGGGTGCCAGAGGCTCCTGAAATTCTTTATTAAGACCACAGCTGGATTTTACCAGTGAGAGTGAAGTCCTGCCACCAGGACCAAAAGCGGGTTCCGAGCCTGTGCGGGTGGATGGTGGGACTGCCATACAATTAGGAACCGTACCCTACCTCTTAGAGTTGCCAGTCCAATCAGAGGGCCGACAGCTTGGTAGCCTTGGCAGTGTCACCAATAGAGGTGGCTGCTGGTGAGGCTGCAGGCAGAAGATGACATGGAGGTACCCTTGAAGGGTGGATAAGAACTCTTTTTTTTGCTATGTGCCGGGGCCGGGGAGGCAGTCCCCAGTGAATGGAGGGGTGAACCCTCCAGCAGGGGCATCAGAGCCACTGGAGGGGCCATTGCTGCCTGGAGGCCCTCGGTAGGTAAAGGAGTGCGTAGAAAGGAAGGCCATCCCCCACTCCAACCGTGAAGCAGCTGGCATGCCACCTCGACATACCTGGTGGTCTCCCCACATGCTGGGGACCCATCCTTACGCCGGTAAAATGTCAGTGGGCATGAGAAGTGGCCATCCAATTGGTGGGCAGCCACACCGCTGCTGTTCCTGCTTCTGGGAATATCCCATATTGGGAGGAAGACGTCGGGCGTCCCTCTCAAAGCCTTTCGCTGCCATTTTATGAGTCTTCTCGCCTCCTAGCCCATCTCCAGAGGGCTGGTAAAATTCCAGTGTACAGATATTGAAAATCCACAATTTATGTAGCAGCTACTGTGGTTTTCACTTTAGATGAAATAAACAGTGAATCAGTGAAAGATTAATTATTGACAGTTGAGACTTTGGTAGGCTGCCAACTGAAAACATTTTCAGCATGACTTAATCAAATTAATTGCTTTTTGTTGTATAACCTGTTCACATTGGATGAAACGTTCATCATTTAAAGCGCTTGCAATAGCATTTATAGTTGTCCATTGAGTGTGGTTTCTGTCAAGAGTCAAAGAGGCAAAAAGGATTGTGTTCTTATATGGCATACCATTGCCGAGGACATTGTATTGACTTTATGTTTATTTTTGTTTAATAAGAATCAATAATTTTGAAATATTTTATAGATTATAAATAATTACTTTAATGGTTAAGCTCCCCTGTAGATAACTTGATATCAAATGAGGTTCGTAAGTAACATTTGACTTTGATTGTCCTTTGAGTGCACTTATTCCCGTTCTTGGGGACACTGAAGAGAGTGCCTTGTGTGATAAAACTCTTTATCTTAGGTTAGGTGGAGGAATTAGTAAAGGGGCCAATTTTGTCTCATGGCGGTATGGTAGATGGAATTGTTATGGAGAAGTTTATCCTGCCATTCTAGAAGTTAGGAAACACCGATGTGATAAAACAGTAAATGTTTTATATAAAATGCGAAGTTCATGGAAGTGATTTGCAGGTTTGCAATTCAGTTTAATTGGAGGGAGGGTGTACTGCTGATGGTTTAAATCCAAGTGAGATTTCTTGTTGTATTTTATGGTATCATTAAAATAAATTATAACTGTTTAAATCCTGGCTATTTCCAGGATTTATGACATCATCAAAACTTTTCAATTGAATTATAGTTCAGTAATTCATTCCTAAATATCAAAAATGGTTTAGCACATCATTGGTAGGTCAGTGATGAATCCTAAATATTTAATACATGTTCAACCAGTTTTAACTGTGTTTTTTTAGTTCTCTGGTTTGAGTATAAAATAGTGACTGAGTATATTTGCATTTACGCATCACATCATTACACTATAATATGTCAAAGCCCTGTATGTAATTAGTATCTTTTTGGAGTGCAGTGCTTGTTATGTAGACAAATATCCTGCACCAGCAATATCTCACAAACAGCACCAGGTGAATAACAGCTTGATATGTCTTTTCTTCTGGTGGGGTTAGTTGAGGGATGAATATTGGTGAGGACACTAGAAGGAATTTCTTCTCTTTCAATAAAGTACCATGGGATTTTTAACAACCGTTTGAGTTCCAAGAACAGGCTGACATGATTAACATCTTATCCCAAGACTGGCACCTCCGGCTGCTCAAAACTACTATGAGTGCACTGAGGTGTCAGTCTGGATTATGTGTTCAAGTCTGGTGTGAGGCTTGAAGCCATGATTTTCTAACTCAGATGTGAGACTGATACCAACTAAGTCAAGCTAATGTTGTTGAACAATATAAAAGCATAATACTGTGGATGCTGGAAATCTGAAATAAAAACAAGAAATGCTGGAAATACTCAGCAGGTCTGGCAGCATCTGTGGAGAGAGAAGCAGAGTTAATGTTTCAGGGCCTGAAACGTTAACTCTGTTTCTCTCTCCACAGATGCTGCCAGACCTGCTGGGTATTTCCAGCATTTCTTGTTGAACAATAATTAGTCACAACTACAATTGGGTATATAAAAAAATGTTCATTGATAGTTGGTTGAGCATGAATTATGTAATGTGCTTTCTGTGGATAACAATATTGGAAAATTGGATAGATTGGACTGCACGCCTCAAATGAAACCCACTTCCTAATTTACCTCTATTTAAGTCAATGGAGAAAAATCAGACAGGTTCCTCTAAAGCTGTGTGTTCCAACCTGCCTGATTTCCTGATATTCATTCTGCACAGACAATCCAGTGAGGCAAGTGACAGAACCAGGACAATCTCTCCTCTAAATCCATGTGGGTCTTGTACAGAGATTTTCAAAAAATTATTTTTAATACATTTTTCTGTTGTAATTGTAAAAATTTACAATGGAGATTCATAGAACAATGGGGAGTAAAGAACAGTGGATGCATCAAGGTACAAAAATATATATGAAAAGACTTGCATTTTCATGTCAAAATTCAAGATCATAATTTCAGAAAGTGAAAGGGTTTAAATTTTCAGTGTGATATAATGTATAGGTACACTTGAATTTGAAAAATGTATTGCTAGTTTGCCAAAGCATTTTATGCTTTGAACCATAATTTCTACAAACTCCATATATAAACAGTGTTTGTGGGGTGGGAAGGGGGTTAAAATTTTGAACCCCAAAGCCAGGTGGGTTGGGGTCTGGTGGAAAGTAATAATTCCTAAAATTTCAAACACGGCTGCAACCTACCTCCAATGCACCACTTCCAAGTACAATGGAGGCGCATTTGGCTGGATGCGAGTAACCTGCCCGAGGGTGTTGGTTCATCATTAGTAGAGGCATTTTAATCGAGAGGTTCTTGAAGGTGTGCAGCGCATTCTTTGGGAGTTGTTATGGTATTTTTACACAGTGGCAGCCTAACATTCCAAACCTCTTCATACCAGGAGGCAGAATTAAGGGATTTTTGCTTTCAAACTTGGCGCATGATACCTGTGAGGAATCCCACAAGTGAAGTGCAAGAGTGCAACAACCAGGCGTGTCATTGAGCAAGCCGTTGGCATGTTGAACTTGAGCTTCAGGTACCTAAATAGGACTTGTGGTCCCCTTCAGTACTCGCCAGCAAGGGTATGCTGCATCCTGTGCCACATTGTGCAGCAGACAGAACTGCAGGAGGAGGCTGTACAAGGCACTCATCAAACATCTTCTGATGAGGAGAACATTGAAGAGGAGGAGGAGAACAAGGACAATGGGCATTATGAAGATAGGGAAACCTATTGCCAGACCAACTGCATACATTGCTCCATGGGATACCAAGGATGCCCGAAGAGTTTGAAGGTTCAGCTAGTGGTGATTCACAGAGTAAATAATGAAACCCTCCATCCCAACTGTGAAGACTCAGCAATCGGGAGATGAGGCAGCATGTCGGGTGGGGGTTGGGGTGGTTGAAATCGGGTAAGAGGTGGGAGCACTTTGAATGGAGTTCCATCTCTGTGTCCCCTTTTACCATCATCCATGTTGTGAGCCAGCACTACGTCACTCCTACCACCATACTGCACAGCAGCTTGGTGAAGATCAGTGACATGTTCTAAGGTCACGGATACGGTATCTGTCATCCTATTGAAGGCAGCGGGCATCTCCTGCATGGCTGCGGTCCTGGTCTGATTAGACTAATTCAAGAGCCGTGCCTGAAGCTCCATGGAGATGGCTGCTCTTTTCAGGACAGACATTCTCACAGTTCCCTGCAACACCAATCCACTAGTGATTGAATTGGACTCCTCCATCCTCTCCGTTGTTGCAGAGAATGCGCATGACACCTGTCAGTACCTGGTGAAGTTGCTGATGCACCTGCTTCTCAATGATAGCCCCTGGGCATCAGCATCTGGTTCGATTTGAGTAGAGCTTGGAGAGGATAGTGCCCCCGATGCGGACTCCACAGCTGTCTCTGCCATCAGTGTTTGCCAGTGCTCGCTTATAAATTGTGAATTACCAAGTTAAAATCCAACTACCTAAGTGGACCCACCAAAGTTCGAGTTTTTGCACTGGGTGCATGGCTGTACACTCTTTGATGGTGCACCCTCAGAAGGAATGAGGTCCTCTGAAGAATCATTGTCTTGCATGTCTGCAGAGTCTTGCTCCTCATGTGAAGGCCCTGGAAGAGAAAATAAACAGTCATGGCAAAGTAACAATGTTGACAATCACCATACTCAGTCATGGAGTCATTACGGCACAGAAGGAGGCAATTCAGCCGATTGGGTTCTTGCCGGCTCTCCCACTGAGGTATGCTGTCAGTCCTACTCCCCGGCTCGAAATTCCCATAACCCTCAAGTCTATTTCTCTCAGGTGGCCATCCAACTTCCTGTTAAAGTCATTGATCATCTTCACTACCAGCACCCTTGTTAGCAGCGACTTCCAGGTCATTACCACCAGCTGCGTAAAAAAGTGCAGCCTCATATTCCCCCTACACCTTTTGCCCGAATCTTTCATTCTGTGTCCTCTAGTACCATTTGCTAATGGGAACAGCTTTCCCTTGTATAACTTATCTAAGCCTGTCATAATCTTGTACACTTCTATTAAATCTCCCCTCAATCTCCTTTCTTCCAAGGAGAACAAACCCAGCTTTTCCAACCCAACCTTGTAACTAAAATCCCCCATCCCTGGAACCATTCTGCTAAATCTCCTGTGCACCCTCTCAAGGATCCTCACATCCTTCCTGAAGTGTCGTGACCAGAACTGGACGCAATACTTCAGTTGGGGCCTAATCAGAGCTCTATAAAGATTCAGCATAACTTCCCTGCTTTTGTACTCAATGCCTCTATTTATGAATCCTAAGACCCCATATGCTTTACTAACCAATATGTCCTGTCACCTTCAAAGATTGATGCACATGCTCCCCCAGATCCCTCTGTTCCTGCACATTCTTTAGAAATGTGCCATTAAGTATATATTGCCTCTCCCTATTCCTTCTGCCAAAATGCATCACCTCACACTTGTCAGTATTAAATTCCATGTTCCACCTCTCTGTCCATTCTGATAGCCCTTCTATGTCCTGTTGCCTCCCAGTATGAGGCGAATCAGCTGTGAAAATTCCACCCATGGTTTCACATGTGCTGGTAACTCTCTGATAACTGACACAAGTGGCTATTATTTATGAATGTATATCGACATTGAGCAAGGTACTGAGGACACAGTCTTCAGTACCTTGCTCTATAGCAGCGAGGCCTGGACAACGTATGACAGCCAAGAGTGACATCTCAACTCATTCCATCTTTGCTGCCTCCAGAGAATCCTTGGCATCAGGTGGCAGGACCGTATCTCCAACACAGAAGTCCTCGAGGCGGCCAACAGCCCCAGCATATACACCCTACTGAGCCAGCGGCGCTTGAGATGGCTTGGCCATGTGAGCCGCATGGAAGATGGCAGGATCCCCAAGGACGCATTGTACAGTGAGCTCGACACTGGTATCAGACCCACCGGTCATCCATGTCTCCGCTTTAAAGACATCTGCAAACACGACATGAAGTCCTGTGACATTGACCACAAGTCGTGGGAATCAGTTGCCAGTGATTGCCGCAGCTGGCGGACAGCCATAAAGGCGGGACTAAAGAATGGCGAGTCGAAGAGACTTAGCAGTTGGCAGGAAAAAAGACAGAAGCGCAAGGGGAGAGCCAACTGTGTTACAGCCCCGACAACCAATTTTATCTGCAGCGCCTGTGGAAGAGTCTGTCACTCTAGAATTGGCCTTTACAGCCACTCCAGGCGCTGCTTCACAAACCACTGACCACTTCTAGGTGCTTACCCATTGTCTCTCGAGACAAGGAGGCCAAAGAGAGAAAGAGATATAGACATTGAATATGTCTGGGCTATTGAACTGCCTAAGGCAGTGCAACAAAGCTTGATCCTGCCCTCACTACACAGCCATCAGGACTGGCTATGAAGCACTATAAAGTTAGCTGATTTTCTCTATCCTTTACCTCGGGGCAGTGAAGTCTATTCCAGCACCCCAGCAGTTGTTACTGTTGAAATTAGAAAACTCAGAGCACATCTAGGAGTGAACCTGGGACTTCTGGTGGTGTAGTGCACTGGATGGTGCTTTTTACCTAACTGTACCGAAATCCAGCCTCACTCTTAATATGGCAGCCATTAATTTGTTGCTGTATTTAACAAAGATCACAGTACTTTGCAATTCCACAACTTAAGAACAGGGACCAGACAGAGACGATAATGTAGTACATCAAAGGTATATTGTTCCAGATGTGATCCATTGTGTTTCAGCCACTGCAAGCTTGTGAGTGAGAAAACACATGGGGGTTGAAATTCCATTAGGCCCTTTTTCAGGCCTAAAATCGGTGCTGTGCACAGAGCCGTCCAGGAGGCCTATGAATGGCCTGAAATTAGGCCTTGAGCCTCATTAATATTAATTAGACAAGCAGTCGGCACCCCCACAGGCACTTGTCCATTTGCAGAAAATGAATATTGGGCCACTTGCTTCGCTGACCAAAGGTAAGTCAATGTGGGGTGGAGCAACAATGGGGAGATTGGTAATTGGGTTGCTGTGGAGTTGAGGAAACACTCCTGCTCCTCCTGGTTCTGCAGAAATCTTTAAAAAAAATGATTTTCTTCATAAATTACATTTTGGTGGTGGTTGCTGGTTAGGCGATCATGATCATTTCATTTCAAGTGGAGCAAGTCTGGCTCCTGTTCTGTTCAATTCAAACTAATTTCTGCACAAGGGCATAAACCTGGCATTAGGCCCATTATTTAAATATGCAAGGGGCCTAATGCCTGTTGTAAGTGGCCACTTGGGATGTCTACAAATCTGCCTTGGACAATGAGCTGAATTTTGTTTTTGCGCCGGTGGGAGCAGCAGCAGGTGAAAAAATGGCAGCCCTCACGCACGGGCCTTGCGCCACCACGCTGCCGGGATCTTCAGCCTTGTGGTTCATTATAATATGCAAGGCGGCTGCCCCCCCTCCAATCATGTTTTAAAAGGCTTCCAGGCCTGTGTTGACAGATCAAAGTTGACCTCGTCCCCCCAACAACTAAAACAAAAAATAACGTTTGAACCGCACCCCCCTCCCCACCTACACCAGAAAAGCCTAGATTACTCCTTTTCCATCCCAACTACACGAAGTGCAGAGTTGACCCCTTCCCCTCCTCACCCCTTCTTCACTACAAATGCAAAGTTCCCTCATTCCCCACCTCAGTGGCGCCAGCTTTCCCTGGATGGGAAAGTGAAGGCGTAGGAGTGCTGCACATTGCTCGGAAGATCTGGAACTGCCGGTAAGGTCGCTATGGCTTCCATTTAATTGTATTTAAATAGCTGATTTGTATATTGAGATCTGCGTCCCACTGCAGAACAGCAGAGGTGCCTCCATGCAGCTTTCCCACTGCCGGGAAGATCAGGCCCGGCATTCCCGGTGTTGGGCTCCGTGGCAGGCCACTGCTGCTCCAATCTTCTGACCCCCTCCGTCATGGAGCCCGACTTTGGGAGCTCAACAAAATCCAGCCCAATATGTAAATGACCATAATGCAGGCAGAGATTAGGCACAGAATGTTTCCCCACCCACTCTGAAATTGGTTCTTTTTGCTCCTTTTTCTGCCAAGAAAACAGGGGGAATGAGGACCAATTTTGATCTCTCAAAATGGTGTATTCTGGAATTATTTATGAATTGTGAATTTAATGCACTTGCTAAGAAAAAATACTGCCAGTATATATTCCACACAAGGTTCTTTCAGGGCCTGGTGTCGGTGCCTATTAAGTGCTATTCAATTTTTGTGTATTATCAGCCAGAGTCAGGACGAATTGCTCCTTGCAGTGTTATACTTGGATTCGGAATTGCATACAATTAAGGTTGGCTCATTAAGGTTGGCTCAGAAATGACATAGTACACAATCCTTGTATGCTGGAAGCAGAATAGTATTTCGATTAGGAATACTTTTTCTAAAGTCAATTGTTTAGGAAAAAGTTTTGTTATTCTGTTCAAAATTCAGCAAACCAGATGTAACTTGGCAGAGTAAAGGGAACATTGCAATTTGATAACTTTGCAGCCGCAGTCTCAGAATTTTGTGTAATCACTAACCTTGTGTCAATGGCTAACCATGGTCTTTTCTTCTAACTGCATGCAGGCCAGGAATACAACTTCCTTAAGATGGAACCTGGTGAAGTGAACTCCCTCGGCGAAGCGTATGACTTTGATAGTATTATGCACTATGCTAGGAACACCTTCTCAAGGTTGGAGTCTAAGGTTACATCTCTTTGACTTTTAAATTCTGTCAGCTGGTAGAGTACAGTGAAAACTTTATCTCTGGATTAATGCTGGTTCAGGGCTCTACTGCATATATGATTAAGCACCAGCATAATGAAATGATTCATTTTTCTGTCCCCTTTTTAATCGCTATTTGAAATAACCTGAAGTTGCAAATGAAACTAAGGGCTATTGTGTAGGAGATCAGGAGACTACAATTAAGAATTGCTTTTAAAATGTTTAAATTAACTAAAGGAACAAAAAAAAGTCTAAAAATATACTTACTTGAGTAGTTCTCAAGTGTCAGGAAGGACAACTTCGACATGGAACCACTTCCAGGGTCAAAACAATTCTGGACTATGTAAAATATGTCATGAACAGATGAAATGGGAATGGAAAAAACAGTGTTTGGCTACAAACAGTCCGTGTTCCTGATACGTGCTGCGTTAGCTGATCTCAGGCAGGTGGCACCTGGGTGCTACACTTAATCTCAGTACTCCTGAGCTTGGGAGGATAAAATCTATTTCTGATTGTCGTTCAGTGATTTCTGGTGGAAAGGGCACAATCTTTTTGGTTCCCTAACTGACAATAATAAAGCCAATTGTAGAATTTCCAGTGCTTTCTTAGTTGAGATCAGCTAACTCACAATACAAAGAGGCCACTTCACTCACTATGATTCCCCAATGAATCATTAGGGGTGCTTTCAGTATTTGCTTACTTAAAATTACTAGTGGAAGATCATTTGGAATGGAATAGCAGGGCTCAAATATGCCAAAGCTTAAAGTGCAGAATTTACAAAATAGCACTCCCAGTACAGAGTTTTGCAAGATAGGAATGCAGATCAGGAATTTGGGAATGAGATCAGTGCACCTCGCATGAGTTTCTTCTGTCTATTAAAATTAATTGTTGGAAAATTTTGGGATGCATTGACCTCTGCACCCGATATGCACTGCTGTCATGCAAAGCTCTGCTTCATGAGCATTAACTCATAAAATCTACATTTAACATTGCTGTAGGACTGATTTGCTATTCATTTATTTAAGTTTTTACACTACACCTGTCAAAAAACACCCCCTATTGTTCCCTGAAGTGTTATTCTAGTTTTAATAAGATAATATGTTAGCTTTATTAAATTCAGGACTGGCCAGGTGGAGACTTTTGGGAATTTTTTTTTTGGTCCTGTGCGTTCCAACCTTTCTGTGTTCCAAACCTGTTATGAGTTTGCTGAAGTGTCTCTCAGAACATGAGAAGTGCTTATAGAAATGTAAGTTATTATTGAATAAGTATGCAATTATATACAGATTTCTTAAAAATTAACAGTTTAATACTGTGATTTAAAACTTAGGCATGTGATAATAAATAATTTGATGTTTGTTTGTTATTTTGATTGTCAATTTCTTCCCTTCACTCCTTTGCTGAGGATTAACTCTTCCCTGGAATACACACTGCCCTCCAGTGCTTTGCCAAAATGACTATTTTTCTTGTGTGAGCTGTAGTAGTTAAGGATCAGTGAGCTTTTTGACAGGATTGGTCATCATAGCTAAGCTTAATTCTCTCCATATCCAAAATTTACACACATGCACTTCCAGCATGGGGGCTGAGCAGTGATCTGAAGCAGGAGACCTGGCACATTCCCCTTCTCTGCTCAGGGACAAATGTAAAGCCCTATTTCCTGTCTTGCTGAGATCAGCTAACTCAGCACAGACCAAATATTGAACTAGGAATTTTATTACTGCTAAATTTGGATAATTTTACTGGGCAACACAATTTTTTTTATAGTGAAAATATTCCTTAAACATATGTTTGGAATGCCACTACAAATTGCAAAGGAAGGGAATCTTTCCCTCACTTCAATTTAGAAACATATGTGAAGTAGACTGACAATATTGTCGAATTAAGTGACAGTTCTTTCTTTTTCTTAGAGGAATGTTTCTGGATACTATTCTTCCTGGACGTGATGAAAATGGCATAAGACCTGCCATTGGCCAACGTGCACGTTTAAGTAAAGGAGACATTGCACAGGCAAGGAAGCTGTATAGATGTCCAGGTATTATGCTGCACACATGGGGATTGGGTCTACATTTATTAGGATAGAATAAAGACAAAAATTACCATAATTAACCACAAAATAGAATTGAAAATTTTGGCAATAATGTCACAAAGCAGTAGTAATCATTATTATTAGTGATAATGTGAACACTCATATATCAAAAGATGCAGTTTATACTACCAACTGTCACCAAAATATTGTGAGGAATGGAAATTGCAAATACATCAAATTGCATCAGTTGTACAGTATAACAAAAGATTAGGTCATAGTCTATTTGCAAAGTGCTCAGTCTTGGTTCTTGTGGATTCTCTTGTCCTCTGGATTCTTTGTTTAAATCTCAGTCTTTTAACAAATTTGCAGCTGTCGAGAATTATACTAAAAGGCCAAGTACCTGTTTAGATTCAGTCACATACTCATCTGGTGTTAGCTTTGCAACTGTAAATGATGAATTTCTCAACAGAACCCTGTCACAATAACGGTCAGCTATCTGAATGAAAACTAAAGTGGTAAAAAAGATTTCACTAATTCAAAGTTGCTGTCAGGAAACCAGCATTTGAAGCAGCTGTGGGCTTCGCTTCCACCTGAGCCTGGTCCTAGTATGCACACATCACGCAGGCATACTTAGCAATGGAGGTGGAACTGGTTGGATTTCTGGTGGGTAAGTGGGTAATATAATCCTGCCTCTTCTTGTGACATTCATATGGACAGGGACAGAAGCAGAACTGTCCATCCCCGTTTCCACCAGGTTTCAATGAACATAAAAATTTGGAGATCATGTGCAAATGAGTTGCACTCCAAGGTCTTCCACACTGGGAATTACACTACTGGTGTGGAGGAATTTCAGGGCTAAGAGCTTTTAGCATCAGGAGAAAGTTATTAAACCAAGCCATGATTGTTCCTTTTTCATCGATTAACGGCTTATTCCAGATTTCTCACCATGTCCGTTAATTCATTTTTTTCCTCCAAAACTAAGTCTAATTGCCTTTGAACCCATTTATTCTAATCCCTTTCTGTCATGCTAGGCCCCCACCTGCCAAGAATGAGGCACACTAATTTTGTCATGAGCATTGGTTTTTATACTGTTACTGGAGTGAAGATCAGCCGTGGCTTGTTAAACAGATCAGCCGTGGCTGGAAAAGACGTTTGCATATTAACAGACAGTGTTTGGAATGACAAAGCAGCCATTCCCTGATATTCAACCCACAATGGACTTTTGATCACCAGACACTGAAGGTGGGGGAGCTCACATTCCATGTTGACTGCTAAGATGGCCGAATATACAAATGGACATGGTCAAACCAGCTAGTCACATGACTAACCTGCTGGGCTACCTGAGTTTTTTGAATTTGTACAAACAATTTTGGGAAGAAAGCTGTTTGCTCCTGGACTGAGAAAATCTCTCTCCTGTCTGCTCCCATCTCTTTCTCACAAGCTTCTGAATCCACTGAAGACACATGAACCCCAAGAGAAAAAAGTCTCCTACAGTGAATAAGGTTTAAGAAGAATACTGGGACCCAACAAAAAGCAAGGTCTACCTACAATCAAGGACTCTCCAGTGAGCTTGAAGAACCGTAACAAAAACTCTTCAGATATTGCCTCAAACTTTTTCAACTTTATTTCTTCTGCTCTTTTCTGTCTCTATTTGCATGTTTGTGTCACCTATGCTTGCTAGTGTGTATGTGTCGTGTATCCGTAGGTGTTAACAGAATTTAATTTAAATTTTCAACTTTTCTTCTTTAAACCTAAGAAAGCCTGATTGTGCTGGTTTCTTTGCCTTATAATTGGAAAGCGGTGAACAAGGATTCACCAAGGGGGAGGTAAAAACACAATGTGTTTAAAATTAAATCCTGTTACAGTAAGACCAGGTGAAGGCTGAAAGGGAACCCTGGACCTCTGTCTCACCTGGCCGTAACACTTTCTCAGTAACTATTATGTCAGTCTTTGGAGTAAATTTGCTGTGACTGTTAGAACTAGTACATATACTGATTGTGCATTAAAGTAATTTTGTGCAGTGTGTTAACAGAGTGGTCACTGACTTATGCTCATATCTTGGGAGTATGTGGATGTAACACACTCTAGTGCACTCATCCAACAGTAACAATTGTTTTACGCAGCAATTGATAGGAAATGTGCAAATTTACTCAGGATTTGCTTTAATAGAATATTACATTACGTTTGCACAATTGAAGCTGGCATTCAAGGAGAACTGGCAGTGCCAATTATGCACTCATAGACAGTGCCCTCCTTTTTCCCAGTGGAAAGGATTACTCCTCCCTAAGTGCCCAGATAGCATGAGATCCTGTCAAAAAAAAGTCTGTGCATGAATACTTGTTTTCAGGAGAGTGCTCATAATGTACACATCTTCAATGAATCAAGGGTTTTCCCAAATGTTTGAGAAGATAGGATGCAAGGATGAGCTCTGACAGATGAGTGTTACTTGTTCCAAATATATCTGTTGACATCTCTGCAGAAACACACACACACACACACACACACACACACAAAGCAGAAATATAATGGAGCAGACTTTTTGGGATCTTAAAACAACTTTTCTAATGTTTCAACCATTCTAGTGCTGTCTTCAATATGAGCTGAAGTGGATTGCCAGAATTATAATAGTATATTGCATTCACCATAATATGGCTAATTGCCAAAATGGCAGTCAGCAGGAATAGAATGGGAAGGACATGAAGCCACAGCACAACAATCAGTGCTTGAAGTGGTACTGATGTAACGAGCATTCATTAATTATTGTTTGCCTGCACATGTCCCTTCTCTGTAAATAGGGTTTAATTAGAGTTTCCCAGTTTTTTTGGCACAAGATTAACTGTAATGCACAATCCAATGTATTTATTCCCCTTAAATTTACTTCAGAGTACTGACTGCAATTTGTGGCTATGCTGATTAATTGTACTAGTGCACCAAGCTATTTCTTCCACACCACTCCTAAGTAACAACCTATTGGCAGGAGCAGGTGTGAAGTATATTTATTTTATTTATTTTTTTATTTAGAGATACAGCACTGAAACAGGCCCTTCGGCCCACCGAGTCTGTGCCGACCAACAACCACCCATTTATACTAACCCTACAGTAATCCTATATTCCCTACCACCTCCCTACATTAGGGGCAATTTACAACGGCCAATTTACCTATCACCTGCAAGTCTTTGGATATCTCAGAGGTTTTTATAGTGTCTTGGGCTATGGACCTTAAAGCTTCAACATCATTGATGGGAGTATTCCTCAGAGATACTGTGTTTTTGTTGTAGATGACACTGATGTTGTATATTGTTCAATGACCAACTGCAGGGCTGAAACCTTTGCTTCATGACAATACACAACTGAATGGTTGAAGCTGCAACTCGACACAGACCCAGATCACAATTCATCAAATGATTTGCTCATCCATTCACGCTTATGAAGTATCCTCCACTTCATTGGTTGCATTTTGAGTCTGGCTCAGGAGGACCTGTGATCATATTGTACCTCCATACAGCAAACAGCCAGCCTTATACTCTTACATCATGTGACTCTTTCTCACCCATGATCAATGACCTTTGTTCCTGCATTGCTTACTAATACTCCCCAAAAGTGCTTGTGACTCAGCTGGCAACTGCTGCAAGTGATGTAGGTGAGAATGACAGTCACACCCCGGCTTCCCCCTGCTGCATTATGGCTTCAGTTTTTTAAAAAAAGCACGGATGAGCAGATGGGCATTATTTTGCATAATGTTGTTAAAGTGAGAGCACATGCTGTATTTCATGGGGAAGTACACGCACGGCTTTGAACCTGTTGACACTGAAAATCATTAGCACAGTGAACATATGTCATTATCATTGCACAAGCCAGAAGCATTGTCATCTCCATAAACTCTATTTTACGCCAGAACCTGAATGAACTTCGAGCGTCTGACAGCAGGTAAGAGTTTTTGTCTGCTGTGAACGAACCCTTATCCCAGCACAATGTTGTTGGTTGGTGGCTATCTTCTTCTTCAATGAAATAATCAGCATGCACTGCTTGAGAAAGCAAAAGGAGAATGACATTTTATGTATTGCAATGTATAGTTGAGTATTTACTTTTGGCCTGCCAGATGGCTGACACACAAAGAAGCACGTCAGCATGTTTGAGTCTACAATTCAAGCTACTGCAAAATTTATATTCCCCCGAGTAGGATTATTGTTTGCCTAATATGGGGCTGAATTTAATGCAGCTGTCGAAGGCGGGTCTGGTGGTACAGGGGTGGGGGCGGGCGAAGAATTACTCCGGATCCGTCTACCCGGAAATCTGGCATTGTGACATTGGTTCTGGATTTTATCAGTGGTGGGAAAACACCTTGACGGCATTGCCGCCCCCATCGCGACAGGAAGCTATTTTAAATTGCTGAAATGCTGATTTAAATGCAACCAAATGTAATTAATTATGATTTAATGATTGGTCCTAGATTTTGTGAACGGTGGGCGGCACTCATGTGCCTTCAGGTTCATGATCATTAAAATCTGGTGGCACATAGACGAGAGGCCATTGCCGCTACGGGAGACAGTCTTGAGCATTGCTGCATAGGGGAAGATGGGGGTTCGGAGGCCATTGTGGGACTGTGTTGCTGCAGGCTCTGCAAGGGGGGTCTGGGGTCTCAGGGACTCCACAAGGGGGTCCAGGGTCTTGCGGGCTCTGCAAGGGGTCCAGGATCTCGGGGTCTCTGCAAGGGGGTCTGGGGTTTCAGGAGCTCTACAAGGGGGCAGTATAGGGTTGACAAACTGCTGTGTGATGTGTTTGCTCGCTCGCACTGATGGAACAGAGGTTAGACCATCATAAAGGTTGGGCTCAGAGGTCTATCAGCAACTCCGCTAAGTGAATTGTCAGAATGTCAGTTGCCAAGGCAGTTTCGTCTCTGCATCAACAGCGTTCTCCAGGTCCACAGGTCAACTGGCATGGGTCTCATACAGCTTATATTTCTGGCGCCTCCGACAGAAAGTGGGACAACAGGCTGTTGGGCCTTTCTGTGAAGTTCCATCACGAGAGCAACAGCAGTCGGCCATGCCAAGAAGGGCCCAATAATGCAACAGTGTGTACTGGACCTGGACCAGCTACCTCCAAATTTTGGAGTGCCACTGTCAGTGAAGACTTTGGCTTTCCAGGGAGGCCATCATTGACTTATGCACCATGCTGCAGGCCGAGTTGCGACCTTTTGGATTTGGGAGTCACCTTATGACGGTGGCTCTGAAGATCAACGTTGCACTAAATGTCTATGCAATTGGATCTTTCAGGGATCCACTGGGGACATGTGTGGCGTCTCCCTGGCAGCAGCTCACTGCTGCATCAAGGAGGTGACCAACGCCTGCTTAAGAGGGCTAGCGACTATGTGCACTACCGGACTGACCCTGACAGGTTGAGAGGGCCATTGGATTTGGGGCCATCGCAGGATTTCCCCGGGTGCAAGGTGCGATAGGTTGCATGCATGTGGCCATCAGAGCTCCTACGTACCAACCAGCTGCCTTCATCAACAGGGAAAGGCTTCCATTCAATCAGTATTCAACCAAAAGAGTTTCCTGCAGGTGTGTGCCCATTTTCCAGGAAGCTGCCACGGCACCTACATACTTCAACTGTCCCAGATACCACAACTTATCAGGCCCCTCAGTCGCCTTCAGGGATGGATTCTTGGGGACAAGGGATACCCATTAAAGGCAATGACTACTGATGCCTGTGAGGAACTCTTGCAAGGCAGTGGAGGAGAAATACAACAGTTGCCACGGCTCCACCCAAACGACCATCGAGCAGGCCATTGGGCTGCTGAAAATGAGATTTCATTGCCTCGATCGATCGATCTGGTGGAGCCCTGCAGTATCCTCCGGCGAGAGTATCACGTTTCACAGTGGTCTGCTGTGCTCTACACAATCTAGCACTGCAGAGGGGGGTGCCTTACATGACGATGAGATGCCTGAGCAACATTCATCCACCAGCGAGGAGGACAGAGAGGAGGGAATAAAAAAAGAAAGTGCTGGAAATCCTCAGCAGGTCAGGCAGCATCTGTGGAGAGAGAAGCAGAATTAATGTTTCAGGTCTGTGACCTTTCATCAGTACTCTGATGAAAGTTCTGATGAAAGGTCACAGACCTGAAACATTAACTCTGCTTTACTCTCCACAGATGCTGCCTGACCTGCTGAGTACTTCCAGCACTTTCTGTTTTTATTTCAGATTTCCAGCATCTGCAGTATTTTGCTTTTACACAGAGGAGGGAGAAGGGCAAGCAAGAATGGATGGTGAAGACCCTGTGCAAGAGGCCAGATGGGTTGAGCGACATGCAAGGGGGCACGAGCCAACCTCATAATGTCCCGTTTCCAGCCACCCTGATATCCATTCACAGAGAGTCAAATAAAGGCTCACTTTAATGAAGGTACACGGTTTTCTCCATTCCCTTTCTTTTTCCTGTCTTGTGACTGGCTGCAATATGGGTAGTGCCGATGGGAGACCACATGTTAATGAATCCTCTCATCACATTGACAGGTTAATGAGGGCTGTGGTCACATTGGTATTGCTATAAGGGGCACTATGACATCTCTTTCAGACAATGATGACTAATTATTTGGACAAAAGAACTTTAAATTATTTCCTGCAGAACATATTAGAAATACCCGTGAGACCCAAAGAGATGGATTTTATGGGACCGCCTGAGGTGGGGCCGGAGGTAGGGGCATGGAGAATCGCAAAGGGTGGTGGGGAGGGGGGTGTGGGGGGTGGTGGGCAGAGGGAAACTTGCCTCTCTATCGCCATGCTATCTTACCATGGCAGGATATGCCAACAAAGGCCTTTCTGACCAGAGGCCAATTGAGGCCCTTATGTGGCTTATTAATGGCTAGTTAAGGGCCTCTTCCTGCTGCCGCTGAAATCTTACCAGCGGCGGGGTGGGGTCGGGTTGGGGTGGGCCTCCACCATGCGGGGAGGGCGCCTTGTAAAACATGGTGCATTCCCTGTGGGTTTGTGGGGTCGGGGAGGGCATTACTTCATCCGTGGGCAATCTGTGGCCCACAGAGGGCCCCCCAGGAACTACTTCGATGCCTAGGAGCCCCTCTCCCTAGACTGCACGATCACCACCTCACCCACCACCCCAACCAGCCCCACCGCCTCGACGGGGCCTTCTGGACTGGCCCCAGCGACCCCGCCTCACCTACCTCTGGTCCGCGTTCCAGCACTGGACCTGGGTCCAAGGCCTGTGCAGTACCGGCAGTGACCGCCACTACTGGCAGCTCATGGAGGTGGGATCCTCTTCTTTAAAGGGACGGGGATCCTGGCTTATGAATCTTGGATGTAAAAACACTGGGGGAATCGCTCCGCCTGGGGGGGGTGGGGGGTGGGGGGTGGGGCAGGTGGAGACAGGAAAAGGCCGAGGCAGAGATCCCCCCGCCTTTTCAGTCTGCTGCCGGGAGCCATGCCTCCTATACAAAATGCAGCCCAAAGTGTGGTTAGGTGAGATTCCTGAGGCACAGTTCTGGAGAAGGTGGGACCTGTACAGGCCAGATGGGTTGCACCTGAACAGAGCTGGGATAAATTTCCTTGCGGGACGATTTGCTAGTGCTATTGGGGAGGGTTTAAACTAACTTGGCAGGAGTGCGGGAACCAGGAGATCATACAAGGGAAGAACACCAAGCTGTACAGAGAATTGGAAGAGACAGATAGTACTCGAGTAGGAAATAGCAAAGTATTAGGTGGGGTCAGAGTGAGCGTGTTAGGCAGTACTAGAGAAGGGAGTAGTTCCGTATTAGGAACATAGGATTAGATGGGGGTGGGCTGAGAAAGACTACGAGGAATGCAAAGACAGGATTACAATGCATGTGTATAAACACACAAAGCGTGGTGAATAAGGTGGTGAGCTACAAGCACAAATAGCAGTTTGGGAATATAATGTAGTGGCAATAACGGAAACATGGTTTAAAATTGCAAGGACTGGGCGTCTAATATACAAGGGTATAAAGCGTTCAGAAAATATTGAGAAGGAAGAAAGGGAGGTGGGGTGTCCTCCTGATTAGGGAAGACATTGCAGCGCTGGAAAGGGCGGATTTCCTTGAAGGGGTAAGGACAGTATCCATTTCATTAGAGTTGAGGAGCAAAAAAGGTATGATCATGCTACTAGGGGTATTCTCTCAGCCTCCAAATAGTAACAGAGAGATAGAGGAGCAAATCTGCAGGGAAATCACAGAGATGTGCAAGAACTATAGAGTGGTAATATTGGGGGACTTTAATTACCCAAATATTGATTGGGATAGTTTTAGAGTAAAGGGCAAGGAGGGGGAGGATTTTCTAAAATGTGTGCAGAAGAACTTCCTTGATCAGTATGTTCTCAGCCCAACTAGAAAAGAGGCATTGCTGGATCTGGTGCTGGGAAATGAGGTGGGCCAAGTGGACCAAGTGTCTGTGGGGGAACACTTGGGTAAGAGTGACCATCATATCATAAGGATTAGACTAGTAATGCAGAAAAGGAAGGAGTAAAATAAAGTAGAATGTCTAGATTGGATGAGGGCTAATTTCAATGCAATAAGAAGGGTTCTAGCTAGGATAGAATGGAACAAAAGACTGGCAGGAAGAGTCCCATCAGAACTATGGGTTATCTTTAAGGAAGAGATGCTTCCGGTAAAGGCTAGGAACATTCTAGCAAGGGCGAAAGGTAGGGGAACCAAGAATGGGGCTCCTTGGTTGACTCGGGAGGTAGAAATGATGATGAAACAAAAAAAGAGGGTGTATGATGCATGTCATGTGAACTCAACAAGTGAGAACCAGGTCATATACGATAAGTTGAGAGGGGAGGTGAAGAGGAAAATAAGACTGGCAAAGAGAGAATATGAAAATAGAATGGCAGTCAACATAAAAGGGAACCCAAAGATCTTCTACCAGCATGTAAATAGTAAGCAAGCAGTAAGAGGAGGAGTGGGGCCTATTAGGGACAAAGATGGTAATATATGCTTGGAGGCACAGGGCAAGGCTAATATACTTGGTGAGTATTTTGTATCTGTGTTCAATAAGGAAACGGAGGCTGACAAAATATTAGTACAGATAGAGAGAGTAGAGGCAATGGACTGGATAAAAATTGAGAGGAGGAGGTACTAAAATGACTGGCTATGCTTAGGGTAGATAGGTCACCTGGTCCAGATGGCTTGCATCCAGGTTGCTAAAGGAAGTGGGGATGGAGATAGCGGAAGGACTCGCCATAATTTTCCAGTCTTCCCTGGATATGGGGGAGGTGCCAGAGGCTTGAAGAGTGGTAAATGTGACGCCCTTATTCAAGAAAGGGTGTAAGAAAAGTGCTAGCAACTACAGATCACTTAGTTTAATATCAGTGGTGGGTAAGGTTTTAGAAACAGTAATCAAGGAAAATATCAACAGACACCTAGAGAGGTTCGAGTTAATTAAGGATAGCCAGCAATGCTATGTAAAAGGCAGATCATGCTTGCCTAATCTAATTGAATATTTTGATGAAGTCATAGAGAAGATTGATGAAGAGAATGCGGTGGATGTTGTTCATCTCGATTTTAAGAAAGTATTTGATAAGGTACCACATAAAAGGCTGGTTAACAAAAGTGAGGCTCATGGAATAGGAGGGTCAGTGTCCAATTGGATTTTTAAAAATGGCTTAAGGACAGAAAACAGCGAGTCATAGTAAATGGTTGTTTTTCCAGACTGGAGGACGGTAGACAGTGGTGTTCCCCAAGGGTCAGTGCTTGAACCACTGCTTGTTTGCTATATATAAATGATTTGGATTTTGGAATACAAAGTAGAATCTCAAAATTTGTTGACGACACCAAACTTGGAGGTGCAGCAAACAGGAAATAGACAGGCTAGCAGAATGGGCAGAGAGGTGGCAGATGGAATTTAATACACACAAGCGTGAGGTGGTGCATTTTGACAGAAGGAATAGGGAGAGGCAATATAGACTTAATGGCACAGTTCTAAAGAGTGTGCAGGAACAGAGGGACCTGGGTGTACATGTACATTGATCTTTGAAGGTGGCAGGACATATTGAGAGAGTGGTTGGGAAAGCATATGGGATATTGGGCTTCATAAATAGAAACATTGAGTACAAAAGCAGGGAAGTTACGCTGAACCTTTATAGAGCTCTGGTTGGGCCCCAACTGGAGTATTACAGCCAGTTCTGGTCACCATACTTCAGGAAGGATGTGAGGGTCCTTGAGAGGGTGCAGAGGAGATTTACCAGAATGATTGCAGGGATGGGGGATTTTAGTTACAATGTTAGGTTGGAAAAGCAGGGTTTGTTCTCCATGGAAGAAAGGAGATTGAGGGGAGATTTAATAAAAGTATACAAGATTATGACAGGCTTAGATAAATTATACAAGCAAAAGCTGTTCCCATTAACGAAGGGTACAAGGACTAGGGGACACAGATTGAAGATTTTGGGCAAAAGATGCAGGGGGAATATGAGGCTGCACTTTTTTACACAGTGGGTGGTAATTCATTGCCTATAAGGGTGGTGAAAGTGGAGATGATCAGTGACTTCAAGAGGGTGTTGGATGGCCATCTGAGAGAAATAGATTTGCAGGGTTACTGGGATTGAGCCGGGGAGTGGGACTGATAGCATATGGGATCTTGGGCATGGACATGATGGGCTGAATGGCCTCCTTCTGTGCTATATGTGACTTTATGTGGTGGTCTTTTTAATACATCTGTGAGTGCTCCTATGCGGTGTGATCCCTGCGACAGCAACAGGGTTGGATGCAGGCTGCTGATCAGGCTGCCCCTTAGCCTGTGTTGAGTTTGCCAGCCATCCTCTGGCTGCCTGAGGCCTGGAAGGCCCCAGCTGCCTGAGGATGTCCTGCACTGGCACAGGACTTTCCTCAGATGTTGCGGCTACTGGAGCTGGGATCACTGGCGGAAGGGCTGAGGAGCTGGTGTCTACACTCGGAGCGCACTGAGGGGTGCTCCCAGATATGGATGGCAGCTTCTCCTCCTCCCTTTGAAGGCTTACTTGAACTTCCCTGCTCACCAGAGAAGGACCAGGAATGGGAGTAGTCTCCAGGTTCCTGTTCTTTTTCTTGCCTTGCCACTGCTGCGTTGAGCTCATGGTCAAGGTGAAGGTATGCAGGTCTGCACACATCTGTGGGATTTGGCTGTCTTTGAGGATCGCCAACCTCTTGAGGGAGGAAGCCATGTGCTCCCACGCCTGACACATGGCAGCACTCATGGCATGGATGGACTCCTCCATTGTCCATTCATGGCTGTGCATGGTCTCTGGCATCTCCGCCAGATGTTGCCTTACCTCTCTTTGCAACTCCAGCATGCCCTGTGCTGTCAACACTAGGGACTTGTCATCAGCCCTGGGTTGAGCATGGGCCTGGCCACCCACAGTCCTCCAACTATCAGAGGCCTCGGCTGTCTCAGTCTCTACCAGCTGCTCGGGTACATATGTGGTGCTCTCAGCAGCTTGTAACCTTGATTCTACAGCCAATGATAACCCACCGAGGTAAAAGTGTCTTCCTTGGCGGTGGTGAGAGGACACAGATCTGGAACTCCTCCACTAGTCCAGGCCGTCTCCCACCTGTTGCGGGCCCTCTTGTCCTACAAGAGGAAGGATGGAGATAGTAGAGCAGTGAGATCAACACGGCAGTTCTGCTGATGTCAGCTCCTCGTCCCCTATAGGGGGATCTCATATCTCTCATGCTGCCACATGCAGTCAGGAGAGTTAAGGGGGTTAGCTATGAAGGAAGCTGGCCTGTGGCTGAGATGGAGCCATGTATCTGTCAGGATGAGATAATACCCTAGTCCCTCTGCCATCGCCATTGTAATGCTACCCTCTGCATGTTGTGTATCCTCTCGCATGGTCACATGCACTCCCAAACGGAGAGAGTTATGGAGCACTCACTTTGGTCGAACGCAGGAGGTTGTTGATCCTCTTTTGACACTGGATCCAGTTCTGTTGAGTAACCCCATGGGTTGCTGGCCTCCTCTACAATCTCCACCCAGGCTTGCTTGCTCTCGGGCATCCTTTGCTGTCATTGGGGTGAATGGTTGGGGTTTCCATAAATGAGCTCAGCAACGTTTTCAGCAATACAATGAAAGTTGTCAGTGACTCTAAGGCAGGAGTGAATGCAGGGCTGGCAGGTCTTTAAATATGTCGCCAGCATCTGCTCCACAGTCATCTGTCACCATAATTACTGACCCGCCTCCTACTCTCACCATGTTATTGGGATGGGGACCTCACCTCCAGTATGTAAAATGGCCGCCCGCCGTGTGATCGTAGTAGGCTGGCTGACTGTCCACGTCGCATTCGGGAATGGCACCCATTTAGGGCAGCTTGCTCACAAAATTCAGTCCATGGTGTGCACATTCTGTCCCTAAAGGAGCATTTCTCACTTACCCAGACTGCTCAGGTGCATGTTGGCAGAGCTAACGCTCAAAGACCTTAAAGTCTGTGCAAACTACTGCTGGCGTTTAACCAGCTAAAACCTCACAGTTTACCAGAGCAGATTCCCAGTATGTTTCCTACTGCTTGTTTAGGTAAGTTATCTTATGCCTTAGAGCATTGGCCTACAGGATTATCTGGAGCTGAATGGGAAAAATCCCAGCCCTCTTGTAACTTGATCCACCCCTTCAAATTCCAATAGTCAACTAAACTGATTAGTTGATCATCAACGGTGTCCCAAGGAACAGCACACCTTCTGAGCTCAGGTTTTGGAATTCCGAGCCTGCCACAAATTCACTTTATTCCGAACTTGCATCAACAAGTGTGTTTGCTTGGAACCACCTTGACTCCAAAGAGACTCCATCTACCCCTCTCTCAAAATTAACCTGGAAATAAAAAGCTGGAATCAGTACAAGTGTCAATGAAGCTGTTGGATTGTCCTAAAAACACATTGGTTCACTATATGTGACTACACCAACAGGGTTAACTCTTAATTGCTCTCTGTAGTAGCCTAGCAACCTACTCAGTTGTAGCAAACAGCTACAGAGAATAATCACACCTCCTCAGGACAATGAGGAAGATGCAATAAATGTAGACCTTGTCTCAGATGCAGAGAATGAATAAAAAGGTTGGCTGTTAAACAGTTAACAATACATGTTTAAGTCCTTGCTAGCTAACAATAGGGGGAACCCATCACCAGACCTGACTCTTCTAGCCCATTTTTCAAAGTGGTGACTAGACGACCCATCCTAGAACATAGGCCGGATTTTACAGACACCCAACTAGCGGGTTGGTGGTGGGAGGGGGCATAAAATTGAGTGGGAGGCGGGATGTTCCCGACCCCCTCCCGCCCCCACTGCAATTTTACGCGGGCGGGAGCGAGAAATGGCCTGCCCACCCCAGGCCAATAAAAGCCCTTAAGTGGCCAATTCACTGCCATTTAAGGGCCTCC
This sequence comes from Heterodontus francisci, assembly GCF_036365525.1. Taxonomy (NCBI): domain Eukaryota; kingdom Metazoa; phylum Chordata; class Chondrichthyes; order Heterodontiformes; family Heterodontidae; genus Heterodontus; species Heterodontus francisci. The sequence goes on along the minus strand of NC_090371.1, from coordinate 198,514,620 downwards.
TCCTGGCTCCACTGGTAATTTACCCTCGGTGGCCAGATGACAAAGGCCCCAAGAAGCCCACCTGGTAAAACGGCTTTTTTGGAGGCTTGGGGGGGGCCCTCCTGATCGAGCACCCTGTGTCCCTTGGAGGGCCGTCCCGATGCACAACACTCTCCTCCACCACTCCCCCACCCCCGCTTGCCTCGCCGGGGCCTGGCCAATTATCCCCAGCAAGGCCCTAAAAATGTACCTGATTTCTAGGGCCGTCCTTCCTGTTGCCTCCGCTGATTGGCCAGCAGCTCCAATAGGCGGAACTCCTGCCTCAAGGAGGTGGAAGTCCCGTCCAAGACCAATTAAGGACCTGGGGAGCGAAAAATCCCAGCCTGGCTCCCCAGGCCCGGTGAAGGTGGGCTCGCCACTGACTTTTCAGCCAGTGGGCGAGGCCTCCCGCCCAATGTAAAATTCCAGCCATAGTATCTGTCGAAGGGAGTGCTGCAATATTTTCAGGAATGCCTGGAACAGATGCCTTAAACCTATTTCTTAAAATGTCATCTGACACCATATTAATGACTAGGATGGGTAACTGCGGACATCCTCGTCTCTCTCCTCTCTTGGGAGAGATTGGTTTAACCCTTCTATTATCTACCCTTGCTTTATCCCTTGCATGGATAATGAGGTTAAAGTACCAATCCCAGATTTAGTTATGTAACATCATAGTTTCTGGTTTCTTTGAGTGCCACGTGATGCAGCCTTATGAAAATTGATAAAAGGAGTTTAAGTAAGAAATAGCCTGACATAGTTGTACACAGAATTATACCTGTCAGCCAACATCCCAGAAATCACCTGTCCTGTCCCACCTGCAAGATAAACTTACCAGAGATGGAGGCAAAGTGATATACAGTCAGAGGGAGGGGCCTAAGAGTCCTCAACATTGTTGTTAGACCCTATGAAGTTTCATGGCTTTAGGTCAAACAAGGCCAAAGATACCTTTTGCTGCTCACCATCTACCACCTCTACCCTAAATTGTTGACAGACTTAATCCAGCCAAAAATGCAAAAAATGAATGCCAGAGGAGAGGTGAGAGTAGATGCTCTTAACAATATTTCAGTGGGCATTAAAGGAGCACCAACAAAACTGGTCAGAAGGGGTCAAAAGGAAAACCCTTCCATTGCCGAATTGATGCAAAGAAAGATATTTGTGATTGTTGGAGGGCAGTCATCTCAGCTCCGAGAAGTGTTCTTGGCCAAATAATGTTCAAGTGCTTCATTAATGATCTTGCCTTTGTACTAAGGTCAGGAATGGGGCTATTAGCTGATGATTCCACACAATTTAGCTCTGTTCATAATTCCTCTGATAATGAAGCAGCCCATGCTAGCCTGCACCAGGATTTGGATGACATCCAGAATTGGGCTGATAAGTGACAGGTAATGACCATCTCAGAAAACAGAGAGCCCAGTCATCTCCTCTTGACCTCCAATGGCACCATCATTGCTGAGCTCTCTACCATCAATGTCATTGGCGGTTGGGGTTGGGGGGGTATCATCATTGACCAGAAGCGGCACTGGACCCACCATATCAACGTTTTGGCTAGTACAGAGACTGGAGACTCTGCAAGAGTTTGCTCACATCTTGATCCCCTCAAAGCCTCTCCACCATCTATGAGCCTCAATTCAGGAATGTGGTGGAATACTCACAACATGCCTGGATGGATATAGCTACAAAACACTCAGAAGCTCAAAAACATCCAAGAAAGACCAGTTTACTTGACTGGTGCCCCTGACACGGAACTCACTCTCCACCTCTTCACCACCAATGGCTACAGTATGTATGATCTACGGGCAGTGGGGTGGGGTTGTTGTGGGGGGCATTCGGGGGCTGGGGGGTGGTGGTCAATGCTACACAGAAAGATTAATTTGACAGTACCTGCCTCCCCTGTGACCTCTACCACCTGGAAAAGCAGGAGCAGGAAACACCTGAAAATTGCTCTCCAAATCGCTAGGTCAGAATCCTGGAATTCCTGACCTAAAACTATTGCGGCAGCACCAGCACCTGCAGTGATTCAAGGTGAAAGGCCCATCACCATCTTGTCAGGGCAATAAATGCACCTTTCCAGTATTGCCTAAATCCTGAGAACAATAGAAAAAAATACCTCCTTGCCTAGACATATCTACCAGTGTAAGATAATTAGCATCCATATGTAAATATGGCCGTCCATGTCTCCGCTTTAAAGACGTCTGCAAACGCAACATGAAGTCCTGTGACATTGATCACAAGTCGTGAGAGTCAGTTGCCAGCGTTCGCCAGAGCTGGCGGGCAGCCATAAAGGCGGGGCTAAAGTGTGGCAAGTCGAAGAGACTTAGCAGTTGGCAGGAAAAAAGACAGAGGCGCAAGGGGAGAGCCAACTGTGTAACAGCCCCGACAAACAAATTTTTCTGCAGCACCTGTGGAAGAGCCTGTCACTCCAGAATTGGCCTTTGTAGCCACTCCAGGCGCTGCTCCACACACCACTGACTACCTCCAGGCGCTTACCCATTGTCTCTCGAGACAAGGAGGCCAAAAAAGATATGTAAATATAATAGTTTAAAACAATTGAAATTCATCATAACTGTTAGGATTCTTAATATTTATTTTGACACTTTTCTTCAAATCAGGCTTTTATTTTGCACCTCCTTGCAAGCATGATGGGTTATTAAGACTGTGTTAAACTCCCAAATGTCTTCATCCATCCATGTTGAACTTTATTGGCTGAAATCAATCCTTGGTAGTAGAGCAAAAGAGGCAATCGTAAATCGTCAGCTTGTTTTACATCCCACCATTGAAATTAATGGAAAAGAAAATAGCACAGATGACGCGCCATCGCCAATTTTGTGCTGTCACCAAAGACCAGTTTACTTCTCAGTTTAAAAATGGGTTTCACTTTGAGATCGTTTACCACATTCCTTACTCCATCAGTGCTGAAATTTGATTATGCCACAGCTGGATTGTACATTGAAAATCACTTATGCTTACAGGTGATTCAGTGCTATTATTGCAGTTTATTTCTGTTTGACTGCTTAGTTGTGTATTAGTTGTAATACAACCTAACCTTAAAAATGCACAATGAGTAAACCTCTGCTAAGGTTTGAAGAAAATTAACTAATTTAACATAAGATTAGTACGCTGAGATAATTAAACCCCTTCGAGTGTAAAGATTTATTCCTAATTTACTAATTTTTAACCTGTGTCCCTTGGTTTTTGAATCCTTTGCTTCATTGAACAATTTTCTTTGATCAATTTTGTTAAGGCCTGAATTTGCTGTCAAAACAACAGCAAGACTAATGGCTCTCATCATTATTTATGCGTAAATGGTGTAGCAACTTCACATAAGGAGCAGAAGCATGGTTAAAAATGAATAACCAGAAGTTGCACCACTCTGCCATTAGCTTTGTGAAAATGACATTTTGCCCTTATCCTGCCTTTTGTTAGGAACTTGCTGTATTTGCCCATTAATGGTCCATAAGTGTTTATTACTTATATATAACTGTATAACTGTTAATCAACCTCCTTGGCACCAAAAAATAATTGATTATTACAAGTGTGGTGTCGCATTCCTTCAAGTTTTGGATTTTTCAGGGAGATTTTAAAAATGGCAAATTTCTCTCTCTCAATCCAATATTTCTTTCTGTTTCACTTCCTGTACCTTTCACTCCCTTTACTGCATCCTCCTTCCCAGCCCTTCTGTCTATTTCCCAATTCTTAAATCTCAATGGTTAAGGATTGTTGGTTACCCTGTTTACTCAGGTCCTAAATGCCCTGATTTCCTCACTGTGCTGTTATCAGCTCGCGCTTTCAGCAACTTCAGTGGACAAAAATATTTTGAGCTGAAGGGTGCAGGGGCAAGTCTGACTAATGGCAGATGCCATTACATGCCTTGTGACAGCAAAATCTTGTCCATAGTCTTCAATAGTTCACTTAGATGATCTCAAAGTCTCTTGTTTTGCAAAGAAACAAAACTCTTCTCCTTAACATTTCCTCACAAGTTAAATTCCTGGACCCAGAATCATTTTGCTTGTTCGCCTCCGTAAACTTCCCAAGGATAATAGTTTTTTTATAACTAGGTGGTCAGTACTTCAGCTGGGATCTGACACATGCATCATACAGCAAGACAATCTGCTTCATTTTATATTCTTGTCTGTCTGCTAATGGAACCAAGTACCACAACTTGCTATGCAATATGGAAGAAACCTTAGATTCCTTTCCTGAGTCTGAAATTCAGGTGCACATTGCCCACGATTTGCTGATTGTTAAAGTGAATGATCGGAAATGCACAGGCAGTGAATTTACAGTTTGCACTGCTGGTCAATGAGGCTCTCCGTCAGCAGTGCAGTGTCAAACAATTTCCCTACATTCATCTGATGCTTATTGTTAGTGTGCCTCCTAATTTGGATTTTTGTGCCAATTTGAAGACTTTAGTTGCAATGCTCTTGCCCGTGCTTTAATTTATATATGAGTGTGTGTGTGTGTACATTAGTTGATCTCTTGGACATGGAGGATGTCGAGACCAGCAAAGTTTAGACAGTGAGTGGTAATTGGACCAGGGTGCTTAGACCTACTTCAGCCCTGTTGCATATTCACAGAGTAAATCTAAAATGAGTCATACTGAAAGCAGCCATTGTTCAACTTTTTATTTACACCTCCCCAACAGGGAGGGCAGCAGTGAAGCAGTATACAATGCTTAGTTATCAATACACTATCACAGCCAGTTTAATACACTTCAGCTATTCCAAAACACTACACTGCCTCCCCACTTAAAAAAAAGCTTATACAGTAAATTGTAAAATGGTACATGAACATAATTTCCCAGAATACAATAACAATACCTGAAATTTAACAGGTTAGGTTGCATGCTTGTCATTACTGTAATTACAACTAAAACATATATACTCAATATTTCCAGAGTAATTTACATCTTAAAAAATGTTTTTCCTTAAAACATATGTCTTTACTTTTTGTCAGATGATATTTTTATTAATGAAAAGAACAACTTATTTCTTCTTCCATCCTACATACTTTCAATTAACATATTTGGCTTCTTCTCTTTCTGTCTGGGCATCTTCTTCCATTTCCATTAGCTTGATTCTGCTCTCCCAACATCTCAGACTGTGTTGATCCCTAATTTGGACTTTGACTACCAACTCCATTTAATGGTTGGGGCTGTGCAATTGACTGATTAGTCTTAATCGAAGACCCTGACTCACTTTGCTTTACTGGTAGATTATGTGATACCGGCAAACTTTCAGTTTCTTTGTGATTTGCACTTTCCTCCTGGCTTTCACTTGGGACAGTGGGAACTTGAATTATAGGAGGTTTCTCATGCTTTCCCTTTGTTAGATTTTCTCTTTAAAGTAAATGATCTACATTACACTGACTGAGTCTCTCAACAGTCTTCACTGGATATGTAAAATACACCTAGTCTTTTTACAACAACTCGAAACACATACTTCTCCTTATCACCTCGATGGTTTTTCACCACGACCTTCTGACCAGCACTGAACTCTCTAGGTTTCATGCCTAGAGTATCGTGACTCATCTTCACTCTGTCTTGCTTTTCTCTTACTTTGCTATTGAAATCAGGCTTAAGCAAACTAAACCTTGTCCTAGGAGCATGTTTAAACACTAACTCATAAGGTGAGCAATCTGTTGTAGACTGTGGGGTTATTCTTTAAGAGAACAAAAAACTGTTTAAGAGAAATATGGAAATTACTGCTTAGCTTGTCACCTAGAAAATATTTCTGCAAAGACCGCTTCACAATTTGTACATTTCTTTCTGCAGCACCATTCTATACTAGGTGATATGGTGCTATTAGAGTTTGTTTGACTCCATTTTTACTCAAAAAAATTTCAAACTGTTCTGACATAAACTGTGGACAATTACCTGACACCAACACTTCTGGCAATGCATAAATTGCAAACCAACTTCTTAAAACCTCAGTAGTTTTGGCATTCGTGGTGTTAAGCATAGACACAATATTTATCCACTTGCTATAGCTATTGACCAAAACAAAATACTCTTTACCTTCAACTTCAACATGTACTCATTCCCACAGTTTTCTTATGTTTGACCATGAAATGAAGGAACCTTGGTTGGATCATTTGGTCCTTCTTGCTCAACGACTACTTTGTGCTCGCTTAGCACTTCCTCAATGTCAGACATAGTCTTATCAATCCCTACTGTAAATAATTCGGCCTTAAGTCAATTTCTTCCCATCAGGGAGACTTTGGTCCCTCCTACTGCTACCACTGGCAAGTTCTAGGATGCATCATCATCTCCACCCTAACACTAACTTCACCTAATACTGGAATATTGTTATTGGAATAACTAGTTAATTTCACACCAGTTTGCAAAAGCGATTGTAACTTAGAAACTTCTTGTACTCTCCTTCTGAGATAACTGACACTGCTGCAGCCATATCAACTATGAAAGTAAGCTGTAAATCTCCAACGTTCATTTTTACTGAAGGTGCTGGAATTATATCTTCAACTCTTTTTCTCTCATCTTCTATGTACTGTTTTTCTAGCTGTCTGACTGAGTACAACTCTTGATCTTCCTGCTCGATAACATCAACTTCTGTTTCCATATCTATTGTGTGCACAATTGAGCTGTTCCAGACTCCTGAACTAGCTTCAGGTCTACCACGACCTGGTGCATTGCTGCAACATAGAGCTTTACCATCACCTGAGCATTACTGTTTTCTCTACTCCTGCATGCTGTCTGGATATGACTGACTTTCCAACAGGCATAGCACTTTGACTGGAAATGGAGGCATTTAGATGGTTGGTGGCTAGCATGGCAACAATAGCATCTAAATTTCTGACTCTGAGTCTGTGGACTTGGCTGCCGTGGCCTGGTTCCCGCTGAAATCTGGTGGGCCTCCCCGCCAGCTCAGGAAAAGAACTTCCTTGTAATCTGCAACTATCTCTTCCTGCCATTTCCATGGATGTGGCCTCATCGCAGGCCTCCTTCCATGTCAGCTAATTGCCTTTACTCAAAAACTTGGCTTGTATTTTACTGTTCTTTAGACCTCTAATGAACATGTCTCTAAGATTGACTTCTGAGTTCACACCATAACCACAGTGATGAGGGAGTTTCTTTAATTCAGGAATATAATCAGTAATAGATTCACTTGGCAACTGCTTCTTTTCATGAAATGCAACTCTGAGTGTAATTTTATTCTTTGTCTTGCCATGATATGAGTCCAGGATCTTATTAATTTCATAATCGTCTAAAGTACTGGGGTCTCACAGGCAACATTAGTTAAACACCATCTCAAAAGCATCTGGCCCCATCATAATGAGGAAAACATTCATTTTATCCTCATTCCCTATTTTATTAGCTTGCAGCCAAATGTGTAACCTTCGTTTATAATTGCACCAGCCCTCTTTGTTTGGGTTGAGTTCCCCCATTGTCCCAAAATATGTCTTCAGTACCATTTTTTTCAATTATGTACTGTGCTGTAGACACACCCACAGCAATCTTTCAAATTGCCCAAACATCCTCAAAATCAACTTTAGAAGTTCCAAAGCATATGTCAGAATGTTCTTCAGCCTTAGAAGAGCATCATCTACTGTGCCTCAGTGGCATTTGTTTTAGAAACATAGGAACATATGAGCAGGAATAAAAACAAGAAAGGCTGGAAATACTCAGCAGGGCTGGCAGCATCTGTGGAGAGAGAAGCAGAGTTAACCTTTCAGGTCATCGGATGTAGGGTCACTGACCTTCCTTAGATGAGGAAACCAAAACTGTACACAATACTCCAGGTGCAGTGTCACCAAGGCTCAAAACAATTGCAGCAAGACTTCTTTATTCCTGTACTCAAAAGCCCTTGCGATGAAGGGCAACATACCATTTGCTTTCCTAATTGCTTACTGCACCTGCATACTAGCTTTAGTAACTCATGAACAAGGGCACCCAGGTCCCTCTGGACACCAACACTTCCCAGCCTGTCACCATTTAAGAAATACTCTGTCTTCCTGTTTTTTTTCTACCAAAGTGGATAACTTCACACTGATTCACATTATATTCCATCTGCCATGTTCTTGCCCAGTCACTTAGCCTGTCCAAGTCCCTTTGAAGCCTCCTTGCATCCTCCTCACAACTTACATTCCCACCTAGTTTTGTGTCATCAGCAAATTTGGAAATTTTACATTTGGTCCCCACATCCAAATCATTTATATAGATTGTAAATAGCTGTGGCCCCAGTACTGATCCTTGCGATACCCCACTAGTAACAGCCTGGCATCCTGAGAATGACCTGTTTATTTCTACTCTGTTTTCTGTCTGTCAACAATTCTCAATCCATACCAGTATATTACCCCCAATCCATGTGCTCTAATTTGTTTACTAACCTGTGTGGGACCTTATCAAAAGCCTTCTGAAAATCCAAATGCACCACATCCACTGGTTCCCCTTTTTCCAAAAATACCATCCTCAAAAAACTCCAACAGTTTTGTCCCTTTCATAAATCCATATTGACTCTGCCAATCATATTATTTTCTAAGTGTCTAGTTATCACATCCTTTATAATAGATTCTAGAATTTTCCCTACTACTGACATCAAACTAACAGATCTGTAGTTCCCATTTTTCTCCCTCCCTCCTTTCTTAAATAGTGGGGTTACATTTGCTACTTTCCAGTCTGCAAGAACCTTTCTGGAATCTATAGAATTTTGAAAGATAACTACCAATGCATCTACTATCTCTTTAGCCACCTCCTTCAACACTCTGGGATGTAGCTCATCCGGTCCAAAGGATGTATCAACCTTCAATCCAGTTAATGTTTTGAGTATTACTTCTTTATTGATGCTAATTTCTGTCAGTTTCTCATTTTCACAAGTCCCTTGTTCCCCTGGTATTTCTGAGAGATTTTCTGTATCTTCTTCTGTAAAGACCGACACAAAGTAATTGTTTCGTTTCTCTGCCATTTCTTTATTCCCCATTATCAATTCTCCTGTCTCTGCCTGAAATGGACCCACATTTGTCCTTGCTAATGTTATCCTTTCCACGTACCTAAAGAAGATTTTACAGTGCGTCTTTTTGTTTCTCGCTAGCTTGCATTCATAATCTTTTTTCCCTTTCTTTATCAGTTTCTTGGTCATCCTTTGTTGCATTCTAAATTGCTGCCTATCCTTGGGATTACCACTTTTTCTGGCAACCTGATAAGCCACTTCCTTTGATCTAATGCAACCTTTAACTTTTTTTGTTAGCCATGGTTGATTCATCTTTCCTGTTGGGTTTTTGTCTCTTAGCGGAAAGTATATTTGTTGTAGACCATGTAATACTACTTTAGATACTAGCTATTGCCTGTCTACTGTCATATCTTTTAGTGTATATTCCCAAGCTACCATAGCCAACTTTTTTTGTCATTCTTTCATGGGATGTGGGTGTCACTGGCAAGGCCAGAATTTGTTGCTCATCCCTAATTGCCCTTGACAACTGAGCGCTTGCTAGGCTATTTGAGAGGGCAGTTAAAAGTTAACCAAATTGCTATGGGTCTGGAGTTACATATAGGCCAAACCAGGTAAGGACTGCAGATTTCCTTCCCCAAAGGACAGTAGTGAACTAGATGGGTTTATACGACAATCGATGAGAGCTTCATGGCACAATTCCTGAGACTTGCCCCTCATACCTTTATAGTTTCCTTTTTTCAGATTTAAGACCCTAGTTTCAGAATGAACTATATTCAAACTTCAAATTTAATGCAAAATTCTATCACATTATGGTCACTATTTCCCAAAGGCTCCTTTACAGCAATGTTATTAATTAACCCTTTCTCATTACATAATATTAAATCTAAAATAACTGGATCACTAGTTGGTTCTTCAACATATTGCTCCAGAAACCCATCTCATACAAAATCTAGTAATTCATCCTCCATAGCATTAGTGCTGATTAGGTTTACCCAGTCTGCATGTAAATTGAAGTCACCCATTATTACTGTATTACCTTTGTTACATGCATCTCTAATTTCCTGATTTATACTGTGCCCAACATTACCACTACTGTTTGGCCTATAAACAACTCTCACCAATGTTTGCTGCCCTTTGGTTTCTTAGCTCCACCCAAATTGATTCTACATCTTGATTCTTCAGTTTAAGATCCTCTCTCACTAATGTACTGATCTTGTCCCTTATTAAGAGCATGACCCCACCTCCTTTTCCTTTTTGCCTATCCTTCCTAAATGACAAATATCCTCAAATAATCAGTTCTCAGTCTTGATTACCCTGTAACCACGTCTCTGTAATAGCAATTAAATCATACCCATTTACCTCTAATTGTGCCTTCAAATCATCTACCTTGTGACTGCTGTGTGCATTCAGATAGAGTCTCCTTAACCTTGTCTTTTTAGCATCATTCCTCATTCTGATCCTTTTTGATGCTTGCCTCTGCTTCTTCTGTCTTCGAATTTTGCTTAATGCTTTTCTACTTCCTGTTACCAGTTTTACTCCCCTCCAATCTTCCCTTCCTGCCACACTCAGATGATCAATTCCCTTATTGTTACCTTGCTCTCTCGCCTTCTCTCTTTCTCTAAATTATCACATCTTCCCTCACTTGATCACTAGCCCCCCTACTGTTTAGTTTAAAGTCCTCTCCACCGACCTAGTTATATGACTCGCCAGAACACTGGTCCCAGCATGGTTCAGGTGAAGGCCGTACCAATGTTACAGCTCCCACTTTCCCCAGTACTGGTGCCATTTCCCATCCTGAAGCCCATCTGAGTGACAATTTGTGACATAGTTAAGAGTAGGAGGTGAGGTGAGAGTGATTGCCCTGGATATCAAGACAGTATTTGAGTGTGGCATCAAGGAGGCCTAGCCAAACTGACGTCAGTGGGATTCAAGGGGACAACACACTGGTTGGAGTCATACCTAGCAAAAAGGAAGATGGTTGTGGTTGTTGGAGGCCAATCATCTCAGCCCCAGGACATCGCTGCAGGAGTTCCTCAGGGTAGTGTCCTAGGCCCAACTATCTTCAGCTGCTTCATCAATGACCTTCCTTCTATCATAAGGTCAGAAGTGGGGATGTTCGCTGATGATTGTACTATGTTCAGTACCATTCGCAACTCCTCAGATACTGAAGCAATGCATGTCCATATGCAGCAAGACCTGGACAACTTTCAGGCTTGGACTGATAAGTGGCAAGTGACATTTGCCCCACACAAGTGCCAGGTAATGACAATCATCAATAAGAGAGAGAAGCCAACTATCTTCCCTTGACATTCAACGACATGACCATCACTGAATTACCCACTACCAACATCCTGGAGGTCACCATTGACCAGAACAGAACTCGACCAGCCACATAAATACTATGACTATAAGAGCAGGTCAGAGACTGGGAATTCTGCGGCGAGTAACCCACCTCATGACTCCCCAAAGCCTGTCCACCATCTACAAGGCACAAGTCAGGAATCTGATGGAATACTCTCCACTTGCCTGGATGTGTGCAACTCCAGCAACACTCAAGAAGCTCAACACCATCCAGGACAAAGCAGCCGGCTTGATTGGCACCCCATTCTACCACATTGAACATTCACTACTTCCACCACCAACACACGGTGGCAGCAGTGTGTACCATATACAAGATACATTACAGCAACTCGCCATGCCTCCTTTGACAGCACCTTCCAAAACCCGTGACCTCTACCAACTAGAAGGACAAGGACAGCAGATGCATGCAAACACCACCACATGCAAGTTCCTCTCTAAGTCACACACCATCCTGACTTGGAAATATATCGCCGCTCCTTCACTGTCAAAATCCTGGAAAACATTTCCTAACAGCACTGTTGCGATACCTGCACCAGATGGATTGCAGCATTTCAAGAGGGCGGCTCACCACCAACTTCTCAAGGGCAATTAGGATGGGCAACAAATGTTGGCCTAGCCAGCGCTGCCCACATCCCATGAAAGAATAAATAAATAAAAAATTAAAGCTAGTTTTATGCTGTAGACCCGTGCTGACCAGGAATTGGATTTAAACTATCTGTTAGTCTTGGCTGGATTTGTACCTGGACATAGAGGTAAAAGACCAATATCTAACTCACCATGCACCCAATTTTCACTGTTTTCTGTTTTCTATACAGTGCTATTCTTTGCTTTGTATTCTGTAACTAATGTAAGAACATAAGAAATAGGAGCAGGGGTAGGCCATTTAGTCCTTGAACCTGCTCCACCATTCAAAAGGATCAAGGCTGCTCTGATCGTGGCCTTAACTCCACTTTCCTGCCTAACCCCATAATCTTTGACTCCCTTGCAGATCAAAAATCTGTCAAACACAGCCTTGAATATATTCAATGACGCAGCCTCCAATGCTGTCTGGGAAAGAGAATTCCAAAGATTAGCGACCCTCTCAGAGAAGAAATTCCTCCTCATCTCTTAAGGGCGACCTGTGCTCCATAGTTCTAAATTTCCCCACAAAGGGAAACATAGAACCATAGAAAAGTTATGGCACAGAAGGAGGCCATTCAGCCCCTCTTGTTTGCGCCGGCTGAAAAATCTAGCCGCCCAATCTAATCCCACCTTCCAGCAGCTGGTCGTAGTCTTGCAGATTACAGCAGTTCAGGTGCATGTCGAGGTACTTTTGAAATGAGTTGAGGGTTTCTGCCTCCACCACCATTCCTGGCAGTGAATTCCAGACACCCACCGCCCTCTGGATGAAAACGTTTTTCCTTATGTCCGCTCTAATCCTTCTACCAATAACCTTAAATCTGTGCCCCCTGGTAATTGACCTCTCCAACAGGAGAAACAGGTCCTTCCTGTCTACTCTATCTAGGCCCCTCATAATTTTGTACACCTCAATTCAGTCATCCCTCAGCCTCCTCTGTTCCAATGAAAACAAGCCTAGCTGATCCAATATTTCCTCATAGCTGCTACTTTCAAGCCCTGGCAACATTCTTGTAAATCTCTTCTGTATTCTGTAGATCTGCTCAGCATTTGCCCTGTCTATCCCCTCAAAATCTTATTTGTTTCAATAAGATCACATCTTATTCTTCTAAACTCCAATGAGTATAGGCTCAACCTTTACTCATAAAACAACCCCTTCATCCCAGGAATCAACCTAGTGAACCTTCTCTGAATGGCCTCCTTTCTTACGTAAGGAAAGCAAAACTATTTGCAGTACTCTAGGTGTGGTCTTGGCAATCCCCTGTACAGTTGTTGTATGACCTCCCTACTTTTATACTCCATCCCAGTTGCAATAAATGCCAACATATCATTTGCCTTTCTAATTACTTGCTGTGCCTGCATGATAACTTCTTGCGATTAGTGTACGAGGACACCCAGATCTCTCCGTATTCTGTAGTCTCTCACCATTTAAATAATAATCTGCTTTTCTATTCTTCCTAGCAAAGTGGATAACCTCACACATTACATTATATTCCATCTGCCAAATTTTTGCCCACTCACTTAATCTATCTTTATCCCTTTGCAGACTCTTTGGGCTGGATTTTTAAAGCTCACTGGGGGCGGAAGCGGGTGAGCACGCGATTTGAATGTCGTGTTTTTGGAGGTCAGCACTGGGTCCCGCTGCCTCTGGAACACAAAGCCATTTTTAAAGGGATGCTGGAAAGGAGGGAACAACAACCCTGCACACCTCCAATTAAGTGTCTGTTGAGTTCATTGTGGAGCTCATTAACAGGCCTGTCAGCAGCAGTTCACAATTTTCAAAAGAAGGGAATGGGAAAATGCCATGTCTGGAACACAGTAACTTGTACAAGTCGTGCTGCAAAAGAGCCACAGAGTGGCCATTGCTAGAGCTGTAAGACTTGCTTTTCTCAATGATGGGTGGTCGGCATCTGGAGAGGGACGTGAGGTTACTGACATCATTTGGGCACCAAGATTGGCAGGGGAAGGCCTGGTGAATCCACAAACCCTTGCTGAGGGAGTTCAGATGGGAACAGGCTACTCTGACATTGGACAGTGCGGCCAGGATGAACTTCAGCAGATGCAACCTCCTAAACAGCAGGAGGCCAGAGGAGCACAGTGAGGGGCTGCAAGGGGAACAAGGCCATACCCAAGACATCAGGTCTACCGCCCAAGAATCAGCTACCTGCAAATGACAGCACCAGTGCCGTAGAAAACTACGCCTATCAAGGCAAATGGCCTCGGACCTGTGTGCTCTGATCCACAATGACCTGAGGCCTCGTGGTCCCCATGGCAGTCCCTTACCTGCATCCATTAAGGTCACTGTCACCCTGAATTTCCATGCAACCGCTTGTTCCAGGGATCAGCTGCTGACCTAGGTGGCATCTCACAGTCAGCAGCTCATCAAGCCATTAGGCAAGTGACAGATGCCATATTCCGGAGGGTAGGGAAACTACATCCACTTTGACACAGATGGGCCAGTGCAGGCACAAAGGGCTTTGGGCTTTGTCCCATCGATGGATTCCCTCAGGTGCAGGGGTTCATTGATTCTACCTATGTAGCCATGAAGGCACTGACAGACCAGCCAGTCAGATTCCTCAACAGAAAGGGCTACCACTCATTGAATGCTCAGCTGGTCTGACCACCGGAAGTGAATCTTACAGGTCTGTGCCTGGTTCCTGGGCAGCTGTCATGACTCCTTCATCTTGCAGATTCCCAGCTACCACACCTCACAGGCCAACATACAGACTCTGTGGGGTGGCTGCTGGGTGATAAGGATTATCCCCTAAGGAGGTGGCTGCTGACATGTGTTCAAAACTCAGACATGAATGGAGAGAGGCACTACAACCAGAGCCATCTTCTAACACGGACCTGCACAGAGCAGACCATTGACTTCTTGAAGATGCGCTTTGTTGCCTTGTCCAGTTGGGTGGTACCCACTAGTAGGAGCTAGCCAGAGGCTCTTGTATTGTGATCGTCTGCTGCGCCCTGCACAACATGACACTGCAAAAAGGCCTGGAGTCAGAGGAAGAGGAGGAGCTGGAATGCCACTGTAACTTGGAGGAGGACTGGGAGGAGGAGGAAGAGGAGGAGGAAGGGATCACTCGAGGTGGCCGTGCCCAGGCAGCGGAGGACACCTCTCACTGTTACAGAGAGCTTCACTCTTTCTGTGCATATCAGCATGCTGTTCCTGCACCCACACAACTTGTTGGTGCTGCATTTGGCTCCCCAAGAGGTTGCCCAATTTCTCAATTGAATCCCTGAGTCAAGACAGAGCACATGTTCTGTATGTACTCCTCCATTGCCTGCCCATGGCTCCTCAAGGCCTCAGGAACTTATCTGCCTCTGGTTCTCGAGGAAGGCCCTCCTTTTCTGTGACACCCGAGGCCCAGCATCTTCACCCAGTGGAGCATTGCTGTGTCTGTCCTCCGTCCTCCAAGGGGGACTGTTCACAGCTGACTCTGCCTCATCCTCTTCCTCCTGCTTGCGCATGCTGTGAGGTTCACCCAGTGCTCTCCATTCTACGCTAGTCTGTGGCCTAACTGAGGTGAGTGTGTCTGTGCTTGGAAGATGCCAAGGTACGATGTGAGAGTGCAGTTTCCGTTGGCTCTCCCCACCCAGCTGAGGATGTCACCGACGATTCGGCAGGTCTACTTTGGCACAATTCTGCAACTGGCCCAGTGGGAGTCCTGCTCAAGTGCCCCAGCGCAACCTTCACCTCAAGAAAGAGCTATCCAATGACCCTGTTGTTCACAGCCTGTCCCACCATTCCTCATGGAATGCCTCAAGAGCACACTGGCAAGCTCCAGCACCTCATCCACCACTGCTGCCAGAATGTGGGGCTGGGCCACTCCACTTCCAATTCTGGCCATCTCCCGTGGGAAATGCATTCCTGCAGGATGAGAAGAAAAAGATCTCTTCCAGCATGACACACATGGGCTGATGGTCCCCTGAGTGATGTCTCATCGGACTTTCACCCCATATGTAAGGTTGGCTGCATCTTAGTGTAGCAACCTTTCACTTACTCTGAGAACCGTGGATATTCTGTGAGGTCATCTTGCGTGCTTTCTGGTACTCAGAGAGCTGGTGCCCAATGAACCGGGTGCCACTCACTTTACCAGACGCAAGAAATGATTGAACCTTTTTCTACACTGGATCCAAGTCCTTCTTGTGAGGCCCCGGCTGCTGACCTCCATGGTCACCTCCATCTATGCCCTCTTGGTCTGACTGGGCGGATTTCTCCTTCCTGAGGCCAGGAAGAACAGCTCTCTCCTCTGTGACACTGCATCAGTCAGTGCCTCCAGGGAGGCATCAGAGAAATGTGGTGCTGCCTGGGGACGCATGCCCACAGAGGCCCTGATCTCCCTGGTGCTTCATCACTGAAGGCATCGACAAGCCCCGTCATGTCTACTGCTTGCTTTTTATAATTGTACTGGTTACCTGTTCCCGCCTCCAGGATGCTTCCTGTACCAGACTCACACCCAGGCCAATTAACAACTTTCCATTTCAAAATCGCGTTGCATCACTGATGCTGACCCAACTTGGGATCGGGACCTGGAAACGCTCTGGGCATTGGGTTCCCGACCCCCCTAATGAAAATTCCGGCCTTTGTGTCCTCCTCACAACTTGCTTTCCCACCTATCTTTCTATTGTCAGCAAAGTTTGGCTACAATACACTTTGTCCCTTCATCCAAGTTATTAATATAGATTGTAAATAATTGATATAGATTATAAATAGTTCAGGCACCAGCACCAATCTCTGTGGCGCCTTGCTAGTTAGTTTGCCAACCTGAAAAAGAGACATTTATCCTGGCTCCCTGTTTCCTGTTAATTAACCGATCCATGCTAATATATTACCCACACCACCATGAGCTCTTCCCTTGTGTAGTAACCTTTTATGTGGCACCTTAATCGAATGCCATTTGGAAATCCAAATACACTACATCTACTGGTTCCCCTTTATCCACCTTGCTTGTTACACCCTCAAAGAACTCTATTAATTCTGTCAAACATGATTTCCCTTTCATAAAACCATGTTGACTCTGCTTGATTGCATTAAGATTTTCTAAATGTCCTGCTACTACTTCCTTCATAATGGATTCTGACAATTTCCCAATGACAGATGTTAGGCTAATTGGCCTATAGTTCCCTGCTTTCTGTCTCCTCCTTTCTTGAATAGAGACATTACATTTATGGTTTTCCGATCTGCTGGGACCTTTGTTGAAACTATGGAATTTTGGAAGATTACAACCAATGCATCCATTATCTCTGTAGCCACTTCTTTTAAGACCCTAGGATGCAGGCCATCTGGTCCAGGGGACTTGTCAGTCTTTTGTCCCATTAGTTTTCCTAGTGATAGTGATTATTTAAAGTTCCTCCCTCCCTTTTGCACCTTGATTTTCTACTATTGTTGGGATGTTTTTAGTGTCTTCTAACATAGCTATCAATTATGGAACCTTGCTAATTTTCTGAAAATTCCTGAATATAATATGAATTTCATGGTCCATGTTATTGTTATCTTTGAGAAAACCTTTAGTCATTTTTTTTATTTATTCATGGAATGTGAGCATTGCTGGCAAGGCCAGCATTTATTACCCATCCTTAATTGCCCTTGAGAAAGTGGTGGTGAGCTACCTTTTTGAACCGCTGCAGTCCATGGGGTGTAGGTACACCCACAGCGCTGTTAGGATGGGAGTTCCAGGATGTTGACACAGCGGCAGTGAAGGAACCGTGATATAGTTCCAAATCAGAATGGTGAGTGACCTGGAGGGGAAATTGCAGGTGGTGGCAATGTTCCCATGCATCTGCTGCCCTTGTCCTTTTCAGTGGTAGATGTCGCAGGTTTGGAAGGTGCTGTCGGTGGAGCCTTGGCGAGATGCTGTAGTGTATCTTGTAGATGGTACACACAGCTGCCATAGGTGGTGAAACAAGTGAATGTTCAAGCTTGTGGATGGGGTGCCAATCAAGCAGGCTTCTTTGTCTTCGATGTTGGTGAGCTCCATGAGTGTTGGAGCTGCACTGATCCAGGCAAATGGAGAGTATTCCATCAAACTCCTGACTTGTGCCTTGTAGATGGTGGACAAGCTTTGGCGAGTCAGGAGGTGAGTTACTCGCTGCAGAATTCCCAGCCTCTGACCTGCTCTTGTAGCCACAATATTTATATGGCTACTCCAGTCATATTTCCATTCAATGGTAAACCCCAGCATATTGATGGTGGGGGAATTCAGCAATGGTAATGCCATTAACGTCAAAAGGGACATGGTTAGATTCTATGTTGTGGAGATGGTCATTGCCTAGTGCTTGCATGTCGTGAATGTTTCTTGCCACTTAGCCCAAGCCTGAATGTTGCTCAGGTCCTGCTTCATGCGGGCACAGACTGCTTCAGTATCTGAGGAGTCTTGAATGGTGCTGAACATTGTGCAATCATCAGCGAACATCCCCATTTCTGACCTTATGATGGAGGGAGGGTCATTGATGAAACAGCTGAAGATGGTTGGGCCTAGGACACTACCCTGAGGAACTCCTGCAGTGATGTCCTTCAGTACCGCATCTCAGTGCATTTCCCACAGATTTGTCAGGGAATCCCTGAGGTTAGAATTTTGTACCCTAGCATTTTGCACTACATGTAAGCAGGGTACATGCTCAATGTGCTCATACCACAACCAGAAATTGTTAATTTGCAGGATGACTTTTGAGGAACTTCAATGCGTGGTCTTGTGCAAGCCCCATGAGTCCAGTGGTACGGTTAGTTCTCCGAATCTAGCCTGGAGTCTAAACTGGGTGATTTGAAAGCATCAGCAGATCCACAATATCACAGAACCATTTCCATTAAAAATATTCTGAAATCTAAATAGAGTAATGTAACAAGAAAATAGCAATATATTTACATAGATTGGTTTCTCTGTATATTATCAAGAGTATAAACAAATCGGTTTTGCTTTAAAATAATTGAATAATTAAAAAATCAACAAGATATTAAATACTTAGGTTGAACATTTCCATTTTAGGAACATTGAAGTGTTATTTACACTAATGAATGTAACTTCTAACTATCACTGGCAGGGACTGATATGTTAATCAGCTCATACATTGGCAGAGCAGGCTCAAGGGGTCTAATGGCCTACTCCTATTTCTTATGTCTTTACATCTGTCCTTGTTATTTCAGGGTAATAAGGATTCTGTTTAGGAATTTGTACAATTTGCTCTGTCAGATGGCCCTATTTAATGATATTACAAGGCAGCTGTTGTCATAACGTGATCACTCCTACTCCGGAATAATTTATGGGTAATATATGTAGGAAAAAAACATCAATTCACACATTTTAAAAATACTTTCTCAGGATGTGAATGCCACTAACAAGGCTGAAATTTATTGCCCATCCCGAGTTGTCCTTGATAAGGTGATGATGATGATCCTTCTTCCTGAATTGCGACAGTTCATGTGGTGAACATACTCCCACAATGTAGTTAGGTAGGAAGTTCCAGGATTTAGATTCAGCAAGGATAAAGGAACATGTGAGGATAAGGCCATTTATCCTGGAGCATTTCTGTTTGAAATATATTCTTGATATTTATACATACACGCTGTGAAAAATGATAACCCCTGGAAACAGGCATGGGATCGTAATCTGTGCTCACTTCCAATGTGGGCAGTACTCCAACATCATGCAGCCTACTCATTACCATGATTGTAGCATTCAGCCACCGCTAACTGCACTGTTGAGTGGTTGCACACTTCATCAAGAGTCCCAAAATTGTGACAGGTGAGCACCAGTTAAAGCTAGAGTCAGCCTTCACCTCTTAAAGTGGAGGTGCATTGTGGCTGGAGCAGATCCCAATTTACAACTGATTCTGACCTGGGAAAGACACAATAATAGCACAGCGGTATTTAATGGAGGCGATGGGAGTCTCGCCTGCTGGCTGAAGAGCCGGTGGGAGTTCCATATTGCCTCTTTTCAGGAAGGCCCACCACATTACTTGCCAATCAGGCATTTGACTGAGCAGCAGCGAGCCTTGCCTGAGATTCAGGACCCCGGGGACGGAAGTCCTGCCTGTTGAGAGCTGCCGACCAATCAGAGGCCGGCAGCCCTTTTACTCAGCAGCACCACTGCAGAGGCAGTGGCTGCTGTCGTTAATGTATCCACCTGAGGCCTTGGATTGTTGATGGACCCAGGCCACAGGTGAGTGATAGCGGGAGGGGTTTTGCGCGGTGGGGGGGGTGGGGTGTGGGGGTCGCGGGGTTTTATGGTGGTCGGCAGCAAGGACAGGGGGTGGCTCTCAGTGGGCTCCCACTTCCCGATGCCGGGTCCCTTGATCACAGGCACTGGGAGCCTGTGAACGAGGGACCCTCCCTGGGAGCCGACATGCAACTCACACAGGTTTGCTCATCGTGTTTTCGCGTGGTGACAGGCCCACCCGCCAGTTGAGCTAATACTGGTGGTGGCGGAAGAGTCCATTAATTGGGCATTAATTGACCACCTAAGGCCTCATTTGGTGTCAAGGCGGGAAGGCTGTCCATGGGCTTTCCTGCCACAGACTTATTTGAGGTGGAGGTGGGAAGGTGGTGGGGTCCCTACTCGCCACCATCCCACCCGATTAAATGCTCTCCCCACCTTCAAACTCACCATGGAGGAGAGCATTAATCCAGCCCCATAGGAGAGAATGTGCTCCAAGATTTTCTGACACTGCACTGAAGACCTTGGTCAAGGAGATGCAAAGATGAGATATGTGCTCTATCCATAAGGGTCCAGATTGTCTTCTGGACAAACTCTGAGAAGATAATGGGAACAGATAGCTATGGCGGCAAGAGAGAATAAAATACATTCAGCTCTCTTTGAATAGAGAGCGTTTGTGACCTCCCTTATGCAACAGTATACGCCAGACTGTGAGATGACCCAAATATCTCCAGTTCCAGCCCAGAAGGAGTCCAATGCAGAAAAGTTCATGGTCACGGTCACCTTCACAACTAATGACAACGTGGTCTTCATCCTGTTCTGAAGTTGCCATGGTGGCAGCATCAGTTGGCAGATTTCAGTGAAGATGTCCTTACTGAAGCACACACATCTGGCACATTGTTCCATGCTGAGGTTCAGGTAGAAGAATTGCTCCCTAAACACCCTGGATGGATATGGCTACCTGCTGAGAGCCCTTCTCCCCCTCTCCCTGATCGGAGCCAGGTAGAATGGGAGAGCGGAGCACAGCCCGAGGAGCCGGAGGTTTAAAAAGCGCGCTAAATCAGAGTTGGAGACCGGAGCCAGAGAGAATGGGAGAGTGGAGCAGGGGAAAAATCAAAAAGTGACATCAGAGTGACGTCACAATCAACAGTGAGAGCAGGGAAACAGAAAGCCGCTGGGGTGAGGATACAGGTAAACTCGGGGAGCCCCAAGAGGAGCTGAGGACAGGCATCCCTTCGGGACCTTCAGGCGGTGAAATTCCAACTGACATCAGGATTCAAAAAGTGATGTGGGCATAGGGAAGCAGCTGATTGGTAAGTAGGTTCAGGTGAGTTTTTCTACTTTTTCTATTATTTATACTACTGCAGTCCAGGAGCTTCAAAAGTAAAGGTAAGGACTTTAGGTTGTAGTGGGTAGTGTTCGGAGTAGAACAAAGCCCCTAGCGTAATTAGTATTTTTTAATTAAAGGTATTAACTAAGTAATCTAAAGGTAAGTCATGGCAGGCGATCTCGCATCCATGATATACTCCTCCTGCGTTATGTGGGAACTCAGGAACGCTTCCAGTGTCCCTGACGACCATGTGTGCAGGAAGTGTATCCATCTACAGCTACTGGCTACCCACATTACGGAGCTGGAGCTGTTTTTGGATTCACTGTGGAGCATCTGCGATGCTGAGATCATCATGGATAGCACACCACAGGCAAATGCTGCAAAGGCAGAAAGGGAATGGGTGACCACCAGACAGAGTAGAGGAAGGCAGGTAGTGCAGGAGTCCCCTGTGGCCATCCCCCTCTCTAACAGATATATCACTTTGCATATTGTTGGCAGAGATGGCTCAGGGGAAAGCAGCAAAAGCCAAGTTCATGGCACCATGGGTGGCTCTGCTGCACAGGAGGGGAGGAAGAAGAGTGGCAGGGCTATAGTGATAGGGGATTCAATTGTAAGGGAAACAGACAGGTGTTTCTGCGGCCGCAAAAGAGACTCCAGGATGGTATGTTGCCGCCTCCCCCCGGTGCTCGGGTCTAGGATGTTTCTGAGCAGTTGCAGAGCATTCTGAGGGGGATGGGTGAGCAGCCAGTTGTTGTGGTACATATCAGTACCAATGGCATAGCTAAAAAAGGGGATGAGGTCCTACAAGTTGAATATAGGCAGTTGGGACGTAAATTAAACAGTAGGACCTCAAAGGTAGTAACCTCATGATTACTACCAGTGCCACATGCTAGCGAGAGCAGAAATAACAGGATACATCAGATGAATACATGGCTGGAGAAATGGTGTAGGAGGGAGGGATTCAGATTCCTGGGACATTGGGACCTGTTCTGGGGAAGATAGGACGAGTACAAGCTGGACAGGTTGTATTTGGGCAGGAACGGGACCAATTTCCTTTGGGGGGGGGTGTTTACTTGTGCTGTTGGGGAGGGTGTAAACTAGAATGGCAGGGGGATGGGAATCTGAGCAGGGAGACAGAGGAGGGGAAAACAAGAATAGAAATGAAAGACAGAAAGGTAAGAAGCAAAAGTAGAAGGCAGAGAAAACAAGGGCGTGAAACAAATGGAGCCAGAGTGCAAAATAAAGCTAAGATGACTAACAATGTTAAAAAGATAAGTCTAAAGGCATTGTGTCTTAATGCGCGGAGCATTCGCAATAAGGTAGATGAATTAACAGCGCAAATAGATATAAACGGTTATGATATAGTTGCGATTACGGAGACATGGCTGCAGAGTGACCAAGGGTGGGAACTGAACATCCAGGGGTATTCAATATTCAGGAAGGACAGGCAAAAAGGGAGGTGGGGTAGCATTGTTAGTAAAGGAGGAAATTAATGCAACAATGAGGAACCATATTGGCTCGGAAAATCATGATGTGGAATCTGTATGGGTGGAGCTAAGAAACACCAAGGGGCAGAAAACGTTGCTGGGGGTTGTCTCTAGGCCCCCAAACAGTATTTGAGATGTAAGGGATGGCATTTAACAGAAAATTAGAGACTCACACTGTAATCATGGGTGATTTTAATCTACATCTGGATTGGTCAAACCAAATTGGCAATAATACTGTGGAGGAGGATTTCCTGGAGTGTGTATGTGATGGTTTTTTCGACCAATACGTTGAGGAACCAACTGATGACTGTATCGGTGCCGTTTCCTGCTCCCACCCGGAACTAGAAAACTTTATTAACTTTGCTTCTAATTTCCACCCTTCTCTCACCTTCACATGGTCCAACTCCGACATTTTCCTTCCCTTCCTCGACTTCTCTGTCTCCATCTCTGGGGATACGCTGTCTACGAATATTCATTATAAGTCCACCGATTCCCATAGCTACCTCGACTACACTTCTTCACACTCTGCCTCCTGTAAGAACTCCATTCCATTCTCCAAGTTTCTCCATCTCCGACGCATCTGCTCTGATGATGCAATCTTCCGTGACAGTGCTTCCGCTATGTCTTCCTTTTTTCTCAACTGAGGATTCCCCCCCCACTGTGGTTGACAGGGCCCTCAAATGTGTCCGGCCCATTTCCCACACCTCGACCCTCACCCCTTCCCCTCCCTCCCAGAACCGCGAAAGGCTTCCCCTTGTCATCACTTTCCACCCCATCAGCCTCCAGATCTGAAGGATGATCCTCCGCCACTTCCGCCACATCCAGCATGATGCCACTACCAAACGCATCTTCCCGTCCATTCCGAAGGGATCCTTCCCTCCACGACACCCTTGTCCACTCTTCCATTACCCCCACCACCTCGTTCCTTCCCACGGCACCTTCTCCTTCAATCGCAGGAGGTGTAATACCTGCCCATTTACCTCCTCTCTCCTCACTATCCAAGGCCCCAAACACTCCTTTCAGGTGAAGCAGCGATTTACTTGTACTTCTTTCAATTTAGTATACTGTATTCGCTGCTGACAATGTGGTCTCCTCTACATTGGGGAGACCAAACGCAGATTGGGTGACTGCTTTGCAGAATACCTCCGCTCAGTCCGTAAGCATGACCCCGAGCTTCCGGTTACTGGCCATTTCAACACTCCCCCGCTCTCATGCTCACATCTCTGTCCTGGGATGGCTGCAGTGTTTGAACGAACATCAACGCAAGCTCGAGGAACAGCACCTCATTTACCGATTAGGCACATTACAGCCTGCCGGACTGAACATTGAGTTCAATCATTTCAGAGCATGACGGGTCCCCCTTTTTATGCTTAGTTATTTTTTTTTCTTTTCCCTTTTTTATTTGGTTATTTTAGGTTTTTCAGTTTGTTTAGTTTATTTCCACTGTGCTTACCCACTGTTTTGGTTTTTATAATGTGCTTTTTTATGTTATGCTTGGAGTGCTCTGTGCTTTACAGTCATTCACATCCTCTCTGTACTAATGCTTTGTCTTTCAGCACACCATTAACATACCATTCACCTTTGTTTCATGACCTTCTGGTCAGTTATTCTCTGAGACCCTGTCCTATCAACACCTTCATCTGTTATCTCTTGCCCCACTCCCACTTTACTTGCTTAAAACCTTTTACATTTCTAATATTTGTCATTTCTGAAGAAATGTCTCTGACCTGAAACATTAACTCTGCTTCTCTCTGCACAGATGCTACCAGACCTGCTGAGTATTTCCAGCATTTCTTGTTTTTATTTCAGATTTCCAGCATCTGCAGTATTTTGCTTTTATTATGGAGAACAGGCTATCCTAGACTGGGTATTGTGCAATGAGAAATGATTAATTAACAGTCTTGTTGTGCGGGGTCCCTTGGGGAGGAGCAACCATAACATGATAGAATTCTTCATTAAGATGGAGAATGTAGTAGTTGAATACAAAACTAGGGTCCTGAATCTAAATGAAGGAAACTACAAAGGTGTGAGTTGGCTGTGGTAGATTGGGGAACTTTACTAAAAGGGTTGACGGTGGATAGGCAATGGATCATATTTAAAGAACGTGTGCAAGAATTACAACAATTATTCATTCCTGTCTGGCGCAAAAATGATACCAGAAAGGTGGCTCAACCTTGGCTGACAAAAGAAATTAGGGATAGTATTAGATCCAAAGGGGAGGCATATAAGATTGCCAGAAAAAGCAGCATGTCTGAGGACTGGGAGCAGTTTAGAATTTAGCAAAGGAGAACAAAATAGAATATGAGAGTAAACTTGTGGGGAACGTAAAAACTGACTGTAAAAGCTTCTATAAATATGTGAAGAGAAAAAGATACGGTCAGAAACAGGGGAAATTATAATGGGGAACAAAGAAATGGCAGAACAATTAAACACATACTTTGGTTCTGTTTTCACAAAGGAGGACACAAATAACCTCCCAGAAATGTTAGGGAACCAAGGGTCTAATGAGAGGGAGGAACTGAAGGAAATCAGTATTAGTAAAAAAAAATAGTGCTAGGGAAATTAATGGGGTTAAAAGCTGACAAATCCCCAGGGCCTGATAACCTACATCCCAGAATACTAAAGGAGGTGGCCCTGGAAATAATGGATACATTGGTGGTCGTCTTCCAAAATTTTATAGACTCTGGAACGGTTCCTACAGATTGGAGGGTGTCAAATGTAACCCCACTATTTAAAAAAGGAAGGAGAAAAAAAACAGGGAATTTACAGACCTGTTAGCCTTACATCAGTAGTGGGGAAAATGCTAGAGTGTATTATAAAGGATGTAATAGCAGAACACCTGGAAAGCGTAAATGGGATTGGACAAAGTCAGCATGGGTTTACAAAAGGGAAATCATGCTTAACAAATCTACTGGAGTTTTTTGAGGATGTAACTAGTAGAATAGATAAGGGAGAACCAGTGGATGTGGTGTATTTGGATTTTCAGAAGGGTTTTGATAAGGTCCCACATAAGAGGTTAGTGTGCAAAATTAAAGCACATGCGATGGAGGTAATATACTGGCATGGATTGAGAATTGGTTGACAGACAGGAAACAGAGAGTAGGAATAAATGGGTCTTTTTCTGGGTGGCAGGCAGTGACTAGTGGGGTACCACAGAGATCAGTGCTTGGGCCCCAGCTATTCACAATATATATTAATGACTTGGGTGAGGGAACTAAATGTAACATTTCAAACTTTGCAGACGACACAAAGCTCGGGGGGTGGGGGGGAATGTGAGCTGTGAGGAGGATGCAAAGAGGCTCCAACGTGATTTGGACAAGTTGGATGAGTGGGCAAATGCATGGCAGATGTGGTATAATGTGGATAAATGTAAGGTTATCCCCTTTGGTTGTAAAAACAGAAAGGCAGATTATTATCTGAATGGTGACAGATTGGGAAAGGGGGAGGTGCAACGAGACCTGGATGTCCTTGAACACCAGTTGCTGAAAGCAAGCATTCAGGTGCAGCAAGCAATTAGGAAGGCGAATTGGGCTTCATTGCAAGAGGATTTGAGTACAGGAGCAAAGATGTCTTACTGCAGTTATTCAGGGCCTTGGTGAGACCACATCTAGAGTATTGTGTGCAGTTTTGGTCTCCTTATCTGAGGAAGGATGTTCTTGCCATGGAGGGAGTGCAAAGAAGATTTACTAGGCTGATTCCTGGGATGGCAGGATTGACATATGAGGAGAGATAGGGTCGACTAGGCCTATATTCACTAGAGTTTAGAAGAATGAGAGGGGATCTCAGAGAAACCTATAAAATTCTAACAGGACTGGACAGGCTTGATGCAGGGAGGATGTTCAGGATGGCTGGGGAGTCCAGAACCAGAAGTCACAATATCAGGATACAGGGTATGTCATTTAGAACTGAGATGAAGACAAATTTCTTCGCTCAGAGGGTAGTGAACCTGTGGAATTCTCTACCGCAGAAGGCAGTGGAGGCCAAGTCATTAAATATATTCAAGAAGGAGATAGATATATTTCTTCATGCCAAAGGGATCAAGGGATATGGGGAGAAAGCGGGAACAGGGTACTGAATTAGACGGTCAGCCATGATCTTTTTTTGAATTCGGACAAAGTAGGCCAAATGGCCTACTCCTGTTCCTATTTCATATGTTTCTATGTTTCCTCCTCCCCCTCCTCCTCCCTCTTCTAGAAGCTTGTCCTGCTCTGTATTCTCATTCTCCCAGTCATGCTGTAGTCGAAAGGGAAAGCATACCACTGCACCTGTGTCTGGGGAAAAAGTGATTTGTACAGAATCCCTGAAGTCAGGAAAAATTCCTTCAACACTTACCACATCACTCCCTGTAGACTTTAGCAACTTTATAGAACACTGGAAAGCACCAAAAGCTTCTACAATCATACCCATAGCCAGTAAAAATCAATGAGCAACTATCCTGAAAGTAGTCAATCCCTGTAAATGGCACTGGTGTGGGTCCTTTCTGCTGCTGAACGTGTTGTTCAGCCATATGTGATTCAAAGACTGTGTTAGCTGGAGTGTTGAGCTCCAAAATACCCGTGCCGGTGTCAAATCAGCATGTAATGCTGATTGGCGTCACGATCTGCCTACTCTGTATAATTCCAGCGGACGTTCAGTATGCATGCGCTAACACCCTTTTCAATATGGTGTCTGGTATGACATGCACCAGAGGTGTACATGCGTGCTGCAGATGCCATTTTGGGCCTTTAAAGTCACTTGTAGAACCCAAAAATGGGTGCTACGCGTCTGAGGTTTGCACCCACAGTGTGAAGTGAAACGTTTTGGTAGGAAAAATGAGGAGAGGCAATAGAAACTAAATTGTACTATTTTAAAGCGCATTGAAAAGCAGAGAAATGCATTTCTTTGAAGGTGACAGGGCAAGTTGAGAAGGCTGTTAAAATGCAGAGGAGCTCCTTGGCGTTATTAATAGGGGCATAGAGTACTAAAGTAAGGAAGTCATGCTAAACATTCATTAAACAATGATTAGGCCTCAGCTGGTGTAATGTGTTCAACTCTGGGCACCACAGTTTAGGAAGAGTTTCAAGGCCTTAGAGAGGGTGCAAGGAGATTTACTAGAATGGTACCAGAGATGAGGGACTTAAGCGATGTGGAGTGTGACTGCTAAGGTTGTGGTTGTTCTCCTCAGAGCAGAGAAGGTGAAGAGGAGATTTAATAGAGGTGTCCAAAATCATGAACAGTTTTGATAGAGAAAATAAGGACAAATTTGGGGGAATTTTATGCTCTCCCCGCAGTGAGTTTGGAGGCGAGGAGAGCATAAAATCGGGTGGGATGGTGGCATGGGGGGAGGGGGGGGGGGGTTCCTGCCAACATCCCGCCTCCGCCAAAATTTAATCCAGGGCGGGAAAGCCTGTAAATGGCCTTCCCGCCCTGCCACCAATCGAAGACCTTAACTGGGCAATTAAACTTAATTAAGTGCCTCTTCCCAACGCAGCCGCAATTAGCTGTGCGGTGGGCAGCCCTGTCACCGCATAGGAATCATGACACAGAAAACTGTGTGGGTTGCTTCCCGGCACCGGGATTGGAGTGGGGGTGGGGTGATTGTCCTTCGTTAAAAGGGACCTGGCATCCGGAAATGGGCGGCCGGCTGAGAACCATCCCCCTGCCCTTTTGCCGACCCCCCCCTCCCCCCTTCCCCCGTGAACCCATCCCGCGAGACTTCTGCCGCCCAGATCTACCTGAGGCCTGGTTCCAGCGATGCTCCTCGACCTCCTGCAGGTGCAGCTGCAGCTCTGCAAGGGTGGGTCTTCTGGTGACGGGATCTTTGATCTGGTGGAAGGCCTGCCACTGTCCACTTAAGTGCCTGGTTGGCACTAAATTCGACAGGCCTTCTGTAGAAGTGGCAACGCAGAGATCTCAGCGACAGCTTCTCCCGACGTTGAGACCCCCGCCGCCAGGATAAAATTCCCTCCATTGTTTCCTGTGACAGAAGAGTCAGTAATAGAGGAGACAGATTTAAGGTTAATTGGCAAAAGAACCAGACTCAACATGTGAGAATTTCTTTTTGCAGTGCCATGTTGAAAGGATGGTGAATGATGCCATTCACAAGGGAATTGGATAAATATTGGAAGGTTGGAAGGTTAAAAATTTCCAGGGCAACGGGGAAAAAGCAAAGAAGAAGACTAATTGGATGGCTCTATCAAAGAGCTGGCACTGGCACGATGGACTGGAGCTCCTCCTTTTGTGCTATATGTTTTGATGATTCTATATTTCTTGTAAACTTATTCTTTAATCTCATTAAAATATGGAGATCATCTTTAGTGGTCTTTGTTTGGATTGAACAAATTTCATAATGTCAGGATTCATACCACTTGAACACTTTCTTAAAAACTGAGAATTTAATAAAATGTGAAGACCATCAAGATCAAATTCCTGTTTGGGTTCAGTGTAGAATTCATGTATTTTGAAATGACCACACTACTGATTTAGTTTAAAGAGTAAACAAAACGATATTCCATGGAGGATATGCATTTTATTCTTCAGGTTTTGAGCATCGCCTGACACAGTGCAGCAGTGGCCCACATTATTCTTATGCAGTCTGGAAGAGGACTCCTGGACCTCTTGGCCCCACAAAAATACCTTTTTGGGCTTCTTACCCATGTTCGCCAGGCTTTGCTGAGCATAATATCATAACAAGTAGACTGTTAAATCAGGACCCTGATTTGCATGGATTGAGAAGGTTTCTGCTTGATTTAGGCAGGCGCCTTGGCCACCCAGGTGAATTCCCGAGGCAATATGGCAGCCAGTGGGGAAAAACGGAAGATCAGAGCAGTAAGTCCATTACTGTCATTTTAATCAACTACCATCGTTTCCAGCAGGTGGAGGGAGTTAAACCCCCCATGCAATTCTGATAACCACTTTAGATCAGGAAGTGTGTTAATATTACAGTATGTGCAATGTGCTCAGATCTGCTTTACAAACTATGCTTATCTTAAGCAATAATTTAACATATTCAAATATTAGAATGCTTACTATTCATTTAAAAGCAGGAAAGTCACAATGACGTTTAAGATAATAAATATTATAATTAAAATAATCGGAGCATTCAGCTGAATTTCTTTAGACTTGGTACAGGCATTGTTTAGTATGGATACTGTATAATAATAATGTTACACAAAGATTCCAGTCCTTTATAGTGGAAGCATCAACCCTTCTGGATTTGATTTCAGATCAGTTCAAGACAAGCTGCTCATAGAGATGAAACTTGCATAGTGCTATTTGTAAGACAGGTGGCCTCATTGAGGAAAAGATCATAGCATTACTCTTTCTTCATTTAAAAATGACTTTTTTTTTTGCCGATTTGTCGTCTTTTCTTTGGCCTCCTTGTCTCGAGAGACAATGGGTAAGCGCCTGGAGGTGGTCAGTGGTTTGTGAAGCAGCGCCTGGAGTGGCTATAAAGGCCAATTCTAGAGTGACAGACTCTTCCATAGGCGCTGCAGATAAAATTGGTTGTCGGGGCTGTTACACAGTTGGCTCTCTCCTTGCGCTTCTGTCTTTTTTCCTGCCAACTGCTAAGTCTCTTTGACTCACCATGCTTTAGCCCCGCCTTTATGGTTGCCCGCCAGCTCTGGCTATTGCTGGCAACTGACTCCCTCAACTTGTGGTCAATGTCACAGGACTTCATGTCGCGTTTGCAGACGTCTTTAAAGCGGAGACAAGAACGGCTGGTGGGTCTGATACCAGTGACGAGCTCGCTGTACAATGTGTCCTTGGGGATCCTGCCATCTTCCATGCGGCTCACATGGCAAAGCCATCTCAGGCGCTGCTGGCTTAGTAGGGTGTATATGCTGGGGATGTTGGCTGCCTTGAGGACTTCTGTGTTGGAGATATGGTCCTGCCACCTGATGCAAAGGATTCTCCGGAGGCAGCGAAGATGGAATGAATTGAGACGTCGCTCTTGGCTGACATACGTTGTCCAGGCCCCGCTGCCATAGAGTAAGGTACTGAGGACACAGGCTTGATACACTTGGACTTTTGTGTTCTGTGTCAGTGTGCCATTTTCCCACACTCTCTTGGCCAGTCTGGACATAGCAGAGGAAGCCTTCCCATGCGCTTGTTGAATTCTGCATCGAGAGACAGGTTACTGGTGATAGTTGAGCCTAGGTAGGTGAACTCTTGAACCACTTCCAGAGTGTGGTCGCCGATATTTATGGATGGGGCATTTCTGACGTCCTGTCCCATGATGTTCTTTTGCTTGAGGCTGATAGTTAGGCCGATTTGTGATGTACAAGTAATCCTCTAATCTCAGAACTCTTTTACAGCACTGGTATGTAGTGTAACATTTTTCCTATATCTGTTCAAACAGAGGAAAACTTGTTTGTCAAACAGTCCTTTCTATTGTAATTCTGATCATAAAGTTTTCAGAGATTTCAATAATATGATATAGCTTACAAAAATACAATGGTTACTGGAAATACAAGCTTCACCTATTGTGCTAATATTATTGGGTTTTAGAGCACAGATAAAATCTCAACCAAAAATAGACAGTATCTGGAAAACATCTAGGTCTGTAACTTTTGGTAATATGGGAACTCATGATGCATTTCACAGCTTGAAGGCATTTTAGACCTAATCTTGGGACTGCTTTCAGACTTGTTTTGACATTATGCATGATTTGCCATCGCAACTTTATACCTTACATGACCTTATTCCACTCCAGTGAAAGGTCATACACATAGTGCTAAGCTGTGTTTCAGATGCTGGCCAAGCTGATGTGCATTTGTAGTTCTTTCTGACTTTTTTTTAAAAGAAAGAGCTTGCATTTATATATTGTCTTTCAAATCCTCAGGGCATTCCAAAGCCCTGCGCAGCTAATGAATTACTCTTCAATTATAGTTAGTTATTTAGGAGGCAAATTGTGCACCATAAAGTCTCAGCAATAGAATAAAAGACCAGCTAATCTGTTTTGGTTAAAAAAAATTAGCCAGTACAACTCCCTTGCTCTTCTTCAAATAGTGTGTCAGGCAAGCCTCCAATTGCCAAGAATGAGGAAAATTAATTTCGCCACATGAACATTGATTTTGGACTGTTATTGGTGAAGAAAGAACTTGCTTTAAATAACGATTGGAGACTTTGGCTGCAGAAAGACATTAGCATATCAACAATCTGTACTCCAAAGGACAAAGGAGCTATTCCCTGCTCCAATTTAATCCACAATGGACTTTTGATTACCGGACGTTGAAGGTGGAAAGGCTAGCATTCCATGTTAACTGCTAAGATGGCCGAATACACGAACAGATGTGGACGGACCAGTTTGATCATATGACTGTTGGAGTTTTTTGAATTTGAACTTCCAACAGGGAATTCGAACTCAGATAGCTGTTTGCTCCTGGACTGGAAAAAACCTCTCTCCTGTCTGCTCTCATCAGCTTCAGAAACCATTGAAGACACATGAACTCCAAGACAGAAAAGTCTCCTACAGTGAACAAGGTTTAAGAAGAATACTGGGCCCCAACGAAAAGCAAGGCTAGTTACAAAAGGAATAAAGTGAGCTTGAAGCACAGTAAACAAGAAACTCTTCTGATATTGCCTCAAACCCCTCCATTTTATTTTTCTTCTGCTCTTTTCTGTCCCTATTTGCATGTGTGTATCGCGTGTGCATGCTAGCATGGGCGCGTCGTATATCCATAGGCATTAACCGTATTAGAGTTTCAGTTTAAGGTTTAATAAATTTCGCTTTTGTTCTTTAAACCTAAGAAAGCCTGGTTATGCTAATTTCTTTGCCCTATAACTGGAAAGTGGTGAACAAGGATTCACCAAAGGGGGAGCTCAAAACACAGTGTGTTTAAAAATTAAATCCTGTTACAATAAGACCAGGTGAAGACAGTCAAAAAAACTCCTAGACACCTTTCTCACCTCGTCGTGAGTGCTATAGGACCTTTTGCATTCACTTGAATAGGCAGATGGGAGCTTGGTTTAAATTCCCATCCAGAGGACAGCACCACCTTACAATGCAGCATTCTCTCAGTATTATATTGATATATCATCCCAGAATTATGTTCTTAAGTCCCAGAGTGGAGCCTGAACCCATGATCTTCAACTCAGAAGCAGAAGCAAAATTACTGAAGTAGATTGATACTTGCACTCAGTACCTTTTTTAATGTAGGTCTAGATGCATAACCATTCCTCCAGGTTTTGTTTAGCTCCATTTCATACACGCCATCACAAAGTTCCTTTGGCTGGTGAAAGGCTGTTGACTTTCATTGGTTAAAGGCTGCAGATGCTTTGGAGGATGCCCTCGAGTAGCTCTGGGCCTTGAGGGCCTGGCTTCAGACTACATCACATCAGCATGGGTGGCAGCGGTCTGGCGGGAGGCTGAGAGGCAACAGCAAGGACATTGGTGGAGTGGCAGTGGTGAGAGGACAAATGCTGGTACCTCAGCAATCCTCGTAATCTGCTCGAGCACAGATTGCTGAACTGCTGAGAGTGCCTGCATGGTCTGTTGAGCACTGGGATTCGCATCCATGATGGCAGCAGTCTGTGCCTGGATGGCAGCAGCCAGGGATCTCATGACCTCTGTCTGAGCTTCCACTGCAGAACTGATGCATCGTGAGACCTCCGCCTGTGTTGCTGTCAAAGCTGAGACAGCGGCCAGCAGATCCTCAATCAAGGATCGGTTTGTCAGTGCTGCCATGAAGGTGCAAAGGATGGACTCCAAGCTCTGCATGGTGCCATATGCCATGGTGGAGCTGGACACTTCCATGCTCCTAGCCACTGCTACTTTATGTATCTTCCTCACTAGCTCCTCACCCAATGTACCAAGCATCTCAGTGTGCATGTTCGTCAGCGTTTTCCTACAGTCCACCCCAATGAGTTCCTCATCTGAGTCCTCTGTAGCAGAACTTGTGTGCAACCCCGCCCTCTGGGGACTTCACACATGAGCTGACCCATCCCCTTGGACTGGCTGCAGCCCACTTGTATCCAGTGTCTCACCATGTGTAGATCCTGACTCTAAACTATGTTCTAACATTTGTGAAGTGCCAGTATCTGAGCTGGTGGCTGCAGGTCTTAGGTTGAGTGATGGTGCTTCTTCCTCAGAGCTCTCTTCCTCTTTACACCCTTCCATGTGAAGCTGCAGGAGCTGAGCAGCCTGCAGTTCTTGACTATCTGAAAGCACAAAAGCATAAGGGGAAGATAGTGGTGAGAGAAGTGGGGTGGAGAGGAAAACAGAAGGTCCACAGTGACTCCATCTGCAGTTTCCATTTCATGACACCTTTCAGGATGAGGGTGAGGAATTACTGGAGAAGGTGCATAAGGCAGTAACCTATCTTCATCAAGGATGGCCTTGGCAGTGTAGTGTGCCACTGGCTCTGTGACACTGGTATCCATGATCCTGAGGACTAATTGCTCGAGGCGGCTGAGGGGATGGATTCTTGGTTGTGGGCAACCTTCTCCTGCAAGAGAGAGGGCAGAATGTCAATGACTGTGTGTCAGTGTATTTGTGTGATGTGCCTGTCCACTGTTGAGTAGCTGGAGGTATGTGAAGGCACTGAGAAGTGTGTGTGTGACTGTATGCTTTGAAGGTGTGTGTGGATGAAGTACAGTATAAGAATGTTAGAGGTGAGCCCTAAATGCCAGGGTGTGCTGCTGGGTGAGTAATGGGGGTGTGGTGCATTGCGCAGTGTGAGAAGTGGGTGGTGTGATGGGTGTGAAGTGTGATGTGCAGATACATTGCAGGGCAGCCCCTTGTTTTTCTGACGCCTCATTGGAGGTTCTGCTGGAGTGGTGACTGAATGCAGAAACATCCTGTTCCCTGCCAGAGGCAACAGAAGGCTTACCAAGCTGGCATGGCTGAAGGTGGCTCATGAGTCAGTTAGCAGAGGAGTGATGAGGAGGGACAGGGGGCAGTGCCGGAAATGTTACAATGACCTTGTCAGGTTTGGAAAGGTGAGTCCAAAGATAGATCCAGATGGCATACCTTCTGGTCACTAGTCACCAGAGAGCAAAAGAGAGGAGCATCCTGAGGGTGCATTGAGTTCTCCTGACCATGGCAGAGATATGTGCTCAGCAGCCTTGATGACCTATAAGCATAGTCAGAGCCCTAATGCTGTTGGACAGGAGGCAAGAGTGCAGATTGCAGCAGCCTATGAGAATGGAAAGCTGCAAGTGGTGATGGAGAGAGGCATTGTCCTAATTTATTCCTCTTGCAGGCCAGGGAGAACAAGAGGACATGCCTTGATGGCAGCGCATGCCACTGCTCACATCGCTGATGCATTTTGAGGAGCTGGTCCTTGATTTGTCCAGAGTGTCAAGGCACAGGGATACTGGGGTCGGAGAGATGGGGGTCTGTTGTAGCCATGGTGAAAACATAA
Organism: Heterodontus francisci; assembly: GCF_036365525.1. NCBI lineage: Eukaryota > Metazoa > Chordata > Chondrichthyes > Heterodontiformes > Heterodontidae > Heterodontus > Heterodontus francisci. Next base: position 198,479,403 of record NC_090371.1, on the reverse strand, counting down.
CATCTCCAGATTCAGGAGATGCATGGCAATGCTCCCCATGAAATGACCCGTTAAAACATGAGCTGTCATGTCATTATTTTTAGCAGTGTGAGCATCTGTCGACTATCCTGATCTCTCATCACCATCCTCTCATGTCATGGAAAGGGCCATCCACAGAGGGGAGGGAGCCTATATCGCAACACGAAGTTCCCGAGGAGACAGAGGAGAAAGACATGTGAGGATCCACCAAGGTGTGAGTGGTGGAAGGGTCTCTATCGTATCATTCTTGTGACCCTTCCACCACTCATACCTTGGTGGATCCTCACATGTTATTAGAGAGAGTGGCACAGGGGTGAAGCGCACATCACTTCAGAGCAGGAGGATACAGGGAAGGCAGAGTCGGCTGTGGCCAGTCCCCCTTGGAGGGTGGAGGACAGGAGCAGCCCTGCTTAGCAGGGCTGAGATGCAAAGCCTTGGGAGACATGAAACAAGTGGCTGTACCTGAAGAACCAGCATCAGATGTGTGCCCAAATGTCAGAGTTACCTGAGGTACTGTGGAGCCATGGGTTGAAAATGGAGGGGTTCATTCATATCATGTGCTCCACAATGCCTCATTGAGTGCATGAGCTCCTCCATTAAGAGATTGGCCAATCTTGTGGAGAACCATTATACAGAATCACTCAGTGCATGCAGGAACAGCACACTGACATGCAAGGAGTGCGTGCTGCAGTCTCTATCATTGGGTGGTCAATGGTGCTAATGGTGCAATGAAGCATGGAGTGGATGCCAGCTGTGCCCCAGCTGGTAGTTCCCTCCAACGATCAAGGGTGCTATGACTGTGCTGAGGTGGTAACAGATGGTGATGAGGGGGTCACCCCTCATATGGCTCAGCAATCTTCGTACACTTCCATGGCCCCTTCGATGGACAAAGCATCTGTAGAGTCATGCCTTGGGACAGAAGCTGCCCCTGCACTGATGCCAGTGCAGCAGCCTTTGGAGGTGCCCACCCTGGCATCTCCATGCCGAGGCTGAGCGTTATGGGCATCTCTGGCTTAGACAGGCACTAGCAAGCAATCTGCCTCCACCTCATCTTCAGCCACAGGAGAAGGCTGTGTGGGAATGGCTGTGAGCGCAGGCCTGCACATCGTTAATGTCACTTTGTGAGTCACTTTGGTGTGTCTGTTGTAAATAATAGGCTGCGTTTGCTGACAACGCAACCACTAGGTGGTGCAGTACTGGCACATGCGCAAATGCAGTCTCATCAACTGAAATGTCACTGTCTGCGACGTCTCAGGCAGCTGCCAGTAATAAAGATGGTGCTGCTCAATTTGACACAAAAAAGCAATTTGAACCCAAACGCTATCACCCCTCAGTGGCCGCGGTCACCACCTCTACTACCGCCCCTCCCCCACAACAGTTTCCCGCTCCATCCTGCAATCGCCGCCCCAATTGCCGCATTCAGTTTCCCGTTCACTTCCGTGATCGCTACTTCTCTTCCCCACTCCCTCCCCTGCCCACCTGTTCGCCGCTCTATCCCACTGCTCCCGACTGCTTGCCGCTCAATACCGCCACTCCCGACTACTTGCTGCTGTATCTCACCGCTTGCTCCCTGCCTCCCTGCCTGGGGTGGGGGAGCTAACGGGGTGCAAGCACTGTGGCGGGATGAAGCGGCGAGCAGTCAGGAGCGGCAGGATGGAGAGGGGAAAAGAAGCGGCAATTGAGGCGGTGATTGCGGGAGGGAGCGGGGTACTGTTGGGGACAACTGAAGGTGGCAATCGTGGCCATTGAGGTGTGAGGCAACACTCATTACGTGGTGATATTGCTGAGCGCATGCGCAGATTCATACTGGCAAATGGTCAGATGCACTGATGACGTCAGCGTTCGTTCTGCGCATGCTCTGCATTGTCAGGAGACACTTGTAAATAATATCACACTGTACTTCGATAAAGCATTGGGCATGTTGTTGCCCTAAGGCAAACTTGTGTTTCTTCATTTCATCATGGTGATAGGTGCTGCGAACCCTCGATGACCCTCAATGAGGGCAAACAAGTCAGAAACCATCTGCGTGGACAGGCACAGCCTTCTGCGACACTGATGCTCCATCATGTCCAGGTAGCTTCTCCATTGATGGTATCTCACCATCATTGCCTTCCTGCCCCTTGTTCCTGACTCCTGCGCCCCTGGGTCTGCCTCTGCTCCTGCAGATACTGTTCATCATCGCTAGTCAACCCTATCTGAGTAGTTTAATCCCATTTTCTTTTATGTTCTTCCTTCCCTTCTACTGGAATGTGCTGTCTTCCTGACCTCCTGCCACTCATGAACCCATGAGACCCGGAAGCAGAAGGACCCATCAACCCCTGCACCGTATCTGCTCCCCCCACCTCCAAAACACTCTTGTCAACAGTGAGGAGAAATGACAAATAATTCTCATGACTCTGTGCAACTGGTTGCCTGTGATTGAGGACCTTTTTTGAGCCTTCCCTCTGATGGAGCCTCTTGATGCTGTCCCGCCATTCTGAGTGGCTTCACACTTTATTTGTGCCTCCTTCTGCTTGCCTTGGTTCAGACCCTGCGTGGATCCTGTGCCTCCAAACAGAAATTCAAGACTGGCCCTTAATGAGCTGACAACAAGATCATTACTAACAGAATTGATAAAGTGGAGTTGGTGGATGTGGTATACTTGGATTTTCAGAAGGCTTTTGATAAAGTCCCCTACAGGAGATCGATTTGCAAAATGAAAGCACATGGGATAGGAGGTAATATACTGGCATGGATTAAGGATTGGTTAACAGGCAGAAATCAGAGAGTAGGAATAATCAGGCCATTCTCGCGTTGGCAGGCTGTGACTAGTGGGGTACCGCAGGGATCAATGCTTGGGCCCCAGCTGTTTACAATATATATCAATGATTTGGATGAGGGGACCAAATGTAGTATTTCCAAGTTCACGGATGACACAAAAATAAGTGGGAATGTGTGTTGTGAGGAAGATACAGAGCGGCTTCAAGGGGATTTGGACAGACTTCGTGAGTGGGCAAGAATGTGCCAGATGGAATATGTGGAAAAATATGAGGTTATCCACTTTGGTAGGAGGAATAGATGTGAAGAGTATTTCTTAAATGGTAAGAGATTAGAAAGTGTCGATGTACAAAGGGACCTGGGTGTCCTTGTCAATAAGTCACTGAAAGCTAACATGCAGGTGCAGCAAGCAATTAGGAAGACTAATGGTGTGTTAGCCTTTATCGCAAGAGGATTTGAGTACAGGAGTAGTGAAATCTTGCTTCAATTGTATAGAACCTTGGTTAGACCCCACCTGGAGTACTGTGTGCAGTTTTGGTCCGCTTACATTAGGAAGGATATTATTGCCATAGTGGGAGTGCAACGAAGATTCACCAGACTTGTTCCAGGATGGCGGGAGTGTCATAGAGTCATGGAGTCATAGAGTCATACAGCATAGAAACAGGCCCTTCGGCCCACCGTGTCCATGCCGACCATAATCCCGATCTATACTAATCCCACTTGCCTGCATTAATTCCATATCTCTCTATGCCTTGCTCATTCAAGTACCTGTCCAGATGCCTCTTAAATGTTGTTACTGTTACTGCCTCCACCACCTCCTCAGGCAGCTCATTCCAGATACCCACTATTCTTTGTGTGAAAAATTTACCCCTTTGATCCTCTTTAAACCTCCTCCCTCTCACCTTAAATCTATGTCCTCTAGTTTTAGTCACCCCTACCATGAGAAACAGACTCTGGCTATCTACCCTATCTATGCCTCTCATCATTTTATATACCTCTATCATGTCCCCTCTCAGCCTCCTTCGCTCCAGGGAAAACAGACCCAGCCTATCCAATCTCTCTTTATAACTCAAGCCCTCCAAACCAGGCACCATCCTTGTGAATGTTTTCTGCACCCTCTCTAGCTTAATCACATCTTTCATGTAGTGCGGCGACCAGAACTGCCCACAGTACTCCAAATGCGGCCTGACCAACGTTATGTACAATTGTAACATGACGTCCCAACTCTTGTACTCAGTGCCTCGGCCAATGAAGGCAAGCATGCCATATGCCTTCTTCACCACCCTGTCTACCTGTGTTGCCATTTTCAGGGAACTATGTACTTGCACCCCAAGGTCTCTCTGCTCAACTACACAGCCCAGGGCCCTGCCATTCACTGTATGTGTTCTGCCCTGGTTTAACTTCCCAAAATGCATCACTTCGCACTTGTCTGTGTTAAATTTCATTTGCCAATCCCTTGCCCACTTTCCCAGTTTATCTATATCCTGTTGTAACCTTAGACAACCTTCTTCACTGTCCACTATACCACCAATTTTGGTGTCATTTGCAAACTTACTAATCATGCCTCCTACATTCACATCCAAGTCATTAATATATATATGACAAACAGAGGGCCCAGCACCGATCCCTGCAGCACACCACTGGTCACCGCCCTCCAATCTGAAAAACAACCCTCCACTACCACCCTCTGCCTCCTGTCACCAAGCCAATTTTGTATCCAATTTGCTAGCTCACCCTGGATCCCATGTGTTCGAACCTTCTGGACCAGCCTACCATGCGGGACCTTGTCAAAGGCCTTGCTAAAGTCCATGTAGACAACGTCCATCGCCCTGCCCTCATCAATCCTCCTGGTCACCTCCTCAAAAAACTCAATCAAATTCTTGAGACATGATTTCCCAAGCACAAAGCCATGCTGCCTATCCCTAATCAGACCTTGCCTTTCCAAATGCATATGAATCAAGTCTCTCAGAATCCCTTCCAATAACTTTCCCACCACAGATGTAAGGCTCACTGGCCCATAGTTCCCTGGCTTATCCCTGCTGCCGTTCTTAAATAAAGGCACAACTTTAGCTATCCTCCAGTCTTCCGGTACCTCACCTGTGGCTAACAATGATACAAAAATCTCTGCCAGGGCCCCAGCAATCTCCTTTCTTGCTTCCCATAGCATCCTAGGATACACCTAGTCAGGCCCTGGGAATTTATCCACCTTAATGCGCTTCAAAACCTCCAAGACCTCTTCGTTTGTAAAGTTGAAAAGCTCCAGGATATCGCTGTTCCCTCCCTTAAACTCATTAGCTTCCATGACCTTCTCCATGGTAAATACAGATGAGAAGTATTCATTTAAGACCTCGCCCATTTCCCGTGGCTACACACATAGATTACCACACTGATCCTTAAGGGGACCTACTCTCTCCCTAGCTACCCTTTTACTCTTAATATACTTATGGAATCTTTTAGGATTCTCCTTTATCTTATCTGCCAGGGAAATCTCATGGCCCCTTTTCGCCCTCCTAATTTCCTTCTTAAGTGTACTCCTACATCCCTTATACTCCAAGGGACTCGCTTGATCCCAGCTGCCTATACCTGACATATGCCTCCTTCTTTGTCCTGACCAGACCCTCAATATCCCTCATCAACCAACGTTCCCTGAACTTGCCAGCCTTGCCCTTCCATCTAACAGGAACATGCTGGCCCTGAACTCTTCCTACCTCACTTTTAAAAGCCTCCCACTTGCCAGACGTCCCTTTACCTGTAAACAGCCTCTCCCATTCAACCTTTGAGAGTTCCTGTCTAATGCCATCGAAATTAGCCTTCCCCCAATTTAGGACTTCAACCTGAGGACCAGTCCTATCCTTTTCCGTAACTATCTTGAAGCTAATAGAGTTATGGTCACTAGTCCCAAAGTGCTCCCCCACTGACACATCAACCACCTGCCCAGCCTCATTTCCTAAGAGGAGGTCGAGTGTAGCCCCTTCTCCAGTAGGGCCATCCACATACTGCTTCAGAAAACTATCCTGGACACACTTAACAAATTCTTCCCCATCTAATCCCTTAGCACTAAGGCAGTCCCAGTCAATATTAGGGAAGTTAAAATCACCTATTATTACAACCCTATAATTCCTACACCTATCTATGATTTTCCTACATATATACTCCTCCCATTCCCTCTGACTATTGGGGGGCCTATAGTATAATCCCATCAAAGTGATCACCCCTTTCTTATTTCTAATTTCTACCCATATGGCCTCGCTGGACATTCCTCCCGGGATATCCTCTCTAAATACTGCCGTGATGTCCTCCCTAATCAATAATACAACTCCCCCTCCTCTCTTATCTCCACCTCTGTCACGCTGGAAGCATCGGTACCCTGGAACATTGAGCTGCCAGTCCTGCCCATCCCTCAACCATATTTCCGTAATAGCTATAATACCACAATCCCATGTACTGATCCATGCTCTGAGTTCATCTGCCTTACCTGTAAGGCTTCATGCATTAAAGTAAATGCAGTTTAGCCAACCAGACCTTCCGCGGTCCCTGTCCTGCTCCTGCCCGGCCTGCCTACTGGACTTGCTTGCTTTAACCTCTACATTTGCCTCAACTATCTCATCCTATGAAAAGAGATTGGGAAAACTGGACCTGTATTCTCTAAAGTTTCGAAGAATGAGAGGTGATCTCATTGAAACCTACAAAATACTTAAAGGGATAGTCAGGGTAGATGCAGCTAAGATGTTTCCCCTGGTTGGGGAGTCTAGAACTGGGGGATACAATTTCAAAATAAGGGGGAAGTCACTTAGGACCGAGATGAGGAGAAATTTCTTTACTCAGAGGGTTGTGAATCTTTGGAATTCTCTACCCCAGAGGGCTGTGGAAGCTCAGTCATTGAGTATGTTTAAAGCAGAAATTGACAGATTTCTAAATACAAATGACATAAGGAGATATGGGGATAGTGTGGGAAAAAGGCATTGAAGTGGATGATCAGCCATGATCATATTGAATGGCAGGGCAGGCTCGATGGGCTGAATGGCCTACTCCTGCTCCTATGTTCCCATGCTCCTATGTTAAGTGGCTTAAATGGCCGTTTAACGATGCCGGGCAGGTTGGCTGTTCTGGCTCTCGGCGGAGTCTTTTAAACTTGGAGCATGCCGGTTCCACATCGGAATGGGTTTAAGGGCCCTTCCGCCCTGATTCTGCTCCCTCAATCAATTAAAAATTCCCCCCCAATTTTTCTAAACAGTTGACAGCCAGAGGAATAAGCACAATTACCCTGTTTTTACCTCTGGATAGAGATGTAAGGAGAAATTTTCCCAGGCAAGGGGAGTCAATTTGGGTGCAGGTGGGGAGTTAAATCCCTTTAAAGTGATGTTGAGTTGGAGGCATCAATGTGGTGATTTTGAAGATGAGCAGGATGTGAGGAGGTGCCTGGAGAGAGGAATGAATGGAACTGGAAGGTGTGTTGTCCTGAGAAGTGCTGTGCAGAGAATGCTAGAAAGTCAGTGTGAGGCTTGACATCTGAAAGCATTATGCCACGCACTGTCCCACCCTCCTGAAGTCCTGGATCCTTTTAGTGCACTGTCTCCAGGTTGGAGGGATCACACATCTGCTGCTAGCTTCCTTGACCACTTCCATCCACACCTGCCTGGTTGGAGAGGTTGTCCTCTCCCTCCTATCCTTGGGAGAGCTCACCTGACTGCAGGCCCTCAGATCCCACAGCAGGACCTCCAGGTATGAGTGAGACACCATGGGGCAGCCTTCCCAGGTTTCCTCAGCATTCCTATGGTTTTTGCAGCCTCAGAAATCCACGTCCAGTTAACCATTCTAACCCATGCCGTGGTCCCTTTAATTAGAAATCCTTCCTTTGACAGATCCAGTGCATCATCCTGCCTGCCCTCCCTGATTCGTCAAGGAACCTGGAGATGGGATGCTAATGTTGTGGTTCAGTTAAAGAGCCACGGCAAAGCCCGCTGAAGAGTTCAACGGGTTTGCAACCCACTAACAATCCCGTTATTTCGCCAGGGACTAAGATGAGAAAGTTCCACCCTTAAACTTCGTTGATCCTTTCACTCCTGACTGCCTGTACAAATTGTGAAGGAAAGCTCAACATTTTTAAAGGCCTCTAGTTATGCATACTGTCCTTGTTGATTCATTGTGGCATGATGAGTGTTGTGAACAAGACCCCAGAAATAAGGTAGTTCCCACAAAAATTCCAGATGCCAACTTATTTATCATCTTGACTCATTCTGTTTCCTTATCTCTAGACTATCTTGGCTATCTCATTTCACAAATGTAGCAACAAAAAGAAGCCAAATCTCACCTCCAACATATTCAGCAGAAGCTAAACAGCAGAGTCAGCTAAATTGTACCCTGACACATTAAACTGCAAAGCACGCTTCAGAATGAACAACTTTAATCTTTTCATTATTTCTGGCTACAATACAAATCCACAAACCATTTCTAAGTAAAAAGAAAGCAAATAGGTTAATCATAAGAGATTAAATCACATCCTAGTCCTGTATATATCTGTATGCATGACAGGGGTATCTTACAATGTCAACTCACGTGTTGATTGTGGAATAAACCAAAGAAACTCAGAATGCCAACTATGCACAGTAAATACTCTGCATGTGGAGATTTAAATCCTCAGCAACATTTTCAGCTTTTTTTCTTCTCGAGTTAGTAGACAGCCAGGCTATTGTGAATGATTGATTATTTAAAATTAATTTATTGGCAGATTGTAGTAACCTCTGGGGCGAAATGGATTGACATGAGCTACAAAACAGCCAGAGAATCCATCATCTATTCTTATGGCTATAACAACAAAGATTTTATGTAGGATTAGAACAGTTTTCACTATTCAGTGTGCAGGTGATGACAGATTGAGTTCAGCAATTTGTGACTGACACAGATAAACCTGGTGGTATAATTATTAGCAGAATGTTAATTTCAGCTCAATGTTTTTGACTCTCTCAGTCTTTAGCCTCTGGTAATACCTAAAACAATTTTGTACTCTGTACTTTCTTGCCAAATGTGGTTTGATGTGTTCTATAGTTTATTCTTTTCTGCCTCTTTTTGTATGTACGTCTTTAGTTCAGGTCTTGAGGACTGAGGTTTGTGCACTAGATCTCCATAGTTACATCACCATGACCAGCTCCCTGAGCGTGATGGCAAATCATCAGTCCAGATTTGAGTAATGGGTCTTTGATGCCATGGAGTGCAGCTAATGAAGGAAAAAAACCTGAATCCTCATCTGCTATACTCACATAGTGTAAAAACACTTTGTTGAGTACTGCATTCTGTTAATTGGAATATGCAGATGACTTAAATTAATTATATCTGCCATACCCTCCCTCACATGCACACAGTTGGCTCAATTGTAATAATTTTGGTCAACATGCATTTCATACCATATTAAGTTTGACTTTGGGAACAAAACGACCGATAAGAGACCTTTTCATAATGGTGATCCTCAAATTCTTTTGCAACTTGTGTTATATATTAGTATTAGTATTACAGCCAGGCATTCAAAGAGTTAACCTTTTGCTTTAGCATTCAAATGAATAAAGTTATCCCAGTTGATCGAATCACAATGCTGACAGCTCAGAACTGTCTTGTATGTTTTCATTTTACAGAGTTTTGTATCACTTGTCATCATGAATTTGTGATAAATTGTACTCTCTAGAGCTTTAACAATGTGCATTTCCTGCTGACAAGCAGGTGATGACTGAAAAACATTATTATTCATCATGCTGTGACAAAAATGTTAATCTTATGTGGAAATCATTCAAGATCACTTAAAAAAAACTGAATGTTTTAAATAGTTCATGAGGCGAAATTGCTGTAGATTGAAGGTCGCCAACATCAGCTTACTGCTGTGACAGGTCTAATTTACTTGAACATTAATTGTAGGAAATGGCAACAGTTGATATTATTAATACCAATCAAACCCAGTGGTAGAGTAGAATTAATCAATCTCCTACTAGCTAGTGGAATGATTGGCAGCTCAAACTATGGCTGCACAGATATCTGTCTATTATTCCACAGTATTTTGTGTTTTAGAGCAATGCAGCCAATAAATTGCTTCTTGCAGAATTCTACCTATTGTGGATATCAAGTTCTGGTTTCATATTAAAGTAGCAACAATTTTGGCATGTTTTTGGCTTCATTTTTGTTTTACAGTTGGTGTTTTTCTTTTCTATTTAAGATTGGCTATGTTTGAGGGTATTGCCAGGCTCCTCAAGAGTTCTGGCCAAAGCACCTGTGATAGGCGCAGCATGATCCATGTTTCCTGAGAGGAGTCATAGATCTCATTCTGGACTGATTGAAGGCCCTTGGAAGAAAAGAAACAAAGATAATTGATGCCCCTAGGATTAATTATCAGAACAAAATTGCTCCTTTGTTCCCAGCAGGGAATGAAAATAAATATTTGATCCATTTCCTTCAGCCCAATTCTGACCTCTCAATCCCCCTCAAAGCAGCATGATATCGTTCTGAGATCTGTCACTTCAGTGGTATGGGTACCTCTTGCACCATAACAAATGTAGCAATTAATCCAAATATTTGGCTTATACTGAGAGCAGTTTTAACCCTTTGACCCCATATGAGATCAACTAACAAAACAGAGTAGGGGTTGAAATAAGGAAGACCTTCACAATAGGAGTGCAGTGCCTAATATGGTTGGAGCAGGTACCACCTTGCACATGTTTTTATATAAAAGTTTCAGAAGGTAAAATTTCAGATTTTAACAAATTATTGCTGAGTATAGTTCAAGATCTTGATATGATTTTGCTTCTGTTTGGAATCAGCATTTTACTTTGGCAGTTGAAATTGGATAGGCAGTTAACAAAAGCCATCTTAAGTCTTCTTGCTTTCCTCTGCAGCTTGTGGAGAAACGCTTCAAGATTCAATCAGCAATTTCTCATCCCCAGGATTTCCTAATGGATACCCTTCATACACACATTGTGTTTGGAGAATCTCAGTTACACCTGGTGAAAAGGTAATATATTGGAATAGCCTCTGGTTGTCCTATCCCTACAGTATATCCATAAATGTTGCCTGCACTATTTTATTTTAAAAGCCCCTCTTGGTAATTATTTAGTCGATGGAAATGGCAAGATTTGTATGTTAGAGGATGTACTGCAATAGTGATTGTTCTGATGCATGACAAAAACAGTTATTGGTGTGGTTATAACCTCAGGCTTATGCACACTTTGCAGGTCATTACTTTAGATCATGAATACTTGTACATGAAACAATATGATATGCTGTAAAATATGAGGAACATCTCCTCACTATGATGCACAGCAAAAACAATTAAATATTTAAAGCCATCAATAAATTGCATTTATACAGCACCTTTAGCATAGTAAAATGACCCATGGCACTTAACATAATGAGTATATATACTTGTGGTTTTATGGTGCTTTGATAGCCAAACACGCAAGAGCTGTTATCCTCTCGTAATCTACAACATTTTATGTTGTACGATCTGAATGCTTCCATTCTTGGTGCTGTCAAAGATAACCTGCTATCATTTTGATTGAAAACTTTTGGATACAAAATGCTTTGGACTACTATGAAAATTAAATATTCAGCAATTTTCACATTCTTTAATCCAGCCCAGAAAAGTAATTTAAGAAAGCCTACAAGATTTTTGTTTTCAAACTCAAAAAGACAAAATAATTGAAGAATGGGGTACAAATGGGATGCATTGAGCTTGTTTACTGGCTGTTAAATGGATGTGATACTGGCAGATTCAGCCTTGGGATGGTCCACACCCAAACTGCATGAGCATTTGGACCACTACTGAATTTGCTATGCCCACTTTTTAGGCATCTCAGATAGCCACCTAAAGCAGCCATTAGGTCCCTTGCATATGTTACTTAGCGGCCTATCGCCTGTTGCAGGACTATCTGTGGAACATTTGTTTGAGTGGAACAGGTGCTGGGCCTGCCCTGCCCCAAATTCTTTAGTAGCCCCTGCCAACACCAACAAAAGGAAAGTTTTTATTAAAAAAAACAAAATTTAAAATATCATTCTTAAGGATTCAGGAGAAACAGGACTACTTCCCTGACTCCACAGTCATGGTGATTGGACACCCAACAGCCCCACCGCATTTATGCAACTCCTACCCTTCTTCTGGGACTTACCATTGCCAGGGAGGTAAATAGCACAACATTCTGGGCTTGATTTTAGAGTGAACGAAATGGCAGCCCGTGCACACTGCAGATCCGCCGCAATCCCCTGTGCAATGGCTCATTTAAATAGATGGGGCGGCCTGCCCTCCCTCCCCCAATCATGTGGAGGGGGCGGGCTGTCCGATGCCCGCAATGGTGTCAGCTGCCTGTGCACAGGCGCTAGCGCCATTTTTAAAGTGCAGCCAGCCCTGCCAGTCAATTTGAATTTTTAAAGTGGTATCCCCCCAAAATTTACCAAATAAAATTGTAACGCCCCTTTTCCACCCCCAATAACAATTACATTAATATTTGCACTTTTCCCCTAAAACTGTTACCTTTGAAATCTGACCTCCCCACCCAGACAGTACAAACTTTAAAATTCACCCCTTCCCACCATCCCCTACACTCATTACAGTTATTTGACCCCATCCCACACCTGCGCTAAAAATTTTAACTCCCCCTTCCCCACTCCGCCCAACAAAACCGGTATCACGTTGGCTTTCCCCAGACGGAAAATTGAAGTTGCGGGTGTGCTGGCCGCCGCACTGAAGATCGTGGTGGGCCCAGAATATTGGGGGCGAGTGCATTTAAATATATTTATTTTATTGATTTACATATTGAAATTCAGGTCTCATCACCCAGCGGCAGGGGTCCGCCATGGAGCCTTGCCGCCGGCGGGAGGATCAGGCCAGGCCCTCCCGGCATCAAGCTCCGTGGTGGGCCTCTGCTGGAACCATCTTCCAGCCCCCCGCCATGGAGCCAGACGTTGAGGGCCCAGTAAAATACAGTCCTCTGTGGCTTCAGGGCTGATTTTTGTTCCGCTCCCAATGTTGAGCTCTATGGCGGGGGGTTGGGGGGGTGCGGCATGGGGCCGGAAGATCGGAGCGGCAGCGGCCCGCCACGGAGCCTGACACCGGCATTGCTGGACTACGTGACGGCCCCCCACCACTCAGCGATGGGACCTAACTTTAAATATTTAAATGAACTTTATGAATACAGTTAAATGCAATTCCCCATGATCTTGCCATCGGATCCGGATCTACCGTGAGATGGGCGGCACTCACATGCTTTCACCTTCCCATCCAGGGAAACCTGATGCCACCGAGATGGGGAAGGAGGGACCTCAGGATTTTTAGTGTAGTGGTGAGGGGGGGTGCAACGAGGTCAACTGTGCATTTGTAGTGTGGGAGGGATGGTGGAAGGGATGACCTCTGCATTTTGTGCAGTTGTGGGGGGGCGGGGGTGCGCGGGAAAGGGGTCAAATCTGTACTTGGTGCAGTGGGAGGGAGAAGGGATCAACTCTGCACTGTCAGTGTATTGCGGGGGAATGGGGCAAACATTTATTTTCGGTGTAGTGAGGAGTGGGGAGCATGGGGTTCAACTCTGCAGTCACTGAGCAGGGCTGGCAGCCCTTTAAAAATGGTGCCAGCGCAGCGACAGCTGATGCCAAGGCTGCCCCCGCCACATGATGGGGGGGTTGGGGGCAGCCACCCTGCATATTTAACTGAGCTGCCGCGCTCACGATTGCAGCAGCGCGCGGCCCTGGCATGCCGGCTGCCATTTTTTTTCACCACAGAATTCAGCTCTAAATGTGTGAAATGGGCCCAAATGACTTTCTAGCCAATGACTTTTGTTCAGTCTCATACACACATTAATCATATTTGTATCATGGGATCTGTGTTTAAAGTGTGACATTTATCGTGTCAGGAAATTTACTTTAGAGATTATAAAAATACGTCCTGTGCTATGAGTAAGTGCTGAAAGATGAAGAGCTTTGAAACTGAATTCATATCTAACCAGTAATTGGATAATGTGGTTGTTCCAGACCCAGTGCTTTATGGGGTTCCATATCTTTTAGTCTTGTGCTGCAAATCAAAACACTGCAAACTGCAGCATAAGAACTATACTTCATAATTTGTAGAGATTTTTATGCTTAGTACTTAGCTTGTGTGTTGAGGTAGTTTGAAACAACTAGGCTTTTGTTTATTGTCTCTGAATGGGCAGAAAAACCTAGCCCTGCTACTAAATCAGTTCGAAACACAGTAAAGAAAAAAATCACACTAAACCAATTTCTGCCCATTTTTAACCTTTTAAGGTGCTGGGTAGATTTTTCAAGCACTTGCATATATTGAGGTATCTTCTTCAAGTCAATTGAAATCAATTTTAAGTGGGTATTGCAAGCGCTAAAATACCATCAGTTGGAAAGTCTAGGCTCAAGGTCTCTGTAGCAAAACAACTAAGCACTGAATTTTTGACAATGCTTTATGATATTACCATAATACTATATTGTGGGACATTTTGTTCTTTAATTGCCAATTATGTTAGCACTTGGAAGATGTGATGTTACTTGTAAGCCATTTTGCTCTCGGATATATAGACAGTAAGTTCAGGCAGAGAGATATCATTCTAACCTGAGTTAATCTTCATCAGTAGAAATAGAGATCAAAGAAAAGCAAAACCAGGGTGCAGTGTCAACCTCCCTGTTGCAGCTGTATTAGTAGTTTAACCAATTCCTTAAATGTAGCTATCCAAATCAATCTGATGGTCATGGTACAAACAAACTACCAGTTTGGTTAGTGCTGATGGGATTGTAAAAGCGGAGACTACCTTTGAAGAAAGATTAAAAAAAGGTCTGTATATATCAAATGACAGGCACAAGATTGAATAAAATAGTTCAGTCTCAGGTTTCAGATAACAGACAACCAACTGAAGTTTGTTCTTCTAGTTTATGGTGTCACCTGAACTGGATCATTGGATTACACTCTTGTAATTGATTCCACCTATCCAGTATTTTCTAAATTTTTTTCTTCCTCTTGATTTTTTTTTAATCCAGTAATTATCTTTGTTTTGATTTTCTCAGCTTGCATCTCCTCTAGCTCTCTCCTTGTGTTAAGTAGCCCTTTCATTGGCCTGGAATTTGCAATAGTAATAACAGCAAGGCTGTCAGTGCTTGTTATTATTGGGTAAACTGACAGTAACTTCTGGTGCCTACAAATGTGCAGTTGAACACAGAAATCCAGAAGTTGCTGTCAGATATACCCTGCTCCTCCACCAGATGACGGTCACAGACCTGAAAGGTTAACTTTGGTTCTCTCTGCAAAGATGCTGCCAGTCCTGGTGAGTATTTGTGGTACTTTCGGTTCTCATTGGCCACTGAAAATATTGCATTTTCACATTATCTTAATTTACAAACTTTGTTCGAGTTATAAACTCAGCTCTTAATTAGTGAAAACTTGCAAACAAAAGAAATATGAAAATACTTCACACGCTGCTTTCAAGATGAAGCTAATTTAGGGATTAGTATAGTCGATGTTAAGTGGCTTCACTTGGATATCTTCTGTAATTCTCTACTCTTGCAACTTTCCCTAAGAGGTCTACTCTCAAATAACTTAAGGGCTTCTCTTTGAAAACATGTTACTCCTTCTTTCATGCAATCAACAATGAAATCTACATCCCCAGGTGACATCAGCCAAAGGATTCCCTTAGGACTGCATCCACTTTCTATCTTTACAGTCAGTAGTTGATGATCTTTCAGACTGAAAATTAGCCCTCTCTTTCCAGTTCACCCTCAGCCTCCAAAAGGTTCAGCTTCATTGGGGAAGCAAACCAGGAACTTACAATGTTCTTCTGACAGGCGCTTAAACTATCATCATTTTAAAATGAACATTTTGAAGAGGGGAAAAGAAATAACCTGGAACACATTGGGGTAGATTGTTAACTTGCCAATTGGCATAAAGCTGGTGAGCCAGATCGGTCACCTGTTGAAGACTCTGCCCAATTTTTAATCCAATAATTGAGCATTTTCTATAACAGGCAGCTGATCCACAGTGCTAGTTTAATGCCCGAGCGGCAAGTTCAAAATCTAATCCAGTGTTAGCTCTCACTGAAAAACCATCACTTTGATTAAGTATATGCTGCTTTGATGGCAAGGACAGTAATTCCTGCTGCCTGAAACTCCCCAAGATGTACATCTGGCAGAATTTTGCATTATCCTACAAAAACATATGGGAACATCACAAACCTCTTGTTATTTTTGCCATGACATTTTGAGGCTAAAATAGTAATACTGTAATTCACTGCAGCTTTCCAGATAAACATTGAGGTTTAGTCATGATAATTTATGTGGTTTTCCGTGTAAACATTCTGAAGTTTAGTCAAGCCCAGTGAATGCAAACAAAATTAGCAATAGGAAGTGGAGGACTTTCATTTAGATGAGTTATATCATTAGCATGTCAATCTTTCAGCTAATTAAGAGTTTCTGGGAATCTTGTCCTGTGGTGCCTAAATTATGCAGGTTGCATCAGATCACCACAGTGTCCAATTTACCTGATCTTTTTTGTATTTGTTCTTCACTATTGGTATGTTTGGTGATGTTGATCTCTTTACATTTATAAATGGGCACCTGATTGCAAGAAAGGTAAAAACAGTTTAGGGAGATAAATACAGGCAGGGATTTAGAAAATACCCAACATGCTCTATAAATCCTCCAGTTTACGAGTTTGGGAAGGAATACACAATTAATGGGAAAATACTGAGAAGTGTAGAGGAAGTGAGGGACCTTGGAATGAATGCCCACAGATCCCTGAAGGTAGCAGGACAGGTCGATAAGGCGGTTAAGAAGCTATATGCAATCCTTTCCTTTATCAGCCGAGGTATAAAATATAAGAGCAGGGAGGTTATGCTGGAACTGTATAACTCATTGGTTAGGCCAAAACTTGAGTACTGTCTGCAGTTCTGGTCACCTCATTACAGAAAGGATGTAATTGTACTGGAGAGGGTACAGAGGAGATTTACGAGGATGTTGCCAGGACTGGAAAAATGCAGCTATGAGGAAAGATTGAATAGGCTGGGGTTGTTCTCCTTGGAACAGAAAAGGCTGAGAGGAGATGCCTCCACCTGCCAAGAATGAGGCATATTAATTTTGCCACATGGACATTAAATTTCAAATTGCTACTGGGAAGAAGAGAAGGTCTGTGACAAGGGCTGCCAGACACTTGGATGGAAGATATTTACATACCAATAGGGACAAGAAAGGTTACTCCCCTTATCGATTTAACCGACAATGGACTTTGAGAACCAGACATTGAAGGCAGGGAAGCGCATTCCAGGCCCTGCTAAGATGATACAATCTACAGAGCCAAGACATGGTCAGATCAGTTAGTCACATGACTAACCTTCTTGGCAACCTAAGTTTTTCTGAATTGTACAAACTTTTTGAACTCAGAGTGTCTGTTTGCTGCTGAACCGAAAAGACCTCTCCTGGCTGGCTCGCCACAGCCTCCCATGTCTGCTCCCATCTCTTTCTCACGGAACTCCAAATCCACTGAAGACACATGAACCCCAAGAGAGAAAAGTGTCCTACAGCGAACAAGGTTTAAGAAGAATACTGGGCCCCAACAAAAAGCAAAATCTACCTCCAATCAGGGACTCTACAGTGAGCTCGAAGAACCGTAACAAAAAATCCTCTTTAGAGATTGCCTCAAACATTTCCACTTTATTTTTCTTCTGCTCTTTTCTGTCTCTATCTGCATGTGTGTATCGAGTATGCATGCTATCATGGGCATTGTGTATCCGTAGATGCTAACCGAATTAGAGTTTCAGTTTAAGTTTAATAAATTTCAACCTTTCTTTTTTAAAACAAAGAAAACCTGTTTGTGCTGGTTTCTTTGCCTTATAGTTGGAAAGCGATGAACAAAGATTCACCAAGAGGGAGCTAAAAACACGATATGTTTAAAATTAAATCCTGTTACGGTAAGACCAGATGAAGGCTGAGAGGGACCCCTAGAACCCTTTTTTACCTGGTCATAACAGAAATTTGGGGGCTACTGTCCTGGATTTTACCCACAAAGGAGAGAAATTGGAAGTGGGAAGCAAATAGTTCCCAATCAAAAAAGAACAAGATTTCAATACAGGTTTTCTTGTGGTTGTGTGTGCTTGAATACTAATATGTTTGCGACTGAAGCGAGTAGCTCCCCAAGCCGGGGTGAAGTAACTTGGGATAAGTTAAAAGCACTGTCTATGGAGGGGTTGAGGAAAATGGCTGAGCAGTGTGGAATCACTGTACTTGACAAGGCTAGGAACTCTGAACTCATAAGACTAGTGGCTAACCATCTTTCCTTTGAATCTGAAGCAGCAGAAACAGGGTTAGAAGCAGACTCCAACAGGGTATTGTTAGCAAAGATACAATTGGAACAGAGGAAACTTGAATTTGAGGAAAGGGAAAAGGTGAGAGGCAGGCGAGGGAGAAAGGAAGAGCCTTCCAGAAGGAATGTGAAGACAAAGAGAGGCAGGAGAGAGGGAGAAAGAACCTTCCAGAAAGAATGCAAATAAAGAGAGCTGAAGTAGCTTGAGTTAACTAGGGGCGACAGAGTAAACCTAGTGAAAGCATGGTCAATATGGAGGAGCGTAATTCAGGGCTGGGTACAGAAGTGTTAAAACTAGCTCAACTAATTCCAAAATTCAATGAGGAAGTTGTAGAATTTTTTTTTGTGTCCTTTGAGAAACTGGCAAGGCAGCAAAAATGGCCAGCTGAGACCTGGCCTCTTTTATTACAAAGCAAGCTAACCAGAAAAGCCCATGAAGTTTATTCCCTGTTGCCAGAGAAGAGTTCATCAAATTATGAACTGACAAAAAATGCTATCGTCGGGGCATATAAATTAGTACCCAAAGCCTATCGGCAAAAGTTTAGAACCCTCAAGAAGCAAGCTAATCAAATTTATCTGGAGTTTGAAAGAAATAAGCAGCTGGCTTTTGACCAGTGGCTGAGGGCTCTTAAAGTACAGCTTAGCTGTGAGAATCTCAGAGAAGTAATTCTGTTAGAGGAATTGAAACACTCTCTCCCACTCTCCATAAAGACCCATGTAGAGGAGCAGCGGGTTCAGAGAGTCCAGCGAGTGGTCGTTCTGGCTGATGAGTCTGCTTTAATTTATAAGTCGGTTTCCCAGGGGAGTACCTTTCCTAATCACCCCCACAAATCCAAAAAGGACAGAGGGTGGGAAGGTAATAGGAGCCCAAGCAGTCCTGGGAGAGAAAGAAAAGCAGGAGACACAAGGGCCCCTCCTCTAGCCAAAAAGGAAAGTGCTGTGAGCAGTAAGAGTGAGACCCAAAGACTTATTGGCTTCCAATTGTAATAAGTCAGGTCATCTAAAAGCTGAATGCTGGAAATTAAAAGGAAAACCTGGAGGGTTAATCGGGGCACATCCGCTCAGTGAAGAAGGGAACCTGATGGAAGGCACAGCAGAACAAGCTGTGGGTTTAACTGCAGTAAGAGTGAGATCCAGGAAGCCTACTGTTGCAAGCGCAGGAAAATTTGATAGGGTTCTTGAGGGTTATCAGGGTTTTGTGTCTGAAGGGAGAATAACCCCATACCCCTCGAGTGGGGCAAGCCATCCCAGAGTAATTCTCAGGGACACAGGAGCCACTTGATCCCTTTTACTGGGAAAAGACCTGACCTTTCCCCCAGAGAGTTCAGTGAACACCAGAATGGTGGTGAATGGTATTGGAGGGCAGTGTATGCCTGTACCTGTACACCGGGTGCACCTGGAGTGCGACCTAGTTTCGGAACCTGTGACCGTAGGGATTCTCCCCAATTTGCCTGTGGACGGGGTTGACCTGTTCCTAGGTAATGATCTGGTGGGGGTGAAGGTGGTAGCCCCCTCAAAGAGTGAAAGAAAGACCGCAGGCGGTCAGAGAGACAGGGCCTTGGCAGGAGACGGACCCCTGCAGTTTCCTTGAATGTGTAATGAATCAGGCCATGATTAAACCAGCTCCCTCAGAGGAGACTGAATTAGCACTGCAGGCAGATGACTGGGTTGCTCTGTCTGAGACTTACTTTGGAAAGTTAGGAGACCCAGGGAATGAATTAAATTGATTTTCCCTAGCTGAGGCTCAGCGAGCTGACCCAGTATTGTGAGAGTTAACACAGGCTGCCCAGTCTGAAAGTGAAGCAGAGGGAGTCCATGATTGCTACTATTTAAAGAAGAGGTACTGATGAGGAAATGGAGTTCTCCTCACAGACCTGAGGGCAAGGAGTGGACAGTAGTTCACAAGTTAGCGGTGCCGCAGAGGTACCGGGGAGAAATATTAAGAAGGGCTCACGAGACTATAGTGGCTGTACATGCTGGTGTACGAAAGATCAAAGCCAGCATAAGACAGCAGTTTGACTGGCCAAAACTCCACAAAGATGTGGTGGAGTACTGCAGGAGTTGCCACAGATGCCAGGTTGAGGGGAAACCCCAACCTACAGTGAAACCTGCACCCTTAAGTCCTGCACCGATGTTAGGAGGACCCTCCAGCAGAGGGCTGGTGAACTGGAAGGGACCCCAGCAGAGAACAAAAGGGGACAGGCAGGCACAAGGTTGACAAAAGGTTAGAAAGGAAAGGGGAAAAAGCGACCGAGAGGGCAGGTTAAAGGAAGTCGGGAGGAATCCCGGATGAAAACCCCTATTTGTCCAGTCAGCCAAACTCGAAAAATGTGAAAAGTTAGACCCCGCATCCTCTTCTGTAAATGCAGACACTGGAAGCACCCCAACAGAGTTGCTAACAGCATTTACAGGAACTCGCAGAAACAAAGAAAGACCTCTCGGGGGCACAGAAACCGTGAGGGTGATGCCTCACCTAGTCCAAGTGCCACAGGGGCGTGCAGTAGAGTCTGCACAAATACCTGCAGGCAGGAGTGTCCCAGAGAATAAAGGGGAGATTAGAAAATAATCCTCCCCCCGCAGTCAGAAAAAAGAGAACACCCATCCCTTTGAAGTCAAAAGTCTTTGCATAACTGAGCAAAGCACTGAAAGCGAGTTAAGGATAGACGCACCCATGACTGACTCTCCTGAGAGAAAAAAATTCCAACTCAGGGCTAATTAAACCTAACCATCTCAAAGACCCTAGGCAGCCATGGGAATGGGCAAACTGAAGAAAAACTTCCCCAAAGAACCACATGTTTATTGGAGGCCAAAAAAGGGGCAATTATAGCAGCACTGGCCCTAAGAAAAGACAGGCTGTAATAAGTTTTAGGATTTATGAATGAATGGGAATGAATGAGAGAAATGCATGTTTTTTTGTATCTTATATTTCCTCTTGACCCTCTTAATGAAATGCACTTTTCTCAAATCGCATTTCATTCCGCTGGGTGTGGTGGTGTCATGCTAGACCCCCACCTGCCAAGAATGAGGCATTTTAATTTTGCCATATAGACATTAAATTTCAAATTGTTTCTGGGAAGAAGAGAAGGCCTGTTACAAGGGCTGCCAGACACTTAGACGGAAGACATTTACATACCAATAGGGACAAGAGAGGTTACTCCCCTTATCCATTTAACACACAATGAACTTTGAGCACCAAACATTGAAGGCAGGGAAGCGCATTCCAGGCCCTGCTAAGATGATGCAATCCACAGAGCCAAGATATGGTCAGACATGATTAACCTGCTGGGCAGCCTGGGTTTTTCTGAATTGTACAAACTTTTTGAACTCAGTGTCTGTTTGCTCCTGGAGAGCTCACCACAGCCTCTCATGTCTGCTCCCATCTCTTTCTCACGAAACTCCAAATCCACTGAAGACACATAAACCCCAAGAGAGAAAAGTCTGCTACAGCGAACAAGGTTTAAGAAGAATACTGGGCCCCAACAAAAAGCAAGATCTACCTATAATCAAGGACTTTACAGTGAACTCGAAGAGCCGTAACAAAAATCCCTCTTTAGAGATTGTGTCAAAATTTTCCACTTTATTTTTCTTCTGCTCTTTTCTGTCTCTATCCTCCAGGTGCTTACCCATTGTCTCTCGAGACAAGGAGGCCAAAGAAGAAGAATATCGAGTATGCATGCTAGCGTGGACGTGTTGTGTATCCATAGGCGTTAACTGAATGAGAGTTTAAGTTTAATAAATTTCAACTTTTCTTCTTTAAACCTAAGAAAACCTGTTTGTGCTGGTTTCTTTGCCTCATAATTGGAAAGCGGTTAACAAGGGGGAGCTAAAAACAAAGTGTGTTTAAAATTCAACCCTGTTACGGTAAGACCAGGTGAAGGCTGAGAGGGAGCCCTTGAACCCTTTTTCACCTGGTCGTAACAGGAGATCTGATTGCAATATAGAAAATTGTGAGGGGAGTGGATGGAGTGGAGGTGAAGGGTCACCTTAGCAGAGAGGTCAGTGATGAGGGGGCATAAATTTAAAGTGATTGGTAGAAAAATTAGAGGGGAGATGAGAAAACACTTTCATCCAGAGGGTGGTGGGGGTCTGGAACTCACTGCCTGAAAGGGTAGTTGAGGCAGAAACCCACAACTCATTGAAAAAGAATCTGGATATGCACCTCAAGTGCCGTAATCTGCAGGGCTACGGACCAAATGCTGGAAGGTGGGATTGGAATAGGTGGATCATTTTTCAGCCGGCACAGACACGATGGTCCAAGTGGCCTCTTTCTGTGCCTTAAACTTTCTATGATTCTATGATTTTCACAACTTCTATTCACTTCTGTTGCAGATTGTTTTGAATTTTACAACCATGGATCTCTTCAAGAGTCGCCTGTGCTGGTATGACTACATAGAAGTACGAGATGGCTATTGGAGAAAGGCGCCACTTCTTGGTATTGAACTTTGTCCAGTTAGGAGACATAGCTGTGTCACTGAACTTGAGTTTTTAACAGTATTGTTTCGCCAAAAAATGAAATTTAAGGGAGAATATCACTGTGGAAGAAAGCAATTTTATGTAAGGTATCCCAGGCCTCTTTCACCTCTGCTCAGGAAGATTACAAAAATTTTTTCCAAAGTTGTTGAATATATTCCACTCTCTTTTTACTAGTTCTTGGAATTTGGGTGATATTAACAAGGTCACATTTATTGTCCATTGTGAGTTACTCCGAGAAGATGGTGGTGGGCCTGCTTGTAGCAATTGTTTGTAAACTAAGTGGCTTTGTAGGACAATTCAGAGGGGATTAAGAGTCCATTACTTAAAATGGTTCCCAGACACAGTGGGCCAGAACAGGTACATGTGGCAGGTTCCTTTCCTAAAAAGACTTTTGTGAACCAGTTGGGCTTTTACAATAATCTGGCAATTTTCATGGTCACATTTATGTTGCTAACTCAGATTACAGATGTATTGAATTGAATGTCACAACTTGTTGTGCTAGTACATCAATGCATGACATTTTACTTTAACTGCTAGAGTCATAGGGGATGATTTAATTCCCTCCTTCCCACCTCAACCCCCTGCCTTGCTGGGTGGAAATGGTGCATGGGAGTGGTCAAAATTGAGCAACTGCATCTACTGATTTTCCAGGTAGACAAGGCTCTCACCGCATTAATAATTAAGCATTAGGTTTGATGTCGTCCGTCAGACGCCAATGAGCTCTAAACTGCTGATAGCAGCAGTGACACCTAGTGCGGGACCCATCCAGGAAAATCTGGCAGGCGATTAGATTGTAGCCAGTAGAGGCCGAGATAAATACAATTTTTGAAATGTTTCAAAGTTTTCTTAATGGGCATGGAGGAGCAGGATTGCTCCTACAGACTCCATGAAGAAACAACCCTTGGGATTTTCCTATCCTAAGCTTCTGTCTTGCTCCTCTGACAGTGCTGGCTTTACTTATCTGATGTCAGGGATCTCCCAAAGCAGCCTCCTGTCATGAGAAATCCCACTTCCATCTGCCGACATTGTCATTCTCACCAGGAAACATATTAATGGGGCCTGGCCATTAAAATCAACAAGGCCTTGCTTCCTGGGTTCACCATATGCTTTGGGCTCCATTTATGCAACAATTCCCGCTCTGAGGTAAAAATCAACCCCATAGACTCACCCTCTTATGCAGTTCTTTCTTGAATGCATCGTGGCATTGTTACAACTCAGATAGCCAGGCAGTGAAGGGTAGAACTGGAGCCTAGTCTTTATACATTTACAAGCTTTTATTTACAGAGCCACATATTACATATCATGCACCTCTAGGTCCAACAATCCCAATTTCAGCCTCTTCCTATATATATATATATATATATATATATATATATGAACATGTGAATTCTCAATTAATGCCCACCACCTGAATACTATTAAGCACCCAATTAATATACAATATACAACAGTCATCCTGGGCAATTCCCTTCACAGTTAGTACGATGCATTTAGGACTGTGTAGTTACATCATTAAAAATATTCAGGATCATCTATGGAAATAAAGAAATGTTTGAAGCTATCTTCTTCAAAAAACTATTTTGTGCATATACAAGTATGATCATTTGTTTCATGTTTTTTGAAGTTCTTACTCAGTTACTTGCTTTTACATTTACATTATGGCCTAGAATAATTGTTGTAGACGTTTTGTTATCTATTTTCAACTGCGCAAACAAGAATACTTTTATTTTATTGTATTTTCCCTACCCATATCCTTATTGAAAAACAATATTTCCTGTAAATTTTAGTGTTTTTTTTTAAAACAGTAAATGCTGCAGATATTACTGAGAAAACTGTCTAACAATTTAAGTATTACAATGTCAGAAAAATGAATTAACATAGAAGGAAGAATTAATATTGTTGAAGCACTTTTTAAAATTCATCAAGAATAGCTAAATATGTTAATTGCCCTGTTAATATCAGCATGAAATAAATAGATTCAAAAAATGAACAGAACTAGACAAAAAACTCAAAGAATGTTAAAATAAATCACAGTTATTTGAATTCTTGAAGTGTTACTGATGTACTCCAAGAATAGCAGAATAACAAATTTAGTTAGGTCACTGAGGAAAGATCACCAACAAGAATAATGCTGGCTAGAACTACAAATAATTAAATGATGCACAGAAACAAATAGTGCAGTTCTTTGGGCCTCCTTATCTCGAGAGACAATGGATACGCGCCTGGAGGTGGTCAGTGGTTTGTGAAGCAGCGCCTGGAGTGGCTATAAAGGCCAATTCTGGAGTAACAGGCTCTTCCACAGGTGCTGCAGAGAAATTTGTTTGTTGGGGCTGTTGGACAGTTGGCTCTCCCCTTGCGCCTCTGTCTTTTTTCCTGCCAACTACTAAGTCTCTTCGACTCGCCACAATTAGTGCAGTGCAGTGATATATATTTAAATTATAAAGCTGACATGAGCCTATGATTATGCACTTTGACTATTTAATTGTCTTAGAAATATAACTTTCATTTGTTTTAGTGATGTATTGAACTCTTTTGTCTTAATATTTCTACATCCAGGCAGATATTGTGGCGATAAACTGCCTGAAGTTCTGACTTCCACTGACAGCAGAATGTGGATAGAATTCCGTAGCAGCAGTAACTGGGTAGGAAAAGGTTTTGCTGCAGTCTATGAAGGTAGACGTTTAATTATACTACAATTAATAATTAATTTAAATGCTAACTTAGCAGTCTGAAAATATGGGCTGAATTTTACCAGCCCTCTGAAGACGGGCTGGGAGGCCGTGTAAAATGGTGGCAGAAGGCATTGGGAAGGGAGCCCAATTTGGGGGCGGGGTGGCTCTCTTAATTAATGATGCTATTAGCGGAATAGAGAGGGATGACCTAAGTTCAGGAAACGAGGATGTAGAAGCAGTTTGGGTAGAGATGAGAAATCATAAAGGCAAAAAGTCACTTGTGGGAGTGGTGTACAGGCCACCTAACGTTAACCACACTGTAGGACGGGGTATAAAGGAAGAAATAATGGCAGCCTTTCAGAAAGGGATGGAGATATTCATGGGGGATTTTAACCTACATATAGACTGGAAAAATCAGATGGCAGAGGTAGCCTACATGAGGAGTTCATAGAATGTTTTCAGGATAATTTCTTGTAACAGTACATTCTGGAGCCAACCAGAGAGCAGGCTGTACTAGACCTGGGATTGTGCAATGAGATAGGATTAATTAATGACCTCATAGTTAAGGCACCCCTAGGTAGCAGCGATCATAATATGATTGAATTTTACATTCAGTTTGAAGGAGAGAAGAGTGGGTGCAAGCCCAGTATTTTAAACTTAAATAAGGGTAATTATGAGAGCATGAAAGCAGAGCTAGCTAAAGTAAAGTGCCAAATTAGGTTAAGGATAGGTCAATAGAGGTGCAGTGGCAGACATTTAAGGGGATATTTCAGAATACACAGAATAGATACATTCCAATGAGAAAGAAAAATTTCAAGGGTGGGACCCGCCGTCCGTGGTTAACTAAAACAGTTAACGATAGTATAAAACTTAAAGAAAAAGCATATAATTGCGTAAAGAAGGGTGACAGGTTAGAAGATTTGACAGAATATAAAAAACAGCAAAGACTGAGTAAAACATTGATAAGGAAGGTAAAATTAGAGTATGAGAGAAAGCTAGCTAGAAATATAAAAACAGATAGAGTTTCCATCGATATTTAAAAAAGAAGAGTAAACAAAGTGAACGTTGGTCCTATAGAAAGTGAGTCTGGGGGAATTAATAATGGATAATAAGGAGATGGCAGATGAAATGAACAGGTATTTTGCATCGGTCTTCACTATAGAGGATACAAGTAACATCCCAGAAATAACTGTAAGTCAGGAAATGGAAAATGAGGGAGGAACTCAAGAAAATTACAATCACCAGGGAAGTGGTACTGAACAAATTGTTGGAGTTGCGGGCTGACAAGTCCCCGTTCCTGATGGACTTCATCCTAGGGTCTTGAAAGAAGTGGCTAGTGAGATAGTTGATGCGTTAGTTTTAACTTTCCAAAATTCCCTAGATGCAGGGAAGGTTCCACTAGACTATAAAATAGCGAATGTAACTCCTTTATTCAAAAAGGGAGGGAGACAGAAAGCAGGAAACTACAGGCCAGTTAGCGTAACATCTGTCTTAGAGGAAATGTTAGAAGCTATTATTAAAGACATTATAGCAGGGCACTTAGAAAAATTGAAGGTAATCAGGCAGAGTCAACATGGTTTTGTTAAAGGGAAATCATGTTTAACCAATTTATTGGAGTTGTTTGAGGGAGTTGCATGTGCTGTGGGTGAAGGGGAACCAGTGGATCTATTGTACTTAGATTTCCAGAAGGCATTTGATAAGGTGCCACATCAAAGGTTATTGCAAAAAATAAAAGCTCATGGTGTAGGGGGTATCATATTGGCATGGATAGAAGATTGTGTGCTAACAGGAAACAGAGAGTAGGCATAAATGGGTTAGCAAGATGTAACAAGTGGTGTGCCACAGGAATCTGTGCTGGGGCCACAACTTTTTACAATTTATATAAATGACTTGGATGAAGGGGCCGAAGGTATGGTTGCTAAATTTGCTGATGACACAAAGATAGATAGGAAAGTAGGTTGTGAAGAGGACATAAGGAGACTTCAAAGGGATATAGATAGGTTAAGTAAATGGGCAAAAATCTGGTAGATGGAGTATAATTTGGGAAAATGCGAAGTTGTCCATTTTGGCAGGAAGAATTTTAAAAAAGCATATTATCTTAATGATAGATTGCGAAACTCTGAGATGCAGAGGGATCTGGGTCTGCTAGTGCATGAATTACAAAAGGTTAGTTTGCAGGTACAGCACGTAATTAGGAAAGCTAATAGAATGTTATCATTTATCGTGAGATGAATTGAATACAAAAGTACGGAGGTTATGCTTCAGCTATACAGGGCATTGGTGAGACACATCTGGAGTACTGTGTACAGTATTGGTTTCCTTATTTAAGGAAGGATGTAAATGCGTTGGAAGCAGTTCAAAGAAGGTTTACTAGACTGATACCTGGAATGGGCGGGCTATCTTATGAGGAAGGATTGGACAGGCTAGGCTTGTATTCGCTGGAATTTAGAAGAGTAAGAGGCGACTTGATTGAAACATATAAGATCTCAACGCAAGCTCGAGGAACAGCATCTCATTTACCGACTAGGCACACTACAGCCTGCCGGACTGAACATTGAGTTCAATAATTTCAGAGCATGACGGGCCCTCCATTTTACTTTTATTTTTAGTTATTTTTTTCTTTTTCCTTTCTTAAATTTTTTTAAATATAATTTTTTGTGTTTGTTTTATTTTATTTCATCTTAGTTTGTTCAGTTTGCTTACCCACTGTTTTTTTTTCATGTTTGTACTTGCGGCTGTTCAATTTTCAGTCCATTAACACCCTATCTGTACTAATGCTTTGTCTTTCAACACACCATTAACATATTGTTTGCCTTTGGTCCATGACCTTCTGGTCAGCTATTCTGTGACCTTGTCCTATTTACACCTTCTCCTTTGTTATCTCTTGCCCCACCCCCGCTTTACTTGCTTATAACCTTTTACATTTCTAATATTTGCTAGTTCTGGAGAAGGATCATTGACCTGAAACGTTAACTGGGGCGGCACAGTGGCGCAGTGGTTAGCACTGCAGCCTCACAGCTCCAGGGACCCGGGTTCGATTCCGGGTACTGCCTGTGTGGAGTTTGCAAGTTCTCCCTGTGTCTGCGTGGGTTTTCTCCGGGTGCTCCGGTTTCCTCCCACAAGCCAAAAGACTTGCAGGTTGATAGGTAAATTGGCCATTATAAATTGTCACTAGTATAGGTAGGTGGTAGGGAAATATAGGGACAGGTGGGGATGTTTGGCAGGAATATGGGATTAGTGTAGGATTAGTATAAATGGGTGGTTGATGTTCGGCACAGACTCGGTGGGCCGAAGGGCCTGTTTCAGTGCTGTATCTCTAATCTCTTAACTCTGCTTCTCTCTCCACAGATGCTGCCAGACCTGCTGAGTATTTCCAGCATTTCTTGTTTTTGTTTAAGATCCTGAGGGGTCTTGACAGGGTGGATGTGGAAAGGATGTTTCCCCTTGTGGGAGAATCTAGAACCAAGGGTCATTATTTAAAAATAAGGGGTCACCCATTTAAGACAGAGATGAGGAGAAATTTTTTCTCTGAGGGTCGTAGTCTTTGGAATTCTCATCCTCAAAAGTCGGTGGAGTCTTTGAATATTTTTAAGGCTGAGGTAGATAGATTCTTGATAAGCAAAGGGGTGAAAGGTTATTGGGGGTAGGTGGTAATGTGGAGAAATCAGTTCAGCCATGAACTTATTGAATGGCGGAGCAGGCTCGAGTGGACGAGTGGCTTACCCCTGCTCCTAATTCGTATGTTCCTGTCGCTACGGGATATTTGCAATAATGGGAACAGCAGCAGCACAGCCGCCTGCCAACAGGAGGTGGTGAGCCAATTAAACCAATCAACTGACTAATTAATGATCACTTCCGCCCCCACCAGCATTTTACCAACCTTGGGACTGGCCCCTGCCGCATATCAAGGCCACCAGGTAAACGGTGGTGATCTCCCAGCGGGTTCCCGGCGGGGCTTTCCTTTATGGTCACTCCAAGGCCCATGGAGGGGCCCCCATCAGCAATGGCTGCCCCTATGACTCTGACACTGTCGCTGTAGGGTTCACCCTCTGATTGCCAGGACCTGCAACATGGAGATGTGCTCTTTTTCTTCCTGCATCCTCAGCAGCGGCCTCCTCTATCGATGGTGCTATTGGTGGTGTTATCAAGCTGATGGCCCTTTGATTGGGCTGGTACATCTCAGAGACGGGCCACTGTCTTGAATTGGAAGGCACTGGTAATGTCCCAACCAGAGTCCCGCTGTCTGCCAGAAGCAGGTCAACCTGGGACTGGGAAAAATTAGGCCCTATTTCTTTACATATAACTGCATAATTTTCTCTTCTCATTATGTGGTCAGTTGTTCATTTGTTCTGTGTGGAATCTTGCTCTTTTGCAAATTGGCTGTCGTGTTTGCCTACATAACTCTTCAAAAACAATCCAATGCTTGTGAAGCATTTTTGGAATGTCCTGAGGTCAAGATAGGGCACTAGGTGAAGACACGTTTAAATGCCGTAGACTGAACTTGCATCAGTTGAGGAAAATTTGCATTTGTATTGCAGCTAGGCCTCAGAATGCTCCAAAACCTTCACAATCAGCAAATTACTATTGAGGTAAAGTCACTGCTGTTATGTAGGTAAATACAGCAGCAATCTCAAAGCAAAGCAAATGACTTAACTGACTTGTTGATCTGTTTTTGGCATTGTTAGTTGAGGGATGAATGTTAGCCAGGACCCTAGGAGAACTCGCTGCTCTTCTTCAAATAGTGCCATTGGGGCTTTTACATCGCTCTGAACAGGTTGACGGCACCTGCACCAATGCAGCTGTACTCTTTGGATTGGTGCTTGAATCCACAACTATAGTTGTCAACTACTCATATTTTAAAGCAGCAGAAAGCTTTTTGATTGACTGCTCAAGTTACTTGTGCAGCTCTTTGAGATATCAGCAGTTTTTAGCACCTAAAATTTCCCAATGCTATAAATATCTTCTCTGAATGCGCATGGAGTGATTTTTATCAGTAGCCTGGTCTCCCGATGTCATTGGGGTTTGGAAATGTTCTCGCTGCAATAGAAGCATAATAAGAAACTTACTGCAACCAGTAAATTCTATCTGAAACTTTCAAACACAAAGGGCAGAACTTTAACAGCTGGGGTTGGCAGGGAGTGTGTTCAAGTGTGGGTGGGGGTTAAATGGCAGAAAATGTCAGCATGTCAGAAACCCCACATGATCTCACTCACTTACAGCTTTTACAGGGATGTGTTATGATATGTGCGGGAAACCCTCATGGAGCAGTTAGGTGAATGATTTAAATATTCTAACAAGCAATTAATTGTGGTTTTAACTTAGAATTCTGGCTTTAACAGATAATGCACAGGTTTCCGAAGCTGTGTGCAACTCACCAGGGTCAACAAGAGCAATTGATCAATAAAACTGGCCAGATGGAAAGACTTTAAACAGTGAAACTGATGCTGGTCTACCTATGTGAAAGGCTTATGCTCACAGTACTTGTTCTGAGAGCCTGGTTTCACTGCTTCTCAGGTGATTTTCATCTACCTTGGACCTTATTAACCTTAATCTGCACTTCCCTGCTGTCAGCCTTCACTGCAGCATGGGAGCAACTTATGCAGCTATAGCATGGACCTCTGATGAGGAACAAGAGGAGCAGCCGCACCAACACCAGTAGCAGCAGGAGCCACAGCAACAGCAGTTGCCTTCTCCACAGCCACATGCTGCTCTGCAGGACAGAGGGGACAAACACAGAGCTCCAGCTCAAAGGAAGAAATACTGCCAACACAGGTATACAGGCTGAGGATCAATTCCCTTAACATGATGAAGAAATAGTGCCTTAAGAGGCTCAGGCTTTCACAGTATTTCATTGCTGAGATCTGCACCCTACTGAAACAAGGCCAGCTTCCAAGAGGGCCATGGGGCCACGCATTGCTAGTGGTCATCAAGGTCAGCACAGTCCTGAATTTCTCCATCTCCTTTCAGGGATCTGCTGCTGATAGCTGCAGGATTTCACAATTTGCTGCCTATAAGTGTATTGCCCAGATGACTGATGCCATGTTTGCCAAGGCCATCAGTTATGATCACTTCGTCATGCCCAATAAAGACATATCATATTTGTAACTTTTAAGGTATGATCTTTATTCAACGTGGACTCTTTGAAATTGACTTTTCCTTTTAAAAAAAGTGGACAATGTGCTGCAAAGATGACCACCACAGGTCAAATGATCTGGCCGGTACATTCAAAAACTGCTTCACTGTCTAGAAAGGACAAAAGGATACATTCCAGACTAAGAGGTTTTAACTATACCCATCGTGAAACCATCAAGAGGCATTCCTGAATTGAATGGGTTCTTCTGAGACAAAGAAGGTGTGAAGTAGCCACATCATAATAGAATGGTTCCCATCCAGACAACAACAGATAACCATAGATTCCACATGCCAGTCCATTGTGTGGTCACACCAGAGGAGAAGGCCAGTTTGAAGTCTTAACCACCAGAAATCTACAACACCTCAACAAGTTCAAGACTACAAACACCCAGGCCTGCACCTTTAAAAGAGACTGCCCTCCTTAAAAGATTCAACAGGTTTACCATGAACCACGAGCACTTACCTCACTTTAAATCACTTACCCTTTTCCTCTCTATCTATCTATTCTTGTGTTTGCGTGCCTGAATGTTGTTGCAAACATTTTGGGGAAAGAATATTGTTTAATAAATAGTTTATCTTCTGTTTTAAACCTACAAGCAAACAAGTCATTTGTTTGTTTATTTGACCCTAATAAAAACACTCAGGGGATAACTCATCATTTAAACAAAACAC
Source organism: Heterodontus francisci (assembly GCF_036365525.1). Taxonomy (NCBI): domain Eukaryota; kingdom Metazoa; phylum Chordata; class Chondrichthyes; order Heterodontiformes; family Heterodontidae; genus Heterodontus; species Heterodontus francisci. The sequence goes on along the minus strand of NC_090371.1, from coordinate 198,447,366 downwards.
AGTTGTGGTCAGTTGAGAGGTGAACAGTGGGAACCACCCACACCCCTTACCACCTGTCCGTAACAACTTTGATACTGATGATACCAGTCTCACACAGAAGGCTGTTGCATTTGCTGCAGTGGCTGGATTCCCATAGGTACAGGGACTCACTGACTGCACACATGTGGCAATCATGGCACCCTCAGATCAGCCTGGAGTACTTATCAATGAGAAGCAATTCTACTTCCTCAATGATCAGCTCATATGCGGCTACCGGAAGGTTATCATGCATTTCTGTGTAAGATATCCTGGCAGCTGCTATGATTCCTTTATAATGCATCAGTCACATCTCCTGCATGTTTTTGCACCTCCACACTGTGAGCTGGTGGTTCCTTGGAGACAAGGGCTACCCTCTGAGGAGCAGGTGATAACCCCTCTGAGGAGCCCTACCACTAATGCAGAAGAAAGGGCCAACAAGAGCCACATGCCCATAAGGGTGATCAATGAACAAGACATTGGGTTTGCTGGAGATGCGAGTCGTGTGCCTGGACAGATCAGGGGGCGCCTTTCAGTATGCACCAGCAAGGGTGTCCAGAATGGTAGTGGTCTGCTGTGCCTTGTACAACATCAAGCTGCAAAGAGGAATGGAATTTCAGGAGCAGGAAGGTGCAGACCAATCTGTATCCTCCTCCAAGGATGGGGAGGAGGAGGAGGAGGAGGAGGAGGAGGAATAGCTTGATGTGGCCAGGGTGCTTGTGCCACTCACCTGGCTGCCAGAGAAGTTCGCAACTGCCTCATACAGGCACGCTTCAGATAATCTGATTGCATGAGGCCATATGACGGAGCAATCATAAATCCTCTGGCTCACTACCCCAACACAAACCATTCCACAGTCAAAAATCCAACAATTACCTTCACACCCTTTCTCATCTTCCAATCTGGTCATCCCACTCTCTGGGTTCCTGACGCACTTCCATCCCACCACACACCACCACCCCCACACCCCCTGCCCAAAATGAAATCCTGTGATAGAGCAGCAAAGACCTGTAATTCATAAATTAAACAGATTAACTGACACCAATAGTTTGATTTGGTTCCTTTCTGTTGCCTCCATTCCCAATTTTTTGTGGAGCTGAGAATTTGATTGTGGAATAACTGGTGTTAGTGTGGCCAGATTGGTTCCTGTTTTTGACTCAGTCATGCCCAATGACTGTTAAACATCGTGAGTTCCACATATTTGGGGATGGCTCTTCACTCGAATCAATAACTTGTTATTAAAATTCTTTTGCTGAAATGAGTTTCCGGGGCCCCAAGCAACTGGAATTGGCTCCTTAGCGACGCCACGCAACCATAGCAGCAGATAATAACAAACAGCTGTCAACTGTTCAGTATGAGGAAAACTCCTCTGAAAGTGCTGCACACAGATGAAAGTTGGGTCCCTGAGATGGGAGAGAGTAGGTGGATTGGTGATAGCAGACACTGGGTAATATCTCTGAGAAGCTCAAAATTAGCCATCAGGCACACTAATTAAAATGAAAAACATGCTGGAAACTCAATATTTTTAATGGATTTTAGATATAACTTTTTTGACTGAAGGAAAAGAAATGCTCAGCAGGTAGGGCCATTACAACCTTTGCTAAGTCAAAAACCCCAATGCTAGAATCTCAGACACAACAACTTTAATTTGAATTTTTTCAGCTGCTTTAATAAAATGGAGAAACATCCCAAGGTACCTAACAGAGGCATAAAGGATGACGAAGTAGAAAATGAGATACAGGATGGGTGATCAAATGCTTGGTCAAAGTAATGGGTTTTAAGGAGAGTCTTGAAGCAGCATAGGAAGGTGGAGAGCAGAGGGGTTTTAGGAGGGAATTCTGATTCTGAAGTCGAGGGTGCAGTAGGTGTGGCTTTTAATTGTATGGCGGAGAAGGGGCAGATGGTTGTGGGGGGGGTGGTGCAAGGGTGGTGGAGGGATGGTGGGGGGAGGTGCACAAGAGGTCAAAGTTGAAGGAACGGACAGTTTCTTGGAGAGTTGTTAGGCTGGTGAAATTTAAAGTGATTTGGAGGAATTTTAACACGAGGATGACAGTTCTAATTTTGAACTATTGGTAACCTGGCAACAATATAGGTCAATAAGAATAGAGAAGGTTGGTGAGCAGGACTTATGCAGGATAGAATACAGGAAGCAGAGACTTGGGTGGATGAATTTCCACAGGTATTCTCCTGCCCATTGCCGTAGAAGAGCTCTGCAAACCCCTGAAAAAATAGCATAAGTGCCATTTACGCTGTTTCTCTGAGCTTTCTGCAGCTCTTCTGCCAACGTTGCAGCAGACAAGCAGGAGAAACCCCATGGAAGTTCACTCCCCTAAGAATCAGTTTAGCCGTTGCCGTGATTGAAGTAGTTTATATTCACAATGAAGCAACATGCAATAAATTTGTGCTTCAATTAGGAAAGATTAAAGTAAGGCACACTCTATCACTATATTTTTAGGAAGCACCCCTAATCACTTTTTCTAATGACACAGGAAGAAAAAATGTTTTTGTATTTCAGATTTTGATTGAAGAGTGTTCTACCTTTCATATTGTTATACCTTCCAAAACATAATAAACTATTGGCTTGTGTGACAACTTGAGACTAATGATACTTTGCAGACTTAAGGACATCATTACCTTTTGCTCTTTTGATAATGCTGAGTCCCTTAGGTTACCACAAAGGCCAATAACAGTTTTGGAATGCACAGAGTGTGATATTGTACAGTCCCTCTAACAGAGGGGTTGAATTGCCACAGGGGTCTTCCGACTGTTCACTGGAACTTGGGCGAAGGATTATCGAAAACCCTGGAGAAAAGGTATAAATGACATTTAAGCATTTCTCTAGGGTTTCTGTTGAGTTATAGCACATGATGGGGAGAATCCCAGGAGAAATTCAACCTCAGAGTATTTTGCCAAAGGGCACACAGGGCAGAGGTAGATTATGCTTCTATTCTTACATTCAGTATTGTGGGAGGGCAACTGCAATATGAAGTCTAAGCATAAATCACACAGTGTAATTCACTGCAGTACTGTCCTTTCTGTTGTTTTCAGAGGGAGAGTGGTTTCACATGTCTTTGTAATTGCTATGTTGAAAATACCATGTATAGAATTCTATAAGTTGCCATCTTATTTATACCCCTGCTTACACATGATTTTTAATTATTAGCAATTTGTGGTGGCGAGATCAGTAAAGAGTCGGGACAGATCCAGTCTCCTAACTATCCAGATGACTATAGACCAATGAAGGAATGCGTGTGGAAGATAACAATGTCTGAACACTATCATGTAGGATTAATTTTCCAGGCCTTTGAGGTAATTGTGTTGCATGATAAAAATTACAGGAAGAAAGTTTAAATGATAGAACATTATTGTGCAGAGAATGCATCCTGTATGGTGAACAACCCAAGCTACAGTGCAATTGGCTGCAGAATTAATCCTCTTCAGAGCTGTAATCTGCAGGTAAGATTATAGGGGTTGCTTGGCTTTTGCGGTAGGAAATGAAAAATTTCAAGCACTGCTTAGTGGAGTTTGTATTAAGTGTATTTGAGTATTAAAGTAGATTCCATGCTGGGTGGTCTTCTTTAAAATTCATTTTTTACTTCTGAAATCTAAATTATTGTTTTACAACTGAAGAGTTGAATTTCATATTTGGAAACCGAATTATAACAGTAAAACAACCTGAAAGTTCAAACTTATATCTAACTCTCAATTTTATGAGAAGGACAAGGAGCAGGTTAGAATATAAATCCTTTCTGGAGGAGAGCTAATTTCAGGGAATTGAGGAGGGATCCAGCCCAGGTAAATTGGAGTCAAAAACTGGAGTGAGGTACACAGTGGCATTCTCCAAGGTCTGGTGGCAAGACCACTACTATTTTTGATAAACATTAATGACTTGAGTACAGGGAACAATTTAAAAAACTGCAGATAACTTGAAAGTGTAGCAAACTGAGGAAGATAGCAATTGACTTCAAGAGGACATAGACAAGCTGGTGGAATGGGCAAACACATGGCAGATGAAATTCAATGCAGAAAAGTGTGATCTATTTTGGTAGGAAGATTGAGGAAGAACAATACATGCTAAACGGTACAATTTTAAAAGGGGTGCACAAACAGAGAGACCTGGGGGTGTTTGTGAACAAATCTTTGAAGATGGCAGGACAGGTTGATAAAGCGTATGGGATTCTGGGCTTTATAAATAGAAGCATAGAATACAAAAGCCAGGAAGTTATTCTAAACCTATATAAAACACTTGTTCGTCCCCAGCTGGAGTATTGTGTTCAATTCAGGGCACCGCACTTTGGGAAGGAATTGAAGGATTTGGAGAGGGTACAGAAGAGATTTACTAGAATTGTTCCAGGAATGAGGAATTACAGTTCCATGGATATACTGGAGAAGCTGGGATTATTCTCCTTAGAGCGGAGAAGACTAAGAGGAGATTTGGCTAAGATCTTTAAAATCATGAGCAATTTAGGTAGAATAAATAAGGAGAAACTATTTCCAGTGGCTGAAGGGTCAATAACAAGAGGGAATAGACTTAAGGTGATTGACAAAAGAACCAGAGATGATATGAGGAAAAAACTTCATTACACACTGTGCTCACAGCACGACCTAAAATGGCAGGGTGAGTGCTGCCTTGGCCAGCTGGAACCTTCCCCCCACCCCCCACCTCCCCCAGAGAGATTCTATGGTGCCGGGCCAATTAACAGCCCGGCACCGGTATCCCATCCCTTTAAAGATGGGGATCCTGCCTCCAAGAGCTGGTGCCAATCAGAGGGCCAGCAGATCAGTAGTATTGGCAGTGCCAACAGGAACAGTGGCTACTGCTGGTACTGAAAGAGGCCTTGGACCCAGGCCCAGTGCTGGAGCGCAGATCCAAGGTAAATAAGGCAGGGTTGTCAGGGTCAGACTGGCAGACCCCGGGAAGGGAGGTTCAGGGACTTGCAGGTTTCCCCAGCAGAGGCCCTCCGTGGGCAATCTGTGACCCACGGAGGAGGATTTCCCCCAAGCCCACAGGGAGGTCACCTCGTTTTACTGGGCAACCTCCCCACATGGTGGAGGCACCCCCACTGCTTGTTAAATCCTAGCGGCAACAGGAAGAGGCCCTTAGGTGGCCATTAATAGGCCACTTAAGAGCCTCAATTGGCTTCTGGGCGGGAAGGCTATCGTCGGCCTATCTCGCCCCCGACAAAATTGCATTGCGATGGGGAGGCAACAGTCCCTCTGCCCCTGCCTCCTGTTGCAATTCAATGGGCCTCTGCCCACCCCACAATCCTGTCTCAGGGAGGCCAATAAAAATCAGCCCAACGTGTGGTTAGCATTTGGATTGTACTGCCTAAAAGGGTGGTGGAAACAGATTCAATAGTAGCCTTCAAAAGGGAATGAGGTAAATACTTGAAGGATAAAAAATGTCAAACTATGGGGCAAGAGTAGGGTAGTGGGACTAACAGAATTTCTCTTCGACAGAGCCAGCGTGGACTTGATGGCCTGAATGGCCACCCTCCTTGCTGTACTATTATATCATTCTGTGAAAAGCAATACATTTTTTGATGTTTCATAAATGTTTTTCATCCACTTTAAAATGAGTCCTGGTTTCCTTGCGCAAAATGAGTAAAATATTTCCCTTATTCCATCATAGGTTGAGAGACATGACAATTGTGCCTATGACTATCTCGAGGTCCGAAATGGCAATAATGAAAATAGTCCTTTGATTGGGCGTTTCTGTGGCTACAACAAACCAGAAGACATCAAATCTGCTTCTAATACCCTGTGGATGAAATTTGTTTCTGATGGAACAGTTAATAAAGCAGGATTTGCAGCAAACTTTTTTAAAGGTACAAACATGTAAAATCCAGAGTACTATATGAGTCAATTAATATAACCCAGGAAGGGTGAACTTTGCCATACTGTCTTATAAAAATTTGAATATTTAAAGCAACAGTTTTAGAGATGGTTTCTTGCTTTATAGGACAGTTCTTTGCTAGAGCTGAAGCTGACACATTGTAGCAGTAGCTAAGAAATGTAAATATTTCAATCAAAAAACAACTGCTGAGCTTTCTCTGCAGGTAGACAAGTTCTGTGGTACACAAATACTTGAATAGTTACTTGATTAAGCTTTCTGAAACAGACACAATATATATTTGTAATTTTTAATGTAATTTAATCAAAGTGAGAGATATCAGAGCTGAAGAATACAATATTTGTTTCCTTTTACTACCATAAAGTGCACCCGGGTCAGAAATAACAGAGGAAACGGAGACTAACCAGGTAATTTTAACCAGCAAAATTGAGTTGGGGCCAGGTGAGAAGTAAGAATTTTTAAAATCCCAAACTGACTTCAACTCATCCCCAACCCACCCACTTCTGGATTTAATGGAGGTAAGGCAGGGGGTGGGCAACCGACTTCACATCCAGCAGGTGGGTTGCCCATTTAAATAAATAAATGAGGCTGAGCGCCTCAGACTTAATCTGTCTTCCAGTTTTAATCCTGCCTGGCTGGGTTTCCCAGGTCTTGGGAAACTCAGCAGCTCAAGGGAGGAAACGACAGCATTGTGAAAAAGGTAAGTGGCTTCACAGCACTGTTTGTGGTCCAGGAGGAGAAGAAATGCATCCCCAAGTTTACCTTTTACCCCATCATCAGATCCCCTCTGCCATCAGACCATTCCTCCATTTAAAGATCAACCCCTCCTTACCCCACCCCAGGACTGGGGATCACAATCCCCTGCAGGATCAAAGCCCACAGATACCAGACCCACTCTGAGAGGAACAACAGCCCTGAACCCCACTCCTTGCCCCGACCACCATGCTCCAACTAATGCAGCACCAGGCTCCCTACTTGTTCCTTGGGCTGTGGCCTCTCCCAGAGTGTTTCCAACCCAACTAGGAGCATGTCATCCAGACTGGCTTCTGTGCACAGATCCTGTCTTTTAAAGAAGAGGCATACTGAGGAGTTAAAATGCCACAGCAAGTGGGGAAACCTGGACATCTGGGTTTTCCGACCATATTCCTTACCTCCCCCACATCCCCCCCACCCCCACAAACCTCACTTAATTAACCCACGTGAGTCAATTCTATCCTGAACATCTGCTTAACATCTGCCATAGGGAAAATGATAGAAGCTATTATTAAAGACATTCTAGCAGGGCACTTCAAGAAAAAATTCAAGGTAATCAGGCAGAGTCAATATGGCTTTGTGAGAAGGAAATCGTGTTTAACCAATTTACTGGAGTTCTTTGAAGAAGTAAAATGTGCTGTTGTTACAACCAGGTGAGAAAGGGGTCTTGGGTTCCCTCTCAGCCTTCACCTGGTCTTACTGTAACAGGGTTTAATTTTTAACGCACCATTTCTTTTAGCTCCCCCTTAGTGAATCCTTGTTCACTAACGTCCAATTATAAGGCAAAGAAACTAGCCAAACAGGTTTTCTTGGGTTTAAAGAAAAAAGGTTGAACTTTAGTAAACTTAAATTCAGTTACCACCTACGGATACGCGACGAGCCCATGCCAGCATGCATATGCGATACACATGTACAGATCAAGACAAAAAAGAGCAGAAGAAATAAAGTGGAAAAGTTTGAGGCAATATCTGAAGATGGTTTTGATTACTGTTCTTCAAGCTCGCTATAAAGTCCTTGATAGTAGGTAGATCTTGCTTTTCGTTGGGGCCCAGTATTCTTCTTGAACCTTGTTCATTACAGGAGACTTTTCTCTCTTGAAGTTCATGTGTCCTCAGTGGGTCCAGAGGCTTGTGAGAAAGAGATGGGAGCAGACAGGAGAGGTCTTCTCACTCCAGGAGCAAACACTCTTTGAGTTCAAAAACTCGATGGCTAGTTCAAAAAACCCTGGACCAGCCAGTTAGTCATGTGACCAGCTAGTTTAACCAGAACTGGCTTTTATGGATTGTATTACCTTCACAGTCTCTGGAATGCTCTTCTTTACACCATCAATGTCTGGTGATCAAAATCCATTATGGGTTGAATGTGTCAGGGAATGGCCCTTTTGTCTCCACAAGCACTGTCTGTTAGTATGCAAATGTTTTACAGTCTTAGGATTTATGAATGAATGTGAATGACTGAGAGAGAGGAACGCATGCCTTTTCCAGTATCTTATATTTTCTCTCTCGACCCTATTGAATGAAATGCGCTTTCCTCAAATCGCATTTCATTCCACTGGGCGTGGAGGAGTCATGCAGGCCCTCATCTCAGGATTACTACCAGTGCCACGTGCTAGTCAGAGTAGAAATAGCAGGATATATTGGATGAATACGTGGCTGAAGAGATAGTGTGAGGGGGAGGGTTTTTAATTCCTAGGACATGGGGACCGGTTCTGGGAAAGATGGGACCAGTACAAACATGGGTTACACCTGGGCAGGACCGGGACTGATGTCCTTGGGGGAGTATTTGCTAGAAAGGTTGGGGAGGGTTTAAACTAAAATGGCAGGAGGATGGGAACCTTTGCAAGGAATCAGAGGAGGGGGCATCAAAGACAAGAACAAAAGAGGGTAAGGGGAATAAGAAAAGTGACAGGCAGAGAAATCAAGGGCCAGAATCAAACAGGGCCACAGTGAAAAATAGTGGGAAGGGAACAAGTAATGTTAAAAAGACCAGCCTTAAGACTTTGTGCCTTAACGCGCAGAGCATTCGCAATAAATTGGATGATTTAATCCCGCTAATAGATGTAAATGGATATGATATAGTCGAGATTACGGAGACATGGCTGCAAGGTGACCAGGAATGGGAAATGAACATCCAGGGGTATTCAGTATTTAGGAAGGACAGACAAAAAGCAAAAGGCGGTGGAGTTGCATTGCTGGTTAAAGAGGAAATTAACACAATAATGAGGAAAGATATTAGCTCTGACGATGTGGAATCTGTATGGGTAGAGCTGAGAAACACTAAGGGGCAAAAAACGTTAGTGGGGGTTGCATATAGACCTCCAAACTGTGGTGGTGATGTTGGGAATTGCATTAAACAGGAAATTAGAGAAGCATGCGATAAAGGAACATCTGTTATTATGGATGATTTTAATCTGCATATAGATTGGGCAAATCAAATTAGTCACAATACCGTAGAGGAGGAATTCTTGGAGTGTATACGGGATGGTTTTCTGGACCAATACGTTGAGGAACCAATTGGAGAACAGGCCATCCTAGACTGAGTATTGTGTAATGAGAGAGGAATACTTGACAATCCAGTGGTGCAAGACCCCTTGGGGATGAGCGACCATAATATGATAGAATTCTTCATCACGATGGAGAGTGACGTAGTTGATTCTGAGACTAGGGTCCTGAATCTTAGTAAAGGAAACTATGAAGGTATGAGGCGCGAGTTGGCTATGACGGATTGGGAAACGTTACTTAAAGGAATGATGATGGATAGGCAATGGCAAACATTTCAAGAGCTCATGGATGAACTGCAACAATTGTTCATCCCTGTCTGGCGCAAAAGTAAAAGGTAGGTAGCCAAACCATGGCTTACAAGGGAAATTAGAGAAAGCATTAGATCCAAGGAAGAGGTATATAAATCTGCCAGCAAAAACAACAGACCTGAGGATTGGGAGCAGTTTAGAATTCAGCAAAGGAGGACCAAGGGATTGATTAAGAAGGGGAAAATAGAGTATGAGAGCAAGCTTGCGGGGGACATAAAAACTGACTGTAATAGGTATGTGAAGAGAAAAAGATTGGTGAAGACAAATGTAGATCCCTTACTGTCAGAAACAGGGGAATTTATTATGGGGAACAAAGAAATGGCTGACCAACTAAATGCATACTTTGGTTCTGTCTTCACAAAGGAGGACACAAATATCATACCAGAAATGTTGGGGAACACAGGGTTTAGTGAGAGAGAGGAACTGAAGGCAATCAGTATTAGTAGAGAAATGGTGTTGGGGAAATTGTTGGGATTGAAGGCCGATAAATCCCCAGGGCCTGATGCTATGCATCGCAGAGTACTTAAGGAAGTGGACCTAGAAATAGTGGATGCATTGGTGGTCATCTTCCGAGATTCTATAGAATCTGGAACAGTTCCTACAGATTGGAAGGTAGCTAATGTAACCCCACTATTTAAAAAGGGAGGTAGAGAGAAAGCAGGGAATTATAGACCAGTCAGCCTGATGTCAGTTGGTAGTGGGGAAAATTCTAGCATCCGTTATCAAAGATTTTATGGCAGAGCACTTAGAGAACAGTGGTAGAATCTGGCAGAGTCAGCATGGATTTATGGAAGGGAAATCATGCTTGACAAATCTACAAGAATTCTTCGAGGATGTAACGAGTAGAGGTGATGAAGGGGAGCCAGTGGACGTGATTTATTTGGACTTTCAGAAGGCTTTCGACAAAGTCCCACATAAGAGATTAGTGTGTAAGATTAAAGCACATGGGATTGGGGGTAGTGTATTGCGATGGATAGAAAATTGGTTGGCAGACAGGAAACAAAGAGTAGGGATAAATGAGTCTTTTGCCGAATGGCAGGCAGTGACTAGTGGAGTACCGCAGGGATCGGTGCTAGGACCCCAGCTATTCACAATATATATTAATGATTTAGATGAGGGAACTAAATGTAATATCTCCAAATTTGCCGATGACACAAAACTGGGTGGGAGGGTGAGTTGTGAGGAGGATGCAGAGAGATTTCGGGGTGATTTGGACAAGTTGAGTGAGTGGGCTAATGCAAGGCAGATACAGTATAATGTGGATAAATGTGAGGTTATCCACTTTGGTAGCAAAAGCAGGAAGGCAGATTATTGCCTGAACGGCTATAAACTGAGAGAGGGGAATATGCAGTGAGACCTGGGTGTTCTCGTACACCAGTCGCTGAGGTAAGCATGCAGGTGCAACAGGTGGTAAAAAAGGCAAATGGTATGTTGGCCTTCATAGCGAAAGGATTCGAGTACAGGAGCAGGGATGTCTTACTGCAATTATACAGGGCCTTGGTGAAGCCACACCTGGAATATTGTGTGCAGTTTTGGTCTCCTTATCTGAGGAAGGATGTTCTTGCTATAGAGGGAGTGCAGCGAAGATTTACCATACTGATTCCTGGGATGGCGGGACTGGCGTATGAGGAGAGATTGAATCGGTTAGGATTATATTTGGTGGAGTTCAGAAGAGTGAGGGGGGATCTCATAGAAACCTATAAAATTCTAACAGGACTGGACAGGGTAGATGCAGGAAGGGTGTTCCTGATGGTGGAGGAGTCCAGAACCAGGGGTCATAGTCTAAGGATACGGGGTAAACCTTTCAAGACGGAGATGAGGAGAAATTTCTTCACCCAGAGAATGGTGAGCCTGTGGAATTCGCTGCCACAGAAAGCAGTTGAGGCCAAAACATTGTATGTTTTTAAGAAGGAGTTCGATATAGCTCTTGAGTCTAAAGGGATCAAAGGGTATGGGGCGAAAGCGGGAACAGGTTACTGAGTTGGATGATCAGCCATGATCATAATGAATGGCGTAGCAGACTTGCAGGGCCGAATGTTCTACTCCTGTTCCTATTTTCTATGTTTCTATGCTTCCACCTGCCAAGAATGAGGTGTATTAATTTTGTCAATTGAACATTGATTTTAAACTTGCTGGAAAGAAGAGAAGTCCTGTTACAAGGGCTGCCAGGCACTTAAATTAACATACCTCATTCTTGCAGGTGGGGGCCTGCATGACACCTCTACACCCAGTGGAATGAAATGCGATTTGAGAAAAGCGCATTTTATTCAAAAGGGTCGAGAGAGAAAATATAAGATACTGGAAAAAGCATGCGTTCCACTTTCTCAGTCATTCACATTCATTCGTAAATCCTAAGACTTATTACAGCCTGTCTTTTCTTGGTAGCAATGTTGCTTTAAACTGCTCTTTTTTGGCATCCCAATAAATATGTGGTTCTTTGGGGAGGTTTTTCTTCACTTTGTCCATTTCCACGATTGCATAGGGTGTCTTTGAGATGGTTAGGCTTAAATAGCCGAATTGGATTTTTTTTTTCCAGAAGAGTCAGTCGCAGGCAGATCTATCTTGAACTCTCTTTCAGTGCTTTGCTGAGTCATGCAAAGGCTTTTGACTTCAGGGAATGGGTAGTTCTCTTTTTTTCTGACTGTGGAGGAGGATTCTTTGCTAATCTCCTCTTTTTCCTCTGGGACACTCCTGCCTGCAGGTATTTTTGCAGACTCCACTGCACTCCTCTGTGGCACTTCGAATAGGCGAGGCATCACCCTCACTATTTCTCTGCCCCCTAGAGGTCTTTCTTTGCCTTTGCAGGTTCCTATAAATGCTGTTAGCAACTCTGGTGGAGTGCTTCTAGTGTCTGCATTTACATAGGAGGATGTGGGGTCTAACTTTTCACATTTTTCGGGGTTGGCTGACCGGATAGTCGGGGTTTTTTCTGGGATTCCTCCTGGACTTCCTTTAACCTGCCCTCTTGGTCGCTTTTTCCGCTTCTGTTTCTACCCTTTTTGCCAACCTTGTGCCTGCCTGTCCCCTTTTGTTCTTGGCGGGGGGTCCCTTACAGTACACCAGCCCTCTGCTGGAGGGTCCTCCTAACACCGGTACAGGACTTAGGGGTGCAGGTTTCACTGTAGGTTGGGGTTTCCCTTCAACGTGGCACATGTGGCAACTCCTGCAGTACTCCACCACATCTTTGTGGAGTTTTGGTCAGTCAAACTGCTGTCTTATGTGGGTTTTGTCTTTCGTATACCAACATGTACAGTCACTGTAGTCTCGTGGGCCCTTCTTAATATTTCTCTCCGGTACTTCTGCGGCGCCACTAACTGGTGAACTACTGTCCACACCTTGCTCTCGGGTCTGAGAGGAGAACTCCATTTCCTCATCAGCACCTCATTCTTTAAATAACAGCAGTCAGGGACTCCCTCTGCTTCACTTTCAGACTGGGCCTGTCTTTGCTGACTCTTGCAACACTGGGTCAGCTCGCTGAGCCTCAGCGATGGAAAAATTATTTAATTAATTCCCTGGGTCTCCTAACTTTCCAAAGAAAGTCTCAGATAGACAGACCTCATGGTCATCTGCCTGCAGTGCCAATTCTGTCTCCTCTGGGGGAGCTGGTTTAATCATGGCCTCATTCATTACACATTCAAGGAAACTGCAGAGGTCCATCTACTGCCATGGCCCTGTCTCTCAGACCTCCTGCAGTCTTTCTTTCACTACAGGGGGAGCTACCACCTTCACCCCCACCAGATCATTACCTAGGAGCAGTTCAACCCCGTCCACAGGCAAACAAGGGATAATCCCTGTGGTCACCTGTCCCGAATCTAGGTCGCACTGCAGGTGCATCCAATGTACAGATACAGGCATACACTGCCCTCCAATACCATTCACCACCATTTTGATGTTCACTGCACTCTCAGGGGGAAAGGTCAGGCCTTTTCCCAGTAAAAGGGATTGAGTGTCCCTGAGAATTTCTATAGGCTTGCTTGCCCCACTCAACGGGTGTGGCGTTACTTTATGTACTTTACTCTACATGGGTCTTTATGGAGAGTGGGAGAGTGTGTTTCAATTCCCCTAACAGAATTACCTCTCTGAGATTCTCATAGCTGAGCTGTACTTTAAGAACCCTCAGCCACTGGTCAAAAGCCAGCTGCTTATTTCTTTCAAACTCCAGACAAGTTTGATTAGCTTGCTTCTTGAGGGTTCTAAACTTTTGGTGATAGGCTTCGGGCATTAATTCATATGCCCCGAGGATAGCATTTTTTGTCAGTTCATAATTTGATGTACTCTCATCTGGCAACAGGGAATAAACATCATGGGCTTTTCCAGTTAGCTTGCTTTGTAATAAAAGAGGCCAGGTCTCAGCTGGCCATTTTAGCTGCCTTACCAGCCTCTCAAAATACACAAAAACTCTTCCACATCTTCCTCATTGAATTTTGGAATTAGTTGAGCTAGTTTTAACAATTCTGTACCCAGCCCTGAATTACGCTGCTCCATATCGGCCATGCTTTCACTGTGGTTACACTGTTGCCCCCTAGTTAACTCAAGCTGCTTCAGCTCTCCTTCTTCGCATTCTTTCTGGAAGGTTCTTTCTCTCTTTTCTCCCTCTCTTTTTGTCTTCACGTTCCTTCTTGAAAGCTCACTGTTCCTCTCTCTCTCTTTCCTCAATTCAAGTTTCTCTGTTCCAATTGTATCTTTGCTGGCAATACCCTGTCCGAGTCCATTTCTAACCCTGTTTCTGCTTCTTCAGATTCAAGGAAAAAATGGTTGGCCACTAGCTATAGGAGTTCAGACCTCCTAGCCTTGCCACGTACAGTGATCCCACACAGCTCAGCCATTTTCCTCAACTTTTCCATAGACAGTGCTTTTAACTTATCCCAGGTTACTTCACCCCGGCTTGGGGAGCTACTAGCTTCAGTTGTAGACATGTTAGTATTCAAGCACACACAACCACAAGAAAACCTGTATTGAAATCTTGCTCTTTTTGATTGGGAACAATTTGGCTTCCCACTTCCAATTTCTCTCATTTGTCTGTGGGTAAAATCCAGGACGGTAGCCCCCAAATTTCTGTTACAATCAGGTGAGAAAGGGATCTAGAGTTCCCTCTCAGCCTTCACCTGGTCTTACCGTAACGGGGAATTTTTAACACACCAGTTTTCTATAGTTCCCCCTTAGTCAATCCTTGTTCACTAACTTCCAATTATAAGGCAAAGGAACTAGCCAAGCAGGTTTCCTTAGGTTTAAAGAAAAAAGGTTGAACTTTATTAAACTTAAACTCTAATTCGGTTAACGCCTACACATACGCAACGTGCCCATGCTAGCATGCATATTGGATAGACACATACAGATAGAGACAGAAAAGAGTAGAAGAAATAAAGTGGAAAGGCTTGAGGCAATATCTGAAGATGGTTTTGGTTACTGTTCTTTGACCTCACTGTAAAGTCCTTGATAGTAGGTAGATCTTGCTTTTCGTTGGGGCCCAGTGTTCTTCTTAAACCTTGTTCGTTGTAGGAGACTTTTCTGTCTTGAAGTTCATGTGTTCAGTGGGTCCAGAGGCTTGTGAGAAAGAGATGGGAGAAGACAGGAGAGGTCTTTTCACTTCAGGAGCAAACATTCTTCCTGAGTTCAAAAATTCTGTGGCCAGTTCAAAAAACCCTGGACCAGCCAGTTAGTCATATGACCAGCTAGTTTAACCAGTCCTGGCTTTTGTGGATTGTATCACCTTCGCAATCTCTGGAATGCTCTTCCTTATACCTTCAATGTCTGGTGATCAAAATCCATTGTGGGTTGAATTTGTCTCTACAAGCACTGTCTGTTAGTATGCAAATGTTTTTCAGCTAAGTGTCTGACAGCCCTTGTAACAGACCTTCTCTTCTTCCCAGCAAATTTAAAATCAATGTTCATATGACAAAATTAATATGCCTCATTCTTGGCAGGTGGGGGCCTGCATGACACTGTGAATGAAGGGGAACTGGTGGATAAATCGTACTTAGATTTCCAGAAAGGCCTTGATAAGGTGCCACATCAAAGGTTATTGCGGAAAATAAAAGCTCATGGTGTGGGGGGTAACATATTGGCATGGATGAAAGATTGGCTAGCTAACAGGAAACAAAGAGTAGGCATAAATGAGTCATTTTTTGGTTAGCAAGATGTAATGAGTGGTGTGCCACTGGGATCAGTGCTGGGGCCTCAACTTTCCACAATATATATAAATGACTTGAATTAAGGTACTGAAGGCATGGTTGCTCAATTTGCTGATGACACAAGGATAGGTAGGAAAATAAGTTGTGAAGAGGATATATAGGGGCTACAAAGAGATATAGATAGGTTAAGATATAGATAGGCAAAGACCTGACAAATGTAGCATAATGTGGGAAAATGTGAAATTGTCCACTTTGCCAGGAAGAATAAAAAAGAAACATATCTGAATGGTGAGAGATGGCAGTGTTCTGAGATGCAGAGGCATCTGGGTGTCCTAGTGCATGAATCGCAAATGGTTAGTATGCAGGCACAGCACATAATTAGGAAAGCTAATAGAATGTTATCATTTATTGTGAGAGGAATTGAATACAAAAGTAGGGAGGTTATGCTTCAGTTATACAGGGCATTGGTGAGACCACATCTGGAGTACTATGCACAGTATTGGTCTCCTTATTTAAGAAATTATGTAAATGCGTTGGAAGCAGCTCGGAGAAGGTTTACTAGACTAATACCTGGAATGAATACTGCAGATGCTATACAACCCCCTGCTCTCATGCCCACATTTCTGTCCTTGGCCTGCTCCACAGGTACTCCACAGCCTTGCAGACTCAACCTTGAGTTCAACAATGTCAGAGCATATCTGGCCTTTTAAAAAATATTTTTCTTTGTTTTATTATTTTATTCTATTTTATCTTTTAACCCTGTGCCTGCTTTTTCATGTGGACAGAGCTGCTCATTATTCTGCCATTAAGACTGTCTCTGGACTAATGCTTTGTCTTTCACCACTAGCATTAACACGCTGTTTGCTTTTGTCTTTGTTATTTAGCTTTGTTATTTATTCTCTCCTGCCCTCTGCCCTATCACACACCTTACCTTTTGTTCTCTTCCCAACCAAGCCACTGCCCCCCCCTTTCTCAAGTCTTTTCTAATCTTTCAGTTGTGATGAAAGGTCACAGACCTGAAAAGCTAACTCTGCTTCTCTCTCCGCAGATGCTGCCTGACCTTCTGAGTATTTCCAGCACTTTCTGTCTTTAATACCTGGAATGGGCAAGTTGTCTTATGCGGAAAGGTTGGACAGGCTAGGATTATATTTGGTGGAGTTTAGAAAAGTAAGAGGTGACTTGATTAAAACATTTAAGATCATGAGGGGTCTTGACAGGGTGGATGTGGAAAGGATGTTTCCTCCTGTGGGAGAATCTAGAACTGGGGACACTGTTTAAAAATAAGGGGTCGCTCATTTAAGACAGACATGAGAAATTTTTTTTCTCTGAGGGTCGTGAGTCTTTGGAATTCTCTTCCTCAAAAGGCGGTGGAAACAGAGTCTTTGAATATTTTAAAGGCAGAGGTAGATAGATTCCTTATAGCAAGGGGATGAAAGGTTATCGGGAGTAGGCAGGAATGTGGAGTTGAGGTTACAATCAGATCACCCATGATCTTGTTGAATGGCGGAGCAGGCTCGAGGGGCCGAGTAGCCTACTCTTGCTCCTAATTCATATGTTCATATGTTATGTATCCACTGCTCCTGACAATGTGCTTTTAACTTCAGCCTCAGATAAACACCCCATTGTCATTTGTATGCAGTTTTCTACTACTTTTGGCTTCTGTTATTGGGATTGAGGTTTATTTTATTATGATTTTCAAATTGAGGGAATGCAATTGACAGGTGAAGACACAATTTCTCTTTGGGATTCTAGTATCAGTATCAAATATTTAAAGGTCAGGTGTGGCATAGGGAGATGCAAAATAAAGCTTACCATTACTCTACACCAGTAGTGTGCTGTACCATAACTACCAAAGAGCTCCAATGATTGAGTGAGTACTTCTTGTGTGCGGTTTTGTGCTCCAACACCACACTCACTAGGAATAGCCTCAAACAGGTAAAGGTCGTTTTATGTAGAACTGCTTAAGTTGCCAAAAAAGCTTATACCACCATACGAGTTAGATTCAAACTTGGGTTCCAGAGATGAAACTCACTGTGTTAACCAGCCCTTACTAAACAAATAAACTGGTGAATTTTGTCATATTTTGGAGTTGCCACATACTAGAATCCTTCTTAAGGTACTTAATAAACCCTTGTAAATAATCACTTAAAAAGCAACCCACTGTCTATGCTGAGGTAGCTGATTTCTGTTGGGCAGCAATAGGATTGTTGTAACTAACCTTAGCAGCCTTGTGATTGAGAATGGTGAGGACAGAATTGAGCTAAAGTGCAACACCTCTATTGTCAAATGATCTGTGAATTCACAATGTTAAGTTTGCACACAAACAATGTCCATTTCAGCAAGGTACTAGATGGTGCCTGGATCATGGAACAGTTAAAACAAAAGCAAAATAATGCAGATGCTGGAAATCTGAAATACAAACATAAAATATTGGAACACTCAGCAGGTCAGACAGCATCTGTGGAGAAAGAAACAGCTGGGGCCCAATTTTATTCCAGCAACAGGGGCCCCGGGGGAGTCTCCGCCTCGGGACTCTGTCAGATCCCTGGTGCTATTATCAGCAGGTAGGCAGTTAACTGCCCATGGTCGGGGAAGCCATCACTTTAAGGGACGAGCTCCTGCCTCCAGAGATGATGGACAATCGGAGCGCTGGCAGCTCTGCAGTACCGGCAGCACCAGTGGGAGTGGTGCACTGCCAATACTGTAAGAGGCCCTGCAGAGGAGGAGTGATGAAGACCCCAGGACAGGTGAGTGGGGTTGAAGTCGCCGGGGCCATTCAGGCAGCCCCGCTGATGGGGTCGGGGAGTGGGGGGGTTGTCAATGAGGTTGGGGGTGGCCTTACTGCAGGGGGCAGGCAGCAGCCATCATTGCCGGGGTGGGTGGCCCTAGATTGCTCCTAAAGGATGGATCCCCCCCCCGCCCACCCCATTGAGAGGCTGCCGGGTTTTACCTGCAGGCGTCTCCACGTGGTGGTGGGCCCTCCACCTTCCCTTAAATTGAGGTGGAGGTAGGAAGAGGCCTCTTCCTACCCTAGACTAATTTGGAGGGCGATGGGCACTCCACCCCCCAGCCTTTCCATGCACTTTTATGGCCCCCCCCCCCCCCCCCCACCTCCGTTCCTGTCATAAAATTCAGCCCTTGGTATCAGAACTGGAAGAAGTTAGAGATTTAACAGGTTATAAGCAAGTACAGAGCCAGGAAAAAAGGGGAGGAGGTGGGGGAGCAAGTTACAGAGTACTGTCTGTGATCGTTTGGAATAGTACCCCAGTAAAATTTCAGAGTGATGGCCCCGGTGGGGATAAGCTACTTCCTCGTAGAAGCAAAGGATCGTCAGTTCCACTTTTCCTTGCACATTTGTTTGTGCCTGCTTTTGGAGGCATTACCAGCAGATGCCGGAGAGCAGATCTTCTGCTATTTATCTTAGACAGCATGTAGCACAACATGGAGGGGGCAAAATTTCAATTTGAAAAATGTAAAAATATTAGAATGGAAGGTTTCACGTAAGAGGCTACTGCTGTAATAGCTGGGAAAAGTATTTAAGTTTAAATGTTAAAGCCACTGTATTCTAATTTAAAGATAATTCTATGCACTTAGGTTAGAAAATGAATCAGCTGCTGTTACATTTTGTTGTAAATGCAAGCTACTTTAACCTTTATGGAGACAGTTTCCCATTTTCAAAGATTCTGAAGTGTTTTCAATAACTGATCAAAATTAAATCCAAAAGTTTTTTTTTGCATATTCTATCCTTTTGAAGAAGTTATAAAGAGGTTCAATTTTATCTTCTTCACCAGAACATGACATTTACATAAAATGTCTTGACACAGCATTGACTTTAGCCGTGACATTGGGATTGAATTATGTTAGTTAATTGTCAGTTAAAATTTGATTTAAAGGCATCACGGTGCAAATTTCATGCGTGGACAAAAATAAGATACAAACCAGAATGAAGATTGAGTTGCTTAAATTTTCAAGATAAAATGGTCCACTGTGACATGCAGCATACACTTGACTCTGAATTAAATGGTTGCAGGTTTAATTCTAAGAGCTGCCTGTCACTTGTGCCTGTTTTCCATTGTTAGATACAATTTTTGTCAGTTCCCATCCATGTTGTTTGATAGTGAACCTTGCTGTGGCAGGCTGCTTTGTGTCAGTCCTTTGTAAGTATGTCTCCATTTGACTAACCAAGTAGATTGACAGTCACCTTGAAGAAGCCTTTTGGTTCTCGAATCCCATCTCTTCTTTTCTTGGCAATGAGTAGCTCCTATGAGAAAATTGAACAAGGACATTTTTACTTCTTGTATTTAAATATGTCATGCTGTGCACAGATAAGGCTAGCTTTTCTCAGTCTAAATTATTTTTGTAATGAGTTCTTTTATGTTTTCTGATGCAACGGAAATGAGATGTGGGGAGTCCAGTTGGTTGAAGATCTCAAACAGGTTTATTGCAACTAAACTATTATATACAGTACAGAGCAAAGTATTTACAGAACCTTATTCTGGGGGTTAAAATTGCAGAGTGACTCTGGCATTGGGTCATATGACTATATCCTGCTACTTAGCTCAATAGCATTTTAAGATCTTAAAGGAACATCACTCTTAAAGGCAATCATACAACATCCCCCTCCTTTCCAAAGTTAAGTCTCATATGATAAAAGTAACAACACATCAAAATTATTTACACAGGTATAGAGATTTTGAACTTTACATGTGCAGATGCTTAATAGTCCATATATCGTTTTGATGATTTGACAACTCTTCCAGATCTGGTTATGGTATAACCTTCTGGGGATGCCATCCCTTGGCTGTTTTGAGTTTGCAGGCATGTTGTCACTGTGTTGATTGTTGTCCTGTTGTTCCATCACACCCTCATCGTTGGAATGTGTTCTTTCGAGTCTGCTGTGTGCAATTGGAGTATTGCACACTTCTCTGAGTTGGCTACAGTTCCTTCTCAACACCGCTCTGCTAAATGTTGTAATCTCATAGGACCTAGGCTCACTGAAAATTTTGGATATCTCTGCTGGTAGCCATGTTCTCATTGTGGGGAGCATGACCCTGACCTTTTGTCCTACGTGTAGCCGAGGTAGTTCCGCCCCTGCGTGTTGGTCATGCACCATCTTCATTCTTAAAGGGACATCACAACACTGTTAAAGGAAATCATGCAACAATTTTTACGCCAAGCTTCCAAAACAACAGGGAAAATTTCACGTAGGTTCACATTCATTGCTGATGCCTTCTGTTATTATTAGTGTGTAGTGTAGTGCACAGTAAACTTGTGGGGAGAAGAGAATTTTGACAAGAGCATGAAGAATTTCAGATCACATTTCTATGAATGAACTATTGCACTGGATTATATCTGACAAAAAGATCCCAGCTTTAATTCTCTTGTGATGACTTAGCCCATCTCATCTAGAACAACAATGGGGGTTGTGCCTGTGTGAACATCAGATAAGAATGAGATTTGCTTAGCTGTGATAGTGCCCAGAGCTCAACTTCTGTCCTCCCAACAATACTCTATTGTTCTAAAGCTGTCCACATTGCTGCACAGTTGTGTAAGTGTTAATGATCCCATAAGTTTAGTTTGATAAAGATGCATGGGCTGAATTTGGCCATTAGAGATGTAGCATTTTTGTATACATACGTAAGTCATAAACAACAGCAGTCAATTATGCACTTTACAGAAGAGAAAACTGACCTCAACTAATCCGATAAGATGTTTCTTTTTGCTTTCAAGTTATTTACAACATCAATTACTATGGTGTTAGTTGATTTTGTATTAGATGTGTTTAGAAAACTCCCAGACATAACCTTCTTCAATACTTCCAATCATCCCTAAAGGTCAGTCTTCCTGTAATTGCAAGCTGTGCTCCAAATAATTGCAAACCCTGCATTAGGTTTACTACCAAATTGAAGAAAAAGTAAAGGATATTTTTCTTATTTTGTTCAATGCACTTGAGAAGACCTTTTCATTTTTATTCTATCTTCCAACTCTCCTTATCAACAACTCAAATTTATACATAGTCAATTCCTGATAACGCAAAATCAATTGTCCAATAATTCAAATGAACTAACATTAAATTAAGAAGAGCAACAGTACTGCATTTAACATAAAAATGTTCCGAGGTTCTTAACAGATAGGCTTATGGAAAAACAATAAGTCTTGTAATTCACCAGAAGGGGCAATCCTTTCTTGTCTCTTTCCAATGACCATTCTCCATGTTAATATGGATGGTGGGTGCCAACAAGCTCATAGGCTCTGGGCACTATCACAGCTAAATTAATCTTATTCTCACCTGATGTCCCCAAAGGCACAACCCCCATTGCTCTTCTAGCTCAGATTGGCTAAGTCAGCACAGGAGGACATGATATCAAGAAATGACTGAAGGCACTGGATACTGCAAAGTCTATGGGCCCTGACAACATTCTGGCAATAGTACTGAAGACTTGTGCTCTAGAACTGGCCATGCTCCTAGCCAAGCTGTTCCAGTACAGCTACAACACTGGCATCTACCCGGCTATGTGAAAAATTGCCCAGGTAGGTCCTGTGCATAAAAAGCAAGACAAATCCAACCCGGCCAATTACCGCCCTATCAGTCTACTCTCGATCATCAGAAAAGTGATGGAAGGCGTTACCGACTGTGCTGTCAAGCAGCACCTACTCAGCAATAATCTGCTCACTGACACTCAGTTTGTGTTTCGCCAGGGCCACTGAGCTCCTTGGTCCAAACATGGACAAAAGAGCTGAACTCCAGAGGTGAGGTAAGAGTGACTACCCTTGACATCAAGACAGCATTTAACCAAGTGTGGTATCAAGGAGCCTTGCAAAACTGGAGTCAATGGGAATCAGGGGGAAAACTCTGTTGGTTAGAGTCATACCTAGCACAAAGGAAGATGGTTGTGGTTGTTGGAGGTCAATCATCTCAGTCCCAGGGCATCACTGCAGGAGTTCCTTAGGGTAGTTCCCTAGGCCCAAAGATCTTCAGCTGCTTCATCAATGACTTTCCCTCCATCATAAGGTCAGAGGTGGGGATGTTCACGGATGATTGCATAATGTTCAGTACCATTCGCAACTCCTCAGACTCCTTTTGGAAGGATGTCAAAGCTTTAGAGAGGGTGCAGAAAAGATTTGCTAGAATGGTACAAGGAATGCAGGACTTCAATTATGTGGAGAGACTACTAAAGCTGGGGTAGTTCACCTTAGAGCAGAGAAGATTAAGGGAAAATTTAATAGCGATGTTCAAAATTATGAAGGACTTTGATAGGGTAAATAAGGTTTCCTTTCTGGTTCATGGCAAGGCCAACATTTATTGTCCATCCATAATTGCCCTTGAGAAGGTGGTGGTGAGCCGCTTTCTTGAACCACTGTAGCCCATGTGGTGTCGATACACCCATAGTGTGTTGGGGTGTGGTGGGAGAAGTTCCAGGATTTTGACCCAGCGACAATGAAGGAACAGTGATGTAGTTCCAAGTCAGGATGTTGTATAACTTGGAGGGGAACTTGCAGGTGGTGATATTCCCATGCATCTGCTGCCCTTGTTCTTCTGCGTGGTAGAGGTCATGGGTTTGGAAGGTGCTGTCAAAGGAACCTTGGTGAACCTTGAATGTGGTACACACTGCTTCCACTGTGCGTGGTGGTGGAGGGAGTGAATGTTTAAGGTAGTGGATGGGGTGCCTATCAAGCAGGCTGCTTTGTCATAGATGGTGTCAAGCTTCTTGAATGTTGTTGGAGCTGCACTCAGCCAGGCAAGAGGAGAGTATTTCATCACCCTCCTGACTTGTGCCTTGTAGATGGTGGACAGGCTTTGGGGAGTTAGGCGTTAAGTTACTCACTGCAGAACTCCCAGCCTCAGACCTGCTTTTTTAGCCACAGTATTTATATGACTACTCCAGTTCAGTTTCTGCTCAATGGTAAGCCCCAGGATGCTAATGCTGGGGATTCAGCGATGATAATGCCGTTGAATGTCAAGGGGAGATGGTTACTGCCTGGCTTTAGTGTGGCACAAATAGAGTCATAGAGTCATAGAGTCATACAGCACAGAAACAGGCCCTTCGGCCCATCGTGTCTGTGCTGGCCATCAAGCACCGACCTATTCTAATCCCATTTTCCAGCACTTGGCCCGTAGCCTTGTATGCTATGGCGTTTCAAGTGCTCATCTAAATACTTCTTAAATGTTGTGATGGTTCCTGCCTCTACCACCTCTTCAGGCAGTGCGTTCCAGAATCCAACCACCCTCTGGGTGAGAAAAGTTTTCCTCAAATCCCCTCTAAACCTCCTGCCCCTTACCTTAAATCTTTGCCCCCCCTGGTTATTGACCCCTCCGCTAAGGGAAAAAGTTTTTTCCTATCTACTCTATCAATGCCCCTCATAATTTTGTATACCTCAATCATGTCCCCTCTCAGCCTTCTCTGCTCGAAGGAAAACAACCCTAGCCTTTTCAGTCTCTCTTCATAGCTGAAATGCTCCAGCCCAGGCAACATCCTGGTGAATCTCCTCTGCACCCTCTTCAGTGCAATCACATCCTTCCTATAGTGTGGTGCCCAGAATTGTACACAGTACTCCAGCTGTGGTCTAACGAGCGTTTTATACAGCTCCAGCATAACCTCCCTGCTCTTATATTCTGTGCCTCGGCTAATAAAGACAAGTATCCCATATGCCTTCCTAACGACCTTATCTACCTGTGCTGCTGCCTTCAGTGATCTATGGACAAGTACACCAAGGTTCCTCTGACTCTCTGTACTTCCTAGAGTCTTACCATCCATTGTATATTCCCTTGCCTTGTTAGTCCTCCCAAAATGCATCACCTCACACTTCTCAGGATTAAATTCCATTTGCCATTGCTCCGCCCATCTTACCAGCCCATCTATATCATCCTGTAATCTAAGGCTTTCCTCCTCACTACTTACGACACCACCAATTTTCGTGTCATCTGCGAACTTACTGATCAAACCTCCTATATTCGCGTCTAAATCATTAATGTACACTACAAATAGCAAGGGTCCCAGCACTGATCCCTGCGGTACACTACTGGACACAGGCTTCCACTCACAAAAACAACCCTTGACCATCACCCTCTGCCTCCTGCCATTAAGGCAATTTTGGATCCAATTTGCCAAATTGCCCTGGATCCCATGGGCTCTTACCTTCTTAACTATTCTCCCATGTGGGACCTTATCAAAAGCCTTACTGAAGTCCATGTAGACGACATCAACTGCTTTAACCTCATCTACACATCTCGTCATCTTGAAAAATTCAATCAAGTTTGTTAGACACGATCTCCCCTGACAAAGCCATGCTGACTATCCCTGATTAATCCCTGCTTCTCCAAGTGGAGATTAATCCTGTCTCTCAGAATTTTTTCCAATAGTTTCCCAACCACTGATGTTAGACTCATCAGCCTGTAATTACCTGGTTTATCCTTGCTACCCTTCTTGAATAATGGTATCCTCCAGTCCTCTGGTACCTCTCCTGTGGCCAGAGAGAATTTGAAAATTTGTGTCAGAGCCCCTGCTATCTCCTCCCTTGTCTCATATAACAGCCTAGGATACATCTCATCTGGGCCTGGGGATTTATCCACTTTTAAGCATGCCAAAACCGCTAATACCTCCTCCCTTTCAATGCTAATTTGCTCCAGTATATCACAATCCCTCTCCCTGATCTCTACTCCTACATCGTCCTTCTCCATAGTGAACACAGATGAAAAGTAATCATTTAAAGCCTCACCTATGGCCTCCGGCTCCACACGCAGATTGCCACTTTGGTCCCTAATTTGCCCTACTCTTTCCCTGGTTATCCTCTTGCCCTTAATGTACTTATAAAATTCCTTGGGATTTTCCTTTATCTTTCCCACCAGTGTTTTTTAATGCCCCCTCTTCGCTCTCCTAATTACTTTTTTAAGTACCCCCCTACACTTGCTATACTCTTCTAGGGCCTCTGCTGTTATCAGCCCTCTGAATCTGCCATAAGCCTCCTTTTTTTTCTTTATCCAATTCTCTTTATCCCTTGTCATCCAGGGTTCCCTGGATTTGTTGGTCCTACCCTTCACCTTTACGGGAACATGTTGGCCCTGAATTCTCACTATTTCCTTTTTGAATGACTCGCACTGGTCTGATGTAGACTTTCCCACAAGTAGCTGCTCCCAGTCCACTTTGGCCAGATCCTGTTTTATCGTTTTAAAATCGGCCTTCCCCCAATTCAGTGCCTTTATTTTCGGTCCATCTTTGTCCTTTTTCAGAACTACCTTAAATCTTAGAGTTACGGTCACTATCCCTGAAATGCTTCCCCACTGACACTTCTATCACTTGTCCAGCTTCATTCCCTCTTAAGATTAGGTCCAGTACTGCCCCTTCTCTTGTAGGACTTTCTACGTGCTGGCTCAAAAAGTTCGCCTGGATGTACTTTAACAAATGTTTTTTGTTTCTTTGCCATTTCCACAGAGGAGGACGAATGTGCCAGACATGACAATGGAGGTTGTGAGCAGCAATGTGTGAACACTTTGGGTAGTTATAAGTGTACTTGTGATCCAGGCTATGAACTTGCAGCAGACAAGAAAAGTTGTGAAGGTAAAAGTTATAAAATAAGAGTGTCAAATAACTTATTGAGTGTTCCAATTTTCATACTACAGATACATAATGCAGTCATGTGATTGTTCTGCTACTGGCAAATTTAGTTGGGAGTAGGAAGATGTGCTTGGAACCTCCAGTGATAGAGCACTGGTTCCACAACCAGATTTCAATTTTTAGTCTCTGCTAATAATTTGGACTAAGTGGCCAACACGCTTTCCCATGAAAGCATTGTGTGAGGCAGAATCTTTCACCCCAGAAGGGAGTAAGAATTGGCAGGTCATCTGCTTCTCAGATGTGTAACTACTCTTTGTTGATAATAGAGTGCCATTCCTAGCAGCTGTAGAGAAATTACGAGCCAAAATATTTTGCTCAGCATATTAAATGCTCACTCAAAAATAATCTTTATATGGTTATTGCCCCATAATGCCATGTAAGCACCAAGATTAATCCATTTACTGATGCTGTGTTACATTGTCTTTCATTGTATCCAGTTCTAATATTCATGCCAGTTATCTCCCCTTAAACCCTTCTCTCTGAAGGCAGTGATTGATGGTGAGTTATGAGAGTAAATTTTGCGAGGCACCATGCCTCTGGCTGCGTGTGAGGCTGTGGTGGTAGTGCAGGGTCGCACAGAATGTGTCCTGTGATTCATTGGGTGACAGTGACCCAAATGACAACTGTTCAGGTGTGAACCTGAACAGAGGGTGTTGGCGAGCAATTCCGCCATAGGGCATCACAGCTAGTTGTTCCTCGAAGTGTAGAGGCGTATGTAACAGTCATTGGCGAGCAACCCAATCCAATGATTTTTACCCCTTCCTATTCCAGGAACACATAGGAAAACTAAAATACCTCTGTTACTGCCCAAATTAAATCAATTAATCCACCATGGATTGAATCTGGCACCTTCACAATTGATATGGCTTGATATCCTACCAAGTACTTTGCAATTTCAGAGATTTGTATCACAGAATCAGGCCATTCAGCCCATCTTGTTGATGTTGGTTCTTTACTGGAGCAATCCAAAACCAGTGCCACTGCCCTTCTCACTACACACAGAAGCATCTAAACTATCAAGTCCATGTTCAAATTATCACATGAGATCATGATGAATTATGTTAAAGATGATTTATAATGCATACGCATTTCTTCATTAGTGATATGCTGCTCAGTCATTTATTCATTTGAATAAATGCCTGGTATTCAGGCTAGCTGTTATATTTATACTAATCCTGTTATATAGAATCTCAAATTTATAAAATAAATCCAATATTTTTAATTTTAGCTGCCTGTGGAGGACTTTTGTCAAAGCTAAATGGAACGATCACCACACCAGGCTGGCCTAAAGAATACCCTCCAAATAAGAACTGCGTTTGGCAAATTGTGGCTCCTACTCAATACAGAATCTCTATGCAGTTTGAATTTTTTGAATTAGAAGGCAATGATGTAAGTAACCTAAATGTTGCCAAATCACAAAATGAAAATTCTTAATTTTAGCTAAATCACATTAACATAGGCCCCGATGAGGTGATAAAGCTGTTTTTATGTTAAATATATATTAAGGTCAATTGCAGTCTGTGCTTATGAAACATCACAAAAGATAATATTTTCTAATATGCAACACTAGGTAACCAATTATTTCACTTCATAATGTCAAATACGGCAATTATTTCTGAAATGTGTTAATACTTGTGTTATTTTTGTTTTTCTTCAACCTTGGCAAGGGCTGATAATGGGTTGAGATGTCTTCTAAGTCTCACCAAAGGCTTGCACAATTTTGTCCCCTACTCTGACACCAACCTGTAATTGTTCCCACCCCATTAAATTTAATTTACCTTGAACATTCTGCTCCCACCACTAGTGTGGTCCATGGAATAAGATAGATCTGCATGTGAAGTTATGCTAATGAGATGGCTATGGAAAGTTGACACAAACCACACGGGCTGTATTGTCTGGGACCCCTGAGACAGGCTCGGAGGCGGGGGCGCCCATAGAATTATGACAAGAGGTGGGGGGCATGGTGGGTCCGTCACCTCCCAGTTGCAACGCAATTTTGTTGGGGGCGGATTAGCCGAAGATGGTCTTCCCGCCCAGAGGCCAGTTGAGGCCCTTTGGTGACCTATTAATGGACACTTAAGGGCTTCTTCCTGCTGCCTATGGAATTTAACCAGTGGCAGGGGGGCCTCCGCCACATGGGGAGGTCACCCAGTAAAACGAGGTGACCTCAGTGCGGGCTTGGGGATGTGGGAGGGGGTGGCCCTCCTTCCTTGGACAATCTTGTCACCCACGGAGGTCCCCCGCTGGGAAAACCTGCACCTCCCTGAACCACCTTCCCCCTGCACCGAACGCCCATTCTCTCCTCCCCCTCACCGGGGCCTGCTGGTTTGGCCCTGGCGACCCCACCTCACTTAGCTTGGATCTGGGCTTCAGCACTGGGCTTGCAGTCCTGGCCGTGGCCACCGCTCCCGGTGGTGTTGCTGATACTACTGAGCTGCCAGCCCTGTGATTGGCTGGCAGCTCTTGAAGGGGGGGATCCCTGTCTTTAAATGGCTCTGGGAGTGCTCCAGCTGGCTGAGGTGGGATTCCCGTCGTCTTTTTGGCCCAGTGCCGGGAGCCCCACCGGGAACGCAAAATTCAGCTCCACATGCCTCTTGACTCTGTCCGAAAACTGTCAATGTTAATTTCAGATAGCATGCAGGAAAATCCAGGCCTATAAGTTTAGTTCCTCTTCTTTTGTTAAAGATCTTGTGCTGATCTAATATATTGCAATTTGACTAGTCTGCTAAATGCGTACAGTCATTGTTGTGAGATCAACTGGAGTAATATCGGAGAAGGCTGGCACCTGTTTTCAGGAATTGCACACTTGTGGTCCTGAGCCAGTGAGAGTTATGGGGCCGAATTTTCTTGCAAGTTGTAAAGTCCCACCGCAGGGTCTGAAAGCAGGAGCCGACCCCGTGCTGGTGAGTTACAGGACCCTGGCGTGGCATAGTGCTGGTAGCATCCAATTGACAGTCCCCTGCTGGGGCCACCATCCAATTGAGGACAGCAGCCCCCAGAGCTGCCGGCACAATCAGAGGCTGGCAGGTGAATAGCCATGGCAGTGACATCGTGTGGCCACTGCTGAGGCTGCAGCATGAAGGAGAGGGTGCTTTAATGCTGAGGCGCCCTCAAAAAACAGCTAAGTCGTGTTGAGCAAGCTGAGGCCTGGCAAGCAGGCCCCGGCAATCGGGCGGGACATATTCCAATGGTGGCACCATAGTTGCAGGGGTGGCCTTTGCCGCTGGGGGTGGAGGGGGGCCCCTCCATGGGCTATGGAGCAGCCATAAAGGAAGGGCCCCCTCCCTTCCCACCCTGAATCCTGCTGGGAGGCTGCCAGGGTTTACCTGGCAGTCTCCCCTCATAGCAGCGGGGCCTCACGACGCAGGCAAAATGCCGGCGGGGACGGGAAGTGGCCCTTAATTGGGCATTTAAGTGGCTCAATTGGCCATCCAATGGGCGGCTGCGCCACTGAGGTTCTCACTGGTAATATGCCATGGCAGCAGAAAGACATTGGGCTCCCATCCCGATGCCTTTCCCGGCCATATTACCAGCCCTCCCACTTCTCAGCTCATTGCCATAGGGCTGGAAAAATTTAGTCCATGTGGTTTCCCTATGTGTTTGATTTAATTACTGCAGGCAACACTGATTTTTTTTTTAAAGCTAAAAAATTATTTAAATTTTCCCTGTTCTTTGTGGTTTTTCATAGCATTCCAGAGCTGTACAGTTTTTTCCTTATCTTGGAAGAGAAGATGGTTTATGGGCTGTCCATAGTAGCCTTCAGTGCTGCTCTATAATTATCTGAGTGTGGTATGGAAACCTTACCAACTTATCCTTTGCCTTGAGATTGAGGTTGTCCACACAGCAGTCTGGACAAGAAATGTTAAAACTAGTAGTGAGAGGAATCTCAATGTCGACTGCCAGCCAGTCAAGACTAGCACTAGAACAGATATTTATCAGCCTTGGCTCAGTGTAGTAATCTTGCTTCTGAAGCCAGAAGATTGTGATTCAAGCCCTGCTGCAGTTCTCAAATACAACTTGTTACAGGGGGTGCTGCACAGTTGGAAATGCTGTCAATTGGATGAGATGTTAACTTGAGGTCCTAGCTACCCTCCCAGTTAGATGTAAAAGGTCAAACGGTACAATTCAAAGAAGATCAGGGGAGTCTTCATGGTTATTATCCCTCACCCAACACCACTAAAAAACAGATTAACTAGTTGTTCATCTTAGGACTGTTTGTGGGACCTTGCTGGGCACAAATTGTTTGCTATGTTTGCTATAAATTAATTCAGGAACAATGTAGTTGCAAGTTAAATTGAACAGAACTTAATTAAGATCAAAGCACAGGTAAAAGGAATGTTATTTACCCAATGTATTTCAAATTACCTGAGAATTTGAATTGATTTTTACTGAGGTTAAATTTTTTTACACAATATATTAACTGCAGGTGTCAATGAGTTTGTGGAAAACTCTCACAAGCACTATTTTAACGTAGGCATTAGTCAACAGCCAAGAATCGACTGCAGCCATTCCAACTGCAGTTATCACATCCGTTGACATTTTTCCATGCAATCAAACATTTTCCCCCCAATTTCTTCCCTCCTTTCCTGAAGGTACTTAGTTATTCAGGTGTACTCTTTGATCCAGGCCACATCTTCATGCATAAAGCCAACAGCAGCTGTTCGATCATGGGGTGGGTGGGGGGGGGGGTGTCATTGTAGTAGCATGCAATCACAATTTTCACCTAACGTATCCAGAGGTGCACTTTCTAATAGAAACCAATCAGCAAACAGGACCCAGGTTGATTCTTTCCCCCCTTTCTTTTCCACTGAGGTCATTGTAACCATCGCCTGCCTTAGGATCTTAGAGTCTCTCTGTGAAGTGAGTCATGGGTTTGTCCATTTCCATTCTTCTATGCTGCTTGTTTATTGAGCAACCTTCATCTAAAATAATTGAAATACTTAAGTATGTTAAATCGATGAATCTGAGTCTGTTATAGGAAAGATCCAAAAGGATTCATAAATTATAATACATTCACTCATATTATTACAATAAATAGAGCAGATGGAAATTGAGGCAGAGGGGAAAACAAAATAGCAAAGAGTGGCGTGCTTGACGTTGTCCAGACCCCCTGCCATTTTGTACGGGCTGGGAAAGGCCGAGGACAGCCTTCCCACCCCAGATCAATTGAGGCCATTAAGTGGCCAATTAATGACCACTTAAGAGCAGCTTCCTGCTTCCGCTCCGATTTTGTGGAAGACGGAGGGGCCTGCCGCCACATGGAGATGCCGCCAGGTGAGACCTGACAGCCTCCTAGTGGGCTTGAGGTGGAGATCCTTCCTTTGGGGGAAATCCATGAGTCTCTGACATCTTCTCCTCTGTAGGCTTCCTGCAGTACCTACAGTGACCACCATTTTCAGTGCTGCCGATATTGCAGAGCTGCCTGCCCTCCAATTGGCAGGCAGCTCTGGAGACGGAAGCACGTCCCTCAAAGAGATAGCATCCCTGACAGCGGGCAGTTAATTGGCTGTCCGTTCATAAGTTGCAAAGGAGGGCCGAGGTAGGTTCTGGCCCGCCGCTGGGACCCCGTCACCAGAATAAAATCCAGCCCAAAATCTAAGCACCAAGTATCCGCATTTTGAGCACTTCTTTTAAAATATTACCACAAGAATATTCTTAGACCTCACTTTGAACGGTTGCCAATCCAGGGAAAACAGCAGCTGAATGGCTATTTGCAATTCAACTTCAAATGAAGATACCCTAACATAATTAACAAAGTAAACAACTTTATTTCTGAAATGAATTATATCCAGTCCTGACAATGGAATCACACTACCATTTGATTGAACTTAGGGAGAATGATATTTAACTTCATACCACCTTGAGCTGCCAAACTAGTGATGCTGATTACATCTGTTACTAAAGCGTCCAAATACCCAAACTATTGCCAATTACCCCACTGTGAGACCTGATGGAACCAATGATAAGAATAATTTTCACTTATATAGTGCCTTTATCACAGCAAAACATTCCAAGACACATGACAAGAGGGTATAAATTCTGAGCAGGAGTTGGTAGAAGAATTAGAAGAGGTGACTGAAGGGGTGAATATTCAGCAAGCTTTTGAATATGACAAGAGATGTAACTACTTGGAGGGGTTCAGGGAAAGAATTCTGAGGTATAATGGATTAATGTTTAAAGCATTGTTAAATGATGGATCTCCTGACCACATATAATTGCAGTCACTTGGCAAAGGATTTTTGCTTGTGAGTAAACCACAACATCTCCAATATAACAATAGATATTGAAGTAAATCACAGACAAACTGTAGTGAGGTCAGGATAAAGGGGCCAATTGTGTAAACAGTGGAAATGCGAGGAAATATAATACATTGAATTGGTGATAGCTTCAGTACATAAGCCAGAAGAGCACACTTTGAACAGATGGTGTGATTATAAACTTAATCCGAATGAAAACCTGCAGTGAATTTTTTTCATGTGAGGTACATCTGTGGTATAATTTAAAGATTATTATTTGATCATGCTTATTGTTTTTCTCATGTTCTCATTGGATACGAAATATGCTTTCATTTAGATAGATGGACAAACACAAATTGGTGCAGCTTCCTCAGACTATCCATCACAATGACATCTGGGGCAGTTCAGTTAGGTCAGATGCAGACAGTGCTAAATAGTAAATTTAATAATTTGTTAATTTTTGTTTTCATAATATATTTGAAAAAACAAATTCAATTGTCATTAATGGTAGTCGTAATAAGATGCATTTTACACTGGCTCTGTTCAGCTGCCTCAAACTCCACAGAGCAAAGACAAGTAGAAACCTCACAATTTATTTATAACCAGTTGGCTTCCCCTGTATTGCTCATGGAAAGTTATAGGATTTGCTGCTTTATAATGTGGCCCACTAAAGCCCATTTTAGCACATTCCTCTCTCCCCACCAAGTTCGGCAACCTGTTCTCCGCACCACCAGCTGCCCCCTGATCCCCACTTCAATGAAGCCTAGTAGTTCTTTTTTCTTCTTGCACTACTTAACAGTGACTCTCCCTCTTACTCTCGTCCCCTGAATATGTTCTTTCTCCCTCCCTATCACCCATTAGGGTGCCTGTCTGTGTCTTTGTGCTTCCTGGGAGCAGTGTCCACTGCAAACTCTTTCAAGGTAATTTTAAACTGCCGCCTTCTAGTCTGAAGAAAGGCAGCCAACAATTCAAGATTGATGGCTGCTCCTCAACCGCTCCATTGTTGCTCAAGACCTGCATAATGACAGTTCAGGTGAATTTGTAAATTAGCAATCAGCCAGCCTGCCTAAAATAAGGGGAATCTGTTCACATATGAAAATTGGAGTCCTAGGAACTCGCTTGGAAGTTTCAGGCACAAATAGGCAGAGCATGCACTAAGCACAATCCACCCATTTGTACCAGGTGTTGAACAGCCTTACTAGCTCAAAAAATGGCCCAGAGAGCCTTTTCTTTTGATGGGCCTTTGACTAATTCTGGCCTGCTGCTGGGCCATTCAAGACCTTCCTCCAGAATTGACTCCTCCCAACCAAACCCAACCCAGCCCAACCTGCCAGCTGACACGTAATGACAGCAAATGGATTTTCTGCCCTCTTACAAATGGTGAGCTGCAGTGGCTTGCCAAGTTACTGCCCACAGCTTGCTGGCAGCAGGTGAAGGCAGAAACTCTCAATCCTTTTAAAAGGTACCTGGACATGCACCTGAAGTGCTGTAACTGGCAAGGCTACGGACTAGGTGCTGGAAGGTGGGATTAGATTGGACGGCTAGTTTTTTCGGACGGCACAGGCTGAATGGTCTCCTTCTGTGCTGTAATTTTTCTTTGGTTCTATGGTTCAGGCTGCATGGTAAGTGGTGTGACTGCTGTTTCGCTTTGTGACCATTTTGGGTGGATGTTGAAAATTGCGCTCGTTATGTCTCATTCCTCCCTGTCAGGAGAGTATCCCTTAATAACCTTTCCCTCCACCAAGGAGTATTTTTCTTCTTCCTTTCCCCAAAGAGGGTCTCTCTTTCTTCCTTCCTCTCCTCTCAAGAGCATCTTTCTCTAACAATCTCCTTTCTTCCTTTGGAAGGAGTAACAGGAATGCAGAGTACTGGGCTAATGGGAAGATTCTTGGTAGTGTAGATGAACAGAGAGATCTTGGTGTCCAGGTGCATAAATCCCTGAAGGTTGCTACCCAGGTTAATAGGGCTGTTAAGAAGGCATATGGTGTGTTAGCTTTTATTAGTAGGGGGATCGAGTTTCGGAGCCACGAGGTCATGCTGCAGCTGTACAAAACTCTGGTGAGACCGCACCTGGAGTATTGCGTGCAGTTCTGGTCACCGCATTATAGGAAGGATGTGGAAGCTATGGAAAGGGTGCAGAGGAGATTTACTAGGATGTTGCCTGGTATGGAGGGAAGGTCTTACGAGGAAAGGCTGAGGGACTTGAGGTTGTTTTCGTTGGAGAGAAGGAGGAGGAGAGGTGACTTAATAGAGACATATAAGATAATCAGAGGGTTAGATAGGGTGGATAGTGAGCGTCTTTTTCCTCAGATGGTGATGGCAAACACGAGGGGACATAGCTTCAAGTTGAGGGGTAATAGATATAGGACAGATGTGAGAGGTAGTTTCTTTACTCAGAGAGTAGTAAGTGCGTGGAACGCCCTGCCTGCAGCAGTAGTAGATTCACCAACTTTAAGGGCATTTAAGTGGTCATTGGATAGACATATGGATGAAAATGGAATAGTGTAGGTCAGATGGTTTCACAGGTCGGCGCAACATCGAGGGCCGAAGGGCCTGTACTGCGCTGTAATGTTCTATTTCTAATTCCCATCCACCAGTGTCACTGGAGTTTGAACTCCAGTACCTGCATTTTAGGAGTCATCGTCAATCGTATCAACTGTTCTTAGTTAGATTGGGTGCCATCAAAAATTCCCATAATTTCTCATAGATATTGGTACTAGCATGCTCTCCTGTGTCATTTTGGTTTCTCTTTGCTTTCCATGCGTGCCTTTCACTTCTTTTTCTTTTTCTCTTTATTTCTTCACTTCTGATTCTCCTGTTCATTTTTATTTTTTCTTTCTTCTGTTTGTTATTGCAAAACTTTCACCCTGTATTTTTGCTACAATGGGGGGGAACTGTGGTGGTGAGGAGTTGGTCCAGCAATGGAAAGAGCCAAGAATATAGAAGCAGTATTTGGGTGCTGTTGGTTGTAGCACAGTGACTGGGAGGGAGGGGGCTGGGTGCTATGGTGGCTAGGAATTGCCTTTTTCATGGGAGACGGACCCCTTCGCATGTGTGTTTTACTTTAAATCAAGATCCATTCATCAGGCCTCAAAATGTGGGAAGTAAGTTGTCATGTAGGGATCAAAGGAAAGAATGTAGTCAGAATCCCAGATGTTCAGAAACCCAGTGAGATGCATTGTGTAATTTGTGAAAGCGGGAATGGAAGTGTTGGAACCAAGTTTGCGGGTGAGGTTATGATTTTTGTCTGTTTATTTTGTCATAAATTTTAGTTGAGAGATTATAGTGCTGTAGGGCGAGGAATTGTCATTGTGGTTGCATCTTAAACCTTTTTTTGTTAGAATATGATTGGAGAAAGCTATTTCATATAGCATTGTTGAATAACAAATATAGAAAATTATCAAAAATAACCAGTTGGAAAGGAGAATACACAGGAGCTTGACCATTGGGAAAGGAGACAATTTGCATACACATTCAACAAGTGTAACTTAGTAACTGACAGACTCGGTACATAACAGGCACAAAAAATAATGATATACATATGCAATGCACTTAAATTTATACGGTACGTTGTTACCAAGGAAATGATTCACCCTCCTCGCAAGCTGCTTGACATCTGTTAAAGCTAACTTCTTTTCGACACCCGTTTTTACTTTATTTATGCCCACAAAGATATCAAGTAGGTGCCTGTGTTATTTATCTACCAGTTTATCATTCATCTCCCTGTTATTTCATGTCTGGTATTACTGATGAATTGAAAGCAAGCAGGGGTGGTATAATAATTCATGTCTGACTACAAGAAAGGATGGATTGCATTTCTGCATATGTTCATTTCAAATCTCAGATTTCTTTTTCCTTCATCACCAAATTTTCTTATTCAGAGATGTCCATTAATCATATTAATTATCTTTTTTCTTAACTTTTTTATATTGCAAAATAACCATTATTGCTGTGGTGCCATCCTTCAGTCCAGCAACAGAGATATTGCTTGTGCCAGAGCATCAGTACAATCCTGGCTGCACTGAAGATGGAGGCTGTGAAATTGGACAGGGTTCGAAAGCAGGCATGGGGATTCTGAAGTTTACATTGCTTCTGACTTCAGGCTACCTGCTAATTTAAATGATTACAGTGTGCTGCCAGCGCTAAGCACACTGCATAGCTGCATGCCTGAACAACGGGCACAAAATTGAGAGAGGCTAGCACAAGTTAAGGCTGGACCTCTTAAAAGGGATGTGCATTGAGGCTGGAGCAGTGCTGCAAGTCATTCCACAACTGATTCTGACCCGGGAAAGACAGAAGAATGGCACAATGTGGCAGAGAACAGGCTCCAAGATTTTCCAACATTGCACTGGAGGGTCTGGTGCAGAAGGTGGAGAGAAGGAGAGATGTTTTCTATCCAGAGGTGGATAGGAGGCCCTCCAGACAAACTTTGAGAAGGCAATGGGACCAAATAGCCATGGCAGAAAATGCCAGGAGTTAAGCCCCGAGGACCTGGATGTAGGGCCGCAGAAAAGCTCAATGATCTCAGACATGTGGGCAAAGTCAGTCATCAAATGCCATATCCTAACAACTGCATCACTAGCCTCAGACACTGCTCAATGCAGCACACTCCCATCACTCACCTACTAACAATCTCTATCAATCACGACTCCTATCTAACATTCATAGCTTCACTTCACACTCGCTCACTTAACACTGCTGCAAGCCTCACACCCACATCTCACATCTTGCACACACTGCCAGCAGTTCAGCCAGGACAGCTACAACCCAAACACCATGTGCCAGACTCACTGACACACTTCTTTCTGGCAAGACAAGGCGGACATAACTGAAGGCAGCAGAAGTTTTCCGGCAGAAGACAGACCCGGCTGCATGTCCTTACCCCCATGGAGGAGATGGTCCAGCGAAGATGATGGTATCATTATACTTAATCCTTCTCCCCACATCTCACTTACCCCTCATCCCACAATTAGAAATGGGAACCTGCCAACTGCGCATGTTGGGCTGGATTTTGTGCAGCCAGCAGGTTCCCAATGCCAGTCTCAAAAGGTGAGGGGGACGCCGCTTCAGCTCTTTGAAAGACCACCCCCCACCCCGCCAACTATGTATAACGGCGTTTGGGCAATTAATTGCTCGTGCCGGGGTCCACATCCCTTCCAGGACAGAGATACTGCCTCCAAGAGCTGCCTGACAATCAGAGGGCTGGCAGCTCAGCAGTCCTAGCAATGCCACCAGGAGTGGGGGCCACCACTAGAACTGCTGCAGCCACTTGAAGAGTAGCAGTCATGGAACCTGCACTTCAAGGGAGTAGGAGCTGGCTCGCTGGGACCTGTCCAAGAGATCCAACAAAGTTGTGTGGGTGTGGATTACTGAGGGCATGGGGTAGGTGATGCCACAGGGGTGGTCTTTGCTGCTGGGGGCCCTTTATGGGCCACAGATTGCCCACAGAGGAGGTCCCCCCCCCCACCCCAAGCCTACACAGAGGCCCCCTTGAGTTACTGAGCTGCCCACTCATGTGATGAAGGAACCGCCCTGCCGCTGGTAAAATGCCAATGGCAACAGGAAGGCATCGGGAAGGTGACGGGCATTCCACACTCTGCCTTCCCACGCAGTTTTATGGGCCCCCCCTTCCCCCGTTTCTGTCCCTAAGGAGCCCATAAAATTCAGCCTGTTGAGATACCGAACACAAGTGTCCTGCAGCCAGGGCAGGGGACAAGGGTCGCACAAGTGCCAGCTTGCTGAAGGGTCGCCCACTGGTTCTGCTGCAAGGGATTCAGAGCAGGGCTTCAATGTGTTAGCCTACAGAAGAAGGCTGATTGGTATGCACAGTGAAATACTTCATGCATCGGCAGGCCTACCAGAAAGCCTGTGGTCAGTGTTAGGCAGAGCTTGGAGCCCATCCTTTCCAGTGTGGGAGTAGTTCCTAACTCCAATAGCACAATTGCCGACCCAACCATGATGCAGTGTCTGATAGCCGATATCTCAGCTCTTTTGCAGCACAAGCAGAAGCTACCCAAAGTCAGTAGTGGAAGACTGAAGTCATGTAAGGCCAGCTTGCTACCACACAAGCTCAGACTTTTGTTATCATGGCTGTGGATACCAGTGTTTAATGGGGCTTGTGAGGTGTAACAGTAGTCCAGAATCTGTCCTCCAACAGGTTACCAGGATTTTTGAGGTGCTGCCCCAGGAGAGTGGCAGTAACTCTGTGGAGCACAAATGTGCTGTCCTTTCTCAGAGGAACATAGAAGCAGGAGTAGGCCATTCAGCCCGTCGAGCCTGCTCCACCATTCAGTTGGATCATGGCTTATCATCTATCTCAATGCCACTTTCCTGTGCTATCCCCATATTCCTTGATGTCATTACTATCCAGATATCTATTGATTTCTGTCTTGAACATACTCAATGAGCTTCCACAGCCTTCTGGGGTAGAGAATTCCAAAGATTCACCACCCACTGAGTGAAGAAATTCCTCTTCATCTCTGTCTTAAATGGCCTATCCCTTATTCTGAGACTATGTCCCCTGGTTCTAAACTCACTAGCCAGGGGTAACATCCTATTTACATCCACCTCGTCATGCCCTTTTATAGGTTTCAATGATATCACCTCTCATTCTTCGAAACTCTAGAGAATACTGGCCCAGTTTCCTCAATCTCTCCTCATAAGACAAACCTGCCATCCCAGGGATTAGTCTGGTGAACCTCCATTGCACTCCCTCTATGGCAAGTATATCTTCCTTAGATGAGGAGACCAAAACTGTACACAATACTCCAGGTGCGGTCTCATCAAGCCTCGATACAATTGCAGTAAGACCTCTTTATTCCTGTACTCAAAATCCCTTGCGTTGAAAGCCAACATACCATTTGCCTTCCTAATTGCTTGCTGCACTTGCATGCTAGCTTTTAGTGACTCATGAACAAGGGCACCCAAGTCCCTTTGGACATCAACACTTACCAACCTCTCACCATTTAAGAAATACTCTGTCCTTCTGTTTTTTCTACCAAAGTGGACAACTTCACACTGATTCACATTATATTCCATCTGCCATGTTCTTGCCCATTCACTTAGCCTGTCCAAGACTCCTTGAATTCTCCTTGCATCCTTCTCACAAGTTACATTCCCACCTAGTTTTATGTCATCAGCAAATTTGGAAATATTACATTTGGTCCCCAGATCCAGCTCATTTATATAGATTGTGAACAACGGTAGCTCCAGTACAGATCCTTGAAGTACCCCACTAGTAACAGCCTGCCATCCTGAGAATGACCCTTTAATCCTACTCTCTGTTTTCTGTCTGTTAACCAATTCTCAATCCATACCAGTATATTACCCCCAATCCCATGTGCTGTCATTTTGCTTACTAACCCCTTGTGTGGGACCTTATCTAAAGCCTTCTGAAAATCCAAATACACCACATCCATCGGTTCTCCTTTATCTATGCTACAAGTAACATCCTTAAAAACCTCCAACGGGTTTGTCAAGTATGATTTCCCTTTCATAAATCGATGTTGACTCTGCCCAATCATATCACTATTTTCTAAGTGCCTAGTTATCACGTCCTTTATAGTAGATTTAAAACATTTTCCCTACTACTGATGTCAAACTAACAGGTCTGTAGTTCCCCGTTTTCTCTCTCCCTCCTTTCTTAAATAGTGGGGTTGCATTTGCTACTTTCCAGTCAGCAGGAACCTTTCTGGAATCTATAGAATTTTGAAAGATAAGCACCAATGCATCCACCTATCTCTGTAGCCACCTCCTTCAACACTCTGGGATGTAGCTCATCTGGTCCAGGGGATTTATCAACCTTCAATCCAGTTAATTTTTAAAGTACTTTATTAATACTAATTTCTTTCAGTTCCTCATTTTCACAAGTCCCTTGTTTCCCTAGTATTTCTGGGAGATTTTCTGTATCTTCCTCCATGAAGACAGACACAAAATAATTGTTTAGTTTCTCTGCCACTTCCCTTTCCTCCATTATAAATTCTCCTGTCTCCGCCTGTAATGAACTCACATTTGTCCTTGCTAATCTTTTCCTTTTCACATTCCTAAAGAAACTTTTACAGTCTGCCTTTATGTTTCTCACTAGCTTGCATTCATATTCTCTTTTCCCTTTCTTTATCAGTTACTTGGTCATCCTTTTCTGGATTCTAAAGATTCTCAGAATGACAGCATTTCCTTCCGCCCTTGCCAATTTGGTACAGTCCACAACCAGGCCTTCTAGGGCCAGAGTTGCTTGAGGTCGTCCTGTAAGGGCAACTGCAGTCTCCTCCATTGAAAGACAGCAGCCTTATACCAGCCATGTTGCGGCCATTGGGGTAGCACTGTGTAGGAACACTAGGATTAGCAAAGGCACATGGAAAACAGGCATTAAGGGAATGCACAAGTGTAAATAATTGACTTTTTATGTTATGTGGCATAGTTTAATTTATAATTTGGTTTGTAATCTTTATTTTGTGGAGGCCTTTATTTTTGCATTGTGGCCAAGCGGACGCTGTGATGGTCAGTAACAGAGGAAAGGTAAGGAGTGGAACTGTTGGTGAATGGAGTATTAGGTTTACTGGTACTGCAGTCAGATGAATCAGATGACAGAAAGAGGCTGTCC
This sequence comes from Heterodontus francisci, assembly GCF_036365525.1. NCBI lineage: Eukaryota > Metazoa > Chordata > Chondrichthyes > Heterodontiformes > Heterodontidae > Heterodontus > Heterodontus francisci. The sequence goes on along the minus strand of NC_090371.1, from coordinate 198,406,356 downwards.
AGTTTACCTTCTCCTTCTCCTCTTCCTCGTCCTCCGCCTGCACCTCAACTGCTCGCCAAATAGTTGGTGGTGGGGGGCTGCCCTCACAATTGTGAGGTTGTGCAGCTTTGAGCAGAACATCATGAATCTTGACAGGTGCTCTGCCAAGTACTGAAGGGCTCCTCGAGGACAGTCCAAGCAGCTGAAGTTCTGCTTAAGCAACACAAAATAGTATGTACTACCACATTTTCAGTGGCAGCAGGGGTTTCATTATATGTATGTTGCCCAAGAGTGTGTGGGTTGTGTACTGGAGTCATGTCATCAAAGAATAGCCCTTATCGCCCAGTAGCCACTCTCTGCTTTATTGTGGTGGCTCCAATGTAAATGGTACAGTGGACTGCTGCAGAATGAACGCATCATGACTGCTGCCAGGATACTAGTCATTGACCTACATGATACACGGCATATGATTGCACACCAGTTGGACAATGAGGGAATGGAATCCCTTTCAGTTGCAGTACATCTCAGAGTTGACAAGTGGCACCCGCAAAGCCATTTGCATATGGTCATTGGCACCCTGCACCATGAAAAACCTGCAGTCCTCTCGAAGTCAGGTGCTTACTCCTCCAGCTTCTCTTTGTCAAGAGAGATTGAAACTTATTCAGCTCTTTTGGAGCACAGGGCCTCAGGGTGCTTCCTAATCCAACACTGTATGGCAGACTGGGAGATGTTGCAAATGTTGTCTGCTCCAGCCTGGTGACCATCACTTTTGCATCCACTGACAATGCTGTCCTTGCCCTGCTCTGAGATTGTAGTTGTGGTTGCAGCAGGTGGCAGATTTCAGTAAGGACATCCTTAGTGAAGTGGAAACATCTGAAATACTGTTCATCACTGAGGTTGAGGTAGGACAAATGCTCCCTGAACACCGTGGCCAAATATGGCCTTTTGCTAAGAACCCTTCTCTCCTTCCTCCTCCTCTCTCCAGCAATTTGTCATGCTGTGTCACCTCTGTTCATTTTCCCTGTCATGCTAGACCAAAGGGGATACAAACTATTGCACCCATGTCTGGGAGCAAGTGGTTTGAGCTGAATCTTTAAGTCGGGACAGAGTCCTTCAGCACCTGGCACACCACTCACTGCAGTCTTCAGCAACTTTAAACAACTGGAAAACACTAAACCTCTTTACAATCGCAGCAACAGCCAGTAAAAATCAATCAACAACCAGCCTCTCAATAGTTGATAATCCCTTTAAAAAGCACTGGTGTGGTCCTTCCTGCTGCTGAATGTATGTTCAATAGTGTAAGTTTAAAAGAGGCATTAGCTGGAGCATTGAACTCCAAAATGACAATGCTGACATCAAATCAATGTTACACACTGACATCATAATCTGCCTAATGTGCATATTTCTAATGGACGCTCCCTGTGTCTGTGCTAACGGCTTCTACATGGCATCTGGTGCAGCTAGCACCAGCAGTGAGCGCCAATGTCACAGAATGGCACTCATAACACTGAAAAACTGGGTGCTAGGGAGTCAAATTTCATGGCCAGAATCTTTTTTCCCTTGTCTGAACATTAGTACCACGAAGTTGCTTCCAAGGCTTGTCAAAACAGTTTTCCCAGTGCACATGAGAGCAGATTAAAAATTGGGGTGAGCTGCTTTCTGTTTTTCCTTGTTTTATGTACAGCAAATAATGATGAATATAAAAATTGAACTTGAAGGACATTTACTTAAAAAAAAAATCACAACTATGCTAGACTAAACTCCACAAAATTCAAATGTTCTTTTGTAAGATGCAATATGTTTGAAGAAAAATATATTAACCACTAAAAGAGCATGGACGAATAAAATGATCACAAAGATAGATACAGTTCTTAATGCATCAGCAAAATGTTAATTAAATTAAATTCAAATAAAAGCAGATGTAAAAATTCAGTTTTATAATATGCTGCCAGTCAGTTCTAATTAGTGTCAGAGAGAACCACATTTTGAGTGCCAAAAAAGATAAAATTGAGGCCATTCCGTTTAGCTAAGGTTAAAACCATACACAGTGCTATGAAATATCATATTTCCAGTGCTAAAACTGCTTTTCCTGTAATGTTTGTTTGCAGCAAATATTTATAGTACAAATATTCTATTTCCACACCACGAATGAAGTAACATGTAAACTGGCCTCTGTAGCACTGGAATAATATTAGAAAGGGACATGGAGAGCAAATTTCATCTCTGTGGTGCTGCCTCCAGTGATGCTATGGAAATCCAACGCCTTTTGATGGGAAAAGAGTGCCTGCACAGGTGTCCCTTGCACCTACCAGAACCTACAGAAGGAGCACTATCTTGATGTCACATGGCCCTACCAGCTGATGTGACATCAGAATGCCTAATTTGGCCTATGCACGTGCAGGCAACAAATTTGCAATTCACTTTACATAGAGCAAGTGCTGAGCTGCAAGATGAGCTCTGCACTAGCGCTATTTAAAGGGCCTGGCAACCAACTTGCAGGTAAGGTAATTGTGGAGCATTTCTGCTATTGCAAAGAGTCTGAAAGTACTCTGGAATGTTTTTGGAGGTGTTGTGGTGAGTTCCTGGATTCTCCAGAGTGTTGCTGCATCTTCATAGGGAGGGAAGGGGAGTAAGTGACCTGTACACACAAAGGCTGCAACAATAATGGGGGCTGCAGTTATAGTGCTTCTTGATGAAGCAGAGGTTGCCAAGATGGCAAGCCCTGCACCATGCCCTCTGCCAAGTAGGAGCCAAACACCTCCATGTTCCTGAACAGTGACAGGAGGCTGTCTGGCAGGTCAGCAGATGCACCCAGCATCTCGGTGTGCATGCCCATCAGCGCTGTCCTGTCTGCTGCCCCATCGTAGTCCTCATCTGAGTCCTCTGCAGCAGAACTCATCTGCGACTTCGCCTTCCTATGTTCCTATGTTCCTGCGAGCTATTCTTTCTCTCTGGCATGACTGCAGCCCACTTATGTCCAGTGACACCACATGCTGATCCCAACTCTATACTAGTCTTCAAGATATGTGCAGTGCCAGTATCTGAGCTGATGGTTGAGAGTTTCAGATCAACTGAAGGGACCTCTTCATTAGTGTTGTGCTGTTGCTCCCTCTCATCTTCCTTGGGCTGCTGTGGCTGAGCAGGTGGCAATTCTTGGGTATCTGAAAGCAGGAAATCAGAAGAAGAAGGGTAGTGTAAGGGAACTGGGGTGAGGTTGAAAGCAAGAGGTCCATGGTCACACCATCAGCAGTTTGTTCATCATGTCAGATTGCAGGGTGAGGGTGAGCTGGGAGTTAAGAAGGGGCATAAGGCAGGAAGATGTCATCATTCTCAAAGTTCTTAGCAATGCCAGATGCCACAGGCTCTGTCACAGTCAGCATCATGATGCTGAGAACCATCTACTCTGTAGAGTTCAGGAGATGCAGGGATCCTTGTACCCCCGCCAGCTCTGCCCTGCTCCCTTCTACTTTGTGTCACCTTGACCTGCAAGAGAGAGGGCAGAATGTCAGTCATAGTGTAGCACTGTTTTTGGATGCTGTGCCTGCCATAACTGTATTGCTGAATGTATGTGGAGGCAGCAAGAGGTGGGTGTGAGGCTTAAAGGATTAGATAATGTGAGCGGGTTTGGCTTGAGTCCTGAGTGCTAGGGAATGCTGATGGGTGAGTGGGGATGTGCTGCATTGAGCAGTGTGTGAGGTTGGTGGTGGTAGGAAAAGTTATGTGATGATGCATTCACTGACCTTTAACCACCCATGTGAAGCAATTACACTTCTTGTGGTACTGCTGCCAGCTCCTCGGGTCCAGGCGCCAGGAACTGATCTCTCTCGCCACTTGTCACTCCCTTCGAAGGGTCATCCTTGAGGGCCTCCTGGCCTCCCATAGAATGATGGCATCTCTCTCCTTTTTACCTGCACCACTAATGTCTCCAGTGGCGCATCCATCACACTGGAACTCGCTCTGGTGTTCCATTTTCCTTGTTTTAAATTGCAGCATTATTATTCAGTGCTGCTTCCCTTGAAGAGGCACAACCTGCCTTTAAGAACAGCAGGCTAGCTGCACCGCATGTTATTAGCACAATGCTGCTCAGCCCCCTGCTGAGCACAGAGGCAGCTGGCTGGCAGCATAAAGAGGCAGCCAACAATGAGGCAGACGTTCAGACCTATACTGCAATCATGATAATGAGGTGGGAGCATCAAATTTACTTGTTGTATGCCTCCAATGGAACCTGCACAGGCAAATCACTAAACATAACTCCCTGTGCTGAAAATGTTAGGTAAGCCAATTTTTAGCCCCAGTCTCCATGCCGGCATGGACTGTTTGGACCAAATGACCCTGTTTCTGTGCTGCATATTCTATCAAATGAGAGTAATCTCTATACTAAGTCAATTTTTTGACCACTTCATCTGATAAACTTGATCCTGTTGCTTAACAGATTAATGTTAAATGTGTGATGTAAACATAATACATTAAGAATTTCTGTGGGCGATGATTTATGTTCCATTTGTGGCTGTGACCTCCTTTATTCTTGAGTTACCAATTGCAGGATATAAATCACATCAAAAGATCTTGAAAATATATTCTTATTTTTCCACTTCGATCAACATGCCAATGCAATGTTGAACAAATTTAAAAGCACCAATGATGAAAAACAGAATGTGAAGCTTTTCACGTACATGCTTTTTGTAACTGAAGTTATCTGTTTGGCTTTTACCAGATATGCAAATATGATTATGTTGAGATCCGTAGTGGCCTTTCATCTGATTCCAAGCTTCACGGAAAGTTTTGTGGTACTGACGTGCCTGAAGTTATAACGTCCCAATACAATAATATGAGGATTGAGTTCAAATCTGACAATACTGTTTCAAAGAAAGGATTCAAGGCCAATTTCTTTTCAGGTATGTTAATTAGACAGTGTGTATCCCTGTAAAACATTGTTGAGTCTCACATTTGCAATCAAGATGTTCAAATGATATCACAAACTGTCAGGCTAATGTTGGACTGACAATCTAAAACCTGGGATTTGGTTATAGTACTTTTATTGTATTTGTGTATATAAAGGCATAATTTGAGAAGAGTGATGAGAATTGGACCATCCCAATTAATTGTGTGTTGCTGCTCATAGAAGAATAATGTGCTCATTTGTAATTTCTACTGTAGGCTTACATGAAAATATCTTCTCATAGATTATAGTGAATATAGTATATTATAAAACATTGATGCGTGTTTTAAAAATAGACAGGGTAGTAACAACACTTTGAAGCAGCATTCTACTTTTCCATAGAATGGTGACAGATAATCTGCAGAAACTCACTGTGAAGCATGGGTGGAAGGAACAACTATCAAAAGAAAAGTTTTCTCAGGATGCATCTTCTTATAGGTTGTTTTTTGAACAACACTGGCAGAAACCTGGAAGCAGGTCACTTTCTCCCTCTCTCAGGCATAAATAGTACATCGTGTGAGGAAACCAAAAGAAAGTGGAAGAGACGAAAGATAAGAAGGGAGTATCACCGTCAGAAATAATACAGTACTTCCTCACAGAGTATTTCTTTTCAATAGTCTTGCTTCTTTTGCGATATACTTGGACCTGGGTACTTCACCTTTACTGGTTTCAATAATGTATTATTGCTAGAATCATGCCGCACAAAGGCACAGTTGTCTTTCTGGAGTCTACTGAGTAAATTTTGTGAATAAGTGACATGCCAAGAAAATTTATGGAGAAATTGGTCAATCCCCAGGATACAAATTCATAAACTATATCTTCAGAACTTCACTTTCCAATAAAGTGGCTTACATGAAAAAAAGTTTCTAAATATGAATCTAACTCATTTTTATGCTTTTAAAATCTTGTATCTGCTTTAAATTTTTCCTGTCTCTCTGTCCTAGTAGTCCCAATTAGGTTCCGAAAGCCGTGAGCTTAGTTGAGGAAAGCTGTGGAAGCAGTTGAAGCTGGCACTTCGGAACCAGTAATTGCCCTTAGTGCCTCCTCTTAATGTCTCGTTGCCGTAGAAATCTCCAGGACTGCCATATTGACCAGGATGCTTTGCATGCCCATTGTGTTGTAGATGCAAGCCTTCTGCAACTTATCCACTATCTTCAAATGTGAGAGGAGATAGTCTCCACCACTGTCATATGAGATTTATGCTGCTGAATCATAGTTCTTTTGAAGACTTGACCCCTGGGATTGGGGTTCCTGAGTTCCTCATGTAAAATCAGTCATTTCAGTTTCACATATCCTCCACCCCTCGACTTCTTCTTCATCTGCTGTTTGCAACTCCTACTCTGGAGATCTGTGTTTTATCCTGTGATATAGCTATTGGGGGAATTTTAACCCCCAGGATGGGCAGGAAAGGGTCATCAGGAAAAAAAAAATTAAATGAGGCTGCATGTCCCAAATTCTACCACAGTTTTAAAATGAATGGCTTTGGGCTGAATTTCCCATGGCTTGGGAAACCTGACAGCTGAAACGAGGTGAGGACATCTAGATCCAGCAGGTGAGTGCCTTTGCATCACTGCTTGTGGGCAAGGAGGAGCAGGAGTGCTTCCACCAAGACCCTCAAGCTCACCTGCTTTCCTTGCGATCGGACACGCTTCCCGTGATCTGACGCTGCCTCAGAATCAGACCCTACCCCACATTTCATTGAGCCCCCTGATTTCCCACACCCCTGATATTCCCATGCCTTCGATCCATCTTCCGGCCATTTCAAATCTCCTCCCTGCTGACCTCCATTCTCCCCCCATGGTCTTTCTAATCTCCACCCCTCTCCCCACCCCATCCCCAGCCTCCATGTTCTCTCTCCACTCTCTCTGCTCGCTGGCTGCCAGATAGCCTCTCAAACTAGCTGGCTTCTGGCTGGGAAATGGACTTTTTAAAAATGAGATCCTGCCGTTAAATGTAACAGGACCTGCATTTCCAGGTTTCCGGGATGCTGTGACCATGCCCAGCACCCACCCACCCCCCACCATGCTTCATCCCCGCTTCCTCGCACATCCTCCTGCCTCTCATTAAATAATAGGGCCCCTTTGTCACCAGTTACTTTCTCTTGAGTGGGTGCTTCTGGGCTGATGCTTGAATAAATAAAGGGCCATGATAGATTTAGTGAATCAGAGTGCTGTGCAGCTGTCCGACTGCTTGTCAGGTCCTCCTTTCTGTAAAATGCCAGCACCTGTGAAGAACGCCATGACCATTTAGGAGAAATCATAGGAGGTCATTTAATTTCCTAGAATGTCCGAAAACTGCAAGGTGTTGCCGGTGAGCCATCCTGTTACCAACCAATAATTTGACAATCTACCACTGACTCCCTGTTATATCTGCCGAAGAATTGTCGCTGTTTAAGCGCCTGGCAATTGTCCTTCCTCCAGTGATGGCACTTTGTTGTCACCAATTCTGGGAGGCCTTTTCCATTTCAAAGAGCGAGAAGAGATAGGGGGCGAGGTTTTCAATCCGGTGATGGGAACCCGATGGCCAGATCATTTCCGTCCCCGACCCCACACCATATCACTGTTGTGATGCAATGTAATTTACATAAGAGCAAGGCCCTAATTACCCCAGAGCCAAATTTGGTGCCCGGGTGCAGGTACGATTTGGGAACAAGTTCTGGAGGACACGTTTAAAAGGCAAACTGCAGCCATTACTGTGCTTGTCAGTTTGACTATACTTTTCATACAAGATTTTTTCATCAGCAACCACAATCAATAATGGCTCCTTGCAGTGCTCCCGACAGCTGTGCACTAATGTGTCCCAAACCGTTCACTCTTCCCTTTATTACCTTTGAAAATTTGATTCTGTCCTTCTCCAGTCTGTTAACGACCTCATCAACAAGCTTAACAGCAAGTTAATTGGAGGCATGCAAGTTGCTGGCTCCCCCCACTCTCCTTTTAAAAATTCCAATCTGTCATGGAGGCGTCAGAAGACTGACACGCCATCAAGTGCACTACTTTCAGAGCGTGCCTGCACCCAACCTTCCCCCCATGGTCGATTGAAATTCCAGCTCAGAAAGTCTAGGGCTTAATTCAGAAATGAATGTCACCATGGTACCTGCAGACATTCCATTGTGATCATGCTATGAGGTGCACACCATACAGCAATCTCTTCGCTCTTTAGTCAGACACCATCACTCTTGCTCTCAGAAAGTAGGATAAGGATCATTGGAATGGTGGGAGAGATATGATCTGGGTGTGGAACAGGCGGGTATGGTGGAGAGTTGGTAACATGTCTGATGTGTTTTATTTACTTCATTCATCTCTTCATGTGGGAAATGATGCTTCTAGCATTATTTCAGGATGTGCACAGGTACCTGTGCTTTCATTTACATGGTCAAGCTGGTGCAGCCATTTCCTGCATTGAATTGCCAGTCATAGGGTAATTGGTATGGAACAGATGTCCTGCACCATCTTCTTCCATACTGCCTGCATCGCGCTTTTCTGGAGCATCCTATCTTGGGTTTGAAGTAGTCTTGCCCTCGTCTCTGCCAAAATCAGAAACTTCTGAGAACCTCAGGGCCTTGACCACAGCAGATACCCCCTCCCCCTAGCTTCGCCCAACCTCCCTGCCATCCCAACACAAAATGCCAAACCATGTACTGTATTGTCCTCTTGGTGTACTTTTGCTTTGTCTCTAACTCCTTGATACTCTCAGTGCATTCTGGCTCTTTAAGCTGCAACATCGACTCAACTGCTGCAGTTAAACTGGATTAATCTTCCTCCCAGCCACCAAGAACCACTTATCAACAAATTCTCACATTTAAAAGGAGAAATTCTCCAGGTGGTCTGGCCAATATTCATTCCTCAATCAATATCACTAAAACAGATTAAGAGCAAAATACCACGGATGATGGAACTCTGAAATGAGAACATAACGTGCCGGAAATACTCAGCAGGTCTGGCAGCATCTGTGGAGAGAGCAACAGAGTCAACGTTTCAGGTCTGCAACCCTTCGTCAGAACCGATCAGTAACTCTTGCCGACTATTTTATTTGCACGCCCCCCTGTAGCGCAGAGGCACTGGGACAAATTGCTGTGCCCCAGGAATCGAACCTGGGATTTTCTGACTTGTATGATTTACAGCTAAATTAGATAGTGCCTTTACCACTGAGAGGAACCAGTTGTACACTTGTGTATGTTGACTACAGTCACAAGAATATCAGATGCTTTCTGGAATTGAAAATATAAAACAAATGTTTTTGGTTGAATTATTTTTCTCTACTGTTCAACAATATACATTTAAAACACTGAAAATGTATTCATATTCTGTTGTGAAAAGCAGAACCCACAATTTTTTTTTGTTCACATTTTTTCTACCATCACTTCCTGAAGGCATTGACTCATTGGTTTCACAGACACTGGATGAGCTGTGGTATCTCATTCAAGTGGTTACTCTTCATGTGTGAAACTTGGCAGTGATATCAGGTTATTGGATCCTAGATACCATCAGAATTGAGTCTAATCCTATCTTTTCATTGTATCTACACATGGGACTTCCAGCAGGGATCAGTGGATGGAAGGTTGAAGTGGGAATCTGGGCTGACTTTTCCCTCCTTAAACCAGAGTGCTGTAACCATCTGTAGGAAACTGACTGGCCCCTGCTGAAAGCAGCTGACTCAGCACAGTCTAGGACTAAACTCAGGACATTCCTAATCTATATGATTTAGCTAATCACTGGATATAATCAATTAGTTATTTGAGGAGCTGAAAAATACAGATCTTCTCATAACTGCATTAACTTAATATATTGAGCCAATATTGTACATTCTGTTAAATCCATTCAGGGCAAGTACAAGATTAAAACTTTATTACAGTTAGTGCAGAATAATTATGTTTAATTTAAAATTCGCAGGTATTATGATGCATTTTTGTTGTTTATAGTGCTAACAATTGAAACCAGTGTAGTGCATATTTGCCACACAAAGTGAGTACTTCATGCGGAACAAAAAAAATCAAACCTTTACAACAAAGATGTGTAGCCAGTGTTCAGTATTAAGGCCCAGGAACTTCAGAGGTAGTAGACAATTGGCAAAAGTGCTTTGGTGTCTGCTTTTTCTGAGTTGCTTTTGATATAACACTCACTGCCTGTATTCACTGATTACACACCACAATTTATCATTTATTATGTACACCTTTATAAACATAATAGAAAATTTGCAGCTGGATATTTATGAATGAATCAAAAAGAGTGAGAATAGTTTCATTTTCCCCTTTAAAGACTTGTGTTTTTGTTATTATTAGAATAGGATATTATTTAGAAATGATTGCATTGCTTTCAATTTAGCCTAATGGATAAGTTCGCAGCAATATATTAAAATTAACTAAGCTGAGTCCTGAAAATATTTGAGTGGTATATCTTGGCTTAAGTGTCTATGTGCCCCATCCTCTCCTGCAGTCTTCATCAAAGTTCACGAGGTCATTGAGATATCCCATGATTTATATGCCGTTAGCAGGATAGAGGTGCTTCGGCCCCTCCCAATCTCCATGAAAGAAAACTAAAGGGAACGGAATCAAAAATTGTTTTTAAAATGAATGGTCAGATCCTCAGCAGTCCAGGGCAGGATCGTGCCACACAAGTGCCAGGGAATGACCATCTCCAATTAGAGAAAATCCCACCATCTCCCCTTGACATTCAGTGGCATTACCATCATTGAATCCCCCACTGTCAATTCCTGCAGGGGGTTACCATTGACAGAAACTGAACTGGACCAGCCATATAAATGCCATGGCTACAAGAGCAGGTCAGAGGCCAGAAATCCTGTGGCGAGTAACTCACCTCCTGATTCCCCAAAGCCTGTCCACCATCTACAAGGCACAAGTCAGGAGTGTGATGGAATATCACACTTGCCTGGATGAGTGCAGTTCCAACAACACTCAAGAAGCTCAACATCATCCAGGACAAAGCAGCCCGCTTGATTGACACTCCATCCACCACTTTCAACATTCACTCCCTCCACACCAATGCACAGTGGCAGCAGTGTGTACCATCTACAAGATGCAACTCACCAAAACTCTTTTGACAGCACCTTCCAGACCCACAACCTTTACCACCTAGAAGGACAAGGGCAGCAGATGCATGGGAATACTACCATCTGCAAGTTCCCCTCCAAGCCACACACCATCCTGACTTGGAACTATATCGCTGTTCCTTCACTGTCGCTGGGTCAAAATCCTGGAACTCCCTTCCTAACAGCACTGTTGGTGTACCTACACCACATGGACTGCAGTAGTTCAAGAAGGCGGCTCACCACCACCTTCTCAAGGGCAATTAGGGATGGGCAATAAATGCTATCCTAGCCAGATCCCTCGAAAGAATAGAAAAAATCTTCCTGTGCTGATACCTTTCTTGGGGCAGCTCCCCCGCCCCAACAAGTCAACCAGAAATCTTTGGTACAAAGCCAGGAACTGTCATATCTGGGTCCTGTGAACTTTCAAGACCTGTATATTATACAGTTTCATATAATTAATGCGTGTGTATATACTCAAACGAAAACAATACAAGTAGATGCTATTTGCAGTAGTTGCTCAAACTGCCACCAACACACACATTTTTTAAATGGCTGCTGCTATAACACACCCATCAGCCTGAGACTGGTAAGTATTGTTTGGGTTGAATACCCTACTGGCCTGAGTTATACTGCGGGGTACAGTTACTCAATCTTGCCACTGAGCTAAAACCTGCAAACATTTATGTTTTGAGAGCCGAAGCAGGAGTAACCACCACAGTCTCATAATTTTAAAGCACCCTGCTTAAGTCAATACAGTGGCCAGGCATCCAATAAACCTTTGGACACTTTTTGAAGGCAGCGTCATGCTGAACCTACTGAAGATGTTTTCACTTATCAAGCCAAAATGTGTTAAGAGGTTATGTAGATTATCTACCTCATGCATTATACGGTTGAACCAGAAAACACTTTGTATTAGTGCAAAAGTGGTATTATAAAGGCACCCTATGTTTTCACAAATTATTACATATGGCACAGAAAAAAATGTAATGAAAGGTCCGTTAAATAGAGACTAAAATGAAAGCAAGCTTACCCTCAGTGGGCTCACTAGATGCACTGCTCACTGAGCTGTACAGACTAGGAGGATCTCAATTTCTATATTCACTTGTGCTGAGTTAGCTGATTTCACCTAGGTGCTGACAGGACCAATACAATTGGATTTGCTGTGCCTGGGCTAAGGGAGAGAAAATTGTCCAGCATTCCTTCTCTGGATTACAATCAAGCAGCCTCTGCTGGGCAGACAAAGGCAGGGAGAAGAATCAGTCACACACTAACATTGCCTACAGTGATTTTCAAATTTAGAATTTATTACAGATTGCTACTGTAATAAAGACAGTGGTGTAATATTTATCATCATTAGTTTTTCTTGCATAAAGCAGATGACTTTTCAAATTGATCAATTTTATTTAAAGATAAACTAACCAGCTGCAGTGCAAATAGCAGATACTCTCACCAAATAAAACCTATTGTTTTTGTTACATCAAAATGTAATGCCAAATAAAAGGTACTTATTATGTCTGTACAAGTCCTTGTCAATACTAATATTCTGACTGTCAAATGTTGTACAGATTGTTAAAAGATATTGAAGGCTATATTGGCCTTGGAGGGAGTGCATTGTAGATTTGCCAGATGATACCTGAACTCCAAGGGTTAAATTTTGAAGAGCGATTACACAAACTAAGGTTATATTCTCTGGAATTTAGAAGGTTAAGGGAGTGATTTGATCGAAGAGGAGGGTAGAAGTTTGGAACACTCTTTCACAAATGGCAATTGATGCTAGATCAGCTGTTAATTTTAAAAGTGAGGTTGATAGATTTTTGTAACCAAAGGTTAAGGGATATCGGGCAAAGGTGAGTATATGGAGTTAGATCACAGATCAGCCATGATCTCATTGAATGGCAGAACAGGCTCAAGAGGCGAAATAGCATACTCCTGTTCCTGTAGGTGGCTTTAGCACCTGTCTTTATCTATGGCCTCTTAGCCAATGAACGCTTAACATGCTTTCATTTTTTTGTCTGCTTTTTAGCAGTGAATTAGCCCATTTAAAATAAATGGGTCAACACCTACTCCAAGATAATAAATAGAGGAATGTCATACATGTTACATGTTTATCTACTGATATCACCAACAATAATTTCTTGGCTATAGTCAATTGTCAGTTGTTAAATAAAATATGATAAAATTTAGATATGTGTATTGATATATTGATCTATTTGGTCAAATAGCTTTAGTGTGTGTTGCATAGTAAAATTAAAGGAAAGTATTTAATATTTATCCTTAAATATTCTGACAAGTGTTACTAAAGACTGAGGTATTTTTCTGTTATGTTGCTTGTTTACTCACAGAGCCTTCACATGAAAATAAAAAAATAATTGTTGTACCCTGGTGTCAACTGAGATAATGGACTTAAAGCAATCAGTATACACTCATCTCTGGTGCCATCTTGGTATGTTTTCTTTCACAGACAAGGAAGCACCATGCAAAGAGAAAATTTTTGTTTTTGAATCTTGCAAGAATTTGATGCAGGTTTCCCCTTCCAGCCGAGTACGTATTATTGACAGACAGGTGGCCTCTGAGAGTCTCAGAGGTATGGCCACATGTCCTCTGATTGGTTGGCATCTAACACAATTTTCGGGTTGGATATTTCATTACATGGGGACTGACACATCCATTCAAAACTGGAAGACTGATTTCTGTCCAACAACAGCAAATATATTTATTCTCCCATGACAATCCATTTATTTAAGCTAATTATTCCACCTACATGGAATGTGTGCAGATCTTATTTCATTGCCACTTGGGAATGCAATGTGTTTAGCTGTTTTCTATCAGAAGTTGTAAGATAACAACAAGCAAAGTTGTGAATAAATATGATTTGCTATTATACAAAAATAGAAGCTTCTTTGTACAATGTGTTTAAAATTGCTTTCATTTTTTAAGTGTTTTGAAATCCAGTCATTTTACCTAAAATTAGTTCCTTCATTCATTCCCCCGCAAATCATTTATTACTATTAATATCAAAGGGAAGTTTGTTGATGTATTATGTTCACAAGGCTCAATGTACTCATTTCATCCTTCCTTATATTTGTATGATGGACTATTGAGCAAATTGAAGAGCCTGAGAATTTTGTTTTGTATTTTTTTTTTTGCAAGGTGCTCCCATCTGTTTTAGTAATTAACAGCTACCCGTGCATCTTCATTCTCTGCATGTTGAAGTGTGAAAGCACATTACATCATGGAACTGAGAGTGTCCGAAACAGTCTGCCAGTTTTGACCAAATGGACGAACTACCCCTTGCCTGATATGATAGCTCAACATAGAATGACAAGAACTGACTGCCACTCACTGGAATGGCCGCTAATATAATTTTGGCTTTTCTCCCCTGCAGCGTGTTTTATGGCTGTTTTATGCAGACTCCAGGGGTTATATCTTCTGTGCTAATCTTTGCTTCATCTCTAACATAGTTATACATTTTTAGGGGATTTGTTTAAATAAGCAAAATCATTTGCTAAAATGTTGCCTTGATCAGTAAGTCTGTTTGAAGTGAACAGGATGATTTTTTACTTGTAGTTCTTAACTGCTGCTGGCTTATTTTGTGTGTTTCTGAAATGTCCAGATTCTTTCAAGCATAATGCACTGCCAAGCACTTTAAAAATTACAGATGGTTTAAATGAGCAGGGCTGAGCTTTTCTTTGCTAAGGAGACTATAAACAGCTTGGAGCCATTGCCAAATCCAAAAGCTTCTTTTCGTGTCTGCTTGATGGATTGGCAATTGTAGGTGAAAGTGCAAGCTTAATAATGAATAGGTATAGCTAAAGCAAATGGTTCTGGGCAGTCAGGCCTGTGCTTTAGCTTACCTTCTTCTGGACAAACACACAGGCACATTTTCATTCTTACCTAAATGTTTTGGGCTAGCAGCTTGTATGTACATGTTGTATAATCTCTCCTCGACCTCTTCACAGATAAGGATGAGTGTTCCAAAGACAATGGTGGCTGTCAACATGAATGCATCAATACAGTAGGCAGTTATGTATGTCAGTGTCGAAATGGATTTGTGCTACATGAAAACAAACATGACTGCAAAGAAGGTATGTGTTATGATTCCTTAGACAAAAAGAATATACTTATTTGATACTTAAACCAAAAGAGAGCTGATCTAATAGCTTAGAGCACAAACATGTGCTTCCATCTTCCATCATGGTGTAATAATATTTTAAGAATACTTGCAAACTGACTAACTGCTTCAGAATCATTTGAATCAGAACTGAAACTATGTTGTTCATATAATTGAATATAATGCTTGATGCTGGTGGGATGTCAGAAACCTGAACGCAGTCTAATGCAAGGTCCTTTCAAAGAGCGTATATTATTCTGCTGGCTGTCTGAGTATCTGTAATGATGGGACCGCCAAGAGTGTTTTTTGTTATGTCAACATCATCATTATCACTTTCACATATGGGTAAGTGCAGAGTTATGTCAACTTTACAACTGTAAAGGATGTTGACAATGCACTCCACAAATGACATATATTTATAGACCCAAATTTTACAGTTTGCGAAACAGAATTATGGGATGCAACTACCAGTTGTTTGTTTTATCAGCCAGTTTGTGTTCCCATTGAAATGATTTTAAAGAGCATCTCCAGGAGCTGTCATGTCCTGTTGGGCCACTGGGGTTAACAGTATTTGTACAGTTGATTTGGAAATTTCTGTTATTAATAACAACCTTTGTGGGATTTGTAGATGTGATGAGGATTGTACAACAGATTAGACAGGCACTTCACTTTTATATGCATAAGTTTCCTGACGTGAATTTATTTCAAAACTAAAATCAGAAACAAATCTCTCCTTCTTGCCTCTTTTAATATCAAAATTGTTGAACAAGAATGTTTTAAAGCTTATGGGCTATATTTCTCACTTGACCTGCATCAGGGCAATAATAAGAAACAAATCAGCATATTTAAATGCCTGTATTTGAAAGGATTTCCTGAGGGCTCAGTGGTACTATCACTGGCCATTTAAATGTTTCACTTCAGCGGCACGGTGGCGCAGTGGTTAGCACCGCAGCCTCACAGCTCCAGCGACCCGGGTTCAATTCTGGGTACTGCCTGTGTGGAGTTTGCAAGTTCTCCCTGTGTCTGCGTGGGTTTTCTCCGGGTGCTCCGGTTTCCTCCCACAAGCCAAAAGACTTGCAGGTTGGTAGGTAAATTGGCCATTATAAATTGCCACTAGTATAGGTAGGTGGTAGGGAAATATAGGGACAGGTGGGGATGTGGTAGGAATATGGGATTAGTGTAGCATTAGTATAAATGGGTGGTTGATGGTTGGCACAGACTCGGTGGGCCGAAGGGCCTGTTTCAGTGCTGTATCTCTAAAAAACTAAACTAAACCACAGCAACTCATTCTAAGCATTCATTTAATAAAAGGTGAAATCAAATAGCGATATTGCAAAGCTGAAATTCCACCCTGGCATGTCCAACAATTAATCATAGTGTTGGAAAATACAATATTGTAATTTGAAACAGGACTAAAGAAGCCCTCACAAGGTCCTCTGATATGTGATAAGTTAGGGTTAGTTCTCAGCTTCATCACATCTGTAACAATAAGGATCATAACAGCTGGTAAATTGTGTGCAATGCACAGCTGAATTTCCAGTATTCGGTCCCAGTGGGTGTGGATCCCTGCTGGGAGTGCAAAATTGAAAAATAAGCCTTATTTTCTGTTCTCCACATAAGCAGCAACACAAAGATTCTTCCAATCCCACAATGCCTCTTTTCTCTAGAAAACAGAAGGCTGAGAGGCAACCTCCAGTTGTTTCCACTTGTGGCAGAGACCAGAACTAAGGATCATAAATATAAGAGAGCTATTAAGAAATGCAATAAGGAATTTAGGAGAAATTTCTTTACTTAGAGTGGATAGAATGTGGAACTTGCTATCACATGGAGTAATTGAGGTGTATAGCATAGATGCATTTAAGGAGATGCCAGATAAGTACACGCAGGAGAAAAGGAATTGAAGGATAGGCTGATGGGGTTAGATGAAGTAAGATGGGAGACGGCTCATGCAGAGCATAAACACCAGCAATGGCCTGTTTCTGTGCTGTAAATTCTGTTCTATGTAAAAAAGAATTGTTAGGTTTTTGAATATACTGAAAAATTAATTTATTTATTGAGAATGAGTGGAGCATTTAATAAAAAGAGTTCCAACGTAAACACAATAGGTGATCAAATAGCAGTAATATATTTTGCCTATATGGTACCAGGCAATTTGAGGATAGAAAGTAAATTAAAAGACTAGGAGAGCTAAATTGAACTCTGTTGTGTCTGTTATTCAAGTGCTCGATGGCCACCTAATACTCAAAAAATGGGATTCGCGATACATGCTGTTACAATCCCGTTAGGGACTGTTAACTTTTAAAAAGAGAAAGTCAAATTCCCAGTTATTACTAAAAGAATTGCACTACAAGATTTCACGTTTTAAACAAAAAAACTTCACTGTACCAGAGTTAAACATACAACTAACAACACTACAATTTGGAAACTCTTATACGTTGAACTTAAAACCTTATCAAAACATGAAGACGTATACTTTAAATAAGATCTCAACAGAACACCCCCATTTTACTTTTACTTCAACCACAAGAGATCTCTTATACTTTACAGGATCTTTGCAGTTTGTTTACTTCTCCTGGAACCTGTTCAAAGTATACCGCAGGTCTTAGGAATTCACTTTGATTTTCCTTAATTTCTCAGCTGTCTTCTGAAGTACGAGATCTCCTGAGGATTCTCCCACCAGCATCCGGCTAGGCAATCCTCCAGATCTCTTTCAACGCCTCATGAATCTGGATTTCCAGCTTGAGCATGGACCTTATTCAAAACAGAAACACTCCTGGTTCCTGATGGCCACTTAGCTCCTGAGTCTAGCAGCTTCCAAAGCCAACTGTTTTCCAAAAACCAACCGCCTTCCAAAAACCAACTGCCTTCCAAAAGGCAAGTGCCTGTCTGTGTCAGCAAGCACAGAGATAGAAAAAAACCCTGACCAACAGGTACCCCTTGCATCAACTATTGCTATAGCAAGTGGTACACGTAGGATGTCCCAGATATCAATTTAAGCTAATTACCTCCAGCTCCACAGTATCTCTGATTTCTGATACACACATGAATTATTGATATTGCTAACAATAACAGACAATCCCTTCCAGGCTTTATGGCTTCAACTCCCAACTAAACAAGCCCACCAGCTGCTTTATGGCTCTCACCTCTCTAACTCTGTCTCTGTAAGCACTCATGGAGAGATCTTTGATCTTTAAATCTTGGGTAGTCTGCAACCTTTTGAAATTCTTACAGCTACACATTTATTCCCCAAAACTCAAAGTGACCTCCAAAATATTAATACAAGCCATGAATTAGATGATCATAACAGTGCACACACTTATGACGGGAAATTGCAGGATGCCATCCTAGTATGGGCATGCACTAATGACGGCCGACAACATTCAGAGCAGGCACATGCTGCCAGGCTCCCTGCTGAGCACTGAAGCAGCGCAGCCAATGCTTAGCCCTACACTACAATCAGGTAAATGAGGTGGTAGCACCAAATTTGTGTGCTGCTTAGCTCCGCCTCAATGGGAACAGCCAGTTGTGAATCCTGATCCTTGCACCCAAAAGACAGCCCAGATCAGTCTTTAATCCTTTATGTTGGAAAAATAAATGATTTTTTTTGTTAGAGAGTGTCCTTGAGCTGTAGCTTTGAATTCTGACAGATAATTAAAGAGAAATCATCTAATTCTATTCAATGCAGTGCATGTCTGAACACAATATTAGTAATGCACATATTTCTTACCATTCCAAAATATTATCAAGTATCTTACCTGACACTAGAACCTGTAGTTCAGGTCTTCTTTTCGAAAGAGAAGCCACATATGATATTTTTGTTCTCAATTGGTTGCGTGGATAGCAGTGTCCAACCATAAGTGAGTTTTAGATAAACATTGGAGAGCATTTTCAGCAGAAAACACTTCTTTTCACTCCATTAATATTAATGATGTAAGATTGTATGTGGGGCACCTAAATTTACTGTATTCATTGGGGAGGGCATGTATGAGACTGCATGTCAGGTGTGTAACTTTGTAAAATTAGCTTTATTGAGTCCTTTTAAAGTGAATGGGGTAGATTTTTCCTCTGCTCTGTGGCTGGGAGTCAATATTCCTTAAGCACAGAGCAGAGGAAAAAGCAGAATAGACCCTGTACATCTGGTTTTTGCCTTCATTATATCTGACTGGGATTTCCTTGAACTTTTCCATAATGTGGAGCTGGGCCTGTGCTGGTATTGAAGTGGGGAGGAGTATACTCAGCCTCCCACATATTCCAGTGGGAATGCACCCTTGGCAGCCCAGCATGGGAGCACTCAATGAAATCTGGCACTATGGCCTGCCCCTGGACCCCCACTGACCAAAGGTTCTGCAGGGATGTAGATGCAGGCTGTAAACAGAAGGGTAAATGTCTTTGTATTGATGCACTCAGAGCCTTCTGGCTGCTGGTCTCCAGTGGTAAGCAGAAAGGCCAGCTCAGAAGATCCAAAAGGCAGAGCAGACCTGAGAGGCACTTGTTTCATGGGTTCAAGGCCCAGCCAGGAAGTAGGCTGGCTTTAGTATTACCCCCAAGTCGTGCAAGTGGCTTGCAAGAGGAAAAGTGTGTGCATTCTCTTCCTCTTGGGCAGAGTGCCTATGCCTTGAGATGGACTATGCCTGACTCATGTCCATTGGCCATCAAAGGAATAAAATAGACCATCAGTATAAGAAGGCATTGATGGTCACCTCAGCCTATTCAGATATACTCCCATTTTTGAGTAAAGTATCTCAGTAAATCCATTGATAGGATATAATGCTACAGCAGAAGAAATAAGCCAGGAATAGTTTAGCGCCTTGAAATTAATCAACAAATTCCTTTGTCCAGTATTTTAATGGAGACATTGGCATTCCTATTAAACTAGCAGGAATATAGACATATTAAACAATTGCACACTAATATTCATCGAATCAAACTTTTTAGTTTCCAGGAAATGTGGCTATT
Organism: Heterodontus francisci; assembly: GCF_036365525.1. Lineage (NCBI taxonomy): Eukaryota > Metazoa > Chordata > Chondrichthyes > Heterodontiformes > Heterodontidae > Heterodontus > Heterodontus francisci. The sequence goes on along the minus strand of NC_090371.1, from coordinate 198,386,323 downwards.
GGATTTGAAATTCAGCATATTTTTAGTTCTTTTATGCCATACAGACTGCTGGAGCACAACGTAGGCAAGAGTGCTGCTATTTAAATGACTAGTTAAATGCAATGTATTAAGTTTACATCAATCTTCTCTTTAAATCTTTGTTCCAGTGATGTCGTAATACATTCTACAGATATTGATAATTAATTACTTATCTCAGTGTTTATGTTTTATCCATTTAGGATGCCTTTGTGAATAAATGCTTTTAGCTAAATTATATAATGTGACTTTAACTATAATGTCACTCTGCTCATGAACTAATTGGCTTTGTTATTTTCTACCTCAGCTGAATGTGAACACAAGATCTATGGCGCCACTGGTGTTATCACCAGTCCCAACTGGCCAGATAAATACCCTAGTCGCAAAGAATGTACATGGGACATCTCAGCAACTCCAGGCCACAGAGTGAAGATAGTAAGTTTATGATTAAAGAAGATAACTCTACCAACTACACTTTTAAAAATATTACCACCAGTTACAGGGGCTGATTATACAAATTATACTTCATGGCTGGGCTAACCATAAAAGCTTGGATTGTGTATTACAAGATTATGGCTGTGACTTTAAGCTCAGTGAGAGTGGCACACGGGAAGGGTTTAAAAACAAGGCCATTCCTGGTTGCCGTAATTTTTAAGATGATGAATCAGGCCATCAACGAGGTTTCCTGTAAATGCAGGTAAGGGCCTACTTAATATTTAAAAGTTACAGCCCAATAATGTCATCAGCACCGCAACGTAATATTAAATTGAAAGCCGGGGGAGTCCCGCACTGTTTGCAGCCTGGCCGCTTAACCACTGCGGGAGATGCCAACTGGCCAGAAGAGGTGAAGGTAGGTCTTCCAAAAGTTACCTCTGTTGGAATTCCTTCTGAGCAAGGAGGATCAGGAGCACATCCCCAGGCCTCGCAAGGAGTCTTTGGGATGCCCTAGTTCCAGCCTCCCCCGATCCTTGATTCTGATCGCGCAAGAGCCTCCCTCCCACAAGTCTCTGGCAGTGGTCTTTTGCTGCCAAATTATCACTTCTGCCTGGTAATGAATCTGGCTGGGTGTCAGGTGGCATTCCAGAAACATTTATCTAATTGTGGCCCTGATGTTAAAATCAGCAGAGTCTGTACACCCATGAACTCTCAGGGTGTACCAACCTTTCCCGCCCCCCCCCCACCCATCCCAGCCCCAATAAAAATGAAGGACCATGGGCAGGCTTTTCACCCCAATATGGGGGCGGGAATGAGGTGGGCAGACATGCAATTAAACGGCCAATTAAAACCGATGATCAGAGGCCGACTGGAATTTTCTAGTCAGCCTGCAAGCCCCCCCGCGGCATTGGCAGCACAGCAGCTGCCTGGAGGTGGCCTCCCAGCGACAGACCCCGGGGGCCAATGCTGCAGACAGACATTGAGGCCTCCCCCACCTGCCTGGTTACAGCTGTGGCTGCAGAGCTCCTCTTCCATAATGGTGGTCCAGCAGCTGTGGTCATGTTTTTGTTTCAATTATTTTAAAGTTGCTGCGAGGGCATCTCAAGAACTTACCTTCAATGGCAGGCTGCAGCTCCTTCCTGCACTGGAGAGCCTCCAATTGGCCCTCCAGCTTCGAGAGCCACCCACCGTCCTTAATTAGACAGCGAGCTAACCCTCTGGTGTTCTGATGAAGGGTCACAGACCTGAAACATTGACTCTGTTTCTCTCTACACAGATGCTGCCAGACCTGCTGAATATTTCCGATACTTTCTGTTCTCATCCTCTCTGGCCACTAATTGGCCAATCCAGGTGAAATCCATGTTCAGTGACTGCTCTGACACAGTGCAGAGCCGGGGCCCACATTTAACCCCGACGTCCAGGTCCAACCTAAACGCAAAATTCAATCCTATGTTTCTGTATCAGAAAAAAATCCAATATACGTATACTTTACCATTGTGTAAAACTGCTGAGTACAGCATCTTGGCAAGTCAGTCATGAAGTACAAACATTGACATTAACAAACACAATGGGCTGAATTTTATGAGCCCTCCGGCATCGGGGGTCGTGGCGGGGGGGCCCGAACATTCTTCTGAGAGAGGTCCGCCACGACCCCTGATGCCGAGAAGGCCCCACTGCATTTTACTGGCGGTGGCGAGGCCTCAGTGCAGCCAACCCCGCCTCCCCGCCACCAAGCAGCCTTCATTTGCCTAATAAAACTTATGCAAATACATGCTAATTAACCTACCTGGACCGGGTGGCCGTCCCAAGCCAATATTCTGGCTGATGGCCGGAAGTCCCGCGCCTGCCGATCCCCGTTTGGGGATTTAAGGCGAGACACTGGTGGGGATGGGGAGGAGTGAAATTTTCAGGGCGGGAGGTGGGGGGGGGCAGCAGAGAAAAATGTTTCTATTGGATGAGTGGATGGTGGGAAGGGGTTGAAGGGCAAAGGTGACTAAGTTCACGGGGGGGTAGGGGAAGTTCGGCTTGGAATTAAGTTTTTTTTTTGGTGGGAAAGGCCCAGAAATAAAATCTGTGGTCATTGGAGGGGATGGTAGAGGGGCTTTCAGCTTTTATTGAAATCTTTAAAATTTATGTCAAACAAATGTATGTGTAAAAATGTAAATTCGGATGAATGGCTTGAAGCCCTTTAAAAATGTCAGCGGACGCCGTTGCTGAGGACGGAGCAGCCATCCCCTCTACGTCATCGGGGGTGGCCATTCTGCCCCCTCCATTTAAATCAGTCCTTGCGCGAAATATCACAGGCCTCTGCACAAGGATGCACCACCGACTTCAAAGCGATCCGTCGTGATTTGTGGTGCATTAATAGAATTCAGCCCTATAAATCTTTGTACTTCCTGTTAATTCTGTTTAAATATATAAAACACTGAATAGTATATTCACACTTTGAAAGGGGTGGTATTTTCAAAACACTAGAGTAGGGAATAGTAAGTTATTAGGTGGGGTCAGAGGAAGGGAGAAAGTAATAAAGTCTGAATCAGGGTTAATGTGTATGTATGTGAATGCACGGAGTGTGGTTAATAAGACTGGTGAGGTACAGGTGCAGATTGCCATTTGGAAATATGATGTTGTGGCTACAACAGAGACCTGGCTCAAAGAAGGGCAGGACTGGGTGTTAAATATTCCTGGATACAAGGTGTTCAGGAAAGGTAGAAAAGGGATAAAAGGGGGACGGGTGGCAGTATTGATTACCGAGAGCATTGCAGTGCTGGAGAAAAAGCTTGTCCCAGAGGGGTCGAGGACAGAATCAATTTGGCCAGAGCTAAGGAACAAAAAAGGTGCAGTTACATTGCTCGGTGTTGTCTATAGGCCACCAGCTAGTGGGAAGGACATGGAAGAACACATTTGCAAGGAAATTATAGAGGTGCAAAAATTATAGGGTAGTTATAATGGGGGACTGTAATTATCCAAACAAAGACTGGGATAATAGTAGTGTAAAGGGAAGTGAGAGGCAAGAGTTTCTAGAGTGTGTTCAGGAAAGTTTTTGACAACAGTATGTTGCTAGTTCAAAGAGAAAGGAGGCACTGCTAGACCTGGTTCTTGGGAATGAGGTGGGCCAAGTGGATCAAGTATCAGTAGGAGAGCAATTAGGGGATGGTGATCATTGTATCATAAGGTTTAGGCTGACTATGGAAAAGGACAAAGAGCAATCCAGGACAAGAATAATTAACTGGGGGAAGGCCAACATCAATGGGTAAGAATGGAGCTGGGGTGAATAAATTGGAGTCAAAAGCTGGTAGGAAAACTGTTAGATGAACAATGGGTTATTTTCAAAGAAGAGATAGTTTGGGCACAGTCAAGGTATGTTCCCTCAAAGGGGAAAAGTAGGGCAAACAATTCCCGAGTTCCCTGGATTACAAAAGAGGTAAAGATTAAGATAAAGAAGAAGTGTGCTTATGACAGATGCCAGGTAGAAAATACTATTGAGAACCAGGCTAAATATAAAAGGTCCAGAGGGGAAGTGAGAAAGCAAATAAGAGAAGCAAAGAGAGAGCATGAAAAGAGACTGGCAGCTCGCATTAAAGGAAATCCCAAAGTTTTCTATAGGCATATAAATAATAAAAGGGTGGTAAAAGGAGGAGTGGGGCCGATTAGGGATCAGAAACGGGATTTACACGTGGAGGCAGAGGGCATAGTTGAGGTATTAAATGAATATTTTGCACCTGTCTTTGCCTGGGTTGCATCTTCTTCCTTGGTAATTTTGAAAGAGGAAATAAGTCAGACACTGGAGGTGTTTAAAATTGATAAAGAGGAAGTATTAGATAGGCTGTCCTTAAAGTGGATAAAACACCAGAACCAGATGAGATGCATCAAGGATACTGAGGGAAGTGAAGGTGGAAATTGCAGAGCTACTGGCCATAATTTTTCAGTCTTTCTCAGAGTCTGGGGTGGTGCCAGAGGACTAGAGAATTTCAAACGTTACACTCTTGTTCAAAAATGGTGTAAAGGTAAGCCCAGCAACTAAAGGCCCCTCAGTTTAACTTCGATGGTGGGAAAACTTCTAGAAAAAATAATTTGTGACAAAATCAATAGTCACAAGGACAAATGCGAGTTAATTAAGGAAAGCCAGCATGGATTTCTTAAGGGACAATCATGTTTCGCTAACTTGCTGGAGTTTTTGAGGAGGTAGTAGAGAGGGTTGATGAGGGCAATGCTGTTGATGTGGTGTACATGGACTTTCAAAAGGAATTTGATACAGTGCCACACAACAGACTTGTGAGCAAACCTGTAGCTCGTGGAATAAAAGGGACGGTAGCAACATGGATGCACAATTGGCTGAGTGACAGGGAACAAAGAGTAGTGGTTAATGGATGTTTTTCAGGCTGGAGGAAGTTTTGTGGTGGAGTTCCCCAGGGATCAGTGTTGGGACCCTTGCTTTTCCTGATATATATTAATGACCTAGACCTTGGTGTACAGGGCACAATTTCATAGTTTGCAGATGATACAAAACTTGGAAGCATTGTGAACTGTGAGGAGGATAGTGTAGAACTTCAAAAGGACAGAGACAAGTTAGTGGAATGGGCAGACAGGTGGCAGATGAAGTTCAATGCAGAGAAATGTGAAGTGATTCAATTTGGTAGGAAGAATATGGAGAGACAATATAAAATAAAGGGTACAATTCTAAAGGGGTTGAAGAAGCAGAGGGACCTAGGTGTATATGTGCATAAGTCATTGAAGGTGGCAGGACAGGTTGAGAGGGAAGTTAATAAAGCATACAGTATCCTGGGTTTATTACTAGGGACATAGAGTACAAGAGAAAGGAAGTTATGTTAAACTTGTATAAGACACTAGTTCAGCCTCAGCTGGAGTATTGCGTCCAGTTCTGGGCACCACACTTTAGGAAAGACGTGAGGACATTGGAGAGAGTACAGAAAAGATTCACAAGAATGGTTTCAGGGATGAAATCAAAAGTGACATGAGGAAAAACATAGCGAGTGGTTAAGGTCTGGAATGCGCTGCCTGAGAACATGATGGAGGCAGGTTCAATTGAAGCATTCAAAAGAGAATTAAACAGTTATATGAAAAGGAAGAATGTGCAGGGTTATGGGGAGAAGTCGGGGGAATGGAACTGAGGGAATTACTCTTTCAGAGAGCTGGTGTGGACACGATGGGCTGAATGGCCTCCTTCTTCACTGTAACGATTCTGTGATTCAGTGATTGTAAAGAGCTGAAGTTGCAGCAGGAGATTGAAAGAACCCACATGGCAGGTTTACCTTGTAGTATGGGGAGCTTAAAATGGCAAATTGGAACAGCACTCATCTAGTGTTGAATGTACACTGTGTTAAACAGAGGCTCCCCCTCCACAATTACTGTAACCAGAGAAGAAGTTCCACCCATCGTTGGGGCAGATTAAAGAGCTTTGCTGTGCATATAACTCATGCCATATGTGATCCAGGAGTGTTTGATGCTGATATTTCTCAGCATAGTCATAAGTCACCATGATGAGCAAAGAAAATGATAAATAAAATTATGAGGGAGAGATTTCATAAAATTATAGTGGTAAATATAGACAGATTTTTAATAATATTAGATATTTGTCCAAAACTGTGCAGAATTGAAGTATATTTCTTTAGAAATATAAAAATATGTTAAACTACATTTATAAGTGATCAGTGAAACTTTGCCTTTTGATATGAGTTGCTATCTGTACCTATTTTGAGTACTTAATGATTAGTGTATATTTCTAAATTCAGACTAAATAATAGCATATTCCATGCCATTCCACACTCTGCTTCCTATCAAATACTTTCTTCTAGCAATTTTCACATGCTGGTTAAATTCAAAATTTGATTGTGGAGCTCCTTTTCAAGGGCAACTATTAATATAAAGTGCAAACCCCTGGTGATTTTGGCTGGGCTCCAGTGGGGATTAGGTTAGATGGGTTTGCTGTAGGAGATTCAAAATTTGGTATTAACAGCATGTTGTATTTTACTACTTTCAGTTATTAAAATGAATACTGCATTTTAATCCATAGTGTGCTGCTAAAACTATATATCATAAGTCTAAAAAAAGAAATGTTATTGATCCAGCATCAAATCAGTTTTGGCAGTTTTGTCGGGAAGGATCAGTGGTGCATTATTTTTCAGAGATCTTCTTTCAAAGAATCTGTTATTTGACACATTTGGCCAGCTGCAGCAAATGTACATTAAAGGCTGTCAATCAAATACATGTCTGGTAAACTAAAGATAGAACTCGCTGACACCGTAAAAAAAAAATGCATTGAATAAAGCTCTAAAATGCAAAATATCACACAGAGCGTACAGCCCTATCGACTGCTTCTAATTAATTGAACTTGCCCTGAAAAGTTTAAAACTAAAATGTGAAGTTAAAGGCTAAATTCACTAATCCCGCACTCCCAGTGAAGAGGCTGGAGCATGGATGGAGATCAGGCTCCAACACTTTAGCAATTCTTCAGTCGATATAGAATTACGCAGAATTTACAGCACAGAAACAGGCCAAACTGCCAAACAGGTATCTGTCGGTATTTATGTTCCACATGATCCTCTTCCCACCTTCTTTCCTCTAACCCCAACTGCACCACTTTGGGCACAGCTACCTGCTCAGAGCTCAGGATCTGTGAAATAATCATACTCAGATTCTAATAAATACTTTTATCTTATTTTGAGGCTGTCAGCTGCCCCTCCGCACTCACCGTACATAATCTCCAACAGAGAGTCTGGACCTGACAAGCTGTCCTCATTTGCCTGCCTTCTGTTGCTGGTCTCATCAACTCTGTGACTGTCGGGAGAAGGGTGCCGATAGTCTCTAGAGCACCGGGAAAGGCCTTAAATGCTCATCATTTTAGAATTTGGCCGAACCTGAGACCGAAAAACCCCCGCCTCTAATCCTCAGGGGTCTTCCTCCCCCTTTTAAGTTCCTTCCTCCACTTCAAGTTGCAATGTTGCTTGAACTTTCCCAGCTGGCAATGGTGACCTTCATCTTTTTGGTAGAGTTCTCAGTGGGAACAGATGCTACTTAGTTAGTCCGTCCGTTAGTTAGTTTTGACTCACAGTGGGGTTGGTATGGCGGGCAGGAATCCTGTCCTCACCCCCATTCCAGAGCAAATTCTGGAAAATCTAGCCTGAGATGTCTTCGTCTCCAAAATCTAGACCATTGGCTTTGCTGCCTCTGTCTCTTCTCCATCCCTCACCTTCTCCCAGCTCTCCTTTCAATTCAGCCTGACCGGCCTCTACTCTTTAGCGTTTCTCTTCATTTTCTCCTTTTTGATCTCTTCAACATTATCAACTTGCTCCTATATGGTATCATCATCACCACTTTGATTTCCACTGTCATTACTCCTTAAAAATTTCACCATTGATCCTTCCATCCTTTTTAAACTACTGGCCTGTTTCTAACCTTTCCTTGTTCTACGAGTTTTTGAATGCAGTATTGCTATCCTTCCAGCCATTCATCTGTCTCACCATTCCCTGTTTGAGTTGTTCCAATCTGACCTGCCCATTGAGCCAAGACAACAGAAAGTCACCAGCGAGGTCTTATGTGACTCCACCCAAAGCTCTCTGGCATTCTTTTTTTTAACCTTCATTGGCATCACTGATCATTACATTTTCCTGTTCCATCTCTCCACAGACAACATCCATGACGCTCCTCTCTCATAATTCCACTCCTACCTATCCCAAAGGATGTCATATTTTCTCATACTGCTTCTCCTTCAGCATCTCTTGTATTTCTCCTTCCAGTCATCATCACCTATATGCCATCCCTCAGTCACATCAGCTGGAAGCACAAGTTCATCTGATGCACCATTTCTGCCGCTCCATTAATTTACATGCTGTTGTATTATCTAACTGTCTTTTTGACATTATGTCATAGTTGCATGGTAACTTTCTATAACCCAAAACTGGGAAAATTGAAGCTGTCCTGTTTGGCTCCTGTCAGCACTTGCATGCACTCCATTAACATTTTCAGATGCCTCCAGCTGGCTGAATCCAGCAATTACCCTCTATGTGATCTTGTTCAATCCTGAGCTAGACTTTCAACCCACTTCTGATCGAGATCACCTCCTTCCATTTTCAGACCATCAGCTATTCTTGTCTTTATCTCACCATTACCACTGCTGAAACCCTCAGCCACATCTTTGCTATCTTGCTGATAAATGTCTCTAATGCTCACCTTACTGAGTTCCACACCAACAACCCCAGAACAATACAGCTTATCCAAAATCATATGGCTTGATTTCCCCTCTCTCCTCCTGCCCCTCCTGCCCCTCTCCCGAAAACCACAGGCTCCTTCTTCCTCAGCCAAAATCCTCATCTTTCTTGACAAATTGCTCCACAGCCTCACATTATTCCACTTAGCAAAACTTCTGCAGCCATATGACCCATATATGTTTTTCAGATTCTGGATTACTGCTCATCCCCTACTCCACCATGTGAAGCCAGATTTTCAGCCAATACACCCCTGCTGTCTGGAATTTTTCTCCAACAGTACTTTGCTTTGATCTTTCCTCTCTCTGATTTTAAAAACATCCTGAAAACTAATTTCTTTGACCATGCCTTTGGCCTTCCCGAATTTCATTCACTTCTGCTCGGTGTTGACCTTCTAGTGCTCCGAGAAGTCCTTTAATGTGAGCAGTGCTACATAACTAAGTTTTTTTTTCTGTTAATGTTACTGCATCTGATGCTCTAATATTACTGTACATAGTCATCAAACCAGAGTTTCATGATCTTATTAATTTAATTAACATTAATTCAATTCTCTCAATTTTGTGCTGAATATTTCCTCCAAGACAGTCTCCTCATGTTCAATTGTTTATACAAAGCTAGTAATTCTCTCTGGATGATGTTTTTAAACAAAGCTGGTGATAATTCTTCAACTTGAAAGGAAATGAATTAAATGCAGAAAAGTATCTTCTCTTTAAAGTCATCCATTGTCAGCACCAAGTATTCCAAAATCGAGCTAGCATAGACAACTTCAGCATTCGTTTCCCTCCACAATGTCCCAGTGATATGCCATATTCTCAGCTGTACCAGCAAGACACTTCCATTTCGCACACTAGCCATCCATATGATCTCTAATTGAGATTACCAAGCTAATGTTAGGAATATAGGAATAGGAGTAGGACATTCAGCCCCTCGAGCCTGTTGCAGCATTCAATTAGATCGCGGCTAATCTGTATCTACCTGCTCGGTTCCACATCCCTTAATCCCCTTTCCTAACAAAAATCTTATCAATCTCGGTTTTGAAATTTTCAATTGACCCCAGCCTCAACAGCCTCTGGGGGGAGTGTGTTTCAAATTTCCACTACCCTTGAACTGCTCAGCTCTAATTTGAGATTATATCGCCTTGTTCTGGACTCCCCAACTAGAGGAAATAGTTTCTGCCTACCTTATCAAATCCTTTCATCATCTTAAATATCTCAATTAGATGACCCTTTAATCATCTATACTCAAATGGAATGCAAGCCTAGTCTATGCAACCTGTCCTCTTGACACAGGAACATAGGAAATAGGAGCAGGACTAGGCCATTTGGCCCCTTGAGCCTGCTCCGCCATTCAACTAGATCATGGCTGATCTTCTACCTCAAAGCCATTTTCTCGCATTACCTCCATATCCCTTGATATCTTTAATATCTAGAAATCTATCAATCTCTGTCTTGAACATAATGACTGAAAATCCACAGCCCTCTGGGGTAGAGAATTCCACAGATTCACCACCCTCTGAATGAAGAAATTCATCCTCATCTCAAAAAGTTGGTATGCAGGTACAGCAAGTAATAAAGAAGGCTAATGCAATGCAATCCTTTATCACAAGAGGAATTGAAAAGTAAGGATGTGATGTTTCAGTTGTACAGGGCATTGGTGAGACCACATCTCGAGTACTGTGTGCAGTTTTGATCTCCTTATTTAAGGAAGGATATGAATGCGTTGGAGGTGGTTCAGAGGAGGTTTACTAGATTGATACCTGGAATGAGTGGGTTGTCTTATGAGGAAAGGTTGGGCAGTCTGGGCTTGTTTTCACTGAGGTTTATAAGAGTGAGGGGAGATTTGATTGAAGTATATAAGATTCTGAACAGTATTGACAAGGTGGATGTGGAAAGGATGTTTCCTCTTGTGGGTGAGTCCAGAGCTAGGGGGCACTGTTTTAAAATTAGGGATCACCCTTTCAGAACAGAGATAAGGAGAAATGTTTTCTCTTGGAGGGTTGTGTGACTTTGGAATTCTCTGCCTTAGAAGGTGGTGGAGGTGGGATCATTGAATATTTTTAAGGCGGAGGTTGATAGATTCTTGTTAGGCAAGGGAATCAAAGATTATCGGAGGTAGATGGGGGTGTCTAATTAGAGACAGAAACAGATCAGCTATGATCTTATTCAATGGCGGAGCAGGCTCGACAGGTTGAATGGCCTACTTCTGCTCCTAATTCGTATGGTCATATGGTCCTAAATGGCCTAACTCTTATTCTGAGTCTGTGTCGCCTGGTTCTAGACCCCCCCAGCCAGAAGAAACATCCTTCCTGTATCAACCTTGTTGAGCCCTGTAAGAAATTTATACGCTTCAATGAGATCACCTCTCATTCTTCTAAACTCTAAAGAATATAGGCCCAGTTCTCGTCATTCTTTCCTCATAGGACACTCCCGCCATCCCAGGAATCAGTCTGGTGAACCTTCGTTGCTATCCCTCTGTGGCAGGTATATCCTTCTTTAGGTAAGGAGACCAAAACTGTACACAATACTCTAGGTGCAGTCTCATCAAGGCTCTGTACAATTTCAGCAAGACTTCTTTACTCCTGTAATCAAATCTTAACCTTAACCCTTTTAGCTTGGTATCATTCTGGTGAATCAGCACTGCACACCCTCCATGGCCATATCCTTACTGAGGTGCAGTGCCAAGAACTGAATGCAGTACTCCAGGCGGGATCTATCCAGAGGTTTATATAACAATAACATAACATCCACCCCTTTGTATTCCAGCCCCATTGAGATAAAGGCCAACATTCCATTACCCTTTATAATTAATTTTTGTACTTGTCCACTAGCTTTTAAGAGTTATTTTTCTGTTTTGGGCTTCTGTCTGGCAAAAAGGGTCAAGACTGTTCAAACTCATTCATATTGAATCCTTACAGCCAACAGAGAAAGGAAATCTTCACTTCATCCATTTGGATTGGGCTCAAATCCTAAGGCCCAGAGGTGAAAGTGGTGTGCACTAAATCACTGCACTACCCACTCCCCAGCAAGCATTTTAGCATTTGACTGAGCAAAACTGAACTGATAAATTTAGCCTGAGCTGAATATGTACAGAAAAGGAGAATATGACATGCAATATCACAAGATGAGAATGGCCATTTGCTATTGTAAAACAAATTGCAGATGCATGAGTTATTTTATTTGGAAATGTGGCTTTAGACGAAACTCTTGATATGAAAATTGCTCAACTGAGTAGTTAGATTGTCTAAAATTTGGCAAACAATTTGGCACCATTTTGCAAGAAAGCTTTTTTTTCCTCAATTATTTAAATTGCAGAAAACATCTGAGATTAGCCTCGAGTTAATTGAGAGTATTTGATTTAAACGTTAGGACAGTTCTGGTCTTCAGCTGTGACAGCTGGCTCTGGTCACAGCAGTAAAGATAAAATATAGGGTAATAACACTTAAATATAAGCACTTGAGAAATGTTTCGCAGGGATCATTAAACATGAATAGCAAACACTATTTTCCAGAAAGCAAGGTTAGAATACGATAGAAACACAAAGGTCTGCAGCACAGCAGGTGGTCATTTAGTCTATCTGGGGGAAGATTTGCATCTTCACCACCTGGGTGGTAATTCGATTGGCTCTATATAAAGGACAAGCAAATACCAGATTACTGCCCAGATGCTGCAAATGGAGATCTACCCCATTTTATGTCTGTGCTGGCTCTTTGCTAGAGCAATCCAAAATGAATCCCATTGCCCCACACACTGCCCACAGCCCAGTATCTTACTCTGCTTCAAATATTTATCTATCAAACTCACCAAAACCATATGGCATGGAAAGCTGGAAGGTAAAAGCAGGAAACTGATCTGTAAATGTGCATGCAGATCTTTTTCTCTAAGTGACTGGAGATCCTAGCGATAATGTTTCCCTAACTGGGAAGTGAGAGCTATTGCCTTACATAGAATATACAGCACAGAAACAAGCCATTCAGCCCAACTAGACAATGCTGGTGTTTATATTCCACATGAATCTCCTCCATTTCATCTGTCTCATCTCTGCCTTTCAGCATTTTCTATTCTCTTTTCTCTCATATTGTCAATTTCATACATGTATCACTTGCTGAATAATAATGAGCATTGGTTAGGGGAAAAAAAGTAAGCCACTGAATGACATCAGCCTATGATTGTATAATCATTAGTTTGTCTCTGTCTTTCCAGCTGACATTTTAAACCACAAGGAGAATAGTATACACTCCTCGGTTACTGTACGTCAGCCTAAATGCAGCATGTTATGGGTTTTTTGAAGCATGACTGACAATAATATCATCTGATATCAGTAAGCTGCATTGGCCCACTTGTACCTGCCGCTTCTAACACAATTAAGTGCATAGTTTTCTGCAAAATGAATTAGGTGAGAGGAGGAAATCTACTCATCTATCACACGTTGCTGTCAAAGCTGCACCACTGCACTTTCAAAGATTGAAAGTTCAGGATTAAACCATTGCTTTATTTTCCAAACATTGTCACAGAGACTTTGCTGTTTCTGCAGCTGGAATTATTCGATTGCCTGGGAACAGTGAATACAGGAAAATCATGTGGGAAGGAGAACATGCCCACAATGGAGCGTATTTGACCTTCGGTCTATTTAAATGAATGAATGGAAAATTGGGCAATTTTCATTAGTGGTGTGGCTTCCTTCCCTCTCGATTTTCTTGCATTCACTTTGTCCAGGCATTCAACTGGGATGCAGGAACAGGCAATCCAAATCAGAGAGCTTGAGAGTGTTTCAAATTTTTATAGCGGCGATCACTCATTTATTACTCCATCCCTCGTTCAATCACAGAACTAAGAAATTTTGCCATGATCAGAGATTGGTAGCCGAGGTAAATAATTTGTAATGTGGAGTATATCTACTAGAATAATAAAGCCTCATATACCCATCACATTTGAATAACTCTTCTTGCTTCAGTACTTTTTAAAATACAAAAGCTTATTATTCAGCCACAGAGAATTTTCAAAGAGATTTCATTAAGTCTTGCTATAAGGGTTACACAAAGCCTACTCACAGACCACCTTAATTATCTGTTTGTTGAGCAGCTAAGTGTGCTGTGTAGAAAATATCTGGGAAACGAGCTATTGTCTGTTAATTGGCTGAATGATAGAGGCTAGCAACCTGATTTATTTTCAAACAACATCTTATGAGAAACTCCAGAACATGAGGTTATCTGCAGTCAGGTACCAAGCAATGTTAACAATATTAGGGTTAGCAGTTTGCCTCATTATATATGAGATCTCATATTCACATTTAGAATCTTGTTGTTTAAAGATCTAGGAAGGTCACATACTTGAATGCAAAGCAAAATATTGCTTATTTTATGATCAAGATCTGCAATTCACTGTTTGAGACCATGATGCAAAGACCATGAAACTAAAACAAACATTTGTACAAAACCTTCATTTACATTTCAGTGAAATCAAGCATTCAGCCTGGCTATCAAATCTCAACTAAGATCCCAACTATTGTCATTTACCTCCTGGTGGTTGACCGAGATATTATTAAGCCTGCGAAAATATGTATGTCAGGAGAAAGTATTTCCCAGTCTATTGTGTTTTCTTTTTTCTAGACTTTTAATGAATTTGAGATTGAACAACACCAGGAATGTGCTTATGATCATCTAGAAGCGTTTGATGGAGAAACGGATAAATTTGCAATCCTGGGACGATTTTGTGGCAGCATCATTCCAGCTCCTGTCATCTCCACTGGAAACAAAATGTTTATCAGATTTGTTTCAGATGCATCTGTACAAAGGAAAGGTTTCCAGGCTACCCACTCCACTGGTAAGTTTAGTGAGATGCTGAAACTTTAGGACATCTCATTTAGAAGGCCATCTTTCAGGGACATACTAGGGAAAGATGAGAGCTGCTTTTATCAATAAAAGAAAAACCTTTACAAATATCCAAGATATACCATAGGTCGAGTGAGCAATAATAATTTGGCAAATCACAGGGACGGCTGTCTCTTTGATTTCTGCAATCTACATGGCTTTTGTTTTCCATACTGTGCATAGCCATTATTAAGCGTTGTTGGGTTTATTATCTCTGTTAAAATCATGATGCTCTTGCTACCGCATCTGGGTTTTTGGAATTCACTTTTTAAACAACTATGTTTACGCATTTAATGTCACACATTTTTGTTTTAAAAGTCTGTACTGTTTTGATTCATAAAATAAACACAGCTGCATTATGTTTAATATGGTGAATGGATTTGCAGTCCACATCACAAATGTTATACCTAACATTTTCCCAATGCTGGCCACATTGTTATTTGCAAGCAATGGTAAATGATCTGAGTGTACTATATCTCATAATATTTAATGGTGATATATCTATTACACATTAAAATTGCTGAGTGGGTTGTAACATTCCATTTCACAATGAATGGAAAAGCTATGTCAGTTTCTACACTGGGATTTTTCTGCTGTAATAGTGTCCGCAGTTATCGGCTGCACCTGTTATGTCTATAGGCGGCATTAAAATAAAAACAGAAAATCCTGGGCTGGATTTTTAGCCCTCAATGGGACCGGGAATGGAGTGGGGTAAGCACAGAATTTTGCGCCACCAGCCTGCATGCCAGTTCCCCGGCTCCATCCTGCTCCTGGGCCATTGTCCCCAAGGCGAGATTGCAGGCAGTGGGGTGGGGGGTAGCGGTTAGCCAATTGTGATTGAAGACTTATTGAAGGAGGCCGACTGGGATTTTTCAGTCAGCCTCCAGGTTCCTGGAGACGGCAGGAGAGAGTTTAGCTGCCTGGAGGTGGTCTCCAGGCAGACCAGGGGACCAGCACTCCAGGCAGGCTTAGAGTCCCTCCCTGCCTGCCTTATTAGTAAACTTTATCATGAAAGGGCCTTCCATTGTATAAATGCTGTGAAAGGCAATTTGTTGCCTTCATGTCTGTCTCTTAAATTTGTAAGTTTATCAGAATTTGTGGGAAATCAATTAAAAATACAAATCACCACGCAACTCACAGCATTTGTTTCCAAACAATTTGCTTTCAATTTCTAGGACATTCTAGGGCCAGATGAAATGTGCCCTAGAAAACATAGAAAAAATAGGAGCAGGAGTAGGCCATTCGGCCCTTCGAGCCTGCACCGCCATTCAATACAATCATGGCTGATCATCCAAACTCAGTACCTTGCTCCCGCTTTCTCCCCGTATCCCTTGTTCCCTTTAGCCCTAAGAACTATATATAACTCTTTCTTGAATATATTTAATGATTTGGCCTCAACTGCTTTCTGTGGTCGAGAATTCCACTGGTTCAACACTCTGGGTGAAGAAATCTGTCCTAAATGGCTTATCCCTTATCCTTAGACTGTGACCCCTGGTCCTGGACTCCCTTGCCATCGGGAACATCTTTCCTGCATCTAGTCTGTCCAGTCTTGTTAGAATTTTGTATGTTTCTATGAGATCCCCTCTCACTCTTCCAAACTCTAGTGAATACAAGCCTAATCGACCCAATCTCTCTTCATACGTCAGTCCTGCCATCCCAGGGATCAGTCTGGTGAACCTTTGCTGCACTCCATCCATATTAAGAACAGCCTTCCTCAGATAAGGAGACTAAAACTGCACACAATACTCCAGATGTGGTCTCAACAAGGCCTTGTATAATTGCAGTAAGACATCCTTGCTCTTGTACTCGAATCCTCTCACTATGAAGGCCAACATACATTCGTCTTCTTAACTGCCTGTTGCACCTGCATGCTCACTTTCAGCGACTGGTGCACCCAGGTCTTGCTGCACCTTCCCCTTTCCCAATCTATCGCCATTCAGATAATAAATCTGCCTTTCTGTTTTTGCCACCAAAGTGGATAACCTCACATTTATCCACATTATGCTGCATCTGCCATATATTTGCCCACTCACTCAACCTGTCCAAATCACACTCGAGCTTCTCTGCATCCTCCTCACAGCTCACACTCCCACCCAGTTTTGTGTCATCTGCAAACTTGGATATATTACATTTAATTCCCTCATCTATATCATTAATATATATTGTGAATAGCTGGGGTCCTAGCACTGATCCCTGCAGTACCCCACTAGTCACTGCCTGCCACTCGGAAAAAGACCCGTTTATTCCTATTCTTGGTTTCCTGTCTGCCAGCCAGTTCTCTATCCATGTCAGTACCTTACCCCCAATTCCATGTGCTTTAATTTTGCATGCTAATCTCTTATGTGGGACCTTATCAAAAGCCTTCTGAAAGTCCAAATACACCATATCCACTGGTTCTCCCTTATCTATTCTACTAGTTACATTCTCAAAAAATTCCAGTAGATTTGTCAAGCATGATTTCCCTTTCGTAAATCCATGTTGACTTTGTCCGATCCTGTCATTGTTTTCCAAGTGCTCTGCTATTACATCTTTTATAATGGACTCTAGCATTTTCCCCACTACTGATGTCAGGCTAACAATTCTATAGTTCCCTGTTTTCTCTCTACCTCCTTTTTTAAATAGTGGGGTTACATTAGCAACCCTCCAATCCATTGGAACTGTTCCAGAGTCTATAGAATTTTGAAAAATGACCAGCAATGCATCTACTATTTCTAGGGCTACTTCCTTAAGTACTCTGGGATGTAGATGATCAGACCCTGGGAATTTATCAGCCTTCAGTCCCATCAATCTCCCTAACACCATTTCCCTACTAATACTGATTTCATACAATTCCTTCTTCTCACTAGACCCTATGTTCCCCAACATTTCTGGGAGGTAATTTGTGTCCTCCTTTGTGAAGACAGAATGAAAGTATGTTTAGTTTAGTTTAGAGATACAGCACTGAAACAGGCCCTTCGGCCCACCGAGTCTGTGCCGACCATCAACCACCCATTTATACTAATCCTACACTAATTCCATATCCCTACCACATCCCCACCTGTTCCTATATTTCCCTACCACCTACCTATACTAGGGGCAATTTATAATGGCCAATTTACCTACCAACCTGCAAGTCTTTTGGCTTTGTTTATATATATATATATTTATATTTATATATAAATACAATTACATTTGTATTTAATTGGTCTGCCATTTCTTTGTTCCCCATTATAAATTCCCCCGTTTCTGACTGTAAGGGACCCACATTTGTCTTCACTAATCTTTTTCTCTTCACTTATCTATAGAACACAGTCAGTTTTTATGTTCCCTGCAAGCTTACTCGCATACTCTATTTTCCCCTTCTTAATCAATCCCGTTGTCCTCCTTTGCTGAATTCTAAACTGCTCCCAATCCTCAGGTTTGCTGCTTGTTCTGGCCATTTTATATTTCTCCTCCTTGGATCTAATACTATCCCCAATTTCTTTTGTAATCCACGGTTGAGTCACCCTTCCTGTTTTATTTTTGTGCCAGACAGGAATGAACAATCGTTGTAATTCATCCACGTGCTCTTTGAATGCTAGCCATTGCCTATTCACTGTCAACCCTTTAAGTAATGTTCCCCAATCTATCATAGCCAACTCATGCCTCATGCCTTCATAGTTTCCTTTATTTAGATTCAGGACCCCAGTCTTGGAATTAACTCTCTCACTCTCCATCTTAATAAAGAATTCTATCATGTTAAAAGAAGCAAGAGAGGAAATAGCCGAAGGTCTGACCATCATTTTCCAAGTCCTCACTGGATACAGGTGTGGTACCGAAGGATTGGAGAACTGCTAATGTTGTACCTTTGTTTAAAAAAGGAGCGAAGGATAGACCGAATAATTACAGGCCAATCAGTTTAACCTCAGTAGTGGGCAAATTATTGGACTCTATTCTGAGAGACAGGATAAACAGTCACTTAGAAAGGTACAGGTCAATCAAGGACAGTCAGCATGGATTTGTTAAGGGAAGATCTTGTTTGACCAACTTGATCGAATTTTGTGAAGAAGTAACAAGGACGATAGATGAGGGTAGTGCAGTTGATGTGGTCTACATGGATTTTAGCAAGGCTTTTGACAAGGTTGCACATGGCAGACTGGTTAAAAAAAAAAATCCCATGGGATCCAGGGAAATGCAGCAAGGTGGATGCAAAATTGGCTCAGTGGCGGGAAACAAAGCATCTCTGATGATCTGCTCTTATGATGCTACCTTCCATGACAGCACTTCTGATATGTCTTCCTTTTTCCTCAACCGAGGATTCCCCCCCCTCCCCCCCCCACTGCTGTTGACAGGGCCCTCAACCGTGTCTGGCCCATTTCCCGCACCTCTACCCTCACCCCTTCCCCTCCCTCCCAGAACCGTGACAGGTTCCCCTTGTCCTCACTTTCCACCCCATCAGCCTCCATATCCAAAGGATCATCCTCCGCCATTTCCACCACCTCCAGCGTGATGCCAGTACCAAACGCATCTTCCCCTCCCTTCCCCTGTCAGCATTCCGAAGGGATCGTTCCCTCCACAACACCCTGGTCCACTCCTCCATTACCCCCACCACCTCGTCCCCTTCCCATGGCACCTTCCCCTGCAATCACAGGAGGTGTAATACCTGCCCATTTACCTCCTCTCTCCTCACTATCCCAGGCCCCAAACACTCCTTTCAGTTGAAGCAGCGAATTACTTGTACTTCTTTCAATGTGGTATACTGTATTCGCTGCTCACAATATGGTCTCCTCTACATTGGGGAGACCAAATACAGACTGGGTGACCGCTTTACGGAACACCTCCGCTCAGTCCGCAAGCAGGACCCCGAGCTTCCGGTTGCTTGCCATTTCAACACTCCCCCCTGCTCTCATGCTCACATCTCTGTCCTGGGATTGCTGCAGTATTCCAGTGAACATCAACGCAAGCTCGAGGAACAGCATCTCATATACCGATTAGGCACACTACAGCCTGCCGGACTGAACATTGAGTTCAATAATTTCAGAGCATGATGGGCCCCCCATTTTACTTTTATTTTTAGTTATTTTTTCTTTTTTTACATTTTTTACTTTTTTGTATGTTTATTTCATAGTTTGTTCTGTTTGCTTATCCACTGTTTTTTTCATGTTTGTATTTGCTGCTGTTCAATTTTCAGTCCGTTAACACCCCATCTGTACTAATGCTTTGTCTTTCAACACACCATTAACATATTGTTTGCCTTTGCTCCATGACCTTCTGGTCAGCTAATCTGTGCCTTGTCCAATCTACACCTTCTCCTTTGTAATCTCTTGCCCCAGCCCCGCTTTACTTGCTTATAACCTTTGACATTTCTAATATTTGCCAGTTCTGAAGAAGGGGCACTGACTCGAAACGTTAACTCTGCTTCTCTCTCCACAGATGCTGCCAGACCTGCTGAGTATTTGCAGCATTTCTTGTTTTTATTTCAGATTTCCAGCATCCACAGTATTTTGCTTTTATTAACAATTGTTGACTGGTGTTTTAGCGACTGGAGGGCTGTTTCCAGCGGCATTCCACAGGGCTCAGTACAGCATGCCCTGCTTTTTGTGGTATAAACGATTTGGATGTAAATGTAAGGGGCATGATCAAGAAGTTTTCAGATGACACAAAGGTTGGCCGTGTGGTAGATAGAGAGGAGGATAGCTGTAGGCTGCAGGAAGATATTGATGGTCTGGTCAGATGGGAAGAAAAGTGGCAAATGGAATTCAACCCAGAGAACAGTGAGGTGATGCATTTGGGGAGGTCAAAGAAGGCAAAGGAACACACGATTAATGGGAAAATACTGAGAAGTGTCGAGGAAGTGCGGGACCTGGGAGTGAATGTCCACAGATCCCTGAAGGTAGCAGGACAGGTCGATAAGGTGGTTTTGAAGGCATATGGAATCCTTTCCTTTATCAGCCAAGGTATAGAATATAAGAGCAGAGAGATTATGCTGGAACTGTATAACTCATTGGTTAGGTCACAACTTGTGTACTGTGTGCAGTCCTGGTCACCTCATTACAGAAAGGATGTAATTGCACTAGAGATGGTGCAGAGGAAATTTATGAGGATGTTGACAGGACTGGAAAAATGCAGCTATGAGGAAAGACTGGATAGGCTGGGGCTGTTCTCCTTGGAACAGAGAAGGCTGAGGGGAGATCTGATTGAAATGTACAAAATTTTTAGGGGGCCTGGATAGAGTGGAGGTGAAGGGTCTATTCACCGTCACAGAGAGATCAGTGACAATGGGGCATAGATTTAAAGTGATTGGTTGAAAAATTAGAGGGGTGATGAAGAAAATCTTTTTCACCCAGAGGGTGGTGAGGGTCTGGAACTCACTGCCTGAAAGGGTAGTTGAGGCAGAAACCTTCAACTCATTCAAAACTCTGGATATGCACCTGAAATGCTGCAATCTGCAGGGCTATGGACCAAATACTGGTAGATGGGGTTAGAATAGGTGGATCGTTTTTCGGCCGGCACAGACAGAATGGGCCAAATGGCCTTGTTCTGCGTCTTAACCTTTCTGTGATTCTATGACACCGGTAGGTATCACTGTAACAAAAAGGAGGCCACGTATTTGTTTCCAAAATTAGGGGGGACTACTTTGTGCAGTCTTTCATTCCCAGCCTCAGGAGCAAAGCAGTGATGGGTTGCAAATATAACCCTCAGGACTTTTTTGTTTCCCGAAATACAGCTGTCACCCCACCAGTAGCTGTTCCTTTAACTGTCAATGCCTCAATCTGGAATTCCCTTCCCCTTCTCCTTAAGACCCTCTTTAAAACCATGCTCTTTGACCAAACCTTTGGCCATCCCTCCTAATTATTAACAGGTGAGATTTTAACTTTCTCAAAACCCTTCCACTTACACAGATTTAGAATCAGGCCCAATATCTCCTTTGGTTTGTGACCGTTTTTTCCTTGCACCCCTTTAAATTATCTTGTGGCATTTTTTCTACATTAAAGGTACTGTACAGAAATGGGAATGGTTGTTGTGGATGTGGGCTCAGGTAGGGTTATTTTTCCACCCCCATTGGTGGAAACTCTCTTAACTTAAATAGAATTGAAAGTCAGTGTACCAATACTTAACACACATTTTTCACGGTCCACCACTGTGTGGTGTTACAGTGCCACCTTGTGGCAAACATAAATTTTAACTGTCAGTGGCGTTGGACTTAGTCACATGCTGTAACAGTAATTTAGGATTGCCAAGCTGCAATCGCAAAAACAAATATGTTCAGGATATTTCACAAAAAAAGATTCCAAGTAAAACATATACACTTGTATATACTTATTTTTGTTTGATCTCTCATATAGCAACATGTTATGTTTGTAGTGCTGGCACTGTTTAAGTAAAAAATTGCAAATATGCTGTTGTGACATGTTTCACCATGAAGTGATGGGATAAGGTTCACATCCACAGGCAAGTTTCAAAACTAGCTGTTTGCAGTCTTAGCATGCCATCAGGAAATAAGCAGAGCAGAGACCAATGGTGCAAAATCCAAATAACAGCGGATGCTGGAAATCTGAAATAAAACCAGAAAATGCTAGAAATATCCAGCATATCAGGCAGTTCTGATGAACGGTCATCAACCTGAAACGTTGGCATGAGTGAAGTCCCGACGTCGGGACGAAATGCATGTTCCGAGCCGGTGCAGGCGGGCAGTGGGTCCGTGGAGCTTATTTTACCAGTGACGGCCAATTAAGAGGCCACCACCGGGACTGCTGTCCAGTTAAGTATGGAGACCTGCTTCTCTGAGCTGCAGGCCTGATCAGAGGGCCGGTAACTCTACAGCCTCGGCAGCGACACCAGAAGAGGTGGCTGCTGCTAAGTCTCCAAGGCTCCTCCATATTGAGACACCCTTGCAGCAAGTGGAAACTTTTATTTCTGAGCCGGGGCCAGGCAGGCAGGTCCCAGCAATTGGAAGGGTGCGCCCATCAGTGGCGGCTTCGGGGCCGCGGGCACAGCCTTTGTCGCTGGTGGGCCCCTCCATAAGCCATCGAGCCTCCAGAAAGGAAGACCCCCTGGGAGGCTGCATCGATGAAGGGGAGCCATTCCAACGCTGGTAAAATGCTGGCTGGTCATAAAATGGCAGTTAATAGGCCGATCAATTGGCTGCCCGCCTCCGGTCGGCAGACGGCCGAGTCACTGCTGTTCTGGACATATTTCCTGGTGTCAGGCTTCCCTCCCGACGCCTTCCGCCACAATTTTACCACCCTCCCGCCTAAAAGCCCATCTCAAAGGGCTCGTAAAATTCTGGTGTTTAACTCTGTTTCTTTCTCCACAGATGCTTCCTGACCTACTGAGCATTTTCAGCATTTTCAGTTTTTTATTAGAGACTAATGGTGCTTTTTCAGGATTTTGAATGCTGAAGGGGTGTCGTTGACGACAGAAAAGTGGTACTCTTGCCATTGACAATGCTGTTTAATGTAAAGGAGGACATCTCTGGACCCCCAATGATATCATAGACACAGGTCTCATAGGCTGCGATATGCCCCCACTTGCATGTAATTGGGTGCTGCTGAATTTTTATTGTTCATGAGTAACAGGTTTTGAGGTTTTGATATCTCTTGATTTGGAGCAGCTACAAAAGAAAGGCAAATAAGGAAGGGTGTTGCTCAGGAGCCATAGGTCAACTTTTGAACTTCAGCAGCATGCTGGCATTGTAAAATGCATTTACTTTTTGTAATATTTAGTGTACCATTGAGTCATGGCACTAAACTGAAGCTAGCTCCATGGCAGATCATATTAAAGTAAATGTGTTGGGGTTATAATTGATCATCATTTTTAAATTTAACCTTTAATGAGGATTTCAAGATGGCAGATGAAATCCTATATCAAGATGCTTCAGTAAAGAAATGGGAGGTGTTACGACACCCTCTACTGTTCCAATTGCTGTAAAAGAAAATCTGATACAGCATTATCATCAAATCCAATTTTCATCTAATACTAATTTTATGCCTCAATATGAAATAGATTGCTTCCTATCTAGATGCAGAGTACAGAATGTGACTGTATCCTACCACACTTAGCTCATGCCTGTGGTGTTCATGCGATGCTCATCCTCCTCAGCCACTTACTAAATAACCTTTCTAGAAGGTTGTTCCTCAATGGTTCAAGAATTCAATCGCTAAACAAATAAGGACCATCCCAGGTTTGATCCCTAGTCTCTATTAATGTAACTATTCACAGCTTGATGGTGGTAAAAGTGGGTGAAGGTTGGAGTATTGTTAGTCTTAGCTTCTTTGGATTTGGAGGGGAGAATTAGCTGGAACTCCTGCTTCCAAATGATGTCTAGGGCTTCTTCTGGAAGTGTACATATGTGGAAGTCAGATGAAGACAGGATCACATCGAAAGATAAGAACAGGAGTATGCCATTTGGTCCCTAGAGCCGTTGATCGGTATCTTAACTCCATTTTCCTGCCATGGTGGCATAACCCTTAATACCCTTGCCTAACAAAAATTGATCAATCTCAGTTTTCAAATTTTCAATTGATCCACACTCCACAGCTCTTTGAGGGAGAGTGTTTCAGATTTCCACCACTCTTTGTGTGAAGAAGTGTTTCCTGACATCACCCTGAACTTCCTAGGTCTAATTTTAAGGTATGTACCCTTGTTCTCAAACTGCACCCTCCTAACAGAGGAAATAGGCTAGATAGAAATGATCAAACCCTTTAATCACCTTAAACATCTCAATTATATCACCCTTTAATGTTCTATATTTAAGGGAATACACACCCAATTTAAGTGACCTGTGTTCATAATTTAGCCCTTTTTAGCCCCAGTATCATTCTGGTGAATCTGTACTGGAACCCCTGCAAGGCTAATATAGCCTTCCTCATATGTGGTGCCCAGAACTGAATGGAGTACTCCAGTCTGCACTAAATATTCTGCATATCATTGTTGTTGCAGACCTACACTTGAGTAATGGCTATCTGGGTGAAGTATCAAGAGGGTAATTGGTGCCTATGGAACTGTGACCCATGACAGCAAGGAGTCAGCACCTTCAGGAAGAGCTTATGTTATCATTGGAGGAACTGTTACCTTTAGAAGAACAGCCGAATAGTGTCCCTTCTGGCAGCATGCAGCATCTCGAATGCTACTAGTGCCATCTCATTTACTTTGTTACTAGCTAGCATCAATAATAAAGTGAAGAAATTCTGAAGACAGAATAACAAAAGACATGGTTGCTTTACACAAATCTGATATTTTGATGGAATCTATTCAGAAATTACAGTGGACAAAAATAACAGCAGCTTATGGTTTCTTTGCTTTTCAAGGGCATTAAATTTATTTGGAGAGCTTCCAAAGCAATATATGGATTATTATGAAATCTCAGGATTTGCAATCATAATCCATTACCATAAGAGTTTTCAAAATAACATACACTTATAGGGCAATTACATTACAGAGTTTGCATTAAGACAAATGGTGTGGTGTAATTCGGGCACAAGGTCACTCAAAGGGCACTTAGGCAAAAGCCATGAGAACAGCTGTGTACTCTCCACAACCTCTGAAGTATGACCACAGCCCAGAGCAAAACCACATTTTAAAAAGTAACAGATTGTTCATTGAAACACCTGGGAGCTTTTTCTAAACTTAGCTTGAACTCTCTTAATGTTAGCAGAAAGAAAGTTAAACCAGCACGGCAGTGTTGATAAGCAGAGCTCTCCATGTGTTTAAGTATACTGGTACAAAGCTCCACTGTCCATGGACAGAGAGTAACTGGGCAGCCAGCAGTATAACTTTGGTCTGTCCGTCCTTCACCACTGTATGTTGATAGCAGTCTGAGACTGGTACCTGCAATTTAACTGGCACCAAAATATACATTTAGTGTGCCAGATAAATCGTTACTTAAGTGCAAAGCATATTCTCAATTTGGTATATTGAAATGGAATATGCTTTCTATTATTACATCAGTTGACATTTTTGAAACAACAAGTATATTTTTTGATCAATCTAGATTCTTTCTGACAGGAAATCTTAGTGTTGGAAATAGACATCCAAAACACAGTTGAGCTTCTCTCTAAATCATGCTGAGACGAAACATCAGCTAACAGCTGCTTTCTATTCTCATACTGCACTTCTGTCTGGCAGGCTTTTACCACTTTAGTCTGTTTTATGTGAGAGTTGCAAATAGAGGCCAGAATTTAGTGCGAATGTTTGGTGGGGGTTAGGGCCAGAGAATAGCGTTGGACGAGTCTGCCCAGAATTCCAACATTGTGACGTTGGTTCTGGATTTAGTCAGCGGTGAGAAAGTACCAAGGCGGCATTGCCACCCCAACACGATGCAAGTGTAATGCGTGCCTTCAGAATCCCGACCATTGAAAGCTGGCGGCACTGACGGGTAGGCAGCCATGACCAGTACAGCATAGGGGAGAGCGGAGGCCATTGTTAGCCTGCAGTGCTGTGCATTCTGCATGGGTGAGCAGGGTCCCAGGTGTCAGTATCAGGTGGGCTGGGTCTCGGGTGGGAGTACTGGGTGGGCGGGGCCTCGGGTGGCAGAACCGGGTGAGCAGGGTCTCGGGTGTTATGCAAAAGTGGGTGCTGGCTGTTGGTTTGTCTCCAGGGGGTGCTGGGTATCGGGTGTTGTGCAAGGGGGGACTTGATTTTGGGTGGTAGTATCGGATCACCATACTGTTGGTTGAGAGTGTTGGCTCTCAGTAAGGGTGGGCACTGAGGGCCATTAGGAGCTCTGTTGGGAGACATGGCAAAGGGAGTGCTGCCAAGGCAGGTTCATCTCTGCAAGGACAGTACTCTGGAGGCCCACTGATCACCTGGCATGGATCTCATAGACCCTGTCTTTTTGGACCTCCGTGATGTAATGCGGCAACTCCAATGGAACAAACGCCAAGAGGCAGCTGTGCCTGCCTGTGAAGCTCCACAATGAGAACAACAGCAGCCGGCCATGCCAAGAAGGGCTGACCTGCGCGAGAGAGTATACCGGACTCGAGTCAGCTACCTCCAAATGCCCGAGAGGCATTGTCAGCCAAGTCCACTGCTCTCCAGGCAGTCTGTCACCGACTTATATGCCTTGCTGCAGGATGAGTTGCAACCTTTGGGATTTGGTGGTTACCCTATGCCCATTTCCTTGAAGTTTACGGTAGCGGGCACTTAACTTTTTGCGTCTGGATCATTCCAGGGATCCACTGAGGACATGTGTGGCGTCTCACAGGCAGCAGCTCACCACTCCATTAAGGAGGTGACTAATACGCTGCTCAAGAGGGCTGGCGACTAAGTGCACTACTGGACCGAGCCTATCAGTCAGGCCGAGAAGGCTATCTGATTTGGGACCATCACTGAATTTCCCTGGGTACAAGGTGTGATAGATTGCACACATGTGGCCATCAAGGCTCCAATGTACCAGCCAACTGCCTTCTTCAACAGGAAGAGCTTCCATTCAATCAACGTTCAACTGGTCTGCGACCCCCGAAAGCATTTCCTGCAGGTGTGTGCCCGCTTCCCAGGAAGCAGCCACGATGCCTACATACTTCAACAGTCCCAGGTGCCTCAGCTTTCAGGCACCCCGCTTGCCTTCAGGGATGGATTCTTGAACAAATCACATGATCTGGCTTTCCATGAGGGTCGCCAACCTCTTAATGGAGGAAACAATGTGCTCACATTAAAGCACTGCAATGCCCTGATGGATAGCCTTATAAGGGAAATTCCCGACCCGAACCTGACACATGTCGTCGGGTCCCGTCGGGGTTGGGTAGCAGGCCTTTCCCCATGTACTGATGTAAAGGCCTGCTACCTGACCCGACCTTGACAGGACCCGATGACATGTGTCGGGTTCGGGGTCGGGTCGGGTCGCACTTCCAGGCCCGGCATTCGGGCTTGGTCGGGTTTCCTTTGCAGACCTTTAGCTCACATACCTGAGATATCACAGCACTCATGGCATGAGTGGACTCCTCTAACGTCCACTCATGGCTGTGCATTGCCTCTGGCATCTCCGCCATATATTGCCTTACCTCTCTGTGCCCTGTGCTGTCGACACCAGAGGCTCGTCATCAGCCTGAGGCTCAGAATGGACCTGGCCACCCACAGTCCTCTAACTGTCGAAGGCCTCGGCTGTCTCAGCCTCAGTCAGCTGCTCGGGTGCATGTGCGGTGCTTTCACCAGCTTGTGACCCTGCTTCAAACTTGTAGTATAAAGGTCATATTAAAAGAGCAAAAAGTTCAAAGTAGATTTGTTCTTATAATTTCATTAATAGGCAGTAATACTAGATATACTACCACAATCAGTATTTTAAAATGTATCCAACACTATTATCTAGTTAACCCTCAGTATGTCCAAAAATTGACTGATTTGAAGACAAAAAAAACCTTGATTGAGCTAATACAATATTAGATTAACTGCATTAATTTTTTGTATTTTTATAAAGGTTCTAATTTTCTGTGATTTTTTTAATTGCAAAAAGTATGTCTTCCTGTTAACAAAACATTCCCATGCCATATTTAATAAACATATTTATAAACTCAACATTCAATTCTTCGGAAACTATTTATCAAGCAATTCAGCACTGGACACCTGAGGACATCAGGAGCATTCAGTGTGAAATAGATAAGTCACTATACCTAATCCTGTGATTCTGTTTTGTGGAAATGTTTAGAGTGCTGGTAGCTGAGGACTAGGTTTATAGCTGATGCTCTGCTATAGATGTGCATAGTATGGTTAGTCTCTAGGGGTGAAAATTGGAACAAATAATAAATTACCTGGCACAAAATTCTTTCCAATTGATTCATTAATCCATTGAATAGGAGATCATTCTACATGTAATAAGGTGCAAAATGCCACATTTAGCATTTTTAATCCATTGAACTGCTAAACTGTGTCTAAAATTTGGTGCTTTTTTAACCTGAATCTGGCAGTCCAAGTGGTCATTTCTTTATAAACAGAAACTGTTGGAAACACTCAAGAGATTAAGCAGCATCTGTGGAGAGAGAAACAGAGTAAGGGGCTGAATTTTTCTGGCCCATTGACGACGGCTGGGAGGTGGGAGGGTCGGCAATATGATGGGGGATGGCTTTGGGAGGGGAGCCCGACATCCTCCCGCCGCCATGGCATATTGACAGTGGCAGGTACCTCAGTGGCTCAGCCACCCACTAGGAGGCAAATTGAGCCATTTAAGGGCCCAGTTAAGCGCCACTTCCGGCCCACGCGGTCACTTTGCCCAGGGCGGGAAGGCCTGCCGCCACATTGGGAGACCACCAGGTAAACCCTGACAACTTGTAGAACTCAGTATACTGGGAGTCCTGTGACAGCTGGTCCCATTGTGTCTACAATATACAACATTTGTGGTAGCTATTTGGAGCTCCCATAGCTGCATTGCAAGGATATCGTTCCAAGCACTTGATTGGAGAAAGTTTGTGGGCAGTCAGCCTAGCTGTGGTGGGTTGGACCATAGATTCCCATTTCTACATGTACATGTCCTTTCGTATACGGATGGGCAGAATATTTGCATTTGCTTTGGTGTCAATTTTTACTCTGAGCTTATGCTTGCCACTCTTCTGCAGACATATAATCCCGATCATGGCAAATGCCTCAGATTGCATGGTAACATTGACATATTGCTCTAAATTGACTATGTGGAATGCTTGCTTGCTACTCGCATGGGTGCATTCTGCATCCGTATCCTCCGAACAATTTGTCTCTCTGCTGAGCTGATATAATTGTTTGGGCTTTTGTCGTGTGTTGGCATACCGTTTGTTGTGCTTGTCATCCTGTCTTGCAGACATTCTGTCTGCGTGTGATCTACCACCATCCCTGTGTGCAGTATCTGAGCTCGGCCTTCTACACAGCCTTGCCGACTGTCTTCGCATGTCACAAACCTTGCACTGGTCCTGGTACACTGGGCAACTGCGAATTAGGTGAACGAGGCCACATTTGTCACAAGGCTTAGCAGACTTCTGAGCCTTGGTTACCATACCAATTGTCATAGCCGCCCCTAATGCTTGTAACTGTTGGCGCCCAGCCATGATGGCTTCAAATTTCCTTCCCTCATTAAGTATTGCATCTATAGTGTACCCTTTCTTCTTTTCTAGCAGGTCTTTTTGAAAGGCCTCCAGTGGGGTAGCTGTGATTACTAATTCTATAATCCGTTCTGACAATTTGCTATCTGCAAAGTCACATTCTTGAGCTTTGTTTCAGCACCTTGCAAAAAAATGGTCAATGGACTCAACTTGCCTTTGCTGTTAGGTCATAAGCTCAAGCTTATGTACTCAGAAATGTACCTTCACCTTGTGTTGCTGCTCCAGGAATGTCCATAGCTTTCTAAGGCCCTTCTAATCCTCAGCTGACAATCCTGATGTATTGATCCATCGCAGGCCCTCATTACCCAGTGCGATCTTAATTTTGATAGCTTGTTTCTGTGAATCGCTTACTTCTTGATTCAGAAATCACAGTTCCATTCGCTATCGAAACAGTTTAAATTTGAGCGCTCTGTCTGACACCTTCTAGTCTATAACCATTGTCTTGATGATCCTTTTTTTGTATAAATATAGGACTTTTTACAGGTTTTCTTTTTCACAGGCTGGTTCATTTATTTTTGTTTAGACAGGTTCATTTTTACAGATCTGCCCCTTTTAAGAGTGAGACACATTGATTTTTTTTTAAACAGAGAGAACAGTTCTTTGTTTGCACAGGCTGGTTCATTTTTTAAAAAACTCTGAGCTTTAAACAGAGTTTTTTTTTCTCTGCAGTCAGCTACAGCTTGCAGTACTGTCAGCTGCCACAACCAGGCTTCCTCACTGTGCTGTGGACCTCCAGCGGTGCCATTGAGTTCTTCCCTCTCATTTTTCCTAGGCCCCACCTATGAAGCAAATAAAGAGGAAACCTAAAGCAGTAATGGCTTCTGCTGTTGCTTTTCAAATTTTTTGACCCACTGTCAGACCAGTTGAAAGCTCCGATCCCCTGGCAATTTGCCTGCTGTACTCACAGAGCTTCAACACCTCCTGGGGTCCTGTCTGTAGCCTAGCTTGCTGCACTGTTGCGGGGTCTCCTGCAAGCTGCTCTCCTGATAAGCAATCTTCTGTTCCTTATTCTTTGTTGGTGTGTGCTTCAGAAAAATCAAATGTTGCCACAATGAAATATTTGGTGGTCTTCAGAAAAAATATATCCCAACATTGTAACCATGTAATATTTGGTGGTCTTCAGAAAAAAAATCCCAAATGTTGCCACCATTTAATATTACTTGTTCCTTTGATATATGAACTATTGTAAGACTCACAGGACTACAAGTAATATCCAAAGAAAATGTGGGTTTTTATTATAACTTAGCTAGAACATATATATATATATATATATACAAACAGTTACTGCACGAGCAACATCTAAACATATCTCACTCGGTTAGACTACACCCACAACTCCCTGGTCATGTTTGATGCGACATCACTTCCTCTGGTGACCTTCACTTACAGCTTCTTAAAGTGGTCTGCTGTTAAGCTCATCCTACTACAATAGCAACCTGGCAATTCAGAGGAAGTAGCTACATACCGGGAGGTTGGAAGTGCTTGAAATTCCAAGGATTTTTAATGTTTACTGGTGACACTGTGAGAGCTGCTGGCCACCTTAGCAATGGACCACTTTGTATTCAGCCCCCATCTCTGCAATAGCTCTCCTGGAGGCGGGTTCTTAATTGGTCTGCTCATGTATGATTATGCCTGATGTCCCACTGCTGCTGCAAACGGGGTGGGGACCTGAAAATTTTCTAAGTCCAGAAGATTCAGGCTGTTAACTTTGTTTCTTTATCCACAGATGCTGGCAGAGCTGTTGAGAATTTCCAGTAATTTCTGTTTTTAGTTTCAGATTTCCAGTATCTGAGTATCTTATTTTTGTATCAATATTCTACTGGTTTTGCTAATTGCTGCTTTGCAGTAACTGGACAAATTGGCCTGAACTTTCCACCTCCTTCCCATTGAGTGAATCTCTAGCAGAATAGGATTTCCACTGGCCCCAACAATACCCCAATGATCCAGCTCTATTTCTGGCCCCAGAGACATTTGTATTTACAAGGATGTTACCAGAATTGAGAGGATGCAACTACCGGGAGTGATTGAGCAGATGGGAATCTTTGCTCTGGAAAAGAGAAGACCAACAGGAGACCTGATAGAGGTCTTTAAAATTGTGAAGGGATTCGATAGATGGATGTGTAGAAACTGACGGAAAAATGTGTGTTGAAAAAAAGCCCTGTATTTATAAAGTGCCTGTCAGGATCGCAGGATGTCCCAAAGTGCTTTACAGCCAATTGAAATACAGTTACTATTATAATGCCAGAAATGTGGCAGCCAATTTGCAAACAGCAATGTGATAATGACCAGATAATTAGTTTTCCTCGTGATTGATGGGATTTTACGGATAAATATTGAGCACAATACTGGGGATAAATTCCCTGCTCGTCTTCAAAATAGTGCCATGGAATCTTTTACATTTACCTGAGAGGGCAGACTGGGCCTCATTTAAAGTCTCATCCAAATGATGGCATCTCAGACAGTGCAGCACTCCCTCGGTACTGCACTGGAGTGCCAGCCTAGAATTTGTACCCAGGTCTCTGGTGTGGGACTTAAACTCATAACCTTT
This sequence comes from Heterodontus francisci, assembly GCF_036365525.1. Classification (NCBI taxonomy): domain Eukaryota; kingdom Metazoa; phylum Chordata; class Chondrichthyes; order Heterodontiformes; family Heterodontidae; genus Heterodontus; species Heterodontus francisci. The sequence continues at coordinate 198,354,214 of NC_090371.1, read as the reverse complement.
TGACTCAGAGACAACAGTGCTTCCCACTGAGCTACTGCAGTAGGAGTTGATGGGTTCAATATAGCGTGTGCATGCCCAAATGTGGTTAGATATTAGATAGTAAATGGTATGGAAAGGGTTAAATCTAGAAAGTTACTTCAAACTGAATTGCAGGAGTAGAAGAAGGGAGCACATGTCAAATTGAGGATAGATATTAAGAAATTCACAAAAACAATATTCAGCACTTGAAATAGATCTTCAGATTGAATAGTGGAGGTTCAATCTCGTTGGCCATTTAAAGAACAATCAGATACCATAATAGTGGGGCATTAAACTCTTTCTGAATGGGTGAACTAAGATGGTCCAGGTGGCCCTTCTTGTCCGTAATTGTGATCTTGAGAAGATATATGCTGCAGTAATAATCTGTTAACACCATTGTGAATTCTTTGTTTTAGAATGCGGGGGGAGACTGAGGGCTGAAACAAAATCTAAGGATCTGTATTCCCATGCTCAGTTTGGAGACAATAACTACCCAGGCCAAGTGGACTGTGAGTGGCAGATTATAGCAGAAAAGGGTTATGGGGTGGAGTTATCATTCCAGACCTTTGAAGTGGAAGTGGAAGCTGACTGTGGCTATGACTTTATTGAACTGTTTGATGGATTTGATAGCACAGCTTCAAGGCTTGGACAATTCTGCGGATCAGGGGTAAGAAACGACAATTTCAATGGCTTAACCAGTAGTTTTATGCTATTTATAACTGTTAATAATTCTATAAAATAGTAATAATAGTGATTATTTTTTCTTGTTGGGGTTAACTAAATTTTCTTAACAATGTCAGATAGAATTACATAGAATTTTACCACACAGAAGTAGGCCATTCGGTCCACAGGTGTATGCCAGTGTTTATGTTCCACATGAGCCTCCTTCCACCTTTCTTCATCTCACCCTTTCATCATATCCTTCTAGCACTCCATGCACTTATCTAGCTTCCCCTTAAATAGTGTAAAATATATTGGCACTGAATTTCTGTGGGGTTTGACCCAATCTTCCATTATAACTTCGGCAGGAGATGGGCGGATCTCTTGGAGAAAGGTGTAATCAACTGTTTTCAAGTGTTTACACTGTCTCAAGAGAAGTTAGGTCAAGGACCTGTCAAAGTTCTTGTAGGAGAACACACAGAAATTCAGGGCCGTTGCTTTCTTCCATAAAATAATTTCTTCTCTATTTACAGAATGGACCTGCCACAAATATATGTTGACATCTACAATTACTTTCCACCAGCATTATAATATATAAGCCTTAATCAGCATTAAAACTATGAACTATGGTACTTACTATGTTTTAAAATGACTTCATTTGAAGAGATGCAACAGAAATACACAGTTACAAATACTGAAATTAAATAGCTGAAGCTGATAGAAAGATTGAACTGCAAATCAAACAATGCAGCAGTGACATTATTGAAACATTTTTGACATAGAGTAATTTGAGGGAATTAACTGCTGGCACCATTTTTTTGCATGATTAATTCTGGGGAACCTCAAACACAACTTAATGTGATGGAATATTTTTGTATTATGTAATATTTATATAACTCAAATATGACAGTAATTTCTTTTCATGGATGTACTTGTAACATCCAGTTTTTTTGAATATATTAATTCTCAGGATATGGATGTTGCTGGTAAGGCCAGCATTAATTGCCAATCCCTAGTTGCCCTGAGACCTCAGCTGTTTACAGTCAATGTTAATGATTTAGACGAAGAGACTGAGAGTAATACATCCAAGTTTGCTGATGATACAAAGCTAGGTAGGAGTCTAAGCTGTGAGGAGGACACAAAATGGCTGCAAAGAGATAAAACCCGGTTTTCTCTGGGTACTCCGGTTTCCTCCCACATGCCAAAGACTTGCAGGTTGATAGGTAAATTGGCCATTATAAATTGCCCCTAGTATAGGTAGGTGGTAGGGAAATATCGGGACAGGTAGGGATGTGGTAGGAATATGGAATTAGTGTAGGATTAGTATAAATGGGTGGTTGATGGTCGGCACAGACTCGGTGGGCCGAAGGGCCTGTTTCAGTGCTGTATCTCTAAACTAAACTAAGATAGGTGAGTGGGCAACAAGTTGGCAGATAGACTATAATGTAGAGAATTGTGAGGTTATTCACTTTGGTAACAACAATAGAAGAGCAGAATATTTTATAAAAGTTTGTAACTTTTCAATGTTGATGATCAGGGAGACTTGGGTGTACATGTACAAGGAACACAGAAAGTTAACATGCAGGTACTGCAATTAGGAAAGCAAATGGCATGTTGGCCTTTATTGCAAGGGGACTGGAGTACAAGGACAAGGAATTCTTGCTTCAGTTGTACAGGGCTTTGATGAAACCACACCTGAAATATTGTGTGCAGTTTTGGTCTACATAGCTAAGGCAGGATATACTTACCTTGCAGACGGTACTGCGAAGGTTCACCAGATTGGTTCCTGGAATGAGAGGATTGTCCTACGATAACAGGCTGAGTAAATTGGACTGATACTGTCTGGAGTTTAGAAGAATGAGAGGTGATCTCATTAAAACATACAAGATTATGAAGGGGCTTAACAGGGTAGACACTGAGAGCTTGTTTCTCCTGGCTGGGGAATCTAGAACACAGGGGGACAGTCTCAGGATAAGGGGTCAATCATTTAGGACTGAGATGAGGAGACGGTTCTTCATTCAGAGGTTCTGAATCTTTAGAATTGTCTGTCCCAGAGGGTTGTGTATGCTGTATTGTTGAGTATATTCAAAGTTGAGATAGACAGATTTTTGGTCTTTCAGGGAATTGAGGGATTATGGGGAGCAGGCAGGAAAATGGATTTGAGGCAGAAGATCAGCCATGATCATATTGAATAGTGGAGCAGGCTCAAGGGGACACATTTCTACTCCTGCTCCTATTTCTTATGTTCTTGATCTCTGCAGCCTTTGATACGGTTGACCACGCCATCCTCCTTCAACACCTCTCCTCTGTTTTCCAATTGAGTGGGACTGCCCTCACCTTGTTCTATTCTTATTTATTCAGTCATAGCGATAGAATTTCCTGCAATGGTTTCTCTTCCTTCCCCCAATACCTTACTGCTGGAATCCCCCAAGAATTTGTCCTTGGCCTTCATCTATTTGCATCTACATGCTGCCCTTAGTGAGATCATCTGAAGACATGGCATCAGGTTTCACATGCATGCTGATGACATCCAGATCTACCTCATCACCACCTCTCTCAAACCCTTCCGCTGCCTCTGCTTGTTGGACATCCAGTTGTGAATTATGCACAACTTCCTCCAATTAAGCATTGGGAATTCAGAAGCCATTGTCTGCAGCTCCTGCAACAAATTCTGTTCCCTCACCACTAATTCCATCCCTCTTCCTAGCCAGTGTATTGGGGTGAACAGGGCTGTTCACAACCTCGGCATCCTATTTGACCCTGAGCCGAATGTCTGAACCCATATCCTCACCATCACAAAGACTACCTACTGCTTACACCCCTGTAACATCATTTGTCTTTGCCAATGCTTCAGCCGATCTGCTTCTGAAACTTTTATCTATGCATTTGTTACCTCCAGACCTGACTACTCCAGACTTGATTATTCCAATGCTCTCCTGACTGGCCTCTCATCTTGCACCCTCCAAAAACTTGAATGCATCCAAAATTCTGCAGTCAGTATGAAAACCTGCACCACGACCCCCAGTATTCAATGATCTACACCTATGCCTCAATTTAAAAAGCCCTTTCTTTGTGTTCAAATCCCTACATAGCCTCACCCCTCCATCGATCTGTAACGTTCTCCATCCCTACAACCTTTCATGAACTTCGTGTTCCTCCAATTCTGGCCTCTTACACATCCCCACGCCCTTTGCCCCATAATTGGCCGCCGTGCTTTCAGCCACACAGGCCCTAAGCTCTGGAATTCCGCTCCTAAACCTCTGTCTCCGCCAGTGTTCCCTCTAATGTCTCTGTGCGTGGCCCATTTGTGCATGTGTGCATCTTAAAGGGATTGCGGCTTATGCATGCCCTGCGTTTTCCCTTCACGCACATTCCTGATTGCTGCTCAGCTGCATATCTACACAGCTTACAGAGAACCTTGGTCTCCACCTCTTTCCTTCTATAAGGTGCTCTTTAAAACCTACCTCTTTAACCAATTTGTAAGTCATTTGTCCTAATGTCTCCTTCTTGTCCCAGTGCCAGTTTTTGCTTGATTATGTTCCTACGAAGTGCCATAAGAGGTGCTGGAGGCACTATATAAATTTAAATTGTTGCCATGTTTACTTATTTGTCTTTTATCAAATAGTTAATATTAATATTAATTTGTTTTCATTATTACAGCCACCTGAAGAAATCTATTCAGTAGGAAATGCCATTTTACTTCATTTCCATACTGATGACACAATTAACAAAAAGGGATTCCATATACGATATACAAGTACAGAGTTCCAGGATGCGCTCCACACCAAAAAGTAACCTGGATCCTCAATACAGTTTCCTTTTCCCTTTTTGCTAACAAAAGCAAAAATAACCTGAACTATTTTATAATGACAGTATAGGGAGGAACAGAAGAAAATAAATTGTTGAGTTGACTGTGTGAAGGTGAAGTATTCCAGTGGAAGATTCAATGAAAACTCAAAGTGCAGGCTATCAGTTAGTCTGGGAATGAAACTGCAGTAACAGGATACTACATTCCTGCAGGATGATTATAAAGCTTTGCGTGCTGTATCGGCTTTTGTCATTAATGGCTGCAGAGTTTCACTCTGGAAATACCCCTCTGCAGACTATTGTTCATCTCAGCCACCTGCAATATCCATAGGAATGAACCTTCCTTCATCAGACCATAACTAGCTTCTCTGAGTATCATTCACAGATTTCTTTTGTCAGACACGAAAAGACAATAAAAGGAGGAAAGAAGTATTCTAGTGTACTGTTGTCTTTTCAACATGTGGTTTAATAATATAAGGGAAAACCATTTACTGCATAATTTATGGGGTTTTGCAAGTTTTTTTTCCCCATTTTTTTAACCGGATGTCTTTACTGGTGACTGTATTATCTGTGAACATGTCTCTCAGTTACAGGACTTCATGCAAATGAGCACTGTAGCAAACTCTGAATTCCTTCAGTACCAAAAACATGTTTAAGAGCATTGAAAATCCTGAAAGCATTTTCTATATTTTGCTATTGGAATGTTCCAGGATAGTTTTTTTTTATATATATATATGTTCGTAGTTTGCACTTAGAATGATAACATGGGGCCTGCTTTCAGGCTGTAGCTATTGTGTGTGTCTCTGGATTGTATTATGTAAATCATCTGAAGTTGTAAGCATATGAATTATGTGTGTATGAAAACTAAATTAATAGATAACCAGATAAATATAGTGTTTCTACAATAAAGTGGGCAAAAGAGTCACAGAATTGTAAATAGATAATTTGCTCACTACAATTCCTTAACAGTACCCTTACAGCTATCCATGTGCTGAAAAATCTATAATTAAACTGGTGATAAATGCTACAATTTTCAGTGGGTGGAATGAATTACAAAGGATAAATAGGTAAACCATATTCCTGCGATTCAAGTTCAGCTTTTTGGGATACTGGGATGTCTTCTTAAAACTGTGGATGAACCAAAGCTGAGAAGAATTACACCCCTGAATGGATGAAGAAGGCCACAGAAAATGTAATGTAAAACATATTTCTTACGGTGCTACTCCACGTTCAGAAGCATTTTGGGTTTATGAGCCAAAAATCTCTAGGACCATGTATGATTGTCAAAACTATTTCAGGCATAAGCAGAAGGTCAATGACAAATATCAACTTGAATATAAGATGAAGTCATCCTGCTATTAAAGTACTAGTCCTGTGGAGACTGAAACAAGTAATGCCTTAGAATGATTCATTGTAAATCCTTGCACATGACAAACAAATCTTTCTGTGAAACAAAGCTTTGAACACATGCTTCAAATTATTCGACAACTTGAACTTTTTTCTTATCATTTTTGCCATGTAAAAAGGTTCATACAGTCAACCTGTTTAACAGTAATACAAGAATGAAATGTTTTAATGTAGCTGATGTTTCGAAATGCTGAGTAGTCGGTTTCTAGACTGGTCGTTCAATGTCTAACCATTCTTTTTATGTTCCACTAAGAGATCCATAATATTGGGCATTTAGTTATGACATATATGCAGTATGATGTGTTAATTTACAAAGGCATTGTAAGGCAAGGTGCAACTTTTGTGTTATGGCTGCATGGTGAAATTGTTACAGTATGTGCCAAGTTCCACTTGAGTCTGTTTTGCTGTTGCTTATTTGTTCTTTTTGTTTATTTTTTGCTGTTGTTTATAACCAGAACATTGTGGCTTCTGAAGCTTCTCATTAAAGGTTCTTTCAGGTCAAAATTCAGGAGTAAAATCAAATCTCATTGCAAGAAATGTTATTTTGCAATGTTTCTCACACAGTAGATTACTACTTAAGTTAGCACTAATTAATCTATTTGTATCTGTATTATATCCTAAGTCCATGAAAACATCACTAGCACTAATAAATATGTTTTTACAAACATTAGCGGAATGTCTATTTATAATTTATCCTATGTCACATCATTTGTAAACAATTTAATTTTAAAACCGCGATTAATTATTCCTAGGTTTGAGTGGCACCCTGTGAAGAATGCTTGGTTATGTGAAATATTTGTGTAAAATTCCTGGACTCAGAGGTAGGTTCACCTGTGATACCCCCTGTATGTAATAACTTATCACTACTCACACATGAAGAATGGCAATACGGATGAGTTATTAGAGAGTTGCTGCTGCCAATGAACTGGATCATAGCTTGAATCAGGACTTCAGGGGAGATGCAGAAAATTACAGGGCTGGATTTTAAGGGCGGCGGGCACCAAAGAGCCGCCACAACCTCAAGCGCGGCAACTTATTTAAATAGCTGGGGCGCACCTCCCCCCCCCCCCAACCCACAGTCTCGTGGAGGGGGCGGGCTGTCCAACCCCGTCAATGGTGTCAGCTGTCTGTGTAAAGGTACTGGTGCCATTTAAAGGGCAACCAGCCCTGCCACCCAATTTAAATTTTTAATGTCCTACCCCCCAGAATTAAATAAATACATTTCTAATGCCCTTTCCCACCCCCAATAATAATTACAATAACTATTTTACCTTCCCCCCGAAAACATTTACCTTTTACATTTACCTTTTGCATCAGACCTTCCCCCCCTACAAACTGCATAAAATTTAAAGTTCAACCCTTCTCACCATCCCCTATATATATTTGACCCCATCTTTCCCCCCTCCCCCCCGCAGTGACAAACTTACCTCCTCCCCCCTCCGCACCATTATGGAGCCATGTTTTCCTGGATGGAGATCTGAAGGCACCGGAGCACCGGCTACCACACCAAAGACTGCGGCAGGCCCTCAGAATCGCAGGTAAGTCCATGTAAATTTATTAATTTTATTGATTTGGATATTTAAATTGTGGTCCCATCACCCAGCGGTGGGGTGGGGGCCAACACGGAGCCTCACCGCCACCGCATCAAGCTGGGCCCTCCCGGTGTCGTGGTCCCTGGTGGGCCTCATCCAGAGCCATCTTCAGGCCCCACCCCCCATCCCCGCCATGGTACCTAATGCCTGGAGGAGAACAAAATCCAGCCCACAGATACATTGTATTAAGGCGCCGGTCATATCTTCAAAATGTAGCTCCCAACTTTATTGGCTGGCAGTTGTGAATCAGCATCCAGGACTGAAAAGGATGCTGATTCAAACTGGTCCTGTTTACTGCCACTACTATTAGGAGAAGCTGCAAGGAAGAAACAAATGGTTTGGCCTAGCTGATGGGAGAATTTCAAAAAAATACTTCAGTATCCTAATTGAAAGAAGGGAGTACATTACTTTGAAAACGCTTCACTTTTTATAAATGTTTGTCTCTTAAGAATTTCAACAAAAACTATACTAATGCTAACACCAAAGAGTGAACAATTCTGCTATGACAGACTCCACTTGAACTGGGCTGGGACCAATATCCCGGCAAATCAAATAGCTCGGGTGGCAGATGGGGCTTTAAACTGATAAGGGGGATGGAGGGTTCAGGTAAGGGTTAATTTTCTAAGTCTGAACAGAAAAGTCAAGTCTGTAAAGCAGAATAACAATTTGGGTAAAATCAAGCAGATTGTACCAGGAAAGGACAAAGACTTTGCCAAAAGTAATAGGGCATTAGTGACTTAGTCCACATCAGGGAAAAACAGTAAAGTGCTAAAATTAAAGGTTCTATACTTAATGCTGAAAGCATTCATAACAAGATAGATGAATTAATGGCAGTGATGTGATACAATTTTTAAAGGGAAAGGCCCTAATTGGCTTGGAGATGAGGTCGGCAACCAATTAATGGCATCGGGTGTGGGCTGAAGGTAGGAACTCGTGACGAGGGCGATTTTAAAAGGCAAATGGTCGTTGCCCTTGAAAATGGAGCAGCAGGGTGAGCAGAGGGCCAGCGTTGACCTCGACGGCTGCAGGTAGGGTATGCCATAGGTACTGTGAGACCTCAGGTCATTGTGAACAAGACCACAAATGTCAGAGACCATCTGCCTGAATAGGCATCATCTCCTATGGCACTGACGCTCTGTCATTTGCAGGTAGCTGACTCGTGGGCACTATACCCAATGTGGGTAGCAGCTTCTTTCCCTTGGAGCCCCTCTCTCTGCACCTCTGGCCTCTTGCTGTCCTCTTGATGCATCTGGTGAAGCTCCTCTTCGCTACTGTCTCCAATGTCAGACAGCCTGCTCCCATCTCAACACCTTCACCTGTTTATCAGGGCTTCCTCAACCTACCTCTGATGCTCACATGATGCCAGCAGCCTCACGTCCCTCTCAAGAGTCCACTGACTCCTCACAAAGGCAGGACTCTCAGCACCAGCGATGGAAACACTGTGCCACTGCATAAGCAACTGAGTTTAAATCTCCCGACTTATACAATTTTTACACTGCAGTTGTGAGCACTCATGGCTCCCTGTCATGTTCCCGACAGCTATGCTCTAACATATCCCAGACCCTCCGTGCTCCCCGTGCTTCTCAATTGAAAACTCCGAACTGTTGCTCCCTAGACTCCTAACAGCTCCACGACGAGCTCAACAAGCAATTAATTTTAAGCGAGCACATTGTTGGCTCCCCACTCCAGCCTTCCCTTTGAACACTGCATCGAATCCCTGAGATGTTAGGAATGAGTGACACCTTCCGAGTGTGCGATTTTCTGGGCCCGCCCGCACCCGAACTAGCCCCACCATGTGATTGAAAATTTTGCCATGGTTGCATGTTGACTAAAGTTGGGAAGTAAATATTACAGGGTACTTGACTTTTAGAAAAGATAGATAAAAAGGAAAAGGAGGTGGGCTAGCCCTGATAATAAAGGATGCAATAAAGGCAGCAGTGAGAAAGGATCTGAGTTTAGAGAATCAAGATGTAGAATCAGTGGGGGGACTTTTATGCTCTCCCCCATGGTGGGTCTGGAGGTGGAGAGAGCATAAAATCAGGTGGGATGGTAACAGGAGTGGGGGGGGGGGGTGGGTGGGTCTCGCCGCCATCCTGCCTCCACCAAAATTTAGTCCAGGGCGGGAAGGCCTGTGAACGGGTGGGGGCGAGTGGGAGAGGTCCCTTGATAAAAGGCACTTGGTGCCTGAATGAGGGACCTGACATCGGGAAGGGTGGGGACCCGCTGAGGGCCACCCCCTGCCCTTGCTTCTAACTCCCCTACATCCCCCTCCCCTGCGAACTCCCACCCCGCAGTGGGTAGCACCTTCTTCCCCTTGCAGCCCCTCTCTCTGCACCTCTGGCCTCTTGCTGTCCTCTTGAGACCTCTCCTGCACTAACTTACCTGAGGTCTGGTTCCAGCATTGCTCCTGGGCCTCCAGCAGGTGCACTTGCAGTAGCAGCCACCATTTCCACAGTGGCACTGCAGCTGCCGGCCTCTGATTGGATGGCAGCTCTGCAAGGGTGGGACTTCTGGTACCAGGGTTCTTGATCCCATGGAAGGCCTGCCACTGCCCTGCTAAGTACCTGATTGGCACTAAGTTCAGCAGGCCTTCCGTAGAAATGGCGACATGGGGATCTCGGTGTCTGTTTCTCTGGAGGTCGAGACCCCGCCGCCAGGATAAAATTCCCCCCAGTATGTCTCAAGCTAAGAAATAATAAAGGACTGAAAACATTGCTGGGGGTAGTTTATAGGCGCCTTAATAGTAATCATAGCATTGGACACTCCAAGGACTGCAGCAATTCAAGAAGACAGCTCACCACCACCTTCTCAAGGGCAATTAGGGATGGGCAATAACTACTGACCTAGCCAGCGATGCCCACATTCCCCAAATGAATTTTTTAAAAAGGGACAGAATATAAATCAGGAAATTCAAGGAGAATATAACAAGGGCAGTACAATAATCATAGGGGCCTTAAATCTTCATATACACTAGACAAACCAAATTGTCAGAAGTAGCCTGGAGGTCAAGTTCATGGAATGCATTTGAGATAGTTTTCTAGAACAATATGTTGAGGAACCAACTAGGGAACAAGATATTTTTGATCTAGTATTGTGTAATCAAGCAGGCTTAATTAGTAATCTTAAAATGAAAGAACTTCAGGGAAAGAATGATCATAATATGATAGAATTTCATATTAAGTCCGCAAATGATGGGGTTAAGGCCGAAACTAGGATACTAAATTTAAACACTGCCAATTTTGGGGGCATGCAGGGTGAGTTGGCTAAGGTAGATTGGGAAATTAGATTAAAAGATATGATGCCAGATAAGCAATGGCAAACATTTAAAGAAATAATTCATAATTCTCAAAGAATATACATTCTCTTGAGGAATACAAATGCCACTGGAAAAGTGGGACAGCATGGCTAAGTAGAGAAGTTAAGGATCACATTAGATTAAAAGAGGCTAACAATGTTGCCAAAAAACATAGTAAGTCGGATAACTGACAGAGTTTTAAAAACCAGCAAAGGGTGACAAAGAAAGTGACATAGAGGGAGAAAGTAGAAAATGAGAGTAAACTAGCAAAAAACATAAAAACAGGTTGTAAGAGTCTTTACAAATATGTGAAAAGAAAGAGATTAGCAAAAGTAAATGTGGATCCCTTAGAGGCTGAGACAGGAGAATTATAAATGTGGAATAAGGAAATGACAGAGACATTAAATAAATATTTTGTATTTGTCTTCACAGTAGAAGACACAAAGAACATTCTGGAACTTGTTGGTAACCAAGGCTCTAATGAGAGTGAGTAACTTAAAATAATTAATATTAATAAAGAAAAAGTACTGGACAGATTAATAGGACTAAAAGCCAACAAATCCCCTAGACTTGATGACCTACATACTCGGATTTTAAAAGAGATGGCTGCAGAGATAATGGTGCAGTGGTTTTGATTATCCAGAATTCCCTGGACTTTTATAGAACAATCCCCATGGATTGGACAGTAGTAAGTGTAATCTTGCTGTTCAAGAAAGGAGGGAGAGAGAAAACAAGGAACTATAGGCCAGTTAGCCTGACATCAGTAGTTGGGAAAATACTAGAATCTATTATTAGGGATGAGGTAACAGGGCATTGGAAAATCACAGTATGATTAGGCAGAGTCAACATTGTTTTATAAAGGAAAATCATGTTTGACAAATCTAATGAAAATTTTTGAGTGTGTAACTGGCTGAGTAGATAAGGGGGAACCAGTGGATGTAATGTATTTGGATTTTCAGAGGGCATTTGATAAGGAGCCATTCAATAGGTCATTACATGAGATTGGGGCTCATGGATTGGAGTAAATCTATTAACTTGGATTGAGGATTGGTTAAAGGACAGAAAACAGAGAATCAGAATAAACAGTTCATTTTCAGGATGGCAGGGTGTAACTAGTGGTGTGCTGCAAGGATCAGTGTTTGGGCCTGTTATGTACAATCTGGATCTATGACTTATATAGGACTTTGGTGAGACCACACCTGGAGTACTGTGTACAGTTTTTGTCTCCGTAGCTAAGGAAGGATATATTTGCCTTAGATGGGATGCAACAAAGATTTGCTAGATTGATTCCTGGGATGAGAGAGCTGTCCTTTGAGGAGTGATTAATGGAATAGGCCTATATTCTCTATGTTAGAAGAATGAGAAGTGATCTCATTGAAATTTATAACATTCTTAATGACAGAATAAATAATGAGAGGCTGTTTCCCTGACTGAAGTGTCTGGAGCTAAGGGTCATAGTCTCAGGATAAGGGGTCAGCCATTTAGGACTGCGATGATGAGAATTCTTTTCACTCAGGTGGTTGTGAATCTTTAGAATTCTCTACCCCAGAGATCTCTGGATGCTCAGTCGATGAGTATATTCAAGACTGAGATTGATAGCTTGACAGAAATTTTCAGCACTAAAGGAATCAAGGAATAGGGCAGGAAAGTGAAGATGATGTGAAGGTTTAGCCATGGTCTTATTGAATGGTGAAGCAGGCTCAAGTGGCCACGTGGCCTACTCCATCATTGCCTTAAGTTCCAAATTGAGGGCATTGTGTGCATCTTTTTTTTAAATGCTATTTCCAAAATAATTTTCACTTGCAATGGACAAAATAACAAGCCAACTGTTTTGCTCCCTAAAATAAAAGCAAGCGTAATAGTATCTACATTATTTCCAGGCTATAATGCCCAGTATCAATGCACTCCTTCCTCAATGCTCTTATAATATAATTCACACAGTTCATAGCTTCTTCAGTGAGCCTGCTAAATGGTCTCAACCCCCACCCCATTGTGTCTTAAGATTTGCATGAGTTGCTGTGTGATAACAGAAACAGGCAATGAAATAAGGTGCTTGCATTTGTATAGTGCTCAGTCATATTAGTAGAATTAAATACTACTTGCCTAAAACAACAGAAAAGAGAGAAATTGCATGATCTCAGATGTCTCAGTGCATTTTACAGCCAATGAAGTACTTTGAAAGTATAATCACTGTTGTAATGTCGGGAAACGTGGCAGCCAGTGGGTCCACAACAATCTTGCATCAAGTTAACAATACTCAGTGAACTAAAGGCATCAGAATCTGCATACACATTCATTTAGAAATTAATTAAAGTGCACCTGGAGCATTAAATTAGAAATGTACGCAGTACAATTATTGGAATTGCAAGTTCTACTCCAAGCCACAAACTATCCAGACTTGCAAATATATTGTTGTTCCTTCACTGTCACTGGATCAAAATCCTGGAACTCCCTCCCTAAAAGCACTGTGGGTGCAGCTCACCACCACCTTCTCAAGGCCAATTAGGGATGGGCAACAAATGCTGGCCTTGCCAGCAACGCCCACATCCCATGAAACAATTAAAAAAAATTGTACAGTGTAGATAATATATTGCTCAGAAAGGTAAATAAAAACTTAATAACATAAAGTGGAATGTAACAAGCAGCTAGATGAAGTTACAGTTCACATAAAATGGTTATTATATAGGAACCCTAATTTTGTATGTTTGTGTATGAATCATTGGTATTACATGCATTACACACAAATGAGGTGATTCCCTGGGGTAATTTTGACTTTGTATGATAAATGATAGTGAATCAGCAGCCCCTACAGGAAATAAAAAATGAGAGATTTGTAAAATTGGCTGTGGATTCACTATCACCCATTTTAGATAATCACCGAATGTCAAAATCATTCCCCTCCCCTTACGTCTGAATGATGTTAGGAAACATTTTTAGGTTTTGATGGTTCTCATTATCATTTGTTCACTGTTCTGCATATTGTCAGTCATACAATGGACTTTCAGTTCAGTATTCCCTTGACTACTTGGACATGCTTACATCAGATTTGCACTGCAATCTTTTAAAAATACTTTGGAAATAAATAAGAACTTAAAACATAAGCATCTGTGTGTTTTTATTTGGTTGGGTTGATTTTTTTTCTTATACACACAAATTAGATTTTTTTCTATATTTTAAATTAACCAGCTTAAAAGAGTCATATTGCTTTGCGATTTTAACCCAACCTGCCCAACAGCAACAGCACAGGTGAGCAGTAAAAATCACAAAAGATTGACATTGCACTGTTCCAGCCAGAAACCCGCTGACCACCATTTTGACTTAGATCAGAAATACACCCATGAGAAACAGGTAGGCACTCATGAGTAATTTCAAATAGCATCATAAAGTCATAGAGTCATACAGCACAGAAAGAGGCACTTCAGCCCAAAGCGTCTGCGCCGACCATCAAGCACCCATCCAATCTAATCCCATTTTCCCGCACTTGGCCCGTAGCCTTATAAGTTATGGCATTTCAAGTGCTCATCTAAATACTTCTTGAATCTTGTGAGGGTTCCAGCTTCTACCACCCCTTCAGGCAGTGTGTTCCAGATTCTAACCACCCTCTGGGTGAAATTTTTTTTTCCCTCAAATCCCCTTCTGCTCCATACCTTAAATCTATGCCTCCTGGTTATTGACCCTCCGCTAAGGGGAAAAGTTTCTTCCTATCTATCCTATCAATGCCCCTCATAATTTTGTATACGTCAGTCAGGTCCCCTCTCAGCCTTCTCTGCTCCAAGTAAAACAACCCCAGCCTATCCAGTCTCTCTTCATAGCTGAAATGCTCCAGCCCAGGCAACATCCTCGTGAATCTCCTCTGCACCTTCTCCAGTGCAAACACATCCTTCCTATAATGTAGTGACCAGAACTGTACACAATACTCCAGCTGTGGCCTAACCAGCGTTTTATACAGCTCCATCATAACCTCCCTGCTCTTATATTCTATGTCTCGGCTAATAAAGGCAGGTATCCCATATGCCTTCCTAACCACCTTATCTACCTGTGCTGCTGCCTTCAGTGATCTATGGACAAGTACACCAAGGTCCCTCTGACCCTCTGTATTTCCTAGGGTCCTACCACCCATTGTATATTCCCTTGCCTTGTTAGTCCTCCCAAAGTGCATCACCTCACACTTCTCAGGATTAAATTCCATCTGCCACCGCTCCGCCCATCTTACTAGCTCAACTATATCATCCTGTAATCTCAGGCTTTTCCCCTCACTATTTACAACACCACCAATTTTCGTGTCATCTGCGAACTTACTGATCATACCTCCTATATTCACATCTAAATCATTAATGTACACTGCAAACAGTAAGGGTCCCAGCACCGAACCCTGTGGTCACAGGCCTTCATTCGCTTAAGCAACCCTCAACCATCACCTTCTGCCTCCTTCCACTAAGCCAATTTTGGATCCAATTTGCCAAATTGTCCTGGTTCCCATGGGCTCTTACCTTCTTAACCAATCTCCCATGCGGGACCTTATCAAAAGCCTTACTGAGGTCCATGTAGACTACATCAACTGCTTTACCCTCATCTACACATCGAGTCACCTCCTCGAAAAATTCAATCAAGTTTGTTGGACATGATCTCCCCCTGACAAAGCCATGCTGACTATCCCTGATTAATCCCTGCTTCTCCAAGTGGAGATTAATCCTGTCTCTGAATTTTTTCCAATAGTTTCCCTACCACTGATGTTTGACTCACTGGCCTGTAATTACCCGGTTTATCCCTGCTATCCTTCTTGAACAATGGTACCACATTCACTGTCTTCCAGTCCTCAGGTACCTCTCCTGAGGCCAGAGAGGATTTGAAAATTTGTGTCAGAGCCCCTGCTATCTCCTCCCTTGCCTCACATAGCAGCCTGGGATACATCTCATCTGGGCCTGGGGATTTATTCAGCTTTAAGCCCACTAAACAGCTAATACTTCCTCCCTTTCAATGTTAATATGTTCAAGTATGTCACAATCCCCCTCCCTGATCTCTACACCTACATCGTCCTTCAGCATAGTGAACACAGATGAAAAGTAATCATTTAACACCTCACCTATGTCCTCTGGCTCCACCCACAGATTGACAATCTGTGTCCAATTATACCATTTGAATCCTGATGTAATTTTAACTGCTTGGGTCAGCAGTCCGGCCCAGTGACAAATCTGATGAGCATAACTTAGCAGTATTTGCTTCACAAACTGACCAACATGAGTTTAAAGAGCCACTCATCCGCAGGTGCTTAGCTCTTTAGAATCTGTGCCACTCATATTCAAGCCAGTTCTGAGCTTCCAATTTGCTTATTTCTGATTATTTTTCCCTTATTTACCCTCACTGCTTATTATGGGTGCTGTTTTTGCTTCGCTCCTTTGGATGAATGAACAGATGGAGGATGAGGAGCAGCAGCAACCAGAAGAACAAGGACATGCAACAGCTGGGCCTGTTAGAAGGAAGCTGGTGAGGGATCTGCTTTGTAGACGTCCTTCTCTAGCCTACAAGATGTATAGGCCAAGAGTCACTTCCTTGGATATTTCTGAGGAGCAGTACATGGGGCGGCTGCCACTTCACCACGCCAGCTATTGCTGACCTGTGCATACTATTGCAACAGGATTTGTTGCCTGCTGCGGCAGAGGGTCAAGCTTTGCCAGTGATTGTCAAAGTCAAGGCCGTCCTTAAGTTTCTCAATACAGGCTGTTATAACGGACATTGCCTGTAGCTTCCAGTCTGCAGAGCAGGTTACTAATACCCTCCTTGCCTGAGGAAACCAGTACATGAGCTTCCCAATTGATGTCAAGAGCCAAAATGAAAGAGTTCAGGGATTTGAAGCAGTGGTCAGCTTCCTCTGTGTCCAAGATACAATAGACTGCACTCATGTAATGATCAGGGTGCCAAAAGAGGAGACAGCAGCTTATTCAACAAGGAGTGCTTCACTCCATCAATGTTTAACTACTGCATGATCACCACTACAGGAGGATGCATGTCTGTGCCAGGTTTACCTGCACCTGCCACAGTGCCTTCATTTTATGACATTAATTCATCCTCCAATGTTTCCAACCATCCAGCAATGTCAGAGGATGCCTACTAGGGGACAGGGAATACCACCTTGTCATTTGGTTGATGACATCCCTTCACAATCTCATCACACATAAGCAAAACTGGTACAGTGAGAGCCAGAGGGTTACCAGGAACATCAGAGCATATCATTGCCATATCATTGTTCAGGTGCTTTGATCTCTCTGCGGCTCCCTTCAAAATAGCCAAGACAAAGTGGTCCTCACCATTGTAACTTGCTGCATTCTGCACAACCTGACAATATAAAGAGAATTGGAGTTGGAAGAAGCTCAGCAACAAGAAGAGACATTATCAGACATGGAAGAATTGGATGAAGGTAAGGGGCAATCACAATGTGGGACAGCAGAATGCATTCCGGTGGTACAGACAAGGGTACATCTGATAGAACAACACTTTCAGTGACCTCTTCAACATTATCAGTCCTTGTTACCCCTTCACCAATCTGTTGCTCCCCCTTTTGGTCCTTCAAAAAAAAACTATACCGGAGTATTCCAAGTGGAAAATCCATTTGTCATTGGGGATAGGAATGGGAGCCCCACAGCAGACAACAGAAAAAGAGTTAATGAAACAACAGTCAGCAGCCACAAGAAAACAAACAAAATTGGCTGAGAAATAAGCTTCCTATAAATCCTTGTAAAATGACTGCTGGGTTCTTCAAACCCATTTCCTCTGTTTCTGTCACACCAAACACTGGCTTCCTGTCTATATGAGTGTAATTGGCACTGAGTGCTAACAATGTGGTAGAAATGGTAAATGATATATAGGGCTCAATTTTCACTTTTGGGGTCAGATGCAGGGGCCGGGACTGTTTCCAGGTCCCTAACCCTTGCCTGGGGGGAAAACAGTAACTCTTTTGGATTTTGACTGGGGCACCTCCTTAATTGGCACAGAGACAGGTTCCCTGTCTAATTAAAGGTTGTGGGCAGGCTCTCACATATAATGCTGGCTGCAATGAATGGTAAGTAACTGAGAGGCACTTCTACATGAAGGTGCTCTCTCAGCAACTCTTTTAAAAATTTAAATAAAAAATAGAAAAAGCAGCCAGGCCACCGCCATTGGGTGTCGGGTTGTGGGTGGGGGGATTCCCTCTACAGCAGACTTTGGCTGCACCCCCACCCAGGCAGACAGGGAGGGCCAATAGGACTGTCTGGAGCACTGGCACCCTGGCCTGCCGTGGGTGCCCACCTCCAAGCAGTTGAACTGCCTCCCATTGTGTCAGGAGACTAGAGTCCGACTGAAAAATCCCAATTGGCCTCCTTTCCTTACCATTAACAAGATTATTAATGAGCCTAATTGCCTGCCCACCTCTTGGGGGTGGGTGGCCTTGCCAAGCCCTGAAACCACCTTCTTTAAAATGGCTGGTGCCGGTAAACTGGCATGCCAGCCGGCGCTGGTATTTTCAAGCCACATCTGCCTCTGTTCCCAGCCATGGCAGGGCCTGAAAATCCTGCCTATAATGTCATCATCACTATTCATTTCTGTGGGAGCTCTCCTGACCATCCTCTGTAGCCTCAGTTATGACAGACAATCAGGAGAACCCCAGTGAAAATTCAACCCCAATGGGATTATTGTTGCATTAAATCTGCCTCCACTTTAGGACAGCTGTCAACTACCAGAAATGATGGCAGGAAATTGTGTGGAGGCTCTAATAGTCAGGGATCCAGCACATCAGACCTGTTCCCCATTTCCTGCCCTCTCCAGATATTCGATGATATTCATTGGAAAATTCAGGCTATTTTGGATTCTCATTTACGATGAACATCCACTTGAGTGAGATGCAGTACTGCAGGTCTGCCTGTTGGAGAACCATAGCTCACTGATATGTCATAGTCTCAGGAGAGGAAGAGGGATCCTTTTTTCATTTGGCTCAAATTCATAGATTTAGAATTCATCAGAGGAACAAAGAACAAAGAACAGTACAGCACAGGAACAGGCCATTCGGCCCTCCTAGCCTGCGCCGATCTTGATGCCTGTCTAAACTAAAACCTTCTGCACTTCCGGGGTCCATATCCCTCTATTCCCATCCTATTCATGTATTTGTCAAGATGCCTCTTAAACGTCTCTATGGTACCTGCTTCCACCACCTCCCCCGGCAACAAGTTCCAGGCACTCACCACCCTCTGTGTAAAGAACTTGCCTCGCACAACCCCTCTAAACTTTGTCCCTCTCACCTTAAACCTATGTCCCCTAGTAACTGACTCTTCCACCCTGGGAAAAAGCTTCTGACTATCCACTCTGTCCATGCCGCTTATAACTTTGTAAACCTCTATCTTGTTGCCCCTCCACCTCCGTCATTCCAGTGAAAACAATCCGAGTTTATCCAACCTCTCCTCATAGCTAATGCCCTCCAGACCAGGCAACATCCTGGTAAACCTCTTCTGTACCCTCTCCAAAGCCTCCACGTCCTTCTGGTAGTGTGGCGACCAGAATTGCACGCAATATTCTAAGTGTGGCCTAACTAAAGTTCTGTACAGCTGCAACATGACTTGCCTATTTTTGTACTCTATGCCCCGACCGATGAAGGCAAGCATGCCGTATGCCTTCTTGACTACCTTATCCACCTGCGTTGCCACTTTCAGTGACCTGTGGACCTGTACGCCCAGATCTCTCTGCCTGTCAATACTCCAAAGGGTTCTGCCATTTACTGTATACTTCCCACCTGCATTAGACCTTCCAAAATGCATTACCTCACATTTGTCTGGATTAAACTCCATCTGCCATTTCTCCGCCCAAGTCTCCAACCGATCTATATCCTGCTGTATCCTCTGACAATCTTCATCACTGTCCGCAAGTCCACCAACCTTTGTGTCGTCCGCAAACTTACTAATGAGACCAGCTACATTTTCCTCCAAATCATTTATATATACTACAAACAGCAAAGGTCCCAGCACTGATCTCTGCGGAACACCACTAGTCACATCCTTCCATTCAGAAAAGCACCCTTCCACTGCTACCCTCTGTCTTCTATGACTGAGCTAGTTCTGTATCCATCTTGCCAGCTCCCCTTTGATCCCATGTGACTTCACCTTTTGTACCAGTCTGCCATGAGGGACCTTGTCAAAGGCTTTACTGAAGCCCATGTAGATAACATCCACTGCCCTTCCTTCATCAATCATCTTCGTCACTTCTTCAAAAAACTCAATCAAATTAGTGAGACATGACCTCCCCTTCACAAAACCATGCTGCCTCTTGCTAATAAGTCCATTTGTTTCCAAATGGGAGTAAATCCTGTCCCGAAGAATCCTCTCTGATAATTTCCCTACCACTGACATAAGGCTCACCGACCTATAGTTTCCTGGATTATCCTTGCTACCCTTCTTAAACAAGCATGGGTAACACATCTGTAACATTTTTAAAAATTCATTCATGGGATGTGGGTGTCACTGGCTAGGCCCGCATTTATTACCCATCCTTAATTGACCTTGAGAAGGTGGTGGTGAGCTGCCTTCTTGAACCGCTGCAGTCCTTGGGGTGTAGTTACACCAATAGTGCTGTTAGGGAGTCCCAGGATTTTGGCCCAGTGACGGTGAAGGAATGGCGATATAGTTCCAAGTCAGGATGGTGTATGGCATGGAGGGGAACTTGCAGGTGGTGGTGTTCCCATGCATCTGTGCCCTCGTCCATCTAGGTGGTAGAGGTCCTGGGTTTGGAAGGTGCTGTTGAAGGAGTTTTGGTGAGTTGCTGCAGTGCATCTTGTAGATGGTACACACTGCTGCTACTGTGCTTCAGTGATGAAGGGAGTGAATGTTGAAGGTGGTGGATGGGTGCCAATCAAGCAGACTGCTTCGTCCTGAATGGTGTCGAGCTTCTTGAGTGTTGTTGGAGCTGCACCTATCCAGGCAAATGGAGAGCATTCCATCGCACTCCTGACTTGTGCCTTGTGGATGGTGGACAGGCATTGGAGAGGCAGGAGGTGAGTTACTCACTGCGGAATTCCTAGTCTCTGACCTGCTCTTGTAACCACGGTATTTATCTGGCTACTCCAGTTCAGTTTCTGGTCAATGGTACTCCCGAGGTTGTTGATAGTGGGGGATTCAGAGATGGTAATGCCATTGAACATCATGGGGAGATGGTTAGATTCTTTCTTGTTTGAGATGGTCATTGCCTGGCACTTGCATAGCACAAATGTTACTTGCCACTTATCAGCCCAAGTCTGGATGTTGTCTAGGTCTTGCTGCATCTGGACACGGGCTGCTTCAGTATCTGAGGAGTCGCGAATGGTGCTTAACATTGTGCCATCATCAGTGAACAACCCTACTTTTGACCTTATGATGGAGGGAAGGTCATTGATGATGCAGCTGAACATAGTTGGGTCTAGGACACTACCCTGAGGAACTCCTGCAGTGATGTCCTGGGACTGAGATGATTGACCTCCAAGAACCACAACCATCTTCCTTTGTGCTCGGTATGACTCCAACCAGCAGAGATTTTTCCCCCTGATGCCCATTGACTCCGGTTTTACATGGGCACCTTGGTGCCATACTCGGTCAAATGCTGCCTTGATGTTAAGGGCAGTCACTCTCACCTGACCTCTGGAGTTCAGCTCTTTTTTCCATGTTTGGACAAAGGCTGTTGTTACGATCAGGGGAGAAATGTGTCTGGGGATCTCTTGCTGTCTTTACCTGGTCTTATTGTAACAGGTTTTATTTTTAAACGCAGTGTGTTTTGAGCTCCCCTTTTGTGAATCCTTGTTCACAGCTTTCCAATTACAAGGCAAAGAAACCAACACATGGTGTTTTCCCAGGTTTAAAGAAGAAAGAGTGAAACTTATTAAAACTTAAACTTAAACTCTAATACGATTAATGCCTACAGATATATGACACGCCCACGCTAGCGTGCACACGCAATATACACATGCAAAATAGGGACAGAAAAGAGGAGAGGACAATATAGTAGAGAGGGGTTTGAGGCAATATCAGAAGAGTTTCTTGTTTACTGTGCTTCGAGCTGTCTTGATTGTAGGTAGTCTTGTGTCCTGCGGGGTCCAGTGCTCTTCTTAAACCTTGTTCACGTAGGAGACCTTTCTGTCTTTGAGGTTCACAGGTTTTCACAAAATTCAGTTCCATGGGAAAGAGATGGAGGTAGGCAGGGCTGGAAAGGTTCTGCTTCAGTTCCAGGAGCACATGGTTTTCTGATTTCAAACACCCTGTTGGAAGTTCAAATACCAACAGTCAGCTAGTCAAATGACTAAAACTGGCCCGACCACATCTTCTGTGTTTGTGGATTCTGCTATCTTAGCAGTCAACCTGGAATGCTAGTTCTCCCACCTTCAACTTCTGGTAATCAAAAGTCCATTGTTGGTTGAATGGGTCAAAGCATGGTCCTTTGTCCCTTGTTCCAAAACTGTCTGTTATCATGCAAATGTCTTTCCAGTCAGGGGCTTGCAGTTTTAAGTTTTAATGTTCATGTGGTGAAATAATGTGTGCCTCAGTCTTGTCAGGTGTGGGAGTCTGCCTGACACCTCCACACCCAGGGCAATGAAATGTGATTTGAGGGAAAACGGCACATTTCATGACAGAGTTGGAGAGAAATATAAGATACAGAAAGAAAAAACATGCATTTCTCTCATTCATTTCAACTCACTCACCAATCTTAAAGCTTATTAAAAATAGTCTGTTCTCGGTGCCAGGGCTGCTTTACAAAGACTTTTGACTTCAGGGGATGGATGGTTCCCTTTTCCTTTGACTGTGGGGGAGGAGGCTTTGTTAATCTTCCTTTTGTTCTCTGTGACAATCCTACCTGTAGGCATTTGTGCAGACTTGGCACTTTGACTAGGTGAGACATCACCCTCACTATTTCTCTGCCCACTAGGGGTCTCTCTTTGTCTCTGCAGGTTCCTGTAAATGCTGTCAGCAACTCTGGTGGGGTGATTCTAGAGTCTGTATTTAGATAGGAGGATGTGGGTTATAGCTTTTTACATTTTTCGGGGTTGGTTGACCAGACAGTAGGGGTTTGCATCCGATATTCTTCCCGGACTTCCTTTAACCTGCCCTCTTGGTCACTTTTTCACCTTCTCTTTCTAAACCTTTGTCAGCCACGTGCCTGCCTGTCCCCTTTTGTTCTCGGCGGGGTCCCTTACAGTTCACCAGCCCTCTGCTGGAGGGTCCTCCTAACATCGGTACAGTATTTAGGGGTGCATGTTTCATTGTAGGTTGGGGTTTCCCCTCAACCTGGCACATGTAGCAACTCCTGCAGTACTCTACCACATCTTTGTGGAGTTTTGGCCAGTCAAACTGCTGTCTTATGCGGGCTTTGCTCTTTCGTGTATTAGCATGTACAGCTACTGTAGTCTCGTGGGCCCTTCTTAATATTTCTCTCCGATACCTCTGCGGCACCACTAACTGGTGAACTACTGTCCACTCCTTGCCCTCAGGTCTGTGAGGAGAACTGCATTTCCTCATCAGTACCTCATTCTTTAAATCGTGGCAAACAGGGACTCCCTCTGCTTCACTTTCAGACTGGGCAGCCTGTGCTAATTCTCGCAATACTGGGTCAGCTCGCTGAGCCTCAGCTAAGGAAAATCCATTTAATGCATTTCCTGGGTCTCCTAACTTTCCAAAGAAAGTCTTGGACAGGCAGACCTCATGGTCATCTGCCTGCAGTGCCAATGCAGTCTCCTCTGGGGGAACTGGTTTGATCATGGCCCGATTCTCTAAACATTCATGGACTCTGCAGGGGACCTTCTCCTGCCACTGTCTTGTCTCTCTGACCTCCTGTGGTCATTCATTTACTACTGGGGACACCCCCACCAGATCAATCCACAGGCAAACTGGGGACAATCCCTAGGGTCACCGGTCCCGAAACTAGGTCGCACTCCAGGTGCACCCGGTGTACAGGAACAGGCATACACTGTCCTCCAATACCATTCACCACCATTTTGGCCTTCACTGCACTCTCTGGGGGAAAGGTCAGGCCTTTTCCCAGTAAAAGGGATCTAGTGGCCCCTGTGTCCCTGAGAATTACTATGGGCTTGCTTGCCCCACTCAAGGGGCATGGGGTTACTTTCCCCTCAAATACAAAACCCCAATAACCTTCAGGAATCCTATTAACTTTTCCTGTACTGGCCGTAGCCAGCTTCCTGGGTTGCACTCTTCCTGCAGTTAAAGCCACAGCTTCTTCGGTGTTTTGCATCAGGCCCTCATCTTCACTGAGCGGATGTGCCTTGATTAATCCTACCTAGTCTCGTACCCAGCCCTGAATTGTGCTGCTCCATATTGGCTATACTTTCACTAGGGTTACTCTGTCGTTCCCTAGTTAACTCAAGCTGTTTCAGCTCTCTCTTCAGATTCATTCTGGAATATTCTTTCTCTCTCTCTCTCCTGCCTTTCATTCTCTTCATGTTCCTTTTGGAAGGCTCTTTCTTTCTCCCTCTCTTGTTTCTCTCTCTCTCTCTCTCTTTTTCCTGTCTCTCCCTTTCTCATTCTCTTTCCCTGTCTTCTAATTCAAGCTTCTTTAGTTCCAATTGTATCTTTCCTAACAATACCCTCTCTGGGTCTGCTTCTAACACTGCTTCCGCTTCTTCAGATTCAAGGAAAAAGTGGTTGGCCACTAGCCTTAGGTGGTCAGACTTCCTAGCCTTGCCACGTACAGTGATCCCACATTGCTCAGCCATTTTTCTCAACTCCTCCATAGACAGTGCTTTTAACTTATCCCAAGTTACTTCACCATGGCTTGGAGAGCTACTCGTTTGAGTTGCAGATATGTTAGTATTTAATCACATACAACCACAAGAAAACCTGTATTGGAAACTTGCATTTTTTGACTGAGAACAATTTGGCTTCCAACTTCCAGTTTCACTCGTTTGTCTGTGGGTAAAATTCCAGACACTAGCACCCAATTTCTCTTACAACGAGGTGATAAATGTGTCTAGGGGTCTTTTGCTGTCTTTACCTGGTCTTATTGTAACAGGGTATAATTTTTAAACACACTGTGTTTTAAGCTCCCCCTTTTGTGAATCCTTGTTCACAGCTTTCCAATTATAAGGCAAAGAAACCAAAACACCAGGTTTTCTCAGGTTTAAAGAAGAAAGAGTGAAATTTATTAAAACTTAAATTCTAACATGGTTAACGCCTACGGATATATGACGCGCCCATGTAGCATGCACTTACGATATACACATACACAGGGACAGAAAAGAGGAGAGGAAAATATAGAAACATAGAAAATAGGAGCAGGAGTAGGCCATTCTGCCCTTCAGGCCTGCTCCGCCATTCAAAAAAGATCATGGCTGATCGTCAAAATCAGTACCCTGTTCCCGCTTTCTTCCCATATCCCTTGATCCCTTTGGCATTAAGAAATATATCTATCTCCTTCCTGAATATATTTAATGACTTGGCCTCCACTGCCTTCTGTGGTAGAGAATTCCATAGGTTCACCACCCTCTGAGTGAAGAAATTTCTCCTCATCTCGGTTCTAAATGGCATATCCCTTATCCTGAGGCTATGACTCCTGGTTCTGGACTCCCCAGCCATCAGGAACATCCTCCTTGCATTTAACCTGCCTAGTCCTGTTAGAATTTTATAGGTTTCTATGAGATCCCCTCTCATTCTTCTAAACTCTAGTGAATATAGGCCGAGTCGACCCTATCTCTCCTCATACATCAATCCTGCCATCCCAGGAATCAGCCTAGTAAATCTTCTTTGCACTCCCTCCATGGCAAGAACATCCTTCCTCAGATAAGGAGACTAAAACTGCACACAATACTCCAGATGTGGTCTCATCAAGGCCCTGTATAACTGCAGTAAGACATCTTTGCTCCTGTACTTAAATCCTCTTGCAATGAAGGCCAACATACCATTCGTCTTCCTAACTGCTTGCTGCACCTGAATGCTTGCTTTCAGCGACTGGTCTACAAGGACACCCAGGTCTTGTTGCACATCCCCCTTTTCCAATCTATCTCCATTCAGATAATAATCTGCCTTTCTGTTTTTACAACCAAAGTGGATAACCTCACATTTATCCACATTATACTGCATCTGCTATGTATTTGCCCACTCACCCAACTTGTCCAAATCACATTGGAGCCTCTTTGCATCTTCCTCACAGCTCACATTCCCCCTTGTCCCCCCCCCCTCCCCCCCCCCCCCCCACCCCCCCTTTGTGTCTTCTGCAAACTTGGAAATGTTACATTTAGTTCCCTCACCCAAGTCATTAATATATATTGTGAATAGCTGGAGCCCAAGCACTGATCCCTGTGGTACCCCAGTAGTCACTGCCTGCCACCTGGAAAAAGACCCATTTATTCCTATTCTCTGTTTCCTGTCTGACAACCAATATAGCAGAGAGGGGTTTGAGGCAATATCAGAAGAGTTTCTTGTTTACTGTGCTTTGAGCTCACTTGATTGTAGGGAGTCTTGCTGTTCGTTGGGGCCCAGTGTTCTTCTTAAACCTTGTTCACATAGGAGACTTTTCTCTCTTTGAGGTTCACGTATTTTCACAAGATTCAGGTCCGTGGTAAAGAGATGGAGGCAGGCAGGACAGGAGAGGTTCTGCATCAGTTCCAGGATGGTTTTCTGATTTCAAACACTCTGTTGGAAGTTAAAATTCCAACAGCCAGCTGGCCATGTGACTAGAAATGGTCTGACCACATCTTCTGTGTTTGTGGATTCTGCTATCTTAGCAGTCAACCTGGAATGCTAGCTCCCCCCACCTTCAACGTCTGGTAATCAAAAGTCCATTGTTGGTTGAATGGGCCAGAGCATGGTCCTTTGTCCCTTGTTCCAACACTGTCTGTTACCATGCAAATGTTTTTCCAGTCAGCGGCTTGCAATTTTAGCTTTTAATGTTCATGTGACAAAACAATGTGTGCCTCAATCTTGGCAGATGGGCGGTGGGGTGGGGGGGGGGGGGCGGGGGGTGGAGCGGTTTGCCTGACACTGTAATGAGATCAGGAGCTGAGTTGCCCTGGCAGAACCCAAACTGAGCGTCAGTGAGTAGATTATTGCTGAGCAAGTGCCCCTTGATAGCACTGATGATGATCCCTTCCATCATTTTGCTGATGATCGAGAGTACACTGATAGGGTGGTAACTGGCCAGGTTGGATTTGTCCTGCTCTTTGCTGGGTAGATGCCAGTGTTACAGCTGTACTGGAACAGCTTGGCTGGGGTTGCGGCTAGTTCTGAAGCACGAGCCTTCAGTACTATGGCTGGAATGTTGTCATAGCCTTTGCAGTATCCAGTGCCTTCAGCTGTTTCTTGATATCACATGGAGTGAATTGGATTGGTTGAAGACTGGTATCTGTGATGCTGGGGACCTCAGGAGGAGGTCGAGTTGGATCATCAACTCGGCACTTCTGGCTGAAGATGGATGCAAATGCTTCAGCCTTGTCTTTAATTTTCTGAACTGCTTTAATTTTCTAGAATAATCTTTGAAAGTGACAGGATCAATCACATACAAATCTTTGAAGGTGGCAGAACAATCTGATAAGGCTAAAAAAGCATACGGGTTCCTGGACTTTACAAATAATGGCATTGGTGAGGGATTTTAACCAACAAAAATGGGCAAGTTTGGGTCGAGGGGAGATTAAAGTCTGAAAAGCCCATTTTGTAAACTAAACCTGCCTCCAACCCATCCATTGCCTGTTCTAACAGAGACCAGAAGTTGGGCAGGCAATCAACCTGCTCCAAGGAGGTGGGCTGGAACTTTAAATATGATAATGAGGTTGCGAACCTCATTGTCATGCAGGTTTTAAATCTTACCAGCTGCCAGCCATGTTTCCCGAGCGTGGGCAACTCGGCACCTTCATGAGAACGTGGTGGATTCATGAGGTAAGTGCTTTCACACCCACCTCCTGGATCCAGGTACCTGCCTGAGGAGCCTTTGTGATCAGCCACCCCTCACACCAACCTTCTCCCTAAGGCTTCTGATCCTACCCCCAGGCACCAGGCCTCCAATTCCACCAACAGACCCTTGATTCCCCCACCACCAGGATGACTCTGATCCCACCCCAGGCTCCAGGCCTCTGATCCCACCCCCAGAACCCAGCCCTCCGATTCCACCAACAGGTCCTCGTTCCTCCACCACCACGAGGCCTCCAATCCACAACCCTCCACCAGGGATCTAATTACACCCACCCCAAGGCCTCCAATTCCGCCCGCAGACCCGCAACATACCCCCAGGCCTCTGATCATCACCTCCCCACCCCCAGGCACTGCCTGGAAGGGTGGTGGAAGCAGGTTCAATGGCAATTTTCAAAAGGGAATTGGATAAATGGAAAAGGACAACAAAAATGCAGGGCTATGGGGAGTGAGCAGGGAGTGCGACTAATTAGACAACCTTTTCAAAGAGCCGACACAGCCACAGTGGGTCAAATGGCATCCTTTTGTGCTGTATCATTCTATGATTAATTCTGACCACATTTAAAACTGAGCACCTACTGTAAGGTTCAGAGTTCATAGTGAAGCATTTTGGTAGATGGGCTTAGACTACAGCAGATTACATTGATCCAGCAGCTGCTATATTGTGGCTATTTTGTTGTCAATTCAAAAGGTACAGAATTGCTTTCACTGAACAAATGTTTTGATGGCCCTGATTTCAAGACACACCAGAATGCTTTAAAACTGCTTTAGACAGTAACATGTCTGCTGATCCCAGCCTGCTATAGGTGGAAGCATTTAACTGTAATAGCAAAAGCCTGAGTCTGCTAGCTCCAGGATATCAATCAACTGGAGAAGTACAACATAATGTAAAATGCAGCCCACAGGCAAAGCTGAATGACCAAATTTAAGTTAAAACATATGCAATTAAAATGCCTTTTTTGAAGGCTACATGTCACTTATAGTATGGAGCATGACAGCACAACATTGATTGTGAAATTAATCATAGAAATGGATTTAGCATCAATTCACTGACAGAATCCAACATAATTGCAAGCTATAAGTAAAGCATTTTTTAAGTGAAAGGAAATTTAAAAAAAATCAGAAGCAGTGCTGATAAAACATCCAATAAGAAAGTGAATTATGGTTATATTCAAGCATTACTTCACACTTACTCAGAATCCTTTATCACCATGTTATCAGGATGATCTTTCTATTCCCATTTGTTAGTATTGATCTGTTTTTATATCTAGTAGAAGATAAATCATTCAGCTGCATTCCACACTAAATCGGTTTGTTAACAGTGTACAGCGTGGTTAAGAGTAATGATTGGTATGTGATTGTTATTAGTTTAGATATTATATTTAGTGTCTGGACTAGATCTTCACTTGCACAGGGATCATGCTTACAAAATCAAAACTGTTGTAACCAGGAGAGGAAGGATCAACAATAGCAACAAAGTGAAGTTTCAACCAGGAGGCCCAAGTGTCTCATCCTACTTTTGACTGATCTTCTTTGGTCTCCTTGTCTCGCGAGACAATGGATAAGCACCTAGAGGCGGTCAGTGGTTTGTGGAACAGCTCCTGGAGTGGCTATAAAGGCCAATTCTAGAGTGACAGACTCTTCCACAGGCGCAGCAGATAAAATTGGTTGTCTGGGCTGTTACACAGTTGGCTCTCTCCTTGCACTTCTGTCTTTTTTCCTGCCAACAGCTAAGTCTCTTCGACTCGCCACTCTTTAGCCCCGCCTTTATGGCTGTCCGCCAGCCCTAGCGATCACTGGCAACTGACTCCCATGACTTGTGGTCAATGTCACAGGACTTCATGTCGCATTTGCAGACGTCTTTAAAGCGGAGACATGGTGGGTCTGATACCAGTGACGTGCTCGCTGTACAATGTGTCCTTGGGGATACTTCCATCTTCCATGCGGCTCACATGGCCAAGCCATCTCAAGCACCGCTGGTTCAGTAGGGTGTATATGCTGAGGATGTTGGCCGCCTCGAGGACTTCTGTGTTGGAGATACAGTCCTGCCACCTGATGCCAAGGACGTCGCTCTTGGCTGACATACGTTGTCCAGGCCTCGCTGCCGTAAAGCAAGGTACTGAGGACACAGGCTTGAAACACTCAGACTTTTGTGTTCCATGTCAGTGTGTCATTTTCCCACACCCTCTTGGCCAGTCTGAACATAGCAGCAGACGCCTTTCCCATGTGCTTGTTGATTTCTGCATCAAGAGATAGGTTACTGGTGATAGTTGAGCCAAAGTAGGTGAACTCTTGAACCACTTCCAGAGCGTGGTCGCTGATATTGATGGATGGAGCATTTCTGATGTCCTGTCCCATGATGTTCGTTTTCTTGAGGCTGATGGTTAGGCCAAATTCGTTGCAGGCAGCCCCAATCCTGTCGATGAGTCTCTGCAGACACTCTTCATTGTGGGATGTTAATGCAGCATCGTCAGCAAAGAGGAGTTCTCTGATGAGGACTTTCCGTACTTTGGTCTTCGCTCTAAGATGGGCAAGGTTGAACAACCTGCCCCCTGATCTTGTGTGGAGGAAAATTCCTTCTTCTGACTTGAACGCATGTGAGAGCAGCAGGGAGAAGAAGATCCCAAACAGTGTAGGTGCGAGAACACAGCCCTGTTTCACACCACTCAGGATAGGAAAGGGGTCTGATGAGGCACCACTATGCTAAATTGTGCCTTTCATATTATCACGAAACGAGGTGATGATACTTAGTAGCTTTGGTGGACATCCGATCTTTGCTAGTAGTCTGAACAGACCACGTCTGCTGACGAGGTCAAAGGCTTTGGTGAGATCTATGAAAGCAACGTAGAGGGGCATCTGTTGTTCGCGGCATTTCTCCTGGAGCTGGCAAAAGGAGAACAGCACGTCAATGGTGGATCTCTCTGCTTGAAAGCTGCACTGTGCCTCAGGGTAGACAAGCTCAGCCATCTTCTGGAGTCTGGTTAAAACAACTCGTGCGAAGACTTTCCCCACTATGCTGAGCAGGGAGATTCCACAGTAGTTGTTGCAGTCACCGCGGTCACCCTTTTTCTTTCGAGGGTGATGATATTGGCATCGCACATGTGGTACTTTGTGATTGTGGCACTTTGATATTTAATTAATATTACTTGTCCCTTGGTGTGTGATCTGTTGTTAAGACTCACAGGGCAACAAATAATATCCAGAGTAAACGTGGGGTGTATTATAATAGAACTGGAACATAGATATACAAAGAGTTACTGCACGAACACATCTGAACACATCTTACTATCTCGGGGCTCCACCCACAATTGACTGGTCACGTGTGTTTCGGCATCACTTCCTCTGATGATCTGCACTTGTAGTTATTCAGGTGGTTTGGTCTTAAGGTAGTCCCTTCTTAAGGTCGTCCCATAACGATTTGTACATTGCTAGAAGGGAGGATTTATCAGCCCTTTGTGAGCTGTCTGAAAGGAGGGGAAGAAAATCTTTAGCTGGGGCGATAGCTCTCACTACACCATGGAAGTGGCCTCTTGCTCATCGACTTGAAGCTCCATCAAGGTGTCTGCAGTTCAACACTATGGATACATGAGTATTTACTTTTGGAGGGGAAAGAAAGAAAACTAAGATGAAATATACATATATTTTAATTCTTTAAGGTAGCTTTGATCTGGAGCAGGCCTTTTTCAATTTTACAAAATATCAGGAATAGTTTTTGGGCACTTGCAATTGTTGTCATTAATATACAATATTTTTATTATGCTGCCCATTTTGGACCTTGATGAAGGCAGGGAAGCAGAAACGGCATGCTTTTGGAAGATGCGAGTATAAGAGGAGTTTGAGTATCAGGTGGAAGAACAGAGTGACTAGCCTGAAGTAATTGTGTGCAGTAAGACATAATCCTCCTGCAAAAAGATTGGGGTGGGGGTGGGAGTGGATGGAAGGCAGGGTTTGTAGTGAACAGATAGCCCCCCTGGGAAGTAATGCTATAGGCTCCAGATGGACCTGTGAAAGGCACAAACTGAGATGGTGGGATTGTGTATGATAGGAGGGTAACAACAGGGAAGCAGCTGTAGCTAACAGAGGAGACTTAGACAGCAAGGACCCTGAAATCGTTTACAAGGCCAGCAGTTTATCACAGAAGTTGGAAGCTTGGCAAAATATATAAAAGAATACTTCTGCAAAAATCATTCACTGTTTATAATCCTTTCACAGCTGATCCTGATGCTGCAGGAATGAATACAATACAGAGTCATAGAGACAGAGGGGGAATTTTATGGAGCCTGCAAGAGCGGCATTCGTGGCAGGCGAGGTGATTAAATGAGGCAGGAGTTGAAATATCTTTTTCCCGATGGCGGGTTGAGAATATGAGATTAAGTCAGTGGTGTCTTTGTGGCGGATTGGTCTTCACGCCAACCCATGGTGCATTCCAATTTTAAACATATTTGCATGCAATGAATACTCATTAGCTTATAATGAATTGCAAGTAAGACCTACCTTCCAGGTTAACTGAGGGGCATACGGGAATCTTGTCGCATCTGCTTCACAATCATTTCAAGGTGGCAATCAATAGTCATCTTTGTGCAGTTGTGCCTGAGGTCAGTGGTTTAGTTTGTTAAACTCAGCGGCACAAAGAAGGAGGGTTGTTTCCAGTGGCATTCCACAGGGCTCAGTTCTAGGTCCCTTGCCTTTTGTGGTATATATTAATGATTTGGATGTACCCATGGGAAACCCCTCGAACTGTATCGGGAAAAGTTTCATTTGCTGTAAATGTAAAAATGTAATTGGCATGACAAATGTGAAATGGAAGGGTTGTGAAGCAACTCATGATTGTATTGAAGGAAACTGATCTCCCTTGCAATGTTTGTATTTTTTGGTGCTGTTTGAAATTGTTTGGCAATGTAATTTTTACAGATTTTTATGAATAAAGTATATTTTGGAAATAAAAAAAAAGTAAATGTTGGGGGCATGATAAATAGGTTTGCAGACGACACAAAGAATAGCCGTGCGGGAGATAGTGAGGAGGATAGCTGTAGGCTGCAGGAAGATATTGATGGTCTGGTCAGATGGGCAGAAAAGCGACAAATGGAATTCAACCTGGAGAAGTGTGAGGTGATGCATTTGGGGAGGTCAAACAAGGCAAAGGAATACACGATTAATGGGAAAATACTGAGAAGTGTAGAGGAAGTGAGGGACCTTGGAGTGAATGTCCACAGATCCCTGAAGGTAGCAGGACAGGTCGATAAGGTGAAAGGCATATGGAATCCTTTCCTTTATTAGCTGAGGTATAGAATATAAGAGCAGGGAGATTATGCTGGAACTGTATAACTCATTGGTTAAGCCACAACGTGAGTACTGTATGCAGTTCTGGTCACCTTGTTACAGAAAGGATGTAATTGCACTAGAGAAGGTGCAGTGGAGATTTACAAGGATGTTGCCAGGACTGGGAAAATGTAGCAGTGAGGAAAGATTGGATAGGCTGGGGTTGTTCTCCTTGGAACAGAGAAGGCTGAGGGAAGATCTGATTGAAATATACATAATTTTGAGGGGCCTGGATAGAGTGGAGGTGAAGGGCCTATTTACCTTAGCAGAGAGTCAGTGACTAGGGCGCATAGATTTAATGTGATTGGTAGAAAAATTAGAGGGAAGATGAGGAAAAACTTTTTCACCCAGAGGGGGTCTGGAACTCACTGCCTGAAAGGGTTGTTGAGGCAGAAACCCTCAACTTATTCAAAAAGACTCTGGATATGCACCTTAAGTGCCGTAATCTGCAGGGCTACGGACCAAATGCTGGAAGGTGGGATTAGAATAGGTGGATCGTTTTTCGGCCGACATAGACACGATGGGCCAAGTGGCCTCTTTCTGTGCCTTAAATGTTCTATGAGTCTATGACAACAGGAGCATGGCAGTTTGGCTGGAGGCTCAAGAACGGTAAGGGTAAAACAGGGGTTGGGGGCAGGTTTAGGTTCAGGTAAATAGAGGAGTGGCAGAGGGATTCGAGGGAGGACAGAGGGAGGGGTGGAGTGAATGGAGGTATGAAGTGGGAAGAGCCTGGTGTCTTGGGTGTGATGTTGTGGGGATAGGGAGGGGGTGTGTTCAATCAGTCAATATAAGGGAAATGAGGAGCCTAAATGGAGGGGTCAGTCGTGTCCACATCAGGGTCCTGTGGGTCAAAGTCAGGTGCTGGCTGGCAGAGGTAACAATCACAGTCGCGGGTGGGGGTGGGGGGTGGTGGTGGTGGGGGGTTAATTTGATAGATGGTAGGTACAGTCTGAGGTTGGGGTAATCAAAGATCTCATAGGGTGGGTCAGGGGATCTAAGGATAATGCAGGGAGGGTCTAGGATCAGAGGGGGCATGTCGACAGGGACGGATGTAGACTTAGGGGGGGGGGGGAGAGAGGGCACATTCAATTGGATGGTGACAAGGTCCAGGATAATGGGGTTTGGTTGAAGGGTTAAAGAGGGAAGGTGCAAGGTGATGCTGGGAGGGTCAAGGGTGATCGGTACAAGCATGAGGTGACAGGAGAAGGATGGAGGGTCACGGCCTCGGGCTGGAAGATCAGAAGCACCATATTTTCACAGTATCTCAAGACTCACGTTGGGCTCCAAGGATTGCAGATTGAAGTGGGAGGAGGCCAGAGTGGGGTGGGTGGAGTGTATGTGGACAATGGGAGGAGTTTAGCAACTCAGTGCTCATCAATTCTTTGGATGAAAGCATTGCGGAAGGTTTTTTTTTCATTTCCCTGTCTGCCTTATGAACACAGTTACATTGTTAGAATATCCTGGTTCTCGGGTACCCAATTTTTGTGCAGCCTCGGGAGCAGGCAGAGAGGAAGCTGCTATAGAGGGCTCTTGCTGCTCAAAAACTGAGTCAGCAGCAGCAGAGAAAACAGGTATCACAACAAAGCACAAATGGGAGCACCAGCTGGGCCTGCATGTGGAGCCATGTCCCAGAGACGTTCAAATACAAAACTGGACAATAACGTGAGCATTCATGGAAATTAGATCACTGAAACTCTACATCGTGACTTCCACACTAAATGCAATGTCCGTACCTCCTCCATAGAGCATCCAAGTGTGACAACCATGAGGCATTCCATTACATTTAGCTCTTCCGCTAAGCTAGTCCAAACAAAATGAAGATAATGCATACAAGTGATTAAAAAAATTTACATTTGACAAATATAGTTGAAGGACACCCGTGCCACCTTCGTGTTCTCAATAACTCTTACGTTTACGTGTATGATCACTATGTCTTGGACGTGAGGGACAAGAACTGCAGCTTGGTAAAAAAGATACTTGGAGCTAGCTAGGAATGTTGTGACCATGACGCAGAGCATCCCTCTGTGTCCAGGAAGCTGTTTTATAGCTTGGACGTACCTTCTGCATTGTTAAATGAAAGTAGCTTTCACCAATGAAAAGCTTCCACTGACGCGTGATCCTACAATTTTCCCATGCCCACCACCAACCAATGATATTTTAATTTTAATCACGTGGGAATCGGCTCCTGATACAAGAGTGGAAGTGCTGCCCACTTCCGCTTCCACCATCGTGAACGTTGTGCCTTTAATAAAATACCGCCCATAGAGTTATTACAACATAGAAGGCTGCCATTTGGCCCATCGAGTCTATGCTGGCTCTCCACAGAGCAATTCAGTCAGTCCCACTCCCCCGCTTGATCCCTGTAGCCCTGCAAGTTTATTTCCTTCAAGTGCCCTTCCAATTTCCTTTTGAAATCATTGATTGTTTCCGCTTCTGTGCAGCGAGTTCCAGGTCATTACCACTCGCTGTGGAAAAAAGTTCTTCATTACATTCCACCCCCCCGCATCTCTTGCCCCAAACCTTAAATCTGTGTCCCCTAGTCCTTGTACCATCAGCTAATGGAAACAGCTTTTCTTTGGCTAACTTATCTCAGCCTGTTGTAATCTTGTAAACCTCTATCAAATCTCCCTTCAATCTCCTTTGTTCCAAGGAGAACAACCCCAGCTTTTTCAACCTAACCTTGTAGCTAAAATCCCTCTCCCTGGACCTCTGAATCTCCTCTGCACCTTCTCAAGGACCCTCACATCCTTCCAAAAGTGTGGTGACCAGAAGTGAATGCAATACACTAGTTGGGGCCAAACCAGAGTTTTATAAAGGTTTAGCATAACTTTCCTGCCTTTGTACAGACTACCTGTATTTATAAAGCCCAAGATCCCATATGCTTTGCTAACCACTTTCTCAATATATCCTTCTCGCTTCAAAGATCTATACACATGAACCCAGGTCCCTCTGTCCTTGCACACTCTTTAGAACTGTGCCATTAAGTCTATATTGCCACTCCCTATCCCCCCTTCAGCCAAAATGTATCACCTCACACTTCTGTCTGTTAACTTCCATCTGTTTGCCACACTTCCAAGTTTGGTATTATCAGCAAATTTTGAAATTTTACTCTGTATTCCAATATCCAAGCAAAAAAATTAATGGTTCTAGCACTGACTCTAGGGGGACACCACGGTCTACCATCCTCCAGTCTGAAAAACAGCCATTTACCACAACTCATTTTTTTCTGTCTTTAAGGCTTTTTTTTTTACCCAATCTGACACTGACCCTCCAATTCCATGAGCCTCAGATTTGGTAACCAGCCTTTTATGTGGTACTTTGTCAAACACTTTCTTAAAATCCATATAGACAACATCCATTGCATTCCCCTCATCAACCATCTCTGTTACTTCATCAAAAAATTCAATTCGAGTAGTTACACGCAATATGCCTTTTACAAATCCATGCTGGCCATACTTAATTAACTCAAACCTCTACAAGTATCTGATTTTTTCCCCTGATTATTGTTTCGAAAACCTCACCCACCACTGATGTGCCTGTAGTTACTAGGACTGTCCTTACACCCTTTCTTAAATAAGGTTGTCACATTTGCCACTCTCCAATCCTCTGGCACCTCCCCCATATCTAGGGAAGATTGGAAGATTATGGCAAGCCCTTCTGTTATCTCCATCCCCACTTCCTTGAGCAACCTGGTTGCAAGCCATCTGGACCAGGTGACTTATCCAGTCTAAGCATAACCAGCCTTTCCAGACCATCCTTCCTCTCAGTTTTCACCCCAATCATTACCTCTACCATCTCCACTTCAACTGATATTTTATCAGCCTCCTCTTCCTTAGTAAACACCAATACAAAGTACTCATTAAGTATTCTAGCCTTGCACTGCGCCTTTAAGCATATATCACCTTCTTTGTCCCGAATAGGACCCAGTCCGCTTGTTACCAGCCACTTATGTTGACTGACATTCTATTCTCATATTCTCTCTTCAGTCGTCTTATTTTCCTCTTCACTTCCCCTCTCAACTTCTTGTGTTTGGCTCTGGTTCTCACTGACATGCATGACACACCATTTTTGTTGCATTATATTCTCTATCTCCCCATCATCCAAGAAGCCCTGGCTTTGGTGCCCTTACCTTTCCCTCTTGTTGGAATGTACCTAGCCTGTATCTGAAACATCTCCTCCATAAAGATCACCTATTATTCAGTACAGTATTTCCTGTCAATCTTTGGTTCCATTTTACCCTGGCTAGATTCCTTCTCATCACAATGAAGTTAGTCCTCTTCCAATTTACAAGTTCTACTTTGATTGATCCTTGTTCTTCTCCATGACTAATATAAACCTTATGGGCTGGATTTTGTATAGAAGGCGGGGTCCCAGTACTGGGCCCAAAAGGCAGGGGAAAGGCCTCCTCGGTCTTTTCGTGCCCCCCTGAAGCAACTCTCCAGTCTTTTTACATCTCAGTTTCATGAGCTGGGATTCCCATCCCTTTAAAGACAGGGATCCTGCCTCCAAGAGCTGCAAGCAAATCAGAGGGCTGGCAGCTCAGCAGATTCCTCAGCACCACTGGGAGCACTGCCGGTACAGCAGTGACATTGGACCCTGGCCCAGTGCTGGAACTCCAGATCTCAGGTAAGTGAGGCGAGGTTGCTGGCAGGGTCGCCAGGGCCAGTCCAGAAGGCCCTGGTTATGGACCCTGGTTTAAGCCACATTTCCATAATTGCCTCTACATCATATTCCTACATGGCTATTTGTGCTTGTTGCTCACCAACCTCATTCACTGTGCTTTGTGCATTGACAGTCACAGAAATGCCTGTCTGCCCCCCTAACTATGGAATCTCCTATAATGACTACATTTTTACTCTTTGCTGTTCCCTCCTGTACAGTCCCTTGTCCATTGGTGCCATGGTCTGAACTGCACTCCTTCAAGGTGTTGTCGCTCCCAGCAGTTTCCAGTTTGAGAATGGCACACACCCCGAAGAACCCTCCACCTCCTGCTACTCTTCCAGATGACCACCCATCTACTACCCTGAACTCTCACCCCGTGTAGGGTGATCACCTCCTGAAACATATGATCTAGGGAACTCTCATCCTTCCTGATGTTCGCAGACTGCAGCTGTTCCTGAAGCTCGGAAAGCCTAAGCTCGAGCTGAAGCAACTGGAGACACTTCCCAACACATGTGGTTCCCCCAAGACTAATAAAGTATCCTCAAGTTCCCATATGGTGCAGGAATTTTAAGCAACATATCTTAGACCCCATCCATGATCCAAGAAAAACTCTCTACACCTTCTTTTATAATCTTGTCATTACGTTGTATAAACTGTTAATTTTAATTAATGCCTCTAGATCTGCTCTGTGCTAATACTCTTATTAATTAACTTACTATTATACTTACCCTGAATGAAGTGTTCAATTTCCTGCCTCCAAGTTTGAATAAATGCCCTAGTTTAGAGAAAGAAAAAGAGAAATACTCACCAACCAATCACGTACCTGTTTTCACACCTTGATTATATTTCCAACTGCGGTGGGCCCACTCTGAACATCCCCCCACCCCCGCGCTCTTTTATCCTCACTGCCACCGCTCTCACTGTGTGCTCTCTCTCTCGGACCTGCGCTGCCACCGCTCTTTTATCCTCCCTGCCTCCACCGCTCTCACTGTGCTCTCTCTCTTGGGCTTGCTATTCCACTGCTCTTTCATTCTCCCCACTGCCATCGGTCTTGCTGTGCTCTTGCTTTCGGGTCTGCTGTGCCACCACTCTTTCATCCTCCCCGCCACCGTTCTCACTGTGCTCTCACTGTTGCACCTGGTCTATGATGGCCTCTCATTTGAATCAAGTAACCATATTGTTAATTTACCTTTACTAAGTTATTTTGTTTATTACATGTACTTTTTTGTGCATGCTTTGATTCAAATGAAATTTTTTTCTGAATGGGAACAGTAATATTCCAAACTTTGCCAGTAGATGGCAGGAGTGCAATAGAAATTTTTGTTTCATGCATGAATAATTGAAAATGTATTTAAGTAGATGTGAAATATTATGTATCAATAGAATAAATATGAAGGCTTCTCTGGTACCCCAGTGAGTTTATTCAGTGAGTAGTTGAGTCATACAGATCAGGGAGATGCCAATTCTATCCCTGGTTTATGATGAGATAGCCAATGCAGGCCAGCATACCAGTAGTGGTATTATAATTGCTCTCAGTGGCCCTGGTTAGGGAGAGTTAGGGTTCCTGCTCTTGATCATTGCCCAGTAATCCCAGTTGGGCATGGTTGCATGCGGGTGCTGGGTAAGATCAGGTTTGTGTGTGATTGTGATGCCTCTCCAGTGATCAAATCAACTTGTCAACACACACTGTAATCAATAGCCACTTAAAATGCTGGCGGGTGTCAGGTGCTTGTAGATCATACACCAACAAAGATCCTTCAGGAAGGAGAAAGGGGAAATTGCAAAGGAAAAGTAAAATTTAATTTTAAAAAAAGGAACTTTGTGAAGGGAGATCCAATGGTAACAATGATATTAATGGTAATTAATGAACAATGAACAATGGTAATTAATAACGATATCTCTGATTTTCTTCCTCGAACTATGTGTTCAACTGCACGTCCACCAGCACTAATTTATCTCCAGGAACTGGGCTCTGACAACTGCAGTATATTTAATCTACAGAATGCCCTTCTTGGACATAGAAAGACTAGATGTCCCAGTGGGTAAGCACACAAAGATTTGCTGAATGTCTTATCAAAAAGTCCTGGCTGTAACCTTCCCAAATGCCTCAGTCCTACACTGGATACTACATCAGGGTAGAACATTGTCCTTTGACCTTCTTCTATTACAGTCCATGCTGATCGATGGGATGAGGGTCTTTTTGCTTTTGGCTGCAAGAAACAATGTGAAATGAATGTAGGAAGCATCAATCAATTCCTTTGGGAGCACAAATCTTTAGTATAAAGCTGCCCTGGTACAGTATTAATTAATATCATGCTATTAGATGTACTCAGAAACCAGGTGGGTGTTTAATGTGGTAAATGGGAAAAGTAAGTATCAGTCCAATCCAGTAATGGTAACAGGAAGAAGAAAACACGAAGAAGCATATACCCAGAGAATTGAATTTTCTTGCTGCAATAATTCTCCTCTTTTCTCCAAGTGAAATAATTTGGCATTGAATTAACACATACAGGATAAAAAAAACTGGTTGTGTCATCAAGATGAAAGATCAATTCCAATTCATTTTATTTGTCATTTTTGTTAGCTATGGACAGTTTTCTTTCGAACTACTAAGTGTTTTGTTGCACCTCATGCCATAAACTGGCCCTGAAATTACAGATATTTGTGTGCAAATGTTCAACAAATCTGTATACTGTTTCTTTGTCTGCTTTTATGAAGATGTTAACCTGTTAATTTTAAACACCTCTATTAAAGTAGTGACCAAGGTACTTGCATGAGAATTTTTTAAATTCATTTCATGGGATATGGACATCACTGGCAAAGGCAACATTTATTGCTCATCCCTAATTGCCCTTCGGAAGGTAGTGGTGAGCTGCCTTCTTGAATTGCTGCAGTCCATCTGATGCAGGTACATGAAAAGTACTGTTAAGGAGGATGTTCTCGGATTTTGATCGAGCGACAGTGAAGGAATGGCAATATATTTGCAAGTCAGGATGGTTTGTGGCTTGGAGAGGAATTTGAAGATAGTGGCGTTTCCAAGCATCTGCTGCCCTTGGCCTTCCAAGTGGTAAAGGTCGTGGGTTTGGAAGGTGCTGTCAAAGGAGGCGTGGTGAGTTGCTGCAGTGCATCTTGTAGATGGGACACACTGCTGCCACTGTGCATCGGTGGTGGAGGGAGTGAATGTTTATGGTGGTGAATGGGGTGTCAATCAAGTGGACTGCTT
Organism: Heterodontus francisci; assembly: GCF_036365525.1. Classification (NCBI taxonomy): domain Eukaryota; kingdom Metazoa; phylum Chordata; class Chondrichthyes; order Heterodontiformes; family Heterodontidae; genus Heterodontus; species Heterodontus francisci. The sequence goes on along the minus strand of NC_090371.1, from coordinate 198,313,336 downwards.
TGTCCATGATGCTGTTGAGCTTCTTGAGTGTCGTTGGAGCCAAAGTGGAGAGTATTCCATCACACTCCTGACTTGTGCCTGGTAGATGGTAGACAGGTTTTGGTGAGTCAGAGGTGGGTTACCTGCTGCAGAATTCCCAGTCTCTGACCTGCTCTTGTAACCACAGTATGTATGTGGCTGCTCCAGTTCAGTTCCTGGTTAATGGTAACCCCCAAGGATGTTGAGAGTGGGGGATTCAGCGATGGTAATGCCATTGAACATCAAGGAGAGACGATTAGATTCTCTCTTGTTTGAGATTGTCATTGCCTGGCACCTGTGTGGCACGAATGCTACTCGCCACTGATCAGCCCAAGCCTGAATGTTATCCAGTTCTTGCTGCATATGGACACGGGCTGCTTCAATATCTGAGGAGTTGTGAATGGTACTGAGCATTGTACAATCATCAGCGAACATCCCCACTTCTGACCTTACGATGGAGGGAAGGTCATTGATGAATCAGATGAAGATAGTTGGGCCTGGGACACTACCCTGAGGAACCCCTGCAGCAATGTCCTGGGTTTGAGATGATTGACCTCCAACAAACACAACCACCTTCCTTTCTGTTAGGTATGACTCCAACCAGCAGAGAGTTTTCCCCCGATTCCCATTGATTTAAATTTGGTTAGGGCTCCTTGATGCCATATTCGGTCAAATGCTGCCTTGATATCAAGGGCAACCACTTTCACCTCACTACTTGAGTTCAGCTCATTTGTCCATGTTTGGACCAAGGCTGTAATGAGATCAGGAGCTGAGTAGACCTGGCGGAACCCAAACTGAGTGTCAGTGAGCAGGATGTTGCTGTTTACGTGGCGCTTGATAGAACTGTTGACAACACCTTCCAACACTTTACTGATGATTGAGAGTAGACTGATGGGGTGATAATTGAATAATTTGGATTTGTCCTGCTTTTTGCAGATAGGACATTCTTAGGCGATTTTGAACATTGTCAGGCAGTGTTGTAGCTGTACTAGAACAGCTTTGCTAGGGGCGCGGCTAGTTCTAAAGCACAAGTTTTCAGTCCTACTGCCGGGATATTGTGAGGACCCGTAGCCTTTGCAGTATCCAATGCCTTCAGCCATTTCTTGACATCATGTCAGGTGAATTGAATTGGCTAAAGACTGGCATCTGTGATGCTGGGGACCTCAGGAGGAGGCCGAGGTGGATCATCCACTCGACACTTCTGGCTGAAGATGGTCGCAAATGCTTCAGCCTTGTCTTTTGCACTGATGGATCCCCATCATTGAGGATGGGGATATTTGTGGAGCCTCCGTCTCCAGTTAGTTGTTTAGCTGAGGCAGGAGGTTTCCTTGCCCGCATTTGACCTGATGCCATGAGACTTCATGGGGTCCGGAGTCAATGTTGAGGACTCCCAGGGCAACTCCCTCCCGACTGTATACCTCTGGGCCGCTACCTCTGGTAAGTCTGTCCTGCTGGTGGGACAGGACATATCCAGGAATGGTGATGGAGATTTCTGGGACATTGGATGCAAGGTATGACTCCGTGAGTATGCCTATATCAAGCTGTTGCTTGACTAGTCTGTGGGACAGCTCTCCCAATTTTGCCACAACCCCCCAGATGTTAGTAAGGAGAACTTTTAGGGCTGGGTTGCCATTGTCATTTCTGGTGTCTAGGCCAATGCCAGGTGTATTGTCCAGTTGTATTCCTTTTCACTTTTATGTAGCAGTTTTGTACAACTGAGTAGCTTGCTAGGCCATTTAAGAGGGCAGTTAAAAGTCAACCACATTGCTGTGGGTCTGGATTCACATGTAAGCTAGACCTGGTAAGGACGGCAGATTTCCTTCCCTAAAGGACATTAGTGAACCAGATTGGGTTTCTACAATAACTTATTGTAGTTTCATGGTCGCCATTACTGAAATTAGCTTTCAATTCCAGATTTTTATTAATTAATTGAATTTAAATTCCACCAGCTGCCATGGTGGGATTTGAACCTGTGTCCCCAGAGTATTACACACTAAAATAAAAGCAAAATACTGTGGATGATGGAAATCTGAAATTAAAAACAAGAAATGCTGGAACTACTCAGCAGGTCTGGCAGCATCTGTGGAAAGAGAAGCAGAGTTAACGTTTCAGGTCAGTGACCCTTCTTCGGAACCATGTTTCCCCTTTAGTTTCCAGCCGTCAGTTTTTAAATGTCCTGCTTTATTACAATGGAAGCACACAGGTCTCTGGATCTCACTCTTGCTCACAGCACCTTCCTTTTTGGCTGGAGGAGGGCCCCCTGTGTCTCCTGCTTTCTGTTCTCTCCCAAGACTGTCTGGGCAGAGATCACCTTCCCACCTTTTGTCCTTTTCGGATTTGTGGGGTTGATTAAGAAAGGTTCTCCCCTGGGAAACCGACTTATAAACTAAAGCAAACTCATCGGCCAGAACGGCTGCTTGCCGGGCTCTCTGGACCCACTGCTCCTCTACATGGGTCTTTATTGAGAGTGGGAGAGTGTTTTCAAATTCCTCTAACAGAATTATTTCTCTGCGATTTTCACAGCTGAGCTGTATTTTAAGAGCCCTCAGCCACTGGTCAAAAGCCAGCTGCTTACTTCTTTCAAACTCCAGATAAGTTTGATTAGCTTGCTTTTTGACGGTTCTAAACTTTTGGCAAAAGGCTTCGGGTACTAATTCATGTGCCTCGAGGATAGCATTTTTTGTCAGTTCATAATTTGATGAACTCTCAACTAGCAACAAGGAATAAACCTCATGGGTTTTTCCAGTTGGCTTGCTTTGCATTCAAAGAGACCAGGTCTCAGCTGGACATTTTAGCTGCCTTGCCAGCTTCTCAAAAGACACAAAAAACACATCTTCCTCATTGAATTTTGGAATTAACTGAGTGAGTTTTAGCAATTTTATACCCAGCCCTGCATTCTGCTCCTTCATATTGGCCATTCTTTCACTGGGGTTACTCTGTTGCCCCCTGGTTAACCCAAGCCACCTCAACTCTCTTTCTTCGCATTCTTTCTGGAATATTCTTTCTCTTTCTCCCTCCTGCCTTTCATTCTCTTCACATTCTTTTTGGAAGGCTCTTTCTGTCTCCCTCTCATGCCTCTGTCCCTCTCTTTCCTCCAATTCAAGTTTCCTTTGTTCCAATTGTACCCTTGCTAGCAGCATCCTCTCTGGGTTTGCTTCTAACCCTGCTTCTGCTTCTTCAGATTCAAGGGAAAAATGATTGCCCACTAGTCTTAGGAGTTCAGACTTCCTAGCCTTGCCACTTACAGTGATCCCACACTGCTCAGACATTTTCCTCAACCCCTCCATAGACAGTGCTTTTAATTTATCCCATGCTACTTCACCCTGACTTGGCGAGTTAGTTGCTTTAGTTGCAGACATGCTAGTATTCAATCACACATAACCACAAGAAAACCTGTATTAATCTTGTTCTTTTTTTGAATGGGAACAATTTGGCTTCCCACTTCCAATTTCTCTCGTTTTTTTGTGTATAAAATTCCGATGCTAGCACCCAAGTGTCTGTTACGACAAGGTGAGAAAGGTGTCTAGGGGTCCCTTTTAGCCTTCACCTGATCTTATGGTAACAGGCTTTAATTTTAACCACTGTGTTTTGAGCTCCCCCTTGGTAAATCCTTGTTCACTGCTTTCCAATTATAAGGCAAAGAGATGAGCACAAACAAGCCTTCTTCGGTTTAAAGAAGAAAAATAAAATGTTATTAAACTTAAACTCTAATTCAGTTAACGCCTACGGATACACGCCGCGCCCCACACTAGCAGGCATACGCGATACGCACATGCAAATAGAGACAGAAAAGAGCAGAAGAAAAATAGAGAGGTTTGAGGCAATATCAGAAAAGTTTCTCGTTACTGTGCTTTGAGCTCACTGTAGCCCTTTTGTTGGTAGTTCTTGTTTTTCATTGGGGCCCAGTATTCTTCTTAAATCTTGTTCATTGTAGGAGACTTTTCTCTTTTGGCTCATGTGTCTTCAATGGGTCTTCAGTTCCATGGGAAAGAGATGGGAGCAGACAGGAAAGAGGTATTTTCCAGTCCAGGAGCAAACAGCTTTCTGAGTTCAAATTCTCTGTGGCAAGTTCAAATTTAAAAAAGAAGCCAGTTAGTCATGTGACCAAACTGGTCTGACCATGTCTGTTTGTGTATTCGGCCATTTTAGCAGTTAACCTGGAATGCTAGCCTCTCCACCTTCAATGTCTGGTAATCAAAAGTCCATTGTGGATTAAATTGGAGCAGGGAGTGGTCCCTTTGTCCTTTCCAAGCACTGTCTGTTACTATGCAAATGTCTTTCCAGTTAGGGGCTTGGCAACCCCTTGTAATAGGCCTTCTTTTCTTCCCAGCAACGATTTAAAAATTTAATGTCCATGTGGTGAAATATTTGTGCCCCATTCTTGGCAGGTGGGGGCCTGCATGCAATTATTAAGTTTATAAGTCACTATAAGAACTCAGGTACCATGCTTCACAGTTTCAGCCTGACATACGTACTAACACTAAACAAACACAATTCATCTTGAAAAAGACAGTGAATCCACAACCAGTAACAAAAACATTCACACATGCTTACAAAAATAATAAATTACTTCATCTTTTTCTTTCCTTTCTTCAGGTGCTTTTCTGAATTACTATAAAAAAAACTGAATAGAACTGAACAAAAGCTCAGCTTTCACAGTGAAATTAAAACTTCAACATTCCAATACAAAAAGAGTTGAAGAGGCTGGAGCTTCCCATATCTCGTGAGCTCTGAAACATTCACACCAACTACTTTAACTGAAAATGTAACACAGAACTTTTCCCAACCCCGGGTGCATAATCTTAAATTGAAATGATCACATTCAATAATCACATCCAACTCTTCACACTTCCATGCAACTTAGAAATATTGATCCCTGTAACGGGTTATGAACACAAATTGCCAAACCTTGTATTATATTCCCAGGTCTCAAGCCCAAGGATTACACAGTTTCAACCAGTTCAAAACTAAAAACATGACTCAAGTCTCCCAAAAACAATACATACATGTACACATTGGACAAGGAAACAAAAAACTTAAAACAGCAAATGCTAGTAACCACAATGTTTGAAACAGAACTGGTGCTCACGCTGAAAACAAATATAACACAAACCCCTTTAAGACAGCTTTTCATTCGCAGATCAGGAAGCTTCCCCACACTCACAAGCAGAAACTGTGAACAAAATCCAGTTCCCTTCTCCTTATTGAGGAGAACATGCCACCAGTTTAGGGATGGGCAATAAATGCTGTCCTAGCCAGCGACACCCACATCCCATGAACAAATAAAAAAAAGATTAATGTTTTAAATGGGCCTTTTAAGCTTCTTTCTTTACTTCCTGTTTTCTCTAACCCAGGGATTATTTTCATGCAACACTTTTACAACATTTGAATGTTATAACTGCTATTCTTCATGCACAATCTCTTTTATTCCTCTCATATCCTCTAACTTTACTCTTTCTCACTCATATCCGGAATCTCCAAAACCACTAAAGGTAGTGTTACCTTCACAGCCTCCGTAGCGAATCGAAGATACACTGTGTATGTTCAGCTGCTGTAACTTTGGTGGAAACCCCATTGACGCAATTCATCTTGCATTTCTGCAGAACTTCTACCGAGGTTTTGGTGGCTGATTGGGAGAACTCCCAAGGAAATTCCTGCTTAAGAGTACAAATACCATTGTCATTCCATTGGCAACCTTCATTTCAAAATAGACTGACATCCCTCTACCAAGCAACAAACAGAATACATAAAAGCTGGCAGTTTGGGTATATCTCTACTCTTCAGCTCCTAATCATGATGATTGAAGGCAGAAAAAAAGGTCTAAATGCACAAGTGACAGTTCTTAGTGATGCAGCATTGGCAGAATCAATTCTACATTTGACATAAATCATGTAAGGAGTGTCAACCAATTTAACTGCACCATTGATATCTTGAGTGTGCATCGCAGCTCTGATGCAGAGAGTAGCTATAAACAGCAGATTCCTCAGCTGTTCAATCGTGCATATATTCCATTGCCATCAAATTTATAATCTCAATTATAATTATTCTGTGGCCTCGTTTACATTTCTACATGGATTTGATTGCTTTTATATTGCTGCTTTCATTCGTCAGTCTATTTTTTGTTGCCAACATTTACTCTCAATAAAGGCATCTATGAGCAGAGTCACTTTCCCTATCAATATTTTCCAGTGCTGTAGCACCATAGCTGCTCCCTGCTATGACACCTCATTGAACAGAAAATCAAGGCAACAGTCAGTGAAAAAGCAGAGCATTATTAAAACCATATGAACGCTGCTAGGAAAGAGTGGAAATGAATATAAAACCCTTACAGCAGTATGGAAAACTCATGTTATTAATCAGATTTTTAATATTTTGATATATTGAGATATAATACTTGTTACAGGGATTACATATCAAATTGTAAACATCAGTGAACAAGATCCCAGTAATAGCAGATGAAAGTATAAATGTTATAATTAAATTTTACCAAGCACTATTTTAAATTTAGTAATAGTAATTTCCTCCTTTAAGATTGCCCTTAAAACCCACCTCCCTGATCAAGCTTTTGGTTACTGACACCAATATCTCTTTCTTTAGCTCAGCATCTTTTTTTTTATGATTACGCCTTTGTTAAGTATCTTGGGATGCCTTTCTCTGCTAAAAGCTATAAATGCAAGTTGTTTGTATATAAATGAAAGGTGTTGTTGAACTTCAGCTGTGAAACGATTCCAGATGTTCCAGTAGCTTTATCTCTATAATATTGCTATTTTCACAATGTACGAGCTGAAAGTGAAGAAATCTGTTGATCCAGGGAGACCTGCCAAAGTCTAATGGTTAGCTATCAGAAGAAAAATACAGAAGATGTTGGAGTTCTGAACTGGTGCTTACAAGCATAAGAGTGAGTGATGGTGCATGATCAATTGCAGATACTTCCTCATCTGGTGTCCATAGACCCAAAATTTCATCAAGACCTAGAACAAAGGAATAGTCAAAATGGTTAGTAAGTAGAGGCAAACCAGTAATTACTCAATAAAGCATCAGGTCATGATGCAGATTGAGTGGAGAAATCGATAGCTAGAGACCCAAGGACCTGTGGCCCATTTTCTCTTGCCTCGCCCTCTACAATATCTCTGGTTCTCCTCTGCCCAGGATATCCAAAGCAAGCTTTTCAGTCTGCTACTATGATGGGATTCATGTGTAAGGATGGAGTTCCTTCTCCTGTGTGGGCCTTCTCTTTGGCACTGTGCTGTAGTTCGTCCTGTAAGACAATTGGCAATGTGCTCATGTGTGACATGCTGAAGATTTCTGGGCATCTGTGCATGATGGTAGAATAATTTGCCTGGTGTTAGGCAAAAGCATCAGATGTACGCAAGAGAGGGCATTAATAGTGAGAGCAGTGCTACTGGCAGTGTTTGGAAATGGGAACAGGAGGAGGGCCACTGAAGGCTGTTGCAATGATTGGATAAGAAGGTGGCACTGGAGGAGGTCAACACTTTCATTGATGCTGTGACAATAAAATGGTACAGGGCTGTGCTGCAAAGACAGCAAAACTGCAAATGGGAGTATTACCTTAGCAGCTTGGTCCTGGTCATTGGACATTTTTTGCATTGCTTCCGGGTCCAAGGGACTAAACTTTTAGCATTTATACAACCACTTCAGAGCATCGTTACCTAGCAGTGTGGTGGGACATCCTTCTCCTACATGATGGCAGGAGGATATTCTACCTTCTCCTTACTTCCTCCACTAAAGCCTCTCTTATTGGAGAATAAAGTTGCCATTTGTTTACCTTCTAGTACACAAACAGCCTTCCATAAATTGGTGCAGGCCAGCAGGGACTGATGTTGGGCTTGTCCACAATCCATCTGTCTTAATGGGTAAGGCATTCAATTATCAGCAGGATTTGTGCTGACAGCACATCCATAAAATTTAATAAGTGTTACGACCAAGTGAGAAAGAGGTCTAGAGTTCCCTTTCAGCCTTCACCTGGTCTTACTGTAGCAGGGTTTAATTTTTAAACACTCTGTGTTTTCAGCTCCCCCTTGGTGAATCCTTGTTCACCGCTTTCCAATTATAAGGCAAAGAAACAAGCACAAACAGACTTTCTTAGGTTTAAAGAAAGGTGAAATTTTATTAAGCTTAAACTTACCTCTAATTCAGTTAATGCCTACGGATACACGACGCACCCACGCGAGCATACATACGCGATACCCAAATGCAAATAGAGACAGAAAAGAGCAGAAGAAATAAAGTGAAAAGGTTTGAGGCACTATCGGAAGAGTTTTTGTTACGGGTCTTCAAGCTCAATCAAGAGTCCTTGATTGTGGGTTGATCTTGCTTTTCATTGGGGCCCAGTATACTTCTTAAACGTTGTTCGCTGTAGGAGACTTCTCTCTTGGGATTCATGTGTCTTCAGTGGATTCAGTTCCGTGAGAATGAGATGGGAGCAGACAGGAGAGGCTGTGGCAAGCCAGCCAGGTGAGGTCTTTTCAATCTAGGAGCAAACAGCTTTCTGCAGACTCTCAATTCAAACACTGCCTCTACAATTTAAAACTCCCCAAGTTGGCCAGCACGGTAGTCACGTGACCAACTGGTATAACCACTTCTGGCTTTGTGGATTGTCTTGTCCTTTCAAGCACTGTCTGTTAATATGCAAATGTGATAATGTCATCACATTATCACTGAAGAGTTAATTCAGAAAATAATTTTTGCATTTTTCCAGGAAATGCTTTCCCATTGATAATCGATCCCTGTGCCCATGTCCTCGCCCTTTGGTATGTTTAACGGTGGGCTCAACGTGGTAGAGACCCAGTTCAACTGAATGCTGCCGCAGATTCTGCCCTCTTTGGCTGACTTGCATTATCATACTGCCCTCCCAGGCTCAGGGACATGGAGTTTGAAATAAACTGCATTCAGAATAATGTACCCATCCTAAATTGATACAAACGTTGCAAGTATGGTTTGCTTGCTTTCTGAGCAAACAAAGTTATACTGTGACTTGTTCAGTTATGCTTGAGACTGTCAGCTTCTTTTGAATTTAGCTGGCAGTTATTCATATCCAGGAGCCCTGGCTATAGGAATCTAGAACTCATCTGTGACAGTAGTCTAACATATGAAGTAAGTATAGCAGGAAAGAGTCAAAAATATAGCATCTTGCATCAAATTCTTTTCGGTGCTACTTTAATGGAGGCAGAATTCCACTTAAAATAAAGAGGATAATATCTCCATTACAACAGTGGGGAAAAACTTATTACAAGTATATTAGTTGGTTGTGGAATAACATCAGTGACAGTAATTTCCAGGTTCAAACCATCCTTTCAGTCTCTTTTTATCTTTAATACATCAGAGTGTAAATTTTCAATGAATTCTAATGGATTCTTATTAAGTGAGATGATTTGTTGTTGTCTCTGTAAACTCTTAATTAAATGATTTGCTATTGCTGTACAGAACAGAAACCATTCTATATTTTGAAACAAAATGTGTCTAAAAGTAAAGAATATTTGCTTTTATCTACATTTGTCCTGCTGGACAATTTGAGTTTTTCTAAATAGCAGGTAAGCATTTGTTGGTATTCATTGATACTATTTGATTAAAAAAAAACTATTATCAGATGTTAATCCTAATAATGTATGTTATGAGGGATTTTTCTTTCACATAATTGAAATCTTGCATCAAATAGGAGTTCTTAGGATATTGGAAAGGATCTGTCGCACTTGAGAATGTTACACATACAAAGTATTTGTTATATTTGCACTTGAAAGTCTCACTTTAATTTCTTGTATACTATTTTATTTTTGTCATTTTTATCAGATCATGTGACACTTTTTCAATTTTAGTTTGTTTCTACACACTTTATTTATCCACAGCATCCTGATACTTGAGCCACTGTTCCTTTTAATGGTGCATATTTATTTTATAATTTTACAATCTTCGTTTTGAAAATCCCATTATTGATTGACGGCCCTATGCATTAATTTTTCATTCCGCTAGCATACTTTCTAAGATCTGTCCTGTTGCTAACTTTAAGTTTCAGAAAACCCCAAACTAAACACAAAAAATAAAATAATGCAGATGATGGAAATCTGAAATTAAAATAATGCTGGAAACATTCAACAGGAGAGAGGAAGGTAGGGTTAATGTTTCAGGTTGATGATCCAGAACACAAGTCATGTTAAGCCTTATGCAGCATTCAGTTAGATAAGTGCCAGACAATTATATTTAGGAAAAAGATTTTTGGTTACTTTTTGTAGCAAGCAATTCCAGTCAGAAAGTCATTCAGGAAGACCTTGGCCTGGAGCTTCGTTACGGGCTCGGGAACCCAATTCAAAGAACAAAGAACAAAGAACAGTACAGCACAGGAACAGGCCATTCAGCCCTCCAAGCCTGCGCCAATCTTGATGCCTGCCTAAACTAAAACTTTCTGCACTTCCGGGGACCGTATCCCTTTATTCCCATCCTAGTCATGTATTTGTCAAGATGCCTCTTAAACGTCGCTATCGTACCTGCTTCCACCATCTCCTCCGGCAGCAAGTTCCAGACACTCACCACCCTCTGTGTAAAGAACTTGCCTCGCACATCCCCTCTAAACTTTGCCCCTCGCACCTTAAACCCAAGTCCCCTAGTAACTGACTCTTCCACCCGAGGAAAAAGCTTCTGACTATCCACTCTCTCCATGCCGCTCATAACTTTGTAAACCTCTATCATGTCGCCCCTCCACCTCCATCGTTCCAGTGAAAACAATCCGAGTTTATCCAACCTCTCCTCATAGCTAATGCCCTCCAGACCAGGCAACATCCTGGTAAACCTCTTCTGTACCCTCTCCTAAGTCTCCACGTCCTTCTGGTAGTGTGGCGACCAGAATTGCACGCAATATTCTAAGTGTGACCGAACTAAAGTTCAGTACAGCTGCAGCATGACTTGCCAATTTTTATAGTCTATGCCCCAACCGATGAAGGCAAGCATGCCGTATGCCTTCTTGACTACCTTATCCACCTGCGTTGCCACTTTCAGTGACCTGTGGACCTGTACGCCCAGATCTCTCTGCCTGTCAATACTCCATTTACTGTATACTTCCCACCTGCATTAGACCTTCCAAAATGCATTAACTCACATTTGTCCGGATTAAACTCCATCTGCCATTTCTCCGCCCAAGTCTCCAACCGATCTATATCCTGCTGTATCCTCTGACAATCCTCATCACTATCTGCAACTCCACCAATCTTTGTGTCGTCCGCAAACTTACGATTCAGACCAGCTACATTTTCCTCCAAATCATTTATATATACTACAAAAGAGCAAAGGTCCCAACACTGATCCCTGTGGAACACCACTAGTCGCATCCCTCCATTCAGAAAAGCACCCTTCCACTGCTACCCTCTGTCTTCTATGACAGAGCCAGTTCTGTATCCATCTTGCCAGGTCACCTCTGATCCCGTGTGACTTCACCTTTTGTACCAGTATGCCATGAGGGGCCTTGTCAAAGGCTTTACTGAAGTCCATATAGATACCATCCACTGCCCTTCCTTCATCAATCATCTTTGTCACTTCCTCAAAAAACACAATCAAATTAGTGAGACACGACCTCCCCTTCACAAAACCATGCTGCCTCTCGCTAATAAGTTTGTTTGTTTCCAAATGGGAGTAAATCCTGTCCCGAAGAATCCTCTCTGATAATTTTCCTACTACTGATGTAAGGCTCACCGGCCTATAATTTTCTGGATTATCCTTGCTACCCTTCTTAAACAATGGAACAACATTGGCTATTCTCCAGTCCTCTGGGACCTCACCTGTAGCCAATGAGGATGCAAAGATTTCTGTCAAGGCCCCAGCAATTTCTTCCCTTGCCTCACTCAGTATTCTGGGGAAGATCCCATCAGGCCCTGGGGACCTATCTACTTTAATGCTTTGCAAGACACCCAACACCTCCTCCTTTTTGATAACGAGATGACTGAGACTATCGACACTCCCTTCCATAGGCTGATCATCCACCAAGTCCTTCTCTTTGGTGAATACGAATGCAAAGTACTCATTTAGTACCTCGCCCATTTTCTCTGCCTCCACACATAGATTCCCTTCTCTGTCCTTGAGTGGGCCAACCCTTTCCCTAGTTACCCTCTTGCTCTTTATATACGTATAAAAAGCCTTGGGATTTTCCTTAATCCTGTTTGCCAATGACTTTTCATGACCCCTTTTAGCCCTCCTGACTCCTTGCTTAAGTTCCTTCCTACTATCTTTATATTCCTCAAGGGATTCGTCTGTTCTTAGCCTTCCAGCCCTTACGAATGCTTCCTTTTTCTTTTTGACTAGGCTGACAATATCCCGCGTTATCCAGGGTTCCCGAAACTTGCCAAACTTATCCTTCTTCCTCACAGGAACGTGCTGTTCCTGGATTCTAATCAACTGACATTTGAAAGACTCCCACATGTCAGATGTTGATTTACCCTCAAACAGCCGCCCCCAATCTAAATTCTTCATATCGTGCCTAATATTGTTATAATTAGCCTTCCCCCAATTCAGCACCTTCACCCAAGGACTACTCTTATCCTTATCCACAAGTACCTTAAAACTTATGGAATTATGATCACTGTTCCCGAAATGCTCCCCTACTGAAACTTCGACCACCTGTCCGGTCTCATTTCCCAATACCAGGTCCAGTACGGCCCCATCCCTGGTTGGACAATCTACATATTGTTTCAAGAAGCCCTCCTGGATGCTCCCCTCACTGAGGACAGGTAGGAAATGAAAGGAGCTCCTCACTCCCTCCTTACCGAACTTCCTCAGTTACCAAACTTCCACTGTAGCACTCTAATGCAACCCAAGTCAGCACTCCAATGCAACCCAAGTCAGCACTGTAAGATGGCTCACTTTTATACTGACTGACTCTAGCCCCCTGAAAACTGGTTTAAGCCACTTCTCTAATTAACAAGGTGTAGCTGCAAGCAGAGCCTGAGTGAACCCTGTTTAAAGCTGGTCTAAAACTTACCTTCTCCAACCCTAACAGCAGCTGTTAAGTTAATCTGCTAAATAAAGGACAGATTAGATTTAAGATAAAATTAACCCTTAATTATCCTCAGTTACCAAACTTCCACTGTAGCACTCTAATGCAACCCAAGTCAGCACTCCAGTCCAATTCCAATTCCTGGAACATTTCCGGGTCCCAACCTGATGTGACGCATATTTACAAATTTAAAACACTTAATTAGCAAGGTTGTGAGTCCCGGGGCTCAATTGGAGCTGCTGGAAGTGTCCTGGAAGCCAGAACAAGTCACTGAGGGAAATCTTAAAAGGCAAGTTGCAGCCATGACTGGGCTTACCATTGCCTTCAGTGATGCAGCACCAGGGAGATCAGAGGGCCTGTGTGGGCATGGGCATGCATCCTTGGGTGGCACCCTGTTTCTCTGACTCCTCCCTGGAGGCACTAATTGATGCAGTATCAGAGAGGAGAGAGCTGTTCTTCCTGGCCTCAGGAAGGACACATCTGCCTAGCGAGACCAAAGGGCGTGGATGGAGGTGGCCACAGAGCTCAGCACCCCAGGACCCTCAAGAAGGCTCCCTGCAGTGTTCACAACTTGTACACCCTGCTGCGCTCCCCACATGGCGTTCTCCCCGTGCCCTTCCTTTAAAAATTGAAAACTGCTGCTGAGAAGCCTGTTAATGAGCTCCTTAATAAGCTCACCAGGCACTTAATAGCAGGCGTGTGGGGTCGCCTTTCCCTCCCTCCTGCCTTCCCTTTAAAAATGACGTCGCGTTCCGAAGGCGGTGAGACCCAGTACTGCTCTCTGAGAACGTGATCTTCAAATCGCGCACACAGCTGCTCACGCACTAAGTGGGCTTTAAATACCAGGCCCCTTATTTTTGCCAGGACAGAGCACGCAGGGCTAAAATTAATCAGAACATTCTACAACCAAAGGAAATTAATTGCTTTTCTAGAACTGTTACAGGCCACAAAATGTGGCTCCATAGTGCTGCAGGTTTCAGAGCTACGGGAGTCAGGAGACTAAAAAAATGGCAAGTGTCTGCTCTCAATGGCTCCCAGTGCAGCGCACGCTGATGATTGGCACTTTGAAGGGCGATCGCATGGGCACCTATGCCTGTGTCAGACGATGCAGAATGGGCTGATCGTGATGTCAGTTAGTGTCTAATGATAATTTGGTGCCATTCTGACAATTTGGACCTTGACTATCCTGTCCGCATCCTCTCTTAAACACACAGAGCTGAACATGTATTCAACTTTCTGGTGAGGTGCTTTAGACTTTCTTTTGCTTTTGCAGAATTGGTGGAAGTATTGAGTTGTTGGAGGTCTTGACCAAAGTTTTTTCAGTCAGAAGGGAGTGGTGCTGGGTCTTTGGAAGGATTGGTGTGGATTTGAAAGGCCTCCAAGCAGAGCGCTTGCTCCCAGTCAGGGGATCTATAGTTACTGTTCCTCTTGGGCTGCAGCATCACAGGGAGATGGATCAGAGAAGGCAGAGAGGAGAAGTTGTTCGCAGAGTGGAGATGTGGAGGGCTCTCAACAGGATGCCTTACCTACCTGGGGCTTTCAGAAAGCACTTGTCCTACCTTCACCTCAGCCAGGAGCAGGAAGGATTGGTGTGGATTTGAAAGGCCTCCAAGCAGAGCGCTTGCTCCCAGTCAGGGGATCTATAGTTACTGTTCCTCTTGGGCTGCAGCATCACAGGGAGATGGATCAGAGAAGGCAGAGAGGAGAAGTTGTTCGCAGAGAGGAGATGTGGAGGGCTCTCAACAGGATGCCTTACCTACCTGGGGCTTTCAGAAAGCACTTGTCCTACCTTCACCTCAGCCAGGAGCAGTGTCTGTCAAGGGTATGCTCCACCAAGGAGGTGGACTCAGATCTATGCCACCTCCTTGAACCAGACCTGCAGCCACAGAGTAGGATGAGGACAGCACTGCCAGTGGTTGTCAAGGTCACCATGGCACTCAATTTCTATGCCAGCAGATCCCTCCAGGCTGGAGCAGGGAGCATTGCCAACATTTCCCAGTTTGCCTTGCATCGCTGTGTCTGGGAGGTCATCAAGGCTGTGGATGCCAGGAGAGAGGACTTCATAGTCTTCTCGCTAAGCAGGGAGAAGCAGGAGGAGTGGGCACACGGCTTTTCCAGGGTAATGGAATTAGAGGCCTGCTACCTGACCCGAACCCGATGGGACCCGACGATGTGTTGGGTTTGGGTCAGGTCAGGCCCATCTTCCGGGTCTGGCTTTTGGGCTCGGGTCGGGTCGGGCCGAGTCCAGGTCGAATCGGGCCGGACACACACGGAAGTGCTCTGCTGGCAAGTATTGAAATTAAAAAACTTACTGGAGCTGGGAGTCCGGGACGAAACTGAGTCTACGCAGTGAGCGAGTGACGTCACTGTGACGTCATCACGCATGCGCTGCAGCTTCCTGGAGGTTCCGTGTCAGGAAGGTAAGTAAAGGGATGATCAGGTCAGGCTCGGGTCGGGTTGAGTAGTGGCAGGTTTGGGTCGGGTTGGGCTCGAGGCAAAATCGGAGGGTCTCAGGCCGGGTCGGGCTCAGGTCCACTGTGGTTCAGTCGGGTTCGGGTCGGGTTCCTTTTTCCCGACCTGAGCAGGCCTCTAAGTGGGATTCCCAATGGTACAGGGAGCCATCCATTGCATGCACGTGGCTCTGCGGTGCCACATTTCAGTTGGGAGATGTATTACAACTACAAAGGTCTACACTGTTTGAATATGCATTTTTCGAGCGACCACGCACAGACCAACATGTTGGTGAATTCTTGTTATCCTGGCAGCAGCCACAATGCTTTCATCCTGCGCCAGTCAGCCGTTCCTGCCATCTTTGAACCACCATGTCAAACCAGAGAGTGGTTGCTTGGTGACAAGGGCAACCTGATGGACCATTGGTGTCCTCAAGCAACAGTTCCAGAGCTGACTGACTTGAGGGAATCCTCCAGTACTTGCTGGAGCGTGTCACCAAATTTATGGTGGTCAGCTGTGCCCTCCACTGATACAGTCCATTGAGAAAGAAAAATTCCAAGTGGAGGACCCACCATCTGTGGTTAACTAAAAAAGTATAAGATAGTATCAAACTTAAAGAAAAAGCCTATAATTGCGCAAAGATGGGTGGCAGGTACCTCGCCTTTAAGAGGTGCAGACTGGCTTTAAGAAGTACAAGCAAGCTTTATTTGGTGCTAGCCTCGCCACAATCATGGAGATAATCACTTCCTTTGGTGCAGGGTAATCAGAATGCCTGCTCCTGCTAACAGGCTTAATCCAATTTTTAGCCCACTATTTCCAAAGCTGAAGTAAATGATATGCTACATCGTAGAGCTTAGTACAATATGTTACTTTGGATGAAAGTGTTGCTGCTTTACAGGAACAAATTAATCTCTCACACTGGAACTCATGTAGCCTTCATACATAAACATTTGCCGTGACATTTATTGCTGTAAGTAAAGCAGTTTTCATATGTATTAACATAAAATATCAACCTCTTTGCTTAAAATAGTTTCTTGGATTAATTCCACTGTAGTTTTCTGCCTGGCAGGTTAAAATTCCTGGCCAAATTTATAATGGTTTTATTCTCTCCACGCAGATTAGTAAACTTGCACATTCAGACCATTGCTTATCCAGTTTTGTTTCAGATTTGTGATTGTTCTGAATGGAACTGCATAGTGTAAGGTGTTTTACTCTGTGCTTATTAAATAGTCCATGAATACTTAAGCCAACTGAGACCCAAAATAATAATTTCAAAAAGACTTGCATTTATATAGTGCTTTTCACAACTACCAGTCATCTCAAAGCGCTTTACAGCCAGTGAAGTTTCTTTCTTTCTTTCTTTTGCGCCTCCTTATCTCGAGAGACAATGGATACGCGCCTGGAGGTGGTCAGTGGTTTGTGAAGCAGCGCCTGGAGTGGCTATAAAGGCCAATTCTGGAGTGACAGGCTCTTCCACAGGCGCTGCAGAGAAATTTGTTTGTCGGGGCTGTTGCACAGTTGGCTCTCCCCTTGCGCCTCTGTCTTTCTTCCTGCCAACTACTAAGTCTCTTCGACTCGCCACAATTTAGCCCTGTCTTTATGGCTGCCCGCCAGCTCTGGCGAATGCTGGCAACTGACTCCCACGACTTGTGATCAATGTCACACGATTTCATGTCGCGTTTGCAGACGTCTTTATAGCGGAGACATGGACGGCCGGTGGGTCTGATACCAGTGGCGAGCTCGCTGTACAATGTATCTTTGGGGATCCTGCCATCTTCCATGCGGCTCACATGGCCAAGCCATCTCAAGCGCCGCTGACTCAGTAGTGTGTATAAGCTGGGGATGTTGGCCGCTTCAAGGACTTCTGTGTTGGAGATATGGTCCTGCCACCTGATGCCAAGTATTCTCCGGAGGCAGCGAAGATGGAATGAATTGAGACGTTGCTCTTGGCTGGCATACGTTGTCCAGGCCTCGCTGCCGTAGAGCAAGGTACTGAGGACACAGGCCTGATACACTCGGACTTTTGTGTTCCGTGTCAGTGCGCCATTTTCCCACACTCTCTTGGCCAGTCTGGACATAGCAGTGGAAGCCTTACCCATGCGCTTGTTGATTTCTGCATCTAGAGACAGGTTACTGTTGATAGTTGAGCCTAGGTAGGTGAACTCTTGAACCACTTCCAGAGCGTGGTCGCCAATATTGATGGATGGAGCATTTCTGACGTCCTGCCCCATGATGTTCGTTTCCTTGAGGCTGATGATTAGGCCAAATTCATTGCAGGCAGCCGCAAACCTGTCGATGAGACTCTGCAGGCACTCTTCAGTGTGAGATGTTAAAGCAGCATCGTCAGCAAAGAGGAGTTCTCTGATGAGGACTTTCCGTACTTTGGACTTCGCTCTGAGACGGGCAAGGTTGAACAACCTGCCCCCTGATCTTGTGTGGAGGAAAATTCCTTCTTCAGAGGATTTGAACGCATGTGAAAGCAGCAGGGAGAAGAAAATCCCAAAAAGTGTGGGTGTGAGAACACAGCCCTGTTTCACACCACTCAGGATAGGAAAGGGCTCTGATGAGGAGCCACCATGTTGAATTGTGCCTTTCATATTGTCATGGAATGAGGTGATGATACTTAGTAGCTTTGGTGGACATCCAATCTTTTCTAGTAGTCTGAAGAGACCACGTCTGCTGACGAGGTCAAAGGCTTTGGTGAGATCAATGAAAGCAATGTAGAGGGGCATCTGTTGTTCACGGCATTTCTCCTGTATCTGACGAAGGGAGAACAGCATGTCAATGGTCGATCTCTCTGCACGAAAGCCACACTGTGCCTCAGGGTAGACGCGCTCGGCCAGCTTCTGGAGCCTGTTCAGAGCGACTCGAGCAAAGACTTTCCCCACTATGCTGAGCAGGGAGATTCCACGGTAGTTGTTGCAGTCACCGCGGT
Organism: Heterodontus francisci; assembly: GCF_036365525.1. Classification (NCBI taxonomy): domain Eukaryota; kingdom Metazoa; phylum Chordata; class Chondrichthyes; order Heterodontiformes; family Heterodontidae; genus Heterodontus; species Heterodontus francisci. Next base: position 198,294,938 of record NC_090371.1, on the reverse strand, counting down.
CACCTTTGTTTTTATAGAGGGTGATGATATTGGCATCGCGCATGTCCTGGGGTACTGCTCCCTCGTCCCAGCACAGGCATAGCAGTTCATGTAGTGCTGAGAGTATAGCAGGCTTGGCACTCTTGATTATTTCAGGGGTAATGCTGTCCTTCCCAGGGGCTTTTCCGCTGGCTAGAGAATCAAGTACATTTTACTATAGTCACTGTTGTAATGCAGCAGCCAGTATGCGCACAGCAAGCTCCCACAAACAGCAATGTTGATTGAGGGATAAATATTGGCCAGAACACCAGGAATAACTCCCCTGCTCTTCTTCAAATTAGTGCCATGGGATCTACCAGAGCAGATGGGTCTCAGTTTAATGTCTCATCTGAAAGCTGGCACCTCAGACAGCACACCCTCAGAACTGCATTAGAGTTTAGTTTAGTTTAGTTTAGTTTAGAGATACAGCACTGAAACAGGCCCTTCGGCCCACCGAGTCTGTGCCGATCATCAACCACCCATTTATACTAATCCTACACTAATTCCACATCCCCACCTGTCCCTATATTTCCCTACCACCTACCTATACTAGGGGCAATTGCTAATGGCCAATTAACCTATCAACCCGCAAGTCTTTGGCATGTGGGAGGAAACCGGAGCACCCGGAGGAAACCCACGCAGACACAGGGAGAACTTGCAAACTCCACACAGGCAGTACCCAGAATTGAACCCGGGTCGCTGGAGCTGTGAGGCTGCAGTGCTAACCACTGCGCCACTGTGCCACCCCTGGCTTGATTTTGTGTTCAAGTCCTGGACCCAGAGACTCAGAGGCAAGAGTGCTACCAACTGAGCCACAGCTGACACAAATGGTTTAGTGGCATCCTGCACTATAGGCCTTCGGCCCTCACCTACACTTCTTGACAATAATAAAAACTGTTGCTTTTGCCCTCAGCCCAAGATATAATGAAGCTTACCTCAGGTGATAACTTGATATTATTCATTGCTTTGAGAACAAGAGGCCGAGCTAGCATTGAGAAGGCAATTTCAGTTTAAACTAACAGGTCTGAACTGAGGTTGATTTGCTTTTTAAACAATGTAGTAACATGGAGGAAGGAAAATAGACAGGTTTTTCTTCTCCTATCTTATTAACAGGAGTCCAGGAAATGAATACCCAAGATCCTTCTCTGTTCTGCTGCCATAATTACAGTAGAGCAGGAGTTGTGCTTCACTGGGAAGATGGGACCCTGACCCCGCTGGAGATTCTGTGTCAGGCCATGTGTATAAAGTAAGTGGGAGCCCCAACCATTATTGGGACACTTGTGGGGGGAGGAGCATGGGTGGTGGAGGTGGGTGCAGTTCTTAGTAGCTGCATGTGGACAAAGGTAGGAGCCGGGCCAGTTTAAAACTTTGTTTAATATTTCTAATCGACCCCCTGCTCTTTTTTTAAAAGGGACAATTTTACTTTGGGAGCCTTTTATTTTCTGGAATCTTCCATGGCATGATCCTGGCCTGGAACACATCTGAGGGCCACTCCACATAACGGGACACCAGTATTTTGCTGGCGTCCTGTTTGCTCAGGGCAGAGGATATGGGGAGCAATGAAAATGCCATTGATTTGCGACATTTCTGCCTGTCCTGTCTCATTTTCATACGACAGGCTTCCTAGGAAGTAAAGAAAAGTTACTGCACACCCCCATCTCTGCTCTTCAAAGTGGTGACCAACACATTACCGGGTTCCAACCCATTATTTATCCCTGTTGCTGTCAGTCAAATTATGCCGCAGGCCCTGAGGAAATATGGGGCAAAACTATCAACCCGACAAAATCTGGCATGGACTCAGTGGGTTAAATAGTCTCCTTCTGTGCCATAATGACAAATTATTCATGAGCCATTTTCACTAATCATGCACAACTCCTATGGCCTTGTTAAGACTGAACTTCTAATGGGCGCCGACCACATTTTCTGATGAGCTGTCACTGCATTTCCAAGACAGTTTGGTTCCAGTTGGAGATGTCAATTCTCACATTTAAATAAAAAATAACCTAGGAGTGGCCTACCTAAAACCAAAGAAACTGAAGCAGTAGTCACAAAGTCTGGAGGGGCACAGGCATAATCCAGTCACTTTGTTGAATTCCAAGTCTCAAGGTGAGTGATGGCAAGCTGATTCACTGGGGATTGGGAGGTGGGTGGTAAGGGGAGCTTTGTGACCCATCAATATTAATATGAGAGACAAAGTAGGGAAAATCATAGGATTCTATCTTAAAAAGAAATTATTAGAATTGTAGATCATTTGACAGATGAGTGTGCAACACTTGAAGGTATGCAATTTCTTTCTCTCGTATTTGTCGGGAAACACAAGACATTTCCTAAGAATTGATATGAGTAAATTTTTTGGCAAATATTTCAATGTCTTCAAATAAGAAATTCCTGTCATGTTCTGCTTGTCTTATTTGCTGCATGTTTATGAAAGCTGTGGGAAAAGAAAATCAAATAATTTAACTTAAAGTCCTTCCAGGGAGAGCTTTTCTTCTGAAGAAAAGAAACAATTTAAGTTAATACAGTTCATTTCCACTCTTTATCTAATTCATTATGTTTCCAATAAACCTAAGGGGGAATTTTAACTCCTACATGACAGAAACTGGGTGGAACGGCAGTTAAAATCCAAGTGAAGCAGTTACTGCTCATTTCCCACCCATGGCCATTTTAATGCCATTGTTTTCTTGAGCAGTTAAGCTGCCTGCCTGACTCAGGTGGCAGCCTCATGAATATGAGCAACTGAAGATCCAATGGATCACCAGGGCCCCAATACAATTTTAATGGCTTATTAAGTGGACTGTCTGTCACAGGTACTCCACTCAGTGAAACCTAGTGCATTCTGTGGCAAGTGCTGGAAGAGCAGGAAGAAACCACAGCAATGGAACAGCAGGCCAGAGAGGGCTCCCAGATTCTCAGAGGCAGTGCTGGAGGCCTTAGTGCAGGAGGTGGAAAGGAGGGGAACGGTCAGCTTTCCGCAGGGGGTCTCCAGACAGACACAGCAAAGGGAATGGAAGCAAATAGCCACAGAGGTCAATGCAAGGAATCTGGACAGAGGACCTGGATGCAGTGCCAGAGAAAGTTCAATGACCTCACACAAGTGGTCAAGGTCAGTGAATGGATCTTAAAATGCTGCATCTTACTAACCGCACCACCAGCCTTACGCACTACTCAATGCACCATTACCCTGTTGTAACCAGCGTTGCTGAGAAAATTCAGGATGAGGGTATGTTCTTGCCTTATGCACTTTTTCAAATCCCACTTCACCCTTATGCCCTTATCTGGCATAAAGTGTAATAATCATGAAAGGATATCGGCATGAAACGGTAACTCTGTTTCTCTCTCCATAGATACTGCCGACCTGCTGAGTATTTCCAGCATTTTCTGTTTTTGCTTCAGATTTCCAGCATCCGCAGTATTTTGCTTTTGTATAATTTTGACATTGGGTGACAGTGATAAACGGGTGATATTGATTCAGCCGTCCATTATACATCGCTCCTGTTTTTCATTTCCATTGACCTCAAATAGAAATGAAAAATGGGAGAGATGTATAACTACCCCTGCACTCCCCAGCAGGGGTCACTGAATCATGATCAGGACCAAGCACTCTGACTGAGTTCCCTATTTTCCAATCCAGAGATGCTGAAGCCAATTGTCATCTAATCTAATTCATTATGTTTCAAATAAATCTAAGGGGAATTTTAACTCCTACACAGCAAAAGTCTAAGAAAAAGAATGAAACCGGACAGACCACCCCACATCGACCTAGGCACTGGAAATGACAATGGCAAACACAGCCCTGTCGGCCCTGCAAAGCCCTCCTTACTAACATCTGGGGGCTTGTGCCAAAATTGGGAGAGCTGTCCTGCAGACTATTCAAGCAACAGCCTGGCATAGTCATACTCACGGAATCATACCTTACAGAAAATATCCCAGACACTGCCATCACCATCCCTGGGTACATCCTGTCCCACTGGCAAGACAGACCCAGCAAAGGAGGTGGCACAGTGGAATACAGTGGGGATGGAGTTGCCCTGGGAGTCCTCAACATTGATTCTGGATTCCATGAAGTCTCATGGCATCAGGTTAAACATGAGAAAGGAAAGCTCCTGCTGATTACCACCTACTACCACCGCACCACCCACGACCCCCCCACCACCCTCAGCTGATGAATCAGTACTCCTCCATGTTGAACACCACATGGAGGAAGCACTGAAGGTAGCAAGGGCGGAGAATGTACTCTGGGTGGGGGACTTCAATGTTCATCACCAAGAGTGGCTCGGTAGCACCATTATTGACTGAGTTGGCCGAGTCCTAAAGGATGTAACTGCTAAACTGGGTCTGCGGCAGGTAGTGAGGGACCAACAAGAGGGAAAAACATACTTGACCTCGTCCTCCCCAATCTACTTGCTTCAGGTGCAGCTGTCCATGACAGTATTGGTAGGAGTGAAATCAAATCCACAAAATCCTGTCTTCACATTGAGGATACCCTCCATCGTGTTGTGTGGCACTACCACCGTGCTAAATGGGATAGATTTCAAACAGATATAGCAATGCAAAACTGGGCTTCCTGAGGCACTGTGGGCCATCAGCAACAGCGAATTGTGCTCAACCACAATCTGTAACCTCATGGCCCGGCATATCCCCCACTCTACCATAACCATCAAACCGGGGGTCAACCCTGGTTCAATCAAGGGTGCAGGAGGGCATGCCAGGAGCAGCATCAGGCATACCTAAAAATGAGGTATCAACCTGGAGAAGCTACAACCCAGGACTACTTGAGTGCCAAACAGTGTAAGCAGCATGCGATAGACAGAGCTAAGCGATCCCACAACAACGGATCAGATCTAAGCTCTGCAGTCCTGCCACTTCCAGCCGTGAATGGTGGTGGACAATCAAACAACTAACTGGAGGTGATGACTCCACAAATATCCCCATCCTCAATGAAGCCCAGCACATCAGTGCAAAATATAAGGCTGAAGCATTTGCAACAATCTTCAGCCAGAGGTGCCGAATTGATGATCCATCTCGGCTTCCTCCTGAAGTCCCCAGCATCACAGATGCCAGTCTTCAGCCAATTCGATTCACTGCGTGTGATATCAAGAAATGACCGAAGGCACTGGATACTGTAAAGGCTATGGGCCCTGACAACATTCCAGCAACAGTACTGATGACCTGTGCTCCAGAACTTGCCGCACCCCTAGCCAAGCTGTTCCAGTACAGTTACAACCCTGGTATCTACATGGCAATGTGGAAAATTGCCCAGGTAAGTCCTGTCCACAAAAAGCAGGACAATTCCAACCAGGGCAATTATCGCCCCATCAGTCCACTCCCGATCATCAATAAAGTAATGGAAAGGGTTGTCGACAGTGCTATCAAGCAACACTTGCTTAGCAATAACCTGCTCAGTGATGCTCAGTTTGGGTTCTACCAGAGCCACTCAGCTCCTGACCTCATTATAGCCTTGGTTCAAACATAGACAAAAGAGCTGAACCCCAGAGGTGAGGTGAGAGTGACTGCTCTTGACATCAAGGCGGCATTTGACCGAGTGTGGCATCAAGGAGCCCTAGCAAAACTGGAGTCAATGGGAATCGGGGGGAATATCTCTGCTGGTTGGAGTCATACCTAGCACAAAGGAAGATGGTTGTGGTTGTTGGAGGTCAATCATCTGAGCTCCAGGACATCACTGCAGGAGTTCCTCAGGGTAGTGTCCTAGGCCCAACCATCTTCAGCTGCTTCATCAATGACCTTCCTTCAATTATAAGGTCAGAAGTGGGGATGTTCGCTGATGATTGCACAATGTTCAGCACAATTTGCGACTCCTCAGATACTGAAACAATCTGTGCAGAAATGCAGCAAGACCTGAACAATATCCAGGCTTGGGTTGATAAGTGGCAAGTGACATTTAGCCATGTAAGTGCCAGGCAATAACCACTTCAAACAAGACAGAATCTAACCATCTCCCCTTGATATTCAATGGCATTACGATCGCTGAATCCCCCACTATCAACATCCTGGGGGTTATCATTTACCAGAAGCTGAACTGGAGTAGCAACATAAATACTGTGGCTACAAGAGCAGGTCAGAGGTTAGGAATCCTGTGGCGAGTAGCTCATCTCCTGACTCCCCAAAGCCTGTCCACCATCTACAAGGCACAAGTCAGGAGCATGATGGAATACTCGCCTCTGGATGGGTACAGCTACAAGAACACTCAAGAAGCCCGACAAAGGACAAAGCAGCCTGCTTGATTGGCACCCCATCCACAAAAATACACTCCCTCCACCACCGACACACAGTGGCAGCAGCGTGTACCATCTACAAGATGCAGTGCAGCAACACACCAAGGCTACTTGGACAGCATCTTTCAAACTCCTGACCTCTACCACCTAGAAGGACAAGAGCAACAGATGCATGGGAACATCACCACCTGCAAGTTCCCCTCCAAGTCACACACCATCCTGACTTGGAACTATATCGCCGTCCCTTCACTGTCGCTGGGTCAAAATCCTGGATCTCACTTCCTAACAGCACTGTGGGTATACCTGCAGCGGTTCAAGAAGGCGGCTCACCACCCTCTTCTCAAGTGCAATTAGGGATGGTCAATAAATGCTGATCTAGCCAATGGCATCACATCCCAGGAAACAAATAAAACGAAAATTGGCACTGCTGTAAGGGGTTTGTTGGAATTCAGAGAGTCACAATTATGCCATGTTGGAAGTTGGCTTACACACAATGACGGCTAATGATTGGCACAAAAGAGCATTTAATTAAAGTCAACATAACATAGTTGTGTCACCTGTGAATACTCACGTGCGTCTGGTTGTTATTTTATATATGCTTGCAGATGTTCCTGTGCGGTATAACCCATTGCGCTAGCAGCTGCGCTGGAGTTAGCAGCTGATCAGGACACCCCTTGGCCTGAGATAACTTTGGCGGCTATTCTCTGGGTACCTGAGGCCTGGAGGGCCACAGCTGCTTATGGGTTTACTGCACTACTGCAGGACAGTCCTCAGGCATCGCGGCTGCTGGAGCTGGGCTCATTGGCAGAGGGGCTGAGGAGCTGCTGTCTGCACTCGAAATGCCCTGAGAGGAGACCCCAGATGTGGAGTGCATCCTTTCCACCTCCCTCTTAAGGCTCGCTTGAACCTCCCTGCTCAGTAGAGAAGGACTAGGAGTGGGAAAAATTTCCACTGCTCATCTGAGCTCATGGCAAAGGCAAGGGTTTTCAGGTCATGGCGCATCGGTAGAATGTGGCTTTCCCACAGTGTCATGAACCTCTCGATGGAGGAAGCCATACACTCGTATACCTGGGACATGGCAGCAGTCATGGCATGAATGGACTCTCCCAGCATATGCTCATGACTACACATTGCTTCTGGCTCCTCGACTAGATATTGCCTTATTTCCCTCTGCAACTCCAGCATGCCTTGTGCTGCCGACACTAGAGGCTCGTAATCAGCCTATGGCTCAGCATGCGCCTGGCCACCCACAGTCCTCTGACTTTCAGAGACCTCGGCTGTCTCAACCTCAGCCAGCTGTTCGAGATGTGTGCAGTGCTGCCACCAGCTTGTGACCCTGATTCTAAAGTCAAGTGGATTCCCAATGAGGTGAAAGTATCTGCGCTGGTGGAAGGTTCAGGAGTGTCAAGGGACGGTACATCCTCTGAGTGCTCCTCATCCTCAGAGGTTGTCGGGAGTCTCTCAGGGGCTATGGTCACCTGCGAATGGCGACCTGCAAGATGCAATGAAAACAATATGTGTGGGTTAGGCTACACATATGCCATTAAGGACAGCATGCCAGAGCTAGTTCACCATTATTATTGCATTTTTAGCTGATCGGCAATAACCAATCTCTTGTGCTGTGAGCCTGAGCTCCACGTCTGAGATGGCACTTCCACCTTGGCTACCAGCTAGTTCCAGTGCCTCCTTTTCGGCCTGACTCAGAGGACTCATGTCCAGCACTCTGCCACTGGTCCTGGACACCTCCGTCTTGTTGTGGGCCCTCTTTTGCTGCAAGAGCAAGGATGTAGCCATTGAACATTGACAAACATTTCACCATCACTAACATGGGCCCCTTGTCAACACCGGGGGGATGCTATCTATCTCATACTGACTCACCCTGTCATGGGATTTACTAGGGCTGAGGCATAAATGAGGGAACGTGTTTCACAGATACATCCAGTAATCTGTCATAAATCTGCTCTGACCTCCCTGTATTTGGAATTGCAGTGGCACCCTCACCATGTGGCTGATTGTGTAGTGACACCCAGATCACACCAAACAGTTTTGGAACGTGTCACTTACTTTGGATGAATGCAGGTGGTCATTGACCTTCTTCCTATGATGCACCCAGTTTTGGCGGGTGACCTCATGGCTGCTGGCCACCTCAGCAATCACCGTCCAGGCTTGCTTGGTCAGGCAGGAGAACCTCTTCATGCCGTCGCTGGGGAAGAGGACTTCCCGCCTTTCCCTTGCAGCCTGGAGGAGAATCATCAGGGAAGGATCACTGAAGGGTGGGAAAACCCTTGATTGGCCATCTGACATTATCAGCAGTATGCCTGGCCAGGGGGTGGGGGGTGGTGGGTGACTGCTTGCTGAGGTAGAAAATTTTGTAAATCTACAGAAGTTTTGGGTGAGTGAGCTGCTGTGGAATCCAGGGAGAGAGTGAATGCAGGACTCCAGGTTTTAAAAGGTGGTGCCAGCACCTGCTCCGACATCAGCTGTTGCCATGAACAGTGTCTCCATTGCCACCTCCGCCACGTGATTGGGGGAGAGAGCTGCCTCCATTATGTAAAATGGCCACCTAACATGTAATCCTGGCGCTGCGGCTGCTCACGTGACAAGCGGGACCGGTGGCATTTTGTGCACCCACCGCTGCTCCCGGTGGCGGGATTATAAAATTCAGCCCATTGTGCACTGTCCTTCCCTGAGAATCTGACATTCCATCCAGGATACTGGAGAACAGTACAGACATAATTAGCATTCAAACTGAATTAATAATCATCACACACAACATTTATGTCTCCACATCTTGCTATTTTTTTCCTGCTGAAATTAATTTGCAAGATCCTGAGGGAACTGATTACTGTCTGCATTAATAAGACACAGGTAGTATATTCCTAAGATAATATTTTTCCTGGCAGGTACCTGAATCTAGCACAATGTGTTATAAATCACTGCAGGAAGATGGTTATGATCAATTAACTGTGGTTATGGATTTAAAATCTTTGCAATGCAGATTCAGTCCTCTGCTTGGAACATCCAACTGAATGTCAATTGTGTGTGAGAGGCATGAAGGTGTGATGAAAAAGTCAAGTAAAGGTGGTCGTGAATTAACTAAAAGCAATATGAAGTACAGCATGTCAGGGAGAAAGTCCAATACAAATAGCTGAAGGTTATTACAATGAGTAAGAGGAGAAAGGAATGTTGCATGGCAGGTCACTTATCTGTATATACAGGAAGATAGTATTGGTATTCAGGTATGATACAAAATTATGAGTGCAGACGAGCAAGGTTATAAGTTCAATCTCTAGTCTGTCTCAGCTGTGAGGTGAGTACTACAACTGGCTTCAGTGGGGTAAATATTTGCCTTCAACACATGGGTGGTAAGGTGGCAGAGTGGATAGCCCTCCTGTTATAGAACCTATCCGATTTTCATTCTATTGAAATCAAATTAAGTGGAGTAATCACAGATAGGGGACCAAAATCAAGCAGCAACCCTATCGCCACCTTACTAACCTATTTTCCTAATTTTCCTTCCCCTCCGCACCTCTGCCATGGCAGCCGCATCCACTCTCTCTCCACCTACTGAATGCACATGCTTGTGGGGAGAGGGGGGCTGGAGTTCCCAATCCATTTCTCTCCTCTCTGCTCTGTTCCTGTCACTATCCAGGGCTGCCAGGTGAAGTGACTGGGAGGCCATGAAGTCCCTGATGGAGAGAGAGGGCTGTGAAGTGGCCTGGCCTCCCTCCATTTTGCCGCCAATCACTTACTCAGTCTGAGCACGGTACTGACCCTGCGGGAATGGCAAGTGGGAAATCATGTTCTCACTACCTGGGCTTAGACATAGTGAGCTGCCATTTGGAGTGAGATAGTGCTGATAATTAATGAACTCATATTCCAGGGCAAGCCTGACATTCTTCAGGAGAGGAGGGGAGGAAATGTGGAAAAGAAAAGTCGTCTCTCTGTTTATATTAGGTTCAGTCCACGAGATTTTAAAAATATATTTTCCAAATTCAGCCCTTGCATTGCATTAGCTTTCAGCTGATGTCATCAAATTGTAATTGTACATGAGAAAGCTTAGTGATGAGGAAAGGTCATTCAGCCCATCAAAGCTCAGACCTCACCTGTACTCACGTCAATTGTAATTAGGGACCCCAGGAAAAAGAGTCTGAAAGCACTTCAGTTCCGTCACACACAGTGGGCTGAAATTTATAGTCTCGGCGGCGGGCGAAAACAATGTCGGTCCACCTGTGCGGGCCGCACGGCGCGGAGCCGCGGCGATATTAAGCATGGCGGCTCATTTAAATAACCGGGAAAGACCACACCCCCCGATGACATGGAAGGGATGGGCTTTCGTTCCTGGCAATAGCGTCCAAGGGAGACATTTTCCGCCTCCCCCCCTTGACCCCCGACATCGGGGGGTGGGGGTCAGTAAAATTTAGCCCAGTATTTTGCTGCACTATGTTAAACATTTTGCTATGTATCTACCTTTAATTATTTCATTTGTCTGAATTTCAAAAACATGCACACGCAGACGTACGACTTGGCTGGTAACACAAGGCAGGTGGTATTGCATTGATAGCCCGTTATATGCATTGAAGTCAATCGAACTCAAAATTGGGAAGGGCGTAAAAGAGAGGGTCCAGAAAACATCCCCAATGTGTGCTGCCACCCAAGACCAATTTCAACCTCATGTTCTTTCAGACATGAATACATTGGCCCCAAAATTCTGAGTGGGGAAATGGCAAAAGTGCAGCAGAGCTCTCATCAGGACAACCAGAAAATGCAGCAGAAACTGGTTACATCTGGATTCCACTCTGCATGCGCCACAAAGAGAAATTAAGGTGGGTATGGGCAAATCTCTTCCTTGGCCCTTCTAAGTCAAGGTGGGGGAGGGGGGGGGGTCATATCTTTGGGAGTTCCTGAGCTACCCACAAGAATTCCTTTCAGGACACCTCAATAGGGATCTCGGTAGCTGACAGCTGGCATGTGCCGTGCTGCAGGTCCTATGAAGGTCCCAATGTTTAATCAGGGAAAAGAAATTCATCCAACAAGAGGCCGGTTTGTTCCATTGTGAACAGAAGAGGCAAAAAAAAATTCTGTTGGGCCGTTCACCAGCCGCCTTCCAGCCATTAAGGGTGGCTTGGTGCCACTTTGATTATGGTTGTTTTCAATTGAGAAACATGCAAATGGGCCGGCCCTGGAACTTAGGTTATGCTTTGGTCCTCTCCACTCTGGTTGATTTAAGGAACGCTACTGCAATTTTGGAACCAGTGTATCTAAATCTATGGAAATTCCTTTATTTTACAAAATGTTAATCTACATAAGTATGGGCATGAGAAACAGACATTACCTATATGGATAAGAGAGTTTTGCATGCCCTGGTATCTTACTGATAGCTAATTACCAAGTTTCCAGAAAGATTGGCTTCAAAAATATGTGGGCTGCAATCTTGGCAGTAATGTCGGGTTTGTGTCCACTGGCACCTTTCATTGATGACTCTAACAGAGTTTTTGGGTCAATGAGATGCATGAGGCCGGTGGGCACCCACGTCACTACAGATACATTCTGGGCACCTGCCAGCTCAATATTGTCAGAAGCACCAGAGCCTGACCACTATCACTAGGGGTGTACAACCCTCCCCCCATGATCCTGTGAATTTTCAATCCTTCTAATGTGGTGTTCAAACTTTAAGACAACTCCCTACCTTCAGGGATCCAGGCCATTCCCATAGCCTGGATGTCCTAGGTTGGTTTCACTTACATCCCCCTGGAGTCGAGTATCAGGCTCACTGACTTTCAGTGCGCCAGGTTCCTTATGGGCCATGGAAATGGAACATGCCAATGGCAAGTCAATGTTTCCTTAATAATAGGGTTTGCATTAACAGCACTCCAATCACAGCATCTAATAATTGAAGTAGAACAAGATGAAAGAGGGCATATCTAAAATATTAATTGGTAGCAGAGCTAGATTTGCCACAATTAACATTATGCCATAAATCTTATTTTTGTACTATCACAAAGCAACTCTCTGAATAAAGTTAAAATGGCACACCTACCTGGACATCAACGAGGGTGACGTCCTCTGCAGGCTTCGAGTCAGCATGGAGGTAGTTATACCGCTGTGCCATCCACTCCAAGGGGACTAGCAGCCAACCTCCACCATAGAGGAGCACTGTTAATGATAAACAAAGGCAGTTTCTCTCTCAACTTTTCTACCTCAAGCTCCTTACACCTGAGGATAAGAAATCATCTGCCGTGTCAGCCAACGTGCTGCTCATAGATGTATGATTGATGTATTCTTCATCAAGAACGTGAACTTCATCTCCTTTCTCAATGATTAGCAAGAGAATCCATGACTTAAGATTCCAATTTCACTGCATTGTTTGTTTTCCCCAAGCTCAGGGGATTATGGATGGTACCTATATGGCTATTGGATATAATATAATGGTCTACATGGCCAGAAAGGGATTCAACTCTGGTGTATCTGGTCATGATCAGATAAACCACATTAAGCAGGATATTGGCTGTATTGCAGGCAGTAGTCATGATGCTTTCATTCTAAGCCAATCGCCTATGCCAAGTTTATTTTGAAGACAAAGGCAAATTAAGCAAATGTAGCTGCCAGGGTCACTATCGAGCACAGCATGAGCACTTTGAAGCAATATTTGTGTCTCAATGGATTTCGGCATTTTACAGCCTTGATGGTGTCTCCAAGATTATCACCAGTTGAACAACTTCCCTATGCAACAAGTCCTAACTGTGGAGAAGCCATCCCAAATCCAAGGACAGAGCAAGATAGTGTATGCCGTGTCTGAATAAAGCTGGGGTACTTCTGCAATACACACCAGCTAAACTTAAAAGGATGAGACTAGTCTGCTGCTTGCTGCACATCTTTGTGCTGCTATGAAATGCCCTGTTGGAGTTCGGGACGAGGAAGGCTTCCAAATGTAGCAAGTGACCTTCCGATCGTCGGAGTTAACTGGATGATGAAACTACCATTTTTAAGTCAGTACCACCACGTTAACACCAATTTTACTTGGGGAAATCAGCCAAATTGTCCTCTGACCTTTCCTCTTAACTCCAGAAATACCCTCCCATGTGTTATCCCTCTGCCATGCATTGGAATTCTGGTGATATCAAGATTTTTGGAGATAACTTTAACTTTTGCCAATAATGTATAAGTAGCAATATTAAAGTCACAGGAAAGGAAAGTTGGGACCAATGTATAATGAGCGACCAATGTGTTAGCGTCCTCCTTTTTTATACTGTTCCCAACACTTAAAATTACCCCGATTGTCTCCTACTCTGGCATTTTCCCTACATGAAAGCAGTGGCTACATTTCAAAGTCACTTATTGGCCTATAAATCTGATGGCACCACACCCATTTCTGAGATGCAACACAGCATCTAGACATCCAATATAGCAGATGGGGCACACTTCTTACACACCAGAGGGGCAGTGCCCAGCACATTGGTAAAGCCAGAAAGGAATCCAGGGCTCGGGCTGGCGGCATTCAGGAAAATGTGGAAAATGTGATCTACCTTTAGTGTAACCAGTGGTTCTTAGAGGGTTTGCTGGAGGCAGCCATCAAAAAGTCAAACTTTTAATAAAATAATGAGGAAAATGGAGAAACAGGAGTGTTACACTTTCTAGGCTGTTATGTGTAAATAGTTTGTGATATTCCCCCTCAATTTTTCTAAAACTACTCTTAACCTTTTTTTTTCCAAATTTTCTTCCGTTTCCCTTCTAAAGCTGCCGGCTCCTACAGGGTCCCGTGATTAGTCCTCCTAGACTTCACCCAGGTGTGAACTTAGGCAAAGTAGACAAGCTATTGCCTTGACTGTGGAAGGCATTGTGGCTGATCTTGGTTTTACTCAACATCTACAGACTTTATATCAGGCTTATTAGAAAATGATTGGGATTAGTAAACCTGGCTGATTTTCTCCGATCCTAGCCCAGGGGCACTGATGCTAGTTGTAACAGCTCCAACTGTTGTCCTGGGGCTAAGATCATCTCCAAAGCCCAGGCCAGTGACTGAATCTAGGACCCTCCTGGCCAGTTTGACTCAGTGCTATGCACGGTGCTGCCTTTACTCACCAGATCATCAGTGGTGTGCTTTTCAACCTTGGTGGTGCTGCTCACTTTCGGCTTGGCCTCAGTTAAAACATGAAAAAAAAAGTTGTAATGATCTTGAAAGTGAAAGACACTGCAAGGTTATGAGAATATAATCAGGCAATTACAATGCATGGGGCCATTCTGAAAATAGAGTCATTGAGTCACTGAGATAAGCCCGTCTCAACCAAGTGTAGCTATTATGATTATTTACCATTTAGCAACACTCTGTAATTTCCCACATTGTTAATAATAAAATATTAATCATGCAATGTGAGCTGACTAGCATGTAGTAGAGGAAATATGCCTGTGAGAAGGACCCGTGCCGGAGCTAAGATATTGCCAAATGGTCCTTTTACTTTTGAAACAAGAGGCAAAATTTCCTGTAACAAAACCTTAAATATTTTTCTTTATACATGTGTTTATAATCTTGCTATAATTAGCGAACAGGAAAAACCTTCCTCCTCAGTTTCAAATTCACCCCAGAAAAATGGGGTGCAAGCCTCTTTCTTCTGTCTCCTCTAGCTATACAACTGGACACACTCATTGCCACAATGCAAAGTTACCCGTGATCCAGCACAAGTTAAGTTCACTCAAAGAAGCCACGAGGTCTGTGAAGTGCATTTGGTCACATAGATACATTAGAGCCCTCTCTCGAGTTTTGGGTTATGCAGATTGGAGGGAGCTTTACCTAGCACCAGCCCTTGCTATACTTGGGTATGCTTACATCTCACATTAGGAATAAAGGTAGAAAAATTCATTCCTCACTAAAACATCCCCTACTTCAATAACCATAACATTTCATCAAAAATTAAACATTGCAAAGAAAAATTGATTTCCATTTTTCCCAACAGATACAATCTTGTAACACAAATCTTCAAATAGTGTGTACACCAATACTTAGTTTGGGGTAAATCTGAGTACTGCAGACTGGAAAGCTTCAATGGTAGTATGCAGATCAGTGCTGCTCAATACAGGTCCATTGTGGAAAACTGCATGCAGTTCCCTGTCGATATTTGTACAGCAATTACCATTACCGTGAGTTGTTACTACATTTTGAGCCTGAACTGATTGTTAGTGGATTTTTTCAGCTTTGTTTATTACTGTTGTATGTCAAGAGACATATATAACAAAATTCAATGTGGTTCAGATTGGTACATGTTGTACAAAGTAGTCATCTGCTGGTACCCAATATTTATATATTTCAGATGCAAATATACAGGTTTTGGGGATGGAGGTTTTCTACAAGAAACAATTCAATTGGACCTAATGAGTTTGTTCTTGCATAGACATAACATAACATATATATGAGCCGCAAAGTAACTGGGAAAAGCAATTTTAACTCATCCATTTGGAAAGCTTTTACTGCAGCAGATGTTTAAAAAGTTATTTTTAACCTTAGTAAGAAGCTAATTTAGACAAATCAGTTTTAAGCATTCACTTGAAATAACTTTTAATAGTTTTCATCAAAAAGGACAAGTTTTTCATAGTGGACTATGGAACGATTTCAGGTTCATCACAAAAGCAAGGATTTAAGATTGAACATGTTGTGGAAAAGTGAGTATGTCAGTGAAGATGGGAGTGACAGGCGAGTGGAGTGGTGTGTGCGTTAGGAATTTAGGCAGCTAGATATTGAAGTCCCATTTACCTGAGGGTCTCCACATGGGTGACCCAGTTTCAGATGAGAGCCTCATTCAGATATGCTAACTGGGGTCCTATGGTGTACATCGGATGCTAATGCAACTTTAAAGTACCAATAGGAGGAATGCGCACCATGCACACTCCACCCATTGGTACCAGGTGTCAAGTGGTTTAACCCACGGTACTCAAAATGATCACTGCTGGCTAGTCGGGAAAAGGTAGCTTTTTTGAAGGGCCAGGAGGAGCACAAATATGTACTTGGCACCACAGATTCTTCAGGTCCTCTTTCAGCCTGTCTGTGCCTCCCTTCCATGTTTGCTTCCCCTTCCTGAGGATAACATTTCTGGCTTGGCAGAGCATCAGAGCTGCTGGAATTCCTGCTTGCATTGACCAATGAGTTGCTTGTGTGCATTGGAAAGCACTCACAGCTCACCCCAAATGAGGTATAACCCTCGAAACAGCTCTGGCCACTCAGCAGGCAGTGCAATAGTGCCACCCATCTGAAGTCCACCCACACCTAAAATTGACCTCTCTGTCTATTGTCAGGAAAACCCTATATGCCAAATGGGACATATGAATTTCATCAGTTGGAAACTTATCTTAGACTTTTAATGGAAAAAAACCCCACAAGTAACTTTAAAAAAAACTAGCAGCCAACATGGTCACTGCCATTTTCATCTGAAATACTAGGAGATTGGACTGGAGACAAAGATTCTAACAGAAGCCCAGCCAGGACAATGGCATGGTCTAGGTGATTGAATTACCTAGAATGGCTTCATTAGCACAACAGTCAAGGCCATCCCCACCCATTGACTTTGAAAGAGACAAATCCCTCCAAGTGTGAATGAACACCCTGGTGCATATAGGACATTGAATTCAATTAGAAAATTTCAGAAAAGCCTCATTAGAAACAAAGAGGATTGAGAAGAACCATGCGACCGCCTGTTCAATCCTAAAGAAAATAGAAGTTTTGTTACACAGATAAGAGACAGGCGGTAACTGAGTGTACAGCATCACAGAAGGCTGCTGCTCCCCTGTCTCTCTCTCTCTTCTTTCTCTCTCCCTAGAAAACATCAAGTGTAAACCGTCTGCGACTGGGGGATCGTGCAAGCCTATAGACTGCTACAGCCATCGACAATAGGGAAGAGAGCCAACTGTAATTCTGCCTTCAAGCAATCCTGAACAAAGCAAGCCAACCAAAGTGCACTTTGACCAGCGAGAATACAGCTTCAGCTGATGACTACTGGATTTACAGACTATATTTATGTTCCATTTATTCTGGATTTTAATCCAACCACCAAATCTATTTTCCCTCCTGTAATCTATTTGTGTGTGTGTGATTCTCGTGTGAATGTGTGTGTGAATGATTTGGGTATTTTTTTAGTATTTTTAAATCGGGTTAGAATGTTAAGTATAATAAACTTACCTCTTTCTTGTTTAAACTCAAGTAAACCTGTTCAATTAGTTCTTTCACGATCACAGTAAAGGAAAAAGGTAAAACACTCACAGAGGTGGTAAGCACAACCACTGTTTAAAAGGAATAAACCCTGTTGCAGTTAAATAAGAGGAATGGGTAAGAGGGGAGCCTGAGACCCCCTCCTCACCTGGCTGTAACACTATAGTTTCCTACTTGCTCCAACCAAGCTCCAGGTAAACTACAAGAGCAGTATCTCATCTTTCTTTTGGGTAACTACAATCCTTTGATCTGAACATTAAATTCAGTAACTCTAGAATTTTGCTCAATCCTCTATAGGGTCATTTATTTCACTGCTGTTTGTGGCACCTTGCTGTGAGAAAATTGGTTGCCACATTTCCAACAATAGTGACTGCACTTCTAAAGAACTTTATAGGCTTAGGATGTCTTAAGGTTGTGTAAGGCGATATATAAATGCAAGTTCTTTAGTTTTTCAATATTATCTGTTGGGATCTGGGAGACGGGAGACAGATTATTGTTTTGAGTGTAGGGATTTCACCAGGATATAATTTGGATGGGGGCAGGTCGTTCTGAATTAAGGGTGTTGCCCTGTTTTGTTCTTTTTTTGGGACCATCAGACTAAAGGCCTGCTACCCGACCCAAACCCGACTGAACCCAATGGCATGTGTCGGGTTCAGGTCGGGTCGGGTTGCACTTCCGGGTCCGGCATTCGGGCTCGGGTTGGACACGCTCTATCACAGGTAAGTGGCTCCAATGTTAATGTAATTTTTGGACTAGAAAGGTGGTTTTGTTAGTTATTTTAAGCTTGTGCAGATCAGCAACAAAGTGAAAAACAGAAGGTAAGTTAACTGATAGTCTTTGGGTTTGGGTTTCTTGACCAATCAGGGAGTGCGGACGTGGTGATGACCTGTACCTGTCAATGGATGACCTTCTATTTAAAGGACCCCAGCACGGGTCAGAATGGCTGCATTCTACCTTCGTTCTGTAGGCTTCAGGAAGTAAAAGGATGGAAGTGACATGTGTGTAGGCTGCCCTCACCATCCTCTCCCCCCTGCCCAACCCCGGTTCTCTGACTCTTCCCAGGAGGTGATGCTGGAGCCTATGAGAGCCTATAGAGAAGTTCCAGTGGATGGGAGGAAGATGCCAGCCTCACAGAACACGCAGACATGGTTGGAAGTCATGGAAGCAGTGAGCAGCAAGAGCATGATCCCTAGAAGCTGGATTCGGTGCCATAAGACATTCAATAACCTCATAAGGACAGGCAAGGTGAATGGCATCCCACTTTCAAGTGCCAACTCCCACACTCTAAGTTCCCCAGCACTTTCCTGCACTACAATCGTCAGATGAACACACCTTGCAGCTTCACTCATTTGTTTTTCTTGAGGCACCTCCTCACATCCCTATCTGAGTAGCCAACACTCAGCCTCATCTTATTGCCATCTCATACCCATCTCTCACAGTTACCCTCCACAAATGTTGTCATTCCACACTTCCTAAACATTCCATTTCTCACACTCAATTTCTTTCTCTCCTTGCAGAAGAGAGTGAAGAACTCCAGGAGGAGGCAGAAAACCTGGGGTGGCCCACAAGTCATAGCCACCTGACCACTGTGAAGGAGGAGGCCATGGACATCGACGGGGTGGTAGAGTTGATGGACATTGGCAATAAAAAGATGGGAGTCTTCCAAATACCTGGTGATAGAATTAGAAATCATGCTGCTACTTGGCACGTAACAATCATTCATGTTAAATTGCTGTCACCACGACCTGACATGTCAACATCTGCACAATGTTGACTTTGAACACTTTCCCCATGTCAGTTCGAAGTCATATCTTTCATCTTCCATAGGTCCTTCAAGGGTGATGCAAAAGCTGGAATATGAGGAGGCCAACGAGTCCTCAGTGGAGGCCAAGCACTCTGAGGTTGCACCGTCAGAGGATCCATGTGCATTCTCCACCAGCGCAGTTACACATACCTTGGTGAGGAGTGTAATTGAGATAGTTTGTCACATGGTAAGGCACACATCACTTGTGAGCAGGAGCAGCTGCTGGAGACAGGGACAGCAGTGAAGAGTCCCAGTCGAAGGACACAGGACATTCGAAGCTCTGCTCAGCTGGATGCAGATGCTGAACCTCAGGGGGTCACTGACGAAAAGGGAATTTCTGGAGCAGCAACGAGAAATGTGTACGGTTCTGTCAGCATTTCCAGAGCAGTGCACACTTTGGAGAAAGATTGAAGAAGCCCATCCCTAGCATGAGTGCCATGATGTCTCAGGCATTTGCATTGATGTCCACCTCCGTGGAAAGAGTGGTCACCTGCATGAGGAATCAGACACTGCAGGCAACAGTTGTGCATACTTGCCCTGACTGCACACTCAGTCTGCCAGTTTAAATAGGATGGAGGAAAGCTTCAACCTAGGCGTTCAACACCTCACTGAAGTACAGCTCTTGGCTAGCAGGGATGTGCAGATGGGCCATGAGAGGGAAGATGGACAAAAGGCACATGGAAGAAGAGACTCTTCTCAAGGCACTTCTCATCCCTTTTTCCTCCTGTCCCTCCCTCATACAGAGACCCACATGCTGCCTCCTGCCCTGATGACCAGGTCTGTCCCTTACAGGCTTCAAAACCCAGAGGACGTCTGCCACCGGCATCTCAGCTGTCAGGGCAGGGGAACAAGCAGTCTGCCTCTAGCTCAGCTAAAACCACAGGGGTAGCACTATGTAGGAGTAATAGGAAGCAGAAGAAGACTTCTTAGTTGTACAAGGGGATTCACACAGGTATTTATAACAATGTTAATGTTGTTATCTATATAAATACTTTAATGAATCAAGCACTTTACTTGAACTTTCCATTCTCCTGCCATCTCCATTGTTGCCTCAATTTCAAATGGTCATTAGCTTCAGGAGAATGGGAAGACCAGGGTGGAAGATGAATGAGACAGAGGGATATTTGATTGTGGGAATGATATTTGTTGGGGGGTGGAGGGGGCTGGGCAGAGGGTTTAGCATTGTTGTGCCATATGGTTTCACACACTCAGGTTATCTGAATCGTGCCTGTATGAGCCCATCCTGGGCTTCTCTGCAAGCTAGGTGAGTGGCTGCAGGCACCCTGGCCACATCAGTCTCCTCCTCCTCCTTTGAGGATGCTGAGTGGTCAGAACCTTCCTCCTCCTGCAGCTCCATTCCTCTCTGCAGTGCAATATTGTGCAAGGCACAGCAGATCACTATCATTGTCAACACCCTTGCTGGTGCATACTGAAGAGCAGCCTCAGATCTGTCCAGGCACCTGAATCATATCTTCAGCAACCCAATGATTTGCTCATCAATCACCCCTGTGCTCATGTGATTCCTGTTGTACCTTTCCTCTGCTAGGTAGGGTTCTTCACAGGGGTTATTGCCTAGTCCACAGAGGGTAGCCCTTGTCACTGAGGAGCCAGGCGCTTACACACTGTGGAAGTACAAAAATCTATGGGAGCTGTGACTGTCACAGAATGAAGGAATCATGGCAGTTTCCAGGATATCTTACACAGAGATGCATAACAACCTTTGGTGGTCACATACCAGCTGAACATCGATGGAGTGGATTTCCTTCCAATTGATAATTATGCCAGGCTAATCTGAGGGTGTCTTGATTGCCACAAGTTGCTGAAGTAGGCTGAGTGATAGGAAACAGAGAGTAGTGGTAAATGTTGTTTCTCAAACTGGAGGAAAGTATACGGTGGGGTTCCCCAGGGGCCGGCACCAGGACCACTGCTTTTATTGATATATATCAATGACCTAGACTTGGGTGTACAAGTCACAATTTCAAAATTTGCAGATGACACAAAACTTGGAAGTATAGTCACAGGCTTAAAGGGGATGTAGACAGGCTGGTGGAATGGGTGGACACGTGGTAGATGAAATGTAATGCAGAGAAGTGCAAAGTGTTACATTTTGGTAGGAGGAATGAGAAGAGACAATATAAAATAAAGGATACAATTCTAAAATGGGTACAGGAACAGAGAGACCTGGGGGTATATGTGCACAAATCATTGAAGTTAGCAGGGCAGCTTGAGAAAGTGGTTAATAAGGCATATGGAGTTCTGGGCTTTATGAATAGAGGCATAGAGTACAAAAGCAAAGAAGTTATGGTGAACCTTTATAAAACAATGGTTTGGCCTCAGCTGGAGTATTGCGCCAATTCTGGGCATCATGCTTGAGAAGGATGATACCTGGACTACAGGGGTTAAGTTATGAGGAGAGATTACACAAAATAGGCCTGTTTTCGCTAGAATTTAGAAGGTTAAGGGGTGATCTGATTGAAGTCTTCAAGATATTAACAGGAAAAGACAGGCTAGATAAAGATACATTATTTCCACTGGTTAGAGATTCTAAAACTAGGGGGCACAGTCTAAACATTAGGACCAGACCGTTCAGGAGAGATGTTAGGAAGCACTTCTTCACGCAAAGGGTGGTAGAGGTTTGGAACTCGCTCCCACAAACAACAGTTGAAGCTGGAACAGTTGTTAATTTTAAATCTGAGATAGATTTTTGTTAAGCAAAGATATTAAGGGTTATGGGTCAAAGGCAGGTATATAGAGTTAGGCCGGAGATCAGCCATGATCTCATTGAATGGCGGGACAGGCTCGAGGGGCTGAATGGCCTACTCCTGTTCCTATCTTCCTATGTTCCGATGTTCCTAAGGATGTGAAGGCATTAGAGAGCATGCAGGAAAGATTTACAAGATTTACAAGTTACATGGATGGATTGATGAAGCTGGGTTTGTTCTCCTGAGAGACGAGGAGGTTGAGAGGATATTTGACAGAGGTGTTCAAAATCATGAGGAGTTTGGACAGAATAGATAGAAACTTTCCCTTTGGCAGAAGGATTGAGAACCAGAGAACGCCGATTTACGGCGAATAGCAAAAGAACAAAAGGCGGCATGAGGAATTTTTTTTTACGCAGCAAATGGTTAGGATCTGGACTACACTTTCTGAGAGTGTGGTGGAGGCAGATTCAATCGTGGCTTTCCAAAGGGCTTTGGATAATTATATGAAGAGAAAAAATTGCAGGACAACAGGAAAAGGTCGGAGGAGTTGGACTAGCTGAGTTGCTCTTGCAGGGAACTAGTATGGGCATGATGGGCTGAAAGGCCTCCTTCTGTGTTGTAAACATTCTATGATTCTACATGTGTAAAGTCAATGAGTCCCTGTTCCTGTGGGTATCCAGCCACTGCAGCAAATGTGAGCGTCCTCTGTGTCAGACTGGTGTCATCAGTGTTAAAGTGGGCATAAATGGCGGCCTTGGCAAACAAGGCATCGGTCACCTGGGAGATGCACTTGTGGGCAGGAAATTGTGAAATCCTGCAGATGTCACCAGCAGATCCCTGTAAGGATCTGGAGGCGAAGAAATTCAGGGCAATAGTGAACTTGATGGGCATTTGGCAATGCATGCCCACCTGGCCTTCTTGGAAGGAGGTCTTGTGCAGGAGGCTGTAGATGTCAGCAATGACCTGCCATGAACCCTGAACCTCCTGAGACACTGTTGCTCTGTCATGTCAAGAAAGATGATCCTTTGTCTGTATAACCTATGCTGGGGGTATCACCTCCTTCAAGCTGGAGCTCTGTGTCCATCCCCTCTGTCCTGTGGAGCAGCATGTGGCTGCAGAAATGGCAGCTGTTGTTGTTGTTGCTCCTGCTGCTACTGGTGCTATTGGTGTTGGTGTGAGTGCTCCTCTTATCAGAGGATGATGGTACAGTTGCATAAGTTGCTCCTCTGCTGCAGTGAAGGCTGACAGCAGGGAAGTGCAGATCAAAGTCTAAGGTTGGAGAAATAACTTTCAAACTGTTGGAAATCACCTGTAAAGCAGTGAAAGCATGCTCTCAGAACAAGTTCTGTGAGCACAAGCCTTTCACATAGGCAGTGAAGCAGCTATGCAGTTTCACTGTTTAAAGACTTTCCTACCTGTCAATAACTCCCCGCTGTGCTCTTGCCTTGTTGACCTTGGCTTACTCCACGTACCTCGGCAAACCTATGCGCTGGCAGTTAAAGCCAGAATTCTGGATTAAAGGCACAATGAATTGGCTATTTACAAATGAAATTAAAGACCTGGCTGCTCCATGGAGATTTCCTGCATGCCTACAAACACGCTTAGTAAACCTGGAAGTGAGCGGGATTATGTCAGTTTCTGACACACCTGCATTTTTTAAAGATTTACCACCCCCCCCTCCCCCCCCCCACCCCGCACCCAAACCTGCTTTGGCGGTTAAAATTCTGTCCATTGTTTCCAGCATTTTCTGTTTTAATTTGAGACCTTCTACCTCTGTCGTTTTTTTACTAATCTGCCACATTTGCATGCACTTTCCCTGGTAAAGGCTTTTTCTGGGCCTCTGAGTTAGAAGTATGTGGGTTCAAGCTCCACTCCAGAGACGTGAGCACATAGAATCTGAGAATCATACAGAACAGGAGACCATTTGGCCCATAGTGTCTGTGCTGGCTCTTTGAAAGAGCTAGCCAATTAGTCCACTGCACTATTCTTTCCCCACTGCCCTGCAATTTTTCTTCCTTTAAGTATTGTTCCAATTCCATTTTGAGAGTTATTGTTGAATCTGCTTCCACCATCCTTTCAGGCAGTACATTCCAGATCATAACAACTCACTGCGTAATTTATTTTTCCTCCTGGCTTCTCTGCCAATTACCTGTGATAAAAAACAGAAATACTCAGCAGGTCAGGCAGCATCTGTGGAGAGAGAAGCAGAGTTAATGTTTCAGGTTTGTGATCTTTCATGATGATTTCCAGCACTTTCTGCTTTTATTTCAGATTTCCAGCATCTGCAGTAATTTGCTTTTATATTTGCTTTTACCTTAAATCTGTGTCCTCTGCTTACTGACCCTTCTGCCACTGAAAACAGTTTCTCCTTATTTACTTAATCAAAACCTTTCATGATTTTGAACACCTTTATCAAATCTGTCCTTAACCTTCTCTGTTGTGTGGAGAACAACCCCAACTTCTCCAGTCTCTCCATATAACTGTAGTCTTTCATCCCTTTTACCATTCTGGTAAATCTCCTCTGTAACCTCTCCAAGGCCTTCACATCCTTCAGAAAATATGGTGCTGGAGGGCAGATGGCTGAATTGCTCCGAGATCCTGCAAGCCCCTTTGAGCACTGGTATCCACAGCCATGATGGCAGCAGTCTGAGCCTGTATGGCAGCAAGCAGAGATCCCATGGCCTCAGACTGAGCTTCCACTGCAGCACTCGGATGTTGAGTGGCCTCTGCTTGTGTTGCAGTGGAAGGTGAGGCATCAGCCATCAGATGCTGCATCACGGTTGAGTCCACAATTGTTCTCATGGAGTTGGCCACTACTTCAGCTCTGGAAAGGATGGGTTCCAAGCTCTGTGTGAAGCCCTGTGCAAAGTTGGAAACAGACTGCTCCATGCTCCTTGACTGTGACAACAGGTTCTGTGCCAGGCCTGCCAATGCACCAAACATTTCTGTGTGCATGACAATCAGCCTTTTTCTATAAACCACCCCATCAAAGCCCTTACCTGAGTCCTTTGCAGCAGAACTGGTGTGTGACTTTACCCTGGACCTCGATCCTTTCCCTATTGCCTGGTTGTAGCCAAGTCGTGCCCAGTTACTGACTACATGCAGATTCCGCATCTAAGCTACCCTCTAAAGTATTTGCAGTACCAATATCTGAGCTCATGGCTGTGAGGTTCAAATCAAGTGACTGTAATGTATTTGTATATTATGCTAATGATGTAATGACGTGATGACGTGTTGATGTTATGGCATAAATAAACACTTCCCTGAAGCGGCCATGCTTGTTGTCCATTTTCTCTTCTAGTGTCACCCGAATATATCACAGAAAGTCGTGACGAATATGATATAAAAGTCCAAAAATATAAGCAGCAAACAGCAGCAGGGACTGCAGTGAACAAGATCAGCCAGCTCCTGGTGACCTACTGCTCAGATGGCAGATACTCTGGCTGGATTGTTCAAAGCTTGAGCCTCAAACTGTTTCCTCAGTTGAACGGGATACTGCAGGTCGTAAAATGCATCGGATTCAAAGTGCTCTTTGGGGTAAGAGAATATTTTCAACAACCAACTAGGCTGGTTTTAGGTATTACTATTGCAGACAGCCGCAGTAAAGTGTTTACTGGGTTACTGTGAATTTGGCAATGGGACAATATGGCTGCACCTATGGGATGCATCAGAAGGCTAGGAACATATGAGAGGGCCCAAGAACCATTCAGTTCATATCTTGAAAGAATGGACATGCTTTTCAGAACTAATAACATTTTGGAACTTGAAGTGAAGAGGTCAAGACTCAAAAATAAGGCAATTCTTGAGTGCAAGAAAGCAATTTTGCAAATGGAAATTGGCCTGGAAGTGTATGGCATGCAAACAAACCTTCTTGTTCCCAACAAGGCAAATGATGCACCATTCAGAACAATTTCAACCTTAAGCCACTAGAGATAGCAGAAAGCTACAAATTTGGGACCAGAAATCAGAAAAGTAGTGAAACAGTTGGTGAGTACATTATGGTATTGAAGTAGTTATCACTACATTGCAAATTTGGCACCTTCTCAGACCATGCATTACAGAGAGATTTGTGTGTGGATTGGTGGACGAAAGAATCCAATCAAAGTTAATAAACACACAAAATCTTACATTTGAGCTGGTGTGTAAGATTTCTCTTTCTATGGAGATGGCATCAAAGAGTGCTTGAGAATTTCACCCTCAGCCAGTGACTAGTACAGCTTCTGTCCACTGTCAGAAGGCTTCTGCCAACCCAAAGTGGAGAGACCTGTCAGAAGAGTGCTCGTGATAGCGGTTTAGTGTCTTGTTATCGCTGTAACGGCAACCACACAGCACAAGCATGTCAGGACATAAATGCCAAGTGTTTTAATTGCCAAAAGAAAGGCCATTTTGCAACTGCTTGCCGAGCAAAGGCCAAAGCAAGAAAGGGTGCTCATTCCAATGGTAATGGAAAACAGTGACGTCACTTGGCTGGAGTTCACAATCTTGAAGCGAATCCAGAGTGCCTAAGCAAAGAGGAGCTAGGGCTGTACAGCATCTGTGTCACTATATGACCGAGGCTTTTGTGCAAAGGTGTTGGTGAGTCAACAGTACATCAACATGCATCATTATGAGTAGAGATACACACGAGAACAAATTCGGTGATGCACCTCTAACTGAGAGCACAGTTCAGTTGAAAACCTAGGGCTGTATTTTACGGGTAGGCCACAAATCCTGATGCTGGGACTGGAAGCGGGTGCAGTATCCATTGTATCAATCAGTGGGCAGTCGAATGCAACTGAGTGGTGGCCAACCAACTAAGGATCGGGAGTCGATGGGGCTATGCCCTGAAAGGACAGAACCAGCGAAGTCGGCATCAGGTGAAGCCACACACGCTCCCGGTGCCATACTTAAATGGCAGATGGCCCCTGCCTGACTTTCAGGACCCTTACTGGAGTTGCTGTCTGAGTGCCAGAAAACTTTTCGTACCCTCCTCATTCAGGTCTGAAAGGCAGCATATGCAAGCCTGCAGGCATATGGCAGAAGGAAGGCCGCAGATGGCCCCATGGTTCAGTGATGCCTCCCTCCAGACTCTGCTCCAGGCTGCAAAGGAAAGGCAGGAGGACCTCTTCCCAGGGATGGGAGGAGGACACCATCTCGCCTGACCAAACAAGCCTGGATGGAGATAGCGGAGGAGGTCAGCAGCCGTGGGGTCACCTCAAGGACCTGGATACAGTGCCTGAAAAAGGTCAATGACCTCATCCAGTCTGCCAAAGTGCATGATCCATTTCATTCCAAGCCTTTACGCCCACCTTGTGTCACAGAGAGAGAGATTTATTTGTTGTGGAGGGAGGGACCATCCAGCCATGGAAATGGGGTATTTGAGTCACCAAAAGCTTATGAGGCATGGCCGCACCTCCATTACAGGTGTCCATCTGTAAATGCAATCCCCTGAATAGTCCCTATAGAGTGTTCACATTGCTGGAGGCATATGTGTGCCCCCATCATGTCTCGATGGACTAGCATCATCTGAGGCCTGTGAGTTGTCACTGATGGCAGACTAACTTTGTCCCCCATTACGTCAGCAGGAGAAGACAGCCCATAACAGGAGGGAGTGAGCCAAGACCGACTGCGGCATCCACTACTTGCATGTGTTGATACAGGTGGAGGAGGAGTCCATGGAATTGGCAGGGCAACAAGGTGGCTGTGCCATAGCAAATGGCGAAACGGGGCACCCACCCAAGTGAGTGAGATAGCATCTCATGGGGTACAAGGGTGCCTTTATTGACGAAGTGCCATGTAGCGCATATGTTCTCCAGGCTATCAATGAAGTGGGACATTTGTGCTGGTATGAATGAAATGATGGGCAGACACTATTCATTCTAATTATATGATTTCTCATGCAGGTCAAGGTGGCCGAGAAGAGAGAGGAGGTCCAGAGGTGGTGGGACATTTGCCCATCTCTGAGGAGGAGGAAACAGCCTCAGAGGGTCCATCATCACATGATTCCCCTGCACCTTCCACCAGCTCAGATACTCTCACATTGGCGCACTTTTAGAGGTTAGCACACAACCTGGTGAGCACAGCAAAGACACGCCAGGGCAGCTAATGGAGGCTGTGACAGCCGAGGCCACTGGCAGTCAGTGGACTGTGGGAGATCAGACCCATGCTGAGGCCCAGGCTGATGACATGTTTCTGGTGTCGGCGGCAATACAGGAAATGCTGCAGCAAGAGGTCAGGCAACATCTGGCAGAGATGCCAGAGGCTTTGCATACCCAAGCGCCGACGGTGGAGGAGTCTATCCAGGTCTTGGGTGCTGCGCTATCTCTGCCGATTACACGTCTGGCTTCCTCCATTGAGAAATTGGCAAGTCTTATGGACAGCCAGATCCGGCAGACCAATCACTTGCTCCCAGAGATGCGCGATGACCTACACAATATTGCCTTGCCCATGAGCTTGATACAGCAGTGGTAAAGTGTGAGGGGGACGAGGCACCTAGATTCTCCACCAGGTCAATGTGCCGCTCAGGTTAGCAGGGAGGTACAAGTGCTTATAAGGGCTGTCTGCTGCATCTGGGGGTTTCTCTCAGGGTTCTCCTGGTGCGGACAGTGGCTCCAAAGTTCCTCTGCAAGTGACGCCATCATCCCCGCTGACTGAGGTTGTCCCTGGACCTTTGCTGTAGGTCCTCAGTGTTCTGGGGCCCACGAGGCCTCAGGCAGCCACAGGACGGCCACCAAGTTCATCCCAAGCCAGGGCAGCAAAGTCAGCAGCCTTAGCTAACAGTGCAGGGGAGCACTGTGTGGGAGTACCTGCAACCACTTAAGAAAAGCACATAAAGGATTACGGGTAATAAGGCTGCAGAAAAGGGAGCTGGTGCGATGATTGTAATGTGTTAATAAACTGTGGTGTTCATTCACCATGTCTCCTTTCCGTTGTTCTTTCCTTTTGCAATTTGTAGCAAACCTTCCTCATAAGGTGCTAACAGTGTGGGACCAAGCCCGAGCATTCAAACCTTCAACTTTGTCACTTTGTGGCTTGCATCCAGGTGTCGCAGCACAGAAGTAAGGATGTGACAACAGGTCTGTATATTGGTAAGGCTTTATTTGTGCGCTTCTGGAAGGAGGTAAGGCTCAACAGAAATGGGCATTTATGAAGGTGTCTCATGCCTCCTTCACACATATGTCATGGTGCCTTTCATGCTGCACCTAGAGTCTTCATCTGGAACAGCTTGGACAGCATCCTCCTCCGCATCCTCATCATTAGAGGAGGCATCTCGCGGCACGATATCCTCACTGGTCATTGCTTCGTCCCTCTACAGTGCCAGGTTATGTAGTACGCAGCAGACTACCACAATACATGAGATCCTCACCGTGACATCCACCGGATCGATCTAGGCATCAAAACCTCATTTTGGGTAGACCAATGGCCTGCTCGATGGTCGCTTGTGTTGACCCATGGCAAGTGTTGTATCTCTGCTCTGTATCCGTGTGCATCAGTAGCCTTGTCCTCAGTGGGTAGCCCTTGTCTCCAAGGATCCATCAGTGAAGGCATGCTGGGGCATGAAAAGGGTCGGGCACCTGGGACTGCCTTAGTATGTATGTGTTGTGGTTGCTTCCCGGGAATTGTGCAGACACCTGTAAGATCCGCTTGCAGTGGTCACAGACCAGCTGCATATTGAAGAAGTGGAATCCCTTCCAAGTGATGAAGGCAGTAGGCTAGTCCATGGGTGCCTTGATGGCCACATGCATGCAGTCAATCATCCCATGCAACTGGGGGAATCCAGCGACAGCCCTTGTAATATTACTTTTTCCTTTGGTATGTGAACAATTGTAAGATTCACAGGGCTGTAAGTAATAGCCAAAGAAAATGTGGGTTTTTATTGTAACTTAACTGAAACAGATATATACACAGTTAATACAGGAGCCACACCAACACAAGTCTCACTCTGTCGGGCTACACCCGCAACTTCCTGATCATGTGTGACGCAACATCACTTCCTCCGGTGACCTTCACTTATAGTCTCGAAAGGTGGTCCTCATAAGGTGTTCCCACAACAACCCTCTCAGTTTGACAGTTTGGATCGGTGCGGAAATGTACATAGTTGCCTGCCCTCCTGAACATGGCAGTATGTGTCACATATTGGGAGATTCCGCACATATCTCCAGTGGACTTCTGGAATGATCCGATGGCGTAGAAGTTCAGAGCCATGGTGACTTTCAGTGCAACTGGCATCAGGTTTCTACCAAGTCCCAGGGACCTCAGTACATTCTACATCATGGCACATAGATCATTGATGGCCTCCCCGGAGAGTCCCATCTTTGGAGATTCTGCCGGTCTACCCCTCCTGAGGGTACCATCTTCTGTGCGCTGGGAATTGTTGCCGTGCCCCTCTACAACCTTCTCCAACATCCTGTGCCCGGACTGGCCCTCCTGTGGGCCCCCAATATGCTGTTGCTTCCCTGCCCATCCATGAAGTGCCCTCCCTCTCTGCTCCTCTGCCTCCAGGGGCCCTCGAAGCCAAGGCGAATGGGACTTATGAGAGGTTACTTCTCCCTGAGCATAAGGCCTCCAGTCCAAATAGACGATCCCAGCCCCCCTCCCACAACCCCATCTGTGCCCTTCAGGGAGGTGGCACTATTCCAATGCCACCCTGTATTGGGTGCCCTGCAGTCCTGACACCTTGATGCAATCCTGACATTGCTCTCCAATGCCCCCCCCCCACCCCCACCCCTCCACCCTTGCTGGCAAGAGATTCTAGCTCCTCCAATGGCTTCTCAGTGAAGCCAACACTGAGCTCCCACCTCCTTGTCACCCCTTTGAGCAGGCGAGGCCCTGAAGCCCCATGGTTCCCATGCAGCCTAAAGAAAATTCAGAGAGTCAGCAGTAACTCACGATAAATACCCACATGGGATTATACTCCGACACAAAGCTGCCCTATGGTGTGAAGTCTTCTCCAAAAATCTTCCAACCAACAATGGATAAGATTTTGCAAGGTGTGCCATATTGCTTGTGCAATCAGGATGTTGTGTTGATCGCAACCACAACAGAGGAAGAGAGTCTTCAATTGTTGGATGAAGTGGGGCGGCACAGTGGCGCAGTGGTTAGCACCACAGCCTCACAGCTCCAGGGACCCGGGTTCAATTCTGGGTACTGCCTGTGCGGAGTTTGCAAGTTCTCCCTGTGTCTGCGTGGGTTTCCTCCGGGTGCTCCGGTTTCCTCCCACATGCCAAAGACTTGCAGGTTGATAGGTTAATTGGCCATTATAAATTGCCCCTAGTATAGGTAGGTGGTAGGGAAATATATAGGCGGGGATGTGGTAGGAATATGGGATTAGTGTAGGATTAGTATAAATGGGTGGTTGATGGTCGGCACAGACTCGGTGGGCCGAAGGGCCTGTTTCAGTGCTGTATCTCTAAACTAAACTAAGTGTTATAAAGGCTCAATGATCACAATGTGAAGTTGATAAACAGCAAGTGTGCTTTTGTGCAATCCGAGGTAGTGTACGTTGACCTGATAATCAATTAGAAAGAACTACAGACAGTGAAAGAGAAAATAAAAGCTGTACTCAATGCCCTAAAGCCAAAAGATGTGTCTCAGCTTAGTTCATTTCCAGACATGATTCAATACTACTTGTGATTTCTGCCTGACCTTGCAACGATGTTAGCTTCATTACATGAGTTGTTGAAGAAAGACGTGAAAGGGGAATGATCTGAAGCACAACAAGATGCTTATGATGTATGTAAGAGAAGCTTGACCAGTGATGACTCATTCATTATGGCAGAAATCGCGACCTGAAGTTAGCATGTGATGCTTCAAACTATGGAGTTGGAGCCAGGGATAGGCACCGACATGTTGCACCACGAGCATTTGACAAAATTATTGATTCAATCAATCTATATATAAAGTGTACAGCCAATCTAATGCCATCAAAACACAGTCTGATTTAAGACACAATTCTCCCTATAAATAAAGTAGTTAAACATACAAACATCAATGAAGAGCAGCACAACTGTATTAGCTATTGGCAAGCAACAGTATGCAATGCCAATGCGAATTTCTTTTGTTGACAGAATAGATGTCACAGGGTGGTAGATGGACCTTATTGAATGACTCTGTGGTTTCACACTCTGTCAGGAGTGCAAATTCATCCAATAAAGCATAAAACTCAAGGAGAGGATTATTATTGTGGTTATTGAGGTGAGGCAGTAGAAAAATCAGCACTAGGAAGATGGATCATTTCTCACATATTGTTACAAGATAATCTAACCCATCATGGTCAATGTTTGTGTAACTTCTCCATCTGCTTGTAATATGTGTCAGAAGACAGGGGAGACAACAAAATGGCAGTGATCTACAAGTCAGGAGAATTTTATATAATGGAGCAGATAGTACTTCAGAAGAATCATGTAAAACAGTAAAGCAGAGTGGGACAGGAAGGAACAGAGAGATTAATGCTAGGCAGCCAAAACTAGTTTATTCATCTTGACAGGCTGTTAAACTAGGGCCTGGATTTTAAAATGCAGAAACAACAGAATTTTTCATGGATAAAATGTCTAGAACCAGGGGACACAATTTCAAAAGAAAGGGGAAGCCACTTAGGACAGAAATGAGGCGAAATTTCTTTACTCAGAGGGCTGTGAATCTTTGGAATTCTTTACCCCAGAGGGCTGTGGAAGCTCAGTCATTGAGTATGTTTAAAGCAGAGATTGACAGATTTCTAAATACAAATGACAAAAGGGGATATGAGGATAGTTTGGGAAAAAGGCATTGAAGTGGATGATCAGCCATGATCGTATTGAAAGGCGGGGCAGGCTCAACGGGCTGAATGACCTACTCTGCTCCTATGTTCCCCCCCTCTCTGTGTTCCCCCCTCTCTGTGTTGTCCCCCCTCTTTGTGTTTCCCCCCTCCCTGTGTTTTCCCCCCTCTCTGTATTGTTCCTACCCTCTCTGTATTGTTCTTACCCTCTCTGTATTGTCCCTCCCCTCTTTGTGTCATTACCCCCCCATGTCGTCCACCCCTCCATGTCTTTCCCCCCATGTCATTCCCCCTGTGTCATTCTCCCCGTGTCATTCCCCCCTCTGTGTTGTCCACCGCCTCTATGGTGTTTCTCCCCTCTCTGTGTGTCTCCGCTCTCTATATAGCCCCTCTCTCTCTGCCCCCCTTTTTCTCTTTCTCTGTCCCCCCCTTCTCTCTCATTCTCTTTCTGTCCTTCCCCTCTCTCTCTGTCCCCTCTCTCTCTTTCCCCTCTCTCTCTGTGTCACCCTCTCTCACTCTGTCCCCTTCTCTCTCTGTTTTTCTGTCCCCCTCTCTCTCTCTACCCCTGTCTCTCTGTCTGTCCCCCCCCCCCACCCCCCACGACCTCACTGTTCCTCTCTCTCTCTCTCTAACAGTTACTGAGAGCAGGAACTAAGAGCAGAGCAGCTTCGTGGTTGGGGAACTTTTAAAAAATCGCAACCGTCAGTTTCACAACTGATGGGTGCTGAGACCAGGAACATCACTTCCGACCTTTGGAAAGAATCATGGTTTTCCGGGGTGGCTTTCAAAAAAATTGCAACCCGCCGGAAAACCATGATGCTGCCCGAAGTTCAGAAGTGTTTTTCCTGTTTTCAGCACCTGTCAGTTGTGAAACTGACAGTTGTGATTTTTTGTTTTAAAGCCGGTCTGGTCGGAAAGAAGAAGCCAATAGTGGATTTCTGAAATCCCAATGTCGGAAATCTGCCATTTGGCAGAAATTTCTCATCCGTGAAATTACCAGTCGCGGACGTCAACATTTTTTTTTACCATGGACACTGGTGTCTGTGTACAGACATGTTGACGACCCCTGGTTGGAGCAGTGATCGGTCATATCATGGACAATGGTCAAGAGAAACCCAAGCAGCTGCATCTCATATCCTGGCCAAGAGTGAACGCAAATATGTGCAGATAGAAAAGTAAATGCTTGGAATCATCTTCAGAATCAAAAGGCTTCACCAGTTTTTGTTCAGTAGAAGCTTCACACTAGTATGAGATCATAAACCCCTAATAGCTATTCTGGACCAAATTCTGAAATACCGACAATGGCAGCACCAGGAGGCAGGAGTGGGCTGTACTTCTCTCAGTATGACGACAACATCGAATATCGCAGTTAGAAAGAGAATGGTACTGCTGACACATTGTTGCGTTTGCCACATGAAGGCTCAGAACTAGGTTGTGAAGGTGAAATCTTCACAATAGGAGTAGTGGATAATAACTTTCCAATCACTGCAACTGAAATTGCAGCTGAAACTCAGAAAGACTCAATGTTGAAAAGAGTGTACAAACAGACATTGAATGGATGAACAGAATTTGACCAGTGTTCAGCCAAGGCACTGGTCACGGCCTCAGTGACAGCCGCTCCAGTTATTCCCAGCACCATCTACTTCAAGGGGGTCAGCACATACAGTCATGCCTACCCTCTCCAGTTAGTTCCTGTTGCTGTCTATTATGAGCTAACTTGTCTTTGAGGGAAGTTTGTCAGTGAGTGTGGTATAATGTGGTTGGGTGATGTGCCTGCCACAGTTGAATAGTTGGCAATATTGCAAGCTGTGGGATGTCAGTGTGCAGCTTGTGTCAGTACTAAGTGTGTGAGGATGAGGTGAAGCATATGAATGGGAAGATTGAGTAGTTTTTAAAAAAAATTATTCATTTCATGGGCTGTGGGTGTTGCTGGCTAGGCCATTGTTTGTTCCCAATCCCTAATTGCCCTTGTGAAGGTGGTGGGGAGCTGCCTTCTTGAACCACTGCAGTCCATCTGGTGTGGGTACACCCACAGTACTGTTAGGGAGTTCCAGGATTTTGACCCAGTGACAGTGAAGGAATGGTGATATATTTCCAAGTCAGGATGATGTGTGGCTTGAAGAGGAATCTGCAGATGGTGTTGTTCTCATATGCCTGCTGCTGTTGTCCTTCTAGATGGTAGAGGTCATGGGTTTGGAAGGTGCTGTCAAAGGAGCCTTTGTAAGTTGCTGCAGTGGATCTTGTAGATGGTACACACTGCTGCCACTGTGTGCCAGTGATGGAGGAAGTGAATGGTTAAGGTGGTGGATGGGGTGAATGGGATGTGGTGATTGGAGCAGTATGTGAGGCTAGTGGTGCAGTAGGAATGACATGTAAGGATGTATATACTGACCTTGAGCATTCATGTCAAATCACTAAACTTCTTGTGGCACTGCATCCAGGTCCTCAGTGCTATTCTGGTGGCACTGATCACCACAGCCAGCTGCACTCCAGTGCCTTCTCTGCAGTTGTCGAGAGGGCCTCCTGGCTGTGAGTGGAAAGAACCTCTCTTCTCTTGTCAACCTCCTGCACCAATGACTCCAGCGTGGCATTTGAAAACCAGGGAGCATAGCTTCTAGCCTGTTGTGCCATTTCTGCTCCTTCCTTCAGGTCTGTAAATTGTTTCCAAGCAGTTCCAGCTTCTGCTGCAGCCCAAATGCACCCCATCTTTAAGAGCTGCAATGCGAATTTAAGTAGTGCCAGGTGAGCTTTAAGTGGTGGTCGCCTTGCATGAACTTGGGCTCCCTGCTGAGGCATGCATCCACTCAACAGCATGTTCAGCATGTTTAGCATGTTCTGCATGTCACAATCATTCAATGAGCAGGCAGCATGATTTTTATATCACTTTGAACAGGTGGGGGATAATCACACATTGCGATCACCACGCCCAAATTCATGGGGGGTGGGGTTGGCTATCAAATTTAGCTCCCACTGCCACTATTTATAACGCCAAGGATCCCATATGCCTTTGTAAGAGCCTTCTCAACATATCTTGCCAGCTTTAAAGACTTGTGTACCTACACAGCCAGTTCTCTCCTTGTATATCCTTTAAAATTGCATCTTTAATTTATATTGCCTCTCAAGGAGGAGGTATTAGATAGGCTGTCTATACATAAAGTTGATAAAACACCAGGTCTGGATGAGATGCATCCAAGGATACTGAGGGAAGTCAGAGTGGAAATTGCAGACGCAGTGGCCATAATTTTCCAGTCTTAGACTCAGGGGTTGTGCCAGAGGACTGGAGAATTGCAAGTGTTACACCATTGTTCAAAAAAGATATAAAGACAAGCTCAGTAACTACAGGCCTGTCAGTTTAACTTCGGTGGTGGGGAAACTTCTACAAACAATAATTCGGGACAAAATCAATTGTCACATGGACAATTGCAGGTTAGTTAAAGAAAGACAGCATGAATTTGTTAAGGGGAAATCGTGTTTAACTAACTTGCTGGAGTTTTTTGAAGGGGTAACTGAGAGGATTGATGAGGGCAATGTTGTTGATGTGGTGTACATGGACTTTCAAAAGCTGTTTGACACAGTGTCACACAAAAGACTTGTGAGCAGTTATAGCACAAGAAATAAAAGGGACAGTAGCAACATGGATACAAAATTGTCTGAGTGACAGGAAACAAAGAGTAGTGGTTTGTGAATGTTTTTCAGGCTGGAGGAAGGTTTGTAGTGGAGTTCCCCAGGGATCAGTGTTGGGACCCTTGCTTTTCCTGATATATATTAATGACCTAGACCTTGGTGTACAGGGCACAATTTCAACATTTGCAGATAATACGAAACTTGGAAGCATTGTGAACTGTGAGGAGAATAGTGTAGAACTTCAAAAGGGCTTAGACAAGTTGGTGGAATGGGAGGACAAGTGGCAGATGAAGTTCAATGCGGAGAAATGTGAAGTGATTCATTTTGGTAGGAAGAACATGGAGAGACAATATAAAATAAAGGGTACAATTCTAAAGGGGGTGCAGCAGCAGAGGAACCTGGGTGTATATGTGCATAAGTCATTGATGGTGGCAGGACAGGTTAAGAGAACAGTCAATCAAGTATAGAGTATCCTGGGCTTTATTACTAGGGGCATAGAGCACAAGAGCAAGGAGGATATGCTGAACTTGTGAAAGACACTTGTTTGGCCTCAGCTGGAGTGTTGCGCCCAGTTCTGGGTGCTGCATTTAAGGAAAGATGTGAAGGCACTGGAGAAAGTGCAGAAAAGATTCATAAGAATGGTTCCAGAGATGAGGAACTTCATTTACAAAGATAGATTGAAGAAGTTGGGACTGTTTTCCTTGGAGAAGAGAAGGCTGAGAGGTGATTTGATAGAAGTATTCAAAATTATGAGGGGTCTAGACAGAGTAGATAGGGAGAAACTTTTCCCACTCATGAAAGGATCAAGAATGAGAGGGCACAGATGTAAAGTAGCTGGCAAAAGAAGCAATGCCGACATGAGGAAAAACTTTTTCATGCAGCGAGTGGTTGTACTGCCTGAGAGTGTGGTAGAGGCAGGTTCAATCAAGGCATTCAAAAGGGAATTAGATAGTTACTTGAAAAGGAAGAATGTGTAGGATTCTGGGGAGAAGGCGGAGGAATGGCACTAAGTGAATTGTTCACTTGGAGAGCTGGTGCAGACATGATGGGCTGAATAGCCTCCTTCTGTGCTGTAACAATTCTGTGATTCCGTGATTCATTCTTCTTACCAAAACATATCACTTCACACTTCTCTGTGATAAATTTCATCTGCCATGTGTCTACACATTGGTAGGCGGTGGTGTAGTGACTAGTAACCCAGAGACCCAGGGTATTTCTCTGGGGACATGGGTTCGAATCCCACCACAGCAGAAGGTGGAATTTGAATTTAATTAATAAATCTGGAATTAAAAGCTAGTCTAAAGATGGCCATTGTCGATTGTTGTAAAAACCCATCTGGTTCACTAATGTCCTTTAGGGAAGGAAATCTGCTGTCCTTACCTGGTCTGGCCTACATGCGACTCCAGACCCACAACAATGTGGTTAACTCTTACATGCCCTCTGAAATGGCCACTCAGTTGTACCTAACTGCTACGAAGTCAATAAAAAGGAA
Source organism: Heterodontus francisci (assembly GCF_036365525.1). Taxonomy (NCBI): domain Eukaryota; kingdom Metazoa; phylum Chordata; class Chondrichthyes; order Heterodontiformes; family Heterodontidae; genus Heterodontus; species Heterodontus francisci. The sequence goes on along the minus strand of NC_090371.1, from coordinate 198,257,139 downwards.
TGAAACCGGACGGACCACCTGGCATCGACCTAGGCACCGGAACTATATTGCTGTTCCTTCACTGTCGCTGGGTCAAAATCCTGGAACTCCCTTCCTAACAGCACTGTGGGTATACCTACCCCAAATGGACTGCAGCGGTTCAAGAAGGCAGCTCACCACCACCTTCTCAAGGGCAAATAGGGATGGGCAATAAATGCTGGCCTGGCCAGCGACGCCCACATCCCATGAATGAATAAAAAAAAACATTTGACTAATCCATCTGTGAAGTCTCTGAGTCTGTTCCTATCCTCCTCACTACATTTCGAAGTTTTGTGTCATCTAAAGACTTTAAAATTAAGCCCTAAAAACCAAATCCATATCATAAAGAGCAGTTCTCTTAATACCGCCTCTGAGGGACCTCACTGTGCATTTCCCTCCAGTCTGAAAAATAACAGCTCACCACTGCTCTCTGTTTTCTGTCCTTCAACCAATATACATATCCATGCAGTTAAGTCTGAAACCAAAATATTACGTACAATATTAAATGTTTAAAGAACCTTTGATTTTATTCACATGTTCTGTCTATACGATTGCATGGAGTGAAATTGTCTAATCAATTCACTGTTTGCTGACACGTACTCTTATTGATTTCACTGCGCGTATGTGACGCCTGTGTTTCTTTCAATATATATGAGAGGCCTAAATATATAAAAACATAAGTGATACAAGTTTTAATAAGGCTATGAAGCATGGATAAATAAGCAATTAAAATATTTCATTCGTGTAGTTGTTTAAAAAGAAATCAAATATAAACTAAACTGAAAAAGAAAAGATGACATTTGCTGTATGAAATTGAATCTGGTTTTACTCAGAGCAAGACATACACAGTAGAGCATAAATGAATGAGATCATCTGAAAAAGGTCTGCACATAAATCAATGGCAGCAGTACTGTGCCTGAAACCAGATCAGAGCTCTGGACAAAAGAAATAAAGAGTTGTAAGAAAAGGAGCTTGGCAAGGGTACAAATGCTTTGACCATTATTCCAGTCTGTGTTACAGTAAATCACTAAGATTTCATAGCTTGCTTTATTACAATAAACTTGCTGCTTTTAATCTTGAAGATGCAGATGCAGTTCATGTGCTGTGGATGCAATTATTGATTCAATACACCCACTATTCCATTGGGCAAGTCAGTTTGTTATTCTATATGTCACTGTGCTGCCTTATTGAATTTGTGGTGCAGTATGAGTGTGTTACTGATTGTACATTTTTACTTTTATCTTGCTTCTGCACAGTCTCCTCTCATTTTGTTGCTCAGTTTCAATAAGTACTGATCCACATAGCACAGGAAATTCTTTTTCCTCTCTGCTTGTCAATTATCCCCTCACTACTTCTCTGAAGGTACTGACTCCTTCCTCGGGTCGGTTACCACAAACATTGGAGAGAATTTGTAAAACTCTGAAGCCCACCCCAGCCCACCTCTAATATATCTTTTTCCAGAATTAAAGGAGACTTGTTTGGCTGTGAATGAGTAAGCTGTTTGCTAGATGTGGGTTGCTCATTATCACAGATGAGTCACTCATTTTCACAATCGAGTCGATCTTTATGACATGCAGACTGAATATTATCACAGGCGTGATCGTTATCACAGGTGGGTCACTCATTATCACAGGCGTGATCATTATCACAGGCGGGTCGCTCATTATCACAGGCGTGATCATCATCACAGGTGGGTCACTCATTATCACAGGCGTGATCATTATCACAGGCGACTTGCTCATTATCACAGGCGACTTGCTCATTATCACAGGCGGGTTGCTCATTATCACAGGCGTGATCATTATCACAGGCGGGTCGCTCATTATCACAGGCGTGATCATCATCACAGGTGGGTCACTCATTATCACAGGCGTGATCATTATCACAGGCGACTTGCTCATTATCACAGGCGACTTGCTCATTATCACAGGCGGGTTGCTCATTATCACAGGCGTGATCATTATCACAGGCGGGTCGCTCATTATCACAGGCGTGATCATCATCACAGGCGGATCGCTCATTATCACAGGCATGATCATTATCACAGGCGTGATCATTATCACAGGCGGGTCGCTCATTATCACAGGCGTGATCATTATCACAGGCGTGATCATCATCACAGGCGAGTCGCTCATTATCACAAGTGAGTCGCTCATTATCACAGGCGTGATCATTATCACAGGCGGATCGCTCATTATCACAGGCATGATCATTATCACAGGCGTGATCATCATCACAGGCGGATCGCTCATTATCACAGGCATGATCATTATCACAGGCGTGATCATTATCACAGGCGGATCGCTCATTATCACAGGCATGATCATTATCACAGGCGTGATCATTATCACAGGCGGGTCACTCATTATCACAGGCATGATCATTATCACAGGCGTGATCATTATCACAGGCGGGTCGCTCATTATCACAGGCATGATCATCATCACAGGCGAGTCGCTCATTATCACAGGCGAGTCGCTCATTATCACTGGCATGATCATTATCACAGGCGTGATCATTATCACAGGCGGGTCGCTCATTATCACAGGCGTGATCATTATCACAGGCGGGTCGTTCATTATCACAGGCGTGATCATTATCACAGGCGGGTTGCATATTATCACAGGTGGGTCATTCATTAACTCAGGCTAATGCGGTGCATTTCAAATGATTTCATCAGATATTTGAATTTAAAGCTTCCAACGAGTGTTTCCTGGGGCTTGAGAAACTAATTGTTAAAACAGAAGTGAGACTGAGTGGCACTTCATGGGGAGGGAAAATAAAGCGAGAGAATACACAATGAATGAGAGGAAATTGAGAGGGGTAGAAGAAGTGAGACACCCTGGAGTACATGTCCATAGGTCCTGGAAGGTGGCAGGACAGGTAGATAAAGTGGTGAAGAAGGCACATGGATTGCTTGCCTTTATTGGCCGAGGTATAGAATACAAAAGCAGGGACGTAATGCTGGAAGTGTATAAAACACTGGTTAGGCCACAGCTGGAGTACTGCGTACAGTTCTGGTCACCACATTACAGAAAGGACATAATTGCTCTGGAGAGAGTACAGAGGAGATTTACAAGAGTGTTGCCAGGGCTTGAAAGTTGCAGCTACGAGGAAAAACTGGATAGGCTAGGGTTGTTTTCCTTAGAACAGAGGAGGCTGAGGAGTGACTTAATTGAGGTGTACAAAATTATGAGGGGTCAAGATAGAGTAGACAGGAAGGACCTGTTTCCTCTAGCAGAGAGGTCAGGTACCAGGAGGCACAGATTTAAGGTGATTGGTAGAAGGATTAGAGGGGACATGAGGATAAACCTTTTCACCCAGAGGTTGGTGGGTGCCTGGAATTCAGAGCCCTGAATGGCGATGGAGGCAGAAACCCTCAATTCTTTCAAAAGGTACCTGGGGACATGCACCTGAAGTGCTGTAACCTGCAAGGCTATGGACCAGGTGCTGAAAGGTGGGATTAGATTGGACGGCTGGTTTTTTCAGCCAGCACGGACACGACGGGCCTCCTTCTGTGTGGTAATTTTTCTATGGTTCTATGGGTATCTAAAGGTCTGATTCCCCAATAACACGAAAAGCTTGATGCTTACACCTGCTTTCCACTGGCAAATGTTTTGCAGAGAGTTCTTGTGATCACAGACATTTTGCAGAAGTTTGGAGGCTTTCAAATGGACAACAACAGATTGTGGCGGGGTGGAGAAACCATGGTTGTTTTTGATAGCGCATCAGACAAGGAAGGCAATCATCATCCATGCCAGCAATATTGTGCTGTGATGGGATATGCAGCTGCATAAGAGGGAGATGCACAGGAGAGATGTGTACAAGAATGATCTGAAGATCAGAGTGGAGAACATTCATTAAATTGTATATGCCATTCTAGAAAAGGAAACTCACCAATACAACATATAGTCAAACACCCATGTGCATGCACTTGGTGAAATACAATTGCTTTAACTTACAGTTCCTTCCACTTCTACATGGTGCATCCTGTGTGGCTTCACCAGAGATAGAGGCAGGGCTACTCACAGCCCTGCCCTGACTGCTAAGATGTTTTTGGTGCATGACCTCTGGATTTTGGAGGCCCTGGGAGCCCCACCAAAGACTGCTCCACATGTACCTGTGGTAGACTCGGCCATCAGTCGACGAGGCTGAATGTCAAGTACTGGCTGTCTCATGTCAGGGGAGGGTGAGAAATGGGTGCATTATGAGTGGAGTCCCCACTTCCATGTCCTCTTTCACCATCAACCCTATCCTGGCCAACACTACATCACTCCTTTCACTCTGCTGCGGATCAGTGATGCGTTATAAAACCATGAATCAGGTATCTGTCATCCTATTTAAGGCAGCAGACATCTCCTGCATGACTGTGGTCATGGGCTGCGGGACTCATTTGCGAGCTGTGCTTGTAGCTCTGTGGCGGCCACCCTCTCCATGGCAGATATTCTTGCAATTCTCTGTAAAATCAATCCACTACTGTTGGAGCCAGATCCCTCCATCCTCTTCTCCATTGTGGAGATTGTGCATGGCACATCTGTCAGTACCTTGCAAAATTGCTGCTGTGCCTCTATCATTCATCTTCTCAACAATAACCCCCTTCTGTTCAACATCTGTATCCAGCTGAGCAGAGCTTGGAGAGGATTGTGCCGTCCTCTGTGGACTCTCTGCAGCTGTCCCTGCCACCAGTCGCTGCTTGTGCTCACTTTTAATTTGTAAATTACCAGGTGAAAGCTGAACTAATTCTCTAACCGGAGCCGACAAAGTGCAAGTACTTGTACTGGTGCATGTCTATTGCATCATGTGACGGTGCACTCACAGAAGGAATGAGGTTCTCTGATGGATAAAATGTCCTCATGCATGTCTACAGACGCTTGTTCTATGTATGAAGGCCATGGAAGACAAAAGAAACAGATATGAATTAGTCCTGGCAAAGTCACAATCTTGACAATCATTATACTCACTCTGGTCATAGTTTCGTCATTGAAATAAAGTCAGCACGTGTGTCAGTACATTTGTAATTCTGTCACCGGGCATCTGCGAATTCCTGGTTTCTCCATCTCTACTTGAGAGGGACGCAGATATGCCACTTATCTCCAGGTATTCATGAGCTGCATAATTTGTAGTAGGCCACATCCAGTCCTTTCCCTTTCCCTTACATTTTCCATTCTCCTACAAGAGGCAAAAGAACAGACTTGTGAGTGACTGAAGGTCACCTATTCACCTGACGGATGCAGTGCATTTGGTGAGAGTGACTATTAGACAGGTACATCACATTGCATAAGGATTGGGATGAGTGGCAGTAGTGGATTGATACATGGGCAGGTGAGGAAATGCATAGAAAGTGAAGGTTGCATGCTGCTAAAACTTCAGTGTGTGTGTTAGGATTGATGGAGTATACTTGGCAAGACAGAGTGACAGAGTGGTGGGGGTGTAGTGGGGGTGGGGAGGGAGTTAGTTGTACACCACAGGATGCTGGTGCATCAGCAACTGTACCCACTTTTCCTGACCTAGTTAGGTCATGAAACCACTTCCTGCAAAGCTTCCTGCTCTTCCCCTTCTCAGCCACCTCCAACCACACCTTCTCATCCATCCTGCTCCTGGCTGCACCCAGCAGTAATTCAAGAAAGCAATACCTCAATTTTAAAATTCTGATCCTGGTTTTCAAATCCCTCCATGACCTTGCCCTTCTCTATCTCTGTAATCTTCTCCAGCCTCACAACCCTCAAAGATATCTGCGCTCCTCTAATTCTGACCTCTTGCACATCCCCGATTTTAATCACTCCACAGTTAGTGGCCATGCCTTCAGCTGCCTAGGCCCTAAGCCCTGGAATACCCTCCCTACATCTCTCTGCTTCTCTACCTCACTTTCCTCATCCAAGACACCCCTTAAAACCTACCTCTTTAACCAAGCTTCTGCTCTAACTCCTTATGTGGCTCAGTGTCATATTTTGTTTTATACTGCCCTTGTAAGTCACTTTGGAATGTTTTATGACATTAAAGGTATATAATATAAATGCAAGTTGTTGTTGTCGTCGTCTCCTTTCAAAACGTCAATTCTCTTTAATATATAGGGGTCACTGTGATCGAGCAATATCAACATAACATGCACCAGGACCATAGAAGCATCTGAGTTGGAAAATATTAGTTGTAACTTTCCAGTAGAGAAACTGAACTGGCATCCAGTTCTGAAGTGACAGATTTCTGTGATGACCTGTTTAAGCTGAAATCTCTCACAAGCTACTCTTCAGATAAACCTAAGTAATTCAATATTTTCCTATACATTTTTGTACCTGGACATATAAGTTTAAATTTTTCATATGGTAGAAGATTGTTGACATGGTGAATGAGTGCAATGAGCATATGGGAGAATAGATAAGCCCTCTAATAATTGGATACATTTTCTATTTCCAGCATTGTATAAAGACAGATTCTGTGTCAAATAAACATAGACTGTAAGATTCAGACTGGTGAAAAATGGGTCAAAAAACACTCCTCTGTCCAAAATCCAATACTCCAACTGACAGGAATCAGACAGGATTTAATGATAACTGGCGAATAGTTTCCAAGATTAGCCTCTAACCTTTGGGAGGATTTATTTTCTAAAACGTTATTAGTAGATCTCCCAGGGTGTTGTTTACAGGTTATTCAGGAACTGCACCATAGCTTTTATGGAGGCTCCATTCTGAGGCCCCAGAACGCTTATTCCCACTCTGAGGCAGGACTCTTCCCATCCACCCACCAACCAACATCACCACCACGCAACTCCCCCCCAACAACACCTCTCTCCAAACCATTGATTATGAGGACCAGCAGCTGATAAACAAAAAAGCTGCTTACTATCACTGTAAATTGTATATGCAGTACAACTCACTATAAATATTGATCTACAAAAAAACTGATTAATTTAACCTGAAAAAGAACTGATGGCTGAATTACACTTTGCTTTAGAGCTACAGATGTTAAATTTGATAACCTTTCCATATCTCCCTCATCCCCCAAACCCTTCTGACTCAGAAGCTGAAAATGATATAAAAATGCACTTCTTTCTTGAGTATTGCTGAAAAAGAGACATGCTGTCAAAGCTTTTTATCTTGCACTCATCAGCACAGATGAAAAAATGCCAAATTTCAAAGGGAGCAACAAGATATATTGCATGAGAAAAGGGTGCCGATTGGTTGGGTTGTCAACTCTGATTGGTCAAGGTGTTGCCATGGAGAATGCACCAGGGAACTATTGGCCCCCATGCTTTTGTTTAATTCAAAAAAGGCACAACACCTAGACATGTTCCTTTTGCCTGCAGAGGACAGGTTCCTGCATGTGAATATATGTTGCTTCCAGCAAGCGTAAGTGAGCCACATTGCAAGCCCAACTGATAATCTTATATTGGTTGTTAGTGTAATTCTTAGCACACTTGGGATTGTTCAGTAAGTGCTGTCCAATCGTGGAATCAGATCTAATGTTAGACTTCTTTCTTCTCTTACCTCGCTGCAAGCCAACTCTTGTTCCATGTTTCATTTCAGATACCCAAGAACTGGAATCGCCCCAGTCAGTGGAGGATGTGGAAGAAGACAGTGAAGATGAAAAGACACCATCACTCGATCTTACAGTCACAGCCACCTGCTCACAGACTGACACTGTTTGTATTTTAGAGGCTGGCATAAAGGAGGGATCACACATGGTGAGACAAATGCACTGGTGCTCAGGTGTTGGGTAAAGATAGGACAGGTGCCAGCTCACAGGGCGAGGGGACACACAAGTTCTGCTACTGAGGACTCAGTTGAGGACTTTGATAGCACAGGCTTCAGAAGAATGCTGATGGGTGTACCTAACCAAATTCTTGGTGCACAGGACAGTCTGCCAGAAAGCCTCGGCACAATATCAAGAAGCATGGAGGAGTCCAGCTTCAGCTTGGCACAGAGCTTTGTGCAGAATGTAGAGCCCATCATTTCCAACATGGGATGAGTGGTCACCTTCATCAGCTATGAACCTGCCATGAGACAACATCTGATGGCCGATGCCACAACTTCCATTGCAGAACAAATACCTTCCATTCCTGGTCTGAATGTTGTCTGCAAGCTCACACTGCTGCCATTGTGTCTCCAGGTACCATCATTCAAAGGAGCTTGCAGGATTACTAGGATTGCTGAGACACTGCCCCGGAAGACCAGCTGTGGTTCCCTGGAATATGAACCCGCTGTCCTCTCTCAGGATGATAGCATTCGTCCTCCCACTCCTGCTACTCCGCCAATCCACTTATTGTTGTCTGTCCGCCTACCACCACAGACTGTTGCCGCTCATGCCAAGGTGATGCCATCTGAAGCCCGCCCTTCAGATCCACAAGTGCTTGAGGCCATCCTCCAAGGCCATCTGCAGTCTCCTCAATTGGAGGTTAGCAGCCTTCCACCAACCATGTTGCAGCTACTGGGGAAGAACCTCGTAGGATCATTAGGATAGACAAAGACACACAGAAGTTAGGAACTAATGGAATGCACAAGGGTGATTAGTTTCATTTTGAATGTATTTTTTAATGATGTTATTTTCCTGTTGTGAGAAAAAGGATGGTATGATCATCACAGTTAATGGAAAATTATAGAGTGTGGGAATGTTGGTGAAAGGGGAGGTGTGGGTGAGGTTATTAGTATTGCTCATTAATTCATTGATCAGGTAGAGCCCAGGCAGATAGAGGCTGTCTATGTTGCAGTCTCCCTTCCTCTTGCTGTTCCTCCATTCCTGTTGTACCTCTGTACTTCCTGCTCCTCCTCTTCCTAATGCTCCTGCTTCTTAACTTTTAGCCTAAGTGTTGTTGGCTAGGGATGTGCCCTCAAGCTGACCACATTGTCCAGCATGCAGCATACTACCACTAATCTTAATATCCATTCAGCTGAGTACTGCAGGGCTTCTCCAGAGCAGTCCAGGCAGCAGAAGCATTGATTGAAGACGTCAGTGTTGTGCTCTATAATGTTTGGTCTGAAACTCGTGTCTTAAAATGAAATAAAAGCAAATACAGGGTATGAAGACAGAGTTAGCTAAAGTGGACTGGCAAAATAGGTGAAATGGTAGGACAGTAGAGTAGCAGTGGCAGACATTTAAGGAGATATTTCACAACTCTCAACAAAGTTATATTCCATTGAGAAAGAAAGACTCAATGAGAAGGATGCATCACCCGTGGCTAACTAAGGAAGTTAAGGATGGTATTAAATGGAAAGAAAAGGCCTACAATGCTGCGAAGATTAATGGTAGGCCAGAAGATTGGGAAATTTTTAGAAACCAGTAAAGGATGGCTTCAAACATAATAAAGAGGAAGAAATTAGAGTATGAGAGCAAACTAGCAAGAAATATAAAAAACAGACAGTAAATGCTTCTACAAATATATAAAAAGGAAAAGAGTAGCGAAAGTAAGTGTTGGTCCCTTACAGGATAAGACTGGGGAATTAATAATGGGAATGAAGGAAATGGCAGACTTTGAACAAGTATTTTGTATCTGTCTTCACAGTAGAAGACACAAAAAGCATGCCATGAATAGTAGAAAATCAAGAGACAAAAAGGAGGGAGGAACTTAAAACAATCAAAATCAAGAGGGAGGAGCTTAAATCAATCAAAATCACTGGAGAAAAAGTGTGAGGAAAACTAATGGGACGAAAGGCTGACAAGTTTCCTGGACCTGATGGTCTGCATCCTAGGGTCTTAAAAGAAGTGGCTGCAGAGATAGTGGATTCATCAGTTATAATCTTCCAAAATTCCCTAGATTCTGGAAATGTCCCACTGGATTGGAAAACCACAAATGTAACATGTCTATTCAAGAAGGGAGGGAAACAGAAAGCAGGAAACTATAGGCCAGTTAACCTAACGTTTGTCATTGGGAAAAAGTTGGAATCCATTTTTTTATGAAGTAGTAGCAGGACATTCAGAAAATCGTAACGCAATCAGGCAGAGTCAATATGGTTTTATGAAAGGAAAATCGTGTTTGATAAATTTATTCAAGTTCTTTGAGGATATAACAAGCAGGGTGGAGAAAGGGGAACCAGTAGATGTAGTGTATTTGGATTTCTTGGGTGACCTCCCAAGTTTGCTTGATGCTGTAGTTAGTAGTAACTTGCCCCATTGCACTGAACAGAGTTGATCTCCTTGCACTTACACTGTGAACTCTAAGCTGCAGATCTTTGTCTGTAAATTGTTGCTTCTGCTGTTCCTCCATTTCTTCCAGAAATTGTACATTCCACAGCTGCATTGCCTGTTTCGCTAAGCAGGTACAATTCTGGTTCAAATTCCACTCCTATTTATCCATGTCTCCATGATATTTAAGCACTGCTCTTGTCACTTCATGAAATTAACCCTCTCGACCATGTCCTGCGATCTTGTGACTTTCCAATCCACTGGGACATTTCCAGAAACTAGGGAATTTTGGAAGATTATAACCAATGCATCCACTATCTCTGCAGCTACTTTTGTAAGATCCTAGGATGCAGGCCATCAGGTCCAGCCTTTTGTCCCATTAGTTTTCCTCGCACATTTTCTCAAGTGATTCTGATTGTTTCAAGTTCCTCCCTCCCTTTTACCTCTTGATTTTCTACTATTCTTGGGATGCTTTTTGTGTCTTCTATGTGAAGACAGATACAAAATACTTGTTCAACGTCCCTGCTATTTCCTTCATTCCCATTATTAATTCATGATAACCTGCTCACTGAAGCTCAGCTTGGGTTCTGCCAGGGCCACTCAGCTCCTGACCTCATTACAGCCTTGGTTCAAGCATGAACAAAATAGCTGAACTCAAGAGGTGAGGTGAGAGTGAATGCCCTTGACATCAAGGAAGCATTTGACCGAGTATGGCATCAAGGAGCTCTAGCAAAACTGAGGTCAATGGGAATCGGGGGAAAACCCTCCGCTGGTTGGAGTCATACCTATTGCAAAGGAAGATGATTGTGGTTGTTGGAGATTAATCATCTCAGCTCCAGGACATTACTGCAGGAGTTTCTCAGGATAGTGTCCTAGGCCCAACCATCTTCAGCTCTCTCATCAATGACCTTCCCTCAATCATAAGGTCAGAAGTGGGGATGTTCGCTGATGATTGCAAAATGTTCAGCACGATTCGCGACTCGTCAGATACTGAAGCAGTCCGTGTAGAAATGAAGCAAGAGCTGGACAATATCCAGGCTTGAGCTGATAACTGGCAAGTAACATGCGCGCCACACAAGTGCCAGGCAATGACCATCTCAAACAAGAGAGAATCTAACCCTTTCCCCTTGACATTCAATGGCATTACGATCACTGAATCCCCCACTGTCAACATCCTGGGGGTTACCATTGACCATAAATTGAACTGGAGTAGCCATATAAATACCATAGCTACAGGAGCAGGTCAGAGGTTGGGGATCCTGTGGCGAATAACTCACTTCCTGACTCCCCAAAGCCTGTCCACCATCTGCAAGGCACAAGTCATGAGTGTGATGGAATACTCTCCACTTGCCTGGATGGGTGCAGTTCCAACAACACTCAAGAAGCTCGACACCATCCAGGACAAAACAGCCCGCGTGATTGGCACCCCATCCACGAACATTCACTCCCTTTACCACCAACGCACAGTTGCAGCAGTGTGTAACATCTACAAGATGCACTGCGGCAACGCACCAAGACTACTTAGACAGCACCTTCCAAACCTGCGATCTCTACCACCTGGAAGGACAAGAGCAGCAGATGCATGGGAACACCACCACTTCCAAATGCCGCTGCAAGTCACACACCATCCTGATTTGGAACTGTATCGCCGTTCCTTCACTGTCGCTGGGTCAAAATCCTGGAACTCCCTTCCTAACAGCACTGTAGGTGCGCCTACCCCACATGGACTGCAGGGGCTCAAGAAGGTGGCTCACCACTACCTTCTCAAGAGCAGTTAGGGATGGGCAATAAATGTTGTCCGAGTCAGCAATGCCCACATCCCATGAATGAATAAAAAAATGATAAAATGCACAATCTCAACCTCTTCCTTTAGCAACAACAATTTAAGAGCTGTCCAGATCCTGATCCAAAAAGTTCCATGTCATCCTTTGTCTCATCCAATGCTTCAACAAAATCATTTTTCTTACTCTCGGGTAGCAAGGATTTCAAGCCACAACAACGTTTGGATTTCTTTTTTAATTCTATCATCAGATTTGGGTGCCTCATTTGTTGCCAACAAATGCTGGCCTTGCCTGAGACACCCACATCTGTTGCCCATCCCTTATTGCCGTTGTCAACTGTTTGGCTTGCTAGGTCATTTCAGAGAGCAATTTAGAATCAACCACGTTGGCTGTGGGTCTGGAGTCACATGTAGGCCAGACCAGGTAAGGACGGCAGATTTCATTCCCTAAAGGGCATTAATGAACCAGATGGTTTTTGCAACAATTGATGATAGTTTCATGACACCATTACTGAGACTAACTTTCAATTCCAGGTTCTTTTAAATTAATTATTTATTTTATTTATTTATTTTTTTATTTAGAGATACAGCACTGAAACAGGCCCTTCGGCCCACCGAGTCTGTGCCGACCAACAACCACCCATTTATACTAACCTGACAGTAATCCTACATTCCCTATCACCTCCCTACACTAGGGGCAATTTACAGCAGCCAATTTATCTATCACCTGCAAGTCTTTGGATGTGGGAGGAAACCGGAGCACCCGGCGAAAACCCACGCAGACACAGGGAGAACTTGCAAACTCTGCACAGGCAGTACCCAGAATTGAACCCGGGTCCCTGGAGCTGTGAGCCTGCGGTGCTAACCACTGCGCCACTAAATTCCACCAGCTGCCATGAGGGAAGTTGAACTTGTGTCCCCAGGGCATTAGCCTGGGCCTCTGGATTACTAGTTCAGTGACATTACCACCTCAGCACCACCTCACCTCAATTCCAACCTATCTCCTCAGACCTCTTTCCCTTCACATTCTTACACCCAAGATCCCTACTTCTAGTCTCATCTCTTGCCATATTTTCATTATCCACCCTTTCTGCTGTACTCAGCCTCATTAATCCATCTAAATATCACTTTCTGGCCTCCTACTCCCTCTTAATCTTTTTTATTGAGAGCTGCCAGTGTGATATCAGATGCTTTAGTTTCTTGCCTGTCCTTACTGTAATCTATCTCCCTTTGAATTTTCAAAGCACTGTACTGTCTTCATTGTCCATTCTTGACATCTTATATGGGGTCAAAATGGATAGGAAGGATGTATTAAGTGCAATGAGAACAGAAAGTTGTGAAAATACTCAGCAGGTCTGGCAGCATCTGTGGAGAGAGAAACAGAGTAAACGTTTCAGGTCAGTGACCCTTCATCAGAAATGGCAAAAGTTAGAAATGGAACAGTCTTTCAGCAAGTGAAAGGGGAGAGGGGGGAAGAAGAACAAGAAGGAAGGACTGTGATAGGATGGCGGGGGGAGAGATTAAATGACAGATGCCATGGATTGAATGCAAATGCATTGCTAAATAGTTGTAACGAAAGACAAAGCACAAGTCCAGAGAGAGTGCTAATGGCAGAATAATGAACAACTCTGTACGAAAGCAAAAACTTGAAAAATAAGTTTAAGACTAGCACATAGTTTAAAAATAAAGAAATAACTAATTAAAAAGGAAGAAGATATATATATAATAAATAAAAATAATAAATAAACAAAAAGTAATGGGGCTCATGGTCTGAAATTAAGGAACTCAATATTGAGTCCAGAAGGCTGTAGAGAGCCTTACTGGAAAATGAAGTGCTGTTCCTTGAGCTCGAGTTGATGTTCACTGGAACGCTGCAGCAGGCCGAGGACAGAAATGTGGGCATGGGAACAAGGTGGAGAATGAAAATGGCAAGCAACCTCATTATTATTATTTATATTATTATTATTATTTTCTCCTATCTTGATTCTATTTTTTCTCCCCTTGTCCAGTCTCTTCCCACCTACATCTGTGACTCTTCTGACGCCTACGTCATTTCGACAGTTTCCAGGCCCTAACCGTCTCCTCTTTACTATAGACGTCCAATCTCTCTATACCGCCATCTCTCACCAAGATGTCTCCTTGAACAGAGCCCAACCAGTCCCCATCCACCATCACCCTCCTCCGTTTGGCTGAACTTGTTCTCACATTGAACAACTTCTCCTTCAACACCTCTCATTTCCTCCAAATAAAAGGTGTTGCTAGGGTACCAAAATGGGTCCTAGCTTTGCCTATCTTTTTGTGGGATATGTCAAACATTCCTTGTTCTAGTCCTATTCAGGCCTCCTTCCCCAACTCTTTTTTCGGTAGATTGATGATTGTATCGGTGCCGCTTCTTGCTCTTGCCCCGAGCTGGAAAACTTTATCAGTTTTGCTTCCCATTTCCATGCTTCTCTCACCTTCGCATAGTCCATCTCTGACACTTCCCTTCCCTTCCTTGGCTTCTCTGTCTCCATCTCTGGAGGAATAGGCTGTCCACTAGTATTTATTATAAGCCCACTGACTCCCATGGCTACCTCGACTACATTTCCTCACACTCAGCCTCCTGTAAGGACTCCATTCCATTCTCCCAGTTTCTCCATCTTCGATGCATCTGTTCTGATGCTGCAACCTTCCACAACAGCACCTCTGATATGTCTTCCTTTTTCCTCAATCGAGGATTCCCCCGCACTGTGTTTGACAGGACCCTCGACCATGTCCGACCCATTTCCCGCACCTCTATCCTCACCCCTTCCCCTCCCTCCCAGAACTGTGATAGGGTTCCCCTTTCCTCACTTTCCACCCAACCAGTCTCCACATCCAAAGAATCATCCTCTGCCATTTCCGCCACCTCCAGCATCATGCCACCACCAAACATATTTTCCCTCCCCTCCCCCATCAGCATTCCGAAGGGACCATGCCCTCATGACACCCTGGTGCACTCTCTCCATCACCCCCCGACACCTCTTCCCTTTCCTACGGCATCTTCCCATGCAATCGCAGGAGGCATAATACCTGCCTTTTTACCTCCTCTCTCCTCAACATCCAAGCACTCCTTCCAGGCAAAGCAGTGATTTACTTGTACTTCTTTCAATTTAGTATACTGTATTCGCTGCTCACAGTACAGTCTCCTCTACACTGGGGACACCAAACGTAGATTGGGTGACCGCTTTGCAGAACACCTCCACTCGGTCCGCAAGAATGATCCCGAGCTTCCGGTTGCTTGCCATTTTAATTCTCCACATTTCTGTCCTCGGCCTGCTGCAGTATTCCAGTGAACATAGAAACACAGAAACGTAGAAAATAGGAGCAGGAGTAGGCCATTCGGCCCTTCGAGTCTGCTCCGCCATTCATTATGATCATGGCTGATCATCCAACTCAGTAACCTGTTCCCGCTTTCGCCCCATACCCTTTGATCCCTTTAGACCCAAGAGCTATATCTAACTCCTTCTTGAAAACATACAATGTTTTGGCCTCAACTGCTTTCTGTGGTAGCGAATTCCACAGGCTCACCACTCTCTGGGTGAAGAAATTTCTCCTCATCTCCGTCCTGAAAGGTTTACCCTGTATCCTTAGACTATGACCCCTGGTTCTGGACTCCCCCACCATCGGGAACATCCTTCCTGCATCTACCCTATCAAGTCCTGTTAGAATTTTATAGGTTTCTATGAGATCCCCCCTCACTCTTCTGAACTCCAGCAAATATAATCCTAACCGATTCAATATCTCCTCATACATCAGTCCCACCATCCCAGGAATCAGTTTGGTAAACCTTCGCTGCACTCCCTTTATAGCAAGAACATCCTTCCTCAAATAAGGAGACCAAAACTGCACACATTATTCCAGGTGTGGCCTCACCAAGGCCTGTATAATTGCAGCAAGACATCCCTGCTCCTGTACTCGAATCCTCTTGCTATGAAGGCCAACATACCATTTGTCTTTTTTACCACCTGTTGCACCTGCATGCTTACCTTCAGCGACTGGTGTACGAGAACACCCAGGTCTCGCTGTATATTCCCCTCTCTCAGTTTATAGCCATTCAGATAATAATCTGCCCTCCTGTTTTGCTACCAAAGTGGATAACCTCACATTTATCCACATTAAACCGCATCTGCCATGCACTTGCCCACTCACTCAACTTGTCCAAATCACCCTGAAGCCTCTCTGCATCCTCCTCACAACTCACCCTCCCACCCAGTTTAGTGTCGTTTGCCAATTTGGAGATATTACATTTAGTTCCCTCATCTAAATCATTAATATATATTGTGAATCGCTGAGGTCCTAGCACCGATCCCTGCGGTAGCCGACGAGTCACTGCCTGCTGTTCGGAAAAGACTCATTTATCCCTAATCTTTGTTTCCTGTCTGCCAACCAATTTTCTATCCACCGCAACACACTACCCCAATCCCATGCGCTTTAATTTTACAGGCTAATCTCTTATGTGGGACTTTGTCGAAAGCCTTCTGAAAGTCCAAATAAACCACATCCACCTGCTCCCCCTCATCAACTTGAAGAATTCTAGTAGATTTGTCAAGCATGATTTCCCTTTCATAAATTCATGCTGACTCTGTCCGATTCTACCACTGTCCTCTAAGTGCTCTGCTATAAAATCTTTGATAATGGACTCTAGAATTTTCCCCACTACCGACGTCAGGCTGACTGGTCTATAATTCCCTGCTTTCTCTCTATCTCCCTTTTTAAATAGTGGGGTTACATTAGCTACCCTCCAATCTGTAAGAACTGTTCCAGAGTCTATAGAATCTTGGAAGATGACCACCAATGCATCCATTATTTCTAGGTCCACTTCCTTAAGTACTCTGGGATGCATACCATCAGGCCCTGGGGATTTATCGGCCTTCAATCCCATCAATTTCCCCAACACCATTTCTCTACTAATACTGATTTCCTTCAGTTCCTCTCTCTCACTAAGCCCTGTGTTCCCCAACATTTCTGGTATGATATTTGTGTCCTCCTTTCTGAAGACAGAACCAAAGTATGCATTTAGTTGGTCAGCCATTTCTTTGCTTCCCATAATAAATTCCCTTGTTTCTGACTGTAAGGGACCTGCATTTGTCTTCACCAATCTTCTTCTCTTCACATACCTATAGAAACTTTTACAGTCAGTTTTTATGTTCCCTGCAAGTTCGCTCTCGTACTCTATTTTTCCCTTCTTAATTGATCCCCTGGTCCTCCTTTGCTGAATTCTAAACTGCTCCCAATCCTCAGGTCGGTTGATTTTTCTGGCAAATTTATATGCCTCTTCCTTGGATCTAATGCTATCTCTAATTTCCCTTGTAAGCCATGGTTTGGCTACCTTTCCCGTTTTACTTTTGCGCTAGACAGGGATAAACAATTGTTGCAGTTCATCCATGTGCTCTTTAAATGTTTCCCATTGCCTATCCACCGTCATCCCAATCTGTCATAGCCAACTTGCGCCTCATATCTTCGTAGTTTCCTTTACTAAGCTTCAAGACCCCAGTCTCAGAATCAACTACGTCAATCTCCATCTTGATGAAGAATTCTATTATATAATGGTCGCTCATCCCCAAGGGATCTCGCACCACTCGATTGTCAATTATTCCTCAACGTATTTGTCCAGAAAGCCATCCCGTTTACACTCCAAGAATTCCTCCTCTACAGTATTGTGACTAATTTGATTTGCCCAATCTATATGCAGATTAACTTCACCCATAATTACAGATGTTCCTTTATCGCATCAACGCAAGCTCAAGGAACAGCACCTCATTTTCCTATAAGGCACTCTTCAATCTTCTGGACTCAATATTGAGTTCCATAATTTGAGACCATGAACTCCATTATTTTTTGTTTGTCTAATATTTTCATTTTTAAAAATATATATTCTTCCTTTTTATTTATTTATTAATTTATTAACCATGTGCTGTCTTAAATTTATTTTTCAAGTTTTTGCTTTCGTACAGAGCTGTTCATTATTCTGCCATTAGCACTCTCTCTGGACTTGTGCTTTGTCTTTCGTTACAACTATTTAGCAATGCATTTGCATTCAGTCCATGACATCTGTCATTTAATCTCTCCCCCCTCCATCCTATCACAGTCCTTCCTTCTAGTTCTTCTTCTCCCTCTCCTCTTTCACTTGCTCTAAGACTGTTACATTTCTAACTTTTGCTATTTCTGGTGAAGGGTCTCAGACCTGAAACGTTAACTCTGTTTCTCTTTCCACAGATGCTGCCAGACCTGCTGAGTACACTCCGGCACTTTCTGTTCTCATTTCAGTGTTCCAGCATCTGCAGTATTTTGCTCTTATGTTAGTGTATTAAGTGAAAATTGATAGGAAGGATGTTCTGGAAAAACTGGCTATGCTTCGAATGGATAAGTCACCAAGCAATGGCTTGTATCCCAGGATGCTAAAGGAACTGGGAGTGGAGATAGCGGAAGGGCTTGCCATAATCTTCCAATCTTCCCTAGATATGGGGGAGGTGCTAGAAGATTGAAGAGTGGCAAATGTGACAACCTTATTCAAGAAAGGGTGTAAGGACATTCCTTGTAACTAGATCAGTTTAACATCAGTGGTGGGTAAGGTTTTAGAAACAATAATGAGAGGAAAAAAAACAACAGATACTTGGAGAGGTTTGAGTTAACTAAGAAGAGCCAGCATGGATTTGTAAAAGGCAAATCATTCTTGACTAACCTAATTGATTTTTTTGATGAACTAGCAGAGAAGTTTGATGAGGAGAAAGCAATGGATGTCGCTCATATAGATTTTAAGAAAGCCTTTGACAAAGTACCACAGAAAAGTCTGGTTACCAAGATTGACGCTCATGGATAGAAAAAAAATTGATTTCAGGACAGAAAATAGCAAGTCATGTTAATTGGTTGTTTTTCAGACTAGAAGATGATAGACAGTGGTGTTTCCCAAGGGTCAGTGCTAGGAAAACTTTTTTGATATAAATAAATGCCTTGGATATTGGAATACCAAAATTTTTCAAAATTTGCCAATGGTACCAAACTTGGAGGTGTGGCAGACAGTGAGGATGATACCAATTGACTGCAACAGGACATGGATAAGCTAGCAGAATGGACAGACAAGTGGCAGATGGAATTTAATACACAGAAGTGTGAGGTGATGCATTTTGGCAGAAGGGATAGGGAGAGGCAATATAGACTAAATGGCACAGTTATACAGAGTGTGCAGGAACAGAGGGACCTGGAGGTTCATGTGCTTTGAAGGTAGCAGGACCTATTGAGAGAATAGTTAGCAATTAAGCCTATGAGATCTTTAGCTTCATTAATAGAGGTCTTGAGTATAAAGCCAGAAAAGTTATGCTGAACCTTTATAAAGCTCTGGTTAGGCCACAACTAGAGTATTGTGTCCAGTTCTGATCACCACAGCTTAGGAAAGATGTGAGAGTCCTTGGGAGGGTACAGAGGAGATTTACCAGAATGGTTCCAGGGCAGAGGGATTTTGGCGACCAATTTAGGTAGGAGAAGCTGGTGTTCTTTTCCTTGGAGCAAAGGAGATTGAAGGATGATTTGATCGATGTGTACAAGATTATGATAGATTTAGATAAGGTAAACAAAGAAAAGCTGCTCCCATTAGCTGTTGTTACATGGATTAGGAGACACAAATTTAAGGTTTTGGGCAAGAGATGCAGGGGGATGTGATGAAGAACCTTTTTTACACTGCGAATGGTAATGACCTGGAACTCGTTGCCCAAGAGGGTGGTGGACGAGGAGACGATCAACGATTTCGGAAGGAAATTGGATGGGCACTTTAGAGAAATACATTTTCAGGGATAGAGCAGGGATCTGACCCTATGACTCCATGACTCGATACCCACTGACTAAAGGAATTGTGCTATTGTATGGAGAAAGGATTTCTACCTAATTGAGCTGAACATCGACTCTCTGTTAACGCATTCTATCTGCCCTGGATCAGAAGGCAATGCTGAATTGGAAGCCATCATTTCCCAAATCATTGCTAACCTGTCACTTCTGGAGATCTCTCTCCCTCTGCCTCCCCACTGCCTCCCACCCCCACAACTTGCAGCCTCAGAGTTCCTTGAATGCTGGAAATCTGAAATCAAAACAGAAAATGTTGGTCTGCCAGTACCTGACAGCAAATAGGAAAAGCTAATGTTTCAGATGTCAATCTGAAAGCAGAACACAATTTATAATGGCCTAGATTTACCTGTCAAAATACTGTTGGGGATAGCAGCACCATTAATTCTGTGACTTATGCACAAATGGTACAGCAAATGCAAGCAAGGGCAAATGCATGGTAAAACTCAAATATCTGATAGTTGCTGTCCAACATGCGCTGCTCCACTATTATCTTCATGATCACAACCTTTCGCCGTGTGCCTCAACATTGAAATACATTGAATGGTATTAAGTTGCTGAATTTGCATGGTAGGTACAAACTAAACTTGCTACAGAAAGTTAATTCTTGACAATACCTGTCTAAGTCACCTTTTAACAATGTGGTAAGTGTTAATTACCGCCAGTTAACCTCTCTGGCACTGAAAATTAACTGTGATGTTCCTTTATACCTTCAGGTTTTTCTTGTCGGAGAGTTTAAAATAACAAATTTAATTTTTTTAGCTTTTCTTTCTGTCTCTTTTTCTCTATCTAATAATCCAATCGTTCTCTCTCTCTTTTTATTTTGCTTTCTGTACCCAGTTAGTCATTGAAGTCACCCATTCCAATTTAAACTTCTTTCTCAGTCTGTTCACTCTTAATTTCACAATCCTTCAATGTTATTGGGTAAATAAATGCACAGTGGCTTGCTCTGTTCACTGTGGCATTATCAGCTTGCACTTTTGGCAACTTCCCCACAAAATATTAAAAATCTAAATGTACAAGTTGAACTCATGGCAGATGCCATTAGATTCCCTCCCACAGCAAAATCTGGCCCCTACTCTGCATATTATTCATTGATATACCTGGAGTAATGGCAGCACAACAGTTACCATGGTGACATGGAAGACACTAATAGTTGATGTTTACACTAAAAAGCTGCTGTCCGCACAAACATTGAACTGAAACGGAATAAAACCCAGCCATCAAATTAACAGTACACATTATTGTATAAAACACACAGATACCAGAGGCATGATTTTCAAGTAGTAACCTAATCTTAGAGTTCTAGTGACAGTTTTACAGTGCTCAGGGTTCCGTTTCTGATTCTGTCTCAACCCTTTTGATTAGTTTAGTTTAGAGATACAGCACTGAAACAGGCCCTTCGGCCCACCGAGTCTGTGCCGACCATCAACCACCCATTTTATACTAATCCTACACTAATCCCATATTCCTACCACATCCCCACCTGTCCCTATATTTCCCTACCACCTACCTATACTAGGGGCAATTTATAATGGCCAATTAACCTATCAACCTGCAAGTCTTTGGCATGTGGGAGGAAACCGGAGCACCCGGAGAAAACCCACGCAGACACAGGGAGAACTTGCAAACTCCACACAGGCAGTACCCAGAATTGAACCTGGGTCACTGGAGCTGTGAGGCTGCGGTGCTAACCACTGCGCCACTGTGCCGCCCTTAGATTAGTGCTTAATTAATCACTCCCAGATGGTCATAGCTCTCTGTATAATTCTAATTCATTTCAACCAAGAAAGAAAAACAAACCAGGAAAACTCAACACAAGGCCTTTAACTATATCCACAAATCCAGATTTGTTTCAGAAACACTAGAAAGAAATAAACTGCTACCTCAGCACCTCTATATGCAGTACATGAAGAATAATCCCTTGCATGTTATAATAATTAAATTGCAGTAAGCATCAGCCAGCATTTTACTAAGCTTGACTGTGGTATGAGAAATGGTGCAATAATTATCCTCAAATATACTGTCCCATTAACCACGTTGTGGAATAATTACTTCTTTAAGCAAAAATATCCAATTTCTTGGACCTTTTAAAGGTTTAACTTGAAATCTGAAATGCATGCATTTTGTTCCTTTGTTGTATTTGTATAATTATTTCCCATCTTTCTGTGCTATTTCTTTTAAGAGGTAATTAATTTGTTTATGATTGGCCCTACTTAAGATTCAATAAGATCGCAACAAAATCTTGCTGGTCAGTTAACTCTTACCCTATCATACCAGATGTTCAGTCCTCTTTCTTATTTTCATCGGAATTTGCTGTTGGTATTGGAAATGGGGTGTGAATTCAGGTGTGGGATGTGGATGTGGCACGAACTTCTGCAGGAGATGTTCCAACCTCTTGCTGTGACCTCAGCTGGACCGGGCAATGTCTCTGGTAAAGCAGAGTAAACATTTACAAACAGCCACTGATGTCATTTCTCTGGGGGTTCTGCTCTTATCCCATTAAACAGGGCTGGCACAAGGGATTAGGACTATGGATTATGAGCATGAAGTAAAACACCAACACAAACTGGTTGGGTCAAATGTTCTGTTTCTTTGTTGTAATTTCTATGTAATTCTTTGCAACTATTGTTTGTGGGGGCAGAAACCCAACACAACCACCCCTCCTCCCAAATACTAGCCATCCCTGTCAGATGTGCTGCTAGTGGTATAGATGCCTGACAATGAGTGGCAGATTCAGAAAGCTCTTCCGAATCCTGGAAAATCTGATGCGCCAGTGGTGATGCTTCTTACTTACACCAAGGTATGCCCCATTACTAAGGTTCCTGCAAGTGATCACCCCAGCATTGCTGCTAGTGACCCTGGATAAACAGTCCTCGTATAGGAACAGGAGTAGGCAATAGCCTGTCTGCTATTCAATGAGATCATGGCTGATCTATATCTGAACACCATCCATCTGCCTTGGCTCCATATCCTTTTATACCCTTGTTTATCGCAAAAACTTATCAATCTCAGATTTAAAATTATTAATTGAGCTAATTGAAATCTTAACTGTCTTCCTCTCGCTACAGATGCAGTCAGGCCTGCTGACCATTTCCAGTATTTTCTATTACCTTTTTTAGAACTCTTTTCAACTTGTCCTGCCACCTTCAAAGATCTGTGTACGTACACACCTAAGATTCTGCACCACTTTATAATTTTTTTTTTTAGAGATATAGCACTGAAACAGGCCCTTCGGCCCACCGAGTCTGTGCCGACCATCAACCACCCACTTATACTAATCCTACACTAATCCCATATCCCTATCTGTCCCTATATATTTCCCTACCACCTACCTATACTAGGGGCAATTTATAATGGCCAATTAACCTGTCAACCTGCAAGTCTTTGGCTGTGGGAGGAAACCGGAGCACCCGGAGGAAACCCACGCAGACACAGGGAGAACTTGCAAACTCCACACAGGCAGCACCCAGAATTGAACCCGGGTCGCTGGAGCTGTGAGGCTGCAGTGCTAACCACTGCACCACTGTGCCATTGTAAATTGCACCATTTAGTTTATATTACCTCCCTTCTTTCTTCTTACTTCTTACTAAAATGTATCACTGCATACTTCTCTGTATTAAATTTCATTTGCCATGTGATTTCCCATTTTACCAGTCTGTCTGTGTCTTCCCGAGATCTGATACTATCCTCTTCATTGTTTACTACATTTCTGAAATTTGTGTCATCTGCAGACTTTGAATAATACTCTGTACATACAAGTCTAGGTTGTTAACATATATCTAAAACAGCAGTGATCCTAATACTGATCCCTGGGGAACACCAGTGTTCACCTCCCTTCAGTCTGCAAAACAACCGTTCACCATTACCATCTGTTTTCTGCATCTTAGCCAATTTTTTTATCCACGCTGCCACTGTCCCTTTAATTCAGGATTTACCTTTACAAAGAAGTCTATTAAATGGTACAGTGTCAAACACTTTTTAAAGTCCAGATATACAACAACTACTTGCATTCATAGGGTGGTGGGTGGCCGTTTTACATACTAGAGGCGATGGCCCCCTCCAATCACGTGGTGGGGGCAGGAGGCAAAGTGTCGCCAGATGACTGCGGAGCAGGTGCTGGCACTATATTTAAAGGCCTGTCAGCCCTGCATTCACTTCTGCCTTAGAGTCACTGACAACTTTCATTGCACTGCTGAAAACATTGCTGAGCTCATTTATGGAAATCCCAACCGTTCCCCCTACCGCACCCCCCTCCCCACCCCCCTATTAAGGAGGACAGCAAAGCATGCCCAAGGCCAGACACTGGGTGACCCCACATTTCAGTGATACCTCCCTGCAGATTCTCCTCCAGGCTGCAAGGGAAAGGTGGGAGGTTCTCTACCCCAGCAATGGCAAAAAGAGGTCCTCCCGCCTGACCAAACAAGCCTGGTGGAGATCGCTGAGGAGGCCAGTAGCTTTGGGATCACCCAACGGAACTGAGTCCAGTGTCAAAAGACGATCAATGACCTCCTGCATTCGGCCAAGGTGAATGCTCCATTATTACTCTTTTTGGGGATTGCATGTGACTATGCGGGAGGGTACGCAACATGCGGAGGGTA
Source organism: Heterodontus francisci (assembly GCF_036365525.1). Taxonomy (NCBI): domain Eukaryota; kingdom Metazoa; phylum Chordata; class Chondrichthyes; order Heterodontiformes; family Heterodontidae; genus Heterodontus; species Heterodontus francisci. The sequence goes on along the minus strand of NC_090371.1, from coordinate 198,232,773 downwards.
GTACTACAACAGCAATGGCAGAGGGGCTATGCTATTATCTTATCCTGACAGATGCATGGTTGCATCTTGGCCACCGGCCACCTTCCTTCATAGCTCACCCTCCTTAACTCCCTGACAGCGTGTGGCAGTATGAGAGATATCAGCAGATTCCCCCAGTAGGACGTGACGGGCGGACATTAGCAGAATTGTCATGATGATCTCACTGCCATTCTCTACTATCTCCATCCTTCCTCTTGCAGGACATGAGGGCCCACAACAGGAGGAAGACAGCCTGGACTGGCAGAGGAGTTGCAGATCTGCATCCTCTCACCACTGCCGAGCAAGAGGCCTTGGAACTGGTGGGCACTCAGGGTGGCCGCACTTCTTCAGATGGGGAGACTGGAGTCCCTGCACAGAACAGTGAGCATTGGCTGCCATTGGCATACTCAATAAGGTTGGAGACCCACATTATGCATGGTTGGCATTAGGAGATCTGCACAGTCTAACCCACACATGTTTGTATTCTCTCATGCAGGTCGGCATGTGCAGGAGACCACAGACAAAGGGGTACAATTGTCAACCTCTGACGAGGAGGAACAATCAGAGGATGCACCATTCCATGACTCTCCTGCACCTTCCACCAGCGCAGATACTTTCACCTCATTGGGTACCCACTCAGTGTTGGAATCAGGGTCACAAGCTGGTGAGAGCACTGCAGACATGCCCAAGGATCTGGCTGAGGCTGAGACAGCCAAGGCCTCTTAAAGTCGGAGGACTGTGGGTAGTCAGACCCATGCTGAGCCCTAGGATGATTGTTGTTGAGCCTCCGGTGTGAATAGCACAGGGCATGCTGGAGCTGCAGGGAGAGGTAAGACGACATCTGGCAGAGACACCAGAGGCCATGTGCAGCCATGAGCAGATGATGGAGGAGTCCATCCATGCCATGACAGCTGCCATGTCTCAGGCATGTGAGAACATGGTTTCCTCCATTGAGAGGTTGGCGATCATCATGGAGAGCCACATCCTACAGATGCAGGCAGACTTGCACACCATTCCCTTGGCCAAGAGCTCAACACTGCAAGGTGAAGGAAGAAACAGGGAACCTGGAGACTACCCCCACTCCTGGTCCTTCTCTGGTGAACAGGGAGGTTCAAATGAGCAAAGGGAGCAGGAGAGGCTACCATCTACATCTGGGGGCACAGCTCAGGGTGCACCGAGTGCAGACAGTGACTCCTCAGCCCCTCTGCCAGTGAGCCCAGCTCCAGTAGCCATGACACCTGAGGACAGTCCTGCAGTGGGGCCTTCCAGGCCTCAGGCAGCCAGAGGATGGCTGTCAAAGTCATCACAGGCCAAGGCACAACCTGATCAGCTGCCTGTCTCCAGCCCAGCTGCTGTCGCAGGGATCGCACCACATGCGAGCACTTGCAAACGTATTAAAAAGACCACCTAGCCATACTTTGGGTCTCACAGGTGTTTCTAATATCTCCAAATCATTAGCCATTATTGTCTGAAAGACATGTGCCATTATGCTTTAATTGTGAGATGCTGACTTCCACCTTAGTGCAATGCCAATGTGACCACAGCCTTGTTACCATGCCAATGTGATGAGAGTCCTCGTTAACAGATTATTATCTCTAAAATTTTTCCCACCATTGACGTTTGGCAGACTCGTTGCTGGGTTTTTCCCTCTCTCCTTTTTGAAGCAGCAGTGTAACATTTGCAATCCTTCAGTCCTATGTCAACAGCCCCCATGGTGCCAGATGATTAATTATCACATGAGCAGTGTCATGTAATCAAATGCCATGTGATCAAATCTCCAGAAATATGTCAAACCAGCTTTGGCAACCCTACCCATTGGAGTCTCATTATATATTGACAGTAAAGTTTTGGTTTTTAGGGTTGCATGAAGAAGAATGTGAAGAGGCTGTATTGAGCATAAACACCAACATTACCAGTTGGACCAGTTTCTGTCCTGTACTTTCTATCTAATTGATAGATAGATAGATAGATAGATAGATAGATAGATAGATAGATAGATAGATAGATAGACAGACAGACAGACAGAAAGAAAACCCCCAAGTGTCCTCCAGTGGCCAGTGCTTAAAAAATCTATTGGTTCATGGGATATGAGTGTCGCTGGCAAGGCCAGCATTCATTGTCCATCCCAAATTGCCTTTGAGAAGGTGGTGGTGAGCCTCCCGACTTTTGAAATAAACTAAGAACATTTTTTAAAAATATAAATTAACTCAACCTTCTAAAACATAATGTCAATTTTTAAATAACATCGTACAATAGTGTCTCCTGCTCCTGGAAGCAACAAGTGAGTAGGCGATGTTTGGGTTTGGGCATTGATTGTTCTAATATCTGATTCAGAATCAATATCATGATTGGTCTTCATTGTATGTCGAGTTATTGGCGATGCTATTACTTTCCGAGGTAAGATACATTTCTGGTCATTTGATGGAATTCTTTTTAAGCAGTTATTGTGGAAATAAATCTGCAAATCACAAAGTTGGTGTGTGTTTTTATGAAGATATTAGTTTTTCTTCCTTGATATTGCTCACTGGGACATGGCTAACTATTTTGATCTCACTAGGTTGACAGCATAATTGATGCATTTAAGGAGAATCTGGATAAACACATGAGTGAGAAAGAATATGCTGATAGGGATGAAGTAGAGTGGAAGGAGGCTCGTATGGAGCATAAACACCGGCATGGACCCAACTGAGCTGTAAATTCGATGTAATTCTGTGTAACAGGTTGGGTGTGGTGTTTTTGATCACCATACCCTTCCCTTAGCATTGTGATCGTTCTTCACAATCATATTGTTCCATTTGTAAGTGATAATCTGAGGCAATTTGCAATGAAACAAAGTTGTTGCAGATGCTTTACCTTTGGTGGAGTGAAATGTAACTGAGTAGCTGTTCAGAAATGTCCAACGTATTTGCTCTCAAATATATTATCTAGTTGAACAGTCTGGACACACTTTGTGATGATTCTCATTTTTCTGCTTGTGTTTGTGGACAGCTATTCAAAGGTGGGAAAATTCAGGATGTTCTACAAACTACCAGTATTATGAACCATGGAACGCTGATTTTTTGTTTGACTGTAACATCTTTGGAGTTCTGAACAGTGAAAAATCTTCTTATGTAGTGGTAACTTCAACTACTGTACAATTGGTTATTTCAACTGCTGGAAACTGGTCGAAATCATCAACCACTACTAAGTGGTAATCTTCTGACAGAAAAGATCCTGAAAGTCAACACTAACTCTCTTCCATGGGTAATCAACTAGATTTTACATGGCAATTGGTGCTGTAATGTTTCCTTACAAGTCTCCAAATGGTTTTCAACATCTTTTAATGGCTCTTTTTACCTTATAGTCTGTGGTGGATTTGAAACTGACGTGGGTGATAGGATAGATTTTCATCTTTACCGCCTGGATATAAAGAGTTTCCTGGCTGGTGTGCAGAGAGAAAAAACAGGCAGGAAAGATTGCACCTCCACAACAAAGCCCACCTGATTTTGCTTGCATTTCAATTAACAGAAGAAAAATTCGGCATGCTCCCTTACAAGATGGTGATCTTCTTCACCTGATTTTTTTTCTCTATGCTCCACCCAGATGATGCTATATTCCCAGATGGTAAACATTATAACCTACACAAATATGTCTAGTTACATTCAGACCTTTTGTTTTGAAAAGGTTAACTCCCATGTTCATCAGATTGGCATATATCTCCATTGACCTCCATCGTTGAATGACTAGATACTGATTGATTGATCTGAGGTAGACCTTATTCATGCCTGTTTACCCATTGAAGTACTATCTTTAGTTGTTCCATTTTTGCAATGGTTCTGTTCTTGTAGCTTAATTAGGAAACCTAAAATGAGACTTGATAATTCCAATCGTCTGCTAATGATACTTCTTTTGTTGCATGGGTCTCATCATATCTGTTTGTCTGCACCTTTGGAAGCCCTACTGGAGTCATTAGCCATAACGGCAGGGGATAGCCCTGATCAAGCAACCATCTTAATACATGTTCTGAGTCAAGAGGGTTGATGTGGTGGATTGATCCTTCCAGATACAGGTAGAGGCAAAAAACCTGCAATCATAGTGCCAGAGTAACAGTTTCAGGAGAAGACAACCATTTGTTCATCTAGCCATAATAAAAACAAGAAATGCTGGAAATACTCAGCAGGTCTGGCAGCATCTGTGGAGAGAGAAGAAGAGTTAACATTTCAGGTCAGTGACCCTAGTCCATCTAGCCCACTTAGCCACAGTATTCCCATTTAAGAATGGGTGCTCTAGTGGGGGACATTAGGATCTCTCTGGATGGATGAATTGAAATGGACCAGATAAATTTTCTCATGCGTAACTAGCTGTGATTTTGTTCCAACAGAAAATTCCAAATGTGCCGATAGTGTCCAGATGAACACACCACAATCAGTAACTCTTTTTTTAGCTGATAACTCGCGATAATGTCAGTGGAACTTAAAAGTTAAAAAGACTTGCATTTATATAGCACCTTTCATGACCATCAGACAGCAAAACACTTTATAGCCAATGAAATACTTTGGAAATGTAATCAGTGTTGCAATGTAGGAAACACAGCAGCCAATTTGCACACAGCCAGCTCCCACAAACACCAATGGAAGTATGGGGTTGAAGGTGATTTAGAGCTTTGTATCAGAAATTGGCTAGCTGAAAGAAGACAGAGGGTGGTGGTTGATGGCAAATGTTCATCCTGGAGTTTAGTTACTAGTGGTGTACCGCAAGGATCTGTTTTGGGGCCACTGCTGTTTGTCATTTTTATAAATGACCTGGAAGAGGGTGTAGAAGGGTGGGTTAGTAAATTTGCAGATGACACTAAGGTCGGTGGAGTTGTGGATAGTGCCGAAGGATGTTGTAGGTTACAGAGGGACATAGATAGGCTGCAGAGCTGGGCTGAGAGATGGCAAATGGAGTTTAATGCGGAAAAGTGTGAGGTGGTTCACTTTGGAAGGAGTAACAGGAATGCAGAGTACTGGGCTAATGGGAAGATTCTTGGTAGTGTAGATGAACAGAGAGATCTTGGTGTCCAGGTACATAAATCCCTGAAAGTTGCTACCCAGGTTAATAGGGCTGTTAAGAAGGCATATGGTGTGTTAGCTTTTATTAGTAGGGGGATCGAGTTTCGGAGCCACGAGGTCATGCTGCAGCTGTACAAAACTCTGGTGAGACCACACCTGGAGTATTGCGTGCAGTTCTGGTCACCGCATTATCGGAAGGATGTGGAAGCTTTGGAAAGGGTGCAGAGGAGATTTACTAGGATGTTGCCTGGTATGGAGGGAAGGTCTACCGAGGAAAGGCTGAGGGACTTGAGGTTGTTTTCGTTGGAGAGAAGGAGGAGGAGAGGTGACTTAATAGAGACATATAAGATAATCAGAGGGTTAGATAGGGTGGATAGTGAGAGTCTTTTTCCTCGGATGGTGATGGCAAACATGAGGGGACATAGCTTTAAGTTGAGGGGTGATAGATATAGGACAGATGTTAGAGGTAGTTTCTTTACTCAGAGAGTAGTAGGGGCGTGGAACGCCCTGCCTGCAACAGTCGTAGACTTGCCAACTTTAAGGGCATTTAAGTGGTCATTGGATAGACATATGGATGAAAATGGAATAGTGTAGGTCAGATGGTTTCACAGGTCGGCGCAACATCGAGGGCCGAAGGGCCTGTACTGCGCTGTAATGTTCTAATGTGATTTTGACCAGATAATCTTTTTCTGTAATATTGATTGAGGGATAAATATTGGCCAGGACATAAGGGATAACTCCCCTGCTCTTCAACATATCACCATGGGATCTTTTGCATCCACCCAAGCAGGCAGATAGGGCCTCAGTTTAACATATCATCCAAAAAGACAGCACCACCAACAGTGGCAGCTTTGATTTTTATGCTTAAGCCCCCAAATAGGATTCAAACTCAGAACTTCTGAGTTAGCAGCAAGAGTGCCAGAAACTGAGCCACAGATGACACATATGCTACAAAGCAAAAATACTTTAGAATTAAATGAAATGGACACAGCCAAATAATGTTAATTATAGTTCTTTTTTAAATACTTTATTTTAGATTAGGCCCATTCTTTAAATGGAAAGGCTCTGAAATGTTATCACATTTGTTGGATAGAGATTTTTTTTCATAGAATTGGGCCCATTAATACAGCCAGAAATGAGTTCTACCTGTTATGCCCTCTGTAATCAGCCTGAGGCAGCAGTTGCAGAGCGACATTACCACAGCAATAAATTGAAGTGACATTTAGTTGCTTTTTGACAGGTGATTAAATCATCAATAATACATACCCATTAAGGATAGGTCCTTGAATTATTGTAATATTAGAATAGCCTGGTATTGCAGATATAAACTGAGCATGTTGAAATCTATATTTCCCCTGATCTAAATGCATGTCAATTATTTTGGAGCAGACATGAGAAGAATCATTAAAAGTGTTGACAATACATGCATCGATCACATAAAAAGTTGTTTTCTTTTTCACAGAACTTTCTGTTCTACCACATATAGACCTCAAAATGCTGATGTTTCTGCATATGCTTTGAAGAAGTACTGTTTATTGTAAAACTGTTGGATAAGAGTATGGATACTTTGGGAGTTTACATGATTGTGAGAACCAGGAAAAATTGCAAGACCATACCTCTGGAGATTAAATCAATTTGGTGAAATCTGTCAATAAGGAATATACAGGATTTATGATGTTTTGAGGATATGTCTTTCAGTTTAGATGAGTAGATAGGAACATAAGAGCAGGAGTAGGCCATTCAGCCCATCGAGACTGCCCTGCCATTCAATATGATCATGACTGATTATCCAATTCAATGTCTTTTTCCCACACAATCCCCATATCCCCTTAGGTCATTTGTATTTAGAAATCTGTTAATCTCTGCTTTGAACATACTTAATGACTGAGCTTCCACAGCCCTCTGGGGTAGAGAATTCCAAAGATTCACAACCCTCTGAGTAAAGAAGTTTCTCCTCATCTCTGTCCTAAGTGGCTTCCCCCTTCTTTTGAAATTGTGTCCCCTGGTTCTAGACTCCCCAACCAGGGGAAACATCTTAGCTGCATCTACCCTGTCTATCCCTTTAAGTATTTTGTAGGTTTCAATGAGATCACCTCTCATTCTTTGAAACTCCAGAGAACACAGGCCCAATCTCTCTTCATAGGACAGTCCCGCCATCCCAAGAACAAGTCTGGTGAACCTTGGCTGCACTCCCTCTCTGGCAAAAATATCCTTCCAAAGGTAAGTGGACCAAAACTGCACACAGTACTCCAAGTGTGGTCTAACTAAGGTTCTATACAATTGAAGCAAGACTTCACTACTCCTGTACTCAAATCCTCTTGCAATAAAGGCTAATATACCATTAGCCTTCCTCATTGCTTGCTGCACCTGCATGTTAGCTTTCAGTGGCTTATTGACAAGGACACCCAGGTCCCGTGGTACATCTACACTTTCTAATCCCTTACCATTTAAGAAATACTCTGCACATCTATTCCTCCTACCAAAGTGGATAACCTCACATTTTTCCACATTATATTCCATCTGCCACGTTCTTACCCACTCACTAAGTCTGTCCAAATCCCCCTGAAGTCGCTTTGCAACTTCCTCACAACACACATTCCGACCTAGTTTTGTGTCATCCACGAACTTGGAAATACTACATTTGGTCCCCACATCATTGATATATGTTATGAACAGCTGGGGGCCAAGCACTGATCCCTGCGGTATCCCACTAGTCATAGCCTGCCAACGCGAGAATGACCCATTTATTCCTACACTCTGCTTTCTGCCTGTTAACCAATCCTTAATCCATGCGAGTATATTACCTCCTGTCCCATGTGTTTTAATTTTGCTAACCAACCTCCTGTGGGGGACTTTATCAAAAGCCTTCTGAGAATCCAAGAATACCATGTTCACCAACTCCCCTTTATCAATTCTGTTAGTTAACATCCTCAAAAAACTCCAACAGATTTGTCAAACATGATTTCCCATTCATAAATCCATGTTTCATTGAATTAGATGACTTTTCTCATTACAAAACAAGAGGTATTGACAAGTTTAATGAAACAAGTGAGTCCTGTTTGAAGATGATATAATATTGCACATTTATTAATTTCAACAGCCTGACTTTAAATGAAAAACTAATTTTCGTACCTTTGTCGGTGTCACCGCAACCAATGAAGTAAATTATTAATGTCATCAGATTTCAAAGGGGGTGATGGGAAATTTACCAATATGGTTGACACTGCACATACTTAATATGGCAGTGCCGTTGGTTTAACTGCAGAAACTACGCTCAAGTGAGAATTTTTGTATTCTTCACATATCTGGAATTTTGCTGAGCAGTGTAATTCTGTCTGTAAATTGATTTTTGACTGTTCTAATAACAGGAAGCATTTATTTATAGGTTATGTGAATAAACCTCACAGTTCCTGAAGGAACTAATTCTAATCACTGTTTTTCAAAATTAAAGATTGAGCCAAATAGCATATTCCAAAACATATTAATTCACAGTTGTATATGTTTAAAAGAAATCCTTCAACTTGCTTGCCTAAGGATGCATAGTCATAATGGGATACAGTTCCACAGATGGTACCTGGCTTTCAGTTCCTCACACAAATGATATACTTCATGTGTGAGTGCACATGTTTACAGGCTGCTTAACCTTGGAAGGCATTGTTGTCCAATCCTCAATCTGCGTGGGAGCCACTGGAAAGCAATCAGGAGCAGGAACTAGCACTGAATTTTGCCTCCATATTGAGAGGCACTGGGACCTATTATAGCATGGCAATTGCTGCTTAAATTAAGACCAGCTAAGTTAGCATAGATGGAGATTGGAACTTGGGACCTTCCTTGCCTCTATAAGCTGAGGTCCATTCTAAGCAATGTAGTTACCAAGTAAGCCATCAGAGGAATTAAATTTTCTGATAATGTTGTTTGAAAATTTGTTACTATATTTGTTGCCATAACAGTAACTACATCTCAAGAGTAATCCATTTGGGTAGGGGAATGGGTTAGATACAGTTAAGCTGAAAACATTTGGCAGCTCAGACAACATTTTTGGAAAAAAAGGCCTTAAGACCGTTCCTCGGGACTAGGAGATACTACAGATCAGCAAATTTAAAAAGGGACACAATGAGAGAAAAGCAGAAGGGAGAAAAAAAAATATAGAGAAAGGAATAGAATGATAGACAAAGTGCTGAGGTGGAGAAAAGGAGATGATTAAATGGCAGAAGTGATATTAGCAGATAACAAAAGGATTCACTTATTATGTCTCCTTTTATCTGCTGCTATTTCCAAGAATTAAAAAAATAATTTCCTGGACACTGGTGTGAGCAACTTAGGGGAAAAAGTCAGAGGGGTCAGGTTTTCGGAACGTGAGCAGCAGCTGGCATTAAAGGCCTGCTACGACATGTGTCAGGTTCGGGTTGGGTCGCACTTCCGGGTCCGGCATTTGGGCTCAGGTCGGGTCAGGCTGGATCGAACACGCTGTATCACCACCTCAGGTAAGATACTTTAATGTTAATTTACTTTTTGGACTTTAAAGGTGGTTTTGCTACAGTTATTTTAAGCTTGTGCAGGTAAGGAACAAAGTGAAAAATGGAAGGTAGGTTAACTGATGGTCGGGTCGGGCACGGGAAAAAATGGAAGGACTCTGGCCGGGTCGGGCTCAGGGTCGGATGGGGTTCTGTCGAGCTCAGGTCGGGTCTTATTTGCAGACCCAAGCAGGCCTTTAGCTGGCATCACTGTGGTGCATTTCTGAGACTGAGAGCTATGTGGATAGCATGTTTCAGGTTGTGGTCACCCTGCGGCTTAAGGTTATGCAGGCAAAGAGGGAATGTTTGACTGACAGGCAGTTAAGAAGGATCAGGCAGGTAGTGTAGGAGTCTCCTGAATGCATCTTGCTCTCCAATCAGTATTCAATTTTGAATATTGTTGAAAGTGATAGTTCCTCTGGGGAGCGCAGCTAGAGCCAAGTCCTTGGCACAACAGGTGGCTCAGCTGTACAGGGTGGCCAGGAGGAAGATTGCAAAAACAATAGTGATAGGGGATTCTATAGTTAGTGAAACAGACAGGAATTTTTGGGGCTGAAGACTTGAATCCAGGATGCCATAGCCAAGAATGTCACTGAGCGGCTGCAAAGCACTCTGAGGGGGGAGGGTGTAAAGATGGCAGTCGTGGTCCATATTGGTAGCAACCACATAGGTAGAAAAGGGATGAGGTCCTGAAAGCAGATTTTTGGGAGCTAGGAAAGAGACTAGCAAGTAGGACCTCAAAGGTGGTAATCTCTGGATTACTCCCAGTGCTACATGCAAGGGAATATAGAAATAGGAGGAGAGAGTAGATGAATGCATGGCTGGAGAAATGGTGCAAGAGGGAGTGCTTTAGATTCCTGAGACATTGGGACTGGTTCTGGGGGAGGTAGGACATGTACAGGCTTGATGGGTTACACCCATCAGAGCCCAGACCAATGTCCTTGCAGTGCCATTTGATTGTGCTGTTGGGGAGGGTTTAAGCTAACCTGACAGGGAACAAGGATTCGGTAATAGGAAGGATAATCAAGGGGCAGGAATTAGTGAAGTTGTTGGAGTTCCTGGAGCTGGGGTGAAAAGGCAATGGAACCTCACCTCAGCCATTTGGAGCCTCTTGGCTCTATTTAACGGCACTTGGGCAATTATTAGCCTGCCGCTGGGATCCTTGTCTCTTTAAAGGAACTAGAGTTGGGATGCAGAAGGGGGATATGGGAGAAGAGTGACACTAGGAAGATCCCTTTAAATACTGAGGCTTCAACAGTCAAGTGCAGGCCTTGATCATACCCAACCTCTCCGATTGTATGGGAATCCTGAAAGTGGGATACTTATGACGTGGCTCAGTTAAAGCAGTACAGAAAAGCCCCCTAAACAAACTTTCTGATTCCAGACCCATTTCTGGTTTCCTCCATTCTGAGTGGGGCCCACAGTGAAAATCCAGCCCATTACTTTTGGTCTATTCATTTGGGCTCAACAGAAAGTTAGTTCCAGGAACACCAGGCCTGTAGGGGTGTTCTAACCAGTTTACCTGGCATTTCCATTTGCCAATCCCCAGATAGGGAGAGCTGTAAAATTTCCTTTCTAGTTAGAATACAGACAATTACATCAGATCTGATGTGGGAAACACAGGGAGTGAGCAGAAATAAGTCTTGTGATAGAGCAAAGCAGGGTCAGGGGAAGAACTGGCAGAAATGTTACATTTAATGCACTGAAAGGGACAATGTGTCTTGTTTTGTTATTTTCTGTACTGTGAGAAAAGTTACTGAATTAAGCTGAAGTCAGGTCAGATTTACTATAAATATCGCTCTGTTTGTCAATATTGTAAAATAAATCAGTTTGCTGATTTACCTTTGACCTCATCTCACTAAAGTGTGAATCACTCTGCCTTTCAGATATCAGAGAAGCGCACATGGACATAAATACAAAATCACAGTGTTCAGTTCATATAACAAAGGGGTCCAATGTTCCAGGCCTATTCACACTTACATAGGACTAGATATTGGGAAGTAAAGTGCCAAATGCACCACTTAAAGGCCCAATTAGGGGGCATTTTATGATGGAGTTGGGATCTTACCACCGTCAGAGCAGCCCCCTGCCATGTGCAGAGCCAGCCTGCTCTCCTTTAATTCTGGCCTCTTGTGCATCCCTGATTTTAATCGCTCCACCATTGGTGGCCACATATTCAGTTGCCTAGTCCCTAAGCTCTACGGTCTACACGTCTCCACCTCACTTTCCTCCTTTAAGATACTCCTTAAAACCTACCTTTTTGTCAAAGCTTTTGGTCATCTGACTTAATATCGCCTTTTGAGGCTTGGTGTCATACTTTGCTTTATAATGCTCTCGTGAAAAAAGCTGGGGTGGGGGGGAACTGTGAGCTGTGAGGAGGATGCAAAGAGGCTCCAATGTGATTAGGACAAGTTGGGTGAGTGGGCAAATGCATGGCAGATTCAGTATAACGTGGATGAATGTGAGGTTATCCACTTTGGTTGTAAAAACAGGAAGGCAGATTATTATCTGAATGGTGATAGAGTGGGAAAGGGGAAGATGTAACGAGACCCAGGTGTCCTTGTGGACGAGTCGCTGAACACAAGCGTTCAGGTGCAGCAATCAGTTAGGAAGGCGAATGGTATGTTGGCCTTCATTGCAAGAGGATTTGAGTACAGGAGCAAGGATGTCTTACTGCAGTTATACAGAGTCTTGGTGAGACCATATCTGGAGTAATGTGTGCAGTTTTGGTCTCCTTATCTGAGGAAGGATGTTTTTGCCATGGAGGGAGTGCAAAGACGATTTACTAGGCTGATTCCTGGGATGGCAGGATTGACATATGAGGAGAGATTGCGTCGACTAGGCCTATATTCACTAGAGTTTAGAAGAATGAGAGGGATCCCATAGAAACTTATAAAATTCTAACAGGACTAGACAGGCTAGATGCAGGGAGGATGTTCCCAATGGCTGGAAAGTCCAGAACCAGGGGTCACAGTCTCAGGATAAGGGATATGCCATTTCGAACCGAGATGAGGAGAAATTTCCTCACTCAGAGGGTGGTGAACTTGTGGAATTCTGTACCGCAGAAGGCCGTGGAGGCCAAGTCATTAAATATATTCAAGAAGGAGATAGATATAGGCCAAAGGGATCAAGGGATATGGGGAGAAAGCGGGAACAGGGTACTGAATTAGACGATCAGCCATGATCCTTTTTGAATGGTGGAGCAGGCCCGAAGGGCTGAATGGCCTACTCCTGTTCCTATTTTCTATGTTTCTATGTGAAATGCTGTGGAACATTTTATTAAAAGTGCTATACAAATATAAGTTGTTGTTGTTGAACAGGGGAGTCCCCCAGGTGTCCTGGCCAACATTTATCCTTCAATCAGCACCGCTAAAACTGATTAATTGGTCATTTATCTCATCAGCTTTATGACCAACATATATTTCAGTACCATGGAAGAATCTGTGCAGAACAACCACCCAAAGAATTATGTCCAGGCTGAAGATAACAATCACCAGGACCCCAAAATACCAATAAGAGTCAGCAATTGGGGCAGTTGCCCTTTGTATCTACTGATCAATAGTTTTGCGATCTCTGAAATATGATATAATAAACAGATCTGGTGAATTGGGAATACTGACTTGACTCCTGGTGCAAACTAGGTAATAGTGAATCCATTATTGATAACTGAACGTGCACTATTTTGGAGGTTTCTTGGCTTCAGTGAATGCAAGTTTCTCCAAAGTTCAACTCTTGAAAACAGTCATTGAAAAATTCTAAATTGTCAATGGGAATTTTGTAATCTAATTGTACAATATTTCGGGGTGTGCAGTTACTTTCAATGAGATCAATAATCCCTAAGAGGTTTTCTCTCTCATGTTATCACATGGCAAGCCGTTTTTTTAATGAAATGTATTTAAGCTGGGGATCTAATTACTGGAATCAATTTCTGAATTCAGAATGCAATCGCTTTTGACAGATGTTTCTAATCATTATTGAGTAATGACACAGGACAGCAGTTGCTAATTTGAGTGCAATGATTCACACTTTTATGCACAAGAGAAATAATTGCATGACACCAAAGAGACAGACAGCTCCCTTGATGAAAAACAATAATTAGAAGATTCTGTAACGTAATCTAATATCGCTTTCCAAATTACCCTATAGAATTCTTGTGTTACACTGTTAGACTCTAGAGATTACTTTCTGCAAATGTAAGAAGTGTTATACAATATTTGACTTTTTTTATAGATTTAATGTGGGACTTCTGTTCGTCTATAATTTTGAAGCATTTTATCTCAGTCATGGTATCGAAAGATACTGGGGGAGAAATCATGGTTTAGATTTAGTTCTTGCTTTCTTGGATAACCCCCACTCCCTGATTTAAAACTCAAGTGAAAACTCAAGGAAGAAGTAACAGATTAAAAAAAAAGTGTCATCACAGATGAAAGACCCCATTGAGGTAGGATCAGACCTTGAGATTGAACCATCAGGGATTGAAGTTGGAAAATGGGGACATAGTTGACAATGAATGGAGGTAAGTTTTAGGGAAAGCTGGATGGATTAAGATTGGTAAATTCAGCAAAAATGTAACAAAGTAACGAACCCCATTAACTAACAGATTCCTGGTGTTATCCAGTAAGGCAATTGAATATAAGGTCATTGCAAAAAAAGGAGCTAGAAATCCAGAAAATATAGCTTGGATAATGACCATATCTGCAAGTCCAGAGTGATTGTAGTTGTCGGAGACTCCTTACTCAGCAAAGTGGATAGTCACAAAACAATATCTACAGGGTATTGAATGGTCCACCTGGAGTTAGAACAAGACATTTATTTATTTAGAGATACAGCACTGAAACAGGCCCTTCGGCCCACCGAGTCTGTGCCAACCATCAACCACCCATTTATACTAATCCTACATTAATCCCATATTCCTACCACATCCCCACAATTCCCCTACCTTCACTAGGGGCAATTTATAACGGCCAATTTACCTATCAACCTGCAAGTCTTTGGCTGTGGGAGGAAACCGGAGCACCCGGCGAAAACCCACGTGGTCACAGGGAGAACTTGCAAACTCCGCACAGGCAGTACCCAGAATCGAACCCGGGTCACCGGAGCTGTAAGGCTGCGGTGCTAACCACTGTACCACTGTGCCACCCACTATTGAGGAAAGGATAGAAGGGATACTGATGCAGACAGGATGGTGGTGGTGGTGGTTCACATAGGAGTAAATGACATAGGGTGAAATAATATAGGAGTCTTAAAAGTCACTTACACAACAATTACCTCCAAACTCAAAATTGCATCAGTTTCTAATGCTTTGATATCCTTTTATTTTGTCTTACTGTTCACATTTTTCCCTGGTAAGCGTTTGTGGTTCAGATGATTGTGATATTGGTGCTGTTGGTTTTCACCATATGGTCCACATTTCTATAGAATTCATGAGATTAGATTGAAGTGAAATCTCAGTTTGAAGGGTTTGAAAGTTCAGGAAGAACGACCAGCTCATGTATTAATGGCCCTGTGGACACAGAATCAGAAGAATCACTTTGGATCGCTGTCAAAGTTAATCTTTGTGCAATTGTATAAGTCAATCATTTCTTTCAATATTCCATCAATTGGAAAAAAACATGTTACACTCAAGAACATACTTGAGTATACTCACTGAGACAAGGCAACAAATTTGCAGTTGGTTTAAAAACTTTTACCCTGATTGTAGTGAAGACACTCAGCTGGGATTCTAACACACTAAGGAGAAGACCATTTGAAAAATTCATTTATTTGAAGCAGCATTAAAATATACATAAATCAACTTTATCAATCATGTGTGAGTTATTGCAGAAAATTGGGAGCAGGTGGCAATTACTGCCAACACTCCCCTAAATTAGATGAAAACCCACAGGAGTGTTAAATGCAATGAGGTAGGAACTTGTCTTGGGCAGCACAGAAAACAATTCTCTCTCACAATGGGTGGCCAGCAGCAACTGATATGTGGCTTGTTCCACCCAAGGCCAGGCACAAATGGGACACTAAGTTCACAGAGCACTGCAAATCACCTTAAAGGGTGCTTGCCTCTGTGGGAGCAGGATTAAGTAAGTAAGTCACTCTTTAGACGTAATTTGACAAGTTTATTGAGTTTAGACCAGAGTCTGCTGATTTTTAATTATTTAGAACTAATATAGTTCTTTTCAAGCTATGTTTGATTCAGTTTGGAAATGTTTTAATTTTAGACTATAGCAATTCAATAATTGAAGAGTTGGGTGAGTTCAGGAATTCAGCAGTTCATTACAAATTTGGTAACAGCTGTTTTGTTTGTCCTGTGGTACCAGGGGGTGGTGTCAGTTTTTCTATAAGTTGATGTGGAAATAATGAAGAGAAGACAAAATATTCAACATCACTAACAATTACATGCAATATTTAGATGCACAATGCACACAACTTACAATAATTAGATGAACTTAAAAAACATTCCACCTGCTTAGAATGGAAACAGACATCAGATTCATATAATAAAAGCAAAATACTGCGGATGCTGGAAATCTGAAACAAAAACAAGAAATGCTGGAGTCACTCAGCAGGTCTGGCAGCATCTGTGGAAAGAGAAGCAGAGTTAACGTTTCGGGTCAGTGACCCTTCTTCGGAACTGACAAATATTAGAAAAGTCACAGATTATAAACAAGTGAGGTGTGGGTGGGGCAAGAGATAACAAAGGAGAAGGTGCAGATTGGACCAGGCCACATAGCTGACCAAAAGGTCACGGAGCAGAAAACGAGTTTTGGTAGATACCTTATCAAACACCAGGAGGGAAATAGAAAGCAATGAAGGTGAACAAGGTAAAAGAGACAAACGAAAATCCCTTCGAAGAGAAGAGCAGAACTTCTTCAAGATTCATATGTTGTTGGCAATGTTTGTGTTTCTGCCCACTTTCAGAGCCATTTTCATAAGCCAGCAGTTGAGGAAATCTAATGGATAACTCTGGCCACTTGTAACCTATTTGTACTACCTTCCTGAGCAGCTGAATGGGGACCAGCTGAAGAGCTATCAAAGGAATTTTCCAAAAACCCCATTTCATTATTGGTTATGTTGATTTTCTTAACAGTTTTGTTTAAACATTTGTGTGCAGACAATGGCCGGGATTTAAGCCTTGGCAGACGGGAGCCAGCCACTGACTGAAAAGTTGGTGGCGAACCTGCTTCTGCCTGGCCTGGGGATCCGACCTGTATTTTGCGGGTCCCCAGCCTTTAGTTGTCCGGAGGCGGGACTTGCACCCGCTTGAGGCAGGAAGTCCCACCTAATAGAGCTGCCGGCCAATCAGTGGGCCGGCAGCTCTCTGTCCCAGCAGTGCCACTGACAGAAATGGCTATGGCTGAGACTGCAACCCCGCCTGCAGAAGAAGATGTCAGGGAGCCCCGGGCCTAAGGCAAGCTTTTGTTGCCTCGCTGGGTTGATTGGTGGTCGACTGGAGTGACAGGGGACATGTTGGGTGTTGGGGGTGGTTGGAGCAGTAGGGCACAGAGTACCTGATCAGGAGGCCCCCCCCCGGGCCATCAGAGAGCTGCCTGTTTTTGTCAGGTTGCTTTTTTCGGGTGTAGGATGCCCACTTGCCACATGTAAAATCCTCCTGGAGGTGGGTGGAATCCCTTAAGTGGCTGTTAAGTGGCCACTTAAGGGCCTTGATTGGCCTGGGGTGGGCGGGCTGTTTTTCGCTGCTACCGCCCTACGTAAAGTGGCGGCAGAGGCAGGAGCGGGTTGGGAATGGCTCCCCAAGCCTCCCGCTCCATTTTATGCCACCCACCCACACCACCCCCCCCCCCACCACCCGCCACCATCCCGCTCATTGGGGGGACGTAAAATTCAGCCCGTTGTCACTAAAGCAACTGGGGTCGAGCAGTAAAGGAGGAAAGGTTGACAGCCTGAGAAACCTGTATCACAACATCAATGGAGGCACAGTCACTAACAAAAATGCTTTATGGCTGATATGATTTCAACTGTGTGTGCAAATTCAACTTCAATTTGCTAATCCAGCAACAACAAAAGAATTAACGTCAGAAATCAGTTATAAAAAGCAAAAAATAGGCCAACAAATGTTCAGCAGTTAACCAACAGCCTAAAAGGAGAAACCTGCATGTAATAGTTGAGCTCTTTTAATAGCACTGTTGAAGGATATTTGCTGACTGTTAGTGTCACAAGTTGCTGAATGCGTGTGTCAGATAGCAAGTCATGCACTGGGGAAAATCAACTTCAGAAATTGGTCCTACCACCGTGCTAAATGGGATAGATTCAGAATAGATCTGGTAGTTGAAAACTGGGCCTTCACGAATTGCTGTGGGCCATCAGTGGCAGCAGTATTGTAAGCCAAAACAACCTCATGGCCTGGCATATCCCTCACTCGACCATTACAATCAAGTCAGGTGACCAACCTTGGTTCAATGAGTGTAGGAGAGCAGGCCAGAGGCTGCATCAGGTGTATCTAAAAACCTGGTGAAGCTACAACACAGGATTACATGTATGCTAAACAGCAGAAGCAGCATTCTACACAAAAAGCTAAGTGATCCACAACTAATGGATAAGGTCAAAGCTCTGCAATCCTGCCACATCCCATTATGAATGGTGCTGGACAACTAAACCACTAACGGGAGGAGGAGGTTCCATGACCATTCTCATCACCAGTGATGGCGAAGCTCAGTACAAGTGTTCACAGCCATCTTCAGCTAGAAGTGCTGAGCGGATTTTCCATCTCAGCATCCTCGTGAGGTCCCCACCATCACAGATGCCAGTCTCCAGCCAATTCAGTTCACTCCATGTGATATCAAGAAACAGCTAAACGCACTGGATACAGCAAAGGTTATGGGCTCTGACAACATCCCAGCTGTAGTGCTGAAGACTTGTGTTCCAGAACTAGACAAGTCTCTAACAAAGCTGTTCTACTACAGTTACGACACTGGCATCTACCCGACAAAGTGGAAAGTTGCCCAGGTATGTCCTGTGCAAAAAAAAAAGGTCAAATAAAATCCAGTCAATTACAGCCCCATCAGCCTATGCTCAATCGTTAGCAAAGTGATGGAAGGGGTCATCGACAGTGCTAACAAGCGGCACTTACTCAGTCATAACCTGCTCACTGCTGCTCAGTTTGGGCTCCACCAAAACCATTCAGTTTCAGACCTCATTACAGCCTTCGTTCAAATATGGACAAAAGAACTGAATTCCAGAGGTGAGGTAAGAGTGACTGCCCTTGACATCAAGGCAGCATTTGACTGAGTGTGCCATCAAGGAGCCCTAATAACATTGAGGTCAATAGAAATCAGAGGGAAAACTCTCCACTGGCTGGAGTCACACCTAGCACAAAGGAAGATGGTTGTGGTTATTGGAGACTGCTCATAACAGTCCCAAGACATAGCTGCAGAAGTTCCTCAGGGTAGTGTCCTGGACCCAACCATCTTCAGCTGCTTCATCAATGATCTTCAGCTGCTTCATCAATGATCTTCCCTCCATCATAAGGTCAGAAGTGGGGATGTTCACTTATGATTGCACAGGGTTTAGTTCCATTCATAATTCCTCAGATAACAAGGCAACACATTCCCACATGCAGTAAGACCTGGACAATAACCAATCTTGGGCTGATAAGTGGCAAGTAACATTCACGCCACACAAGTGTGAGGCAATGACCATCTCCAACAAGAAAGAATCTAACCATCTCCTCTTGACATTCAACAGCATTACCCTCACTGAACCCCCACCATCAACATCCTAGAGGTTACCAAGAAACTTTACTGGACCAGAGCAGGTCAGAGGCTGGGAATTTTGCGACGAGTATCTCACATCCTGAGTCCCCAAAGCCTGTCTACCATCTACAAGGTCCAAGTCAGGAGTGTGATGGAATACTCTCCACTTGCCTGGATGCATGTATCTCCAACAACACTGGATGCGCGACACCATTCAGGACATGATAAGCACCCCATCCACCACCCTAAGTACTAATTCCCTCCACTACTGGGTGCACTGTGGTAGCAGTGTGTACCATCTGCAAGATGCACTGCAGCAACTCACCAAGACTTCTTCAGCAGCACCTTCCAAGCCTACAACCTCAAACATCTAGAAGAGCAAGACGCATTGGAACACCAACACCTCCAAGTTCCCTTCCAAATCACACACAGTCCTGACTTGGAAGTATATTGCCGTTCCTTCATTGTCTCTGGGCTAAAATTCCCATCTAACAGGAAAGTTTGAGTACCTTCACCACACAGACTGCAGCTTTTCAAGAAGGTGGTTCATCACTACCTTTTCAAGGGTAATTAGTGATTACCCTGCCCTGACTCCTCCACCTTCATCTCCAACAACAAGGGCAAGGAGGTCATGGACTTCTTTGTCATTAAGATTGAGACCATCCAATTAGCTGCATCTGTTGCTTCCCTCCATTCCCTAACTCACCTGGCCAAACATCCTCTATGCCTTAGGTCCCAAACTTGCATATTTCTCTACTGTGTCTCCTATCTCCCCTCATGTCCTCTCTGAGCTTATCTCGTCCATGAGACTTACCTCTTGCTCCTTTGACCCTATTCTCACTAAACTACTGACCACCCAACTTCCTTACTTGGCTACCATCATAGCTGATATTATTAACGGTTCTGTCTCTTCAGGGACTGTCCCTCTCTTCTTCAAATCTGCTGTCAGGATCACTCCGCCTTAAAAAAAACAACCTTTGACACCTCCGTCCTTGTTATTTACCACTCCATCTCCAATCTCCCTTTCTTCTGCAAAGTCTTTGAGTGTGCTGTCGCCTCCCAAATCTGTGCACATCTTTCCTGTAACTCCATTTTTGAATCCCTCCAATCAGATTTCCGCCCCTGCCAACAGTAACAAAACGGTTCTCATCAAAGTCTCAAATGACATCTGATGTGACTGTAATGAAGATAAGCTATCCTTCCTCATTGTTCTCGACCTATCTGCAACCTTTGACACAATTGACTACACCATCCGCCATCATTCAGTTGGGTGAGACCTCAGTCACCTGGTTCCATTCTTATCTATCTAATTGTAGCCATTGCAATGGCTTCTCTTCCTACTCCTGCACCGTTACCTCTGGTGTCCTCCAAGGATCTATCCTTGGTCCCCTCCTATTTCTCAGCTACATGCTGCCCCTGGGTGACATCATCCGAAAACACAGCCTTAATTTCTGCATATATGCTGACAACATCTAGCTCTACCTCACCGTAACCTCTCGTGAGCCCTCCGCTGTTTCTAAATTTTCAGAATGCATGTATGGATAAGCAAAATTTCCTCCAAGTGTTGGGAAATTTGAAGCCATTGTCTTCAGTCTCCGCTCCAAACTCTGTTCCCTAGCCATTGATGACTTCCCGCTTATTTGCAGCTGTCTAACCAGGCTATTTAGACCTTGATGTCATATTTGACTCTGAGATGAGCTTTTGACCATGTATTTCCACCACTGTAACATGACCTGACTGCACCCCTGCTTTAACTCAACAGCTGTTGAAATCCACATTCATGCTTTTGTTACCTCTAGATTTGAATATTTCCACTCACTCCTGACCAGCTTCCCACTTTCTAAGCTTAGCAAACTTGGGGTCATCCAAAACTCTGCTGCTGATCTCCTAACTCACACCAAGCCCCATTCACCCATTACCCCTGTGCTTGCTGACATATATTGACTCCCAGTTAAGCAATACCTTGAGTATATTCATTGACCCAGTCTCCACTGCTCATCCTTGTTTTTAAATCCTTCTGTGGTTTCGCCACTCCCCGGGTAATATTTTATAGGTATTTAATCGGGCAGGATGCTGGTAGGTGGGGACCCCGCCACCTTCCTGCCTCCACCCTGATTTAAGACATTAGTACAGTAGTGACAGATGGCCTTAGTTCATAAAATCAAGATGCAGAATCAGTTTGGGTAGAGATAAGAAATAGCAAAGGTAAGAAGTCACTGTGGGAGTAGTTTATAGGCCTCCACCCCACCCCCTAACAGTAGCTATGCAGAAGGAAAGAGTATAGAGGAAGAAATAATAGGGGTTGTAAGCAAGGTACTGCAAAAATCATGGATGATTTTAATCTTCATATAGATTGGACGAATCAGATTGACAAAGGTAGCCTGGAAGATGAGTTCATAGAGTGTATTCGGACAATTTCTAGAGCAGTATGTTCTAGTGCCAACCAGGGAGCAGGCTATTTTAGACCAGGTAATGTGCCATGAAAGTAAAGGAGCCTCTAGGCAACACTAATCATAACATGATAGAATTTCACATTCAGTTTGAGGGTGAGAAGTGTGGGTCTAAGACTAGTGTCTTAAACAAATAAAGGCAATTACAAGGGTATGAGGACAGAGTTGGTAAAATTGAACTTGGAAAATAGCTTAAAAAGTAGGACAGTAGAGAAGCAGTGACAGGCATTTAAGGAGATAAAGAACAAAGATAAACAAAGATAATTACAGCACAGGAACAGGCCCTTCGGCCCTCCAAGCCTGCGCCGATCCAGATCCTCTCTCTAAACATGTCGCCTATTTTCTAAGGTTCTGTATCTCTTTTCTTCCTGCCCATTCATGTATCTGTCTAGATACATCTTAAAAGACTCCATCGTGCCCGCATCTACCACCTCCGCTGGCAATGCGTTCCAGGTGCCCACCACCCTCTGCGTAAAGAACTTTCCACGCATATCCCCCCTAAACTTTTCCCCTTTCACTTTGAACTCGTGTCCTCTAGTAATTGAAACCCCCACTCTGGGAAAAAGCCTCTTGCTATCCACCCTGTCTATACCTCTCATGATTTTGTACACCTCAATCAGGTCCCCCCTCAACCTCCGTCTTTCTAATGAAAATAATCCTAATCTGCTCAACCTCTCTTCATAGCTAGCGCCCTCCATACCAGGCAACATCCTGGTGAACCTCCTCTGCACCCTCTCCAAAGCATCCACATCCTTTTGATAATGTGGCGACCAGAACTGTACGCAGTATTCCAAATGTGGCCGAACCAAAGTCCTATACAACTGTAACATGACCTGCCAACTCTTGTACTCAATGCCCCGTCCGATGAAGGAAAGCATGCCGTATGCCTTCTTGACCACTCTATTTACCTGCGTTGCCACCTTCAGGGAACAGTGGACCTGAACACCCAAATCTCTCTGGACATCAATTTTCCCCAGGACTTTTCCATTTACTGTATAGTTCACTCTTGAATTGGATCTTCCAAAATGCATCACCTCGCATTTGCCCTGATTGAACTCCATCTGCCATTTCTCTGCCCAACTCTCCAATCTATCTATATTCTGCTGTATTCTCTGACAGTCCCCTTCACTATCTGCTACTCCACCAATCTTAGTGTCGTCTGCAAATTTGCTAATCAGTCCACCTATACTTTCCTCCAAATCATTAATGTATATCACAAACAACAGTGGTCCCAGCACGGATCCCTGTGGAACATCACTGGTCACACGTCTCCATTTTGAGAAACTCCCTTCTACTGCTACTCTCTGTCTCCTGTTGCCCAGCCAGTTCTTTATCCATCTAGCTAGTACACCTTGGACCCCAAGCACCTTCACTTTCTCCATCAGCCTGCCATGGGGAACCTTATCAAACGCCTTACTGAAGTCCATGTATATGACATCGACAGCCCTTCCCTCATCAATCAACTTTGTCACTTCCTCAAAGAATTCTATTAAGTTGGTAAGACATGACCTTCCCTGCACAAAACCATGTTGCCTATCACTGATGAGCCCATTTTCTTCCAAATGGGAATAGATCCTATCCCTCAGTATCTTCTCCAGCAGCTTCCCTACCACTGACGTCAGGCTCACCGGTCTATAATTACCTGGATTATCCCTGCTACCCTTCTTAAACAAGGGGACAACATTAGCAATTCTCCAGTCCTCCGGGACCTCACCCGTGTTTAAGGATGCTGCAAAGATATCTGTTAAGGCCCCAGCTATTTCCTCTCTCGCTTCCCTCAGTAACCTGGGATAGATCCCATCCGGACCTGGGGACTTGTCCACCTTAATGCCCTTTAGAATACCCAACACTTCCTCCCTCCTTATGCCGACTTGACCTAGAGTAATCAAACATCTGTTCCTAACCTCAACATCCGTCATGTCCCTCTCCTCGGTGAATACCGATGCAAAGTACTCGTTTAGAATCTCACCCATTTTCTCTGAGTCCAAGCATAACATTCCTCCTTTGTCCTTTAGTGGGCCAATCCTTTCTCTAGTTACCCTCTTTCTCCTTATATATGAATAAAAGGCTTTGGGATTTTCCTTAACCCTGTTTGCTAAAGATATTTCATGACCCCTTTTAGCCCTCTTAATTCCTCGTTTCAGATTGGTCCTACATTCCCGATATTCTTTCAAAGCTTCGTCTTTCATCAGCCGCCTAGACCTTATGTATGCTTCCTTTTTCCTCTTAGCTAGTCTCACAATTTCACCTGTCATCCATGGTTCCCTAATCTTGCCATTTCTATCCCTCATTTTCACAGGAACATGTCTCTCCTGCACGCTAATCAACCTCTCTTTAAAAGCCTCCCACATATCACATGTGGATTTACCTTCAAACAGCTGCTCCCAATCTACATTTCCCAGCTCCTGCCGAATTTTGGTGTAGTTGGCCTTCCCCCAATTTAGCACTCTCCCTTTTGGACCACTCTCGTCTTTGTCCATGAGTATTTTAAAGCTTACGGAATTGTGATCACTATTCCCAAAGTAGTCCCCTACTGAAACTTCAACAACCTGGCCGGGCTCATTCCCCAACACCAGGTCCAGTATGGCCCCTTCCCGAGTTGGACTATTTACATACTGCTCTAGAAAACCCTCCTGGATGCTCCTTACAAATTCTGCTCCATCTGGACCTCTAACACTAAGCGAATCCCAGTCAATGTTGGGAAAATTAAAATCTCCTATCACCACCACCCTGTTGCTCCTACATCTTTCCATAATCTGTTTACATATTTGTACCTCTATCTCACGCTCGCTGTTGGGAGGCCTGTAGTACAGCCCCAACATTGTTACCGCACCCTTCCTATTTCTGAGTTCTGTCCATATTGCCTCACTGCTCGAGTCCTCCATAGTGCCCTCCTTCAGCACAGCTGTGATATCCTCTTTGACCAGTAATGCAACTCCTCCACCCCTTTTACCTCCCTCTCTATCCCGCCTGAAGCATCGATATCCTGGGATATTTAGTTGCCAATCATGCCCTTCCCTCAACCAAGTCTCAGTAATAGCAATAACATCATACTCCCAGGTACTAATCCAAGCCCTAAGTTCATCTGCCTTACCTACTACACTTCTTGCATTAAAACAAATGCACCTCAGACCACCAGTCCCTTTATATTCATCATCTGCTCCCTGCCTGCTCTTCCCCTTAGTCACACTGACTTCATTATCTAGTTCCTTACAGGCTTTTGTTACTACCTCCTTACTGTCAACTGACCTCAATTGGTTCCCATCCCCCTGCCACATTAGTTTAAACCCTCCCCAACAGCGTTAGCAAAAGCACCTCCAAGGACATTGGTTCCAGTCCGGCCCAGGTGTAGACCGTCCAATTTGTAATAGTCCCACCTCCCCCAGAACCGGTCCCAATGTCCCAAAAATCTGAACCCCTCCTTCCTGCACCATCTCTCAAGCCACGCATTCATCCTGACTATTCTTTCATTTTTACTCTGACTATCACGTGGCACTGGTAGTAATCCTGAGATTACTACCTTTGAGGTCCTACTTTTTAACTTGGCTCCTAACTCCCTAAACTCTGCATGTAGGACCTCATCCCGTTTTTTACCTATATCATTAGTGCCTATGTGCACAATGACAACTGGCTGTTCACCCTCCCCCTTTAGAATGTTCTGCAGCCGATCTGAGACGTCCCTGACCCGTGCACCTGGGAGGCAACATACCATTCGGGAGCCTCGTTTTCGACCACAGAACCGCCTATCTACTCCCCTTACAATCGAATCCCCTACGACTATAGCCCTTCCACTCTTTTTCCCGCCCTTCGGAACAGCAGAGCCAGCCACGGTGCCATGGACCTGGCTACTGCTGCCTTCCCCTGGTGAGCCATCTCCCTCAACAGTATCCAAAACGGTATACTTGTTTTGGAGGGAGATGACCGCAGGGGACTCCTGCGCTGCCTTCCTGCTCTTTCTCTGCCTTTTGGTCACCCATTCCCTTTCTCCCTCAGCAATCCTAATCTGCGGTGTGACCAATTCACTAAACGTGCTATCCACGACCTCCTCAGCATCGCGCATGCTCCAAAGTGAGTCCATCCGCAGCTCGAGAGCCGTCATGCGGTCTAACAAGAGCTGCAGCTGGACACACTTCCTGCACGTGAAGGAGTCAGGGTCATCAGCCATGTCCCTGAGCTCCCACATTGAGCAAGAGGAGCATGATACGGGTCTGAGATCTCCTGCCATTTTTAATCTTAAGTTTAAACTTAGTTAAATGAAAAAGGAACGAAAAGTTTTTACCAATCACAATAAAACCAGAGAAATCGAAAAAGCCTTACCTTATAAACACCCCACCGAGTCCTTTTTTTTGGTTAGAGGAGGAGGGCGGGTGGGAGACACTACAAGTGTGGTGTCTCGGGTTCAGAAACCGCCCAAATATATAGTGTTTTACTACCCTGCAGCCCCCTGGCCTCCGCCGAAAAACAAAAGGAAATTAAATTTACTTTCAAACGGACTTTCCCAGCTGTTCACTCGCTCACACGCTGCTCCCGAAAAAGCTGCTGCACTGAAAGGAAAGTTATTTTAAACCGCCCAAATATATAGTGTTTTACTTACCCAGCAGCCCCCTGGCCTCCGCCGAAAAACAAAAGGAAATTAAATTTACTTTCAAATGGACTTTCCCAGCTGCTCACTCGCTCACACGCTGCTCCCGAAAAAGCTGCTGCACTGAAAAAGGATATTTCATAACTCTCAGCAAAAGTATGTTCCATTGAGAAAGAAAGACTGTTAGAAGGCTGCACCATTCATGGCTAACTAAAGAAGTTAAGAATAGTATCAAATTGGAAGAAAAAGTGTACAATACTGCAAAAATTAGCAGTAGGTCAGAAGATTGGACAGGTTTCAGAAACCAACAAACAATGACCAAACAATTAATAAGGAGGGAGAAATTAAAGTAGGACAGAAAGCTAGCTAGAAACATAAAACAGATAGTTAGAGTTTCTACAAATATTTAGAAAGGAAAGAGTAAATAAAGTAAGTGTTCGTCTCTTAGAGAGTGACACTGGGGAATTAAGAATGGGAAACAAGAAAATGGTGGAAGTGTTGAACAGGTATTTTGTATTTGTCTCCACTGTAGAAGACACAAAGAAAATCCCAAGAATATTTGAAAATCAAGAGTTAAAAGGGAAGGAGGAACTTCAAGCAATCACAGTCACTGGGGAAAAGTTGCTGGAAAACTATTCGAACTAAAGTCTGACAAGTCCCCTTGACCTAATGGCTTGCATCCTATGGTCTTAAAAGAAGTGGCTGCAGAAATTGTAGATGCATTGGTTGCGATCTTCCAAAAAAGGAGGGAGGCAGAAAGCAGGAAACTATAGCTGAACATCTGTCATAGGGAAACTGCTAAAATTCATTACTAATAAGGTATTAGTGGGACATTTAGAAAATCATAATATGATCAGGAAGAGTCAGCATGGTTTTATGAAAGGGAAATTATGGAGAGAGGAACGGAGGTAACGGTTCAGGTCTGTGTCTCAGATTTCCAGCATCCACAGTATTTTACTTTTATTTTAGTGGATAAAGGGGAACCTGTGGATGTGATGTACTTGGATTTCCAAAAGGCATTCGATAAGGTACCACATCAAAGGTTACTACACAAAATAAGAGCTCATAGTATAGGGCGTAACATATTAGCATGGATAGAGGATTAGTTGGCTAACAGGAAGCAGGGAGTCTTTTAGGGTTGGCAAGCCGTTGCTCGTGGAATGCCACAGGGATCAGTGCTGGGGCCTCAACTATTTACAATCTATATCAATGACTTTGATGAAGGGATCGAATGTATGGTAGCTAAATTTGCAGATGATACAAAGATAAGCTGTCAAGAGGACATAAAGGGCTGCATTTTACCAGCCCTCTGATGTCAGGGGTCGTGACAGGGTGGAGGGGGGCCAGAAAATTCTTCCGGGAAAGGCCCGCCACGACCCCCGACACCAAGAAGGCCCCGCAGCATTTTACCAGCAGCAGCGAGGCCTTGGTGGGTCCTTCATTTTAATATTGAAATTAATTAAAACACATGCAAATAAACTCACTTTGTCCCGATGGCCGTCCCATGCCGATATTCCAGCCAGTGGGGAGGGAGGAGGAGTGAGGTTATCAGGGTGGAGGGGGGAAACTGGTGAAAACTGTTTCAGTTGGCTGAGAGGATGGTGGGAAGGGGTTGAAGGGCAAAGATTATAAAGTTTGGGGGTGAAATGTCCGGACTAGCAAAAACATTTTTTCAGGGGAGAGGGAATTAATTATGTTGATCGATTATTGGGGGGGGTGGAGGTGGAAGAGGGGCTTTCATGTTGAAGTAACTTTTTGTTTAAATAAAATGTGATGATCTCTTTAAAAATTTAAATCATCTGTCAGGGTTTGAAGCCCTTTAAAAATGGCACCTGTGCGGTGGCGCCAGACGCCATTGCTGGGGACGGAGTGACTACCTCCTCAACGTTATCGAGATCGCTGTTCTGCCCCCTCCATTTAAATAATCCCCCACATGTAATATAGCGGGGACTCAGCGACGGGCGATTCTTGCGGGCGGACCACAAACTTCAAAGCGCCCTGCTGCAATTTGCGGCACGCTCGTAAAGTTCAGGCAAAAGAGTCTACAAAGGGATTTAGATAGGTTAGGTGAGTGGGCAAAAATTTGGCAGTTGGAATATAATGTGGGAAAATGTGAACTTGTCCACTTTGGCGGGAAGAATAGAAAAGTAATATTATTTGAATGGAGAAAGACTGCAGAACTCTATGGTAAAGAGGGATCTGGGTGCCCTGGTACATGAATCACAAAAAGTTAGTATGCAGGTACAGCAAGTGATTAGGAAGGCAAATGGAATGTTGGCATTTATTGCAAGGGGAATCTAGTGCAAAATTAGGGAAGTATTGCTCCAGTTTTACAGGACCTTAATTAGACCACATCTGGAGTACTGTGTACAGTTTTAGTCTCCTTACTTAAGAAAGGATATAATTGCATTAAAAGCAGTTCAGAAAAGGTTCACTTGACTCATTCCTGGGATGAAGGGCTTATCTTATGAAGAAAGGTTGAGCAGGTTGGGCCTATAACCATTGGAGTTTAGAAGAATGAGAGATGATCTTATTGAAACATATAAGATCCTGAGGGACTTGAAAGGGTGGATGCTGAGAGGATGTTACCCCATGTGGGGGAGTCTAGAACGAGGGACAGAGTTTCAAAATTAGAAAGTCTCCCATTTAAGATTTTTTCTCAGACGGTCGTTAGCCTCTTGAATTCTCTTCCCCAGAGAGCAGTGTAGACTGAATCAATGAATATACTCGGGGCTGAGTTAGGTAGATTTTTGATTGACAAGGGAGTCAAGGGTATAGGGGGGGCAGACATGAAAGTGGAGTTGGGGGCACATTCAGATCAGCCATGATCTTATTGAATGGCAGAGCAGGCTTGAGGTCCAAATGGCCTACTCCTGCTCCTAATTCTTGTGTTCTTGTGCTCTAAGTCTATAGCAGGAAGGCTTGTGGATGACCTTCCTGCCCCCCTGCCAATGGCCAATTAAGGGCCTCTTCCTGCTGCCATTGGCACTAACGCAGTGGCGGGCCTGTCGCCACGTGGGGAGCGTGACGTGCAGACCTGTGTAGGGTTGCTTGTGGTCTCCTGGTGGGGTGCGGGGGGGGGGGGGGGGCATTGTTCAAAGGCACTCAGTGTTTGAATGAGAGACACGACATCAGGAAGTGGGGGGGGTGGTGCAGCTGAGAGCCATATCCTGGCTTTACTGCTGAACATCTCTACACTCCCTTTCCCCGTGGCCCACCCCATGAAACCACTCCCACTATTATTTACCTCTGGCCTGGGTCACTGTGCGATCCTGGGCCTCTGGTGGGGGTTGTTCCGGCAGCAGCCACTGCCTCCCCAGTAGCACTGCTGAGCAAAAGAGCCAGCCTCTGACTGGCTGGCAGCTTCTGGCAGGCAGGACTTTACACCCCCAGGTCCTGATCCTGGGAAAGGCTCACCAGTGGCCTCTCAAGTATCTGATTAGCTCGTCAGATGGTAGGCCTTCCCCAAAGGAGGCAATACAGGTCTCTCGCCTGCTCTCCAGCAGGCAGCCGAGACCCCCATCGCCTCCATAAAATTCTGTGTGAAAACAGAACTTTGGGCGGCTATACGGTCTGCAATTCCCTGAATTAGTTCTCAATGTGAAGCTGGCCCTCCATCTCTGTAAACTTCACCATCCCTACAAACCTCCAAGATATCTGTGCTCCTCCAATTCTGGCCTCTTGAACCTCCCCAATTTTAATTGGTCCACATTTGGCAGATGTGCCTTCAGCTGCCAAGGTCATAAACTCTGGAATTCCCTCCTTAAATCTCTCCACCTCTCTTTCCTCCTTTAAAACCTACCTCTTTAACCAAGCTTTTGCACATCTGTCCTAATATCTCCTAATGTTGATCACTGTCTAATTTTTGTTTCATCATACTCCTGTGAAGCATCTACGGACATTTTACCATAGTATAAGTGCAAGTTGTTGTTCTTGTTGTAGTTGTAGTGTTGGGCAGTGGGCATTGCCAGTGGTGCCCACATCCCATAAATAAATTAGAAGTCCCTGAAATAGTGCAGGGGAATTACAGCTGTGATTTCACAGAAAAATGTTGCCATCTGGAGAGAAGACAGCCAAGGTTGTAGATGAGCCTTCAGAATGTCCACCACACCTTCTCAAGGGCAATTACAAATGGGCGGTAAAGTGAGTAGGGAGGGGAAGCCACCTTCTCCTCTGGAAGTTCTTGGTGCAGAGACATAGGAGAAAATCAGTCAAATACTAGGACATGGAAGGGTATCAGGAAGATAACAGGTTTGAAGAAGCCTGTTGAATAAAAGCTTACAATATTCCTATGGATGACAAGCAAGCTCTGTGAATTATATTATATTTCATGCTGTAAGATACTAAGTGTAACAGGTTATCCAGACTCAGTCTTGCCATAATAGAAGCAGATCTAACAATGTATTGTATGAAGATGACACCATTCATACAGTATGTTCCTAAAGTTGTGCAACTATATGATGATGTTTGGGATCAATGGTTGCCTGTAATACAGTCTGTATTGGAGCACATTGTAACTCCTGTGGCATTTTCAACATATCCTATTGAGGCACAGGCCACATGTGGAGTGAAAGCATTTCTCATGAGTCTGAATACTGCTGCCTTGGACTCAAATATTAACAATACTCTTTGGCCAGCTACACATTGAGAACTAATTCAGGGAATTCCAGACGCATAGCTGCCTAAAGTTCTGTTTTCAAACAGATCTATAGGCACACCGAGGAACTGCCCACCTGCAGGATGATGTCTGCAATAGAAATGGAACAAGCAATTATCTCAAGGCAGTGACCCATCCAGCCCATCAAGCAACCCTGTGCAAGTGACAGTGGATGAACTACAAAGTGAGCAGGATCAACAGGTCACAACAGCACAAGACATAGCTCACGAAAAAGTAAAACCAGCACAAAGCAGGTCATAGATGGATTTAGGGCCACTGGAATCCAAGCAAGCTGTTAATCAAACTCTGCTGTCAGCACACTTAACTATTAGAAGTAATAAGTTAGGTATGTCCCATTAAAAACAAAGCACAAGTGCCAAGCGGAAGCATTGTGACAAATGCTGACAGCATTCACACCACAAAAATAAATACATTGCAGTTAATTGGTACATTGTTTTAAGTATTTATGTGCCAATGTCTTGAAAAATGTGGGACTGCAGCAAAATATTGGAATATAGGAACACAAAAAGGCAATTTATCCCGTTGAGCTTGCTCCATTACTCAGTTTGATCATATCTGATCTGTATCTCAACTCCATTTACCAGCCATTAATCCATATGCTTGATAGCTTTACCTAATAAAAATCTGTCAATCTCAGTCTTGAAAAGATCAATTCATCCAGCATCCACAGCCTTTTGTGGAAAAGTATTCCAGATTTCCACCCCACCTTAATGTGGAAAAGTACTTACCAATTTCACTTACAGGGAGGCAGTGCATAGTGGTAATGTCACTAGACTAGTAATCCAGATGCCGAGGCTAATGTCATGGGTTCGAATCCCACCATGGCAGATGGTGAAATTTGAATTCAATTAATAAACCTGGAATTAAAAAAGCTAGTCTAATGGTCAATTGTTCTAAAAATCCATCTGGTTCACTAATGACCTTTAGGGAAGGAAATCTGTCGTCTAATCCTGGTCTGGCCGACATGTGACTCCAGACCCACAGCAATGTGGCTGACTCTTAAAAAAAAACTCTCTGAAATGGCCTAGCAAGCCACTCAGTTGTATTAAACTGCTACGAGGTGTAAGAAAAGGAATGAAACTGTATGGACCACCCAGCAGCGACAATGGCAAACCCAGCCCTGTCGACTCTGCAAATATTGGGAGAGCTGTCCCACAGACTAGCCAAGCAACAGCCTGACATAGTCATACTCACCAAATCATATATTACAGACATTGTCCCTGACACCACAATCTCCATTCCTGGGTATGTCCTGTCCCACTGGCAGGACAGACCCACCAGAGGTGGTGGCACAGTGGTATACAGTCAAGAAGGAGTTGTCTGGAAGTCCTCAGTATTGACTCTGGACCCATGAAGTCTCATGGCATCAGGTCAAACGTAGGCAAGGAACCCTCCTGCTGTTTACCACCTACCACCGCCACCCCTGCCCCCACCCCTCCTCGGCTGATGAATCAGTGCTTCTCAATGTTGAACACCAACTGGTAAAAGCACTAAGGGTAGCAAGGGCACAGAATGTACTCTGGGTGGTGGGCTTCAATATCCATCACCAGGTGTGGCTCGATAGCACCACTACTGATCGAGCTGGTTGGGTCCTAAAGGACATGGCTGCTAGACTGGGTCTGCGGCATGTGGTGAGGAAACTAACTTGAGAGAAAAACCTACTTGACCTCGTCCTCACCAATCTACCTGTCGCAGATGCATGTGTCCATGACAGTATTGGTAGGAGTGACCACCGCACAGTCCTTGGGAGATGAAGTCCCATCTTCACACTGAGGATACCCTCCATCGTATTTTGTGGCACTACGACTGTGCTAAATGGAATAGATTTCAAAACAGATCTAGCAGCTCAAAGCTGGGCATCCATGAGGTGCTGTGGGCCATTAGCAGCAGCAGAATTGTATTCAACCACAATCTGTTACCTCATGGTTCAGCATATCCCTCACTCTACCATTACCAACAAGCTGTGGGACCAACACTGATTCAATGAAGAGTACAGGAGAGCATGCCAGGAGTAGCACCAAGCATTCCTAAAAATGAGGTATCAGCCTGATGAAGCTACAACACAGGATTACTTGCATGCTAAACAATGGAAGCAGCATGCAATAGACCAGGATAAGCGATCCCAAAAACAATGGATCCGATTCAAGCTCTGCAATCCTGCCACATCTAGTCATGAATGGTGGTAGACAATTAGACAACTAACAGGAGGAGGAGGGTCCACAAATATCCCCATCCTCAATGATGGGGGAGCCCAGAATTTCAGTGCAAAAGACAAGGATGAAGCATTTGAATTTATCTTCAGCCAAAAGTGCTGAGTGGATGATCCATCTTGGCCTCCTCCTGAGGTCCCCAACATCACAGATGCCAGTTTTCAGCCAATCCAATTCACTCCACGTGATATCAAGAAACGGCTGAAGCCACTAGATGCTGCAAAGCCTATGGGCCCTGACAACATTTCGACAATAGTACTGAAGGCTTGAGCTCCAAAACTAGCGCGCCCCAAGCCAAGCTGTTCCAGTACAGCTACAATACAGGCATCTACCCAGCAATGTGGAGAATTGGCCATGTATAGCCTGCACACAAGAAGCGGGACAAATCCAACCCGTTCAATTACTGCCTTTCAGTCTACTCTCGATCATCAGCAAAGTGATAGAAGGGGTCATCGACAGTGCTATCAAGTGCCACTTGCTCAGCAATAAACTGCTCATGTCACTCAGTTTGGGTTCCACCAGGGCCACTCGGCTCCTGGACAAAAGAGCTGAACTCCAGACGTGAGGTGAGAGAGACTGCCCTTAACATCAAGGCAGCACTTGACTGAGTATGGCATCAAGGAGCCCGAGCAAAACTGAACTCAATGGGAATCGGGGGGAAAACTCTCCACTGGTTGGAGTCATACCAAGCACAAAGGAAGATGGTTGTGGTTGTTGGAGGTCAATCATCTCATCCCAGGACATCACTGCAGGAGTTCCTCAGGGTAGTGTCCTAGGCCCAACCATCTTCAACTGCTTCATCAATGACCTTCCCTCCATCATGAGGTCAGATGTGGGGATGATTGCACAATGTTCAGCACCATTTGTGACTTCTCAGATACTGAAGCAGTCCGTGTAGAAATGCAGCAAGACCTGGACAACATCCAGGCTTGGGCAGATAAGTGGCAAGTAACATTCACACCACTCAAGTGCCAGGCAATGACCATCTCCAACAAGAGGGAATTTAAGCATCTCCCCTTGACATTCAATGGCATTACAATTGCTGAATCCCCCACCATTAACACCCTGGGAGTTACCATTGATCAGAAACTAAACTGGAGTAGCCATATAAACACTATGACTACAAGAGCAGGTCAGAGGCTAGGAATCCTGTGGCGAGTAACTCACCTCCTGACTCCCCCAAAGCCTGTCCACCATCTACAAGGCACAAGTCAGGAGTGTGATGGAATACTCTCCACTTGCCTGGATGGGTGCAGGTCCATCAACACTCAAGAAGCTCGACACCATCCAGGACAAAGCAGCTCACTTGATTGGCACCCCATCCACAACCTTCAACATTCACTCCCTTCACCAACGCACAGTGGCAGCAGTGTGTACCATCTACAAGATGCACTGCAGCAACTCACCAAGACTGCTTTAACAGCACCTTCCAAACCTGTGACCTCTACCATCTAGAAGGTTAAAGCAGCAGATGCATGGGAACACCAAAACCTGCAAGTTCCCCTCCAAGCCGCACACCGTCCTGACTTGAAACTGTAACACCGTTCCTTCACTGTCGCTGGGTCAAAATCCTGGAACACCTTTCCTAACAGCACTGTTGGTGTACCTCCATCTCAAGGACTGCAGCAGTTCAAGAAGGAAGCTCACCACCACCTTCTCAAGGGCAATTAGGGATGGGCAATAAATGCTCACATCCTATGAGAGAATATAAAAAAACTCTTGAATGGTTTCATTATGTTTTTAAAATTGTGCTTCCTTGTTCTAGATTCCCTCACCAGAGGACATAGCTTCCCTTTTTCTATACCTTCAATCCGTTTCTCATTTTAAGCACCTCAATTTGATCACCCCTTCATAACCTTCCATATGCAAGGAAATTCAAGCCAAGTTTATGCAGACCATCCTCATAATTTAATTCTTTAAGTCCTGGTATCATTTTGATAAATCTGCTGGATCACCTCCATGGCCAATATATCCCTCCTGAGGTTCGGTGCCAAAACCTGAACACAGTGCACCAGGTGAGATCTGATCAAGGCTTTATACAAGAAAAGCAAAACTTCCTTCCCTTTCTATTTCAGCCCCCTGGAGATAAAAGACAACATTTCATGAGCCCATTTGGTGACATTTTGTGCACATGCACTAGCTTTCAGTGATTTGAGTACATGGACATCTAATTTTTTTCCTCCTGCACAGTTCCTAGTTGCTCATTATTAGGAAAATATTCCGATTTGTCCTTCATAGATCCAAGGTGGAAGACATCACACTTGCCTAAATTGAACTCCATCTGCCATATTTGTGCCTACTCATTTACACTGTCTGTGTCCCTTTGTAACTTTCTGCTCCATCTACGCATATTACTGTGCCTCCTAATTTAGTGTCAACCGCAAGCTTGGATCCACAACTGTCTATTCTTTCATCCAAGTCATTGATATAAATGGTGAAAAGTTGATGCCCCAGTACAGATCACTAGAGAACACCACTCATCACATCCCAGCAATCAGAGAACATTCCCTTTATCCCTACACTCTGTTTCCTACTTCCCAAATCCCTCCCTATCTTTGCAATCTTCTCCAGCCCCACAACCCTCTGAGATATTGTTACGACTGGGTGAGCAGGGGTCTTGGGGTTCCCTCTTAGCCTTTGGCTGGTTGAATCGTAACAGGGTTTAATTTTAGAAACACTGAGTTTTTAGTTCCCCCTTCAGTGAATCCTTGTTCACTGCTCCAGTTGTAAGGCAAAAAAATCAGACAGGTTTTCTTAAATTTAAACAAGGTAGAAGTTTATTAGTCTTAAACTCTAATCCGGTTAACAACTATGAATATGCAACGCGACCACGCTAGCATGCATACGCAATAAACACACACGCAGATAGAAACAGAAAAAGTAAAAAGAATAAAGAGGAAAAGTTTGAGGCAATATCTGTTAGTTATTTACTGTCCTTTGAATTCAATGTGGAGTCTTTGGTTGCGAGTAAGTCCTACTATTCGTTAGGGCCCAGTTCACGCTTCAACTTGTTTCAATTTTAGAGTCTTTTCTCTTTCCGTGGGTCCGGTGGCTTGAGAGAAGGCAAGAGAGGCAGCCAGGAGAGAGACTTGCTTGTTCCAGCTTCAATTACAAAACTGTCTGTTCCTTTCTGTGTGGCACAAATTTTAAAAAAACAAGTTGACCAGCAGGTCAGTTATGTGACTAACTGGCTTAACCACTTCTGCGTTTGTGGATTGTATTATCTTAGCAGGCCCTGGAATGTGCTTCCTTACATCTTCAATGTCTGGTGATCAAAATCCATTTGGGATAATTGGAGCAGGGAATAGTCCTTTGTCTCCACAAGCAGGGCCTCTTAGTATGCAAATGTCTTTCCAGCCCAAATGTCTGGTGATCTCTTTAACAAGTCATTTCTTCACTCCAGCAACAGTTTAAAATTAATGTTCATTTGACGAAATGAATATGCCTGATTCTTGGCAGGTGGGGGTCTGCATGACAATATATGTGCTCCAATTCTGACCTCTTTAGCATCCCCAATTTTATTCGCTCCACCATTGATGGCTGTGCCTTCAGCTGTCCAGACCCTAAACTCTAGAATTCTCTCCTAAACCGCTTTGCCTCTCTAGCTCTTTTTCCTCCTTTATGAATCTTCTTTAAGACTTACCTCTTTGATCAAGCATTTGGTCATCTGCCCTAATATTTTCTTATATGTCTCAATGTCAAATTCTGCTTTTTAGCACTCCTGTGAAGCACCTTGGGAAGTTTTATAATGTTATGGGTGCTATGTAAATACAAGTTGTTGTATTAATCATTACAGAGACCTGACTATGATGGTGAGATAAATATTGCAGGATTTTTTTAAAAGGACAGGGATATTGGGAAAAGGAGGAGTAGCAATATTGATAAATCACACAATTATAGCTGTGGAATAAAAGGACAACAATATGGTGGAGTAAAGGGTGCAAGACAATGGTGAGAGTTGGCTACAGACCTCCTGACAGTAGTGATATAGCAGAGTGATGTTGCAGAACAATATAGTCATAAAGGGAGATTTTAATTTTCACATAGATTGGGAGAGGCCAAATTGCTCCAAAAGAAAAGGTAATGAATTTCTATAATGTATTGGGGACAGTTTTCTGGAACAATAGGCTTGATTTTATCTTCTCAACCTAACAGACACCTGGCTGATGATGGGAGTAGAGTGGAATTAAAATGTCGGGGGGACTTATCTATTCCTTTCTGCCTCCAATCTGATTGAGTGAAATTTCAATTTGCAAGTCATAGGGGCACCTTATCCAAGCTGGTAGTATCCTCTTTAAATATATAGGTCAGGCTTCAATTTCAACCTGAGGTCTGATCAGGGAAGCATTAGTGGCTCGCTTCCCTGTTGGGTCAAACCTGTCAGAAACTGCAGTGCAAAATATACATAAAATAAGTCTAGGTGATCAACTTATTGGATTTAACATCAATAAATGGTAATACAGAAAATAATGGGACTTAACATAGACAAATTTCCAGCACTTGATGGTTTCCACCCTTGTAACATGGTTGGGAATAAAGGGAATATTTGTTGATTGTTGGGATGTGAAAAGTGGTGTTCCACAGTGATCTGTACCTGAATACGAGGATGAGAATTTAAAAATCGAGGCATTGCCTAACCAGGAGCCAATGTAGGTCAGCAGGCACAGGAGTGATAGGTGACATAGACTGACAGGGGCATGGTGTGAGTTAGGACACAGGCAGCAGAGTTTTGGATGACCTCAAGTTTACAGAGGGTAGCATGTGGGAGGCCAGCCAGGAGTGCATTGGAATAGTCAAGTCCAGAAGTAACAAAGGCATAGATGAGGATTTCAGCAGTTAATAAGCTAAGGTGGAAGCGGAGTTAGGTGCTGTTACAGAGGTGGAAATATATGGTTTTAGTGATGGCATGGATATCTCATCAGAAGCTCATTTCAGGGTTGGCGAGAGGATTGGAGTCAGTAACTAGGGAACGGAGTTTGCAGTGGGGACTGAAGACAATGATTTTGGTCTTCCCAGTGTATAACTGGAGGTAATTTCTGCTCATCCAGTACTGGATGGTGGACAAGCTCTCTGTTAACATAGAAAAAATGGAGGAGTCATGGGAACTGGTAGTGAGGTCAAACTGAGTGTCATCAGCATACATATGGAAACTTTTGCTGTGTTTTCAGATGATGTTGCTGAGGGGCAGCATGTAGAGGAGATTTAGGTGGGAGCCAAGGATATATCCTTGGAGGATACCAGAGTTAACGGTACAGGAGCAGGAATAGTGATGTGATAAGGTACCATATAAATGCAAATTATATTTTACCTCTGACACAAATGCTTAACATGTTCAGCTGAAACTCCTTTCTGACAACTATTTTAGTGAAGGCATTGGAATGGGCTAAAAATCCAATAGTGCCCGTTTATGGGCACAGGAATTAAGATGTGTGATGACCCCATGCCTGATCAAGGTGATACAGGCAGCATGCTCTGCTCATCACCATGACTGCAGTGTGCAGCCCAGCACGAAATGTGCTGCTGACTGTTTGTCTGCTCAGCAGTGGACCTAGGTGCGTATAAGACTAGCACGTTAAAGCTAGCTGGCACTTCTTAGAGCCAGCCTGCTTTAAAGGGGAAGTGCATTCTGGCTGCAGCAGGTGTTGGAACTGTCTCAGAAAGTGTTTCTCGCAAGGAATAAAGAGGACAAATGGAGCAGCAGACCAGAGAGAGGGTTCCCAGGTTCTCTGATGCAGCACCGGAGGTTTTAGTCCAGGAGGTGGAAAGGAGAGATGTCATGTTTCTTCAGGGGACCAGGATGCTCTCAAAGAATACACTACAAAGGCATGGCAGCAGTTAGCCATGGAGGTCAATGCAAGTAGGTCTGGCCCCGAGAACCTCAACACAGAGCTGCAAAAAATTAAATGACCTCTCATGAGTGGTCAAGGTTGGTGATTGCATTTTCAAATGCCATTTTCTACCCATCACATCACTAAACTTATGCACTGTGCAATGCACCACACCCTCATCACTCACCCATCAGCAATCTTTAGCAATCAGGACTCATGCCTAACATTCATATGCTCCAACTCACCCTCACATACTTCCCACTGCTGCAAGCCTCACACCCACATCTCACAGCATCCATATACTGCCAGGTATTCAACTACGACAGGCATATTACCCAAACGCATTGCAACTCTTCCCTCTCTCTTGCAGGACAAGGGGGCACATGACAGGAGCGAGCAGCAGAGAACCGGGGTCGGGGTGGGGGTGGGGGTGGGGGGGGGGGCAAGTCCTGAGCCCCTTGGTGAAGATAGTGCTGCAAACTATTAGCATGGCAGCGACTGAGGCCATTGTAACAGGCATCACCGAGACCATCCAGGATGATGGTATGTTCCTGCCTTATGCGTCTTCTCAAATCCCATTTCACTTTCATCCCACAGTCTGGCATGGAGCGCAAGCTGCAGATGGTGTCACCATGCACCTCCTATTTTCCAAACACCCCTCTTCCCCTCACCGCAACCCTCCCCTTCTGCATTTATGCTTTCAGCTCCAATTTGCTGCAGGGCTTCATGCAAGCACTTTTGCGGCCATTAAGTTAAAATAAGTGGATTAATTCTCTACTAAAATAGAGGAGAAAAAAATTCCTGATGATGCATGAAACATTTATGCACAAGAATCCTGTGGAGTCATTTCATGGCCTTCATTATTCCTGATGCACTATGTATAGATTAGTTTGTTGCATGCTCTTCTGCCACGAGATGGCAGCATTTATAATGACATTGGCATAATTAGCAGACTGGAGCTGGAGATCATAATGTATTGTTTGATGGCTGTTGGAATTAAGTAACCGGAATGTAAGAAAGTCAGCCACATGCTTTAAGAACAGACCAATTGCTGACATGCATTGGAGTAGGTTTTCAGCTTTATCACCTGGTGGGTGTGAAGCAGGAATAGGCAGCAACATGTTGCACCACAGATATTTGACAAAATTATTGATTCAGTCACGGACATGGGGGCAATTAATGTGTATATAAAGTTTATAGCCAACCTAATGCCATCAAAACACAGTCCAATTTAAAACACATTTCTCCCTATTTAGTAAGATAATTGGCATTATTTTGCTTGCACAAGTAGTCAATGTCTGCCCGCATACTTGATGTAGCAATACAGAGAATTCAGATAGATGTCCATCTATCACGGGTATTCTTGATCTCTTTCTCTCTCCTCCCTCTCCCCCCTCTGTGTCTATCTCTCTCCCCCTTCTCTCTCCCCCTCCCTCTCTCCCCTGCTTTCTCCCCCCTCTATCTGTCCATCCCTCTTCCCCTTCTCTCTCCCCCTCTCTCTCCCCCTCTTTGTCCCCTCTCTCTTCCCCTCTTCCCCCTGGTGTGTATTGTTGTAGCGTAGATCGAGTGTTGTTTAAAGAAGTCGGGTTCTTTTTATGGCTAAAGAATAACTTGTTTATTATATGCATATAGTTATTTACACTTTCCACAAGCCTGTCTAGCCAGCACACCTCATGCTGCTTCTAGCTTCTTCCAGCCAAATACACTTGTGACTATTAGATCATCATCACTACTGTGGGAGGGGTTTACTCTCACTATCTCAAACATTAACCCCTTTCAGGCTCTTATACTACCCCCTTCCCCCCTCTCTGTGTCTCTCTCTTTCTCTCCTCTCTCTCCCTTCTCTGTGTCCACCTCTTCCCCCCTCCCCTCTCCATGTCCATCTCTTCCCCCTCTCCTTCCCCCATTCTCCCCCCTGTCTCCCCACTCTGTGACTCTCTCTGTGCCCTTTCTCCCCCTTCTCTCTCTCCTCTTTGTGTCCCTCTCTCCCGCTCTCTCTCTACTCTCTTTGTCCCTCTCTCTCCCTCTCTCTCTCCCTTTGTGTTCCCCCTACCTTTCTACCTTTGCCCACCATGCACCAGGAGTGGAAACACATTGCCATTTGGCATGGCCCCACACTCTTGAGAGAAATCGGAGCCTTTGGAGAGCTGAGATCGTAGACTGTTTGTCTAAAAAAAAAAGCTTGCTGCAGCTGAAAGAAGTCTTCCCTTTCCAGTTCAATCATTGCTTTCCTATGCGCTATCCTATCTGTTCTACTCACACAAACACTCTCCAGGGCTGATTCGCAGGTTGGACATAGACAAGCAGCACTTCCCAGGAAATCACAAACCCTTGTGCTTGATATCTCATCAATTTAACTGCATGGACAGAAAATCATGCAGGCCGGTGATGTCTCAACCAGCTCTCCCTGCAAGCGCTCCTCTTCACTGGGAGCACCCAACCACAGAGTTAGTCTGACACTCACCTCCCTCTGCAGCTCTGCCAGCACCACCCCCTGCTCGGCTCCCATTGGTCAGCGCCACCTGATTGACAGCACCAATCTTCCCAGTGAGTCCCGCCTCCACCCCCCACTCACCCACCCCACCACCCCTCCTATTCAACGGAGGTCCGCGCGCAGGCTAATCATTTGCACTTTTGATGATGGATTGGCTGGAAGCAAACGTTTGACAGGCTGGATTCTGGCCTGTGGGCTGTAGGACCTAGCCCAATGCCCCGATGATCCTGATCCTTTCTAATTACTTTCACTCCTGGTAATTTTAAATGTCTTGCTCCAAGACTTTAAACTTGTGTTTTAAAATAACCAAGCCACTAGGTTATTTTACAATGCAAGTTTAAAAGCTTGGAGCAAGACATTTAAAATTACCACAGACACTGTAAGGACACATTGCTAACCCCTGGTATGAATCTGGAGCACAGTGAGGAAGCCTGGTGAGGAGAATCACAGGCCCCTTACAGAACCAGCCAGATTTTCCTTCCCTTAATTTAAACAGAGTGAAAATCAGGCCAGTTCAGTTACTAGCGTGTACTCCTCCCTGCAAGGTTTTCCAGTTTAGCCTCTGGCCAGGTGATGCTTAGTGCCCTATCAGTAAAGTTGAAAAACTACTGCATGATGGATAAAATTACTCTGTGTCAGAGTACAAATGATAAATGATTGTTAAGGTATCGCCGTCTGAGGCATTCATGGTAGCACATCGGTTGATAAATTCTCACAGTGCTGAAACTGCTCCCGGGCAGGGGAAAGGTACATTATATATTAATGCAGTGACATTAGCAGAGTTTTGTTTGTTAAGTGGTTGTTAAGGAGTATTTGAATAGTTCAATACAAAATCATTCATTTTTCATTCTGGATGCATTTTGCATTAAATACAGGAAAATAAAACTAAGATAATGCAGGAAGGTGTCAGAGTTACTTCATAGAGTTCTTCACCACAGATACATCTTGCCAACTTTATTTCGGAGCACTATACCAGTTGGAAAGGAACATGGCAAATGTAGCTTCTGGGAACTTGGAAGAGGCAAAGCAAGATTTATAAGAAAGTAGATTCCACAAGCATTTGATTCTACCCAATGGATATTAGGAATGGGACAGCTCCTTACAACTCATGTAGGATAGCTGTTTGAAGAGGTTGAGCTTAATAGGGGTCCCATCCTCCTGCTATGCCAGCTGCTAGGAGGGCTGACCCCAGGAATAGCCACAGCCTATGGTGTCAGTGCCAGCATTAGTTAGGGCTTTAAATTCTTAAGCCACTTTCTTTCAGTCACTCTCAAGAGATTCCCCAGGAACAGTCAGTTTTCTGCACACTGGCACATTGCACAAGTGACGAATGCTCAATTTTAGCACAACAAAGCTCTTGTCAGCACAGGACAGTAGCAAGAGTAGGGAAGGAAGGTAGGATTTTCAAACAGATGCACAATTCCCAGAGGGTCTCACTGAGTTGTCTACATTGGAATTTGTGCTCCTATGAAAAATCTATTATTTTTCCCATGTAGGAATAGATTTACAAAAGCAAAATAGTGTGGATGCTGGAACTCCTGAAATATAAACAGAGTGCTGGTAATATTCAGCAGGTCATGCAGCATCTATGGAGACAGAAACAAAGTTTACAGCCAGGATTTTACCGGCCCCCAGGAGGTGGGCTGGGAGGTGTGGTGGGGGGGTGGGTGGGTGGTGATGTGGTGCTGCCAGTAAAATCACGGGGAACTGCATCAGGTTGGCTCCCCAATGTTCCGCCGACAGGGCATTTTACCAGTGGTGGGACTGGATGTGGAGAGACTTCCCGTTCCAAGGTGGAATTAAAGGTTCAATTAGGGCAATTTTGCACCGATGATGGGGCAAAACCCGCCCCCCCCGCCCCGCCCCCCCACACACACATGGGGAAGCTGCCAACTAAATGAAGTCAGGCTCCCTGTGGCAAACCTGGAGGCCATTGAAGCTGGAGGTTCAATGGCCTAAAGAGGGGGCTATGGCCAGGAAAGGCAGCCCCAACAATCTCCCTGGAAGGGTTACCCCTCTGACCCTCAGCACCCTGATTTAAAATTTTTTTTTAAACTTACCTGGCTCAGCTTCCGAAGTCTCCTGCCTGCCTCAGCAGCGATCACCTCTCTCAGTAGCTGCTGCTGAGGCCTCAGAGCTGTCGGCCCTCTAATTAGGCTGGCAGCATTGGGAGCCTGCCCGCTGTCCCTAATTGAATGGCGGGCTGCACAGAGCCAATTAGGAGGCCGCCTGTGGTAAAATTGCCAAGCAGGTCCCGCAAGCATCAGGACACACTTTTCTCTGTGATGTTGGGATCCCGACATCTGCGGTAAAATTCAGGCCAACGTTTCAGA
Organism: Heterodontus francisci; assembly: GCF_036365525.1. Classification (NCBI taxonomy): domain Eukaryota; kingdom Metazoa; phylum Chordata; class Chondrichthyes; order Heterodontiformes; family Heterodontidae; genus Heterodontus; species Heterodontus francisci. The sequence goes on along the minus strand of NC_090371.1, from coordinate 198,188,932 downwards.
TCAATGACCTTTCGATGGTGACTTTCTGACGAAATGTGTTTCTCTCTCCAAAGTTGCTGCCTGCTCTACTGAGTATTTCCAGTGTTTTTTATTATAGGAATAGAGATTGCTTGGTTCATGTTATGGTGATCTACAAACACAAACAAAGAGTTATTGCTTGATTTCCAGTACGCAGAATATCTTCATCATTCAGCAACTGCGTGTTGTAACCTAATATTTGAAGGACAAAATTAATTGGCAGGTTGGCTCCTACAAATCAGAGGTGATCTGTTGGAACTATGGATGATGTCACTGGTACTAATTCCTTGTAAACTGGAGGAGACAGCTTTGAGTGAATAACATGAGTATATTAGTACAAAGCTTTGGGGCCTACAAGCAGCAATTCTAAGATTTGAACTGTTGGGGAATGTCTTGCATTATACTCTGGAGAAGTTGAGCAGAATCATTGTCATTTCCACCTCACAGCAATGAACAGCAACATCACCAAACAATTTAATGAAGAAGATGAATTACATATACAAATGGTGAAGTATGGTGATGGCTCTGAGGCAGTTGAAGTAGGGAATCCTAGTGAGAATGCTGCATCAAAGTTTAATTAACCAATTCTCCTCAGTCCTACACACAGGAACCTAAGTTAATATACATATAGCTTGCCTAAGGGCATTTGTTATTTATATTTTTACAACTTTTTTTTGTTTATTCTGGACACATTCAAGCAAGGACAAGGGAAAAATATTGAAGGGTGCAGGCAAGTAGGATTAGAGTAAACAGCTCCAGAGTGAAGCTAGCACTGGCAGAGGCATAGTGGACTGAATAACTGTGCTGAAAGTTCTGCAATTGTGTAAAAATATAAATTTTCAGTTTTACATCCATTGTGTTTTTGCTCTAACATCCAAAGAATGAATGTTCTGATCTTGATCTGACTCTGTCTCTTTCATTTTCATGTATCATCTGTGACTGGCGCAGTTCCTTTCTTGCTGAGCAGGTTTAGAAGGCTTCCTACAAAGTCCCCTGGGAACTAGTTCTGGTCTGCGGCTGGCTATCTGCATGTACCAATTATTCCACTTGTGCAGCTGATTGTGATAGGAGCGTCATGAGTCCTTTTGGTTCTGGTGGTATCCAGATTTTTAATGCCTTGTTCTGTTACATGGCCAGAAGCAATAGCTGGCAAGACAGTAGTCCTGACCTCAGAAGCTGCTGGCAGTTGATGTGCTACTGAACACAAGTTGCTGTTGGGAGTTAAGTTGAAAACATGTTCGCTGATCTGTGTGAGCATAGACCAGAGCATTTTTATGTAGTCTTTGAATCACTCCCTATTGACTCTCTCAATTCTGTCATGAGTTGTGTTGAGGCTGCCTTTGATTATATTTTAGACATAGGACTCCAACATAGGTGCATCCTGCTTTGGAGTCCCAAAGTGATTCAGCACAAAGTTAGTTAGCACACGTAACTTGCGGTATGCCAGTGGAATGACATTCACAAGCCACCAACTGTGGTTCTTCATGATGTGTTTGCACGGGAGTGCTGACTTGGGTTGCATTAGAGTGCTACAGTGGAAGTTTGGTAACTGAGGATAATTAAGGGTTAATTTTATCTTAAATCTAATCTGTCTTTTATTTAGCAGATCAACTTAACAGTTGCTGTTAGGGTTGGAGAAGGTGAGTTTTAGACCAGCTTTAAACAGGGTTCACTCAGGCTCTGCTTGTAGCTGCACCTTGTTAATTAGAGAATTGGCTTAAACCAGTTTTCAGGGGGCGAGAGTCAGTCAGTATAAAAGTGAGCCATTTTACAGTGCTGACTTTGTTTACATTGGAGTGCTGACTTGGGTTGCATTAGAGTGCTACAGTGGAAGTTTGGTAACTGAGGAAGTTCGGTAAGGAGGGAGTGAGGAGCTCCTTTCATTTCCTACCTGTCCTCAGTGAGGGGAGCCGAGAGCTTCCAAAGAGCACAGCTGATTGGGAGAAAACTTGGAGGGCGGAGTTCCGGACCATTAAGTATTAAAAAACTTAACTCTGGTAAAAAACTGAAAGTAACGTCACAGGAAAGCTGTGACCTGATTGGCTGGTAGGGAATAGTTTTTTACTGAATTTGAGAATAAAACATTGATAAAAATTGATTAAAACCCTAATTAACTAATTAATAAGTAGAGTAACAAAAACAGAGGGAGGAGGTTACTGTATTTAGTTGGCATTTAATATTTATAGTAGGAATCTAGCACTAGGGACCATATAGTTATTACAACAATTTAGTAAGGATTTAATAAGTATTTATTTATCTTAAATTAATTTATTAATTAGTGCTAGAAATGTCAGTTAGAGGGGTAAAATGCTTCAGCTGTGAGATGTGGGAGGTCCGTGACGCTTCCAGCGTTCCGGACGACTACATCTGCAGGAAGTGTACCCAGTTGCAGCTCCTCACAGACCGCATGGATCGGTTGGAGCAGTAACTGGATGCACTTAGGAGCATGCAGGTGGCAGAAAGCGTCATAGACAGGAGTTTTAGAGAAGTGGTTACACCCAAGGTGCAGGCAGATAGATGGGTGACTGCTAGAAGGGGCAGGCAGTCAGTGCAGGAATCCCCTGTGGCTATTCCCCTCTCTAACAAGTATACCGTTTTGGATACTGGATGGCCTATCAGGGGAAAACAGCAGCAGCCAGAGCCGTGGCACCACGGCTGGCACTGTTGTTCAGCAGGGAGGGACAAAGCGCAGAAGAGCAATAGTTATAGGGGACTCTATAGTCAGTGGCACAGATAGGCGCTTCTGTGGATGTGAAAGAGACTCCAGGATGGTATGTTGCCTCCCTGGTGCCAGGGTCAAGGATGTCTCTGAATGGACAGGGGGCATTCTGAAGGGGAAGGGTGAACAGCCAGAGGTTGTGAAACACATCGGTATCAATGACATAGGCAGGAGGAGTGATGAGGTCCTGCAGGGGGAATTTAGGGAGTTAGGTAGAAAGTTAAAAGACAGGACCTCTAGGGTTGTAATCTCAGGATTACTCCCTGTGCCACAAGCCAGTGAGGCTATAAATAGGAAGATAGTGCAGCTAAACACGTGGCTGAATAGCTGGTGTAGAAGGGAGGGTTTCAGATATCTGGACCATTGGGATCTCTTCAGGAACAGATGGGACCTGTACAAGAAGGACAGGTTGCATCTAAACTGGAGGGACACAAATATCCTGGCTGCGAGGTTTGCTAGCGTCACTCGGGAGGGTTTAAACTAGTGTGGCAGGAGGGTGGGAACCAGAGCAGGAGGACAGCAAGTGAAATAAATGAGGGGGAACTAGTAAATAAGGCCAGTAAGACTAAGAGGAAGAGCAGGCAGGGAGATGTTGTGGAGCACAGTGGGACTGGTGGTCTGAAGTGCATTTTTTCAATGCGAGAAGTATAACAGGTAAGGCAGATGAACTTAGAGCTTGGATTAGTACTTGAAACTATGATGTTGTTGCTATTACAGAGACTTGGTTGAGGGAAGGACAAGATTGGCAGCTAAATGTTCCAGGATTTAGAAGCTTCAGGCGGGATAGAGGGGGATGTAAAAGGGGTGGGGGAGATGCATTACTTGTTAAGGAGAATATCACAGCTGTACTGCGGAAGGACACCTCGGAGGAGTCGTGCAGCGAGGCAATATGCGTGGAGCTCAGGAATAGGAAGGGTGCAGTCACGATGTTGGGGGTTTTCTACAAGCCTCCCAACAGCCAGCGGGAGGTAGAGGAGCAGATATGTAGACAGATTTTGGAAAGATGTAAAGGTAACAGGGTTGTAGTGGTGGGTGATTTTAACTTCCCCTATATTGACTGGGACTCACGTAGTGCTAGGGGCTTGGATGGGGCAGAATTTGTAAGGAGCATCCAGGAGGGCTTCCTGAAACAATATGTAGATAGTCCAACTAGGGATGGGGCCGTACTGGACCTGGTATTGGGGAATGAGCCCGGCCAGGTGGTTGAAGTTTCAGTAGGGGAGCATTTCGGGAACCGTGACCATAATTCCATAAGTTTCAAGGTACTTGTGTATAAGGATAAGAGTAGTCCTTGGGTGAAGGTGCGAAATTGGGGGAAGGCTAATTATAACAATATTAGGCAGGAACTGAAGAATTTAGATTGGGGCAGCTGTTTGAGGGTAAATCAACATCTGACATGTGGGAGTCTTTCAAATGTCAGGTAATTAGAATCCAGGACCAGCATGTTCCAGCAAGGAAGAAGGATAAGTTTGGCAAGTTTCGGGAACCCTGGATAACGCGGGATATTGTGAGCCTAGTCAAAAAGAAAAAGGAAGCATTCGTCAGGGCTGGAAGGCTAAGAACAGACGAATCCCTTGAGGAATATAAAGATAGTAGGAAGGAAGTTAAGCAAGAGCCAGGAGGGCTAAAAGGGGTCATGAAAAGTCATTGGCAAACAGGATTAAGGAAAATCCCAAGGCTTTTTATACGTATATAAAGAGCAAGAGGGTAACTAGGGAAAGGGTTGGCCCACTCAAGGACAGAGAAGGGAATTTGAGTGTGGAGCCTGAGGAAATGGGCGAGGTACTAAATGAGTACTTTGCATCAGTATTCACCAAAGAGAAGGTGATGAGCCTAGGGAAGGGAGTGTAGATAGTCTCAGTCATCTCATTATCGAAAAGGAGGAGGTGTTGGGTGTCTTGCAAAGCATTAAGGTAGATAAGTCCCCAGGGCCTGATGGGATCTACCCCAGAATACTGAGGGAGGCAAGGGAAGAAATTGCTGGGGCCTTGACAGAAATCTTTGCATCCTCATTGGCTACAGGTGAAGTCTCAGAGGACTGGAGAATAGCCAATGTTGTTCCTTTGTTTAAGAAGGGTAGCAAGGATAATCCAGGAAATTATAGGCCGGTGAGCCTTACGTCAGTGGTAGGGAAATTATCAGAGAGGATTCTTCGGGACAGAATTTACTCCCATTTGGAAACAAACGAACTTATTAGTGAGAGGCAGCATGGTTTTGTGAAGGGGAGGTCGTGTCTTACTAATTTGATTGAGGTTTTTGAGGAAGTGACAAAGATGATTGATGAAGGAAGGGCAGCGGATGTTATCTATATGGACTTCAGTAAAGCCTTTGACAAGTTCCCTCATGGCAGACTGGTACAAAAGATGAAGTCACATGGGATCAGAGGTGAGCTGGCAAGATGGATACAGAACTGGCTCTGTCATAGAAGACAGAGGGTAGCAGTGGAAGTGTGCTTTTCTGAATGGAGGGATGTGACTAGTGGTGTTCCACAGGGATCAGTGCTGGGACCTTTGCTCTTTGTAGTATATATGAATGATTTGGAGGAAAATGTTGCTGGTCTGATTAGTAAGTTTGCGGACGACACAAAGGTTGGTGGAGTTGCGGATAGTGATGTGGATTGTCGGAGGATATAGCAGGATATAGATTGGTTGGAGACTTGGGCGGAGCAATGGCAGATGACGTTTAATCCCGACAAATGTGAGTTAATGCATTTTGGAAGATCTAATACGGGTGGGAAGTATACAGTAAATGGCAGAACCCTTAGGAGTATTGACAGGCAGAGAGATCTGGGCGTACAGGTCCACAGGTCACTGAAAGTGGCAACGCAGGTGGATAAGGTAGTCAGGAAGGCATACGGCATGCTTGCCTTCATCGGTCGGGGCATAGAGTATAAAAATTGGCAAGTCATGCTGCAGCTGTACAGAACTTTAGTTAGGCCACACTTAGAATATTGCGTGCAATTCTGGTCGCCACACTACCAGAAGGACGTTGAGGCTTTGGAGAGGGTACAGAAGAGGTTTACCAGGATGTTGCCTGGTCTGGAGGACATTAGCTATGAGGAGAGGTTGGATAAACTCGGATTGTTTTCACTGGAACGACGGAGGTGGAGGGGCGACATGATAGAGGTTTACAAAGTTATGAGCGGCATGGACAGAGTGGATAGTCAGAAGCTTTTTCTCAGGGTGGAAGAGTCAGTTACTAGGTGACATAGGTTTAAGGTGAGAGGGGCAAAGTTTAGAGGGGATGTGCGAGGCATGTTCTTTACACAGAGGGTGGTGAGTGCCTGGAACTTGCTGTCGGGGAGGTGGTGGAAACAGGTACGTTTAAGAGGCATCTTGACAAATACATGAATAGGATGGGAATAGAGGGATACGGTCCCCGGAAGTGCAGAAGGTTTTAGTTTAGGCAGGCATCAAGATCGGTGCAGGCTTGGAGGGCCGAATGGCCTGTTCCTGCGCTGTACTGTTCTTTGTTCTTTGTGCCTCAACCGACATTCTCCAAATCACTCGGGTCATCTGTGGTTGTCACTGAGCTGGCATTTAGCATAGTCATGTATGAGATGCAGAGTGCTGTGATATACACTACATGATGGCCTTCAATTTCCATGACTTTCTGTCAAAATAAAATATAGCACATGAGAAATAATTTTCTGATTTCACATTCGAACATGGGGTTTGGCTGCATATTATGCATCGTCTTCTAGCCATTTAAATTAATTGCTGTAAAATCACATGCAGTGTGCAGAAGATTTCCAATATTTCTGCAGACAAGTGAGGCTCCCCACCAGGAGTGCAATGCCAGAAAGTACCCTTTGTTACAACCGAGACTGGAGGAGTGCACTGTCTTTCTCTAGTTCCACTTCTCCACAGGTCACAACATATATTTAAATGTTTTATCCAGTTACCGATATGGCCAATTATACACTTAATCTATTTTAGTTTCAGAATACAATCCACCAACCAGGTTTCTTTGATCAACAACAAAATTATTAATTTATTATAAAACCAGACTTATTCAATAAAGATGCAAAGCTTACTAACACACGGGTTGAAATGTGGACGTTCCCTTTTGAATTAACCCAACACACACGCACACACACCGGTTAAAGAAAAAATAAAGAAGTTTTTTCTGCAGAGATCTCTTTACAAAAATGACAAAAAATACTTTGGCCAAATACTCGTTAATTCTTGAAGGCAAAGGATAAGATATGGTATGTTCCTTGTCCTTTATTCTGATGTCCAAACACACACAGACGGCTGTCACTGGGAACTTTTTGGAGCAGTTTCTTTCAGGCGAGGATTCGTCTGGGAGGCTTTCCAGGAGAATTACTGCATCAGGGGTTTCAGTTATCACACTGGATTCCCAGGGTTTCTCAAAGAGGTGGAAAAAGGATGAGTTGGTGGCTTTTCTCTTAGCAGGCTCACCTCCAAATGAGTCAAAATAATATTGAAAATGAAACCAACTCTTGACCAGCATAAATCTTGACATGTTACTTCTCAAAAAACACCTCCCCTGGTCAGAAGGCTCTTGCTGTTTGCTTAGCTTAAGACATGTGACTTCCAGTAAGTGTGTTTTTAAACAAAGTCCCCAAGAGACCTAAGGTCCAGCATCTATGGAATCTCTTCATTCTTTCAAATAAATCAATTTCCACAATTTTTAAACACAAGTCCTCAAAAAATATTGAAAAATTGAATCACTTTCATGACACCTTATAATCAATACATGGTTATATGTATATTGTGTGGAATATTGATGAAACACTGTATGTGCATGTTAAGTGTTACAATTCTGGTCCATCAGTATGTCAAAATTGCTGAATGTTGCAATTGTTAACCTTGTTCAAAATATGACTGGTACAATTTCACCAATCTTAAACATTCACTCTTTCCACCAAGAGTGAACCATGGCTATCTTGTGTTCTATATGCAGATGCACTGCAGCAACTCATCTAGGCTTCTTCAACAGGACCTTGCAAAGCTGCAACCCCCACCACCTAGAAGGACAGGGGAAGCAGGTGCATGGGAACACCTCCACCTACAAGGTCTCCTCCAAGTCACAGACCATCCTCACTTTTATATTGAAAGCAAAATACTGCGGATGCTGGAAATATAAAATATAAACAAGAAATTCTGGAAATACTCAGCAGGTCTGGCAGCATCTGTGGAGAGAGAATCAGAGTTAATGTTTCAGGTCAGTGACCCTTCTTCAGAACTTTGATATTGCTGTTTCTTCATCATTGCTGCAACAAAATTCTGAATTTCCTAGCGAACAGTATTGTGGAAGCAACTTCACCACATGGACTGCAAGGGTTCAAAAAGAAGGCCTACCACCATCTGAAGGGCAATTAGGAATGGCAGTAAATATCGGATTGCCTGCAAAGACCCCAGCCCATGAATGAATAAAAGAAAAAAACAGGAGTATTATCAAATTCTGCAATTTCTGCAATACACAGACTCTCTATGGCTTCCCTTCCAATAATCTCTACAATGGTGTTCTCAACACAGATCACATGTTGCAGTTGTATGCGTACCATTATTAGGCCTTTGATACTCCTGCCTTTTGTTTTATTCATTCATGGGATGTGGGCATCGCTGGCTAGGGCAGCATTTATTGCCCATCCCTAATTGCACTTGAGAAGGTGGTGATGAGCTGCTTTCTTGAATTGCTGCAGTCCATGTGGTGTAGCTACACCTACAGTGCTGTTAGGAAGGGAGTTCCAGGATTTTGACCCAGTGACAGTGAAGGAAAGGCGATACAGCTCCAAGTCAGGATGGTGTGTGACTTGGAGGGGAACTTGCAGGTGGTGGTATTCCCATGCATCTGCTGCCCTTGTCCTTCTAGGTGGTACAGGTTGTGGGTTTGTAAGGTGCTGTCTAAGGAGCCTTGGTGTGTTGCTGCAGTGCATCTTGTAGATGGTACACACTGCTGTCACTGTGCGTCAGTGGTGGAGGGAGTGAATGCTGAAGGTGGTGGATGGGGTGCCAATCAAGCAGGATGCTTTGTCCTGGATAGTGTCGAGCTTCTTGAGTGTTTATGGAGCTGCACTCATTCGGGCAAGCGGAGAGTATTCCATCACATTCCTGACTTGTGCCTTGTAGGTGGTGGACATGCTTTGGGGAGTCAGGAGATAAGTTACTCACTGCAGAATTCCCAGCCTCTGATTTGCACTTGTAGCCACAGTATTTATATAGCTGCTCCAGTTCAGTTCCTAGTCAATGGTAAGCCCCAGGATGTTGATAGTAGGGGATTCAGTGATGGTAATGCCATTGAACTTCAAGGTGAGATGGTTGGATTGAATTGAGCCTTCTTTTACAAGGAAAGGTTTCAGTATTCATTGCATGTAGCTCTATCGAAAAGTAAAAAGGCAAATCTCAAGACTATGCTATCATTTATCATAAATAATATTTAAATAATCTTCATATTTAACCTGACTATATAACTTTATATTCTTAGTGCTTTGAGTAAATAATGACAACTTAAATTCATGTGGAGGATAAAAATCACCAAAAGACATGTTTCCATGTTGTAATTTCTAGGTAATTGTTTGGAAAATTGGCAACAGTACAGTATGATACTGGACTAGCAACCCAGATGGTTGTGAGTTCGCATCTCACTGTAGAAAATTGTGAAATTGAATTTAATAAATCATTGGCAGGCCAGCACTGGGAAAAAAAATCTTAAGCTGGTGTATTGTAATTAAAACAAACAGTTGGTTCATTGAAGGGACCCTATCTGTTGTGGCCTGCACATGACTAGTCCACACTATGTGCATTACTCAGTTGTCAGCACCACAAAGGATGTGTTGCCCACATACTGAGAACAATTAATATAAAAAAAGTAAATAGTTTTGAGTTGCAAATCTAATAAGTGTATCATCTACGGTAACTCATAACAATTTGAATTAGTTACTGCGATTTCATCACAAATGTAATTTAAAGTGCCCATTATCAGGATGTTCATTGAGAGATGGCTGGCACTTTTAATCCTCTTCATACCCCAGTTAGTCTGGCTGTTTTCATGACTTCAGAATGATCTTAATTGCTTACCTCTTCAAGCAGCCACTTTTTACAAAGCTCCTTCTGTGTTCAGAAGTATCAGAAATCACATTGACCAACCCCTGGAAATCACTAACCAAGTTGCATTTACTCTGTTCCTACTTGGCAGTTGACCTTTGAAGGTAGATAAAACATCCTTATGATTGCTGCAATAATATACAGGCCTCAATAGCGGCATCTTAATAGTTATTTTTTAATGGCTGTTTACTTGTAAAGCATTTGAAAAGAAAACAGGTGCGTCAAATAATATGTTTTACTGACCATATATTAAAATAAATGTAAGCAAAAAAATCCTCCATGGGCTAAAAGCAATGAGTAGACTTTCCTCTTTGTTGTACCTGGGAAACAGAGTGAAGACCCACTGCATCAGGCATCCATCCCCACGATGCCACCCTTTTTGTTTTGAGGCTTCTCCAATTCAACATTACTGGGTGTGCATCTGTAGTTGGTGCAGGCCCACTAAAGATGGGAGGGAAAGTCACGAACCTTTTGCCTCACTCTCTCCTAACTTTGCACCTTGGATGTCCGGACAGAAGTGAGTTCCCAGAAACCACTTCAGTATGGCTTGTGTCAGGACCCTTCACAGACCAGGAATGTCTCAAAGAAACAAAGTCGTACAAGATCAACGAAGATATATAAAGTATTCCCTATCGGGATGATCTTTGGGCCTCAGGGTCTTCTGGCTGCTGACTTCCAGCAGGCCTCTAGGGCTGTGCAACTGGCCCAACAAGGAAAATCAATGGAGTCCACCCCTCACCTCTGGTACTCTGTGTCTTTTAGGTGCCGGGGGCAGGGGGTGGGGTAGTAGAAATTGACCCCAATATTTCCCTTGTCTGAAAGAATTGAGTGCATAGAATAGAACTTCCAATTGGTGCAGTTCCGGTACAAATATTTAATGTGCTTGCAGTACATTCCTTTGTGTGTGATTTGTAGTCAGGCATAACTTGTTTAATCAATCTGGCCAGAGCTAAGGAACAAGAATGGTGCAGTTATATTGGTGGCCTATTGACAACACCAAGCAACTAGTGGGAAGGACTTGGAGAAACAAATTTGCAAGGAAATTACAGAGAGGTGCAAAAATTATAGGATAGTTTTAATGGGGGACAGTAATTATCCAAACATAGACTGGGATAGTAGCAGTGTAAAGGGTAGTGAGGAGCAAGGATTCCTAGAGTGTGTTCAGCAAATTTTTTTACAGCAGTATGTTTCTAGTCCAATGAGAAAGAAAGCAGTGGATGACCTGGTTCTTGGGAATGAGGTGGGCCAAGTAGATCAAGTATCAGTAGGAGATCATTTAGGGGGCAGTGATCATTGTATCATAAGGTTTAGACTGACTATGGAAAAGGACAAAGAACAATCCAGAGTAACAATAATTAACTGAGGGAAATCCAACTTCAATGGAGTAAGAACGGAGCTGGGGCAAATAAACTGAAATCAAAGGTTGGCAGGAAAAATGAGATAGTTCGGGCACTATCAAGATACGTTCCCTCAAAGGGGAAAGGTAGGATAAACAAATCCAGAGCTCCCTGGATGACAAGAGGTAGAGATTAAGATAAAGAAGAAAGTGTGCTTATGACAGATGCCAGGTAGAAAATACTATTGAGAACTAGGCTGAATATAAAAGGTCCAGAGGGGGATTGAAAAAGCAAATAAGAGAAGCAAAGAGAGAGCATGTAAAGAGATAGCAGCTAATATTAAAGGGAATCCCAACATTTTCTATGGACATATAAATAGCAAAAGGGTGGTAAAAGGAGGACTTGGGCTGATTAGGGACCATAAAGTGATGCATGGAGGCAGAGGGCATAGCTGAGGTAGTAAATTAATACTTTGTATCTGTCTTTACCAAGGAAGAAGATGCACCCAAGGCAATGGTGAAAGAGGAGGTAATTCAGACACTAGAAAGGTTTAAAATTGATAAGGAGGATGTATTAGATAGACTGTCTGTACTTAAAGTGTATAAAGCACCAGGACCGGATGAGATGCATCCAAGGAACATAGGAAGATAGGAAGATAGGAGCAGAGACTTTATCAAAAGCCTTCTGAAAATCCAAGTACACCAACTCCCCTTTATCAATTCTGTTAGTAACATCCTCAAAAAACTCTTAACAGGTTTGTCAAACATGATTTCTCATTCATAAATCCATGTTGACTATGCCCAATCAGATCATTATTTTCCAAGTGTCCATTTATCACATCCTTTAGAATAAATTCTAGCATTTTCCCTACTTCTGATGTAAGGCTAACAGGTCCGTAGTTCCCTGTTTTTTCTCTCCCTCCCTTCTTAAATAGTGGGGTGACATTTGCTACCTTCCAATCTGCAGGAACTATTCCAGAAACTATAGAATTTTGGAAGATGATCACCAATGCATTCATTATCTCCATAGCTACCTCTTTCAACACTCTGGGATGAAGAATATCAGATCCCTGGGACTTATCAACCTTCAGCCCCATTAATTTCTCCAATACAACCTTCTTACTAATACTAATTTCCTTCAATTACTCATTTTCCCTAGTCCCTTGAATCTCTATTTCTGGGAGATTTCTTGTATTTTCCTCAGTGAAGACAAACACAAAGTAATCATTTAACATCTCTGCCATTTCTCTATTCCCCATTATTCATCCCCCTGACTCTGCCTGTAATGGATCCACATTTGTCTTAGACAAATGCTTCCTTTATGTGTACCTATGGAAGCTTTTACAGTCCATTTTTGTTTTTTGCTAGCTTACATTCATATTCTATTCTCTCATTCTTTATCAGTTTCTTGGTGCTCCTTTGCTGTATTCTAAAATCCTCCCAATCCTCACATTTACTACTATTTCTGGCAAATTTATAGGCCTTTTCTCTTAATCATATATGATCCTTAACTTCTTTTGTTAGCCACAGTTGACTGACCTTTTGGGTTTTTGTGCCTTGAAGGAATGTATAGTTGCTGTAAACTATGCAATAATTCTTTAAATACTATTCATTGCCGATGTACTGTTGTACCTTTTAATGTATTTTCCCAATCCACCTCAGCCAAGTTGCCCCTCATACCTTCATAATTTCCTTTGTTCAAATTTAACAACCTGGCTTCATATTGAACTACCTCACTTTGAAACATCATGTAAAATTCTATCATATTATTGCCACTCATCCCTGAAGGTTCTTTTACAACAAGATTATTAATTAGCTCTTTCTCATTACATTATACTAGATCTAAAATAGCCTGTTCTCTAGTCGGTTCCTCAACCTACTGCTCCAGAAAACCATCCCTAACATACTCCAGAAACTTGTCCTCCACAGTATTAGTGCTCATTAGGTGTAGCCAATCAATATGCAGATTGAACTCCCCCATGATTACTGTATTACCATGCTCCATGCTTCTCTAATCTCCTGACCATGAGCTCTGGCTGTTCACCCTCGCCCAGAAGGATGTCCTGCAGCTGCTCCGTGACATCCTTGACCCTGGCACCAGGGAGGCAACACATCATCCTGCAGTCACGTTTACTGCTTCAGAAATGCCTATCTGATCTCCTGACTATTGAATCCCCTATCACTATTGCTCTTCCACTCTTCTTCCTCCTCTCCTTTGCAGCTAAGCTACCCATGGTTCCACAGACTTTGCTCTGGCTGCACTCCCCTGAGGAACCATTGCTGTCAACTGTATCCAAAATGGAAAACCGATTAGCAAGCAAGACAGACTCAGGGGACTCCTACACTGCCTGCCTGGTTTTCTTGGACTCTATGCCCCTATTAAAAAAGCCCAGGATACTGTATAATTTATTAACCGCTCTCTCAACCTGCCCTGCCACCTTCAATGGCCTATACACATATACATCCAGGTCCCTCTGCTTCTGCACCCCTTTTAGATTTGTACCCTTTATTGTCTCTCCATGTTCTTCCTACCAAAATGAATCACTTCACATTTCTCTGCATTGAGCTTCATCTGTTACGTGTCCTTTTGCAGTTCTACACTATCCTCCTCACAGTTTGCAATGCTTCCAAGTTTCCGATCATCTGCAAACTTTGAAATTGTGCCCTGTATGCCAAGGTCTAGATCATTAATATATATCAGGAAAACCAAGGATCCCAATATTGACCCCTAGAGAACTCCACTAGAAACCTTCCTCCAGCCCAAAAAACATCCATTAACCACTACTCTTTGTTTCCTGTCACTCAGGCAATTCCATATCCATGTTGCTACCATCTCTTTTATTCCATGAGCGAGAACTTTACTCAAGTCTGCTGTGTGGCGGTGCATCAAACGCCTTTTGAAAGTCCATGTACACCACATCGACTGCAATGCCCTCACAAACCCTCTCTGTTACTTCCTCAAAAAATTCCAGCAAGTTAGTTAAACATGATTTTCCCTTAAGAAATTCATGCTGGTTTTCTTTAATTAACCTGCATTTGTCCATCTGACTATTAATTGTGTCCCGAATTATTTTTTCTAGAAGTTAAACTGACTGGCCTTTGGGCTTATCTTTACACTTTTTTTTGAACAAGGGTGTAACGTTGGCAATTCTCCAGTCCTCTGGCATCACCCCGAGTCTAAGGAAGACTGAATAATTATTGCCAGTGCCTCTGTGATTTCCACCCTCACTTCCCTCAGTATCTTAAGAGAAGTTAAGTTTTATTCCAGCCTTAAAACAGGGGTATACAAGCTCTATGGGAGCAGCTGCAGCTAGTTACTTCAGTAGCTGGCTTAAACGGGTTTTCAGAAGCCTGAATCAGTTGTTTTTCAGAAAGTATAAAAGCAGGGCTTCCCCAGTGCTGCTTGAGTGCTGCTTTGAGTGCACAGATTGTAATTGGGAGTTTGGTGAGTCAGGAAGGTCGGTGAGGGAGGTGCTCCTTTCTTTCTTCAGCTACCTTTTTTCAGCCTCCAGTAGCTGACTCTTACTTCAGTACAGGTGAAGAAGCTGATTGGTGAGTAACTGGTAAGTTCTTCTACTTATTCTTATTGTAATAAAGAGTTTTTAAAGTTTCAGTATGGCAGGTCAGCTGGGCCAAGTGGAATGTATATCCTGTGGTATGTGGGTAGTCATGGATGCACCATGTGTCCTAGACAAACACATCTGCAGGAAGTGTCACCAGCTGCAGAAGCTTGAGCTCCAGGTTTCAGAACTCGAGCAGCAGCTGGAGTCACTGTTGTGCATCTGTGAGGCGGAGAACTACGTGGAAAGCACATTTGGGGAGCTGATCACACTGCAGGTTAGGAGTATGCAGGCAGAGAGGGAATGGGTGATTGCCAAGAGTATGGAAGTTATGTTAAACTTAGAAGCACATAAGAAATAGGAGTAGGAGTAGGCCATTCGGCCCCTCAGGCCTGCCCCGCCATTTAATAAGATCATGGCTGATCTTCCCCAGACCTCAACTCCTCTTTCGTGCCAGCTCCTCATAGCCCTCAACTCCCTGATATTTCAAAAATCTATCTACCTCCTCTTTAAATATTTTCAGTGATCTAGCCTCCACAACTCTCTGGGGTAGAGAATTCTAGATATTCACTACCCTCTGAAAGAAGAAATTCCTTCTCATCTCAGTTTTGAATGAGTATCCCCTTATTCTGTAACTATGTCCTCTGGTTCAAGATTCTGCCACTAGTGGAAACATCTTCCCAACATCTACACTGTCAAGCCCCCTCATTTTTCAATAAGATTACCTCTCATTCTTTTAAACTCTAATGAATAAAGACCTAACCTGTTTAGCTGTTCTTGATAAGTCAACCACTTCATCCCAGGAATCAGCCTACTGAATCTCTTTTGAACTACCTCCAATGCCAGTATATCCTTTCTTTAATAAGGGGACCAAAACTGTTCACAGTACTCCAGGTGTGGCCTCACCAACACCCTGTACAGTTGTAACAAGACTTCCCTATTTTTAAACTCCAACACCCTAGCAATAAAGGCCAAAATTCCATTTGCCTTCTTAATTACTTGCTGCTTTTTGTGTTTCATGCACAAGAACACCCAAATCCTCTGTGCTGCACTTTTTTGGAGACTCTACCATTTAAATAATAGTCTGCCTTTTGATTCTTCCTACCAAAGTGCATGATTTTTTAGATTTAGATTTAGAGATACAGCACTGAAATAGGCCCTTCGGCCCACCGAGTCTGTGCCGACCATCAACCACCCATTTATACTAATCCTACACTAATTCCATATTCCTACCACATCCCCACCTGTCCCTATATTTCCCTACCACCTACCTATACTATGGGGCAATTTATAATGGCCAATTTACCTATCAACCTGCAAGTCTTTGGCATGTGGGAGGAAGCCGGAGCACCCGGAGGAAACCCACGCAGACACAGGGAGAACTTGCAAACTCCGCACAGGCAGTACCCAGAATTGAACCCAGGTTGCTGGAATTGTGAGGCTGCGGTGCTAACCACTGCGCCACTGTGCCGCCCTCACTGTGACCTCACACTTTCCTACATTAAACTCCATCTAGCAAGTTTTTGCCCACTCATTCAACCTATCGATATCCCCTTGCAGATTCCTTATGTCTTCATCACAACATACCCTCCCATCTATTTTTGTATCGTCAGCAAATTTGGATGTATTACACTCTTCCCCCTCCTCCAAGTTATTCATATAGATAGTAAATAATTGAGGCCCTAGAACTGATCCTTGTGGCACTCCACTGGTTACGTCTTTCCAACCTGAAAAAGACCCATTAATCCCAACTCTCTGTCTTCTGTGAGTTAACCAATCCTCAATCCATGCTAATACATTACCCCCAATACTGTGAGCTCCTATCTTGTGCAATAATCTTTTATGTGGCACCTTATCGAATGCCTTCTGGAAATCCAAATACATCTACCGGTTCCCCTCTACTAACTCTGCTTGTTATATCCACAAAGAACTCTAGAAAATTTGTCAAACATGATTTGCCTTTCACAAAACCATGTTGACTCTGTTTGACTGCGTTCAGCTTTTCTAAATGTCCTGCTATTTCTTTCTTAATAATGGACTCTAACATTTCCCCAATGACCGATGTTAGGCTGACTGGCCTATAGTTTCCTGCTTTTTGTCTCCCGCCCTTCTTGAACAGGGGCGTCGCATTAGCAGTTTTCCAATCCAGTGAGTTCTGGAATATTTCGACCAATGCCTCCACTATTTCTGCAGCCACTGCCTTTAAAACCCTTGGATGCAGGCCATCAGGTCCTGGCGACTTGTCTGCCTTTAGTCCCATTAGTTTGTCAAATACTTTGTCCCTCGTGATAGAGACTGTTACAAGATCTTTCCTCCCATTAGCTCCTTGGTTATCTGATATCAGTGGGATGTTTATAGTGTCCTCCACCGTGTAGACCGATGCAAAATATTGGTTTAAATTATCTGCCATTTCCTTGTTCCCTCCTATCAATTCTCCAGTCACATCCTCCAAGAGTCCCACACTCACTTTAGCTACTCTCTTTCTTTTTATATACCTGTAGAAGCTCTTGCTGTTTGTTTTTATATTTCTTGCCAATTTACTTACATAATCAATTTTCTGCCTCTTTAATAGCTTTTTAGTCATCCGCTGCTGGTTCCTAAAAAAATCCCAAACCTCTGGCGTACCACTAGTTTTTGCCGCTTTGTATGCCTTAGTTTTTGATTGGATACTCTCCTTGACCACCTTTGTGAACCATAGGTAGTTCATCCTTCTCATCGAGTGCTTCTTTTTGACTGGGATAAATTTTTGCTGAGCATTATGAAATATCTGCTGATATGTCTGCCACTGCTCATCCACTGAACTTCCCCTTGATCTATTTTCCCAGCCCGCTTTAGACAACTCTTTCTTCATACCTCTGTAAATATCCTTGTTTAAGTTGAGGACATTGAGACCTGAGCTGTTCACCCTCAAACTGAATTTGAAATTCTACCATGTTGTGATTGCGACCCCCTAGAGGATCCTTAACCACAATATCTCTTATTAATCCTACCTCATTACACATTACTAGATCTAAAATAGCCTGTTCCTGGGTAGGTTCTGCAATGTATTACTCATATAAGACACTAGTTTGGCCTCAGTTGCTTATATAAGACACTTATATAAGTTTGGCGTGAATTGGAGTATTGCGTCCAGTTCTGGGTGCCGCAGTTTAGAGAAGATATGAGGGCATTGGAGAGATACAGAAAAGATTCACGAGAATGGTTCCAGGGATGAGGAACTTCAGTTCTAAAGATAAATTGTAAAAGTCAGGATTGTTTTCCTTGGAGAAAAGAAGGCTAAGAGGTGATTTGATAGAGGTATTCAAAATCATGAGTGGTCTGGACAGAGTGGAAGGATTGAGAATGAGGGGGCACAGATTCAAATTAATGGGTAACAGAAGCAAAAGCAACGTGATGAAAAACTTTTTCATGCAGCGAGTGATTAAGGCCTGGAATACACTGCCTGAGAGTGTGGTGGAGGCAGATTCAATTGAAGCATTCAAAAGGGAATTAGACTGTTATATGAAAAGGAAGGATGTGCGGGATTACGTGGAGAAGGTGGGGGAATGGCGCTAAATGAATTGCTTATTCAGAGAGCCGGAGCGGACATGATGGGCTGAATGGCCTCCTTCTGTGCTGTAATAATTCTGTGATTCTGTGAAATACACTGATAAGGTCTGTTTAAAAAAAAAGTGAATACAAGAATGTTGCATATGTGTATTAAGTATTTGTACAGGAACTGTGCTATTTGGAAATTCAACCTTCATGTGGTTTCTAAGAGGCTGTCAGAACTAAAGAGACATTGAGCAGTAAAGAACCCACTGAGTGAGCTGGGAATAGGGAACCATCAATACAACTGTAGTGAGTTGATTATCTTGAATGACATGTGGTAGATGTATGCGATCTCATACAATGATATTTGAATAGTGAACCTCATCTGGCACATTGAGCACATAAATAATCTCAAAACCTCTTGCTTGAAATTTAAATAATAACAAAACTAAGAAAAGGCAAATGTTTCAGGGCTAGCTCATAGAAATCGTAAAATAGGCTCATTAAAGATGTACATTTTTATTCATGTCCCAAATGATTATTATGGCTGCAGGCAGAAATCATCATAACACAGCATTGACGGCTTTCTAAACAGGGCTTCATCAACCATGTATCTTCTCTATAATGTAGAATAATCTCTCCAGTTTGCTTAGTCTATATTTATTAACTGTATGCTCAGTAGTAGAACTTCAAAAGCAGCTTACAAGTTAAACACTGACTTATTATTTTAGGTTAAGTATATACAAGACTAAAATACAAAGTACCTTTTGCCAGACTTTAAACATAAAAAGCAGAAAGCCTGTAAGATATAGAATAGTTTTACAGGAACTGCCTCTGGTGCTACAGGGACTTATATAACTTATTCAAAAATAAACTTATTTTGGGTCACATTTGGATTTTTTAAACGACAAATTCGCTGGAAGCGTGACCCGTGAATTGTGCAGCGAGCCAAACAAGGTATCTGGGACTTGAGTAAACAATAGGACAAACAGTGTATTTCCTTAACCAATGAAATTAAAGAATTGAGAAATAAACAGAGGAAGGACTGAAACAGATGATGAATTAGAATGGGTGAATTCTATGTCAAATTAGAAACAGACACAGAATTAAAGGCTGGGATCTTGTCAGGATGGCAGTGGCCCCAATGATAGGCCATAAAGCTGGGGATGACCCCGCCTCAGCGATTTCTGGGAGTCCTGACTGAATTTTACATCCATCAGACAGAAAATGAGCTGCTGCTGGGGCTCCTGTCCCTTTAAGGGACAAAATCACACCTCCCAAGAGCTGTCAGCCAATTGGAGGACTGGTAGCTCTTCAGTCCCAGCAGCACCACCAGCAGTGGTGGTCACCACTGGGACTGTACCCACCCTGGAGAGGCGGCACAGTGGCGCAGTGGTTAGCACCGCAGCCTCACAGTTCCAGCGACCCGGGTTCGATTCTGGGTACTGCCTGTGTGGAGTTTGCAAGTTCTCCCTGTGACCACGTGGGTTTTCACCGGGTGCTCTGGTTTCCTCCCACAGCCAAAGACTCGCAGGTTGATAGGTAAATTGGCCATTGTAAATTGCCCCTAGTATAGGTAGGTGGTAGGGGAATTGAGGGAAGGTGGTGATGTGAGAGGGTAATGGGATTAATGTAGGATTAGTATAAATGGGTGGTTGATGGTCGGCACAGACTCGGTGGGCCGAAGGGCCTGTTTCAGTACTGTATCTCTAAATAAAATAAATAAACATGGACGCCACCCTCGAACCAAGGTAAGTGGAGTTGGGTTCACTGGGGCCAATCAGGCAGGCCCTGCACGATGTTTGGTGAGGGTGGGGGGTGGTGGTGGGGTGTTGATGCATGTGTGGCCATTGCCATTGGGGGTCCTTCTAAAGGCCATGGAATACTCAATCAGGAGGCTCCCCCACCCCTTGAGCCTGCAGGTTTTAACAGGTGGACTCCCCATGGAGCAGAGGGCCCACTTGAGGGCTGGTAAAATGACAGCGGTGGGAAGAGGCTCTTAACTGGCCACTTAAGGGCCTCAATTGGCCTCCATTTGTCACCTTCCCCATTACTGGCAAAATGCCATGGTGGCAGGAAGGTGACGGGCACACCACCTCCCCGCCCTCCTTCCCGACTTTTCGGCAACCCCCTCCAACCTCCCAGCCTGCTCCTTGAGGCCCAGTAAAATCCTGGCCAAAGAAAGGAAAAGAAAGATTAGATTAAGAGAGAGAAAAAAATGAGACAAAGAAAAAGTATTATTTTTATATCTCCAATAATAATTCACTACCTGAAGGAATGGGACTCCACAGTTTTAATTGTTGACTTTCCGAGTCAAGGATGTTGACCAGTAATCATTAACAATTATCACTTTTTTTAGAAGAGTACTTACACTGTTAATTCCTAAGGTTTCTGGGGCAAGTTTAATGGGCAATTAATACGCAAATGCAGAAACTGCATGAAAATTACAGGGAAGTTAAAGGAAAGATACTATTATCACAAAACTAGAGGCAGAGCAACACAAAGCAGCCAGTAACTTGTAGCAATGCACAATTCACAGGGCATCTCTTCCTTGCCACAAGTTGCTGGTCGATTTGTACATTAGGAATGGTGTGTGTCATACACACGTCATCATTTTTTCAGCAAAATTCTGGGCCAATCATTATTCCTTGATTTTGTCCCCTTCGTTTCTGAAGGCTCTGTCTCCTTCTTGGTCTCTCATTTTAAAGGTGCCAGCAATCCTCCAGTACCTCATCCAAGTCTCTTCATGTGTGAATCTAAGTAGGCTGAGTTGGCTGGTAATTAGTTTATGTTTAGAGATACAGCACTGAAACAGGCCCTTCGGCCCACCGAGTCTGTGCCGACCATCAACCACCCATCCATACTAATCCTACACTAATTCCATATTCCTGCCACATCTCCACCCGTCCCTATGTTTCCCTACCACCTACCTATACTAGGGGCAATTGCTAATGGCCAATTTACCTACCAACCTGCAAGTCTTTGGCTTGTGGGAGGAAACCGGAGCACCCGGAGGAAACCCACGCAGACACAGGGAGAACTTGCAAACTCCACACAGGCAGTACCCAGAATTGAACCTGGGTCGCTGGAGCTGTGAGGCTGCGGTGCTAACCACTGCGCCACTGTGCCGCCCAAATTTAATAACTGAATTTAAATTCCACCAGCTGCCATGGTGAGATTTGAACCTGTGTCCCATTAGCCTGAGCCTCTTATTACTAGTCCAGTGACATTACCACTATGCCACCATCTCCCCTTAAACTTGGAAGATATCACAGTCAAGCCCAGTCCTGTTATGCTTGATGTCTGCATGCATGGTATTTCAATAGTATCAGAGGAAACTTAACAAGAATGAGATTGTAAGCTGTTTTTTCCTCCTAATGGAAGTAGTGAAAGGGGTGTTTTTCAATTAACACAGCAGCATAGTTGTAGCATCAGGTATTTCAACGTTAAAAATTTTGGAGGAAGAAACTGTGTCCTGGGACATTCTGAGGACACAAGATGCAGATTCTTAGGACTTAATACTATTGAATGCAACATAAATGGCACCAATTTGCCAGCTAACTGGATCTCAACAAAGAATTGGGTTTAAGGAGATTGCACCTCAGCAAGAATGCAACCTAAGACCTATGGCAGCTCCTGGAATGGGAGCTGCACCCAAAGAACAACACTCTCAATAGAAGTAAAAGTGCCCACCACTCTAAATTTGCACATCACTGTCTGGTCTCAGGAACCAAAGAAAATATTGCACAGATCAGCCAAGGCACAGTTTGCTGCATGACTGAGGTAACAAATGCCCTCTTTTGTATATGTCAAGTGAAACACTGACAAGCAACACCAGTTAGGGTGTATTCATGCACTGTACCCAGCAATGCTGCAAAGCAGTACCTTGTTTGCAGATCCATTGAACATGTCAACAGTGTTAACGGCAGATTGAATCTATCCCCAGATCTGGCTGTCTAACCCCAGCACCTTGCGTATTCAAATCCAAACTAATGATTATAGACAGCAGTCCAATGCCATCTTCTGCAGTTTGGGTCCCAAATAGAAATGTTTACCATCATCAATAAGAACGTTGTTAAAACTTATTTAAAAAAATCCCTACTGAGCTGTCCCTCCTGGATATGAAATTTGAAATAATCAACTGAACTGTTTTGTGGGTCATGTGCCATGATGTCATGATATCACCATCAAAGGGATCTCCAGAGCTCAGATTAGGTTTGGAAGGTAACTGAGACCTTCAAACCCAAAGCAAATGCAGAAATAGTTAATTCCTGAGTTCCACGATGGAAGCAGACATGATTTGTTTCTAGTTACGTGGCATTCCCTGAGTCCATTGATTGCACTGACTTTGTTTCATCATTGTTCTATCAACAGAAAAGATTGCTGCTTCCTGAACACACAGATAGCATGTAATCACTGACAAAACAACTATACAAGCTACTACTCAGTTTCCAGGTAGCATTCTTGGTTTACACCTTTAGGGAATCAAGGGTTCACAAAATAGTTCAAGAGGGAAGACAGAATGCAAGATTGGTTGCTGGAAGACATGAGTTGCCCTTTCAAGTATGATTGTTGAAACCCCAGTTCCTACAAGAAAGGCTCTACATTGGTACACATTTGCAAAGCAAAAATATAATAAAAGAGTTCTTTGTCTTTTAAAATGTTTCCAATATTTTGCCTCTGAAACAAAGAATGTATCACCCCTCAGAATGAATGGTAATTGGCACGGGAGCTATTCAACTGTGAAGGCATCATGGTCTAGCTCAATTCTGTCCTCAATTGATGCCCACATGAATACTTTTCAGCTGAGATTACTGGATAGCAATCATGAACAGGATTGTTCTTTTAATGTTTTGGGTTACATACCTGTTCATCTGCATGCATGCTGCTGCTGGAGGTCAAATCCAAACTGTAACCACTTATTCTGTGTGCACAGACTGTTACATTGCTGCAAGGTGTCTGAATCCTTCTGTGATAGCTACCTTGATTGTGTTTCCAAGCACGTAGGAACTGGTCTTCACTGTGGGAGGAGGAACAGCATAGATCCCAAAAGATCAAATTCATAAGGCAGCACCACAGGAGATCTAGGCAGTCTTACAGATACCTAGCCACTGAGGTATGTAGTTTCAAAAGATCTTATTTGAATATATCTATGGAGTTATGATTAAAGAGGTCACAGTGCTGGAAGAGCTTACTTCCTATAGGGAGAGCTGCTTATTTCATTATAAGTCTTTACTGTGGCTCTACGTCTTTGTTACCTCTGGACTTAACTATTCCAATGCACTCCTGGCCAGTCTCCCGCATTCTATGCTCCATTAAATTGAAGTCATCCAAAACTCTGCTGCCTGTGTCCTAACTCGCAGTAAGTCCCATTCACTCATTACCCCTGTGCTTGCTGATTGAAACTGGCTTTTGGTGAAGCAACGCCTCAATTTTAAAATTCTGAACATTGTTTTCAAATCCTTCCATCGCCCTGCCCCTCCCTATCTATGTAATCTCCTCAAGCCCCACAATCTTCTGAGCTATCTGCACTCCTTTAATTCTGGCATCTTGTGCATCCCCGATTTTGATCGCTCCACCATTGGCAGCCATTCTTTAAGTTACCTCAGTCCTAAGCTCTGTAATTCCTCCATATACCTCTCTGACTATCTCTCTTTCCTCCTTTCAGATGTTTTTTACAACCCCCCTACCTCTTTGACCAAGCTTTGTGTTAGCTGTTCTAATTTTGCTTTAGAATTCTTCTGTGAAGTTCCTTGGGATGTTTTATTACGTTAAAGGCACCTGTTGTTGCTGTTGCTGTATTACGCTGCTGAATTCTTTGGCCAATGGATTATTCCAAAGGGCAAAAGACATTGTTTGGAACCTGATGAATTTGAAAATGATTGCCACAGTGAATATCTACAATTATCATTGCATGAGCTCGGAGCACCATTGTCTCCACAAGCTTTGGCACTCAGCCTATGACATCCATAATAGCCTCCTCATAGCATGTAGGTGGTTTGATTTGTTGTGTGACACTAACAGTCCTGGCATGGTAGTGCCTGTCAAAAGCTGCCTTCTTCCACAAATGAAAGAATACTATACCTTGCTTCTGATGGAACAAGAAGTTCCAAAATAACATAGGATAGATTTAATGAACTTCAGGCACTAGGAATGTGAATTTGTAAAATCTACCCATTGATATAACTGGCTATTTATACTGTATAATTCAAACAACTTTGGATCTCATTTCTACCCCTCCACCATCAGCCCCTATGTCCCAAGACCCCAATAAGTCAGGTGATATGCTTTGCACAAATGCCCACCAAGACCTCAGCTGAACTCAGATGCATTTTCAGATTCAATCAGTTTGCAGATGTTGGGTGAGGCACCAGGCAGCTTTGCTGCCACAACATTGGTTTTCACTCAAGTTAGAGAATGGGATGTAAGCTTTAAATACCTGTAGCAATGTAAATTGTCAGCACAATTTTGGCCTGGTTGCTGCTGTCAGAAACAACAGCCATGTCTTCAATCCTGCAGTACCATCTTGTTGCAACACAGAATTGCAGAAAAGGCCCTACCTCAGGCCCATTGAAGTTGTTGGCTACTGGAGTTGACTTCAAAGTACCACACGTGCAGAGTGCCCATCATCTGGTTGGGTCAAATCAATCATTATCTGTTTAGTTAACTATGCTGATTTGCTCAATTATAGGCCATTGGAAAAACTACCAATCTTGAACAAGGAACTCACACAAAATCAACCAATCAAATCACTTGGGCGCCAGAGGCTTACTGTTTCAGGAGCATGAGGTTTGATCCTCTTCAGCAGATTACTTTGATTACATCTACCCCATTCCTCTTGATTTGCTTTGGTCATCACACATGCACAAGGTGAGTTACCTTCCTATCCTACCAAGTAACATAGTGGCCATATTTTCATTGTGCTTGCTATCCTTGACTATGGCTTTCTCCCCTTTGAGAAATACCTTCATAGCTTCTTCAACTGTGTTTTCTCTGTGCAGCTTATCAGCCACCTCTTGTTTCCACCAATACAGCCGCTCTCCAGTGCAGCATCTCTGTTATACTCCCAACTGATGCCTATACTCCATTCCCAAGCATTACCAGTCCTGGATTTCAACTGAGTTCCATGCCTGTTCCTCAGCATCTCCAGCCTTATGTCTCCCTCAGGGCTTCCAACCCCACCCTGGGGCTCCCAGACCCAGTACCCATTACAATTATCCAGGAGTTACTCAGGTTGTGTCCTAGGCCCAACCATCTTCAGCTGCTTAATCAATGACATTCCCTCCACCATAAAGTCAGAAGTGGGGATGTTTCCTGATGTTTGCACAGTGTTCAGTTCCTCTGACAATGAAACAGTCCCTGTCTGCATGCAGCAAAACCTGGACGACATTCAGGCTTGGGCTGATAAGTGGCAAGTAACATTTGTGTCACACAAGTGCCAGGCAATGACTATCTCCAGCATGAGCGAGTCGAACCACCTCCCCCTGACATTCAATGACATAACCATTGCTGAGCCCCCATCACCAACATCCTGGGGGTCACCGTTGACCAGAGCATGTCAGAGTCTAAGTATCCTGAGGCAAGTAACTCACCTCCTGACTCCCCAAAGTCTTTCCACCATCCACAAGCAACAAGCCAGGAGTTTAATTAAATACTCTCACTTGTCTGAATGAATGCAGCTCCAATAAAAAGAAGCTTGACACCTGCCAGGACAAAACAGCCCAATTGATTGGCCCTCCAACCACCACCTTAGACATTCACTACCTTCACCATTGGCACATTATGTCAGCAGTGTGTATCATCTGCAAAATGCAGCGCAGCAACTCGCCAAGACTCCTTCAACAGCACCTCCTAAACCAGTGACATCTACTGTCTAGCATGACAAGGATAGCACATGCATGGGAACACCACCACCTGCAAGTTCCCCTCCAAGTCATACATCATCCTGACGTGAATCTATAAAGCTATTCCTTCATCGTCACTGGAACGAAACCCTGGCCCTCTTTCCCTAACAGCACTGTGGGTGTACCTTCACCACGTGAACTGCAGCAGTTGAAGGCAGCTCACTACCAACTTCTCGAGGGCAATTAGGGATGGGCAATAAATGCTGGCCTTGCCAGCGATGGCCACATCCCATAAATAGATTTTAAAAAGTGTCCTCTCAATGCTCCCAGAAACTGTCTTCCACTCCATTGCTTCCAGAATCTAATTCCCATGTCCCAAATACCCTCATTCTTCACAGCTCATAACCTATTGCATGACTGTCACCTCAGGATAGCGTTTCACCATTAAAGTCCCTTATAAGTGGGTTTCACTCTACAGTAATAAAAACAGAAAATGCTGGAAATACACAGCAGGTCAATGAACATCAGAAACAGAAAGATAGCTGTACTCTCATTATGGTTATGGAGGCTTTAACAGTAGGTGAAGCAGATGAATCTTCCATTGTTAAAGAGGGGACACTGGTGGGACTGTTAAAGTCAAGCAGGAGAAGTCTGTTTGACCAAAGCCCATAGAGGGGACGAGAATAAAGTTTAGAGCCCATGACCACAGATATATTGAATACTTTGGCTATAATTTGTACATTATGATTGTAATTGATAATTTTCTGTATAATCAAATATAATTTGATCAGATCACACTCAGAGCATCTTTACATTTATACTAACACTATTTTGGAATATATATATAAAATAAAAGATCAGTATTTCTACACCTCAAGTAAAAGAACCATTCTAAAAACAATTGATCAGCACAATGTTCTTTTCACTCAATGACAATGATCTTGTCAGTGCTGTATTTTTCATATCCTCAGCACCAAAAATGTCAGGTAGAAAGATAAATGTGATGCCAGAAATGATGAATCAGAAACTGAAATGCATACTTGCAGCAAATGTGGCAAGAAATGACAGGTCTAACAATGCTTGTTTGAAACTTCAAGGCAATGAATCAGGAAGTAGGCCAGGTTCCAGGTAATATTTTTAGATATTCCATAAATGTAAAGATTACAATGCAAGAGGAAGGTGGTTCATGTGAGCCTAGTAGTTGAAAAAAGAGATGAATTAAGGAATTATGTCCCATTTATCCCAATATAAATAATTAGGACACTAATGTCCTAATGTCCTGCCACAGATGGCAGGATCCCCAAAGACACATTGTACAGCGAGCTCGCCACTGGTATCAGACCCACCGGCCGTCCATGTCTCCGCTATAAAGACGTCTGCAAACGCGACATGAAATCGTGTGACATTGATCACAAGTCATGGGAGTCAGTTGCCAGCATTCGCCAGAGCTGGCGGGCAGCCATAAAGACAGGGCTAAATTGTGGCGAGTCGAAGAGACTTAGTAGTTGGCAGGAAAAAAGACAGAGGTGCAAGGGGAGAGCCAACTGTGCAACAGCCCCGACAAACAAATTTC
This sequence comes from Heterodontus francisci, assembly GCF_036365525.1. Lineage (NCBI taxonomy): Eukaryota > Metazoa > Chordata > Chondrichthyes > Heterodontiformes > Heterodontidae > Heterodontus > Heterodontus francisci. Next base: position 198,161,278 of record NC_090371.1, on the reverse strand, counting down.
TCTGCAGCACCTGTGGAAGAGCCTGTCACTCCAGAATTGGCCTTTATAGCCACTCCAGGCGCTGCTTCACAAACCACTGACCACCTCCAGGCGCGTATCCATTGTCTCTCGAGATAAGGAGGCCCAAAAGAAAGAAAGAAAGAAACTCTGAGGCATTTTACCAGTTGCAATTAATGGTCACAGATGAGCATAGGTGACGTTTGATTATCATGGTTTTAAAACCAATAATGTTGAGCTTTAAGAATCAAATGAAATTCGTTGAAGCTGTAACAAAATTAAATAGTCAACTACAGAATGGCAGATTGAATTTGATAGAGAAAAGGCTAAAGTAATATTCATTAGTATAGGAACCATAATCAATGAGTGACTATTCGCAAAGATGGAAAAGGAAAAAGATTGTGTTGATGGCCCAACCTCCTTCAGCTGCTTCATCAATGACCTTGCCTCCATCACAAAAACAGAAGTGGGGATGTTCGCTGATGATTGTACAATGTTCAGTACCATTTGCAACTCCTCAGATACTGAAGCAGTCAGTGTCCAGATGCAGCAAGACCTGAATAACCTTTAGGCTTGGGCTGTAAGTGGCAAGTAACATTTGCGGCACACAAGGGCCCGGCAATGATGATCTCCAATAAGAGAGAATCTAACCATCTCCCACTGACATTCAACAGTATTACCATCGCTGAATCCCCAACTATCAACATCCTGGAGTTGCCATTGACCAGAAACTGAACTGGACCAGCCACGTAAATATTGTGGTTACCAGAGCAGGCCAGAGGCTGGGAATTCTGCAGGGAATAACCCACCTGCTGACTCCCCACAGCTTGTCCACCATCTACAAGGCACAAGTCAGGAATGTGATGGAATACTGTCCATTTACCTGGATGAGTGCAGCTATAACAACACTCAGGACGCTCGACAGGACAAAGCAGCCCACTTGATCAGCACCCCATCCACCACCTTAAACATTCACTCCCTTCACCACTGAAGCACAGTGGCAGCAATGTGTACCATCTACAAGATGCACTGCAGCAACTCACCACGCTTCCTTCGACAGCACCTTCCAATCCCAGGACCTCTTCCACCTAGAAGGACAAGGACAGCAGACGCGTGGGAACACCACCACTGGCAAGTTCCCCTCCAAGCCACACACCATTCTGACTTGGAAATATATTGCCGTTCCTTTACTGTCACTGCGTCAAAATCCTGGAATTCCCTCCCTAACAGCACTGTGGGTGTACCCGCACCAGATGGACTGCAGCGGTTCAAGAAGGCAGCTCAACACCACCTTCTCAAAGGCAATTAGGGATGGGCAATAAATGCTGGCCTTGCCAGTGACACCCCATCCAATGAAACGAATAATAAAAAAATTAACCAACCACTGATTATTTTTTTAAATTGCTGAATGTACAAGCTGATCAAGTCTCATTTACTTCAAGTTGAAATTAAAGCAGTAGATAAGACAAAATATGAGAAAAAGCCATTTAGTTCATTGAAGCTTCCCCCTAATATAATACCTGTTCCAGCCTAGTATTGAGCTATATTTTAAATGCTCTGAAAGGGCTAGTTTTTCTGCCCATTGACTATGAATGAGCAGAAATCTAACTGTGTCACTACCACAATCTGGCAAATTATTCCAGATATTTATCACCTCTTGCATGAAGATATTTCCTGCGGTATCTGATCACAGGCTTGTCTTTCATTAGTATATAGAAGAGAAACTGAGTCAGTCTGGAAGGCAGAACAAATATAGACCTGTTAAGGCACAATTGAAAAATGCAAGGCTGGGTTGCATCTATTTTAATGCAAGGAGTCTTACTAGTAAGGCAGATGAATTGAGGGCATTGATTAGCACATGGCATTATTATATTATTGCTACCACAGAGACATGGTTGAGGGAGGGGCAGGACTGGCAGCTCAATATTCCAGGCTATAGAATCTTCAGGCGTGACAGGGGAGAGGGTAAAAGAGGAGGTGGCATTGCACTGTTGATCAAGGAGTCAATTACTGCAGTAAGGAGGGAGGGTATCTTAGAAGTTTCCTCAAATGAGGCCATATAGGTAGAACTTAGAAACAAAAAGGGGGCAATCACTTGGCTGGGAGTGTACTACAGACCTCCAAACAGTCAGGGAGAGATAGAGGAGCAGATATGTAGGCAAATCTCAGAGAGGTGTAAAAATAATAGGGTAATAATAGTAGGGGATTTCAACTTCCCCAATATCAACTGCGATAGTCTTAGTGCAAAATGCTTAAAGGGGGCGAAATTCTTAAAATGCATACAGGAGAGCTTTTGAGCCAGTACGTAGAAAGTCCTTCAAGAGAAGGGGCAGTACTGGACCTAATCCTAGGGAATTAAGCTGGACAAGTGGTAGAAGTGTCAGTGGGGGAACATTTCGGGGATAGTGACCATAACTCTGTAAGATTTAAGGTAGTTATGGAATAGGACAAAGATGGACTGGAAATAAAGGTACTGAATTGGGGGAAGGTCAATTTTAAGGTGGTAAAACTGGATCTGGCTAAAGTGGACTGGGAGCAGCTACTTGCAGGAAAGTCTACATCAGACCAGTGGGAGTCATTCAAAGAAGAAATAGTGAGAGTTCAGAGCCAACATGTACCCATTAAGGTGAAGGGTAGGACCAACAAGTCCAGGGAACCCTGGATGTCAAGGGATATAGAGGATTGGATGAGGAAAATAAAGGAGGCTTGTGGCAGGTTCAGAGCACTGAAAACAGTGGAGGCACTAGAAGAGTATAGAAAGTGTAGGGGGGTACTGAAAAAAGTAATTAGGAGAGTGAAGAGAGGACATGAAAAACCACTGGCGGGCAAGATAAAGAAAAATCCTAAGGTGTTTTATAAGTATATTAAGGGCAAGAGGATAACCAGGGAAAGAGTAGGGCCCATTAGGGACCAAAGTGGCAATCTGAGGGTGGAGCCGGAGAACATAGGTGAGGTTTTAAATGATTAAATTTCATCTATGTTCACTATGGAGATGGACAATGTAGGTGTAGGGATCAGGGAGGGGGATTGTGATATACTTGAACATAGCATTGAAAGGGAGGAAGTATTAGCTGTTTTAGCAGGCTTAAAAGTGGATAAATCCCCAGGCCCAGATGAGATGTATCCCAGGCTGTTATGTGAGGCAAGTGAGGAGATAGCAGGGGCTCTGACACAAATTTTCAAATCTTCTCTAGCCACAGGAGACATACCAGAGGATTGGAGGGCAGCGAATGTGGTACCATTATTTAAGAAGGGTAGCAGGGATAAACCAGGTAATTACAGGCCGGTGAATCGAACATCAGTGATTGGGAAACTATTGGAAAAAACTTTGAGAGACAGGATTAATCTCTGCATGGAGAGGCAGGGATAAATCGAGGATCGTCAGCATGGCTTTGTCAGGGGGAAATTGTGTCTAACTAACTTGATTGAATTTTTCGAGGCGGTGACGAGATGTGTAGATGAGGGTAAAGCAGTTGATATAGTCTACATGGACTTCAGTAAGGCTTTTGATAAGGTCCCACATGGGAGATTGGTTAAGAATGTAAGAGCCCATGGGATCCAGGGCAATTTGGATCCAAAATTAGCTTAGTGGCAGGAGGCAGACGGTGATGGTCGAGGGTGATGGTCAAGGGTTGCTTTTGCGAGTGGAGGCCTGTGACCAGTGGTGTACCACAGGGATCGGTGCTGGGACCCTTGCTGTTTGTAGTGTACATTAATGATTTAGACGTTAATATAGGAGATTTGATCAGTAAGTTCACAGATGACACGATAATTGGTGGTGTTGTAAATAGTGAGAAGGAAAGCCTTAGATTACAGGACGATATAGATGGGCTGGTAAGATGGGCGGAGCAGTGGCAAATGGAGTTTAATCCTTAGAAGTGTGAGGTGGTGCATTTTGGGAGGACTAAGAAGATAAGGGAATATACAATGGATGGTAGGACCCTATGAAGTACAGAGGGATAAACCAGGTAATTACAGGCCGGTGAATCGAACATCAGTGATTGGGAAACTATTGGAAAAAACTTTGAGAGACAGGATTAATCTCTGCATGTCGAGGCAGGGATTAATCGAGGATCGTCAGCATGGCTTTGTCAGGGGGAAATTGTGTCTAACTAACTTGATTGAATTTTTCGAGGCGGTGACAAGATGTGTAGATGAGGGTAAAGCAGTTGATACAGAAGTACAAAGGCATATGGGATACTTGCCTTTAATAGTCAAGGCATAGAATATAAGAGCAGGGAGGTTATGATGGAGCTCTATAAAACGCTAGTTAGGCCACAGCTGGAGTACTGTGTACAGTTCTGGTCACCACACCATAGGAAGGATGCGGTTGCACTGGAGAAGATGCAGAGTAGATTCACCAGGATGTTGCCTGGGCTGGAGCATTTCAGCTATGAAGAGAGACTGAAAAGGCTAGGGTTGTTTTCCTTAGAGCAGAGAAGGCTGAGGGGCGATATGATTGAGGTATACAAAATTATGAGGGGCATTGATAGGTTAGATAGGTAGAAACTTTTTCCCTTAGTGAAGGGGTCAATAACCAGGGGGCATAGATTTAAGGTAAGGTGCAGGAGGTTTAGAGGGGATTTGAGGAAAAATGTTTTCACCCAGAGGATGGTTGGAATCTGGAATACACTGCCTGAAGAGATGGGAGAGGCAGGAACCCTTACAACATTTAAGAAGTATTTAGATGAGCACTTGAAATGCCATAGCATACAAGGCTATGGGCCAAGTGCTGGAAAATGAGATTAGATTAGTTATGTGCTTGATGACCGGCACAGACACAATGGGCCGAAGGGCCTGTTTCTGTGCTGTATAACTCTATGACTGTATGACTCTATATATTTATGACCTTTGGTCCAAACTATCCTGCTCTCATTTTAGTCTTTGTCTTACCTAAGTTACTTTCTCCACTTTGGTTAGGTTCCCTTAATTGTTTCCTCATACAGCTTTACAGATTGAACTCTTTTAACCTTTGTTCCTGGGACATTTCCCTTACACTTGGAATCATTTTATTGCTCTACTTTACACCTATACCAGTGCTTGCATATCCCTTTCACAGCATGGTGACCAAAACTCTCTAAAGTTCAAGGCACTCGTCTGACATTATAATAATAGGGCTGTGCTAGCTTTTTATTTGTTGCACTACACATTAAAAAAAAAATTGTTTTGGGGATATGGGTGTCGTTAGCAAGGCTAGTATTTATCACCCATGCCTAGTCGTCCTTGAGAAGTTGTTGGTAAGCTGCCTTCTTAAACCTCTACAGTCCATATGTTGAAAGTGCTCCCTCAATGCTGTGAGGTAGGGAGTTCCAGGATTTTCACCCAGTGATAAGAAGGAATGGAGATATATGTCCAAGTCAGGATGGTGGTGACTTGGAGGGAAATTTGAAGATGATAGTTTTCCCATACCCCTGCTGCTGTTCTTCTAGTTGGTAGGGGTCATGGATTTGGGAGATGCTGCAATGCATCCTGTACATAGTACAAACTGCAGCAATGATGAGTCGGTGAGGGTAGAGGGATTGCCTGGTTAAACTGGTGGATAGAAGTGGATGCTGTCTATGAGTGGACTGCTTACTATAAGGGAGGTCTTCCTGGTATACTTCCTTGGTGTACTGAAATACAAGAAAATCTGGCAAGTTGGAGCACATGCCTGTAATCAAACTTCCCGAATTACCCCGCCAAATACATATTTTGAAGTAATGTTTATAATTGGGAAAAGTTCAGTTTCAAGCAGGTTCATCAAAAACCTCTTTGGAAGGAACAAACAATATATTTTAAATAAATAATAAATACTTACAAAATGTCTTTGCATAGCATGATGTTAAAAGGAGTGATGTGAAAAGGCTGATGTCCCTGACTCCTTCACGCGCAGGAAGTGTGTCCAGCTGCAGCTCTTGTTAGACCGCATGACGGCTCTGGAGCTGTGGATGGACTCACTTTGGAGCATCCGCGATGCTGAGGAGGTCGTGGATAGCACGTTTAGCGAATTGGTCACACCGCAGATTAGGATTGCTGAGGGAGAAAGGGAATGGGTGACCAAAAGGCAGAGAAAGAGCAGGAAGGCAGTGCAGGTGTCCCCTGCGGTCATCTCCCTCCAAAACAGGTATACCATTTTGGATACTGTTGAGGGAGATGGCTCACCAGGGGAAGGCAGCAGTAGCCAGGTTCATGGCACCGTGGCTGGCTCTGCTGTTCGGAAGGGCGGGAAAAAGAGTGGAAGGGCTATAGTCATAGGGGATTCGATTGTAAGGGGAGTAGATAGGCGGTTCTGTGGTCGAAAACGAGACTCCCGAATGGTATGTTGCCTCCCAGGTGCACGGGTCAGGGATGTCTCAGATCGGCTGCAGAACATTCTGAAGGGGGAGAATGAACAGCCAGTTGTCGTTGTGCACATAGGCACCAATGATATAGGTAAAAAACGGGATGAGGTCCTACAAGCAGAATTTAGGGAGTTAGGAGCCAAGTTAAAAAGTAGGACCTCAGAGGTAGTAATCTCAGGATTGCTACCAGTGCCACGTGATAGTCAGAGTAAAAATGAAAGAATAGTCAGGATGAATGCGTGGCTTGAGAGATGGTGCAGGAGGGAGGGGTTCAGATTTTTGGGACATTGGGACCAGTTCTGGGGGAGGTGGGACTATTACAAATTGGACGGTCTACACCTGGGCCGGACTGGAACCAATGTCCTTGGGGATGCTTTTGCTAACGCTGTTGGGGAGGGTTTAAACTAATGTGGCAGGGGGATGGGAACCAAATGAGGAGGTCAGTGGACAGTAAGGAGGTAGTAACTAAAGCCTGTAAGGAACTAGATAATGAAATCAGCGTGACTAAGGGAAAGAGTAGGCAGGGAACAGATGATGTACGCAAAGGGACTGGTGGTCTGAGGTGCATTTGTTTTAATGCAAGAAGTGTAGTAGGTACGGCAGATGAACTTAGGGCTTGGATTAGTACCTGGGAGTATGATGTTATTGCTATTACTGAGACTTGGTTGAGGGAAGGGCATGATTGGCAACTAAATATCCAAGGATATCGATGCTTCAGGCGGGATAGAGAGGGAGGTAAAAGGGGTGGAGGAGTTGCATTACTGGTCAAAGAGGATATCACAGCTGTGCTGAAGGAGGGCACTATGGAGGACTCGAGCAGTGAGGCAATATGGACAGAACTCAGAAATAGGAAGGGTGCGGTAACAATGTTGGGGCTGTACTACAGGCCTCCCAACAGCGAGCGTGAGATAGAGGTACAAATATGTAAACAGATTATGGAAAGATGTAGGAGCAACAGGGTGGTGGTGATAGGAGATTTTAATTTTCCTAACATTGACTGGGATTCACTTAGTGTTAGAGGTCTAGATGGAGCAGAATTTGTAAGGAGCATCCAGGAGGGTTTCCAAGAGCAGTATGTAAATAGTCCAACTCGGGAAGGGGCCATACTGGACCTGGTGTTGGGGAATGAGCCCGGCCAGGTGGTTGAAGTTTCAGTAGGGGACTACTTTGGGAATAGTGATCACAATTCCGTAAGTATTAGAATACTCATGGACAAAGACGAGAGTGGTCCTAAAGGAAGAGTGCTAAATTGGGGGAAGGCCAACTATACCAAAATTCGGCAGGAGCTAGGGAATGTAGATTGGGAGCAGCTGTTTGAAGGTAAATCCACATTTGATATGTGGGAGGCTTTTAAAGAGAGGTTGATTAGCGTGCAGGAGAGACATGTTCCTGTGAGAATGAGGGATAGAAATGGCAAGATTAGGGAAGGATGGATGACAGGTGAAATTGTGAGACTAGCTAAGAGGAAAAAGGAAGCATACATAAGGTCTAGGCGGCTGAAGAAAGACGAAGCTTTGAAAGAATATTGGGAATGTAGGACCAATCTGAAACGCGGAATTAAGAGGGCTAAAAGGGGTCATGAAATATCTTTAGTAAACAGGGTTAAGGAAAATCCCAAAGCCTTTTATTCATATATAAGGAGCAAGAGGGTAACTAGAGAAAGGATTGGCCCATCAAGGACAAAGGAGGAAAGTTATGCGTGGAGTCAGAGAAAATGGGTGAGATTTTAAACGAGTACTTTGCATCGGTATTCACCGAGGAGAGGGACATGATGGATGTTGAGGTTAGGGACAGATGTTTGATTACTCTAGGTCAAGTTGGCATAAAGAGGGAGGAAGTGTTGGGTATTCTAAAAGGCATTAAGGTGGACAAGTCCCCAGGTCCGGATGGGATCTATCCCAGGTTACTGAGGGAAGCGAGAGAGGAAATAGTTGGGGCCTTAACAGATATCTTTGCAGCATCCTTAAACACGGGTGAGGTCCCAGAGGACTGGAGTATTGCTAATCGCCCCCAAACTCTAGTGCTGTTTAAAGATTAGATTCTGATTAATTTCTACTGGCTGTTGCTGAGTTAGTAGATGTGTTTGGTGGTTTGTACTGTTATTTAAAATTGGTTTAATTTACAGGAAGTGGTGTAGCACACGGTGAAGGCCTTAGCTGTGACTTCAAGGATTCTGCTCAGAGCACTTGCTCCCAGTTATGGATACCATAATTTCCATCCCCATTGGCCTGAAGCATGACAGGGAAAATGAGCAAAAGAAACACAGAGGAGGCCAAGCTGCTCAAAGAAGGAGGAGGAGGGGAAGAACAACTCTCAACAGGAGATATTATCCACCAGGGTCTTCAGGGAACAATTTTCCTAACTCAACCTGAGCGAGGAACAGTGTGTGTGACATCTCCATTTCATTAAGGAGCTGCTTACCGAAATCTGCCACTTGTTGCAGGGAGACCTGCAACCTCAAAGCTGCAATGACTGCAATGCCAATGGCTGTAAAGGTGATTGTCACTGTGAACCTCTTTATTTCGGGCTCCATCCAGGCTGGAGCAGGCTCATAGTTATATAATGGAAATGACTGATGCAAAGATAGGGGAATACATTGCCTTCTCTCTTTCCAGAGAGAAGCAGGCGGAGCATGCACATGAATTGACTGCACACACATTACCTTGCTAGTGCTGCATCTAAATTCAGAGATGTACCACGAAGGATTCCACTCACTCAATGTCCAGCTGGTGTGTGACCATGCTCAGCCCATCATGCTTTTCAATGCACGGTATGTTGGCAGTAGCCATGATGCCTTTAATCTGCACCAGTCTACTGTGCCATCAGCATTTCAACCACCATGATAAACCAGAGGCTGGCTACTGGGTGACCAGGGCTATCTGCTGACCACCTGGCTCATGACTGTGATGCTCCACTCACCCACGCCTAGGCAACATGCATAAAATAAGATACATGTTGCCACACGAAATGCCATTGAGCAGACCATTGGGGTGACTAAACAATGCTTGGACTGCTTGGGAGGAGACCTGCAATAATCTTCAGAGTGTGTGTCACATTTCCTGGTGGTTTGCTGTATTCTGCACAACCTCGCCTTCATGAGGGCACAGCCCATCCTATGAGATATAAGGCAAACATCTGAGAAGGAGGAGGAAGGGAGGAGGCAACCAAAACATTCCCTTTCTGGCTGGCCTGTTTGTGGTCAGTGTAATGTTGTAGTGTTTTGAAATTGCAATTGCATTGTGCGTTGTGTACTCTGGAGGTTACTGTAGGACACACGTGTTAGCAAAGAGAAAGTGAAATTAAAACAGAATAAATGAAGAGGCCTTTGTGTTCAGTTGCTGCAGTCTTTGTCTCTCTGTCTTTGCTTCATACCTTATATAAAACTTGACTAAACTAAACTCAAATCCTGAAGACATCACAATAGTGACAAGGTAAACAGAAAAAGGATGATAAAAACAGAAACATCACTTTCAGGTATGAAAGTTTTGTCTACTTTCACAGACACCATTTTACCTTGGAGATTGTGTTAGTGACATACAGGAAGTTTGTACCATGTATATACACACAGTAATCTCTCCAAAATAACCATCCAATCCAAAAAAAAAAATCTCAGACCACTGCAGAGAAGTTTCCTCTGAAAGGAGTGTGATTTCAGATCCCTTATCGCTGTGTTCCTGATCAGTATCGTGTTGTCTATGCCCAACCTACTACCTTTTGATGTGCATTCAGAGATATCATCCATATCCCCACATTGGCAAAAGTGGCTGCGATGTTTCAAAGGTGTGATGGCAGGCTTTGCAATCTCAGAGATGACACAAGAAAGAGGCCTTACTTCTACACTATGGAGGTGAAGAATTTGAAGATACCTCTGAGACACTTACACCTGAGCGAATTGACTATGGTTCAGCAAAACACGCTATATGAACCCATTGTCTTCCGACGCACTCTCTTGGCATTTCTTCGCGGCTGAAGATTTTGGGAAGGTTGTAGTCATTGGTTGAAGGCCCGCTGGTGGCTAGTCAGGCCTATCCGTGACCAGCAGATTCTCCCACAGCTGGTACAAGTGAAGGTGTAGTAGCTGCTGGGGACAATTGGATCTATCCTTCTCCTCGTTTTCTCTTTCATGCTGGTTCTTCGCTCAGTCTCAAAGGTGTCTGTAGCCCTCCTGATGTAGCATCTCCAGGCATCACGATCTATGGCCTGCGCCTCCCATTGGTGATAGTCTATGTGACACAGAGAGAGAGACTTATTGAAACATTTGCATGGGGCCCCTCTGTTCCTTTTACTCATGGTCAGCTCTCCATACAACACTGTCGTCCATCTGGGCAACATAACCCACCAATGCTTTGCAGGAGGATGCACTAAGCAAGAAGCAAATGAGACAATTGACCAATATTGCATGCGTTTAAGGCATCCAGCAACCAAATGTGACTTTGGTGATGCTGATCATGTCTAACAGGAAATTAACGCACAAATGGTCGCAGGTTGCCTCTCCAGACAACTACGCTGAAAAGCATTCGAGAAGGATAGACAGCTACCAGAGCTGTTGGAGTTAGCAAGATCACTGTTGCTCCCAGAGTCCAGAGCTACTGAAGTTGAGGGTGCTAATGGTAACTACCACACTCCAAGTTCAACTCCTGTGAACACATTCATTGCTCATGTGCCAGGAAACATAGAAACATAGAAAATAAGAGCAGTAGTAGACCATTCGGCCCTTCGAGCCTGCTCCGCCATTCATAATGATCATGGCTAATCATCCAACTCAGTAACCTGTTCCCGCTTTCCCCCCATATCAGTTGATCCCTTTCACCCCAAGAGCTATATCTAACTTCTTCTTGAGTCATATAATGTTTTGGCCTCAATTGCTTTCTGTGGCAACAAATTCCACAGGCTCACCATTCTCTGGGTGAAGAAAATTCCTCCTCATCTCAGTCCTGAAAGGTTTACCCCATATCCTTAGACTATGACCCCTGGTTCTGGCCTCCCCCACCATTGGGAACATTCTTCCTGCATCTACCCTGTCAAGTCCTGTTAGAATTTTATAGGTTTCTATGAGATCCCCCCTCACTCTTCTGAACTCCAGCAAATATAATCCTAATCAACTCAATCTCTCCTCATACATCAGTCCCACCATCCCAGGAATCAGTCTGGTAAACCTTTGCTGCACTCTCTCTATAACAAGAACATCCTTCCTCAGCTAAGGAGACCAAAACTGCAAACAATATTCCAGGTCTGGCCTCACCAAGGCCCTGTATAATTGCAGCAAGACATCCCTGCTCCGGTACTTGAATCCTCTTGCTATGAAGGCCAACATACCATTTGCTCTTTTTACCACCTGTTGCACTTGCATGCTTACCTTCAGCGACTGGTGTACGAGAACACCCAGGTCTCGTTGCATATTCCCCTCTCTCGGTTAATAGACGTTCAGATAATCTGCCTTCCTGTTTTTGCTACCAAAGTGGATAACCTCACATTTATCCACATTATAGTGCATCTGCCATGCATTTGCCCACTCACTCAACTTGTCCAAATCACCCTGAAGCCTCTCTGCATCCTCCTCACGGCTTACCCTCCCACCCAGTTTTGTGTCAGCTGCAAATTTGGAGATATTACATTTAGTTCCCTCATCTAAATCATTAATATATATTGTGGATAGCTGGGGTCCTAGCACTGATCCCTGCGCTACCCCACTAGTCACTGCCTGCCATTCGGAAAAAGACCCGTTTATTCCTATTCTTTGTTTCCTGTCTGCCAACCAATTTTCTATCCATTGTAATATATTACCCCCAATCCCATGCACTTTAATTTTACATGCTAACCTCTTATGTCGAAAGCCTTCTGAAAGTCCAAATAAACCACATCCACTGGCTCCCCCTCATCAACCCTACTAGCTACATCCTCAAAGAATTCTAGTAGATTTGTCAAGCATGATTTCCCTTTCATAAATTCATGCTGACTCTGTCCGATTCTCCCATTGTTCTCCAAGTGCTCTGCTATAAAATCTTTGATAATGGACTCTAGAATTTTCCCCTCTACTGACATCAGGCTGACTGGTCTAAAATTCCCTGCTTTCTCTCTACCTCCCTTTTTAAATAGTGAGATTACATTAACTACCCTCCAATCTGCAGGAACTGTTCCAGAGTCTGTAGAATCTTGATGGATGACCACCAATGCATCCACTATTTCTAGGGCCACTTCCTTAAGTACTCTGGGATGTCGATTATCAGGCCCTGTGGATTTATCAGCCTTCAATCACATCAATTTCCCCAACACCATTTCTCTACTAATACTGATGTCCTTGGAAATCACCGGCAAAGCAACAGCTGTTTCACAAACAGAGCTTTGACTTATCCAAAGAATGCTTCTACTGTGGCAGTGCTTACCCACATCAGACAGAGTGTCCTGCTACTGGTAAACAGTGTAAAGCCTGTGGAAAACCCAACCATTTTGCTTGTCGCTCATCAGCAAAATCCACTACTAAGACCAATACAAACAGAAAGCTGTCACGTATGAGTATCACAGCTAAAAGGCAACAGAATGTAGCTAATGTAGAGGCAGATGACCCTGAACATACTTTTTATCTCTCTCTCAGAAGCAGCAAACATCCATGTGTGACGGTGATCATTGGCTGCTCAAACGTAGATGCTCTCATTGACACAGGAGCATCTGTCAATGTCATGGGAGACAAAACATTCAACAAACTTCAAGATCGCCCCATTCTCTGCAAACCTGGGAATAGGAAAATTTTCCCTTCCAACAGTAACAAACTGTTGAAAATTCTCAGAACTTTTGAAACGCCAGTCTCAGAGAATGAATGCTCTATTCTACCTCATCGGGAGAATGCGACACGCTTATCAGTTCCCAAATGATTGCAGTTACATACGCGATTCCTTCCCATAACAGAAACATTCTTGAACTGTATGCTGATCGCATCACTGGTATTGGTAAACTGAAAGGTGTTACATCCAAGCTGCATGTAGATCCGAATGTGCCCCCAGTGGCACATCAACAGCAATGAATACTATTTCATGTCAAGAAACTGAAAGAGAAGGAGCTTCAATGCTTACTTGACCTTGACATTAATGAGAAAGTTGGGATGAGCCTATCCCTCGGGTCTCATGTGTACAAGTCGTCAATAAAACCAAGAGTGAGAACCAGATTAGAATTGCGATGACATGCCATCACTAAACCAAGCCATACGACGAGAAAGAAACTTGACACCGACAATCGGTGGCATCATAGAGAAAGTAAATGGTGTTAAACACTTCGCTAAACTTGACTTCAATGCAGGCTACAATCAAATTGAGCTTGCAAAATAATCAAGATATCTCATTGCAATCTGTACTCATATCGAACGTTTCCGATGCAAAAGGCTCAACTTTGGTGTTAGTTCAGCAGCTGAGGTATTTCAGCACTCGATTCAATCTGCACTTCAAGGATTTGAAGACACGCTGAACATCGGTAATTACATTCTCATCTATGGCCGCACCAAAAAGGTAGTTGAGGCACACCTACATGCATGCCTACAACATCTCAGAGATTGTAACCTCACCTTGAACAAAGACAAGAGCTTGTTCAATGAAAGCAGAATTGAATTCCTCTGTTGTGTTCAGTGGTGAAGGAGTATCACCTGATCCACGGAAAGTTGAAGTCATTACAAATGCTGCAGATCCTACAAAAGTGCAAGAAGTCCAGAGTCTACTAGGACTCATCATGTACTGTAGTTGCTTCATTCCTGATCTCGCTACCCTATCTGTCCCACTACGTGATCAGACAAAAGAGACCACCAATTGGGAATGGACAAAATCACACAAACAGGCAGTACACAAAATGAAATGACGTTCATCAGAAAGTTGCACAAATGCCTATTTCGAACCTGAGAAAACCACCCAGCTCGTCATTGATGCAAGCCCGGTTGGCTTAGGTGCAGTTCTCATACAGAAAGACAAAACATAAATCATTGCGATGGCAAGCAGATCATTAACGCTTGTAGAGCAACGTTATTCTCAAACAAAGAGAAAGGCATTCTCAATCACGTGTGATATCTTACATTATCATCTCTACCTATCTGGAAACTAATTTAAAGTAATAACTGATCATAGACCACTATTGAGTTTGTTCAACAATCCACATAGCAAACCACCTACTCGAATAAAATGTTGGATACTCAAACTACAAGAGTACGAATTCCATGTTGAGTATCTGCCAGGCAAGCTCAACCCAGGTAACTTTCATGACATTTGCTGCCGACAGTCGGTCCTACTAGTCATGAGGAAAAGTTTGTTGAACAACATATTAGCTATGTAAGCATAAATGCGATGCCAAAGTCACTAAAACTAGCTAGCATCAAAACAGCAACAAAACAAGATGAGCCTTTGAAACTCTGCATGGAGGCTATGGAATCAAAAAACTGGAAATATGCGATCAAGAAAGTATCTATCAACATCTTCACACACTACAAGGTCTTCACAATGTTTGAAATGAGCTAACGGTTACAACTGCATTTGTTCCCGTATTACGCAACAATATTGTCATTCCACATTCATTGAGGGAATGTGTTGTCGATATAGCACATGAAGGACACCAGGGAATAGTCAAGACCAAACAAATCCTTAGGGATATGGTATGGTACCTAGGAATTGATGGTATGGTAGAGCACAAAATCAATCAGTGTTTGCCATGTCAAGTAATCATGATATCAAATCTTCATGATCCTCTCAAGATGTCCGAACTACCTCCAGGACCATGGATTGCAGTCCGCGTTGAGTTCACAGATTTGCCCACTGGTGAATACCTACTTGTTATCATTGATGACTACAGCAGATTCCAAATTGTGAAATTAGTTATGTCCACTTCAACGAAAACATGTCATGCCAAAGCTTGACCAGATCTTCGCTTTGTTTGGAATCCCTCAAACGGTAAGAAGTGACAATGGACTCCCATCCAACAGCGATGAGTTCAGCAAATTTTCAAACTACCTAGAGTTCACTCAGAGGAAAATCACACCCTGGTGGCCAAGAGCTAGAGGTGAAGTTGAAAGATTTATGCAAACCTTAAAAAAATGATACATACGGCTACAGCTGCAAACATGTCATGGAAGAAAGAGCTATATCACTTTCTTCATAATTACAGAGCGACACCTCACTCGACTACTGGAAAACCTCCAGCTACACTCATCTTTGCACATCCTATGCGCACACGTTTACCTGAGCTACCCCGTAGAGCTAATGATTAACATGTACACAAACACGATCAAAAACAGAAAGATCGAATGAAAGTACATGCAGAGCGAAACATGAAGTTAAGAACTACGCTGCTAAAGCCAGAAAATAAAGTATTTGTGAAATGTGATGGTCATGTTGGAAAGCAAACAACCCCTTATGACATCCAACCATTTGTTGTGACCAACACAAAAGGATCAATGATCATTGCTAAGCACAGTTCAGAAATCATCACAAGCGTCATTCTTCAAAGCGCTGAAAACACCACTCGCAAGCATTGAATCCGATTCCAACATCGACACCTCAGGTGAAGAACACGAGTCAAATGCGACCTTATCTGATGTCAGATGATATCCTACTCGTGAGAGAAATTGCCCACCATATTTAAGTGACTATGTTATGAAGTAAACTATTTATGTTTAAGTTTATCGTTTATATTTTGGAAACAAACTATTGAAACATGCTCTGTCTCTCATTTACTAAAAAGGGGAGGGATGTAGTGTTGTAGTGTTTTGAAATTGCATTTGCATTGTGTTGTGTACTGTAGAGGCTGCTGTAGAACACACATGCTAGCAAAGAGAAAGTGAAACTAAGACAGAATAAGAGGAGAAGCCTTTATGTGCAGTTTCTGCAGTCTTTGTCTCTCTGACTCTGCTTCATACCTGATATTAAACTCGAGTTGCAAGGGCATCACAGTCGTCTCATCTGACTGCGGTGTCAGTGAACACAACCCCAATTCCCCATTTAACATTCCACACCTTACCTTTTCTCTGTTACGGACCATCATACCACCCTTTTGGCCACAATGCTGAAATAAAAGCCACCACAAAAAAACACTCGAGACCAACTTTATCAATGAAACCATCAAATATTCCATACGATACTCAACTAATCACCCTTGTGCATTCCTTTAGTGCCTGTTCTCATGTTCCTTTGCCTGACCTCGTGCTCCTACACAGTGCTACCCCAGTGGCTGCAGCATAGCTGGTGGAAGGCTGCTGACTTGCAGTGGAGGAGACTGCAGGTGGCCTTGCAGGATGACCTTGAGCAGCTCTGACCCTAGAAAACCCGTCTTTGAACTCTACCACAATGGCATAGGCAACAGCAGTCTGGGCTGGCTTATTGACAGGTGACAGCAACAGCACTGGTGGAGTGGCAGTGGCGAGAGATGACAGCAGGTTCATGCTTCATGGAGTCACTGTCACTCGGCAACCTACATAATCTGTTGGAGGGTAGATTTCTGGACTGCTGTGTGACTCTGCATGCCCCTTTGAACACTAGTATTTGCAGCCATGATGGCAGCAGTCTGAGCGTGCATGGCTGCAAACAGTGCTTGTATGGCAACAAGCTGGGCTTGCATGACTTCAGTTTGAGATTCCATTGCAGCACCCAGACATTGTGTAGCTTCTGTTTATGCTTCAATGGAAACTGAGTTATTGGCCATCAGATGCTGCATCATGGTTGGGTCCAACACTTCCATTCTGGAAAGGATGGGCTCCAAGCTCTGCAAAAGTCATGTGCAAGGTTGGTGCTGGACTCCTCCATGTTTCTTGGTAGTGACCATAGACTTTCTGGCAGGCCTGCCAATGCACCAAGCATTTCTGTGTGCACATCCATCAGTTTTCTGTATGACACCCCATTGAAGTCCTCAACGGGGGAGTCCCCTGCAGCAGAACTCCTGTGCGACCTCACCGTTTGGCAAGAAGGCACCTGCACTACCCATGTCCCTCTCCTTGGCTGCAGACCACTTACACCTGGTGTTTCACCAGATGCAGATCCCGCCTCTAAGCTATCATTCTAAACTATGCGCAATGTCAGTATCTGAGCTGTGGCTGCAAGTGTCAGATGGAATGATGGTGTTTCATCATCATCAGTCTGTTCTTCCTCTACCACTTCCTGACCCTGCACCAGAGCCTGTCCAGGTGGCAGTTCTTGGGTATCTGAAAGGAGAAAGGCACAAGGGTAGGATTGTGCAGTGGGGAAAGGAAAAAAGCAAGAGGTGGAATGGTTACACAATTTGCAGCTTGTAATCATATAGATTGGGAGATGAGGGGGAAATGGGTTGTGAGAAGAAAGATTAGGTATGAGCATACAGTCAGCAATAATAGTTTTAGCCCCACCACTGGTCACAGCCTCAGTCACGGTGGCTCCAAAGATGTCAAGCATTGTCTCTTCCTTCACGGTATGGATATGCAGCCACACCTGCCCCCTCTGGTTAGGTGCTGCTGCCTCTGGTTGTGCACCACCTTGTCCAGTGAGAGAGAGGGAAGTATTTCAGTGAGTGTGGTGCAATGTGCTTGGGTGATGTGGCTATCATGGTTGAATAGCTGGCAATGTGTGAAAGCTGTCAGATGTGGGTGTGAGGCTTGCAACACTGCTAAGTGTGTGAGGGTGATAGAGATTCTTAGTGGTGAGTGAAAGGGTGTGGTGAACTGAACAGTGCGTGAGGCTCAAGTGTAATGATATGGCATTTAAGGATGAATTCAACAACCTTGACCACTGTGTGAGGTCATTAAACATCTTCCTGCACTGCAGCTAGGTCCTCGGCACAATATTGCTTGCATTGGCAGAGATGGCTACCTGGACCCACAGTCTTTGCAATGTTTGTCTCTTGGCTTCCTGTGGGTGGAGGACTTCTCTCCTTCTGATATGCTTGAACAGGTTGAGGTTAAGAGGGAGGATGTGCTGGAAACTTTGAATGATATGAGGACAGATAAGTCCCCGGGGCCAGATGGGATATACCCAAGGATATTACGGGAAGCGAGGGAAGAGATTGCTGCGCCTTTGGCGATGATCTTTGCGTCTTCACTGTCCACTGGAGTAGTACCGGATGATTGGAGGGTGGCAAATGTTGTTCCCTTGTTCAAGAAAGGGAATAGGGATAACCCTGGGAATTATAGACCAGTCAGTCTTATGTCGGTAGTGGGCAAATTATTGGAGAGGATTCTGAGAGACAGGATTTATGATTATTTGGAAAAGCATGGTTTGATTAGAGACAGTCAGCATGGCTTTGTGAGGGGCAGGTCATGCCTCACAAGCCTTATTGAATTATTTGAAGATGTGACAAAACACATTGATGAAGGAAGAGCAATGGATGTGGTGTATATGGATTTTAGCAAGGTGTTTGCTAAGGTTCCCCATGGTAGGCTCATTCAGAAAGTAAGGAGGCATGGGATACAGGGTAAGTTGGCTGTCTGGATACAAAATTGGCTGGCCCATAGAAGTCAGAGGGTGGTAGTAGATGGAAAGTATTCAGCATGGAGCTCGGTGACCAGTGGTGTTCCACAAAGATCTGTTCTGGGACCTCTGCTCTTTGTGATTTTTATAAATGACTTGGATGAGGAAGTGGAAGGCTGGGTTAGCAAGTTTGCCGATGACACAAAGGTTGCTGGAGTTGTGGATAGTGTGGAAGGCTGTTGTAGGTTGCAACGGGACATTGACAGGATGCAGAGCTGGGCTGAGAAGTGGCAGATGGAGTTCAACCTGGAAAAGTGTGAAGTGATTCATTTTGGAAGGTCGAATTTGAATGCGGAATACAGGCTTAAAGACAGGATTCTTGGTAGTGTGGAGGAACAGAGGGATCTTGGGGTCCATGTCCATAGATCGCTCAAAGTTGCCACCCAAGTTGATAGGGTTGTTAAGAAGGCGTATGATGTGTTGGCTTTCTTTAACAGGGGGATTGAGTTTAAGAGCCGCGAGGTTATGCTGCAGCTCTATAAGGCCCTGCTTCGACCACACTTGGAATATTGTGTTCAGTTCTGGTCGCCTCATTATAGGAAGGATGTGGAAGCTTTAGAGAGGGTGCAGAGGAGATTTACCAGGATGCTGCCTGGACTGGAGGGCATGTCTTATGAAGAAAGAGCGAGAGAGCTAGGGATTTTCTCATTGGAGGGAAGAAGGATGAGAGGTGACTTGATAGAGGGCTACAAGATAATGAGAGGCATAGATAAAGTGGATAGTCAGAGACTTTTTCCCAGGGTGGAAAGGGCTATCACCAGGGGGCATAATTTTAAGGTGATTGGAGGAAGGTTTCGGGGAGATGTCAGAGGTAGGTTCTTTACACAGAGAGTGGTGGGTGCGTGGAATGCGCTGCCAGCGGTGGTAGTAGAAGCAGATACATTAGGGGCATTTAAGCGACTCTTGGATAGGTACATGGATGATAGTAGAATGAAGGGTAGGTAGTTAGTTTGATCTTAGAGTAGGTTAAAGGTTCAGCACAACATCATGGGCCGAAGGGCCTGTACTGTGCTGTACTGTTCTATGTTCTATGTTCTATGTTCTGTCCACCTCATGCACCAAGGCCTCCAGTGCTGCATCAGAGAAACTTGGAGCATGCTCTCTGCCCTGTTACACAATATTCACCCATCATTCAGGTCAGATACTTTAACCCAGCCACTTCCAGCACCTGCTGCAGCCAGGATGCACCAGGCTGGCTTTAAGTCCTGTCTTCACATTGAGGATACCCTCCATCGTGTTGGGTGGCACTACCACAATGCTAAATGGGATAGATTTTGAATAGATCGAGCAATGCAAAACTGGTCATCCATGAGGCCGCTGTGGGCCATCAGCAGAATTGTACTCAACCACAATCTGTAACCTCACAGCCCGGCATATCCCCCACTCTACCATCACTATGAAGCCGGGCGACCAACCCTGGTTAAATGAAGAGTGCAGGAGGACATGCCAGGAGCAGCACCAGACATACCTCAAAATGAGGTGTCAACCTAGTGAAGCTACAACACAGGACTATCTGCGTGCCAAACAGCGTAAGCAGCATGCGATAGACAGAGGTAAGCGATCCCATAACCAACGGATCAGATCTAAGCTCTGCAGTCCTGCAACATCCAGTTGTGAATGGTGGTGGATAATTAAACAACTAACTGGATGAGGTGGCTCCACAAATATCCCCATCCTCAATGATGGGGGAGCCCAGCACATCAGTGCGAAAGATAAGGCTGAAGCATTTGCAACAATCTTCAGCGAGAAGTGCTGAGTTGATGATCCATCTCGGCCTCCTCCTGAAGTTCCCAATATCACAGATGCCAGACTTTAGCCAATTTGATTCACTCCACGTGACATCAAGCAACGACTAAAGGCACTGGATACTGCAAAGGCACTGGGTTTTGACAACATTCTGGCAATAGTACTGAAGACCTGTGCCCCAGAACTTGCATCACCCATGGCCAAGCTGTTCCAGTACAGCTACAACACTGGCATCTACCCGGCAATGTGGAAAATTACCCGGTATGTCTTGAGCATAAAAAGCAGGACAGGTCTGACCCGGCAAATTACCGCCCCATCAGTCTACTCTCAATCATCAGTAAAGTGATGGAAGGTGTCGTCGACAGTGCTATCAAGTGGCACTTGCATAGCAATAACCTGTTCAGTGACGCTCAGTTTGGTTTCCGCCAGGGCCACTCAGCTCCTGACCTCATTACAGCCTTGGTTCAAACATGGACAAAGGTACCGAACTCACGAGGTGAGGTGAGAGTGACCGCCCTTGATATCAAGGCAGCATTTGATTGACTATGGCATCAAGGAGCCCTAGCAAAATGAGTCAATGGGAATCAGGGGGAAAATTCTCCGCTGGTTGTAGTCATACCTAGCGCAAAGGAAGATGATTGTGATTGTTGGAGGTCAATCATCTCAGCTCCAGGATATCACTGCAGGAGTTCCTCAGGGTAGTGTCCTAGGCCCAACCATCTTCAGCTGCTTCATCAATGACCTTCCTTCAATCATAAGGTCAGAAATGTGGATGTTTCTGAGGATTGTACAATGTTCAGCACCATTCATGACTCCTCAGATACTGAAGCAGTCTGTGTAGAAATGCAGCAAGACCTGGACAATATCCAAGCTTGGGCTGATAAGTGGCAAGTAACATTCGCGCTACACAAGTGCCAGGCAATGATCATCTCAAACAAAAGAGAATCTAACCATCTTCCCTTGACATTCAAAGGCATTATGATCGCTGAATTCCCCTCTATCAACATCCTGGGGATAACCATTGACCAGTAACTGAACTGGAGTAGCCATATAAATACCATTGCTGCAAGAGCAGGTCAGAGGCGAGGAATCTTGCGGTGAGTAACTCACCTTCTGACTCCGCAAAGCCAGTCCACCATCTGCAAGGAACAAGTCAGGAGTGATGGAATACTCTCTACTTGCCTGGATGGGTGCAGTTCCAACAACACTCAAGAAGCTCGACACCATCCAGGACAAATCAGCCTGCTTGACTGGCATTCCATCCACCACCTTCAACATTTACTCCCTTCACCACCAACGCACAGTGGCAGCAATGTGTACCATCTACAAGATGCGGTGCAGTAACGCACTAAGGCTCCTTAGACAGCACCTTCCAAAACTGCGACCTCTACCACCTAGAAGGACAAGGGCAGCAGATGCATGGGAACACCACCACCTGCAAGTTCCGCTCCAAGCCACACACCATCCTGACCTGGAACTGTATCGCCGTTCCTTCGCTGTCGCTGGGTCAAAATGCTGGATCCCTTCCTAACAGCACTGTTGGTGTACCGATACCACACATGGACTGCAGCGGTTCAAGAAGGCAGCTCACTAACACCTTCTCAAGGGCAACTAGGGATGGGCAATAAATGCAATCCTAGTCAGCAATGCCCACATCCCAGGAACAAATAATAAAAAAGTGATAATAAAAGCAAAATACTGCAGATGCTGGAAATCTGATATAAAAACAGAAAGTACTGGAATACTCAGAGGTCTGGCAGCATCTGTGGAGAGAGAAACAGAGTTAATATTTCAGGTCAGTGACCTGATGAAAGGTCATCGCCCTGAAACATTAACTTTGTTTCTCTCTCCACAGATGCTGACAGACCTGCTGAGTATTTCCAGTACTTTCTGTTTTTATTTTAGCTTTAAGTGGTGCTAGCCTTGCAGGAACTTGAGCTACAACAGTGCATTTAATGCTGCGCTGCGCGCAATGATTATTTAAATTAGCAGGCAGTGTGAAGTTTGCCTACTGCCTGCATTGGAAGAAGCAGGCGTGGGTTAACCCAGTGTCATGATTCCTGTGCCCATTCTTGGGGCCTATCAGATTTACCCTCCTTACTTTTCAGAATCTGTCGCAAAATATCCCGCAAGGTCTCCCTAATATAATGGAGGAATCAATATTGCACCTGTTCTGACATGGAGGAAAGGTTATCTGCATTGCAGCCTACAATGAAGTGCATGGCAATTCTAGAGGCATCTGTTGCTAGCCAAGGCTCAGTGGTGCAGGTTCTAGGTTTAGTTAAAATATTTCCCACGAGAGTTGATTTGACTTCAAGGAAACAGAAAATCGGGTGACCTGTAAAACGGGCTGACAAATTGCTATCACTCATTTTGCACAATGGCCCGAGATGAATTTCAGCCCCTATTTGTTGGAACCCAAATTGAGTTATTGCACTTGCACTGAGAGGAGGAGATGATAAAAATGAGCCTGGAATAGCGAGAAAATCAGTCAGTAAGTTCTGATAATGCCTGCACATGGAGCACGGCCTCAGCACACATCCCTAAACAATTCAGTGTCAGAAAAATTTATGAAGCCCCATTACACAGAAAGTAATCAGATCATTCATAATTACAAATGGATCAAAACGCCCATGTTGCTTATTGTTAAATCAACAAATTTAAATTTCCTGTGGTCCAGAGAGTCACCCCATCAATATCTGCTGCACCCCAGTGTGCATGAAATTTGAATCCAATAAATTTACCATGAGTGCACTACAAACCGAAGCAGGAAAGGATTTGGATGGCTGAATCAATCTCTGAATGTTCTCTTTCTTAGCTTTGTTATCTTCTTTAGATGTCATTTTTTTCTCCTATTTCACTTAACAATTTTCAAATCAAGAAACTTTTAATGTGAATAGTCTTGTCAGTTAATTATTTCCTCCTGCCAGACAACATATTTTGCAAAATTTCTACACTTCACTGTTCTACATTTGTTGATTTTACCTTCTGTTTTTTCTACGAACATACATATTAGGAGGAGTAGGCCACTCGGCCCTTCGAGCCTGCTCTGCCATTCAATAAGTTCATGGCTGAATTGATTACTCCACATTTCCACCTACCCCCGATAACCTTCCACCCCCTTTCTTATCAAGAATCTATCTACCACTGTCTTAAAAATATTCAAAGACTTGGCTTCCTCCGCCTTTCGAGGAAGAGAATTCCAAAGACTCACAACCTTCTGACGGAAAATATTTTTCCTCATCTCTGTCTTAAATTGGCGACCCCTTATTTTTAAACAGTGACCCATAGTTGTAGATTCTCCCACAAGGGGAAACATCCTTTCCACATCCACCCTGTCAAGTCCCCTCAGAATCTTATATGTTTCAATCAAATCAACTCTTACTCTTCTAAATTCCAGCGGATACAAGCCTAGCCTGTCCAATCTTTCCTCATAAGACTGCCTGCCCATTCTCGGTAAATGATAACATTCTATTAGCATTCCTAATTACGTGCTCAACCTGCATACTAACCTTTTGCGATTCATGCACTAGGACACCCAGATCCCTCTGCATCTCAGAGCTCTGCAATCTCTCACCATTTAGATAATATGCTTCTTTTTTATTCTGCCTGCCAAAGTGGACAATTTCCCACTTTCCCACATTATACTCCATTTGCCAGATATTTGCCCATTCACTTAATCTATCTATATCCCTTTATAGCCCCCTTATCTCCTCTTCACAAGTTATTTTCCTAAGTATCTTTGTGTCATCAGTAAATTTAGCAACCATACCTTCGGTCCCTAC
This sequence comes from Heterodontus francisci, assembly GCF_036365525.1. NCBI lineage: Eukaryota > Metazoa > Chordata > Chondrichthyes > Heterodontiformes > Heterodontidae > Heterodontus > Heterodontus francisci. The sequence continues at coordinate 198,136,972 of NC_090371.1, read as the reverse complement.
ATCTAAGTCATTTATATAAATTGTAAAAAGTTGAGGCCCCAGCACTGAACCCTGCGGCACACCACTCGTTACTTCTTGCCAACCAGAAAATGACCCATTTATGTCTACTCTCTGTTTCCTGTTAGCTAACCAATCCTTTATCTATGCTGTCAGGCACCTGTCAAGAATGAGGAAAATTAATTTTGCCACATAAACATTGATTTTAAACTGTTGTTGGTGAAGAAAGAACTTGCTTTAAAGAACAATTGGAGATTTTGACTGGAGAGGGACTTTTGCATATCAACAGACAAGTACTTCAAAGGACGTTGAAGCATTCCAGGTTAATTGCTAACAGACTAACATACACAAGCAGACATGGTCAGACCAGTTTAGTCACATGACTGGTTGACTGTTGGAATTTTTTGAATTTGAACTGGCCACAGGGATAAAACTCAGAAAGCTGTTTGCTCCTGGACTGAGAACACCTCTCTCCTGTCTGCTGTCATCTCACTCTCACCGGCTTTGGAAACCATTGAAGACACATGACCCCAAGAGAGAAAAGTCTCCTACAGTGAACAAGGTTTAAGAAGAATATTGGGCCCCAACAAAAAGAAAGACGACTTACAAAAGGACTACAGTGAGCTCGAAGCACAGTAAACAAGAAATTCTTCTGATATTTCCTCAAAACTCTCCATTTCATTTTTCTTCTGCTCTTTTCTGTCCCTATTTCCATGTGTGTATCATGTATGCATGCTGGCGTGGGGCGCAGCGTGTATCCGTAGGCATTAACCGAATTAGAGTTTAAGTTTTAATAAAATTTCACTTTTCTTCTGTAAAGCTAAGAAAGCCTGTTTATGCTCATATCTTTGCCTTATAATTGAAAGTGGTGAACAATGGCACAGTGGCGCAGTGGTTAGCACTGCAGCCTCACAGCTCCAGTGACCCGGGTTCAATTCTGGGTACTGCCTGTGTGGAGTTTGCAAGTTCTCCCTGTGTCTGTGTGGGTTTTCGTCGGGTGCTCCAGTTTCCTCCCGCAGCCAAAGACTTGCAGGTTGATAGATAAGTTGGCCATTATAAATTGCCCCTAGTATAGGTAGGGTGATATAGGGAAGGTGGGGATGTGGTAGGAATATGGGATTAGTGTAGGATTAGTATAAATGGGTGGTTGATGGTCGGCACAGACTCGGTGGGCCGAAGGGCCTGTTTCAGTGCTGTATCTCTAAATAAATAAATAAAAAATAAACAAGGATTCATGAAAGGGGAAGCTCAAAACACAGTCTGTTTAAAACATAAACCCTGTTACAGTAAGATCAGGTGAAGACAGTAAAAGACCCCTAGACACCTTTCTCACCTGGTCGTAACAATGCCAATATGTTACCCCCTACACCATGAGCTTTTAATTTATGCAATAACCTTTGATGTGGCACCTTATCAAATGCCTTCTGGAAATCTATGTACAATACATCCACCAGTTCCCCTTTATCCACAGCACATGTAACTCCCTCAAAGAACTTCAATAAATTGGTTAAACATGATTTCCCTTTCACAAAACCATGTTAATTCTGCCTGATTACCTTGAGTTTTTATAAATACCTTGCCATAACGTCTTTAATAATAGCTTCTAACATTTTCCCTCCAACAGATATTAAGCTAACTGGCCTCTGTAGTTTCCTGCTTTCTGTCTCCCTTTTTGAATAAAGGACTTACATTCACTATTTTTCAATCTAATGGAACCTTCCCCGAATCTAAGGAATTTTGGAAAATTAAAACTAATGCATCAACTATCTCACTAGCCTCTTCTTTTAGAACCCTAAGTCCATCAGGACCCGGGGACATGTCAGCCTGCAGCTCCAACAATTTGTTCAGTACCTCGTCCCTGGTGATTGTAATTTTCTTGAGTTCCTCCCTCCCTTCCATTTCCTGCCTTACAGCTAATTTTCTTTCACTTCTCTTTTAATATAGTGTGCATTTCATATGATTGCTGATGGTACCCATTGTTACCTCTCCACTATCACCCTTGGCTGGTGCAACATAAATGAAATGTGTAGAGTTCAGTTTGCTGAAGATCTCAAACTGGTTTATTACAGCTAAACTATTATAAATAGTACTGAGCAAACTATTTACAGAACCTTCCTCTGGGTATTACAGTTGCAGAGTGACTCTGGCTTGGAGTCACATGACTGCATCAAACATACGAATTATGAGCAGGAGTAGGCCACTCAGCCCCTCAAGCCTGCTCCACCATTCAGTAAGATCATGCTGATCTGATTGTAATCTCAATTCCACATTTCCACCTACCCCCAATAACCTTTCACCCCCTTGTTTATCAAGAATCTATCTACCTCTGCCTTAAAAATATTCAAAGACTCTGCTTCCACCACCTTTCGAGGAAGAGAGTTCCAAAGACTCATGACCCTCTGAGAGAAAAAAGTTGTCCTCATCTCTGTCTTAAATGGGCGACCACTTATTTTTAAACAGTGACCCCTAGTTCTAGATTCTCCCACAAGGGGAAACATCCTTTCCACATTGACCCTGTCAAGAATCCTCAGAATCTTATATGTTTCAATCAAGTCACCTTTTACTCTTCTTAACTCCAGCGGATACAAGCCTAGCCTGTCCAACCTTTCCTCTTCAGACAACCCGCCCCATTCAAGGTATTCCTGGTGCTTAGCTCATTGGCATACTGAGATCTTAAAGGGACATCACTCTTAAAGGCAATCATACAACAAAATCCACAACAGGTGCTTTGCTATCTGACTGCCTATCTGATTATCTGGCTGTCCAACTCAGTATTTTCACTTCACAAAAATTTGAAAGAGCTTTCAACCACGTCTTTGCATTCTGAGTGTGTGTAATGTTCAGAATTTCCTAGTATGCAATAAGTGTGCAGAAGGGTAGATGGGAATGGCTCCTTATCTTGTGAGGATTTGAGAGCTTCTCTGTGTTTTCAAAAGACTAAAGGAAAATAAAGATTAAGCAGATTTATTTCAGGCAAGTCTGGCTGTAATGACAAATGCTGGCCTAAGTTTTCTTGCCCTCTTTCCCTGCCAATTTTTGGAGTTGGAATGGGTAGGGACAGATAGCCCAACCATGTTCCTGCCTTCCCACCACTTTTTGGGGGATAGTCCTGTCAAACCAGAGCATGCCCGCCCATTAGTGGACTGAAGTATGCAAATTCGATTCAGATGGCCTGGTTTGAGTGTTGGCCCGGGCATCCAGTTAGTTGTGGGAGATTGAGACTTTTCCTTGGAGAGGTGCCTGTGTACTCATGCAAAGAACATTGCTGTCCACAGGCCCTAATAGACTGTAAGCTCTGAGGTGGCCTCTTCTTCCCCCTGCTGTAAGCTCCTGAGGTCCACTGCAGTAATTTAGTGGCCAAAATGTGGCATGACTTCCCAGTGGAGGCCAAGCAGCCCACCACCCACATACAATTGCCAGATTGGGTTAGGGGAACATTTCTGGGATGGGCTGAATCCCACTGCACTGGAGATGTCCCCCTCCCATCAATAAGATAAGGCCCATGGAGGAAAAATTGAATAAGACCCGAAAGTAAGCGGGTGATCGCTTACCGGCTAATCCTCAATTAAGCGGGACCAGTTCCTTCTGATGCAGGCAGCGTACAAAGTTCATGCTGCCCGCTCAATATAATGATTGCAGCATCCAGCCAGTGCTAAGCACGGTGCTGAGTGGCTGGATGCCTGAGTAGGGGGTGCAAAATTGTGAGAGGCTCGCATGAGTTCAAGCTAGTCTGTGCTAATTAAAGCAAGTCTGCATCTCTTAAACTGGAGGTGCAATCTGGCTGGAGCAGATGCTGGAACTGGTTGCCCAAGTGACTTTGACCTGGGAAAGACAGAGGAATGGCACAATATGGCAAAGAACGGGCTCCAAGGTTCTCTGACTCAGCACTGGAAGCCTTGGGGTAGGAGGTTGACAGGTGCAGGGAGGTCCTCTATCCACACGGAGCCAGGATGCCCTCCAGACAAACTCTCAGAAGGCAATGGAAGCAGGTAGCCATGCAGTTCAATTCCAGCTGTGTAGCCCCGAGCACCTGGTTGCAGTGCCAAAGGAAGTTCAATGACCTCCCACAAGTGGTCATGGTGAGTGAATGCATCTTCAAATGCCCTATTCCACCAACTATACCACAAGCCTCACACTGCTCAACTCACCACACCCTCACCTCTATCAATCACAATTAATATCTCACATTCATAGCTTGATCTCACCCTCACACACTTAACACTGCTGCAAGCCTCCACCCATATTTGCCAACTATTTAACCATAACAGCCTCATTACCCAAACACATTGCACTACATTCACTGACACACTTCCCACTCTCTGCCTGGACAAAGTAGTGCACAAATGAAGGTAGCAACTAACCAGCAGGGGACAGGCCTGTCTGCACATCCCTGTGCCGATGGAGGAGACATTCCTCCCCATCATTGGAACAACCATGATTCAGCCCATGGCCAACAGTGGGGCTGAAAGCTTTGAAGATGATGGTATGTTTCTACCTAATTCTCCTTCCCGCATCCCACATCCCACTTCCCACTTCCCACTTACCCCTCATTCCACAATCCCTTCTGATCCCCAAGCTGCACATGGTATAAACATGCACATCTTGCTTAACCCCTGTCCCCACTCCACAACCTTGCCCCTTTCTCCTTTCAGATACCCAAGAACTGCCAGCTGGCCAGGCAGTGGTGCAGGAACGTTAAGTGGAAGAGGAAGAAGAGCCTGATGATGAAACACCGTGCGCCGGATTTTATTCCAGCTACAGGGGTCCTGGTGGCGAGCCAGAAGGTGGGGAGAGACCCCACCTCAGCCCACATCGGACCGAAAGGCCTGATACCCGACCCGAACCTGACGGGATCCGACAACATGTGTCGGGTTCGGATCGGGTCGGGTCGCTTTTCCAGGTCCGGCTTTCGGGCTCGGGTCAGGTCGGGCAGGGTCCGGGTTGGACACACATGGTATTAATTGGACCTGAAAGGATTTTTAAAAAGTTGAAGATTGGAGCCACGAAGTCAGTGATTGTTTGGTCACTAGTTAAACAGAAACCCATAGAGTTAGTTTAGAGATACAGCATTGAAACAGGCCCTTCGGCCCACCGAGTCTGTGCTGACCATCAACCATCCATTTATACTAATCCTACACTAATTCCATATTCCTACCACATCCCCACCTGTCCCTATATTTCCCTACCACCTACCTATACTACGGGCAATTTATAATGGCCAATTTACCTATCAACCTGCAAGTCTTTTGGCATGTGGGAGGAAACCGGAGCACCCAGAGGAAACCCACGCAGGCACAGGGAGAACTTGCAAACTCCACACAGGCAGTACCCAGAATTGAACCCAGGTCGCTGGAGCTGTGAGGCTGCGGTGCTAACCACTGCGCCACTGTGCTGCCCCAGTTGTGCCCAGACAGGTTGTGCCACACTGTACCAGTATCTGCAAAGGCTCAGAAAATATCATTATACATTACCTAGACTCCTGCTTTACAGGTTGAAATACTTGCTGCAAATTTATCCAGTGAGCAGCTGAGATGTAGAGACCAGGAAGGTCCTGAGTGATTTTTACAAAATATATAGTATTTATATAAAAAATATAAAATGATCACTGTCAGGACTCTAGTTTACACACATGCAGTACTGTACTGTGTATGTGTAGACTAGAGTCCTGACAATGATCATTTTATATTTTTTATTTCAATACTATATATTTTATAAAAATTAATCACTCAGGACCTTCCTGGTCTCTGCATCTCAGCTGCTCACTGGATAAATTTGCAGCAAGTATTTCAACTTGAAAAAGTGAAAAATGGATTCGGAATCGGAAGGTAGGTAAAGTGAACATTCCGGTGGTCAGGTCGGTCTCAGGTCGGGTTGGGCTCGGGCCGGGTCGGGCGTGGGATGGATCGGGCGCAGGAAAAAGTGGAAGGACTCAGGCCAGGTCGGGCTCGGGTCCAATGTGGTTCTGTCGGTTTCGGGTTTTTTTTTTCAGACCCGCGCAGGCCTTTAATCAGACCCCTGTTGCTATTCCATTGCAGGCAGGCAATTCACTGCTCGCTATTGCGGATGGCGACCCTTTAAGAGATGAGCTCCCCCCTCCAGAACTGCTGTCCAATTAGAGGATTGACAGTCCTGCAGAACCAGCGGCACCACCGGAAGTGGTGGCCGCTGCTAGTACTGCATGAGGCACAGCAGTACCAAAGACAGGGGAAGACTCTGGGAGAGGTCAATAGTGTCTGGGTTGCTGAGGCCAGTGCGATAGGCTCAAGTGATGGGGCGTGGGATGGGGGGTGGTGGTGCTGGTGTTAGTGAGTGTAGAGGAGGTCTTCCGAGGGTTGGGGGTAGTGGGGGAAGGGGGAGGCCATCGCCACTGAGGGGGTGGGGGGGGGGGGGGGGAGTCATCCAGTGGTCATGGATTACCCCCAAAGGACGGAACCCCCCCCCCCACAAGCCTGCAGGAGGCCACCAAGCTTTATCTGGTTGCATCTCCACACAGCAGCGCACCCCTCCGTCCTCCATAAAATTGGAGTGCAGGCGGGAAGAGGCCCTTAAGTGCGCATTAATTGGTCACTTAAGGGCATCAATTGGTTTGGGGCAGGAAGGCTGTCTTCAGCCTTCCCCGCCCCGAACAAAATGGCAGGGGGCCTGGGTGACATCGGGAATGGCGCCCCCTGCCATTTTGTTTGCTCCCCCCACCTCTGTGCCCACCTCCAAGGGTAGAACAAAATCATGCCCCATCACTTAATCTCACATTTGCAGCCACCAGCTCAGTTGCTGGCACTGCACGCTCTTTTGAGGGTAGCTTCGAGGTAAGATCATCACGTGGTGAGTCACCGAGCACGGGCGGCTTGTGTTACAGAATTTCCATATATTTTTTGTTAAAACTTGGAATCTGTATTTTTAAAACAGAAGAGGCTGACCTTTGGGTGTTTTTCTTTATAAAAGAAGGTTGACCTGTAAACAAGTTTTTCTGGAAAGCATGTGATTTCCAGTAAACATAGGAGGGGGTTTTGACCCAAGAGCTACCCTTTGTTGTGACAAGAGAGAATTTATGACAGCATGAGACTTGCTTGAAAAATTAGTTTCACTTTGAACTGTTAAAAGATGCTGTTTTTGGACTAAAAGCAGGCAGTTGGAATCTGCAAATGGACCTGCGAGGAGATCAGAAGAAAAACCAGATAACTGTTACCTCTCTTTGAACAATCCCTGCTCGTGAAAAGCAAAAGCCTCTATGAAGTGGTACTCTTGCCTTCTGCAATTTTAAGAAACACTGATTGCTTGCAGGAACCTTGCAGCTTTAAAAAGGACTTTTGCAACGAATATGTGTGCGAACTGATACCTGTTGCTGCACACCTGATGGAGAACCTTTGTGAAGCTTCTGCAGTTGAATTTCTTTGAGCGCCTACCCAAAACAGACTGTTCATCAACCTCACCTGGAAAGACTCTGAGTGGCATCCAACTATTCTACTTTGGGACACCTCGCCAAACCAAAAGCGTTCCATCTCTTCGCTTCAGTGTGAGTTTTTTTTTACTCCTTTTATTCCTTTGAAACAGCTGTAAACAAAGTTCCCTTTATTCCCGGTTAACTGGTTTTTGGATGTATGTGCTTGTGCGTGAGGGCTAGGATAATAATAGGGGCTTTAATATTTCAATTCGCGTGTATATTTACTTAATTATTGGTTAAAACTTGGTTTTATAATAAATGGATAATTTTGTTGTTTATTAAAGAAACCTCGTCAGTGTGCTTTATTCTGAGGACAAGTAGAGTATCTAATGGGCTGTTTTGGTAAGCGAGAAAATTTATTGATATGTTGCGACCTGTGGAGACAAGGGACTGAATTAACAGTACACTCCTCCCGTCTCGGTCATAACACTTGTAACAAGGATAGGGGGAAAGGACAGTTCAAGTGCCATTTCACCGGAGGGCGAAGTCGCTCATGAGTTCTGCTGCAGGTGACTGAGTTGAAGACTTCAATGGGGTGGCAAGTGGTAATGACCTGGAACTCACTGCCCATGAGAGTGGTGGAAGTGGAGACAATCAATGATTTCAAAAGGGAATTAGATGGACACTTGAAGGAAGTAAACTTGCAGGGCTACAGATTCAAGCGGGGGAGTGGGACTGACTGGATTGCTCATCCTTTTCAGTGTAGAAGTGGTGGCAAACTCCATGAGAATACTTTTAGACCCAACCATGATGCAGCATCTGATGCTCTGTGTCTCAGCTCCATTGCAGCACAAGCAGAGGCCACTCAATGTCTGAATGCTGCAATGGAGGCTTAGACTGAAGTCCAGCAAGTGCAGCTTGCTGCCATGGAGGCTCAGGCTGCTGCCATCACGGCTGGAGATAACAATACTCAAAGGGACTTCCATGCTATCACAGCAATCCAATAGTTTATCCTGCACCAGGTTACTAGGATTGCAGAGGTGCCGCCCCAGGGAAGTGGACCTCAGGATGACAGCATTTGTACTCCCACCGCTAACACTCTAACAGTCCCCTTGCTGTTGCCTGTCAACCAATCATCTAGCCCAGACTCCTATTGCCCATACCAAGTTGTTGCAGTCCAAAGCTGGGTCTTCCCAGGCAGAGCTGCTCGAAATCATCTTGCAAGGCCATCTGCTGTCTGTCCCACTGAACGTCAGCAGCCTTCCTCTAGCCATGCTGCAGCCACTGGGGTAGCACTATGTAGGAGCAGAGGTACCCACAAGTCAGGCTTTTGTTTCAGCATTGTGACCAAGAGGATGTTTTGATGGTCACTGACAAGGAAGTTAAGGTGTGGGACTGTTATTGAATGGGGAATTGAAGTCGTGTTCACTGGTACCGGCAACCATGGACAGCCTGGCCAGAAAGGAGATGTATTTGTTGCCTCCTCCTCCTCCTCCTCCTCCTCTTCCATCTCCTCGGCTGCTCACCATATACCTGGTGGCAAGGGCTGTGCCCTCACAATGGTGAGGTTGTGCAGGATGCAGCAGACCATGACGAATTGTGATAAGCTCTGATGAGTACTGCAGGGCTCCTCCAGAGCAGTCCAAACACTGGAAGCATTGCGTAATCACCTGATTGTCTGCTCGATTGCATTTTATACGGCTCTTGTTAGATGTGCTGCTCATGTGTGTTTTTGTTGCGCACCAGAGTCATGAGCAACATAGACAGCAGCTAGCTCAAACAGAAATGGTACAGTGGATAGCACAGAATAATGCCAGGAAACTGAGCATTCACCTGCATGATGAGCTGAGCATGGTCGCACCATCAACTGCACATTCCGGAAATGGAACCATTTGTAGTTGTGCTCTATTTCTGCATTTAGGTGCGGCTCCTGCAAAGCAATGAGAGGAGAGAAATGAAAGGAGGCATGCTGACAGGAGAGAGAGGTCTAGGAATTATGAAATGTTTACAGCACACTGGGAGGCCATTCAGCCCATTGAGTTCATGCCAGATCTCTGCAAACGCAATTTAGTTAGTCCCACTCCTTGGCCCTGTCACCCTAGCCCTGCAAACTTTTTCCCTTCAGGTGCTCATCCAATTCCCTTTTGAAAGCCACAATTGAATCTGCTTCCACCACACTCTCAGGCAGTGCATTCCAGATTTTAACCACTTGTTGCGTCAAAAAGTTTTTCGCATGTCGCCTTTGGCTCTTTTGCTAATTACCTTGTTATGTCTCCAGGTTCCCTTAAGTTAGAAATAATCACATTTTAGACTTAGAAATGCTGGAGCTCTTTATTTATTACATTCTGCTTCGATGCTGCCTGGTAGGGACTGTTTAGAGCAGTGTAGTGTTAAACATCACAGGACTGCAATGCAGCGGTGAATGTGGCCCCTAGAACACACTTACCCATTCTCATTATTTCCTAGCTAATTAGTTCCTAGCTCTATACAAATAATATAGCAATTGTTATGACCAGATAAGAAAGGTGTCTAGGGGTCCGTTACTGTCTTCACCTGGTCTTATTGTAACAGGGTTTGATTTTAAACACACTGTGTTTGGAACTCCCCCTTGGTGAATCTTTGTTCACCACTTTCCAATTATAAGGTAAAGAAATGAACATAAGCAGGCTTTCTTTGGTTTAAAGGAGAAAAGTGAAATTTATTAAAACTTAAACTTAAACTCTAATATGGTTACCGTCTACGGATATACGACGCACCCGCGCCAGATTGCACATGAGGTACATACATGCAGATAGGGACTGAAAAGAGGAGAGGAAAATGTCAGGTGAAAGGTTTGACGCTGTCTCTGAACAGGGTTTCTGGTTATTGTTTCGGTGGTTCCAGCTTGCTGTAGAGTCTTTGATGTTAGGCAATTCTTACTTTTCATTGAGGCCCAGTATTCTTCTTAAACCTTGTTCAACGTAGGAGACTTTTCCCTCTTTGAGGTTCACGTGTCTTCAATGGTTTCCGATGCTAGTGAGAGCGAGATGACAGCAGACTGGAGAGAGATGTTTGCAAGCCAGAAGCTTTGTGATGTCAAACATTGGTTTCTCCAATTTAAAACTCTCAGTTCAAACCTCTGCAACAGCCAGTTAGTCATGTGACTAAAACTGGTCTGACATTTCTGTGTATTGGGGAAGCAACGACTGGGTCCCCATTGTTCCAACACTGCCTTTTACCAAGCAAGTGTCTTTCCAGTCAGGGGCTTGCAATTTTAAGTTTTAATGTTCATGTGGTGACATAATGTGAGTCTCAGTCTTGGCAGGCAGGGGGCTTGCCTGACACAATATATAACATCTCTTTCTTTAAAAATACAATGGGCTCAATTTTACTGCCCAGCCGCCCCCTACCCTCTACCACCCCCTCCCCACCACCCCCCCACCCCGCAGTTGGGCAGTGTGGTGGGAGGTGCCGGAAAATGCCATCAGCAGAGGCCTGCTATGGGCTTTGACGCCGGGAAGGCCTGGCCCGATATTGCCAGTGATGGTGAGGCCTCATGGCGACACCCACTCCGCTCAGCGATGAGAGCAGCATTTGCATGTGTGTTAATTTATTTAAATAAATGAATTGAATACTTCCCAGTCCCTCTGTCTGTCCCGGTGCGATATTGGTGCCGGTGGCTGGCACTCCCAGGCCTTCGGCTACCCATTCGGGAATCCGAGGCAGAAAGCTGTTGAGGAGGGGGAGCAGGTAAGTTTTCAGTGCGGGAGGAGATGGAGCAGGGTGAAACTAGTCTGATTGGTGTAGGGGATGGTGGGAAGGGGTAAATTTTAAAGTTTATGAACTTTGGGGGCGGGGGTAAGTATGGGAGCACAAATTAAGTGTTTTGTGGGGCGGAGAGGCCAAGTAATGAATTTTATGGTTCTTGTGGGGGGCGGGGGGTGGGAGGGGGTTGATGTGGGAGAGGGTCAGGATCACTTTATTTATTTTTTAAAGTCAGTATTTCTTTAAATATTGTAATTGCAATGTGGGGATCGAAGGCCTTTAAAAATGGCATCAGTGCTTGCGTAAAGGCTGCTGACCTCATTGCTGGGTACGAACCGTTGTCCCCTCCATGTCATTGGGAGCGGGGGTGCAATCTGCCCCAGCCATTTAAATAAGCTGTTCCGTTTAATATCACGGTGGCTCTGCGAAGTATGGCCGTGCATACGGGCCGCCATTATTACGGGGGGCAATGCAAAATCCAGCCCAATGTGTCTATATCAATATAACTGTTCCAATCATTAACTCTTTCCTGAACTAAAGAAGGTTAACAATTGACTTTTAGACATAAACTAACCTTTTAGAATCTTTTATAGTACATATTCTTTTCTAAGTATACTATTCATGGTATCACTTAGGTGGTAAGATATTTCACCTCCATCTTGTAGACTTGGCATTTGTTGCTCTCAGTGGTGAGTTGGCAGGCTGCAGTGATGCTGTGCTTGTCGCTGCTGGTGTTGCAGGGGTCATGCTTGCTGTTGCTAATGTTGTATCACTTGCTGGTGATGTTGTTATTGTTATCTCATTGGAAAGTGATATTTTCAGTGTTGTTGATGGTCTTTTCTGTTTTTCCAGCTCAGGTGTAGGTCAAATATGGACTCTCTTCCTTACTGGTTTCAGTCTCAATGTTGTATGGCCATGGGGTCTCAGCTTCACCAACAACTTTCGCTGGGCTTCAGGTTTTCATGATTGCATCCTGTACATGTACAGTTTGTCCTTTCAACAGCTCAGGTAGGGATTTGGCATGCTTGTTGAAGTGTTTATCTCCTCTTAGCTGTGCTTCAGTGAGTTGTTGTATCACTTCCTCCGGGTCACTTGTAGGACGTATTTTGCTTGGCAGAGTCATCTTACATTTTCTTCCATTCAACAGCTCTGCAGGTGATTTCATGTCAGCCTTAAGAGGTGTAGATCAGAGTGACAACAAGACTAGGTTTGGGTCTTTCTTTGTCTCTCAGCATTTTTCAAGGATTCTTTTGACTGTCTAGAGATGTCTTTCTATAAATCCATGCCCCCGTGGGTAGTGTAGTGATGAGCTGATGGTGTTGAACCCATACTGATTAGCGAATTCCTTAAATTCTCTGGAGGTGAATTGGGTGCCATTATCACATATTAATCTTTTGGGAATCCCTTGCTCAGCGAACAAAACTCATGCTGCAGAGATGATTATTGTGGCTGTGACGTCTTTCACCTTCTGGATAAAAGGGAACTTTGAGTAGTAGTCTGCAACTATGTGATACCGTTCTTGATTGTGTGTGAATAAATTGGCTCCTACAGTTTGCCATGGTCTAGGTGGTACTTCAGTAGTTATCATCTCTTTAAACTGTATGTTTCTGTACTTCTGGCATACATTGCATGCAGACACCATATTTTTGATGCCTCTGCATATGCCGATCCAGTACACAGCTAATCTGGCTCTGAGCTTACACTTCTCCATGGCCTTCATGTACCTTCTGGAGAAGTTTGTCCTGCATTGTTTTGGGTATGATTATTCTGGATCCGGTTAGCAGAACACCATCTTCCAGTGAGATGTCATCTCCGATAGACCAGTACTGTCGTCTTGCTGGCCGTGTTTCCTGTATCTTATCAGGCCATCCCTAGATCACTTGCTGAGAGAGCATCTGGAACTCCTTGTCTTTGCTGGTCTCATCTCTAATTTGACTCAGTTTCGGTGGTGTTATGTTCACTAGGTAATGAATCTTTATACTGAGATTTTGTATCTCGTGTATCTCCTGTGGCGACAACCAAAATAGGGTATCTGCCAGCACCATTTCTCTTCCTGGCTTGTATTTCAGGGTAAAATCATAACTCTGAAGCCTCAAGAGTAACCTCTGCAGTCTTGCTGGTGTTTTACATAGATTTTCCTTGTATATCTGCTCCAGTGGATGATGATCACTCTTCACTATGAATTTTCTCCCATAGAGATATATATGGAACTTCTCACATCCATACATGACTGCCAAAAGCTCTCTTTCTATGTTGCCATATCTGGTCTCAGTTGATGTTAGAGCTTTGGATGTGAATGCTATTGGCTTTCCCTCTTGTCCCTGTGCTGCTCCCAATCCTTTAATAGAAGCATCGACTTGCAGAGTGACAGGTTTCGCTCTGTCGTACTGAGCGTTATGGCCAAGGTGAAGAGGGGAGGTCACTGTCGCCCCTCTTACCCTTCCTCTTATTTGACTGCGACAGGGATATTCTTTTTTAAACAGTCATTGTGCTTACCACCTCAGTGAGCATTTTACCTTTTACCTTTAATGTGATCGTGAAAGAACCAATCGGACAGGTTTTCTTGAGTTTAAACAAGAAAAAGGTAAGTTTATTATACTCAACAAGCTAAACCCGATCTAAAATAATTTTAAAAACTATACGCTATACATTCACAAGGATCACACACACACAAAAAGATTACAGAGTGGAAAGTAGTTTTTTTTGGTTGGATTAAAGTCCAGGATAAATAAAAGTTAAATACACAGTCTGGGGATGAATGATTAGGTTGTCTTCCATGTGGAGTTGTATTCTTGAAGTCTTTGGCCTGGTCAAAGTGCACTTTGTGGCTGGCCCGCTTTGCCCAGGATTTTCTTCGAGGCAGAGTTGTATGTGGCTCTCTTCCCCTAGTCTCTGGCTGTAGCAGTCTGTAGGCTTGGAGGGTCCACAGTTGCAGATGGTTTTCAAACTTGATGTTCTCTGGAGAGAGAGAAAAAAGAAAAAGAAAGGGAGGCACACAGCTTTCTCTGCTGCTGCACACTCAGTTACTGCTTGTCTCTATGTATGTAACAAAACTCCCAGTTTCTCACCACCTAGGGAGATGGTCACATGGGTTCTCTCAATCCCCTTTGTTTTTAATGAGGTTCAAAGTATAAAACCCGAAACCTCACTCAGGGGATATTGTCAGTGTTTACCTCCTGGAGGATGTCTCCATTCGTGAATGGCTCAAGATGGCTTTGAATGTCCTGCTAACCAGGGTGATCTGGATAATCTGCTCAGTTAGCTAAAACATTGGCCAGACTGGGTTTCTTGCTAGACTTCTGGCTCCGGTTGGGCCTTGGAATGTGCAAAGGCGTTTCAGATGCAAATTGCAGTGGCCATAGAACCATAGAAAAGTTACGGCACAAAAGGAAGCCATTCAGCTCATCATGTCTGTGCTGCCCAAGAAAACTAGCTGCCCAATCTAATCCCATCTTCCGGCACCTGGTCCATAGCCTGGTAGGTTACAGCACTTCAGGTGCATGTCCAAATACTTTTTAAATGAGTTGAGGGTTTCTGCCTCCACCACCATTCCTGGCAGTGAATTTCAACCACCCACCACCCTCTGGGTGAAAAAGTTTTTCCTCATGTCCCCTCTAATCCTTCTAGCAATCACCTTAAATCTGTGCCCCCTGGTAATTAACCTCTCTGCTAGGGAAAACAGGTCTTTCCTGTCTACTGTATCCACGCCCCTCATAATTTCGTACACCTCAATTAAGTCACCCTTCAGCCTCCTCTGTTCTAAGAAAACAACCCAAGCCAATCCAATCTTTCCTCATAGCTGCAACTTTCACACCCTGGCAACATTCTTGTAAATCTCCTCTGTACTCTCTCCAGAGCAATTATGTCCTTCCTGTAATGCGGTGACCAGAACTGTATGCAATACTCCAGCTGTGGCCTAACCAGCGTTTTTTATACAGTTCCAGCATTACATCCCTGCTCTCAAATTATATACCTCGGCAAATAAAGGAAAATATTCCATTTGCCTTCATCACCACTCTATTTACCTGCCCTGCCCCCTTCAGGGACCTGTGGACATGCACTCCAAGGTCTTTCACTTCTTCTACCCTTCTCAATATCCTCCCATTTATTGTGTATTCCCTCGCTTTGTTTGCCCTCCCCAAATGCATTACCTCACACTTCTCTGGATTGAATTCCATTTGCCATTTTACCGCCCTCTCAACCAAACCATTGATATCATTCTGGATTCTACAGCTGTCCTCTTCACTATCAGCTACACGGCCAATTTTTGTGTCATCAACAGATTTCCCAATCATGCCTCCCACAATTAAGTTCAAATCATTAATATATACCACAAACAGCAAGAGACCCAACACTGAGGCGTGTGGAATGCCACTGGAAACCGCTTTCCATTCGCAAAAACATCTGTCGACTACTACACTTTGTTTCCTGTCACCATGCCAATTTTGAATCCAACCTGCCACATTCCCCTGGTTGCCATTTTTTTTAAGTTAACTGTAGGATCTTCCCCATTAAAAGTCTAATGTAAGTTTCCAACTGATGGATTAATATTTCTCATTTGGTGTATAGTGTTTTCTTGACAGAAGACAGACCAGTTTCCTTGCAGACTGCCTTTTTGAGTTTGTTGAAAATCCTGTCATGTGACTCTGACCACTGGTACGCTACATTTTCTTTCATCAGCTCCCGCAGGTTTGCTGTGACATGCGGTATGAAGGAGCTCATGTATTGAATCAAGCCAAGAAAACTTCTCAACTCTCTTTTATCTCTCGGGGTTTTATCTCTTGGGGCTTTAGCTATCTTTAAAGATAGCTGAGATTATTTCAGGACTCGGCTTGACTCTGTCAGGTATGTACACCATTCCGAAGAACTGCCATTCTGTCACTTCTGTGTGTGTCCGGCCCGACCTGACCCGACTCAACCTGGACTCGGCCCGACCCAACCCGAGCCCAAAAGCTGGCCCCGGATGATGGGCCCAACCCGACCCGAACCTGACACATGTCGTCGGGTCCCATTGCGTTCGGGTCGGGTAGCAGGCCTCTAACTCACGTCACACCACGTGGCTGTAACAATGGTCTCAACTAATTCCTGTCTGAGGCCTTGAAATTCATATTGGCAGATTCAATGATTTGATTTTGGCTGGAGATGCATGCTGAATTTTTCAAAATTTTTGTCTGGGCTTCTGCTGTCCTCTTCACTCAGCTCCCAGCTATTAAACAAATTTAATCCTTTATCTTCTGGCCACAGCTGATCCTCACTTCATCACTAGTACCTTTAAGAAAACTACTGAGTGTCAATCTGCATTTTTGTTTAAACTTCTCAAAGACCTCTACAACATCATCAGCTTCCCAATTCATTATGGGCTGCAGATATGCATTCATTGCAGGCCAATTTTCGTTTTTCGTTTTCGTACAATTTGCTCAGTTTTTTTTCTCTCTCTGGCACTAATTTAGGTCGATTTTTCCCAATCTAATTCAGCATTAAATTTGTTCAAAATGTTTTAGGCTTACTCACAGATACTTGCTGCCACCATATTATGTCTCCTGGTTCCCACAGGTTAGAAATAATCACACTTTAGACTTGGAAAGGCTAGAGCTCTTTGTTTATTCCATTCCACTTCCATGCTGCCTGGTAGGGACTGCTTAGAGCGGTGTAGTGTTACACAGCACAGGACTGCAGTGCAGCAGTGAATAAGCCCCCCCCCCCCTCACCTCCCGGTACATACCCACTACAATTAGTTCCTAGCTAATTAGTTCCTAGCTCTGTACAAATAATATAACAATATATAACACATCTTAAATCTGTATCCTCAGGTTCTTAACATTTCTGCCCATGGGAACAGTTTTTTCTCTATCTACTCTAACTAGATCCCTTATGATTATGAACACCTCGATCAAATCTCCTCTCAAACTTCTTTTCTCTAAGGAGACCAACTCCAAATTCTCCAGCCAACCCACATAACTAAAATCCCTCATCCCTGGAACTTTTCTTGCAAATGCTTTCTAAAATCTCCCTAAACTGCAGTGTCCAGAATAGAACACAATAGACCAGTTGAGGCTGAGCCAGTGTTTTATAAAGATTCATCATAACATCCTTGTTTTTGTACTTTATGCTTTTATCAAGCTCAGGATCCCATATGCCTTATTAACCACTTTCTCAACCTACCCTGCCACCTTCAACGATTTGTGCACTTATACCCTCAGGTCTCTGTTGCTGCATCCCTTTTAGAATTGTATCCTTTATTTTATATTGCTTCTCCTCATTCGTTCTACCAAATGTATCTCTTTGCTCTTCTCTGCATTAAATTTCATCTGTCATATGTCCACCTATTCTACCAACCTGACTATGTCCTCTTGAAATCTATTGCTGTACTCTGCATAGTTCAAAATATTTCCAAGTTTGTGTCGCCTGCAAATTTTGAAATTGTGTCCTGTACACCCAAGTCCAAGTCATTAATATAGATCAAGAAAAGCAGTGATCCTAGTGCCGACGCCTCGGGGGCCTCACCATATAATTTCCTCCAGTCCGAAAAACAACTTTTCACCACTACTCTCTGTTTCCTGTCACTTAGCCAACTGCGTATTCATGCTGCCACTGTCCCTTTTATTCCATGGGCTTCAATTATACTGATACGCTTATTAAGCACCACTTATGGAATGCCTTTTGGAAGTCCATCTACACCATATCAACTGCATTATCCTCATCAACTCTCTCTGTTACCTTATCATAAAACTCAAACAAGTTAGTTAAACAAAATTTGCCTTTAACAAGTCCATGCTGGCTCTTAATTAACTCAGTTTTGTCCAAGAGACTGTTAATTTTTTCCTGATTAAAAGCTTTCCCATCACCAAGGCTAAACTGAGACACCCATTTTTGAACAAGAGAAAAGGGCAAAAAAGGGGCAGTGAAATAAAGAAAAGGAAGTGATGGGCTCAGGTAAGGAGTGGTAATGAATGGATACAGGGAAAACTCAAGTTTCATAGACCTGGCTACATAGCATTTATTAAGATATATATATCCTGACAGTAAACAGGGAATAGAGAGGGAGTCCAGATCTAAAATCGGTGGTCCTGTATTAGTTAAAGTTGATGTTTAATTGTGCAAAGATGGGAGGCAGGTCAGAAGATTGGACAGAATATAAAAAACAGCAAAGAAGGACTAAATGATTGAGAAGGAAGGTAAAATTAGAGTATGAGAGAAAGCTAGCTAGAAATATAAAGACAGATAGTAAGAGTTTCTATAGATATTTAAAAAAGAAAAGAGTTAACAAAGCGAGCATTGATCCTATAAAAAGTGAGTCTGGGGAATTAATAATGGATAATAAGGAGATGGTGGATGAATTGAACAGATATTTTACATCGGTCTTCACTATTGAGGATCCAAGTAGCATCCCAGTATTAGCTGTAAATCAGGAAAAATGGAGGGAGAAACTCAAGAAAATTACAATCAGCAGGGAAATGGTACTGAACAAATTGTTGGAGCTGTGGGCTGACAAGTCCCCGGGTCCTGATGAACTTCATCCGAGGGTTATAAAAGAAGTGGCTAGTTAGATAGTGGATGTGTTAGTTTTAATTTTCCAAAATTCCCTAGATTCGGAGAAGGTTTCTTTAGATTGGAAAATAGCGAATGTAACTCCTTTATTCAAAAAGGGAGGGAGACAGAAAGCAGGAAACTACAGGCCAGTGAGCTTAACATCTGTCTTAGGGAAAATATTAGAAGCTATTATTAAAGATGTTATAGCAGGGCATTTAGAAAAATTCAAGGTAATCAGACAGAGTCAACATGGTTTTGTGAAAGGGAAATCATGTTTAACCAATTTATTGGAGTTCTTTGAGGGAGTTGCATGTGCTGTGGATAAAGGGGAAATTGTGGACGTATTGTACTAAGATTGCCAGAAGGCATTTGATAAGGTGCTACATCAACGGTTATTGCAGAAAATAAAAACTCATGGTATAGGGGGTAACATATTGGCATGAATAGAAGATTAGTTAGTTAACATGAAACAGAGAGTAGGCATAAATGGGTCATTTTCTGGTTGGCAAGATGTAATGAGTGGTGTGCCACAGGGATCTGTGCTGGGGCCTCAACTTTTTATAATTTATATAAAATGATTTAGATGTAGGGACTGAAGGTATGGTTGTTAAATTTGCTGATGGCACAAAGATAGGTAGGAAAGTAACTTGTGAAGAGGACATAAAGAGGCTACAAAGTTATAATAAAAGCAAAATACTGCGGATGCTGGAAATCTGAAACAAAAACAAGAAATGCTGGATTCACTCAGCAGGTCTGGCAGCATCTGTGGAAAGAGAAGCAGAGTTAACGTTTCGGGTCAGTGACCCTTCTTCGGAACTGACAAATATTAGAAAAGTCACAGATTATAAACAAGTGAGGTGGGGGTTGGGCAAGAGATAACAAAGGAGAAGGTGCAGATTGGACCAGGCCACATAGCTGACCAAAAGGTCACGGAGCAAAGGCAAACAATATGTTAATGGTGTGTTGAAAGACAAAGCATTAGTACAGATTAGGTGTGAATATACTGAATATTGAACATCAGCAAGTGCAAACCTGAAGAAAAACAACCTGAAAAAAAACAGTGGGTGAGCAAACTGAACAAACTAAGATGAACTGAAATAAATACAAAAAAAGATTGTAAAAAATGTAAAAAGGAATGCCAAAAAAAAAAAGGAAGAAAAAATAACTAAAAATGAAAGTAAAGTGGGGGGCTGTCATGCTCTGAAATTATTGAACTCAATGTTCAGACCGGCAGGCTGTAGTGTGCCTAATCGGTAGATGAGATGCTGTTCCTCGAGCTTGCGTTGATGTTCACTGGAACACTGCAGCAATCCCAGGACAGAGATGTGAGCATGAGAGCAGGGGGGAGTGTTGAAATGGCAAGCAACCGGAAGCTCAGGGTCCTGCTTGCGGACTGAGCGGAGATGTTCCGCAAAGCGGTCACCCAGTCTGCGCTTGGTCTCCCCAATGTAGAGGAGACCACACTGTGAGCAGCGAATACAGTATACTACATTGAAAGAAGTACAAGTAAATCGGTGCTTCACCTGAAAGGAGTGTTTGGGGCCTGGGATAGTGAGGAGAGAGGAGGTAAAGGGGCAGGTATTACACCTCCTGCGATTGCAAGGGAAGGTGCCCTGGGACGGGGACGAGGTGGTGGGGGTAATGGAGGAGTGGACCAGGGTGTCGCGGAGGGAACGATCCCTTCGGAATGCTGACAGGGGAAGGGAGGGGAAGATGCGACTGGTAGTGGCATCACGCTGGAGGTGGCGAAAATGGCGGAGGATGATCCTTTGGATATGGAGGCTGGTGGGATGAAAAGTGAGGACAAGGGGAACCCTGTCACGGTTCTGGGAGGGAGGGGAAGGGGTGAGGGTAGAGGTGCGGGGAATGGGTCAGACACGGTTGAGGGCCCTGTCAACCACAGTGGGGGGAAATCCTCGGTTGAGGAAAAAGGAGGTCATATCAGAAGCACCGTCATGGAAGGTAGCATCATCAGAGCAGATGCGTCGGAGACGGAGAAACTGGGAGAATGGAATGGAGTCCTTACAGGAGGTAGGGTGTGAAGAAGTGTAGTCGAGGTAGCTGTGGGAGTCAGTGGGCTTATAATGGATATTGGTAGACAACCTATCCCCAGAGATGGAGACAGAGAAGTCGAGGAAGGGAAGGGAAGTGTCAGAGATGGACCATGTAAAGGTGAGAGAAGGGTGGAAATTGGAAGCAAAGTTGATAAAGTTTTCTAGTTCGGGGCGGGAGCAGGAAACGGCACCGATACAGTCATCAATGTACCGGAAAAAGAGTTGGGGGAGGGGGCCTGAGTAGGACTGGAACAAAGAATGCTCGACATATCCCACAAAAAGACAGGCATAACTAGGACCCATGCGGGTACCCATAGCGACACCTTTTACTTGAAGGAAATGCATGGAGTTGAAGGAGAAGTTGTTCAATGTGAGAACAAGTTCAGCCAGGCGGAGGAGGGTGTTGGTGGATGGGGACTGGTTGGGCCTCTGTTCCAGGAAGAAGCGGAGAGCCCTCAAACCATCCTGAGGGGGATGGAGGTGTAGAGCGATTGGACGTCCATAGTGAAGAGGAGGCGGTTGGGACCAGGAAACTGGAAATTGTGAAAATGACGTAGGGCGTCAGAAGAGTCGCGGATGTAGGTGGGAAGAGACTGGACCAGCGGAGAAAAGAGAGAGTCTAGATAGGAAGAAATAAGTTCAGTTGGGCAGGAGCAGGCTGACACAATGGGTCTGCCGGGACAGTCCTGTTTGTGGATTTTGGGAAGGAGGTAGAAGCGGGCTGTCCGGGGTTGCTGGACTATGAGGTTGGAAGCTGTAGAGGGAAGATCTCCAGAGGAGATGAGGTCAGTGACAGTCCTTTGGACGGTGGCTTGATGTTCGGTGGTGGGGTCATGGTCCAGAGGGAGGTAGGAAGAGGTGTCTGTGAGTTGGCGTTGAGCTTCTGCAAGGTAGAGGTCGGTACGCCATACAACAACAGCACCACCCTTGTCTGCAGGTTTGATGACCATGTCGGGGTTAGACCTGAGAGAACGGAGTGCCTCAAGTTCAGAGGGGGACAGGTTAGAGTGAGTGAGGGGGGCAGAGAAATTGAGACGACCAATGTCTCGCCGACAGTTTTCAATGAAGAGATCAAGAGCGGGTAAGAGGCCAGGGTGAGGGGTCCAGGTAGAGGGAGAATGCTGGAGGCGGGTGAATGGGTCTGCTGGTCGGGGGGAGGACTCCTGGTCGAAGAAGTGAGCCCGGAGGCGGAGGCGACGGAAGAAGAGCTCAACGTCATGCCGAGCGCGAAATTCATTGAGGTGGGGGCGTAAGGGGATAAAACTGAGACCTTTGCTGAGCTTCCGGTTGCTTGCCATTTCAACACTCCCCCCTGCTCTCATGCTCACATCTCTGTCCTGGGATTGCTGCAGTGTTCCAGTGAACATCAACGCAAGCTCGAGGAACAGCATCTCATCTACCGATTAGGCACACTACAGCCTGCCGGTCTGAACATTGAGTTCAATAATTTCAGAGCATGACAGCCCCCCACTTTACTTTCATTTTTAGTTATTTTTTCTTCCTTTTTTTTTTTGGCATTCCTTTTTACATTTTTTACAATCTTTTTTTGTATTTATTTCAGTTCATCTTAGTTTGTTCAGTTTGCTCACCCACTGTTTTTTTTCAGGTTGTTTTTCTTCAGGTTTGCACTTGCTGATGTTCAATATTCAGTATATTCACACCTAATCTGTACTAATGCTTTGTCTTTCAACACACCATTAACATATTGTTTGCCTTTGCTCCGTGACCTTTTGGTCAGCTATGTGGCCTGGTCCAATCTGCACCTTCTCCTTTGTTATCTCTTGCCCAACCCCCACCTCACTTGTTTATAATCTGTGACTTTTCTAATATTTGTCAGTTCCGAAGAAGGGTCACTGACCCGAAACGTTAACTCTGCTTCTCTTTCCACAGATGCTGCCAGACCTGCTGAGTGAATCCAGCATTTCTTGTTTTTGTTACAAAGTTATAATGATAGGTTAAGTGAGTGGGCAAGACCTGGCAAATGGGGTATAATGCAGGAAAGTGTGAAATTGTCCACTTTGGCAGGAAGAATAAAAAAGAAGCATATTATCTAAATGGTGAGAGATTGCAGGGCTCTGAGATGCAGAGGGATCTGGGTGTCCTAGTGCATGAATCACAGGTTGAGCACGTAATTAGGAAAGCTAATGGAATGTTATCATTTATCGCAAGGGGAATTGAATACAAATGTAGGGAGGTTATGCTTCAGCTATACAGGGCATTGGTGAGACCACATCTGGAGTACTGTGTACAGTACTGGTCTCCTTATTTAAAGAAGAATGTAAATGCATTGGAGGCAGTACAGAGAAGGTTTACTAGACTAATACCTGGAATGGGCAGGCTGTCTTATGAGGAAAGATTGGACAGGCTAGGCATTTATCTGCTGGAATTTAGAAGAGTAAGAAGCGACTTGATTGAAACATCTAAGATCCTGAGGTGTCTTGACAGGGTGGATGTGGAAAGGATGTTTCCTCTTGAGGGAGAATCTAGAACTAGGGGTCACTGTTTAAAAATAAGGGGTCGCCCATTTAAGACACAGATGAGGAGAAGTTTTTTCTCTCAGAGGGTCGTGAGTCTTTGGAATTCTCTTCCTCAAAAGGCAGTGGAAGCAGAGTCTTTGAATATTTTTAAGGCAGAGGTAGATAGATTCTCGATAAGCAAGGGGGTGAAAGGTTATTGGGGTTAGGTGGAAATGTGGAGTAATGAGTTCAGCCATGAACTTGTTGAATGGCGGAGCAGGCTCGAGGGGTCGTGTAGCCTACTCCTGCTCCTAATTCGTATGTTCATATGTTCGTATGTAAGGTGAAGTTCCAAAATACAGCAAAGAGGCACTCTTGATACAATACATGGTCTCATCTCCCTCATCTGGAAGGAGGAGAGCATACCAGGGGATCTCCGAGATGCTGTAATTGTGACCATCTTCCAAAAAGGCGACTAGACTGACTGTGTTAACTACAATGGGGTACTGCTGCTGTCCGCCACAAGGAAGGTCATTGCAAGAGTCCTTCTCAACCAGCTCCTCCCCATGGCTGAAGAGCTCCTAACGGAATCACAATGTGGATTCCATCCATCAAGAGACACAGTGGACAGGATCTTCACAGCAAGATAACTCCAAGAAAAATGTAAGGAGCAGCAGCAACCTTTATACATGGCCTTCTGTGACCTCACAAAGGCCTTCGACTCTATCAGCTGGGAGAGATTATGGAACATACTCCTCAAATTTGGCTGCCCAGAGAAATTCATCACCATTCTCCGCCTGCTGCATGACAACATCCAAGCTGTAATCAATGCCAACGGATCTGCCACTGACCCAATCTGAGTGTACACTGGGGTCAAGCAAGGCTGTGTCATCGCACCAATGCTCTTTTCCATCTTCTTCGCAGCAACATTCCACCTCATCTCCTTGAAGCTCCCTGTGGGAGTAGATCTACTCTACAGGACGAGCGGGAAACTATTTAACCTACGTCGCCTCCAGTCCAGAACTAAGGCCACTCCAAACTCTATCATTGAGCTGTGGTATGCTGACAATGCTTGCGTATGCACACACTCGGAGGCTGAGCATCAAACCCTCGTTGATACATTCACAAAGGCGAATGAAAGAATGGGCCTGAAGCTAAACATCCAAAAGACAAAGGTCTTCTACCCATCTGCTCCCGCAGTGCAACAATGCCCTCCAACTATCAAGATCCACGGCGAACCACTGGACAATGTGGATCACTTCCCATACCTTGGGAGCCTCCTGTCAGCAATGGAAGACATAAACGGTGAAACACCTCCAGTGTGCCAGTGCAGCCTACGGTCGTCTGAGGAAAAGAGTGTTTGACGACAAGACTTCAAACCTGGCACCAAACATAGTCTACAGGGCCACAGTGTTACCTGCCCTCCTGTACGCGTAGGAAACATGGACACTGTACAGCAGACATCTCAAAGCCCTGTAGAGCTATCACCAGTGGTGCCTTCGCAAGATCCTGCAAATTCAGTGACAGGACAGGCACTCCAAAATCAGTGTCCTCTCTCAAGCCAACATCCCCAGTATCGAGACACTGGTCATGACTAGTCAGTTATGTTGAGTGAGCCACATCGTCCACATGCCGGACACAAGGCCCCCAAAATAAGCTTTCTACTCAGACTCCATCATGGCAAGAGGCTGCCAGGAGGGCAGTGAAAATGCTACAAGGATGTCCTGAAAGCCTCCCTGAAAATGTGATTTCTCCACTGATTCGTGCGGATCTCTTGCCCGTGACTGCCCAAAATGGAGAAGAAATATTCGCGAACGTGCCAGCCAGTTCAAACAATGTCAACACGCCCAGGCAGCAACCAAGTGCAAACAGCAGAAGGAGTTTTTGGAAATTTGAGCATCCCATTCAGTCACCTCACCAAGCACCACCTGCCCCACCTGTGGCAGAGTGTGCGGATCCAGAATTGGACTATTCAGTCACATAAGGACCCACAACCCTGGAGTGGAAGAAAGTCATCCTCGTTCCCGAGGGACTGCCAAAGAAGAAGAAGAAGAAGAGGGGTTGGGATAGAGCATCAGAGAGCTGTTGTCCACCTTTGGAGACATGTGTGTCGAATTAGTGAAGTCCAGAAGCTATTTGAAGGGTGGAGTATTGGAGGACATAGTGGTGGTGGTTCGATGAGAATGAAGATTCAGGAGGTGTACAGAATCAGTTGAGGAGCAGAAAGAAAAAAAAATTAGTGGTGGTGAAGTTGGAGGTCACCATACAATTCAGAAGCGGCAGAAAAATATACTTTGGCCCAGGAGAGTGAAACTCTCAGCAGGAATCAGACAGTAGCTGAAGCTGACAAACCAGTGAAACCAGTAGGTCAGTCATAGAGTCAACAGGAAACAGCAGCAATGGGGGAAGGGCTGTAAGTTGATCAAAGTTACTTTAAAATTTAAGCATCAGAGCAGCAGATCAGAGACACAGCAGTTGAGTCCAGTGCAAATGTATGGCCTTAATGTCCAAAGCGGTCCACGAATTTGGAAGGCAAATTTAAGAAACGATTCAGTGCTCACTGAGGAAGGCAGAGAGCAGATATGGTTGGAGGATGGGGAGTGGGGGTTTAAAACTACCAGTTAACTTGTAGTTAGGGCTAAAGTTATTGGAGTCAGGGGAACTTAAACAGTGGAAGAGAGGAAATTGGACGAGAAAAGGCAAAGGATAGCAGTGGATGGCCAAGGATAGTGGTACAGAGTAAGGTGCCTCTTAAGGAGTTAACCACCCAGGAAACATGTTGTACTCAAAAAGAGTACACTTTATACTGTGCGTATACAATGCATATACAGTTAGATAAACTGTTATAACCAAGACGGGAGAATGCACTGTCTTTTATAGTTCCACTTCTCCACAGGTCACAACATATATTTAATTGCTTACCCAGTTACCGATGCGGTTAATCATATACTCTACTTATTATCCCAGAATAAAATACACCAACCAGGTTTCTTTAATAAACAATAAAATTATCAGTTTATTATCAAACAAGACTTATCCAGTAATGAAGCAAAGCATTAATACACAGATTGAAATATGAAAGTTCCCTTATAAAATACCCGACACACAAATTCACACACACACTGAAAAAATAAAGAAATCCTCTCTGCAGAGCTTTGTTACAAAAAAGCCAAAAAAGAATACATTGTCCAAATACTTGCTAGTTCTTGAAGAAAAAAAAGAAGGTATAAGAGGATGTCAGTTGTCGCTTTTGGTCTGGCATCCGGGTATACGGGAGACGGGTCACTGGGATCTTTTCTGGAGCAGTTCATTTGGAGATGTCAAGAATTAATCTGTTAGGCTTTCCAGGAGAAATGTGGCACTAGAGGTTTCCATTATCATACTGAATACACAGGGTTTCTCAGCAACAGAAAGAGAGAGGAGCTGACACACTGGACCTCCCGGGGTTTCATAAAGAGGTGCAGAAAAGATGAACTAGAGGTTTATTCCTTGGCAGGTTGGTCTTCAGCTGCTTTTTAAACACTGTCCACACCCCAACTGAACCAAAACAATATCTCAGAAATGAAACCTCAAACAGCAGGTCAGAACCTCTTGACCACTATAAATCTTAACATGTCACTTCTCTGTAAACATCTTCCACAGGTAACCAAGGTTTCTGTTGCTTATTTATCAGAAGGCATGTGACATCCAGTTAAGGCTGTTTTCAAACACAACATCTCAGTGTCCTTTCAGTGAACTGTCAACAACAAAACAAAATTCAGCATCTGTGAAAACTTCAGCCTTCCCAAACCGAATCTATTTCCACAATTTAAATATGAATCCTCAAAAAAATTAACAAAAAATGGAAGCACTTTCATAACAAAACCTATTACACAGTGCCACAAACTCTCAGATCAGTAGTAGCTCAAACACTTGTTTTGCATTATTAATTTCTGTACACAGAAAGCAAACATTCTCTTCAGTTATCATAGGCAACAATCACCATAATTTGCACCTCGAAGTAATAATACATTTAACTACAGGTATAATCAGTGTAAGTTTAAAATACATAATTTGAATTTGATTGCCATAAAATTACATGGTCATCATATATTAATGCAAATCAATGTAAATTTAACAGTATTATTAAAATATCGAAAAAATCAGTTTCTATACAATGACTGCGGGCAATAAAATGTTAAAACACGATGAAACAAAATAGAAATGAGCTTTTGACTTGGCTGCTGGCTTTCTGCTTCTGAATCAAAAGTCTCAGGGTTCAAATCAGCTCCAGGCTGTCGCGGAGCTCCAACTTTGAAATTCTGGGTTGAAATCCAGTGGGATACTCCAGTGGGTGTGGGTACCCCTGAACTCTCATCCTATGAGTAGGGGGAGCCCATAAAGCCTTCCTGACATAGAAGACTAATCACACTATTGGCTGGTATAAAGATATTAAACCCAAGGAAGTGCCCATGTTGTGGTCTGCCAGCTTGGGGAATCCTGCTACTACTTTGTACTATTCTTCAAGGGATGAGTATGAAGATATGAAAGCAACATGATAGATTGCAGCAGTCAAATCACAAAAGGTGTTGTTTGTGACATTGGTAAGGACAAATTCAGTGCTGTGAGAAGGGCAGGCAGAAGCTGAACTGGAGAAAGTGGAAAAGGAAGTTATAGGAGAGATGCGCACAGCATTGGGAGCCAGTGACATATTGAAGTACTTAGACAGGAAAGGGAGATTAGACAAAGTTGTCAAGAATGGAAGTGTTGAAGATGGATTCTTTTAAGAGGAGGGCTATAAAAGCAGTGTTGGGGGCAGAGTATGGTCGTGAGGAGAGGAATAATATCCACTAACACTGGGAGTTCAGAGGGGAGCTGGTGGTCGGGAGTTGTGCGGAAAGGGATCCAAGGAACAGGTAGTGGGACTCATACATGAGAGGAGCTTGGAGCGAGCCAGTGGAAATTGGTGGAGAAATTGTAAAGAGACAGGACTTCAGAGCTGGAGTGTTTGAAAATACTGGAATGGGGGCTCTAGTGCTTGGGAGTGAGGAAAATGTGAGGAACAAGTAGAGGCATTTGCATGATCTTAGAGACAGAAATTCATGAGGTCCTCGCACCTGGCATTTAATGTGAAGGTGGAGAGGATGAGGGAGAGGCATTTATGAAGGCACTTGGTTATAGAATAAAAGGGGCTTGGGCTTATCTTTTGCTTTTCAGGATGATCTTGGAGTAATGAACAGTTTTGGATAAGAAAAATGAAGCACAATGTATGGCTAAGCCAATGAGAGGCAGTAATAATTTTACACTTAAGCAAGTTGGCTGTAGAGGAGGGGTCAGGGCAAGTAGAGCACCATGGCAGGGAATTGGGAAGCTAAGAGTGATGTATCCAGTTTGACTTTAACAAAATCAATGAACCAGCCCAACAATGAAATGGGGGTGGGCAGAGAGTAAGAGTCACAGCAGGTGGGACCTCCAAACCAGTCAAGGAAGGGCAAAGTTGAAAAAAGCAAGTAATTGAGTTTGGTGAATTGGAGAATTGTTAGATACGCCAATTGTGTGTTGTGCAGAGAGAAAACATTCATAGAATTTTTTGGCTGGATTTTATGGTGATGGTGCGGGTCATGGCGGCGGCACAAGAAGCGGGTGCCATTTCTGTTATTGAGTTATGCGGCCGGCCAATTATAGCACGGTTCTGTCCAATCTGGGGCCCGAGGCAGGAATGGAGGCAGTGAGTTTGGTATCAGCTGGCGCTGTGGCAGGTGCTGGCATCATATTTAAAGGGCTGTCAGCCCTCCATTTGTTCCTGAATGGACAAAGGAGCTCTTCCTGTTCCTGTTGCCCTGGTGGAACTGCCACTGCTACCTAGAGACACTCTGCTGCTGTTGCTTTGGTGTAACCTGCCACTGCTGCCTGGAGACACTCTGCTACAGCTGCTTTCAACCATCCTGCTGCTGCTGCTCCCCTCATTCAAGACTCAAAAGTACCAAGGAGCTCCCTGGGGAACAACACACACAATGGCAGAAGGGGAACCCACGGTGGCCCCACGGTTCAGAAATGCTTCCTAGCAGGTTCTCCTCCAGGCTGCAAGGGCAAGGTGGGAGGTTCTCTACCCAAGGGACGGGAGGAGGAGAGGGCCCCACCTGACCAAGAAGCCTGGACGGAGATTGCAGAGGAGGTCAGCAGCCATGGAATCACCCCAAGAACCTGAATTCCGTGTCAAAGGTGCTTCAGTGACCTCATTTGATCCACCAAGGTGAGTGCTCCATGCCTCATTTCCCTTTGGGGCTTGCATGTGGTATAGCAAGAGGGTTGGCTTGGTGTTGAGGAAGTGACAACCCAGTCAGTAGCAAGGCATTCAGGCAGCAGCATACATTGTCTGAGGCTTGACTGCCTTTCAGCAAGAGGCACCATTCTGAGTTCACTGACCCCCACAAGGTCCCTCGAGAATGGCTGTATGTAGGTGGCATCCATGCGCCCTGGCAACATGAGCCACTGGGCCACCACCAGAATAAGCCATTGTGTTTGTCTCTGTGGGGAGACTAACAGTCTTCCTTTTTGTGCCACAAGGAAAACACAGCACTCAACATTAAAAGGAGGGCCAAGACCAGCGGAGACGTCCCATACCTCCATATCCTCACTCCCATGGAGGAGGAGGCCTTGAAGTTCGCAGACCCCCAAGATGGCCATGCCATTGCTGATGGCGAGACAGGAGTGCCAACCCAAGTGGGTGAATTGACAAGTACGGGTGCATAAGGGTGCAATTGGTGCACACAAGGCATAGTACCCATGTGACCATGCTGGACACATGGAGCTCCATAGTTAGCATGACTGGGATGAGGAAATGGCAGACTTTTAACCCTTATATGTTTATGTTCTCTCATGCAGGTCAGGGTTGAGCCAAGGCCAGAAGATGTCGAGAGACTGGGAGCCCTGCCGGCCTTCTCCTGTGAGGAGGAGGAGGGATCCTCAGAGGGTGCAGTGTCACATCATTCCCCCGCACCCTCCAGCTGCACAGATACTCTCACATTGGTAGATATGCATTCATGATCAGATTCAGGGTCTCAACCCAGTGAGCACAGCACAGATGCACCTGAGCAGCTGTGGAGACTGTGACAGCCGAGGCCACTGACAGTGGGAGACTGAGAGGCCAGGCCCGTGCTGAGCCCCAGGCCCGTGCTGAGCCCCAGGCTGATGACATGCCTTTGGAGTCAGCCGCAATATGGCAACTGTTGTAGCTGCAGCAGGAGTAATGGAACATCTGGTGGAGCTTCTGGAGGCTGTGCACACCCATGCGTGAACAATGGAGGAGTCCATCAAGGCCATGAGTGTTGCCTTGTCTCTGATGTGTGTGAACTTGGATTTCTCCATTGAGAGTTTGGTGACTTTCATGGAGAAGTAGATCCAGCAGACCAGTCAGTGGATGCCAGAGATGTGTGCAAACCGGCATGCCATTACCTTGTCAATGAGCTCAATGCGGCAGTGGCATGGTGAGAGTGGAATGAGGCACCTGGATTCTCCACCAGGTCCTCATCCTGCTCAAGTGAGGAGGGAAGTAGAAATGTGGTTGCAAGGGAGGAGGGGCGGCTGCATTCCACGCCTGGGAGCTCCTCTTAGGATGCTTCTGGAATGGGCAACGTCTCCTCAGCCCCTTTGCCAGTGATACTAGCTCCCGTAGCCACGAGGACGGAGGTGGCTCCTGCACATGCACAGGAGACCCTCAGTATGCCGGGGCCCTACAGGCCTCAGGCAGCCAGAGGTCAATGGCCAAGGTCATCCCAAGCCACGGGGCAGCATAGTCAGCAGCCTGCCTCCACCTCAGCTGCAAGCACAGGGGGAACACCACATTGGACCACCTATAAGAGATTTAAGAAGAGCAACTAGTTGCACATGGGGCTCACAATGATTTACATATCTAGATGTTAAGTTTCCTTTCTGTTGTGTGCCTCAATAAATGTTTCACTCAATCTTCCTTCTTCCCATTCTAATTCTTGGTGCCCTGTGAAATCGTATCTGTGCTCTTTCTCCCTCAAGGGGCTGGAAGCAATGGACTACGCCATTGAGCTTCTCAGCCTTGCCATTATGTGATGGGAGATGGACAGCCAAATGAAGGAGGTGACAGCAGGGCTGATTCAAGGTAAGGCTTTATTCAAATCTTTCTGAAATGGCACCAGAGTCACAGGAAACAGCTCTGGATGAGGGCGTCCCAAGCCTCCCTTGTGCGTTATCTCATTGCACCATGCCTGTGGTCTAACGGATCCCTCATCTTGCATCGCCAGGTCAGCTGGCTGCTCCACATCTTCATCATCAGAGGAGACATCACAATCAGTGATGTCCTCATTGTTCAAGGCCTCCCACCCGCTGCAGTGCTAGGTTATGCAATGCACAGCAGACCACCACGATACGCAAGACCCTTGCTGGGACATGCTGAAGGGTGCAATCGGATCACTCAGGGAACCTGAATCGTATCTTCAGAAGTCCAATCGCCTGCTCAATGGTGACTCGGGTCAAGCCATGGCAGGTGATATACCTCTCCTTTGCATCCGTGCAAGGGTTCCTCACAGGCGTGAGTAGCCATGTCTTTAGTAGGTAGCCTTTGTCTCTCAGAATCCATCCTTGAAGACGCACAGGGGTCCAGAAAAGCTGTGGGCATTGCAGCTGTTTCCCGGGAACTGTGCACACACCGGAAGGATCCGATTTCGATACATACGAGCATACAAACATACGAATTAGGAGCAGAAGTAGGCCATTTGGCCCCTCGAGCCTGTTCCGCCATTCAATAAGATCATGACTGATCTCTTTGTGTCTCGAATTCCACACTCCCAACTACCCCCCATAACCTTTGATTCCCTTGCCTAACAAGAATCTATCTACCTCCGCCTTAAAAATATTCAATGACCCCGCCTCCACCACCTTCTGTGGCACAGAGTTTCAACGTTGCACAACCCTCTGAGAGAAAAAAATTCTCCTCATTTCTGTCCTAAAAGGGCGACCCCTAATTTTAAAACAGTGCCCCCTAGTTCTGGACTCTTCCACAAAAGGAAACATCCTTTCCACATCCACCTTATCAAGACCATTCAGGATCTTATATACTTCACTCAAGTTTCTCCTCACTCTTCTAAACATTAGTGAAAACAAGCCCAGTCTGTTTAACCTTTCCTCATAAGACAACCCACTCATTCCAGGTATCAATCTAGTAAACCTCCTCTGAATTGTCTCTAACGCATTTACATCCTTCCTAAATAAGGAGACCAAAACTGCACACAGTATTTGAGACAGTCCAGTCACAGACCAGTTGAATATTGAGTGAGTGGAAACCCTTACCATTAATGAAGGCCGTTGGCTGGTTTGGGGAGCCTTGCTGGCCACATGTGTGCAGCCGATGACACCTTGTACCTGGAGGAACCAGGAATGGAACCGAACCTAATTGCCTTCTCCACCTGACTTTCCAGATCGGTGCAGTATCACACGTAGTCACTGGCCCTCTTGAACATGGCATTGGTCATCTGCTTGATGCATCGATGTGCTGCTGACTGAGAGATTCCACACATGTCCCCAGTGAATTCCTGGAAAGAACCAGAGGGGTAGAAGTTGAAACTGCAGTGATCTTCAGGGCCACTGGCATTGGGTGTCCACCAAACCCCACGGGTCTCAGCTCGCCCTGTAGCATGGCGCAGAGATCAGTGACGGCCTCCCTGGAGGGCCACAGTCATCACTGACACTGCCGCTCGGACATCTGTACAACGTTCAGGCTCAGGCGGTATACTCTTTCCTGGGGATAGGCTCTTCTCCCCGCATGCCTCTGCGCCAGGCCTAACCTTAGGCTGGCCCTCTTGATGGTTGTGAGTTTGGTGATGTGCCCCCGCTGGAACCTGCACCTGCTTCCCTCTGAGCTTCCCTTCCCTGGGTGAATGAGGCCCATGGCAGTTGGCCGCCCTCTCATCCTAGGCCTACCCAACAAACTGACCCCCTCACCCCCCAACAACAATTCTCTGAGTCCTCACTTCTGGGCAAGTGCCATGGCCCCTATGTGACCCCGGCCACGCCTAACCCAGTCCTGGCATCTTCTCCCCCATTCTGCCGACATCTGCTACTTCCCTTTGTGCACTACCCTTTCTGTCACCACATGCAGACTCTCCAAATGGCTTCGTGGTGAGCCAGCACTTATCCTCCATTTCCTTGCAACTCCCTGTCATGTTTTACCAGGTGGGGCTCCACAGCCCCGTGATCCAGAGCTTAGGGCCAAGACAGCTGACAACTCGGCTGCCAATGGTGGAATGGTTAAAATAAAGGATGCACAAGAGGCCAGAATAGGAGGAGCACAGAGATCTTGGAGGGTTGTGGGGCTAGAGGAGATTACAGAGATAGGGAGGGAGAGGTCCATGGAGGAGACAATGATGAGAATTTTAAATCTGAGACACTGCTTGACTGGAAGCCAGTGTAGGTCAGTGAGCACAGGGGTGTCGGGTGAATGGGATTTGGTGCAAGTTAGGATACAGGCGGCAGAATTTTGGATGACCACAAGTTTTTATGAAGGGTGGAAAATGGGAGGCTGGCTAGGACAGCGTTGGAATAGTCAGGTCAGGTCTATAGGTAACAAAGGCATGGATGAGAGTTTCAGCAGCAAATACACTGAGGCAGAGTCAGGTGATGCTATGGAGGTGGAATAGGTTACGATTAATATAGCTCATATTGTGTGTAGTTTTTCTGGGAATGGAGAACAGATATCAGCTAGTAGGAATTCAAATGCCTTAGATTTGAAATGATAAACAGGCATGCAATGTTTTGAAATGTTTTGTGCTAATAGCATCATATTTGCAATTACAGGCTCCATGTTCAGCTGTAGAGAATTTCATTTTAGGAATCTCTAAACCTTGACTGGATGATAAAGGTGGCATTAAAGGGCAGCTGCAAGGACACAGTGGCGCAGTGGTTAACATTGCAGCCTCACAGCTCTAGTGACCTGGGTTCGGTTCTGGGCTCGGCCTGTGTGGAGTTTGCAAGTTCTCCCTGTGACTGCTTGGGTTTCCATTGGGTGCTCTAGTTTCTTCCCAAAGCCAAAGACTTGCAGGTTGATAAGTAAATTGGCCATTGTAAATTGCCCCTAGTGTAGGTAGGTAGTAGGAGAATTGTGGGGATGTAGTAGGGAATATGGAATTAGTGTAGGATTAGTATAAATGGGTGGTTGTTGGTTGGCACAGACTCAGTGGGCTGAAGGGCCTGTTTCAGTGCTGTATCACTCTATGAACACAAGGGATTTCAAAAAGATAGATTGAGTCAGAAAGGAGGAATACCTCTCTTTGCGAAATAGAATATAACTACAATGTAGAGGGAGATGAAACTGCTTTGAGTACAGCTGGATCATGGAGTTGATCCAAAGGTAAAAATTTGCAGCCCATTGGGGTACAAATAAAGTGAGATAAGAACCTTGTGATCAGCTGAGAAGAGGAAATGAACTGATAGTGTTATTGTCATGGAGGAATTTAATTATTCATTCATTAAGTAGCCAAGTTGAGAGGGAGGAAAATGAATTGTTTGTTGATGCCGTTAATGATTTGCTTTCTTACCACGTTAATGGAAGTTACAGACAAGGAAATGTATTTGATTCACGACTCAGGAATGATCCTGAGATGATAACCAATCTCTGTGGGCAGCATCTTGGCAATAGGAAGCATTGCATCATCAGATTTCAGTTCGTGAGGCAAATTAATGCTGCAGATAACTAGCACCTGATTTCAAGATAGTTGAGTGTTCACTTATGAGGGAATATCTGGCGGAAGCACTTTCTGCTATTAGATAACAGTAACTGCAGAGCAGCAGAAAAATGGAATACTTTTAAATCCACAAAACAAAAGCAAAATTCTGCAGATGCTGGAAATCTGAAACACAAATGGAAAATGCTGGAAATACTCAACAGGTCAGGCAGCATCTGTGGAGAGAAAAGCAGAGTTAATGTTTCAGGTTGATGACCTTTCATCAGAACTACATATGGATGAACAAGGG
Organism: Heterodontus francisci; assembly: GCF_036365525.1. Classification (NCBI taxonomy): domain Eukaryota; kingdom Metazoa; phylum Chordata; class Chondrichthyes; order Heterodontiformes; family Heterodontidae; genus Heterodontus; species Heterodontus francisci. The sequence goes on along the minus strand of NC_090371.1, from coordinate 198,101,831 downwards.
AACCTGTATAGCCCTAAAATAAAAAAGGAGGGTTTGTGGTAAAGTAAAGCCTAAATGACTACAGTGGGAAAATTAATCTGGACAATACATTTACTATGGATAAAAGGTATGATTGTGAGAAGAGCAGGGACAAGAACGGTCAAGGATAACTAACAGTATTTAGACTGTTAAGAAGGTGTAATAGGGTGGTGGTGGGGACATGGAGAGGGCAAAGGATAGTGTATCACTTTTATAGGTCTAAGTCAAAAATCAACTGAAAACCACATTGGCCTTTTGAGAGATTTATTAGGGCAGGTTGGGCATGAGGATCAACTTATGGCTGTTGAGCTAAATAGATACTTAGGGCTGGATTTTGTGCTGGAGGTGGGGCTCCCGGGAGCAGGCCAAAAAGGCGTGGGGGGCGGGGAGAACACCACCTCTGCCTTTTCTCACCAAACGGGAGCGATCCTCCGATCTTCTTTTGTCAAAGTGTGAGGAGGGAAGATCCCCGTGCCTTTAAAGACTTTAAAGGGATGTGGATCCCACCTCCACGAGCTGCTGGCTAATCACAGGGCTAATACTGCAGAGGCTTCGGAGCCAGGCCCAGTGCTGAAACTCCAGAGAAGAGGTAGGTGAGGCGGGGTCACCAGAGCCAGTCCGGAAGGTCACGGCGAGGGGGTGTGGGAGTGGTCTTGCAGTCGAGGGGGCAGGGGGTACCAGGGGTACTGTGGTTCCTGATGGAGGTCCTCCATGGGCCACAAATTGCCAATGAAGGAAGGACACCACCCCCCCCCACAAGCCCACAGGGAGGGCGTCTCAATTCACAAGACATCCTCCCTGCGTGGCGGAGGCCCCCCACCCCACCCATCCTGGCCGCTGGTAAGGTCGCAGCGGTGGTCGGAAGAGGCCCTTAATAGGCCAGTTAAGGGCCTCAGTTTTCCACTGGGCGTGAAGGCCATCATTGCCCAATCCTGCCCCCAGGAAGATCTCTGGGCAACAGGGAGGTGATGGGCCCTCCTCCTTGCCATCTCCCCCACCACCCGCTGTGATTCTCAGTGCCCCTCCGCCTCCAATTCCGCCTCGGGGGGGGGCCTGTAAAATCCCAGCCTTAGTATCAATTTTCACTGTTGAAGATGTTGCTGCCGTCCTGAAAGAAAATTGCCACAATACAAGTTACTACCTCATTGTGTCAAAGGAAATAAAGGATGTCATACATGAACCACTGCCTCATGTATTCAACAGCTCACTGAGGTCTAGACTGGTTTCCCCCTGCTCCCCACCCCCAAAAATGTGCAGTTTCTGCAGCGCTGTCAAGTCGATCTATGGCCCAAGGACTTAAGGGCCCACACCGCTCAACACCCCATCCAGATCAGTCTCGATGCTAAAGGACATAGCTGCTAGACTGGGTCTGCGGCAGGCGGTGAGGGAACCAACACAAGGGAAAAACATACTTGACCTCGTCCTCACCTATCTGCCAGCCGCAGATGCTTCTGTCCATGACTGTATTGGTAGGAGTGACCACCGCACAGTCCTTGTGGAGACGAAGTCCTGCCTTCACATTGAGGATACCGTCCATCGTGTTGTGTGGCACTATCACCGTGTTAAATGGGATAGATTACGAACAGATCTAGCAATGCAAAACTGGGCATCCATGAGGCACTGTGGGCTATCAGCAGCAGCAGAATTGTACTCAACCACAATCTGTAACCTCATGGCCCGCATATCCCCCACTCTACCATTACCATCAAGCCAGGAGACTAACCCTGGTTCAATGAAGAGTGCAGGAGGGCTTGTCAGGAGCAGCGCCAGGCATACCTCAAAATGAGGTGTCAACATGGTGAAGCTACAACACAGGACTATTTGCATGCTAAACTGCATAAGCAGCCTGCGATAGACAGAGCTAAGCGATCCCATAACCAACGGGTCAGATCTAAGCTCTGCAGTCCTGCCACATCCAATCGTGAATGGTGGTGGACAATTAAACAACTAACTGGAGGAAGTGATTCCACAAATATCCCCATCCTCAATGATGGGGGAGCCCAGCACATCAGTGCAAAAGAGAAGGCAGAAGCATTTGCAACAATCTTCAGCCAGAAGTGCCGAGTTGATGATCCATCTTGGCCCCCTCCTGAAGTCCCCAGCATTATAGATGCCAAACTTCAGCCAATTCGATTCACTCCGCGTGATATCAAGAAACGACTGAAGACACTGGATACTGCAAAGGCTATGGGCCCTGACAATATTCTGGCAATAGTATTGAAGGACTGTGCTCCAGAACTTGCTACACCCCTAGCCAAGCTGTTCCAGTATAGCTACAACACTGGCATCTATCTGGCAATGTGGAAAATTGTCCTGCACACAAAAAGCAGGACAAGTCCAACCCGGCCAATTACCACCCCATCAGTCTACTCACAATCATCAGTAAAGTGATGGAAGGTGTCAACAACAGTGCCATCAAGCAGCACTTGCTTAGCAATAACCTGCTCAGAGATGCTCAGTTTGGGTTCCAAAAGGGCCACTCACCTCATGACCTCATTACAGCCTTGGTTCAAACATGGACAAAAGAGCTGAACTCAAGAGGTGAGGTGAGAGTGACTGCCCTTGACATCAAGGCAGCATTTGACAGATGAATGGCATCAAGGAGCCCTAGCAAAACTGGAGTCAATGGGAATAAGGGGTAAAACTCTGCTGGTTGGAGTCATACCTAGCGCAAAGGAAGATGGCTATGGTTGTTGGAGGTCAATCATCTGAGCTCCAGGACATCACTGCAGGAGTTCTTCAGGGTAGTGTCCTAGGCCCAACCATCTTCAGCTGCTTCATCAATGACCAACACACACGAAGCTCGACACCATCCAGAACAAAGCAGCCCGCTTGATTGGCACACCATGCACAAACATTCACTCCCTTCACCACTGATGCACAGTGGAAGCAGTGTGTACCATCTACAAGATGCACTGCAGCAACGCACTAAGGCTCCTTAGACAGCACCTTCCAAACCCGCGACCTCTACCACCTTGAAGGACAAGAGCAGCAGATGCATGGGAACACCACCACATGCAAGTTCCCCTCCAAGTCACACAACATCCTGACTTGGAACTATATCGCTGTTCCTTCACTGTCGCTGGGTCAAAATCCTGGAACTCCCTTCCTAACAGCACTGTAGGTAACCTACCTCACACGGACTGCAGCAGTTCAAGAAGGCAGCTCACCACCACCACCTTCTCAAGGGCAATTATGGATGGGCAATAAATTCTGGCATAGCCAGTGATGCACACATCCCATGAATGAATTTTTAAAAAGGCATCGTACACCTTGAGAGACTTTGTCGGGAATGTGCGGAGGCAAAGTTGAGGCATTGGAAGGAACACACAAGCCTCCAAACTTCTTTACTCGTCATGCACCATCTGCCCCTCGTGTGGCAGAGTGTGCAGATCACGCATTGGACTTATCAGCTATCTCACAAGTCATTGAACCGAAGTGAAAGCAAGTCATCCTCGATCCCAAGGGGATTTGCCTAAAAGGAGAATAGTTCCAAATATTGTAGAGAGGCTCATCGTCCCAATATTTAAGAAGCAACGGAAATTGGACCCGATCAATTGTAGACTTGTGAGTTTGATGTCAGTTGTTGGAAAGCACTATACAGAATGATTTCTGATCACTTAGGAAATTGGCTGGTTAATATGGATTCTCTGTATAGCTTCAGTAAACATAAGTCTTGCTCTTACCTGTTGGAGTTCCTTGAGGAAGTGATCAGCATGGTTTCTGTTTATATTTTGATTTTCACAAAGTGTTTGATAAGTATAACAGGGAAGTCTATAAGATAAAATTAGATTATTGGAAAGGTATAATACTGGACATGTAATTGGCTGCAAACTTGTAGGCAGAGGATTGTCATTAATGGCAGTGGATCTGAAAGGGGCTTGGACATGAGTGAAGTTCATTCGGGCTCTGTATTGGGACCATTGCTGCTCTTCATTTTCATTAATAAGTAACATGAGGGTATAAATTAAACCACTCTTAAATTTACCAATAGAATAAAATAAATGCCATCAAGCCGGGGGACCAACCCTGGTTCAATGAAAAGTGCAGGAGGTTATGCCAAGCGCAGCACCAGACGTGCATAAAAATGAGGTGTCAACCTGGTGAAGCTACAACCCAGGACTACTTGCATGCCAATCAGATCTAAGCTCTGCAGTCCTGCCGCATCCAGCCATGAATGGTGGTGGGCAATTAAACAACTAACTGGAGGAGGTGGCTCCGCAAATATCCCCATCCTCAATGATGGTGGAGCACAGAACTTCAGTGCGAAAGATAAGGCTGAAGCATTTGCACAATCTTCAGCCAGAAGGGCTGAGTGGATGATCCATTTTGGCCTCCTCCTGAAGTCCCCAGCATCACAGATGCCAGTCTTTAGCCAATTCGATTAAGTCCACGTGCTATCAAGGAACGACTGAAGGCACTGGATACTGCAAAGGCTTTGGGCCCTGACAACATTCCGGCAATAGCACTGAAGACCTGTGCTCCAGAACTAGCTGTGCGCCTAGCTAAGCTGTTCCAGGACAGCTATAACACTGGCATCTACCCGGCAAAGTGAAAAATTGTCCAGGTATGTCCTGTACACAAAAGACAGGACATGTCCAACCTGGCCAATTACCGACCCATCAGACTACTCTCAATCATCAGTAAAGTGATGGAAGGTGTCGTCAACAGTGCTATCTAGCTGCACTTGCTTAGCAATAACCTGCTCAGTGATAGTAAGTTTGGGTTCTATCAGGGCCACTCAGCTCCTGACCTCATTATAACCTTGGTTCAAACATGGATAAAAGAACTGAACTCAAGAGGTGAGGTGACAGTGATTGCCCTTGATATCAAGGCAGCATTTGACCAAGTGTGGCATCAAGGAGCCCTAGCAAAACTGGAGTCAATGGGAATCAGGGGGAAAACTCTCCGCTGGTTGGAGTCATATCTAGTGCAAAGGAAGATGGTTATGCTTGTTGGAGGTCAATCATCTCAACTCCAGGACATCACTGCAGGCGTTCCTCAGGGTAGTGGCCTAGGTCCAGCCATCTTCAGCTGCTTCATCAATGACCTTCCTTCAATCATAAGGTTAGAAGTGGGGATGTTCGCTGATGATTGCACAATGTTCAGCACCATTCACGACTCCTCAAATACTGAAGCAGTCCATGTAGAAATGCAGCAAGACTTGGACAACATCCAGGCTTGGGCTGATAAGTGGCAAGTAACATTCTTGCCATACAAGTGCCAGGCAATGACCATCTCCAACAAGAGAGAATCTAACCATCTCCCCTTGACATTCAACGGCATTACGATCGCTGAATCCCCCACTATCAACATCCTGGGAGTTACCATTGACCAGAAGCTGAACTGGAGTAGCCATATAAATACTGTGAGTACAAGAGCAGGTCAGAGGCTAGGAATCCTACAGAGTGTGTCTGACTTCCCAAAGCCTGTCCATCATCTACAAGGCACAAGTCAGGAGTGTGATGGAATACTGTCCACTTGCCTGGATGGGTGCAGCTCCAACAGCACTCAAGAAGTTCGACACCATCCAGGACACACCTTCACAGTGTTGACGATGCCAGACCGTCAGCAAGAGCGGCAACAGTACCATGGAAGCACCTGCAGTGGGAGGGAAGTGGCTGCCATTGAAACAGGACAAGCATTAGTGGAGACATCAGTCACCATGAAGTGGCTGCAAGGGTGTGCCTGTTGCTTGGGAATAGATCCTGTTTGTGAATTACTGCTGACAAATGAATTTAAAGTCTCAAATGAGTTGCAGCTCAGACCTACCACTGCAAAGCTGCCTCCGATCCATTTTTGGGTTCCTGGCACAATGGGGGGCCTGTACGTCATTGGGAAAATCTCTTGCAGCTTGGAAAATTGAAAATAAGTGGCTCATTACCATCCTTAATTGGGTTCCCACAGCTGCTGGACAGATTGCTGTCGAACCCGATAGTCCACCTCCAGGAAAAGCACTTAGTGCTGACCAGATGTGCATCTTTCCAAATTTCCTCATATCCCACCTCCAAAGCTGCCTCCATGGGCCTGGGAAAAATCAGCCCAGAGTGTTTATTAACACCACTGCGTCAGGCAATGAGTTGGAGGTGGGATGGGACTTTTGGCAGGACCCACAGCAAAGTCTATTGTCCCAGCAGTCTATCTATTCAGTGCACTACAGCAAACTGTCTACAGAATCTATTTAAAAAGAATCTCTGCAAACAACAGAAAGCAGAACTCATGACCAAAACTGCAACAATGTCTCCCAATAAAAACAGGTTGACCCCTCCAGCAAAATGCAGAGTGGAGGTTTGTTACATACAAATTAGGTGCATAAAATCAATTCCAGTTACTTGCAGCAGTAAGTGATTGGGGCAATTATCCAATCATCTCCATTCTGGCTGGGAATTGTGGTGTCACTATGTGCAACTCTGAAGATAGGCTCCACGAGTTAGGGCTACTTATTTTAGAAACAAAGGCTTAGACAGGACATAACAGCTTTTTAATAACGGAGGCATTGGACTTATTGGGTTAGATAGGTTAGTTTGATGATTAGGATTAAAGATCAAGGAATTGGGATTCTTCCCATTTGGCTCCAGATAAAGCTGCAAGCCAATACTCCAATTGGTAAAGTGGTTTTTGACTGGACAAACTTACCAGTATTCTGCACTGGGCGACTCCCCAATTTAGTTGGTTAAACCACAGCTAAAGCTAAATCTACATTTGCAGTTTTTTAAGTCTTGGCTGTGCCGGAGGTCTCTGAATTTAAGTAAGCGAGATGCATCCTTATAATGTGCCCAGTAATAGGTTTCTCAGGTTGGTTTGAAGACTTTTAAACATAATATTGACATTCTGCATGTGTCAGATACCTGGCTGACCAGGAAAAAGAAGTCAAAAGGCTTGCAGAAAGCGATGCTGTTTGCTTTCCTTTGTCTTGATCAGTTGGATGAACTCCCGTAGGGTTAGCTGGATTGTGGTACCATACTCCAGCATGAGTCAGTGTTTTAAGGAGAGGAGATGAGAAAACTTGACAGAGGTGTGGTGTGAGGTTGAGAATTCTCCTAAAATTTAGTACAAAATGAATTTTGCTTTATTCCTACCACTTCTTTCATTACTGTTATTAAAAATACATGATACTTGATGATATGACTGGAGTAAAAGCATGCTGAATAAGTCTGACATGGAGGCAATAAAAATTCAAGTGGTGTAGGCCAATGAAAGGGATATTGTTCCTTTAAAGTACTGTTAAGAAGTGAGTCTCATCTTATTCTGACAGCTTTTAAAATACCAGGAGTCTGACATACAGAAAATAGGTCTTACTCTTCCATGAATATTTCATTAAAATGTCACTACTGAATTACTGGCAGTGGTAATAATAAACGTTCATGGTGTAGGTCAACAAATGTATCATCAGGGTTTTAAATCATTCAGTAGTTATACTTCAGTGGGCTTTCCAGCCAATGCTCTTTCATTTTAAATAAATATGGAGTAGATGCATTAGTATAATATTGCCTTGTGATAACCAGTGAAATTAGTGACACAGCTACTTTTTGTGTGAGTAAACTTTAAAGAACTTGGTAGTTATGTATAATACTTAATATTCTCTTTTTTGTTTGAAATTTTCTACCCTTGCCTCCTGAAGACAATAGAAGTAATTCTTACATATTTGCAGTGTAGACCTTTCCTGGCTGAAGCGAATATGGGAATTTGGGGCTGTGCCCTTATGACTTACAGTCCATTCAAAGATTAGCCATGGATTTGCAAGTTCTCTATTGGGAAATTGATCACATAGTCGAAACTTGTTTAAGAATAGACCAAAGCAACAATGACTTATTAATTAAATATAGTTGTTGAGCAGTAAGCGTGAAATGGACTGGATCACTTATTGATGATGCAGCTAAGAGAGAGTCTTACTCACTGGAGTCAACTTTGACCTTAGCAGGCTTTGGATGGGTGGAGGCGGAGGCAGGGTTGTTAATTCCCAGGTTTCATGTATATTTGATTGGTTTGTTTCTCATCCAAGGGACAAGAAGCCTACCTACTTTCTGAGTTTTTGGCAGCCTTCCTGAAGCCTATTTAATGTAGGAATGCCCTCTTAGAGGGAAGTTGCATTCACTTTCTATACATTGCAGTCCTTTATTGCTGCATGCTGCAAGATGAGTCAGATGCAACCCCCTCAGATCTTCTTAAGTCTCCCTGGAGGTCTTGATTGAAGAGGTGAGGGGGAGGATAGAGGTTCTTTTTCCCATCAATGGGAGGAATAAATCCAAAATGGACATTTAACAGGCTTGGAGGGAGGTGGCTGAGATCATCAGCTCTGGGACCATTATCCCCAGGACCTGGTACAATGTAGGAAATGTTTTAATGACATGACATGACAAAAGCAGCAAAGGTGAGTACTGTTGTGGGACCACCTTAAGAGGGGGCCACTTAACAAGCTTTAAGTGAAGGTTGCCTGAGGAAGTGATGTCGCATCACACATGACCAACAGAGTACGACGCGTGTAGATGTGCTTGTGTAGTAGCTGTGCATATATCTGTTCTAGTTTAAGTTATAATAACAATCCACGTATTATTTGGATATTACTTGTAGTCCTGTGAATCTTACAATAGTTCACATATCAAAGGAACAAAGTAATATTACAAATACAGGTCTTCATTTCTTCATTTCTCACAATGATGCATGGCAACAGTCCTTCTCCACCTCTTCCCATGCACAATGAATAATTCCCTACCCTGCATCACATGTTTTATTAGTCTGGAAATTAATTTTTGCATTATTGGAGCCTATTTACTTCACACATTCACCTGAAATTCCTATTCCCCCTATTTTTAGGAGGTATTTATTTTAGTTTTGCTGAAGAGTTGCAAGACAAATTTCAGATGTGTTGAGTGTCCACTAATATTGGCAACAATAAATTTCTAGACTATAAATACCTGCAAAAAAGCTAACGTTTCTAGACACATTTATGTATAGATTATTATTTGTAGGAAGCAATTAATTGGATATATAATATTTCATCATTATTAGTAAATTATGTAAACGTAAACTAATAAGTGGGCAAGGATCTAATAAATAAGTGCAATTTCCTTTTGAAGGAATGAAGATGTAACAATACCATTAATGGTTTAATTAAACAACCGGTTCGATCCAGATTGAAGAAGTCAGTCTCCAAGATAGATTTTGTTGGCTGGCTACAAAACTGTTTTCAATCATAATAAAACTGCTTCTTCTTTCCTTATCATCAATTATGAATTTCTAGGGACCTTAAAAACAATAGACCAGAAATCACTGTTGGTGATAACATTTATTGTAAGTGGGTTTAAGATCGTGCTGAAATAGAAGAGGAAAGAATGTCGTCTCCAAATGAATTAAGTGCCCAGCCACTATTATTGGTAACAGTAATTTCCAGTCTCATATAACCAAAGGACAACACAATGGGCCACCTTAGGAATGCAGCTACCAATCAGAGCATTTCGAATGGGTTCAGTATATTCACCAGCATCTCAATTCCTGACCATTATGTGCTTATTGCGATGCCTTTTACGACAGTGGCCCTGATCTTTCTGTAAATGTGTGTTAGGCGATATAAATTTAGCTGTCTAATGTGGTATTCTCGCTGTCAATAGCTTCCTCCGTATTTTCTAGCATTTCTAATTAGAATATGCCTCAGTGAGCATCACAGAGAAACAAAAGTGGCAAAACCATTTTTTTTCTGCCAATTTGACAAATCCATTTGATGCAAAGCATTTTGTGGGGGTGTGTGGGGTGCAGGAATTAGTGGCTAGAAATAGCAACAGGAGTCCCCCAGAACAAGAAAGAAAGTCTTGGATTAAAGCAGGTTGAGACTCCAAGTAATTCCAGACCTTTTCTAATATTGAGCAAAGTGTAGGAAATGTTATAAGATTAACAAGTCCATAAAACTAGCATTTCATAAAGATACAGAATATTTTAATCTAAATATGAAAGAAGAGCTGGAGCCAATGCCATCTAACTGTCCTTGAGCTTTGCGACTTTAGGGACCAATATTGTTTATAACAGTTTTTGCTGCATCATCCAGCCCAGTTCACTTGTCCAAGTATTTCTGCCACTGTTTCAAAATAATTATATTCTTCATAGCAACAATCAATGCTTCAAAAGGAAAAGTTAGAAAAATACTTAAAAGAATTGTTGGTAAAATGTTTTTATAAACATGACAATGCAAAGCTCAGCTCATCTGCAGCTAAAACCCTCACTCATGCCTTTGTTATTTCTATACTTAACTATTCTAATGCTTTCTTAGAAAGCCTCTCATCTTCCACACTCCATAAACTTGAACTCACTCATAACTCTGCTGCCTGCATCCTAACTCACACCAAGTCCATTCACCCAACATCCCTGTGCTCGCTGACCTACATTGGCTCCAATTTTTTGAATGACCTCATTCCTCCATATCTCTATAATCTCCTACAGCCCTACAACCCTCTCAGATCTCTATGTGCCTCCAATTCTGGCTTCTTGCACATGTCCAATTTTAAATGCTCCACCATTGGCGACCGTGCCTTAAGCTGTCTAGGCCCTAAGCTCTGGAATTCACTCCCTAAACCTTTCCCCTCGGTTGCTCTCCCTCCCCCTTTTAAGACACTCCTTAAAACCTATCTCTTTGACCAAGTTTTTGGTCATCTACCCTAATACCTCCTTATGTGGTTCGGTGTCAAATTGTGTTTGCTAACATGCCTCTGAAGTGCTTTGGGATGTTTCACTATGCTAAAAGTGCTATATAAATACAAATTGTTGTTCTTGTTTGAGAACCTGCCTTCAATAAGTCTTGATCAGTAACCTTATTAGTACATCATTTAAATGCAATCAAATGCAAAAAGTCAGTAAATCACACTGTTGCTAGGTCACCATCTCAATTAATTTAAAATTGATGTAGTGCAAAAACTGGCATTTATCCAGGAAAATTGTGATCGCCTTTGATTTAAGTAGGAAACAGAGATATGATAATTACCTTTCAACTATTTTTGGCAAGGGTAACAGTGAGCAGTGCAAAAGTCACAGGAAAATATAGCAAGGTGCAAGTAATATTTCAGCTCACTTATTCCATAACTTTCTCTTTCATTTGTGTTATTCAGCGGTCCCTATATACTAGATGCAATTCCCCAAGAATGCCTAGACCAGTTGTTAAGGCCATGATATGCAACTTTTCTATTTACTCTTGTATTTTACCTGGAAGGAGTAGTTCTAAGAGTTTGTCATGGTCTTTTTTAGATGCCTCTTTTAATATACCTTGTTGTAACTGGAATTGAGGTGAGGAAAAAATTCTGCTTCCTAGCACTAAAGCAGAAGAATCTTAGGGTGGTAGCAAAACACATACCAAAATCTCACTGGGTTGATCTTGCAGGATTTCCTGAGATTGGTCTCATTGCACATTCATGGAGGACTCTTGGATCTGATCCCTGACCTGGGAGGAGGGGGAATTCAATCCCAGAATGGTCCATTCCCTTATCCCAGGGAGGAGGGTCCAATCCTGGGGTCAGGTAAGGGTTGAGGATCGGAGACCTGAGGATTGTACATGGGGATATTGGATCGAAGGCCGGTGGGGTGAGGTTTGAGGATTGGAGGCCAGGGCTGGGGAGGAAGGTCAGAGGCCCTTGGGGGGAGATCAGAAAAATAGGCGTGGTGACTGTGTGGAAGGGGTGGGAGGGGGGTTGGAAAGACAGGTTCACTGGATCCAGCAGATCTGAGGCTGAGATGCAGGAAGCACAATCAGTCAGCGTTAAATATGAAATGGGTGGAAAAATGAGGTTGCCAGCCTCTTAATAACATTTAAATTGCCAACCTGCCTCCTGCGAGGGGATGGCTTCCTGCCACCACATTCCCCCAATGCCATCCTTCAAGCTGGATGGGTTAGAGGCAGGTTGGGGTCAGAATTCAGATTTTTAACACTTCCACCCAAATCAAACCGCCTTTTTTTTTAGGTTAAAGTTCCCCAACGGTCTCTGAAATCCAGATTATCTGGTGCAGAAGAGTTTTGGAAGCCTTCCAAAGTAAGGCTAGCTACCAATGCATTATATGAAATAGATGAGGCAAAGAATGCAGGCCACTAATATTTTCCTATCACCCTGTTGCAACCTTACTCGAGCTTCATGTAAACCCTCAGTAGACTACTTCACATGCATGTCCTTACCATAACAACCCACACTACATTACTGCTTCGAACTGTTCGCACTTGACAATTTTGGAAAAAAGTGCAAGGAGGCCACTTGGTTGTAACTTGTCTTAGGTTCTCTTCAAACTTCCAAAATCTCAGCATTCTTTCTCTGCTTACAAGACAAAGCATCAAACAAGAGAGGGACCACACCCGAACCAGAAGAAATCCCCATCATTTTAGAACTGTTAGTTAATATGAACAGGCTATGGGAGTCTGAGATCATTGAGCAAGTAGGTCATGGTTAAGTTAGTGGATTCCCTGAGGATCATGATTCACACTTTGTTCTTTCTCCTCTTGCTTATCCACTTGCTCACATATATTGAAGTACCCTTAATATCATCAGGCCATTCCAAAGTGCCTTACAGCCAATTAATTACTTTTGAAGTGAAATCACTGTTGTTCTGTTGGCAAATGTGGCAGCCAATTCTCACACAGCAAGATCTGATAAATAGCAATGAAATGAATAACAAGGTACCTTTTTGGTTGTATTTGAGGGATCAACATTGGCATGGACATCAATAGCACTACCCTGCATGGAACAGTGCCATGGATTTTTTAAATCTCCACTTGACAGAGTAAGGTGGCAGGGCCTTGGTTTAACATCTCATCCAAAAGTCAGCATCTTGGATAATAAAGCACTTCCTCAGTACTGCACTGAAGTGTCAGCCTAGATTACACGTTCAGGTCCTGGAGTAGGGTTTGAACTCTCAACCTTTTGACTCTGAGGGAAAATTACCACCAGTGACCCTAGACTGAGACTATCATAAATTTCCTGTTGGCCCAGACATGCTTAGACCCAAGTTCTGTTTTATAGGAGAAAACTCAAATGCGTAGTGAGTTGCCAGTTAGATTCTCAAGAAATTGTGTGTGTGTGGTCATAAGCATCTTATTACAATTTGTTAAAATTTAGTGCTTGTCTCTTTTTCTGAAGCATGACCAGAGCTTGCACACAGTACTGAATGGGTGGAGATCTGGAAAGATGGATCTCTGCCCAATTTTTCCCCTCCCTAACACCTACTCTACACTAACAATGACAACTGGAAAATTTCTCCTCATGAGTTGTTTGCCGCATTTTGACACAATGGTTGAAAGGATGATCAAATATTTCTAGCAAGTTGACACAGACTGCTGAATGTTTGTTCAGATTTAGACAGAGTAAAAAACAGATCATGTGGCTGTAACCTCTGTCGCTTATTGGCCTTGTTGTTAGTGATGATGGTTTACAGACGTTTGAGATAAATCCACTTGTTGATCATAATCTGTACTCCCTCTTCAATAGCTTCAAAAATCTTAATGTGTAACATTGCATATCACAGAACAGCAGGGATTATACAAAGCTGCTTCCAGATCTTAAATTACTCCTAAAGGTTACCCATTCTGCTATTAAATGGTTTTGCAAAACTGAGCCGCATGGTTTCAGTCAGATAGGACTAATGGTATTTCTCATTACTCGACATTACTATGGCTGGAATAGATGGTGGAGGAGTAGGGAACTCCATCCATAGACATTTGGATTTATAGCAAAAGTAGCTCGAGTTGAAGGGAGCATGCTTCTGTTGAAAAGCAATCGTAATGCAGATAAAGCGGCCTTCCATTGCCTCACTCAAGTGGGCAATCTTTAGATATGTGTCTAAGCATGGGCATGTGGGCAGGTTGTTTGAATGTAGAATCATCACAGCCAAACTTTTCCCTGTCCTTGCAGGACATCTACACATAGGAACTCTGACCTATTCTGTTTGCAGTTGTAATATCTTTACTGTTGTCTGGCTGAGATCAGCTAACTTAGCACAGTCTAGAATAAGCAGTGAACCTCCCTAGTCGGCATGGCTGAATAATATCGTGACTGATGAGTATGCCCACTGAGCTGATGGAGTAGCTTTTAGAACTCGAGAACCCAATAGAAAAAGATGCTGCTGAATAACTTTTCTGCTTTGCATCCTGCTATCACCATTCCCTTTCTCTTTGGAGAACTTGACACTCGGCAAAAAGTGAAACTTGCTGCACCTGAGAATGATGGGATAGATCAGGGATACTTTACAGATTTTGGCCAATGAACAGAATCACAAGCAGTGACTTTCTCAAAGAACGTGGGCTGAAATTTATGCTTCCCGCTGCCGATATCGGTGAAAACAATGGCAGCTCATTTAAATAGCCGGGGCGGACTGCACCCCCCCACCCCGATGACGTGGAGGGGAGGGCTCTCCGTCCCTGGCAATGGCATCAACTGCCTGTGCACAGGTGCTGACGCCATTTTTAAAGGGCTTCAAGTCCTGCCATTCAATTTAAATATTTAAAGATATATTGATTTAAAAGAATTAAATCAATTTATCTTGCCCCTCTCCCCCCCCCCCCCCCCCCCACCAATAAGCATAGAATTAATTACTTGCTCTCTCACCCCCAAAACACTTACCTAGTCCACCTGGCCTTCCCCCCACCAAAGTGCATTAACTTTACACTATAACCTTTCCCACCATCCCCAACACCAATGATATGACTTTGACCCCACTCCACCACCACCCCCCCACCTGCACTGATAAAGTTACCACCTCCTCCCTCCCCACCGGTGTTCCGCCTCAGTTCCCCGGACGGGGAGTAGTGATTAGCGGAATGAATATCGCACTGGGACAGATGGCGGTAACGTAAAGGTAATTAATTAATTCATTTAAATTTATTTCAATATGCGAATGGCAGTCCTGTCACCAAGTGACAGGGGGGATCGCCACGAGGCCTCGCCACTGCTGGCAATATTGGGCCAGGCCCTCCTGGCGTTGGGGTGCATGACGGCCCTCTCCCGGCAGCATTTTCCGGTCTGCCCCGCCACAACCCCTGACATCGGGGGGTCTGTAAAATTCAGCCCCATTAGTTGTTGCTAGGATTTTGATAACATGTAATGGTGCATGTTGCCCAACATTGCAGGTCAACGCCTGATGTTGCACACAGCTCCTTTACAAAAATTAAGAATTTTCAGTTTTTTGCTATCTTTCAAATACTCCTCATTTGCCTTCAATTATACGTCACTGATATTGTTCAGTTATTATTAGAGCAATGAAATCAGCCTCCTGGTAACGACATGAAGAAGGATTTTAAGCCAATTATGTTTCAGAAATCATCTGAAAGAGGTTGTCTCACATTGAAAAGCGAATTGTATTGGCTTTAGTACAAAACAGGTCACACAAAGACCCATAAACAGAGGTGTGTATTTGTCTAGGTAAAACAACCTCCTGTTAGCCGCCTGTAGCATTACTCATATTTTAATAATTGAAAGGATGACCATTATGTCAGTTATTTTCAATCATTAAATTGCACTTGCAGTGGATGATGGGTGTCAGCACATTTGCGTAAATGTGTTGAGCCCTGTCTTCCCCAGCATTACGATCGGCAAGCAGACAATGTCAGTGTGGCTCCTGTTTTAAGTGCTATATAAGTAGAAAGGTAAATTTTATGAATTTGTACTCCCAGAGCCCATGTGGGAAATTTGAATGAGGAAGTTAGCAAGCCTCACAGGATTTACCTTCCGTTAAAATCAATAGATGGAAAAACCTGTCAAGTGCACTGGCCACTGTGCCCAAATTCCCCATATGTACTCCAGTTGCTTGAAGATTCATGCCAAGAGGTTGTATTTGTGAAATCTATTCCAGAGTCAATACTGCGCCTTTCAATGTAGTATAAATGGGTCATTAATATATCTATGTTATCTTCCTCTTAATTTTTTCTAACATATTTAGTATCTTCACTTTTTCTCTCTTCTTTTCCGAGTTCTTCTGTCTTTCATTTGTCTTTTCTTTATTTTTCAGACTTTGTCCATTTTCTTTACCATCAACTTCAGGTTTGTTCCCCACTTTGTCTTTTCTTTTCCTCTCTCATATTCATTTTGTGCTTATTTATTTTTTTCTATGCTGAAAGTGTTGACCCCTTGCTGCCACATGATTTCATACATACTGATTGCCCTCTAGTCCCTTTTCCAATTGCCCATTAATCATGTATAATTCCTGATATTGAATATTGGCAGATTATTCGATTATGTTCAGAAATGGCCTTAAAATGATGATACAATTTTTAAAAAATTGTTTCATGGGATGTGGGCATCGTTGGCTTGGCCAGCATTTATTGCCCATCCCTAATTTCCTTTGAGAAGGTGGTGGTGAGCTGCCTTCTTCAACCGCTGCAGCCCATGTAGTGTAGGTACATAGAAACATGGAAATATAGAAAATAGGAGCAGGAGTAGACCATTCGGCCCTTCGAGCCTGCTCCGCCATTCATTAAGATCACGGTTGATCATCCAACTCAGTAACCTGTTCCCGCTTTCTCCCCATGGCCTTTGATCCCTTTAGACCCAAGAGCTATATCTAACTCCTTCTTGAAAACATACAATGTTTTGGCCTCAATTGCTTTCTGTGGTAGCGAATTCCACAGGCTCACCACTCTCTGGGTGAAGAAATTTCTCCTCATCTCAGTCCTGAAAGGTTTACCCTGTATCCTTAGACTATGACCCCTGGTTCTGACCTCCTCCACCATCAGGAACATCCTTCCTGCATCTACCCTGTCAACTGTCAAGTCCTGTTAGAATGTTATAGGTTTCCATGAGATCCCCCCTCACTTTTCTGAACTCCAGCGAATATAATCCTATCGATTCAATCTCTCCTTATACATCAGTCCCGCCATCCCAGGAATCAGTCTGGTAAACTTTCAATGCACTCCCTCTATAGCAAGAACATCCTTCCTCAAATAAGGAGACCAAAACTGCACACAATATTCCAGGTGTGGCCTCACCAAGGCCCTGTATAATTGCAGCAAGACATCCCTGCTCCTGTACTCGAATCCTCTCACTATGAAGGACAACATACCATTTGCGTTTTTTACCGCTTGTTGGACTTGCATGCTTACCTTCTGTGACTGGTTTACGAGAACACCCAGGTCCCGTTGCATATTCCCCTCTCTCAGTTTATAGCCATTCAGATAATAATCTGCCTTCCTGTTTTTGCTACCAAAGTGGATAACCTCACATTTATCCACATTATACTGCATCTGCCATGCATTAGCCCACTCACTCAACTTGTCCAAATCACCCTGAAGCCTCTCTGCAATCTCCTCACAACTCACCCTCCCACCCAGTTTTGTGTCATCTGCAAATTTGGAGATAATACATTTAGTTCCCTCATCTAAATCATTACTATATATTGTGAATAGGTGGGCACCGATCCCTGCGGTACCCCACTAGTCACTGCCTGCCATTCGGAAAAAGACCCATTTATCCCTACTCTTTGTTTCCTGTCTGCCAACCAATTTTCTATCCATCGCAATACACGATCCCCAATCCCATGCGCTTTCATTGTACACGCTAATCTCTTATGTGGGACTTTTGTCAAAAGCCTTCTGAAATTCAAAATAAACCACATCCACCTGCTCCCCCTCATCAACTCAACTAGTTACATCCTCGAAGAATTCTAGTAGATTTGTCAAGCATGATTTCCTTTTCGTAAATCCATGCTGACTCTGCCCGATTCTACCACTGTTCTCTAAGTGCTCTGCTATAAAATCTTTGATAATGGACTCTAGAATTTTCCCCACTACTGACATCAGGCTGACTGGCCTATAATTCCTTGCTTTCTCTCCACCTCCCTTTTTAAATAGTGAGGTTACATTCGCTACCCTCCAATCTGTAGGAACTGTTCCAGATTCGATAGAATCTTGGAAGATGACCACCAATGCATCCACTATTTCTTGGGCCACTTCCTTAAGTACTCTGGGATGCATACCATCAGGCCCTGGGGATTTATCGGCCTTCAATCCCATCAATTTCCCCAACACCATTGCTCTACTAATACTGATTTCTTTCAGTTCCTCTCTCTCACTAAGTCCTGTGTTCCCCAACATTTCTGGTATGATATTTGTGTCCTCCTTTGTGAAGACAGAACCAAAGTACGCATTTAGTTGGTCAGTCATTTCTTTGTTCCCCATCATAAATTCCCCTGTTTCTGACTGTAAGGGACTACATTTGTCTTCACCAATCTTTTTCTCTTCACATACCTATAGAAACATTTACAATCAGTTTTTACATTCCCCGCAAGTTCGCTCTCATACTCTATTTTCCCCTTCTTAATCAATCCCTTGGTCCTCCTTTGCTGAATTCTAAACTGTTCCCAATCCTCAGGTCTGTTGTTTTTTCTGGCAGATTTATATGCCTCTTCCTTGGATCTAATGCTATCTCTAATTTCCCTTGTAAGCCATGGTTTGGCTACCTTTCCCATTTTACTTTTGCACCAGACAGGGATAAACAATTGTTGCAGTTCATCCATGCGCTCTTTAAATGTTTGCCATTGACTATCCACCGTCATCCCTTAAGTAACATTTCCCAATCCGTCATGGCCAACTCACGCCTCATACCTTCATAGTTTCCTTTACTAAGCTTCAGGACCCTAGTCTCAGAATCAACTACGTCAATCTCCATCTTCATTAAGAATTCTATCATATTATGGCCACTCATCCCCAAGGGATCGCACACCACTAGATTGTCAATTATTCCTCTCTCATTACACAATACTCAGTCTAGGATGGCCTGTTCTCTAGTTGGTTCCTCAACGTATTGGTCCAGAAAACCATCCCGTAAACACTCCAAGAATTCCTCCTCTATGGTATTGTGACCAAATTGATTTGTCCAATCTATATGCAGATTAAAGTCACCCATAATTACAGATGTTCCTTTATCGCATGCGTCTCTAATTTCCTGTTTAATGCCATTCCCAACACCACCACTACAGTTTGGAGGTCTATATACAACCCCTACTCACGTTTTTTGCCCCTTAGTGTTTTTCAGCTCTACCCATACAGATTCCACATCGTCAGAGCTAATATCTTTCCTCATTTTTGCATTATTTTCCTCTTTAACCAGCAATGCAACTCCACCGCCTTTTGCTTTTTGTCTGTCCTTCCTAAATACTGAATACCCCTGGATGTTCATTTCCCATTCCTGGTCACTTTGCAGCCGTGTCTTTGTAATCCTGACTATATCATACCCATTTACATCTAATTGCGCAATTAATTCATCCAGTTTATTGCGAATGCTCTGCGCATTTAGGCACAAAGCCTTAAGGCTTCTCTTTTTAACATTACTTGTCCCATTCCCACTATTTTTCACTGTGTCCCTGTTTGATTCTGGCCCTTGATTTCTCTGCCTATCACTTTTCTTATTCCCCTTACTGTCTTTTGTTCTTGTCTTTGATCCCCCCCCTCCTCTGACTCCTTGCTAAGGTTCCCATCCCCCTGCCATTTTAGTTTAAACCCTCCCCAACCACTCTAGCAAATACTCCCCCCAGGACATCAGTCCCAGTCCTGCCCAGGTGTAACAAGTCCAGTTTGTACTGGTCCCATCTCCCCCAGTACCGGTCCCAATGTCCCAGGAATCTAAAACCCTCCCCCACACACCATCTCTTCAGCCACGTATTCATCTGATATATCCCGCTATTTCTACTCTGACTAGCACGTGGTACTGGTAGTAATCCTGAGATCACTACCTTTGAGGTCCTGCTTTTCAACTTACTTCCTAGCTCCCTATATTCTGCTTTTTGGACCTTATCCTTTTTTTTACCTACGTCGTTTGTACCAATGTGTACCACGACCACTGGCTGTCTACCCTCCCACTTCAGAATATCCTGTAACCGCTCTGAGACATCCTTGGCCCGAGCAACAAGGAGGCAGCATACCATCCTGGAGTCTCTTTTGCGGCCACAAAAATGCCTATCTATTCCCCTTACAATTAAATCCCCTATATCTATTGCATTCCCACACTTTTTACGCCTCCCCTGTGCAGCAGAGCCACCTGTGGCGCAATGAATTGGGCTGTTGCTGCTTTCCCCTGAGAGGCCATTCCCCCCAACAGTATCCAAAACAATATATCTGTTTTGCAAAGGAATAGCCACAGGAGATTCCTGGACTGCCTGCCTAGTCCTCTTGCTCTGCCTGGTGGTCATCCATTCCCTTCCTGCTTGTGGAGTCTGAGCCTTCGGTATGACCACCTCTCTATATGTGCTATCCACGATATTCTCTGCTTCGTGGATGCTCCACAGTGTCCCCAGCTGCCGCTCCAGCTCCGAAACCCGGGCTTCCAGGAGCTGCAGCTGGAGACACTTCCTGCACACATGCCGGTCCTGGGCACTGGAAATGTCCCCAGCTTCCGATATGGAGCACGAGGAGCACACCACGGCTTTGAACTCTCCTGCCATGACTTAACCCTTTAAATTAAACCTTTTGGAAGTTCTTAATATCAAATAATATCAATTACTCTAGGGCCCTTCTTCCCTGGTCCTCATTACTACAGAACTCCCTAAAAAAACACTACTTACTATATATGAAAAAAAACTGTAAACCTTTATTACCCAGCTATTTAGAGCTATTCCCTCGCAGCAGTGTCTCACCAACCAATCACCTTGCAGCTTTCGTATGATGTCACTGTTAGCTTATTTTTGGTCTCTTTTTTTTTCAAAACGCCGGCGCGCCGGAAGAGGTCCGACTGCCCTTACACAGGTCCAACGGCTCTCCGCTCCTGACGGTAAGTGGAGGCCCCGAGCCTCGTGCTGGATTTATCCGCTCCTGGTTCTGGTTGTTTCCACACAGGTCCGACTGCTCTCCGCTCCTGAATGTACGCCCACAGTGCTGTTGGAAAGTGAGTTCCAGCGACAGTGAAGGAACGGTAATATAGTTTCAAGTCAGGATGGTGTGTGGCTTGGAGGGGAACTTGCAGGTGGTGATGTTCCCATGCATCTGCTGCCCTTGTCCTTCTATGTGGTAGAGATCGTGGGTTTGGAAGGTGCTGTCGAAGGACCTTGGTGAGTTACTTTTTCAAACCTTAGACATCCAATAAAAAGTGGCACTATACTGGAATAAACACCAGGAAATTGCATGGATGTCTAAATGATATAATTGGGGCTTAATTTCAATATAATTAACTGAAAAATGACAGGTCATTCTGAAATAAGTACAAAGTCTGATCAGAATATTGGATGGGGCATTAAATGAGTCTAAATCCATTGTGATAAATGCCATCCCATTTTTCTAATTGGCTGTTCCCATGTTACACCCATTAACTGTGTGTGACCGATTAAAAAATCTACTGTAGCACGTTGGGTGAATTTGTTTCAATTGCTGTTTGGACCTTCAAACATCTGCTCCGACAGCTGTTTCAACAGTCACTGGAAAGCAAGCCAATGTTCAATAAAAACAGAAAATGTTGGAAACGCTCAGCAGGTCAGGCAAAATCTGTCGACAGAGAAACAGAATTAACGGGCTACATTTATCCTGGCCCATGGAGACAGGATTGGAGGCAGGTGGGCCAGGAAAATAGGGAGTAGCTGCGTTGGGATGGCTTCCCGAACATACGCCAGCCACCAAGAGACTTTTTAAAATTCTTTCACTGGATGTGGGCATCGCTGGCTAGGCCAGCATTTATTGCCCATCCCTAATTTCCAAGTGTTTAAGAAATGCAAAACATGTTTTTTTATTGATTTTATTACATATACAAGATTTTGCATTTGTGGCCTTAAAAGTAAAGGCCACTTTAACATACTTTAGAAACCGACAGTTTTCCTCATGGCAGACATTTCATGCCAATTAGGAAAAGGTCATCAAAATGTAAACATTTCCCCATTTCCCTGGATCTGTACTTTTTTTTATTCATTCATGGGATGTGGGCATCACTGGCTATGCCAGCATTTATTACCCATCCCTAATTGTCCTTGAGAAGGTGGTGGTGAGCTGCCTTCCTGAACCGCTGCAGTCCATGTGAGGTAGCTACACCCACAGTGCTGTTAGGAAGGGAGTTCCAGGATTTTGACCTAGCGCCAGTGAATGAACGGCGATATAGTTCCAAGTCAGGATGGTGTGTGACTTGGAGGGGAACTTGCAGGTGATGGTGTTCCCATGTATTTGCTGCCCTTGACCTTCTTGTTGGTAGAGGTCGCGGGATTGGAAGGTGCTGTCTAAGGAGCCATGATGTGTTGCTGCAGTGCATCTTGTAGATGGTACACACTGCTGCCACTGTGCGTTGGTGGTGGAGAGAGTGAATGTTTGTGGATGGTGTGCCAATCAAGCGGGCTGCTTTGTCCTGGATGGTGTCAAGCTTCTTGAGTGTTGTTGGAGCTGCACCCATCCAGGCAAGTGGGTAGTACACTCCTGTTTTGTGCCTTGTAGATGGTGGACAGGCTTTGGGGAGTCAGGAGGTGAGTTACTCGCCGCAGGATTCCTAGCCTCTGACCTGCTCTTGTAGCCACGGTATTTATATGGCTACTCCAGTTCAGTTTCTGGTCAATGGTAACCCCTAGGATGTTGATAGTGGGGGATTCAGCGATCGTAATGCCAGTGTATGTCAAGGGGAGATGGTTAGATTCTCTCTTGTTGGAGATGGTCATTGCCTGGCACTTGTGTGGCGCAAATGTTACTTGCCACTTATCAGCCCAAGCCTGGATATTGTCCAAGTCTTGCTGCATTTCTACATGGACTGCTTCAGTATTTGAGGAGTCGTGAATGGTGCTGAACATTGTGCAATCATTAGTCAACATCCCCACTTTTGACCTTATGATTGAAGGAAGGTCATTGAAGCAGCTGAAGATGGTAGTGCCTAGGACACTACCCTGAGGAACTCCTGCAGTGAACTCCTGAGCTGAGATGATTGACCTCCAACAACCACAGCCATCTTCCTTTGCGCTAGGTATGACTCTAACCAGCATAGATTTTTCCCCCTGATTCCAGTTTTGCTAGGGCTCCTTGATGCCATACTCGGTCAGATGCTGCCTTGATGTCAAGGGCAGTCACTCTTACCTCACCTCTTGAGCTCAGCTCTTTTGTCCATGTTTGAACCAAGGCCTGTCTGAAACCAAACTGGCTGTCACTGATATGGTTATTGCTAAGCAAGTGCCGCTTGATGGCACTGTTGATGACACCTTCCATCACTTTACTGATGATTGAGAGTAGACTGATGGGGCAGTAATTGGCCGGGTTGGATTTGTCCTGCTTTTTGTGTACGAGACATACCTGGGCAATTTTCCACATTGCCGGGTAGATGCCAGTGTTGTAGCTGTACTGGAACAGCTTGGCTAGGGGCGTGGCAAGTTCTGGAGCACAGGTCTTCAGTACTATTGCTGGAATATTGTCAGGACCCATAGCCTTTGCAGTATCCAGTGCCTTCAGTCGTTTCTTGATATCACACGGAGTGAATCGAATTGGCTGAAGTTTGGCATCTGTAATGCTGAGGACTTCAGGAGGAGGCCAAGATGGATCATCAACTCGACACTTCTGGCTGAAGATAGTTGCAAATGCTTCTGCCTTATTCTTTGCACTGATGTGCTGGGCTCCCCCATCATTGAGGATGGGAATTTTTGTGGAGACACCTCCTCTAGTTAGTTGTTTAATCGTTCACCACCATTCTCGGCTGGATCTGGCAGGACTGCAGAGCTTAGATCTGATCCGTTGGTTATGGGATCACTTAGCTCTGTCTATCGCATGCTGCTTCTGCAGTTTAGCATGCAAGTCATCCTGGGTTGTAGTTTCACCAGGCTGACACCTCATTTTGAGGTATGCCTGGCGCTGCTCCTGCTGTGCCCTCCTGCACTCTTCATTGAACCAGAGTTGGTCTCCTGGTATGATGGTAATGGTAGAGTGGGGGATATGCCAGGCCATCAGGTTACACACTGTCATTGGCTACAATTCTGCTGCTGCTGATGGCCCACAGCGCCTCATGGATTCCCAGTTTTGCATTGCTAGATCTGTTCGAAATCTATCCCATTTAGCACGGTGATAGTGCCACACAACACGATGGATGGTATCCTCAATGTGAAGGCGGGACTTCGTCTCCACAAGGACTGTATGGTGGTCATTCCTACCAATACAGTCATGGACAGAAGCATCTGCGGCAGGCAGATTGGTGAGGACGAGGTCAAGTATGTTTTTCCCTCGTATTGGTTCCCCCCACCACCTGCCGCAGACCCAGTCTAGCAGCTATGTCCTTTAGGACTCAGCCAGCTCGGTCAGAAGTGGTGATACCGAGCCACTCTTGGTGATGGACATTGAAGTCCCCCACCCAGAGTACATTTTGTGCCCTTGCCACCCTCAGTGCTTCCTCCAAGTGGTGTTCAACATGGAGGAGTACTGAGTCATCAGCTGAGGGAGGGCGGTAGGTGGTAATCAGCAGGAGGTTACCTTGCCCATGTTTGACCTGATGCCATGAGACTTCATGGGGTCCGGAGTCAATTTTGAGGACTCCCAGGGCAACTCCCTCCCCACTGTATACCACTGTGCCGCCACCTCTGCTAGGTCTGTCCTGCCAGTGGGACTGGACATACCTGTGGATGGTGATGGCAGTGTCTGGGACATTGTCTGTAAGGTATGATTCGGTGAGTATGACTGTGTCAGGCTGTTGCTTGACTAGTCTGTGGGACAGCTCTCCCAACTTTGGCACAAGCCCCCGGATGTTTGTAAGGAGGACTTTGCAGGGTCGACATGGCTGGGTTTGCTGTTATCGTTTCCGGTGCCTGTCGATGCCGGGTGGTCCTTCCAGTTTCATTCCTTTTTATTGACTTCGTAGTGGTTAGATACAACTGAGTGGCTTGCTAGCCATTTCAGAGGGCATGTAAGAGTTAACCACATTGCTGTGGGTCTGGAGTCACATGTAGGCCAGACCAGGTAAGGACAGCAGATTTCCTTCCCTAAAGGACATTAGTGAACCATATGGGTTTTTACAACAATCGACAATGGTTTCATGGCCATCATTAGACTAGCTTTTAATTCCAGATTTATTAATTAAATTTAACTTCCACCTTCTGCTGTGGTGGGATTCGAACCCATGTCTCCAGATCAATACCCTGGGTGTCTGGGTTACTAGTCCAGTGATAATACCACTACGCCACTGCCTCCCCTTGCTTAGAATCTGTTAGATCTCTAACCTCTTGATTTTCCAGTGGGCGTCGGAACCCCAACATCGGGCCTATATTGAATTCCGGAGCTGCTCATGTCATCAGCGCGCCCACTGGAGCGACCTTCTGCGATGTGACCTCCTAATTGGCCACCTCTGCATTCGCCATCCTATTAAAGAATGTAGGCAATTTCCAAAGGCTGATCAGAGGGACTGTAGCAATGTCATATCGGCAGCCCCACCAGGAGAGGTGGGCACTGCTGAGGCAGGCAAGTGCAAGGGCGCCTCAACATGGAGGTGACCTCAACTGCCTGCATTGAAGTCCTCAAATTAAGATGCCTGAAGCTGATAGAGCCATCGGGGTGGAGAGGAAAACCCTCCGCAGGAAGGTTTTCGCATGTGGTTGCGGTCTATCATCCCCATGGCCCTGTCAGTAGGGCATGGAGCTTTCAGCTCTGAAGGCCACCTCGCCTGTCACCGGGACGCCACCTTGATTGAGCTGGCGATCTCTGCGGACCACACCGACAGCAGGAGAATACTGATGTTGTGGCAAAATGGCCCTTAATTGGAGTCTTAATTGGCCTAATTGACTGCCCAAGCCCGTGGAGCTGATGGCCGACCTGCTTCCTAATCCATCCCTCACCAAGGCTCCTTAGACAGAACCTTCCAAACGTGCAACCTCTACCAACTAGAAGGACAAGGGCAGCAGATGCATGGGAACACCACCACCTGCAAGTTTTCCTCCAAGTCGTACACCCTCCTGACTTGGAACTATCTCACCATTCCTTCACTGTCAATGGGTCAAAATCCTGGAACTCTCTACTAACAGCACTGTGGGTCTAGCTACCCCACATGGACTGCAGCAGTTCAAGAAGGCGGCTCACCACCACCTTCTCAAGCGCAATTAGGGGTGGGCAATTCAGGGTGGGCAATAAATGCTGGCCTAGCCAGCGATGCCCGCATCCCGTGAAAATTTTTTTTTAAATCTCCTGGCGGCGGGAATATTTCGGGCAGCCATCCCAACGCAGCTCCTCCCTATTTTCCTGCCCCCCTGCCTCCAATCCTGTCTCTACGGTCCAGGATAATTTAGCCCATTAATTCTGGTTTTGTCCACAGATTTTGCCTGACCTGCTGAGCATTTTCTGTTTTTATTAAACATTTGCTTGCTTTCTATAGAATATCTAGTGTGTCATTATGGTGTAATGCTCTATCATTATAAAACAGTGCATCCTCTGACCTCCTGCAAACAGCATCACAGAGGAATCACTAATAACAATTGAAGTCACGAAGGAAAATAAAGTACTGAGGAAAATCTAGTAGGCTGCAGTTCAGGACAAAATCTCGACATGGTCATTCTGGGAGGATGGGGTGGTGGGGGAAGGAGAGGGCTTCTGTATTAATTACAAAAAATTTCCCAGGGAAAAATATTCAACAATGTTCTTAAAAGAATGCATGTTTCTTTTTTTTAGCTCAGCTCCTTGTGCATTAAAAAGGAGCATGCATCATTAATTAAAGGTGGAATATTTTAATGATAGTTGAATGAAATCTAATGTTCTAGTCAACGAGAATCAAGCAGGCTGACAGTTCCTTGAGGAGAAAATGAGCAGCTTATTTAACAAAAGCTATGCAAGCTGTGGTAAACATAGCACACACAGCAGGTGCTAAAAGAGCAGTGTCTCCATGGAAAAATCAAGTCTGAGAAGAGCTGTGTGCCTTTATTAACATGTTGATGCCACATGTAATGTGCTGATGTATTTTGACACAATTAATCTCATTTTGTTATGTGTTTGGAAATAAATGAAAAATGGTTTGGCAAGGGCAGGAAACTGCAGTGATATGAAGCAAGATAGAGAAGGTTTTGAATAGCAGGGTCAGTTATTTCTTTCTAATAGAGTCCTGTTCACATATGCCGACATTTCGGTGACCATTCTAAATTTGCAAAAGTAAGCTGTTTGTCGACATTAGCATTTTGCTCTGAATTGACAAGAAACTGACATACTGAATTTCCAGCTCTCGACCTCATTTCCTCCAGTGTTTGTGCCACACGTGGCGCTAAGTAACATTATTTACTGAGTAAAATTCCAGCTATCGAAGTCATATCAGTGAAGATTATATTATAAAGGTCACAATTATAGCATAGAGCTGCGAAGCTTGCAAAAAAGATACCATGTCCTGATTGGTTCCAAATACCTGGCTCTAATTAGATAACAAGACCATGATCTTGTTGTCTGGAATATTCCTAACCCCTGTGTGAAGTTGTTTGTTAAACATGCCCTTGCCCATTTAATTTGTATGACCTTTTGCATTGTAAGCTGATGTTGGTCGGAGATCGAAATGACACAGCATCCTCTAGAGGGCATCTGGGGTCTGTGTGAATAGGGCAAGCAACTGTGTATCTTCTTAAGCAATCAGATTGAGTATTGTTAGTGAATAGTAAAGGTTTTGTGCCAGAAAACATAAGTTATAATTGTGAATTCAATGTCAAATCAGGTACAGGGAGTGAAATAAAGAGAGGGAAAGAGATTGGATTAATAGAGAGAGAGAAAAGATACTGACAGAGAAAGTAATTTTTTAAAATTTAAACTTTAGATAAAAATCTCCAACAACAAGCAACATCTGAAGAAATGAGACTGCACACTTGTGAAAATTAATTTTCAGCGCCAGAGAGGTTGTCAGTTTTAAAATTCTCTTCCTTGTTTTCAAATCCCTCCATGGCCTTGCCCCTCCCTTTCTTTGCCCCTCCTCCAGTCTTACAACCCTTTGGGATTTCTGCACTCCTCATATTCTGGCCTGTTGCCTATCCCCAATTTTAATCAATCCACTATTGGCAGCTTTGCCTTCAGCTGCCTGGGCCCTAGGCTCTGGAATTCCCTCCCTAAGCCTCTCCACCTCTTTTGTTCTCTCCCTCTCTTCCTTGAAGACAATCCTTAAAACCTATGTCTTTGATGAAGAGAGTCCCAAATGCATCTTTATGTGTCTCGGTGTCAAATTTTGATGGATAACTTTCCTGTGAAGTGCCTTTACTATGGTAAAGGTACTATTTAAATGCAAGTTGTTCTAATTAAGATTTACCATGCCATTAAAAATGCAATTAGACTCAAATGGACAAGCCCCAACTTCTTGTGGCGAGTTTAATCCATATCTACCATACAAAGTACAGGATCTTCATACAGTTCAAAATATTTTAATGAGAACCAGATGATGAAATGCTGTTTTTGCATAGCTTATGTGGGACTGGCACATCTCAAACAGCAATCTCTGGATTTTCGCATTTAACTGCCCATCTCCACTCCCCAAAGTTGCTGTCCAATTTGTGTATAAATAATGGTAATCACCATTAGCCTCACCATTGTTTTTACAGTAAATTCTGGCCCATTTATTTGCATCCATCAATCTCATTCTACTGACTAACTGGCCCATTTCTAATAACTCCATGACCACAGCAGCACAATCCACTGAGTTTCTGCAACAACCCTTTCACCTCCTGTTAGAATGAGCTACAAACCCAACACAGGAGTGGGCATTGACCTGGGTATCACCCACTGCTGTGTTGCGGTCTTCCGCATGCAAGGTGTGAACAGAATTTAAAAGTACAAAGACCTTGTTAGGATAGGGAGGAGGAGAATACCTGTTGCTAAAAGTGACATAAGGCTTTCATACCGTTAGGGACATAAAAGATCTGCCAGCTAAAGTGGTTTATATTCACTTCACCATTAACAGTAAAAACATAAAAAATAGAAGCAAGAGTAAGGCACCCCCCTGCCCCCGCCCCCCGCCCCCCGAGCCTGCTCCACCATTCAAGAAGATCATGGCTGAATTTCTACATCAACTCCACTTTCCTGTCCTATCTGCATATCCCTTGATTACCTTAGTGTCCAAATATATATTGATCTCAGTCTTGAATATACTAGCATACTCATCGACTGAGCATCCTAAGCTAATGAGGCACAGAATTTCAAAGATTCATAACCCTCGCAATAAAGAAATTCCTCTTCATCTCAGTCCTAAATGGACCATTATTCTGAGACTTATGACCTCTAATTACAGACTCTCTAGCCAGGCAAAAAAATTGTCTCAGCATTACCCTGTCAAACCTTCTAAGGATATTATACTTTTCAATGCGATCACCTCTCTTTCTTCTAAATTCCAGAGAATATAGGCCCATTCTACTCAATCTCTCCTCAGAGGACAACCCTCTCATCCCATAAATCAATCCAGTGAAACCTTCTTTGCACCCCTTCTATGGCAAGAATATCCTCCCTTAGATAAGGAGACCAAAACTGTACACAGAACTCAAGGTTTGGTCTCACCAAAGTTCTATAGAATGGCAGCAGGACTTGCTTACTCTTCCACTCTTGGCAATAAAGGCTAACATAGCATTTGTCTCCCTAACTGCTTACTTTACCTGCATGTTAACTTTCTGTGATTCGTGTACAATCACAGCCAAATACATCTGCAAACCAATGTTTGCTAGACTCTGACCTTTTTTAAAAAATCTGCTTTTCTATTCTTCCTACTAAAATGGATAATTTCTCACTTTCCTGCATTATACTTTGTCTGTCACCTTCTTGCTCAATCATTTAACTAGTCTACATCCCTTTGCAGCCTCTTGATGTCCTCCTTACAGCTTACTTTCCCACTGAGCTCTATAGCGTAAGCAAATTTGAATGCATTACACTCAATCCCTCATCTAAATCATTGATGGAGATTGTAAATAACTGAGGCCCAAGCACTGACCATTGTGGTACCCCACTCTTTACAGTCTGTCGATCCTAAATTGACTCGTTTATTCTTATTCTCTGTTTTCTGTCTGTTAACCAATCCTCAAATTATGCGGTATATAACCCCAATCCCATGGAACCTAATCTTGTGTAACAAACTCTTGTGTGGCTTATCAAATGCCTGCTGACAATCCAAATCTCCTCCATGCACTAGCTCCCCCTTAACTACTCGAGGTACACCCTCGGAAAAACTGCAACAAATCTGTGAAATATGAATTTCCTTTCATAAAATTGTGTTGACTCTGCCTAATCATACTGTGATTTGCCAAATACCCTGCTACCATGTCCTTAATAATAGATTCTCAACTATTGATGTCACACTAACTGGCCTGTTTTATCTCTCCCTCTTTCCTT
This sequence comes from Heterodontus francisci, assembly GCF_036365525.1. Lineage (NCBI taxonomy): Eukaryota > Metazoa > Chordata > Chondrichthyes > Heterodontiformes > Heterodontidae > Heterodontus > Heterodontus francisci. The sequence continues at coordinate 198,071,608 of NC_090371.1, read as the reverse complement.
GAACAGCAGGATAACGTTTGCTAAGGTTTTTAAGTTTTGGTCATAAATGTGTAGACATGGGATTTTACTTGCATTGTCGACATAAGCAGTGGGTAGGACTGTACTATATTTAATTGATCACATGTTTTTAATCCTGCTTCTTCATTTTCTATTGTTAACTTGCAAAGATTCATTTTACAAGAGCTACTACTAATGATCAATCCCATTTGCCAGCAATTTCTTGGTGTATTTAGTCGTAGCAATCACTTAATAACAAGCAGCTTAAGGGCAAGCTATTTTATCAACTGGGTTCAAACTGTTCCTGCTGAGCTTTTTCTCAAATTGATATTGCCAAGGAATGTAATAGTGTCGTGTTTTCATAGTTTTCTCAAAAATTTGTTTAAATCACTGAAATTAATTGAAATTAATAGCGAATGTGCTACTGGTGGACAAAAGTGATTTTTAAAATTCATTCATGGGACGTGAGCGTCGTTGGCTGGGCCAGCATTTATTGCCCATCTGCAGCCTCACAGCTCCAGTGACCCGGGTTCAATTCTGGGTACTGCCTGTGTGGAGTTTGCAAGTTCTCCCTGTGTCTGCGTGGGTTTCCTCCGGGTGCTCCGGTTTCCTCCCACATGCCAAAGACTTGCAGGTTGATAGGTAAATTGGCCATTATAAATAGCCCCTAGTATAGGTAGGTGGTAGGGAAATATAGGGACAGGTGGGGATGTGGTAGGAATATGGAATTAGTGTAGGATTAGTATAAATGGGTGGTTGATGGTCGGCACAGACTCGGTGGGCCGAAGGGTCTGTTTCAGTGCTGTATCTCTAAACTAAACTAAACTAAAATTACCGTTGAGAAGGTGGTGGTGAGCTGCCTTCATGAACCGCTGCAGTCCATGTGGGGTAGTTCACCCACTGTGCTGTTAGGAAGGGAGTTCAAGGATTTTGACCCAGCGACAGTGAAGGAACGGTGATATAGTTCCAAGTCAGGATGGTGTGTGACTTGGAGGGGAACTTGCAGGTGGTATTGTTCCCATGCATCTGCTGCCCTTGTCCTTCTAGTTGGTAGTGGTTGTGGGTTTGGAAGCTTCTGTCTAATGAGTCTTGGTGCGTTGCTGCAGTGCATCTTGTAGATGGTACACACTGCTGCCACTGTGTGTCAGTGGTGGAGAGAGTGAATGTTTGTGGATGGGGTGACAATCAAGCGGGCTGCTTTGTCCTGGATGGTGTCAAGCTTCTTGAATGTTGTTGGAGCTGCACCCATCCAGGCAAGTGGACAGTATTCCATCACACTCCTGACTTGTGCCTTGTAGATGGTGGACAGGCTTTGGGGAGTCAGGAGGTGAGTTACTCGCCGCAGGATTCCCAGCCTCTGACCTGCTCTTGTAGCCATGGTATTTATATGGCTACTCCAGTTCAGTTTCTGGTCAATGGTAACCCCTAGGATGTTGATAGTGGGGGATTCAGCGATCGTAATGCCAGTGTATGTCAAGGGGAGATGGTTAGATTCTCTCTTGTTTGAGATGATCATTGCCTGGCACTTGTGTGGCGCAAATGTTACTTGCCACCTATCAGCCCAAGCCTGGATATTGTCCAAGTCTTGTTGCATTTCTACATGGACTGCTTCAGTATTTGAGGAGTCATGAATGGTGCTGAACATTGTGTAATCATTAGTCAACATCCCCACTTTTGACCTTATGATTGAAGGAAGGTCATTGATGAAGCAGCTGAAGATGGTAGTGGCTAGGACACTACCCTGAGGAACTCCTGCAGTGAACTCCTGAGCTGAGATGATTGACCTCCAACAACCACAGCCATCTTCCTTTGCGCTAGGTACAACTCCAACTAGCGGAGAGTTTTTCCCCTTATTCCCATTGACTCCAGTTTTGCTGGGGCTCCTTGATGCCATATTTGGCCAAATGCTGCCTTGATGTCAAGGGCAGTAACCTCATCTCACCTCTTGAGTTCAGCTTTTTTGTCCATGTTTGAACCAAGGCTGTAATGAGGTTCGAAGCTGCGTGGCCCTGGTGGAACCCAAACTGAGCGTCACTGAGTAGGTTATTGCTAAGCAAGTGCTGCTTGACGGCACTGTTGATGACACCTTCCATCACTTTACTGATGATTGAGAGTAGACTGATGGGGCGGTAATTGGCTGGGTTAGACTTGTCCTGCGTTTTGTGTGCAGGACATGCGTGGGCAATTTTCCACATTGCCGGGTAGATGCCAGTGTTGTAGCTGTACTGGAACAGCTTAGCTAGGGGCATGGCAAGTTCTGGAGTACAGATCTTCAGTACTATTGCCGGAATATTGTCAGGGCCCATAGTCTTTGCAGTATCCAGTGCCTTTAGCCGTTTCTTGATATCACACGGAGTGAATCGAATTGGCTGAAGTCTGGCATCTGGTGATGCTGGGGACTTCAGGAGGAGGCCAAGATGGATCATCAACTCGGCACTTCTGGCTGAAGATTTTTGCAAATGCTTCAGCCTTATCTTTTGCACTGATGTGCTGGGCTCCCCCATTATTGAGGATGGGGATATTTGTGGAGCCACCAGTTAGTTATTTAATTATCCACCATCATTCACGGCTGGATGTGGCAGGACTGCAGAGCTTAGATCTGATTGTTGGTTCTGGGAGTGCTTAGCTCTGTCTATTGCATGCTGCTTCTGCAGTTTGGCATACAAGTAGTCCTGGGTTGTAGCTTCACCGAGTTGATACCTCATTTTGAGGTATGCCTGGTGCTGCTCCTGGCATGCCCTCCTGCACTCTTCATTGAACCAGGGTTGGTTCCCCAGCTTGGTACTAATGGTAGAGTGGGGGTTATGTCAGGCCATGAGGTTACAGATTGTGGTTGAGTACAATTCTGCCGCTGTTGCTGATAGCCCACAGTGCCTCATGGATGCCCAGTTTTGCATTGCTACATCTGTTCGAAATCTATCCCATTTAGCACGGTGTTAGTGCCACACAACACGATGGAGGGTATCCTCAGTGTGAAGGCGCGACTTCGTCTCCACAAGGACTGTGCGGTGGTCACTTCTATCAATACTGTCATGGACAGATGCAACTGCGGCAGGCAGATTGGTGAGGACGAGGTCAAGTATGTTTTTCCCTCTTGTTGGTTCCCTCACCACCTGCTGCAGACCCAGTCTAGCAGCTATGTCCTTTAGGACTCAGCCAGCTCGGTCAGTAGTGGTGCTACCGAGCCACTCTTGGTGATGGACGTTGAAGTCCCCCACCCAGAGTACATTCTGTGCATTTGCTACCCTCCAAGTGGTGCTTCCTCCAAGTCGTGTTCAACATGGAGGACTACTGATTCATCAACTGAGGGAGGGCAGTTGCTGGTAATCAGCAAGAGGTTTCCTTGTCCATGTTTGACTGATGCCATGAGACTTCATGGGGTCCAGAGTCGATGTTGAGGACTTCCAGGGCAACACCCTCCCGACTGTATACCACTGTGCCGCCACCTCTGCTGGGCCTGTCCTGCCAGTGGGACTGGACATACCTGGGGATGGTGATGGCAGTGTCTGGGACATTGTCTGTAAGGTATGATTCCGTGAGTATGACTATGTCCGGCTGTTGCTCGACTAGACTGTGGGACAGCTCTCCCAACTTTGGCACAAGCCCCCAGATGTTAGTAAGGCAGACTTTGCAGGGTCGACAGGGCTAGGTTTGCCCTACATATGTGTCCACCATATAGTCATAAAATGACCCAGTTACATAAGTTTCATCACAATCTTTGTGGCTTAAATATATTTCTTATGCCTTAGCGCACATCACTTTTAGCATCGAGGCCCTCAGTCACATTATCAGTGATTTGTTTTTGCATAAGGCAGCTAAAAACCATCCTCTTCATGAAGAAAGTAACTGGCCAGTGGCTGAACAATGCACTCAAAGAGCCAAGGACATACCAAACGATTAATAATTGACTAGTCAATTTACAATTGCTGCTCTGACTTCCATGCAAAGCCATGTAATTATTGAGCTTTGGAAAGAAAGTAGCAGGTATTGCTGCTGGAGAGATTTGCATTATCATTGAAGTTCCAGATCTGACCTATCCAAATTACTCATAGCAGCAACTGCCTGTCAGAGAAGCATTCGGCAAAGCCATCCAGAGATCTCCCTATACTCTGGAGGGTCCTCCGGCCCTCAGCACTATGGAGTTTCTGATGAGTGTACATGAAAGTTAGAAGCTAAAGCCTTTGTCCAGACATGATGAGCTGAGCAGACTACAGTAGGTCCTGGTTAGCAGCAGCTGTATACTGGATTGATAAGTAATCGGAGAAGAGGTAAATCCTGATTTAGTTAAAAGTAAGGCGAGAGATGTTCCAAAAGGAAAAGGAAAGTATTAGAGTAGTTAATTAAGCTAATTGAGGACAAAGTTCCAGGGCCTATATAGGATTAAAGGGAGGGGTGCCCAAATTTCAGATGTTATTAAAATAGGGGAGGAATAGTTAGAAATTTTGAGGATCAAAGAAAGCTGCAAAGGGGATATTGATAAGGTTATGAAATGGGCAAAAATGGTAGATGCAATTCAATGTCAATAAATATTACTACTTAATACTACTTATAAAATGATAATATACTTTGAATGAGGGAAGGCTGGGTAATGTGGAAGAGCAGAGTGATTTGACAATCAGATTCACGAGACATTGAGATCAGCACTTCTAGTGGAGAAGGGCACAAAAAATCTAATGGAATAATGTGTTTTATGATCAATGGTATAGAATATAAAGGCCCAGCTGTAAAGGTGAATCCTATATAAAACCTTAGTAAGGCCTCCGTGTGCAATTTGTGCACCATAATATAGAAAAAATATTGAGGCAATGGAAAGGGGACAGTATAGACACATTAGCATGCTGCTTGTTTTAAGGAAATACAAGTACGAAGAAAAACTTGAAAAATTGGGCTGTTGTCATGTGAACAGAGGAGATTAAGGGGTGACTTGATTAAGGTGTTGAAATTATGAAAGGATGGAATAGGGATCGAAACAATTTCCAGTGGGTTGAGGGTATTAAAATGAGGTGATAAAGTGTGATGAAAACCACACCTGCCAAAAATGGGACGTATTAATTTCATCATATGGAACATTTTGAGCTGTTACTGGATTTGAAATAACTTGTTTAAAGAGACCACAGCAGTGGCTGAAAACATGGCTGCATATTTGCATTCTAAAAGACATTTGAATAAGAGAGACAATGGAACTGCTCCCTGATTCAAATAACTAGATGGATTTTGATCAAGAGGCATTGAATGTGTAAAAGGCCAGCATTCCACACTCCACCACCAACCCCCACCACCACCCCCCAAGCCACTGAGAGTGTCTGCCAAGCTTGGGGGAAAATCCACAAACCTCAGGCAGGTTTTTCCAAATAAGGAACTAGTCACATGACTAACCTGCTGGGCAACTTGGAGTTTTTTGTATTGTGCCACACAGTTGGAGAACAGACTGCAAGAGAACCTATTTCTCTCTTCCTCTCTTTCAAACAAAGTTCCAGGGACCCACGGAAGTAACTCCAGCCTCAAGAACGAAGACTTCTACAGCCTTCTGATGCCATCTAAAAAGTGAAAGTGTGCACTGGGCCCCAATGAGAACTGCAAGACTTAACTGCAATCAAAGGCTTTACATCAAATCCCAAAACGAGTAACTGAACTCCATATTACTTCAAACCTCTCTTCTTTAATTCTTTATCCTCCTCTGTCTCTATTTGTGTATGTGTTTATCACGAATGCACACTAGCATGATCGTGTTGAGTATTTTTAGTAGTTTAACAGAATTAGAGTTTTAAGGCCAATAAATTTACACCTTTCTTGTTTAAATCTAAGAAAATCTGTCTGGTTGATTTCTTTGCCATTACAGTTAGCGAGCAGTGAGCAAGGATTCACTGAGGGGAAGCTAAAAACACGATGTTTTATAAATTAAACCCTGTCACGGCCAAACCAGGAATAGGCTGAGAGGGCAACCCTAAACCCTGTCCTCACCTGGTTGTAACAGAAATTTGGGGGCTAGCGTCCGTGATTGGACCCACAGGCAAATGAGAAATTGGAAGTGAGAAGTCAAATTGATCCCAAACAAAAAGAGAAGAGATTTCAATACAGGTTTTCTTGTGGTTGTGTGTGCATGAATACTAACATGTCTGTGACTAAAGCCAGTAACTTCCCAAGCCAGGGTGAAGTAACTTGGGATAAGTTAAAAGCTCTGTTGATGGAAGAGTTGAGCAATATGGCTGAGCAGTGTGGGATCACTGTCCATGCCAAGGCTAGGAAGTCTGAAATCCTAAGACTAATGGCCCACCATTTTTCCCTCGCATCTGAAGAAGCAGAGACAGGGTTAGAAATAGACAAGGTATTGCTAGCAAAGATACAATTGGAACAGAGGAAACTTGAATTAGAAGACAGGGAAAAAGAAAGAGAGGAGAGTGAGAAAGAAAGACAGGAGAGAGAGAAAGAAAGAACCTTCCAGAAGGAATGTGAGGAAAGAGTGCTGAGGCGGCTTGAGTTAGCTAGGAGGCGACAGAATAACCCCAGTGAAAGCATAGCCAATATGGAGAATAGTAATTCGGGGCTGGGTACAGAATTGTTAAAACATTCCCAACTAATTCAAAAACTCAATGAGGGAGACGTGGAAGCATTTTTTGCATCTTTTGAGAAACTTGCAAGGCAGTTAACATTGACGTCCAAAAGTTGGACTCTTCTGTTGCAAAGTAAGCTAACAGGAAAAGCTCATGAGATTTATTCCCTGTTGCCAGATGAGAGTTCATCAAATTATGAACTGACAAAAAATGCTATCCTCGGGGCACATGAGCTAGTACCGGAAGCCTACCACCAGAAGTTTCGAACCCTCAAGAAGCAAGCTGATCAAACTTACCTGGAGTGTGAGAGAAGTAAGCAGCTGGCTTTTTACCAGTGGTAGAAGGCTGTTAAAGTGCAGCCCAATTATGAAAACCTCAGAGAAGTAATTCTGCTAGAGGAATTTAAAAACTGTCTCCTACTCTCCATAAAGACTCATGTAGAGGAACAAAAAGTTCATAGAGCAAGGCAAGCTGCAGTTCTGGCTGATGAGTTTGCTCTAATATACAAATTGGTCCCTCAGGGGAAAACCTTTTCCAGTCACCCCCACAAATCCGAAAAGGACAAAAGGTGGGAAGGTGATAGAAATCCAAGCAGTCCTGGCAGAGAGAGAAATGTAGGAGACACAGGAGACCCTCCTCCAGCCAAAAAGGTAGGTTCTGTAAGTAGGAATGAGACCCAGAGACCTGTGTGTTTCCATTGTAATAAAGCAGGTCATCTAAGAGCTGACTGCTGGAAACGACAGGGAAAACCTGTAGGGTTAATCAGGGCATACCTGCTCAGTGAAGGAGAAAGAACCCTGATGGAAAGCACAGCTGAACAAGCTGTGGCTTTAACTACAGCAGTAGAAAGGCCCAGAAAACATACTGCTGTAGGTGCAGGAAAATTTAACAAAATTCCTGAAGGTTATCAGGAATTTGTGTCTGAAGGGAGAGTAACCTCATACCCCTCGAGTGAGGCAAGCAAACCCATAGTAATCCTCAGGGATACAGGGGCCACAAGATCCCCCAGAGAGTGCAGCAAATACCAGAATGGTGGTGAATGGTATTGGAGGGCAGTGTACGCCTGTACCTTTACGTCGGGTGCACTTGGAGTGCAACCTAGTTTTGGGACCGGTGACCGTAGGGATTGTCCCGAGTTTGCCTGTGGATGGTGTTGACCTGCTCCTAATGATCTGGCAGGGGTGAAGGTGGTAGCCCCCCCCCCACCACCCCCAGTAGTGAAAGAGAGACCGCAGGAGGTCAGAGAGACAGAGCAGTGGCAGGAGACGGTCCCCTGCAGTTCCCCTGCATGTGTAATCCCATGACCAAACCAGCTCTGCTAGAGGAGACTGAATTAGCATTACAGACAGATGACCATGAGGTCTGTCTGTCTGAGACTTTCTTTGGAATGTGAGAGGACTCAGGGAATGGATTAAATTAATCTTCCCTAGCTGAGGCTCAGTGAGCTGACCCAGTACTGAGAGAGTTAGCACAGGCTGCCCAGTCTGAAATTGAAGCAGAGGGAGTCCCTGATTGCTACTCTTTAAAGAATGAGGTACTGATGAGGAAATGGAGTTCACCTCACAGACCTGAGGGCAAAGACTGGACAGTGGTTCCCCAGTTAGCGGTGCCGCAGAGATACCAGGGAGAAATATTAAGAATGGCCCATGAGATTACAGTGGCTGTACATGTCGGTTTACGAAAAACCAAAGCCCGCAAAAGACAGCAGTTTGACTGGCCAAAACTCCACAAAGACGTGATGAAGTACTGTAGGAGTTGCAACATGTGCCAGGTTGAGGGGAAACCCCAACCTACAGTGAAATCTGCACCCTTAATTCCTGTATCAGTTTTTGGGAAGCCCTCCAGCAGAGGGCTGGTGAATTGTGAGGGACCCCTGCCAAGAACAAAAGGGGACAGACAGGCACAGGGCTGGCAAAAAGTTAGTGAGGAAAAGGGAAAAAGGGACAAAGAGGACAGGTTAAAGGAGATTCAAGAGGAATCCCAAATGGAACCCCCTAATGTCCTGTCAGCCCACCCCGAAATGTTTGATAACATTAGGCCACACATCCTCCTATGTAAATTCAGACATGAGAATCACCCCACCAGAGTTTCTAAAAGCATATACAGAAACCTGCAAGGACAAAGAAAGTCCTCAAGAGGGCAGAGAAACTGTGAGGGTGATGCCTCACCTAGTCGAAGTACTACAGGGGAGTGCAGTAGAATCTGGACAAATACCTGCAAGCAGGAATGTCCCAGAGGACAAAGGGAAGACTAGCAAAGAATTATCTCCTACAGTCAGGAGAAAAGAAAAACAACCATACCCTAAAGTGAAAAGCACTTGCATGACTCATCAGAGCACTGAAAGAGAGAACAGAGTGGATCCACCCACTGCCAACTCCCATAATCAGAACTCCAACCCTGAACTAATTTAAATGTAACCACCTCCCCTGCAGACCTCAACAGGAACAAAGGTACCCTAGACAATCATGAAACAAAGTGATTCCTGACAACGCAGTTGGCCACGGACGTCATCAGACCGTGCCAAGCTGCGCACATGCGCAAACGGGCTCCTGCTCGCTGCGTGTGTGTGGCGTTCCACATTGCCAAGACTGGTTGGCGCATGCGCAGATGACGTCATCACGTAACGCGGGGAAGTGGGGAGAGAGCGTGGTGGGGGAAGCGGGAGAGAGCGGGGTGGGGGGGGGAAGCGGGGAGAGAGCACACCCCCCCCCAGCCACTGACTGCAGGCCGCTCTCTTCCTGCTCCCTCCCATCCCACCTCCCCGGCCGCTCGCTCCCCCTTCCGCTCACCCCACCCTGCCCGCTCTCTCCCCGCTTCCCCGCCCGCTCCCTCCGGCCATTGTGTGCTGCCATGGGTTTACGTTGCCTTGCTGTGATTATTTGAGCAGCGCCATCTTTAGTCCTGGCAACTGCCTGAATGTCGCAGACTGTGACGTTTTACTGGAACAGGCTGTATTTATGCATGTGCCAGTACATCGCCACCTAGTGGTTGCATTGTCAGCAAATGCAGTCATCATGAAAATGTGCAAACTTCAAACCTCCCCAAAAATAACATTTATTGGGATGACCATTTCCAACATATTTCAAGCTGATAGTGAAGAAACTTTAAACCCTTTGGGCAACACATAACTATCTCAGTCCCACCTCAAGGGAAAAGGAGCAGTCTAAAGCAGCACTGCTAGAAAGGAAAGACAGATTAACAATTTTAATATTTCTGAATGACTGGGAATGAACGAGAGAAATGCATGTGTGTTTTCCTGTACTTCCTCTTTTTTCTATTTTATAATGAAATGCTCCCCCTAATGTCGCATTTCATTCGGCCGGATATGAAGGTGTGATAGAAACCACACCTGCCAAATGGAAAGATATTAATTTTGACATATGGGATACTATTTGAATGTTTACTGGACATTGAACATGACTTGTTTTAAAAAGACCACAGAGCAGTGGCTGAAAACATGACTCCACATTTGCATTCTGAAAGACAGTTGCATGGAGAGTCAATTGGAGTAGTCCCTGATTCAATTAGCCAGATGGGTTTTGTCAAGAGTGATGATCAAAAGACACTGAGAGTCATTGTCTGTAAAAGAGCTAGCACTCCCATCCCCCACACTGACAGTGTCTAGTAAGCTTTGAAGAATTAACAAACTTTCCAGGTGATGCTGTTTCAAACAAAGAGCTAGTCACGTGACTAACCTGCTGGCCAACCTGGGAATTGATTGAATTGTGCTCACAGTAAAGTTTTGAGATAGACTGCTTTTGACAACCTAAAGAGAAGCAAGGTCTCTCTCTCTCTCTCACATACACACACACAAAGTTCCAGGGACCCACGGAAGTAACTTGAGCCTCAAGACAGAAGACCCTGCAGCCTTCTGGTACCAGCGAAACAAGTTTGAAAGTATGCACTGGGCCCCAACAAGAACTGCAAGACTTAACTTCAATCAAAGACTTTACATCCAACCAAAAACCAGAAACTGAATTCTATCTACTACTTCAAACCTTCCCCCTCTTTAATTCTTTTTCCTCCTCTGTATCTATTTGTGTGTGTGTGTTTATCGCGTATGCATGCTAGCATGGTTGTGTCATGTATTTTTACTAGTTTTAACTGAGTTAGAGTCTTAAGGTTAATAAACTTATACCTTTCTTGTTTAAACCTGAGAAAGCCTGTTTCGTTCCTTTACAGTTACAAATAGAGAGCAATTAGAGGAAAAAAAGGGCATTAATTTGTGCGGAGTTAAGTTGCTGGTGATGAGTGGGCTGGTGCTCGTTGCATTGTGCCTATGTGAGTTACTTTCTGGCCTGCCCCTGCTGTCAGAGCTCACTTGCTCAGACTGGTTACGTGTGTTTTTCTCTGACTGGGCCAGTCACTCAGTCAGACAGAGCTGCTCCCAAGGCTGGAGCTCACAGCAAGGCAGCTTCAAGTTGATTGTACATAAAACAGAAGGGTTTCTTGGTTAATTTCCCCATTAAGCTTGTTTGCAGAATTCAAATGGGACTTGATTCTCTGTTCGACTTGCAGGATTTCTGTCAATTAAGACAACAATTTGTTGGAGAGAGAAGAGCTAGCACTGAACTGCTGCCGACCAGGAAAGGCCGCGAGCAGCCTCTCTGCTGCCACTCAACAGAGACGGGAGCCGGAGCCGGAGTGAAGGGGTTTGGGGAGTTGGAGTGAAGGAGACCCAGTGTGAGGGTGTAGAGGAGTCGGGTTCAGGGGCAGTCAGAGGTGGGGGGGGGAGAGCCAGAGTGAGTGAGGGGGCTTTGGGGAGGGGAGCAAGAGTGAGTGTGGGGCGTTTGGGGAGGAGGGCCAGAGTGAGTGTGGGGCGTTTGGGGAGGAGGGCCAGAGTGAGAAACATTTGCCGGCATGGACACGACAGGCTGAATGGCCTCCCTCTGTGCCGTAATTTTTCTATGGTTCTAGAGCAGTGAGCAAGGACTCACTGAGGGTACGTTACAAACACTGTTTTAAAAGATAAACCCTGTTATGGCCAAACCAGGAAGAAACTGAGAGGGGATCCCTAGACCCCTTCCTCAACTGGTCGTAATAATAGCAAACTAACTGGTACCACAGAAATCATCAGTACAAGGCTGGAAGGACATGATAAACAAAGTTGATGGTCATAGTGACTTGAAAGACTGCTGACAGTGCCACATGCATGGTTGATAATGTCTGGAGGTCTTTGTGTCAGAGATGACAGAGCTTTGTCACAGTCTCCCTAGTTAACCATAGCCTCCGAAATCACTGTTCTTCAGTCATTCCCAGGTGGATGTGTGTGGCACATTATACTTGGCATGACCTCATGGCACCGCTTACATGCCACCTTCCATCATGGGCAGCACTCTTGTGTTGTTTCTGTTACTCCTTGGGCAGTTATTAGAGCACTGAATCTAGTATCAATTTTAGGTGAAGTTTTAGGGTTTAGCTTAGCTGGGTAACAGATCACTTGTCATTACAGCCAAGCAACCTGTAGCCTCCATTGCATTTCCATGTTTATGAGGGTTAGGAATACACTATACATGTCAAGTACAAGTTTTGGAAAATGCAGCGACTTTAATTTGAGAACCAGTTATAGCTGGATTAATGAGATCAGCAGGGCTAACACATAGCTTCAATAATATAGCACTGACAAGCTACTTCCTCCTCAAAGTAATTTCTTAATAAGTGATAACGAGGTGTTAAATTTGCACTACACTGCTCTGCCAGCATTACACATCCATAAATAGCACAGCCGTCCATTGTAATATAAAGAGTAATTTCTAGATTTATGTGAAGTGCCTCTCTGATATTGGCATTGATACATGTTTTTTTTTAGACCTGATATAACTCAAACTGTGCTGTAACTTTGTGAAAATATTTAGTAAATTTTCTAAGTACAAAAGATTTTGAGACTTAGCACAAACATCCATTTGCATTGCAAAATCTGGAAACATTATTGTGTTCGCAAGGCTATCTCATTGCCAAGCACTAAACCCCACACTTATCAGTGATTACCAAATAATTTTGTTCTGCACTGGTGGGAAGAGCTTTAAATTTGGTGTTAGTGCCCATCCCCTGCACCCCCTCTCCCCAACCCCCAAGCATAGGTATAATTGATAGGAAAGTTTGGTAGCTCTATATCAACCTCAAGCCATATTTCCCTCCACTTCTTCTTTCTTGTGGCTGATGTAGATATAGAGCAACAACTATAATTTTACATTTGGGTTGTTAAGCCAGGTAATTAATGGGACTTAAAAGTCAACAAATTCCCTCAACCTGATAGCCTGCATTCTAGGATTTTAGAAGTGGCAGCTACAGGTGTAGTGGATGCATTGGTTTTGATGCTCCAGAATTCCCTAGATTCTAAGATCAGTCCCCATGGATTGAAAGATGGCAAATGTAACCTCACTATTCAAGAAAGGACAGAGAGAGAAAACAAGGAACTATTGGCCAGTTAGCCTGACATTGATAGCGGGAAAATGCTAGAATCTATTATTAGGGCGTGATAACAAAGCACTTAGAGAATCATAATATGGCTAGGCAGAGTCAACATGGGTTTATGAAAGGAAAATCATGTTTGACAAATTCATTAGAGTTTTTGAGGTTGTTACTAGCAGGGCAGATAAGGGAGAACCAGTGGATGTAATGCATTTGGGTATTCAGAAAGCATTCAATAAAGGTACCAAACAAGAGGTCATTACACAAAATTAGGGCTCGTGGGACTGTGGGTAATGTATTATGGACTGAGGATTGGTTAACTGACAGAAAACAGAGAGGAGGAGCAAACACATCATTTCGGATTGGTGGACCGTATTGAGTGTAGTACTGGGATCAGCTATTTAAAATATATAGCAATGACTTAGGCGAGGGGACTGAGTGCAATGCACCCAGGTTTGCTGATGATACAAAAGTAGGTGGGAATGTAAGCTGTGAGGAGGATGCAAAGAGGCTACATATAAACAGGCTAAGTGGGTGAGCAAGAACATGATAGATGGAATACAATGTGTGAACATGTGAAGTTATCCACTTTGGTAGAAAAAAAAGCAGAATGTCTTTTAAATGGTGAGAGTCTGGGAAATGTTGGTAATCAGAGGAGTTACTTGTGTGTCTTTGTACGTGAATCATAGAACGTTAGCATGCGGGTACAGCAAGCAATTAGGAAAGCAAATGGTATATTAGCCTCTATTAGATAGGAGTATAAGTAAAGTGATAGAAGTATAAAAGTGAAGAAATCTTACTGCAATTATATAGGGCCTTAGTGAGACCACACCTGGAGTACTGTATCCAGTTTGGTGGTCTTACATAAAGAAGGATATACTTGCCTTGGAAGGAGTGCAAAGAAGGCTCAAGGTTTGTTCTATGATGAGAGTTGAGTAGCTTAGGCCTCTATTCCATCGAATTTAGAAGAGGTGTTGGGTGTGAAATCTAATTATGTATCTCTATCTTAGTAGAGTGGGAAGTGCAGAGCATCAGGCGATTGGAGTGGCGTACACGGGTGTGTCCCCCGCATGTGCCTGAAGAGGTTGAAAGGGCGTGATCATGACATCACAGACGTCAACAGGCTGAGGCAATGCACAATACTAAAACTGGCCAACGAATGTGCAGGGAACTCCTTCCTTATTCACTCCTGAAACAACAAATATTTGGGAGCAAGTGGGCCTTGTTTGCCGGCTATTTAAAGGGCCATTCAACAAGTTATTCCTGAGGTGCTTTTGACTTACTTGTGCTCAGGCAAAGTTGGTAGAAGCACTGTGGTGAGCTGCTGGAGATTTTTGCTGACCACAGAAAGGCTGAAAAAATTGCAAAGCCTTACACAAGTATGAGGACAATAGTTGCAGTGCCACTTGCTCTGCAAATGAACAGGACATCCAGAGGAGGAGGCAGAAAGGGGAAGCTCTGCAAGGAGGGAAGAGAAGGAGGGCTCTCCTTTAAAGGCACTATCCTGAGAGGGTCTTCTGGGAGCACCAGCCCCACATTGGGATGAGCCAAGAGCAGTACATGAGGGCAGGGGACTTCATCCTCTTCTCCCTGAGAAGGAAAGACCAGGATGAAAGGGCACATGGATTGACCAGGATAGCAGGATTCCCAATGGAACAGGGTAGGGCACCATCAACTGCACGCAAATGATTCTGCGGGATCCCATGTCAACAAGGGGTGATACCATAACCACAAGGGCTATCACTTGGTCAATGTGCAGTTGGTGTGCAACCACACCAAAAAGTTCATCTTGATGAATACCCACTATCCTGGAAGCACCAACAATGTTTAAATCCTTCAATTGTCTACACTATCTTTGGGTCGCCAAGCAGACAGCAAGTTGGCTGCTTGGAGATGAGGACTACCCTCTCCACATGTAGCTGCCTTCTGCCATCTTACCATGCACAGTCAGAGGGTCTTCAACAAGAGTGATGGAGCCACACATAACACCGTGGAACAAGCCATTGGTACCTAAAATAGAGATTTTGCTGCATGCATCACTCTGGGAGATCAATGCAGTATATGTCTGAGAGGGTCTCCATGTTTGTGGTGGTGTGTTGTGCCCTCCACAATGTAGCAATAATGAGGGCCCAGCCACTGCTGAGATCTGAGGCCAACTTGGGAGGAGGAGGAGGAGGAGGAGAACAGAGGGAGGAGAACTCATGCACCAACAGCAATTGGGCGGAGCAGAAGTTAGGGTTCGGCTCAGTTGAAAGGAACTGCCCCACTCCCAATCTGTCAATCCACCTCATAGTCCCGATGACAAAGTCCCCTTGGCCTACATCACTCCATAAAGGCCAACAGCAAAATCCTTTACACAAAACTTTTAACGGCAATACATCAACAATACAAAAAAAAATCTGAACGAACCATCCCTGTGCATCCCCTTGGTTTGTGTCTTGCAGGTGACCTTACCTGGTCTAGTGCTCCCCCAGTGGCTGTAGCATGGCTGGTGGAAGGCTGCTGACTTTCATTGGGGGAGACTGCAAATAGCCTTGGAGGATGCCCTTGAGTGGCTCTGGGCCTTGAGGGCCTGATTTTGGACTGCACCATCTTGGTATGGGTGGCAGCAGTGTGGGCTGGCTAACTGAGAGGCACCACCAACTGCACTAGTGGAGGGCAGTGGCTGGAGAACAAATGCTGTCATCCTGAGAGAGAACAGCAGATTCATGCTCCATGGTGCCACTGGCACTAAAACAGGGCAGCACCTCAGCAACCTACATAATCTGTTGGAGTACAGATTGCTGGAATTCTGGAAGAGCCTGCATGTCCCATTGAACACTGGGATATACATCCATGATGGCAGCTTTCAGTGTCTGGATAGCTGAGCCCGCTTGCCAGCAGCCAGGGATCTCATGATCTCTGTCTGAGCTTCAACTGCAGCACTGATATATCAGGAGGCCCCTGCCTGTGCTGTAGCAGAAGCTGAGACAGCAGCCAGCAAATGGGTCAGTCTGGCAGTGCTGCCATGGGGGCGCACACCACTTTCACAGTGGAACGGAAGGGCTCCAAGATCTGTGCGATGCCCATGCCATGGTGGATCCAGACTCCTCCATGCTCCTACCCAGTGACTCGAGGCTATCTGGCAGGACTGCCAATGCACCAAGCATCTCGGTGTACATTCACCAGCATTCTCCTGTAGTTCACCCCAACGAGGTCCTCATCTGAGTCCCCTGCAGCAGAACTGATGTGTGATCTCACCCTCCTGGAGTTTGTACGTGAGCTATCCTTCTGTTCTGGCTGCAGTCCACTTGTGCCCAGTGTCTCACCACATGCAGATCCAATCTCTAAACTAGCCTCTAACGTATGCACTGTGCCAGTATTTGAGCTGGTGGCTGTGAATATTAGGTCGAGTGATGGTGCTTCTTTTTCAAGGCTATCTTCCTCCTCTTGCTTCTGCAGGAGCTGACCAGTTGGCAGTTTTTCTCTATCTGAAAGCACAAAAGCATAAGAGGAGGGTTGGGGTGAGGGAAAGTGGGTGTGGAGAAAAGCAGAATGTCCATGGTTACTCCATCTGCAGTTTGCATTTCAAGGCACCTTTCAGCATGAGAGTGAGGAGATACTGAAGAAGGTGCACAAGGCAGTAACTTACCATCATCCAGAATGGCCTCTACTGCGGCAGATGCCACTGGCTCCATAGCACTGCTGACCATGATTTGAAGAACCATCTCCTCCAGGGTGCTGAGGGGATGTATTTGTCCTGGTCCTCCTCCAGCCCTCTGGCTTTTCCTCCTGTTGTGGGTGACCTTCTCCTGCAAGAGAGAGTGAGGAATGTCATTGATTGTGTGTCAGTGTGTTTGGGTAATGCCTGTCATAGCTGAATAGCTGGTGATATGTGGAGGCAGTGAGAAGAGTTTTTTTTGCTGGCATGCTGTGATGGTGTGTGTGTGGATGAGGTGTAGTGTAAAGATGTTAGGGATGAGTCCTGGGTGCCAGGGTGTGCTCCTGGATGAGTGATGGGGGTGTGGCACATTGAGCAGTGTGAGAGGTGGGTGGTGTGAGATGTGATGTGCTGATACACTCACTCAATTTGACCACCCGCGTGAGGTCATTTAAACATTCTCAGCGCTGCTGTCAGGTCGGTGGTGCCATGCTCTGGGCATTGATGAACCTTGCCAGATGCCTTCCACTTCCTTTGCAGGGTTAGCCTGCAAGGCTCGTTATGCGCCTCCCCCCACCCCCACCCCCTGCCACCTCCCCCCATCACTGGAAGCATGGCCGCCTTTCTGGCTTCAACCTCTCAGTAGAGTGCATCCAAGGTGGTGTCACTAAATCTGGGAACTCTCTCCTTCCCTTCATGTGACATGGCTTCTCTGACAGTGACTGAAAACAGTTCCCCAGTAGCCTGCAGTGCATTGCTGCAGCTTCCCTTTGATAGGGACTGCACCTTTACAAAAAGAAGGCTGCCTGGAGCACCTGGTTTCTGGACAACACTGATCAGTCCCCTGGAGTGTGCTGAGGGCCTCTAGACTGAAATGGAGACTGGGCTACCTGGAGGGGAATGGGGGGGGGGATCGTACCTTTCCACACCACAATCATGGAAAAGAAGTGGGTAGACAAATTTTATGTCCTATCCATCCCGTTTCCAACATGCCACAAACTGTGTCCCCAGTGCCCAAAAATTGGGGCAATTGAATTTCACACTTATAGAATTCTTAAGCAGTTTGATAGGGTAGATGCTGGTAGGATGTTTCCATTGATTGGGGAATCTAGATCACGGGCTTAAAGTCTGAGAATAAGGGGTCACTATTTAGGACTGAGATGAGAAGAAATTTCTTCACTCAAAATGTTATGAATCTTTGGAATTCGCTACTCCAGAGAACTGTGGATGTTCAGTCATTGAGTGTATTCAGGATAGAGGTCAATAGATTTTTGGATACAAAGGGATTTAAGGCAAATGGGACAGTGTGGGAAGGTGAAGTTGAGGTAGCAGGTCAACATGGTCTTATTGAATGGCGGAGTAGGCTCAAAGTGCCAAATGACCTACTCCAGTTCCGATGGTTATATTCTTATGTTCTGAATTACATCAGGAGTAGCAGAGTGTTTCACTGTGATGCCTTCTTCATATTTGTGAATTGGGCACTGAGTTGTTATATGGTGCATGGTCTGCGCTGGGTGGCCACAGTTGCACATTGGAAAGTTTTTAACCATCTCCTATGCTTTGTGCAGATGTGGTTTAAGGTTGCCGTTGAGCTTATTAAAAGATCGAAGCCAGGGATCTTCTGTGTCAGGTCATTCATGAGTTGCTTGTTTGAGGCTTCTTGTGAACTCCATTCGGTTGTCCAAGCTTCGTCAGAGTTGAAGTCGCATTGTCGAAGGTTACACGTATGGGTCCAAAAGGGCTTGTGCAACTTCAAATAGCGTTGAGGGATATTGAGGTCTTGGCAGATGGTGAGACATTTGTTTTCGTTGATTTTCTGCTTTTCCCGGAGAGATGCAGCATTGTGGTGCACAGATAGTGAAGCAATGTGTGAGAGCACGGGCAGCCAGAGTGTCAGGTCCACTTGGGAGTTCCAGTGTTAGACAGCATTGCAGTGTTGGATGTCAACCAGTCAAGTTCAGCTACTTCTGGTCCATACTGGTGCACAGTACTCAGCTGCGGAGTACACAAAGGACATTGCTGATGACTGAAGCACTGGTAAGAACATAGAAACAAGAGTAGATCATTAAGCCCCTTAAGCTTGTTCCACCATCTAATGAGATCATGGGTGATCTGCGACCTAATTACCCTTTTTCCCCATATTCTTTAATACCTTTGGTTAACACGCTGATGCTCCCCAGCTTGCCCTTGCCAGTTTCTGGACCGGGTTGACTCTTGTCTTCATTTTGGAAGCTGCCTTCTTCAGGTGGTCGTGGGATGTTAGCATCTGATCCAGCTTCACTCCAAAATAGGTCAGAGTGGGTTCATGTCATTGGGTATTGCTGCAGAAAGGTCATTTTCAGGTTATAGAGTCATAGAGTTATACAGCAGAGAAACAGGCCCTTTGGCCCACCATGTCCGAGCCAGCCATCAAGCCTATCAGCATTCCTGTTACCAAGTTGGGATGCAGTGATTGTGTTTTATGGATGTTTGGCTTGAGCTGCTTTTGCTGGAAATATTCCTCTATGGTTCAAGGTGGACCTGATATTGACGAAGATGGCTGCTTGTGTTGCCTGGGCAAGGTCATCCACAAATGCAAATTTGCACTATTTCGTAGGCGGCATGTCGCTCATATGAACATTGAAGAGTGCCAGCACATGTACGGAACCTTGTGGCAATCCATTGTTGTTGTGGAACCAGGGCGAGCTGACTTTGCTGCCCAAATGGACATTCACCATGGAATGGAAGATGGCAGCCTTCATGTGATCCACTCTGTTAAGTGAAAAATCACAATTTATGCCATCAACCCTGTGACCAAATATCGATCAACAATCTCCCTGTCTTCAGAGCAACAACACAAACCACCATAACGGCCCTCTTCAGGGCCAAGCAACATGCTAGATAGGTCCTTCCAAGCATATAATGTAAATTTATTTCAATATTTTACAATAAAGTTAACCAGAACAGCCAATTAATAGTGAGTTTAATCTGTATTAATATAAACAGAATTAGTCCTAGCACTCTTCTTACCTAAACTTATGTCACAAGTATTGTATGAAATTCCTTTGACATTAAACCAATTATTTTAAATGGTTTAAGGTCTATTCAAAATACCAGACAGAAATTTGATATAAATGTTTCCTTGGAACATAGGAACAAGAGGAGGCCATTTAGTCCCTCGAGCCTGTTCTTCCGTTCAATGAGATCATGGCTGGTGCGGTACCTCGCTCCACCTTTATTCCATATTCTTTAATGCCTACGGTTAACGAAAATCTATCAATCTCCTCCGAAGGAATTGTTTGGACCGAGGGTGTGGCCATTCCTGCCCGCGGCCATGTCATTGTGGCACGGAGCCTCCAGTTCCGATGCCCAGGAAGATTCCGTCCTCTCTCTCTTGCTGCTCAGCCAATTTTTTAAACAGGTCAATAATCTGCCTTCAATTCCATGAACTTCAACTTTGACTAACAGTCTCTTATGAGAGATTTTATCAAATCCCTTCGAAAAGTCTATATAAGTAACATCCATAGATATTCTGTTCACTACTTTAATCACCTCTTCAAGAAGTTCAATCAGGTTAGTCAGGCATAACCTACCCTATGCTGGCTGTCTCTGATCAGCTCAAAATTTTAAAGGTTTTCAGTCACTGTTTCCTTAATTATAGACTCTAATAATTTCCCAATAACAGACGCTAGGCTAACTGATCTAAATATCCAAGGTTTCCCTTTCTCACCTTTCTTAAATAGTGGAGTGATGTGCACCATTTTCCAATCTAAAGCAATGATTACTGAATTGGGAGAAATTTGGAAGATTATAGTTAGGGCATCTACAACGTTTTCACCCAATTTCTTTAAAATCTTGGGATGGAAACCATCTGGTCTTGGGGATTTGTCACTCTTTAGTGCCATTATTTTTTCATTATTATTATTTTTCTTATGTTAATTCTGGTAAGTTTTCATCCCTGATTATATATCAATTTCTTTGGGATGTCACCTTGCAGTCCTCTACTGTATTCTTCCTCTACTGTAAATACTGACACAAAATAATTATTCAACATGTCTGTCATTTCCTTATTTTCATTTACAAAATCACCTTTATCAGTTTTTTTTTAGCTTTATGATGTCACTTACCTCTTTAATCATCCATGGTTTTTTTTGTCAGTAGAACTCTTTCCCTTTAGGTGTATAAATTGGTTCTGTATCACGTTAAGTTCTTTTTTGAATACCTTCCACTGATCTACCATTTTACCCTTTAACAGATGTTCCCAGTTTACTGTGGACAGTCTCTGTCTCATCCCATTAAAGTCAGACTTATCTAAATTTAGAATCTTAGTAGCTGTTTCATGTTTCTCCCTTTCAAATATCATGAACTGAATTTTACCCTTGGCGGATGGGAGCCGTCCACCGACTGAAAAGTCGGTGGTGAACCCACCTCCGTCTGGCCTGGGGATTCGGCTCCCATTTTACGGTCCCCAGGCCTTTAATTGGTCTGAGGTGGGACTTACACCTCATTGAGGCAGGCAGTCTACCTAATGGAGCTGCCAGCCAATCAGTGGGCTGGCAGTTCTTAGTCCCAGCAGTGCCACCAGGAATGGTGGCCACTGCTGGGACTGCAACCCAGTCATCTGAAGGAAGATGTTGGGGAGCCCCGGGAAAAGGTAAGTTTTTGGGGCCTCGCTGGGGGATGATCGGTCAGGCCCCAACGAGGCAAGGGTGGTCGATTGAGGGACCGGGTGCGTGTTGGGTGTTGGGGCTGGTTGCGGCATTGGGGGCAGCCCTCCGTCGGGCACAGGGTGCCTGATCATGAGGGCCCTCCCCAGGCTGTCAGAAAGCTACCTGTTTTTCTCAGGTGGCTTTTCTTGGGCCTGGGCTGCTCGACTGGCCACTGGTAAAATCCCAGTGGCGGCGGGTGGAGGCCCTTAAGTGGCCGTTAAGTAGCCACTTAAGGGCCTTGATTGGCCTGGGGCGGGTGGGCCGTTTCGCGCTGCCGCTGTCCTGCATAAAGTGGCGGCGGAGATGGAAGCAGCTCGGGAAGATCCCTGGAGCCTCCTGTTCCACTTTACTCCCACCCCCCACCACCTTCCCGCTCATTGTGGGGGGGGGGGGGGGGGGCGGGCATAAAATTCAGCCCTATGTTAAATTTTATTATATTATGATCACTATTAGATAACACACCATTAGGTTGTTTACTAAACCCAGTATATACTGCTCCCTTTATACAGTTGTAGAAAACTATCCTGAGCACACTCAAGAAATTCACTACCTTTCTGACATGAGCTAGTCTGCTTATTCCAGTCTATCTGGAAGTTAAAACCACACTGCCTTTGCTACATGTTTGTTGAATCTCTGCATTTATACATTCTTTCACCGATGCTACTGGGGAGTCAATACACTACTCGCACTAGCTTCTTAAATCCATTAACTCTTCACTGCCTGCTTACCTCTTGTTAATGTCCTCTGTTATCATTGAAGTGATTTCATCTTTATTCACTAAGGCTACTTCTCCCCCTCTATCATTTTCCCTGTCAACCTTATAACCTGTATACTTAGTTCCCAGTCCTGACTGTCTTGCAGCCATGTCTCAGTAATGGAAACTATGTCATAACCTCCAAGTTGAATTTGCACCTGCAATTCATTCAATTTGTGCCTTATACTCCGTGCATTTGTACAAAGAATGCATATTTGGGCCACACACCTGTCTTTTTTCTCTAATGTTTTACTCATGTATTTCTTATTTCTCTCTCCTGGCTTAATTACTTTACATATTTTAGTTTTTCCTTTACCTGTAGTACCTAAAGCACAATTTCTGACTCTTTTTTTGGAACTATTATTTATATTAACTTTTCCATCTGAGTCCTCCACCCCTTCCCCCGCCTCATTTACTGGTTTGAAGTCCTTCTGACTGCCCTATTTATCCTTTTCGCTAGGACCCTGATCCCAGCCTGGTTCAGGTGAACCCAACCCAAAGGAACTTTTCTTTCCTGTCCCTGTACTGGTGCTAGTGTCCAATGAAATGGAACTCCTCTTTCCCACACCACTCCCTCAACCACATGCTCACCTCTTCAATCCGCTTATCACTATGTTAATTTGCATATGGCTCAGGTAATAATCCAGGTTTATAAACCTTGAGGTACTGTTCTTAAATTTAGCTCTTAGCCCCTGGTACTCTCTGGCTACTCCAAGATGGACAACAACAACTGGATCCTCCCCCTCCCTCTCCAATATCCTTTAAAACTGGTTGGAGATGTCCCTCACCCTGGCACCAAGTAGCAAATATATCATGTGGGATTTTTGGTCCTGCTTATTATTGAATATCCTTCAAATACCATATTAGGTTCCGCCCCCTCCTTATTCCCCGTTTGGACATCTTCTTGCTCCAAGGTGCCATGGTCAGCATTCTGACTTTCCTTCCAACAGTTTTTATCCTTATCTACATAGGTAGAAAATACATTGTTGAATAGGATTAGGTTCTGCTGATACTCATTTTCCATCTCACTTGGGTTCCCCTTATTTTATACCCTATTAGTCACACCAAACTCATTCTGAGCCTTCCCCTCTCTTCAAGGTGTGACCTAAGTCTGGAGTAACTCCTCCCCCTCTCTCATATTTTCTGACGGACCTGAAACCTTACCTAGACTAAGGTAATCAATCACAGAGGGTATCAATTACCTTCGGTCTGGAGGTAGACTGGCTGTTTTCGGAGCTGAAGACTTGTGCAGTTATTTTTTTTCTTTGGCCTAGGAGAGCCTGAGGGCACCTTATATGGATATGTCATGGCAGCAACAATTGCAGGCATCAGCGGCCCGCTCTTATAATGGTTGTTTGGGATCCCTGGAGTTAAACATAGAAACATAGAAAATAGGAGCAGGAGTAGGCCATTCGGCCCTTCGAGCCTGCTCCACCATTCATTATGATCATAGCTGATCATCCTACTCAGTAACCTGTTCCAGCTTTCCCCCAATATCCTTTGATCCCTTTTACCTCAAGAGCTATATCTAACTCCTTCTTGAAAACATACAATGTTTTGGCCTCAACTGCTTTCTGTGATAGCAAATTCCACAGGCTCACCACTCTCTGGGTGAAGAAATTTCTCCTCATCTCTGTCCTGAAAGGTTTACCCCGTATCCTTAGACTTTGACACCTGGTTCTGGACTCCCCTGCCAACGGGAACATCCTTCCTGCATCTACTCTGTCAAGTCCTGTTAGAATTTTATAGGTTTCTATGAGATTCCCCCTTACTCTTCTGAACTCCAGCGGATATAAACCTAACTGACTCAATCTCTCCTCATATGTCAGTCCCGCCACCGCAGGACGCAGTCTGGTAAACCTTCGCTGCACTCCCTCTATAGCAAGAACATCCTTCCTCAGATAAGGAGACCATAACTGCCCTTAGGCTTTGGTATGATAGTCATGATAAAAGTAAATCCCTGGAACATCTGAAAATAAAAAAGGTATCCCAAGTCTGGCTTTAACACATCTTAAAAAAAAAAAGAACATAAGAAATAGGAGCATGAGTAGGCCATTTGGCCCCTCAAGCCTGCCCCGCTATACAATAAGATCATGGCTGATCTGCCCCAGACCTCAAGTCCTCTTTCGCGCTAGCTCCTCATAGCCCTCAACTTCCCGATATTTCAAAAATCTATCTTCCGCCTCTTTAAATACTTTCAGTGATCTAGCCTCCACAACTCTTGAAATAACTTTGTTTCCTATTTTTGTATCATTTTGAGTTTATTGTCTTGCATCTACCCTTGTTTTAGTAATTTTCTTTGAAATTCTGTCCAGCATGCTTAATGTGATTAATTGCCTTCCTTACATTTAATACATGGAAGTGTTGATGAATGAATTTGTATGTGTTCACGCAGACTGCCTTAGCTACGAGCTGTTAGTATGATGAAGCATTCTGTTCTCAATGATAACAGTTGTGCCTAAAGCACTTGACTTCTTTTAAAAAAAATAAACAAGGACCTACTAGTGCCCTTTCATGTGTTAAAGATGAAAAGCGCACAGTATAATAATAGACGGGCTGGTAATATGATGTTCCTTGATCGATGACTTCAACTGTCAGTCCAGATAGTTCATTTATGTTTCTTCCCATGCATGGAACCTATTTCAAACAATCACTTGTCATTCTTCAAGTCTGATGCATAATTCCTATGGAATGCAGTGCACAAATATTTACGCTTTTATATGGCTCAATGTTAAATGTTATGAGCCAGTCAATTCAAATTAACTTAGCAATGGCAGAGCACTTGTTTGAACAGTTTAACATTGATAATAATCTGATTTTACAGAAGACACAAATGAAAGTTGAACTCATTCTTGTCTAACTTCCTATTTTTCAATTTCAGATTAGTTTAAGAAATTTAAAAATCAAACAATTTTCATGTTCTCAGAAGTGGAACAAGTACAATACCTTACAAAGTTGGAATATAAATAACACAAAAGCTTCCGTAAGGAATCAATTACAGAAAAATATAGGAAGAATTTGTTCTTAAATTGTCATAAATTTCATTTTAACTGCATAGGAAATGCATCACTCGAACTTTAATAAAACATTGCTTTAGGTTAGTCAAGCAATAAGAAAAGCAGATTAATACTAAAACTCCCATTTGGCCCAATTTGAACTGAGCCAAGTTTATTAAAACACACCCATAATAGACTTTAAAAATCTTATAATCCCTTCCACCATCCTCACCAATACCAGCTATATGCTAGCTTGTTTAGCTTAGTTGTATTTAATCAACTCTTAGCTATATTGAAATGTTATTAACTCTCAACAAGCTACTCAAATTAAAAGCTCAGATTTGAATAGTTCTAATTCAAACAAAAACATTGCTGATGTCAGCTCGGGAATGAATGTCAATACCATCTGAACATATGTAAAATGCAGGTACCCATTAAAAAATGCAGAAAAAGATTCTTCACAAAGAGATCAGGTCCCTGGCCTCTTACACTCCACCAGAAATTATGCTATGACTAGTAATTCTAAGGTTCGATACCTAAAAACCAAAACAAAAATATCTTTAAAGATGTCAACTTGCCAATTGCTAATATCACAAGCTTTGCCTTGGTGTACAAATTCAACCCTTCCCCTGCACCCCCTCCCCTACCCCCTGCACCCCCCTTCACAGCTCCCCCTGACACCCCCTTCCCTCCACCCCCTCCCCCCGCACCCCTCCCTTCGCACCCCCTCCCCCACCGCACCCCCTTCCCCCCACCTCCTCACCCCCTTCCCCCCACCTCCTCCCACTGGCATCCACCTACCCTGAGCAGGGGCCTGAACAACCCCACTGCCTTGTGGCGTCTCGGGAGAGACCAAGGCTAAGGGAGTAAACCCTAACAGAAAATCCGGAACGGAACCCCGAAGGCGGTCATGTGTCAGCCTTGGCATGTTTCCGGCAGTTCCTGCAGCCAAACCGGTGCCAAACGCCGTGCTCTGCACTCCTTTGGACCCTACCAGGAAGGCCGAGAGGGGGGTTTTGATGTTTGGGCAACACACAACCTCTATACGTCCGCCCAGGCATGCACCATGGAGAGGTCACTCCATAGTCGCTTCACAGTGACCAAAACAACATGGAAGGCAGCAGTTACAGGTTATAAGTCCAGCTCAATTGGTGTAGAGATTGGGAGCCACGGGTTGCCTTTGTCGGTGGGAGAGGTCATCGCATCTCACTGGACAGCTACCGCCCGCCTCAAACCGGGCAACCCCCAGTCATTAAGGTTCTGTCCCGCCACAGTCCACCTGCTTCAATGGGTGCTTGGAGCTCAGGTCATTGCCCAACAAGTGGACTGATACACCGCATCAAACAGCACGACCAAAAAAGGAAAGAAGGTACCAGCCCTTCGTTTTGCAAGCTGGAACGTCAGAACTATGTGTCCTGGCCTGTCGGAAGACCTTACATAAATCAACGATTCTCGGAAGACCGCCATCATTAACAATGAGCTCAGTAGACTCATTGTGGACATTGCAGCACTTCAGGAGACACGCCTCCCCGCGCGTAGATCTCTAAGAGAGCAAGTCTACACCTTCTTCTGGCAAGGGTAGGGATCCTGAAGAACCAAGACAGCTTGGAGTGGGCTTCGCCATCAGAAACCCCTTGCTCAGCATGATAGAGCCACCTTCAAATGGCTCGGAGCGCATACTATCCATCCGACTGCTCACTGCCTCTGGTCCAGTACACCTACTCAGCATCTATGCTCCAACACTCTGCTCCCCACCAGAAGTTAAAAACCAGTTCTACGAGCAACTCCATAATATCATTAGCAGCATCCCCAATACAGAACATCTGTTCCTGCTGGGGGACTTTAATGCCAGGGCTGGGGCCGACCATGACTCATGGCCCTCCTGCCTCGGGCGCTATGGTATTGGAAGGATGAATGAGAATGGGCAGAGACTGCTTGAGTTGTGCACCTTTCACAACCTCTGCATCACCAACTCGTTCTTTCATACTAAACCCTGTCACCAGGTTTCTTGGAGGCACCCAAGATCACGTTATTGGCACCAGCTGGACCTCATCATCACAAGGCGAGCCTCTTTAAACAGCGTTCAAATCACACGCAGCTTCCACAGTGCGGACTGTGACACCAACCACTCCCTGGTGTGCAGCAAGGTTAGACTCAAACCAAAGAAGCTGCATCACTCCAAGCAAAAGGGCCTCCCGCGCATCAACACGAGCAGAATTTCTTATCCACAGCTGTTACATAAGTTTCTAAATTCACTTGAAAAAGCCCTTCAAAACACTCCTACAGGGGATGCTGAGACCAAGTGGGCCCCCATCAGAGACGCCATCTATGACTCAGCAATGACCACCTTTGGCAAACGTGTGAAGCAGAATGCAGATTGGTTTCAATCTCACTTTGAAGAGCTGGAACCTGTCATCGCTGCAAAGCACATTGCATTGCTGAACTACAAGAAAGCCCCCAGCGAGTTAACATCCGTAGCATGTAAAGTAGCCAGAAGCCCTGCACAAAGAACAGCCAGGTGCTGCGCAAATGACTACTGGCAACACCTATGCAGTTGTATTCAGCTGGCCTCCGACACCGGAAACATCAGAGGAATGTATGATGGCATCAAGAGAGCTTATGGGCCAACCATCAGGAAGATCGTCCTTCTCAAGTCTAAATCAGGGGACACAATCACTGACCAAAGCAAGCAAATGGACCGCTGGGTGGAGCACTACCTAGAACTGTACTCCAGGGAAAATGTTATCACTGAGACCACCCTCAATGCAGCCCAGTCTCTGCCAGCCATGGATGAGCTGGACGAACAGCCAACAAAATCGGAACTCAGTGATGCCATTGATTCTCTAGCCAGCGGAAAAACCACTGGGAAGGACGGCATTACCCCTGAAATAATCAAGAGTGCCAAGCCTGCTATACTTTCAGCACTGCACGAACTGCTTTGCCTGTGCTGGGATGAGGGAGCAGTACCACAGGACATGCACAATGCCAAGATCATCACCCTCTATAAGAACAAGGGTGACCGCGGTGACTGCAACAACTACTGTGGAATCTCCCTGCTCAGCATAGTGGGGAAAGTCTTCACTCGAGTCACTTTAAACAGGCTCCAAAAGCTGGCTGAGCATGTCTAACCTGAGGCACAGTGTGGCTTTCGATCAGAGAGATCCACCATTGACATGCTGTTCTCCCTTCGCCAGCTACAGGAGAAATGCCGCGAACAACAGATACCCCTCTACGTTGCTTTCATAGATCTCACCAAAGCCTTTGACCTCGTCAGCAGACGTGGTCTCTTCAGACCACTAGCAAAGATGGGATGTCCACCAAAGCTACTAAGTATCATCACCTCATTCCATGACAATATGAAAGGCACAATTCAGCATAGCGGCGCCTCATCAGAGCCCTTTCCTATCCTGAGTGGTGTGAAACAGGGTTGTGTTCTCACACCTACATTGTTTGGGATCTTCTTCTCCCTGCTGCTCTCACATGCGTTCAAGTCTTCAGAAGAAGGAATTTTCCTCCACGCAAGATCAGGTGGCAGGTTGTTCAACTTTGCCCGACTAAGAATGGAAAGTTCTCATCCGGGAACTCCTCTTTGCTGACTATGCTGCATTAACATCTCACACAGAAGAGTGTCTGCAGAGACTCATCGACAGGATTGCAGTTGCCTGCAACAAATTTGGCCTAACCATCAGCCTCAAGAAAACGAACATCATGGGACAGGACGTAAGAAATGCTCCATCCATCAATATCGGCGACCACGCTCTGGAAGTGGTTCAAGAGTTCACCTACCTAGGCTCAACTCTCACCAGTAACCTGTCTCTCGATGCAGAAATCAACAAGCGCATGGGAAAGGCTTCCACTGCTATGTCCAGACTGGCCAAGAGAGTGTGGGAAAATGGCGCACTGACACGGAACACAAAAGTCCAAGTATTTCAAGCCTGTGTCCTCAGTACCTTGCACTACGGCAGCGAGGCCTGGACAACGTATATCAGCCAAGAGCGTCATCTCAATTCATTCCATCTTCGCTGCCTCCGGAGAATCCTTGGCATCAGGTGGCAGGACCATATCTCCAATGCAGAAGTCCTCGAGGTGGCCAACATCCCCAGCATATACACATCACTGAGCCAGCGGCGCTTGAGATGGCTTGGCCATGTGAGCTGTATGGAAGATAGCAGGATCCCCAAGGACACATTGTACAGTGAACTCGTCACTGGTATCAGACCCACCGGCCGTCCATGTCTCCACTTTAAAGACGTCTGCAAACGCGACATGAAGTCCTGTGACATTGATCACAAGTTGTGGGAGTCAGTTGCCTGTGATCGCCAGAGCTGGCGGACAGCCATAAAGGCGGGGCTAAAGTGTGGCGAGTCGAAGAGACTTAGCAGTTGGCAGGAAAAAAGACAGAAACGCAAGGGGAGATCCAACTGTGTAACAGCCCCGACAACCAATTTTATCTGCAGCACCTGTGGAAGAGTCTGTCACTCTAGAATTGGCCTTTATAGCCACTCCAGGCGCTGCTTCATAAACCATTGACCACCTCCAGGCGCTTACCCATTGTCTCTCGAGACAAGGAGGTCAAAGAAGAAGAAGATTCTACTGTGCATGCAGATCTACTCCTTTAAAGAGACAAGCATCGCTAAATGGGAAGAGTGAGGACTGGTGCAAAATTCAGATATACACAAATAATTTTAAATTGGGCAAATTTGGACCATTTAAATACAGATTCAATTTGGATCTAACCCACAGCATGGCCGGAGTTTTGTGATGGGTTGGGGGGTGACCCATCCTCCGGCTGAAAAGTTGGTGGCGAGCCCTCTTCCTCCAGGCCTGGGGATCCAGACCAGATTTTATGCTCTCCAAGCCCTTAGTTGCCTTGGGCAGGACTTCCACCTCATTGAGGCAGGAGGTCCCGCCTAATGGAACTGCTGGCCAATCAGCGAGCCGGCAGCTCTTAGTCCCAGCAGCGCCACTGGGAGTGGTGGCCACTGCTGGGGCTATACCTAGCTACAGGAGGAAGATGACGGATGGCCCCGATAAAAAGATAAGTTTTTCGGGCCTCGCTGGGGACAATCGGTCGAGCCCTGGCAAGGAAAGGGGAGGTCAATTGTCAGGGTGCTTGTTGTGCGTTGGTGGCAGTTGTATCTTCGGGGGCAGCGCTCCGTGGGGCACAGGGTGCCCAATCAGGAGGGCCCCCCGCCAGCCCACCAGAAGCCCGCCTAGGGTTTTCTGAGGCCTCAGCTGCCTGCCAGCCAAGCGTAAAATACCTGAGGCATCGGTTAGAGGCCCTTAAGTGGAAGATAAATGGCCACTTAAGGGTCTTGATTGTCCTGGGGTGGGCAGGCCATTTCTCACTGCCGCCGACCCGCATAAATTGGCAGCGGAGGCAGGAGCGGGTCGGGAAGGGACCCCCCCCCCCCCCCCACCCAATCTCACTCCATTTTATGCCCCCCCCAACCCCGCCATCAGCCTGCTCTTTTTGGGGGTGTAAAATTCCGGCCCATATCTCCAAGTCTAAGAGTGAACTGATTTTATTTTTCTTTCCCCCAGCATGTCATAACTGGGAAGTGTGGAATGTCCACTGGAGTGTACTGAACTATTAGCTGGGGAGAGTTCAGCTATTCTGATTGGGAAGTCAGGGTAACCAACCAAGGTGGATAATATTAAGGACATAGAGTTGGGTCAGGAAGCAGGGCTAGATGTTCCAAAGGACAATATAGTTAGTTCATCATTACACAATTAGTGCTTCAAGCTGGATGATATTAGCTTTTTCTTCTCCTGAGATGAAAAGCTTCATGTTGCTTCAATTAACTGGTCCAGCTAAGAACTGATGAAACCCAACTGAGATAGGCAAATTCTAGCGACAGGCAGAGGTGAAATTTGAAGCAGTAGTTTTGAAACAAATATTTAGTTATTCATGGTATAATGTGATCGCCTTAACCTGATGAAAATCCCTGTATTGTTTTTCTTTTAAATCTGAATGTCGTTAATTTTTAAAAGGGTTGTCATAACTATTTACAAATACAAGAATTGATGTGCTTCAAATGGTATAGTTTTCTTGGAGCAAAAAAAACACCAATTTAAAAAAGCAAAATATTGCAATGCTGGCAATCTGAAATAAAAAGACTGAAAATGCTGGAAATAGCAGCTGAGGTGGGGGTGGGGCAAGAGATAACAAAGGAGGTCTAAATTGGACCAGGCCACATAGCTGACCAAAAGGTCACGGAGCAAAGGCAAACAATATGTTAATGGTGTGTTGAAAGACAAAGCATTGGTACAGATTAGGTGTTAATACACTGAATATTGAACAGCAGCAAGTGCAAACCTGAAAAAAAAAACACTAAACTATGGGAACCTGGAGAACAACTGGAAAATACCAGTCAACCTCCTTCAATTGGCCGTAAGTAGCATTAACTGGTTTAATCGGCTAGCTACAGCACTAGTTTTTAGCTCCTGCCCGCCTTTGTTCCCAGCGCCAGTGAGGGCTCAAAATCCAGCCCAACGTTTCAGGTTGATGACCTTTCATTAGAAGTAAGTTTAAGAAATGTAATGACAACAAGTGCAACTATATTAAAACCAACCAAAACTAACTAAAGGAAGGAACTATGCCCTAGTCATTTGATCCAAGTTCCTTACTCTAGAAATTACCTCACTTGGGAGGCCTAAAAATCCAATAATTGCGCTGCATGAAAGATTTCAAAATCATCAAATCGGCTGAAATCTTGATACAAAATCTGACAGTTCAATCTGGAGCAAGTCAAAATTTTCAATTGGATGTTCACCATTAGATTGATAAATTAAGTAAGACAAGGTATTCTTAATCTTCTTAGTATTCTTAATGCATTACATTCTGATAAATGTTATTTCTTTATAGAATTCAGGTAAATTATAAATTGCCATGGTGAGTTCCTCGGATATCAGCAAATTAAGGCAGCTGACCAGAACTTGTCTGGGGAGGTTTGCATTATTCATCCACTGCTCAAAATGAGAATAGTTTCTCCTTTTTCCATTAATCTCAAGGGCAAAAAATACATCAGACCGAAAATGCAGAACCTCTCATAAGCAGTTTCACTAAAATGGCATAAAAACTGAAAATGCTGGTAACACTGAGCAGGTCAGGCAGCATCTGTGGAGAGAGAAAACAGTTAGCAGCCCCAATATATGCAGGAGGGGGGGGACAATATGGGGGAGGCTGAAAATGGCTGAAGAGATGGGGAAATATTCGCATATTTTAGTTTTGTTGCTGCCCTAGCAACCAGACAGCACACAGCAGCAAGGAAGGAACACCAGCAGCAAGAATCCCCAGGGGACTGTCCCCGTCAATCTGGAGGGAAGAGCAAGGCCGCGACAGGAAAGCAAAAAGGCCATGATGGGGGATGGAGAGAGACCGTGACTGGGAGCGAAGAGAGAAGCCTGACTGAGTAGGAGACAGGCCATTTTCAGGGTGGGTGTGGGGGGTGGGAAGGAAGGCTGCAGTTGAAAGCAGAAATAGAGGCTGTGGCCACGACCGGCGAGGAGAGGCTGGAATCGGGAGTAATGAGAGAGATGACACGATCAGGAGATGGGAGAAGGTGGAGAGAGGCCGCAATCAGTGGGTGGGGTGGAGGGGGGAGAGACCGCGATTGTGGCGGGATGAGAGAGAGAGGCTGCGATTGGCAGGATGGGAGAGGCTGTGATTGGCAGGATGGGAGAGAGAGGCCGTGATTGGCAGGATGGGACAGAGAGGCCACGATTGGCAGGATGGGAGAGAGAG
This sequence comes from Heterodontus francisci, assembly GCF_036365525.1. Lineage (NCBI taxonomy): Eukaryota > Metazoa > Chordata > Chondrichthyes > Heterodontiformes > Heterodontidae > Heterodontus > Heterodontus francisci. The sequence continues at coordinate 198,038,824 of NC_090371.1, read as the reverse complement.
GCTGTGATTGGCAGGATGGGAGAGAGAGGCCGTGATTGGCAGGATGGGACAGAGAGGCCACGATTGGCAGGACGGGAGAGAGAGGCTGTGATTGGCAGGATGGGAGAGAGAGGCTGCGATTGGCAGGATGGGAGAGAGAGGCTGCAATTGGCGGGATGGGAGAGAGAGGCTGCGATTGGCGGGATGGGAGGGAGAGGCCGCGATTGGCGAGATGGGAGAGAGAGGCCGCGATTGGCGGGTTGGGAGAGAGAGGCCGCGATTGACAGGATGGGAGAGAGAGGCCGCGATTGGCAGGACGGGAGAGAGAGACCGTGATTGGCAGGATGGGAGAGAGAGGCTGCGATTGGCGGGATGGGAGAGAGAGGCCGCGATTGGCAGGATGGGAGAGAGAGGCCGTGATTGTGGCACGATGGGAGAGAGAGGCTGTGATTGGCGGGATGGGAGAGAGAGGCTGTGATTGGCGGGATGGGAGAGAGAGGCTGTGATTGGTGGGATGGGAGGGAGAGGCTGCGATTGGCAGGATGGGAGAGGGAGGCTGTGATTGTGGTGGGATGGGAGAAAGAGGCTGTGATTGGCGAGATGGGAGAGAGAGGCTGCGATTGGCGGGATGGGAGAGAGAGGCCGCGATTGGCAGATGGGACTGAGAGACGCCGCGATTGGCAGAATGGGAGAGAGAGGCCGCGATTGGCAGGATGGGAGAGAGAGGCTGCGATTGTGGTGGGATGGGAGAAAGAGGCTGTGATTGGCGGGATGGGAGAGAGAGGCCACGATTGGCAGGATGGGACAGAGAGGCTGTGATTGTGGCGGGATGGGAGAGAGAGGCTGTGACTGGCGGGATGGGAGAGAGAGGCTGTGATTGGTGGGATGGGAGAGAGAGGCTGTGATTGGCGGGATGGGAGGGAGAGGCTGCGATTGGCGGGATGGGAGGGAGAGGCTGCGATTGGCGGGATGGGAGAGAGAGGCCGCGATTGGCAGGATGGGAGAGAGAGGCTGCGATTGGCGGGATGGGAGAGAGAGGTTGCGATTGGCAGGATGGGAGAGAGAGGCCGCAATTGGCAGGATGGGAGAGAGAGGCCGCGATTGGTGGGATGGGAGAGAGAGGCTGTGATTGGCAGGATGGGAGAGAGAGGCTGCGATTGGCAGGATGGGAGAGAGAGGCTGTGATTGTGATGGGATGGGAGAGAGAGGCCGCGATCGGGAGGTGTGAAGACTGTGATCGGGAGAGTGAGAGAGAGGTCGTGAGTGGGAGTCAGTGGAGGGAAGAGAGACCACAATCGGGAAGGCTGGGGATGGAGAGGGGGATGAGGAACCGACAATCACTTGGGGGGCGGGATAGAGTTTTAAATATGTTCACTGTTCCGCCTCTTTTTTCAGATACTCTGATATTCACTGCTATAAAGAAAAGCAGCAGACAAGTGCGCATTATGTTCGAGAGGCATTCCCAATATTTAACTCTTGAACCACCTCTCTGAAAATCGCCCCCCGACCCCTGCCCTTTGTGATGGAGTTTAATATTGAGGTCAACGTTTCATGCATGACTTTTGCCATTGTCACTAAAATGACAATGTGTTAAAACATTTGGTGTAAAGGTTGTCAGTATAGATACTGTAGATAAAATAGCATTATGTTATGGATTGCAAAAACAATTCTACACTACCTCAAACAGAAACAGAAAATGATGGAAATACTCAGTAGGTCTGGCAGCTTGTGTGGAGAGAAGCAGAGTTAATGTTTCAGATCCATGACCTTCCATCTGAAAGGTCACAGACCTGAATCTTTCCCTCGCCACAGATGTTGCCTGACCTACTGAGTATTTCCAGCATTTTCTGTTTTTGTTTCAGATTTCTAGCATCCACAGTATTTTGTTCTTACATTACCTGATCCCTTTTTTAAAAAATCAAGATGAATCTTCTTTTCAACAACTGATTATTGAGTTTTGCACCTTTTAACCCAGCTTATCCTGTTAACTCTCCATCCCTTCTTTAGGGCAGTCCTATTTTATCATTTTCTAGAAACTGACAGAAAATGTCAATGTTCCCAACACCAATCCTGCCAATGCTTCCAGTCTAGCGAAGAAATTTCCTTCCATCCATCACTGTACAGTACATTGTCTGGAAAATGGGGTCAGGCTGCAGTTGGATGCACAGTTTCATCAGTTGAGCAAAATCAGACATGACACCCTTGTTGGATGGAAAGAGTGTTCCTTCAGTGTTGTTTCTTTTGTTAAACATATATATTTTTAAAAAGTTGATTTGACAGATAGTTCAAGGTAGAATCACAATATTAGTTATTACACCACTAATAAATCCTTGCTACGGGATATTGGTTCTTTGATTTGGAGACATATATGGCAAGCTGTAATAACATAAAATTGTTCTCTGTTAGCTGCTGGTCGAGATTCATGCAGTTCAAACCATTTAATCAATTTTACTTGGCACCTAATAAATTCTAGGGAATGGACTGAAAACCTGATTCATTTGTCGATAATACAGGTGAATGAATGGAAACCTTGAAGTATATTTCCAGACTGCCACTGCTCCTCTTTCAACCTTTAATGCACTCATACTAAATTCCACTGTGTGTTTTTTAATGCACAGACATCGTTTCATTTGCCAACTTTACTACTTTCAGAGGTTTTTGGAAAGTCTAGCAGAATCCCATTAATGGAAAATAATGGAAATTCTAGAAATCAGCATTATTGATATGGTCAGTGACTGGGAACAAGACTCTGGGAGCATATCCAAGCAATTCCCTTGTCTTTAGGTCAATTTGGCAGTTGAAGAAACTGAAGTTTTAATTTGGAATGTTCACAAACCACAGAGAGCCTGTGCTCCCAGCAGGGAAACTGCACTCAGAGGGAGTATGGGCCAAAAATAGGGTGACAACATTGCAGTTCTGATTCTGCAATCTGTGCTCCCTTCAGTTACATCTTAATAACTTTACCCTGGAATAAAATATAGATCTCACTTTTCAACTTAGCTACCATGTAGCAAAATGTATGAATGAATCTATAAAATACACCGACTGCTAGAAATGTTCAATGTGAAATAATTAACCTCATTCAAATGATGGAAATTAGGAAATTGGAAGATTGGTGATACCTTGGCAGAGCTTTCCTGCAATGTATCAAAATATAAATTAATAATTTTTACAAATTGCTAGTGACAAGAAAGATAGAAAATAATCCATCATATAGCTTCAGGGTTAACCTACTGGTTAGGAGAACAACTTTGATAATGCACTATGGATTGGGTTCGTCATTCACCTCCTGGTCAAGATACCACTTACACTTCCGCAATCTTTTCACAAGCAGGATGACTGTCTGTGAAAATAATCCTCCTAATGTCTCACTCAAATAACCCATCCAACTCGGCAGATTCTATTCCCATCATCATTTTAATTATACCTCCTTTAAGCCTGCAAGTTTTCTAATTAAACTAGCACCAACTCCTGAAGCTTATCTTGTTAACTAAAAGATTTAAGGCTAGGTATTATTCTGACTCCCCTCTTCTGTACCTTCTGCAGGGCCCGATATCCTCTGACATGCACAGACACCATATCTGGTCACAGTGCTCCAAATGTAGACATACCACGACCTTGTATAGCCTAAGTATAACATTCTTGGGTTATATCTAAGGCACTCAAATATAAAAGTAATGCAGGTGCAGATCGGGCATGGAATGTTGCCCCAAAATTAATTTTTTGCTCCTTCTTTTCCTATGCCAGGTAAATTTCTGCAATCTCGGAGGAGTCCAGTCCTCCCCCTTATATTTTGTGCTGTCTTCTCCTGGAAGGTTGCCCTACAGCATGTGTGCATCCAATGAATTTGGTTAGTCTGACAATCAGACAGATGCATCAGTGGTAGCACTTCCATGCATTTGAAGAATATGTTGACATTTGAGCACATGTGCTGAGAATCTGAAGGGCTGACTGAGGTGGTGTCAGATTACATGACATGATTTTGACAGTAGTGGATGGAGGAAGTGGAAGGTGAGAATGTGAGGGGAAATGAGGATGAAAGGATGTGTATTTCAGTGGAGCAATTGGTGCCAATGAAAATGAAGGGGGTGTGAGGAGCACTGTGAATGGAGTATGATAGACAAGACAGAGTGAGAGGAGGTGCGCTACAGGATGTAGGTGTGTCTCTAACTTTGCTCACCTTTCCTGACCTGGTCAGGTCATTGAAGTGCTCGTGGCACTTTATCCACAATGTTATGGTGATGCTGCTGCTACTGAGCTCCTGTGGCATCGACAGCCATGCCTTCTTTGTAGAAGGAGCAGATTTTTTCATTCCACTGCAGGGAAGAGGACTTCCCTCCCGGCCCTCCCTGCACCCAGTGGAATATCCAATGAAGCATCCATGAGCCTAGGGGCAGCCTTCACACTCCCTGAAGCCATCCCTATCTTCTCTTTCTATTGCACCGTCTTCTGACCTCCAAACATCATGCTACGTTTCATCTCTGAACTGGGCCTTTAAGTAATCAATAAGAAATTGTGCTATTTGGGTCTGTGTCATGCCCATTCATGCGCAGTTGAGTCACGAAACCTGGAAGTAAAATGCCAATGAGACATCCCCATTAGAAAACAATTGGTTCTCCCCATCCTGCGATGTTTTGTGTTCTTTGCCACAATTGCCCCTCCCCTTTTCTGTTTCTTGGCTAATATTATGATCTTTATCTTCTGTAAGTGTTTCTTGGATATTTGTAAGATTTCTGCTAAACAGCACTATACGTCCACCATAACTGTTTTTCAAACTTAAACATTCATGAATAAGCTTTTTGTATTGTTGAGCAATCAAGAAAGCACATTAAAAAGAAAAGATAACTGGAATGTTTGGCATAAACTTACATAGACAGTTACTAAACAGAAGGGTATTTAGAGGATCCCAGAATAAATAGAGATGATAAATGAACCATAACTGAACGGACAAAATGCAACATGCAATCATTGATATGTTTAGCACTTGGCTGACTGAATTCATTATCCTTGATGGATCAGTCAGAAGGACATGATTGCACGGAAACAGACAAACACAGAACAAATGTTAATTCTGTTGATGGAATCATGTTTCTTCCCCCACCCCCTTCCTCGTCTGGTGATAGAGCCGACAGGCTATTTTTTTCCATCCAATAATCAATGTCAATTAGTGAACGCTTTTGTAGTACTGACAGAATAAAACCCAGCTTTGGAGGAAGCAGTTACTGAAAGATAACTAAAAGGGAAATGAAAATCTTAGCAGTTCATGTTTTTAGTCCTTATCTGTCACTCGTTTAGCCTGGTGCATTTCAAAGCTCTTCTTCCTTTTTTACAAATAAATAATCCTTCTGTTGAGTGGAACTGATTGATTTTTACCCGTGAGCCAATAAACCTTATCAGGCCATTTTATGTCAGGTCCTGCAAAAGGGTTTTATTTACCAGAAGACGTTAGCTAGAGATAAAAATAGGAAGTAGGAAAGCTTATTGTGTCATTTATTCATTAAACTTGGGAATAGAGAAAGTGTGGGCATGCATGAAATGATGTGGGCTACAATGCTGTTCTGGGGAAAAAATGTTAAAACATTAATTACCCTCTCAAGAAAATTCAGCTAGTCAAATTCAAACTGGAAATACACATGGTTCACGGGGCAGATATTGTTATCTCTGACGCTAACCTATATCTGAAATGCAGGGAAAATGGATACTGTGGACATATCGAGCTGGAAATTAGTCTGAGCCCATAGACGCGGTGCTGCCTAAGTGCACCAAATCTTCTGACGTCAACATGCAGCTGAACCAACAGGCCTTAAGACTGATGGAAATTGGTCCTTGGGCCTCATCAGCATACTTGAGCCAAGCTGGCCACGCCTCCATTGGCAGCTCACCTGAGCAAAGGAATCGATGTAGTGCTGCTGCCTCGCCAGCAGCAGCCCTCGGGTAAGACTCAAGAGCAGGAGATTGGAGTGGGCAATGGGGGTGCAGGGAGAGGATTGTGAGTGAGGTGGAGGGTATTTGCGACTCCTGGATTTTGCAATTTAGCTTTCATTGGTGTCTTCGGGGGCTTCTGAAGAATCCTGAGAGGGTTGGGATTCCTAAAAGCCCCCTTGAATTTGGCCGTGGGATCAACATCTGCAGAGATCGGATGCAGGCTGTCCTGCTGCTAAATTGGTATACTTTGCCCCCATTTTACATCTGAAAATATGGCACAACGCAGACCAATTTCTACCCAATAAATGCAAATTTGCTGTGGAAATTAAATTAACATTTCACACATGATATAGGAACAGAGGAACATAGTAGCAGGAGTCGGCAATTCAGCCCATCAAGCCTGCGCCGCCATTCAATATAATCATGGTTGATCATATGATTTTCATTACAATAACCTGGAAATTTGGTAAAGTCCTTAACCTGTTCAAAATAAATGGGTTAGTTAAAAAGGTGGAGAGGAAAATTTGAAATGAACACAAATATCCAATGGGATATTTACAGGGCCAATATGATATCAAGATCTACTTTTATCAACTGGTGATTGAGCACTTTTAGATTTTAATTCATTTTTGTATTGGAATGTAAGAACAGGAATAAGCCATTCAGCCCCTTTAACCTGTTCCACCATTCAATTACATCATGGCTGGTCAGTGTCTCAACATTTACCCTACCTTACCTCTATATCCTTTGACATTCTTACTCAACAAAAAATCTATCTATTACATTAGTCATGCATTAAATAATAAATGATTGTTAATTATATTGCTTTTGAAGTTATTACTTTTAAAGGGTGCTTATGGCAGGGAGCTCAGCCACTGAAATATTTAAGTATACACTGCACATGATATTCTGACCACTATTTGAGCAGGTTACCCACTGGAATTTCCAGCATGAAGTCTCAAATTGGGAACCTCTCCACCAGGAGCAGATAATCCAGAAAGCTCCCCTTTAAAGTGCAGAAACTCTTGTTATAAAAGACCCACCAAAAATGTTTAGAATGTTCTCATGTCTTCATGAAGATTATCGTATTGCTCAATCGATATGATCTCCAGGCAGGTTTTGATTGCCTGAGGGGTGGGGTGGGGTGGGGGGGGGAGTGTGGTGGTCAAGGAGAATTTCCCAGACTTTTCCCAGGTTTTTCTTTTGCCTCTCCCAGCAGATTACATGACTGTAGGGGAGGGGTGTGTGCATGTGGTGTAGTGTGATATGAAGTGCCTAATTGTGATGAATGCTCCAGACATCATGTGCTCAATTTTCATTACAGGGTCAGGAAACCGATGCTTGGAACATTTCTGGGTCCTGACCCCGTGCTGACGTGACAATATTTTTAAATGGAAAGTAATTAATTGGCCTGGCTGCGAGTCCGGTGCCCAGTTGGAGGCGCTGGAAATGTCCTGGAAGCCAGAACAGGTCACTGAGGGCAATCCTCAAAGGAAAAGGTAGCCAAGACTGGGCTTACCATTGCCTTCAGTGATGCAGCACCAGGCAGATGCGATGGCCTTTGTAGGCAGCGGCTTGCATCCCCGGGCAGCACCCCATTTCCCTGATGTCTCCCTGGAGGCGCTCATTGATGCAGCATCAGTGGGGAGAGAGCAGTTCTTCCCAACCTCAGGAAGGAGAAATACACACCCAGGAAGATCAAGAGAGCCTGGATGAAAGTGGCCACAGAGATCAACAGCTGGGACGCACAAGAAGGACCTGAGTCCAGTGCAGAAACAGTTTCAATTACTTTTGTGGTCAGGTAAGGTGAGTGGCCAATGGCACCCGGTTCATTGGACACCAACTCTCTAAGCACCAGAATGCAAGCAAGCTGATCTCGCAGAATGTCTATAGTTCTCCCTAACATTGTCAGAGTAAATCAACAGTCACAACACTGTGATGCAGCGACCCTCACATATGGGGTCAAAGTCCAATGGGACATCACTGAAGGGAGCATCAGCTCACAGGTATATCACACTGGAAGAGATGAGGGAAAGTAGCCTACTCATTAATCTTTCTCCTCTCATCCTACAGAAGAGAACTCATAATAGGAAGGACATGGGCAGAACAGGAGGTGGAGTGGCCCAGTTCCACACTCTGACATCAGTGGAGGAGGCATTCGGTGGGATATGGAGAGACGGGAGGCCAAGACCAACAGGGTCATTGGATAGCTCTTTCTTGAGGTGAAGGGCATGGAGGAGATTCCTGCCCAATGCGAGCTATCGATTTTTGACCGCTGTCATCTGTGGGGATGGTTGCGCTGGAGTACCTGTTGAGTAGGACCAGTTCTCATCACCAGTTGCAGAGTAGTGCTAAAGTGTACCTGCCATATTGTCGCCGACATCCTCGGCTGTGGGGAGGAGCCCAAGGAACCGGCACCATCACATCATACCTCGGCACCTTCCACCAGTGCAGAGACACCTCAGTTGGGCCACAAATTAGCATAGAAAGGGGAGTACTGGGTAATGGGCATGAGTACTGACAATGAGTACTGGGCATGTGTGAGCAGGAGGAGGAGGGTGAGGCAGAGTCACCTGTGGGCAGTTCCCCTTGGAGGAAGGAGGACAGACAGAGCGATACTTCGATGGGCAACGATGCTGGAGCTTGGGTGTCACAAACAAGGAGGGAGTTCCTTGAGAACTGGAGACAGATAAGTTCCTGTTTGTCGGAGTTCCCTGAGGATGGGGGGAGTCAATGCAACGCGTGTGCTCTGTCATGACTCAGGGATTCGATAACATGAGCTCCTCCATTTAGAGATTAGGCAACCTCTTGTAGAGCCAAATGTAGCACCACTCTGAGTGGATGCAGGAGCAGCACGCTGATATGCACAGAAAGAGTGAGACTCGCTGAAGCATAGACCGCTCAGTGTTACTGACGGTATAGAGATGCTCGGAGAGGATGCCAGCTGCGTCCCAGTTGGTGGCTGCTTCCACCATCCACGGACACCAGGAAAGGGCTGAGATGGGCTAACTGCTCAGCGAGCACTGGCATCACCCTTCAGCCCCTCGAAGTCTCTGACTCAGGAGCCATCTATGTGTCAGGGCCCTGTGACAGTGGCATCCCCTGCAATACTGCAGGCACAGCAGCCTATGGAGGGACCCCACGAGCACCTTCAAGTTGAGGACAGAAGCCATGGGCATCTCAGCTGGTGGCAGAGTGTAGGGAGCTGGTTTCCTCCACCTCATTCTCTGCCTCAGGGGAAGCACCCCATAGAAGTGTTAGGGAGAGAAAGGTGCCATGGTGTTGAATTCACTTACTGGCTCACCTAGGTGCTATTGTTTCTATCTGTCTGTTATTTTGTTTACCTCACAATAAAACTTTGTTACATGACCACTCTGACAGGTGCATTGTTAATGTCTCATTTCAAAAGCGGGCCGTCACATTGTGGGGCAGGTGACAAGGACATGGGGTCCTGAGAAGGTTATGTGCCCATGCCTTGTGATGTTGGACAATATTGGCAGAGGAAACCTCCATCTTCATGTTCATGGCTGCCAATGCAACCTCACAGTTAAGGGTCATAGTGATGTAATAACTCTGTATGCTGAAAGGTGAGTTGTGGGGTCATCAGCTGCAAGAGCTCGGGGGAGATCAGGTGAAGCGCTGCTGAATCAGTGTGGCCCTTGCTGCCACGTCAGCCTGCAGTTCGCCATGAGGTCTGGGATGGGATGGCTGAGGATCCTCTTTTGCCTGGGTGCCGGCCACCTCTGGAGCGATCTCTTCTTTCTCCTCTTCTTCCTCCCAGTTCTCCTCCAAGGTGGAGTGGCATTCCAGCTCCTCCTCCTCATCCATCTCCAGGCCTCTTTCCAGTGTCATGTTGTACAGAGAGCAGCAGACGACCATGAGACGGGAGTCTCTGGCTGGCTTATATTGGAGGGTACCAGCTGAACAGTCAAGGCAATGGAAGCACATCTTCAAGAAGCTAATGGTCTACTCATTGCAGGTCTGTGTTAGAAGATGGCTCTGGTTGTTGCACCTCTCTCCATCCATACCTGGGTATCGAAGAGGGTCGGTAGCCACCTCCCTCTTGGAAATCTCATATCCCCCGCAGCCACCCACATAGTCTGGATGTGGGCCTGAAGAGGTGAGGCACGTGGGACTCTCACAGGATAAAGGAGTCATGACAGCTGCCTGTGAACTGGGCGCAGACCTGCAAGATTCACTTCCTGTGGTCACAGAGCAGCTAGACATTCAGTGAGTGGTAGCCCTTTCTGTTGAGGAATCTCACTCGATGGTCTGTCAGTGCCTTCATGGCTATGTGGGTGTACTCAATGACCCCTGGACCTGAGGGAATCTATTGATGGTAGAAAAGCCCAAAGCCCTCTGTGCCCGTACTGGCCCATCTGTGTCAAAATGGATGTATTCCCCCACCCTACAGAATATGGCATCCATGACCTGCGTGATGGCATGATGAGCTGCTGACTGTTAGATGCCACCTAGGTCAGCAGCTAATCCCTAGAACATGCCAATTGCATAGAAATTCAGGGCAACGGTGACCTTGATGGCTGCAGGTAAAGGACTGCCATGGGGGCCACCAGGCCTCAGGTCATTGTGTGTCAGAGCACACAGGTTTGAGACCATTTGTCTGGATAGACGCAGCCTCCTACAGCACTGGCATTTGGTCATTTACAGATAGCTGATTGTCGGGCTGCAGGCCCGATGTCTTGAGTAGCGCCTTCTTCTTCTTCCAGCCCCCCCACTGTGCTCCTCTGGACTCCTGCTGTCCAGGAGGTTGCATGTGTTGACGTTTATCCTGGCAGCTCTGTCCAATGTCAGTGTATTCTATTCCCATCCAACCTCCCTCAGCTGGGGTTTGTTCGTTCACCAGGCCTTCCCCTACTGATCCCAGGTGCCCAAATGATGCCACTGGCCTCACATCCCTCTCCAGATTCCTGCCACTCATCACTGAGAAAAGCAAGTCTTACAGATCCAGTAATGGCTACTATGTGGCACTTTTGGAGCAGCTGAGCTTTATTTTGTGCCTCTACATTATGTCATTCAGCTCTCTCCATGGCCCTCATGGCACACCACGGTGTTCATGATTTGTACACCCGGACATAGCGTTCACCATGTCCTCTTCCTTTGAAAATTGTAAACTGCTACTGACAAACCTGTTAACAAGTTCCACAATGAGATCAACAGGCACTTAATAGGTGGTGTGCGTACTTGCTGACCCCTCACACCCGGCATCCCTTTAAAAATGGCTTCACATTCCGGAAGCGATGGGACCCGGTGTAAACCTCCGAGAACACAATCTTTAAATTGCGTTCGCGCTGGCTTCCGCCCTGAGCAGGCTTTAAAAATCTGGCCCCATGAATAGGGGGGAAAGCTTGATGGTCCAGCGGGTCTTTTCCTGTTTGTTATTTTTGCAATTTCCCTAGGTTATTTTAACGGTGTTGTAATACTTATGGTGATTCAATCTATTTTTATTCTCTCACTGGTTTACTGTTCAGGTCATAGCAATTATCCAACCCTGGGACATAGCAATTATCTAACTCTAGTATAGGCCAAAATTATGTTGCGCATATACTTGTTACCAGGGTCATTTTCCATGTGGTGGGCCAAGGGCGCTATTTCCTGTCCCACCAGGTTTTCCACCTTAGCTGGAGGGAGGGAAATCACTTTGGCTGCTGCTTAATTTTTTTCTGTAAATTTCCAGCTTAGCCACTTCCCAATGCACTTCACTGCACAAGACAACACAGCCCTTCAAATTTTAACCGCCCAGCCCCTTGCCCCCCAATATCACTACTCTTTTAATAGTGCTGCAGACCAGGAATACAACAGTTATCCCACTGAGGCATTAATGACAGAAAGTACATCAGTTGATGTATCCTCATCATTAATGCTTCATTTGAAGCATCCACTGTCACTTCCAGTGTAAAATTCCAGAAGTGGCAAGTGGCAGCCAAGGCTGGGAGGCAGCAGTTTGTCTCTCTGATACATTTCCCATTCTGACCTGACCTCAAAAATGCCCGAAAAATTGTGGAAAATACATACTGATTAAAAAAAGTCTTCTATTCTTCTCATTTGTTTTACTTTGTTTACTTTTCTGTTTTGTGTAAAGTGCGTATAAGAGTACGTACTTCACCTGTGAACTAGAGAAATATCACCATTCCAAATCCCCAAACTGGGGTTCCACTGCAAATGACCTCCCTACATCATGATTTTGTATATAAACTGTCCAGAGCCCAAGTTGGATTGTACCAGGAATGGATTTCCAGTAGGGGAGGACATGGAGTTACCTGCCCACTGCCAATTGAAAAATGCCAAGATTCATCCTGCAGGCACCAGGATTCAGGACATCTACAAAATGGTTATTCCTTCCACTCTAGAAGTATTGGCCACCCTTCAAACAACCTTGCTGACTGAAGCCAGCAGCCTTGATACTTCAAAGAAAGTAACAGCATGAAGCTACACATTCCTAATATGGGTATATTAAGCACATTGCATTTTGTGCCAACACTGTTCTCTAAAGGAAGAAGCTTGGCAATAGCTATAGCTGGAATCATAGAGACAGGTCTGGAACATTGGATAGCGGTCAATGGATCCATAATGACCTGAGGGTCATAGCAGGGACAGCAAAGACTGAGATGGGTCAGAGTACAAAGGATAATCTACAAGCTAAATGGAAGCTACAGTCAAATATGCTAAAGTGCCATTTTAACCGGCTGTGTATATCTAACACTGTGAATGATGCTATTAGTATCAGTGCCGGTGGCTCCTCTGTATTACATGTATGCAACTCAAAGAAAAAGTAAAGATTTGATATTGGTATGCAGCTAGTAAGTATGATGATAATGCCTAGAAATTGGGCATGTCGCATCCATTTCTCAGGCATTGTGCCACCCAAGAAGCTGCTCAGACTTCTGACTGGAAGTGCACACCATGCCACCTTGGTGTAGGTGGGAGCGCTCAAGAGAGTATAGCAGGCTGGCAAGATACAAAGGAGGGATAAGATTATTTGGATGAGTGTGCAATGTTGCGTGTTGTACATACTTAGCATTTTGGAATGCCCTGGTGAATCAGATGCCACATGCTGACCTCACAAGATGCTAACCAGCATGAATAACCCCCCACTAGTCCTATTTAAAGGGATCATATTAGCATTAGAGTCTTTAAGGGTGCTGTGATAGGGGGAATTATGGGTTTTTCCTATTAAATGGGCAAACTAAGATAGGCTGAATGGCCTTCCTCAGTTGCATTCCGCATTCATCTTTTGATCTTGGGTGTGCAACGTAACAATGTTCACATTATTCTTTTGTTATGATACAGTTCACTCACCAGCCTAAAGCTATGTTTTCTATGCATCAAAAAACTGCTGGAAGACTTGCACCAAATTGACATTATTTCCCCTGAACCATGGGGGGAGCATTCTTTCTGATCTGCAGAGATGGGAGTTTCTTTTGACTCTTAAGTAAAGGGTGGAATAAAGAAATCTGCAGCATTACAATCAAGTGCTGCAAAACCACTAGCTATTTCTATGGAATATAAATATAACCCTGGAGTGTGAATGTGTCTTTGAGTGTATTTACAAGAAATATTTTCTCTCATAAGCACTGTAAGGATGGAGTGCTAAAATGAGGCTTTGATAAATCAGCATTACATTTTTAATTGTCACTGTGATAAAAACCAGTGCTTTAAAATGCCATCACAGCATGTATATTCATTCCAATCGATGTATTCATAAAAGAGACAGCACCTTAATCAGGAACTTTAATGGTAATTAAATTCCTCACAAATGACTCCAATAAACACATGCACTGATTCTAATCAATATAAATGAGCTCACTGCATAAAGCCTTCTTCCACTGCAGCTTTCTTCATTTTTTAGCTTTGGCATATCTAGTCCATGCTATTGTGGAATGCTTGATAATTGCTACCAAAATGAAAATGTTTCGGTCCTCAATATTTATATTTCCCCCACCTTGATGAGAACAAGTATTCAGGTTGTAAACAGAGAGAAAAAAAATCCTCGGGGAAAAGCTGGCTCTCGCCACAGTATGTAGGAAATCATAAACACATCTTTTTTGAATGTAGTTAGGATGAAGAGAATTAAGACTCCACTGAAGCTATTTGTGCCCAAAAGCACAATTTCCTAGCACTGCCTCCCACATCTCAAGGGCAAAAACTCCAATGTTGTGTTGGCTCAGGTGATTTTCCAGCCACCTGAAACATGTGTTAGACCCCTTACATATGTTAATGATAGGCCTAAAGACTATTTAACGACCTCTCTTGGAAATCCATCAGTACTGAACGAGTACTAAACATAGAAGCATAGAAAGATTTATGGCACAGAAGGAGGCATTCAGCTCATTGTGTCTGCGCTGGTGGAAGAAGAGCTATCCACCTTCCAGCTCTTGGTCCATAGCCCTGTAGGTTACAGAACCTCAAATGTACATCCAAGTGTTTTTGAAATGTGTGCCACAGACAGTGAAGATGGAAATTATGGAGCTTCTTGGTAGCTGTAAGTTACCCACATTTCTCAGCCATACAGCAAGGTGCTGAGAACACAGGCCTTAGAAACCATCAGCTTGGTCTGAAGGGTCAGCTTGGTGTTATTCTATATACTGGCAGGACAAAATCACAAATGCGGCAGTCCTCTCAAAGGCAGAGCACTCAGGTGTACTGGCACTAATCAAATAGAGGTGGCTTCAGTGGATCAGACATGTCCACAGGATGGAATAAGGTCGCATACCCAAGGACCTTCTGTATGGTGAGGTAGCTGTAGCCAGACCACCAGTGCGGTGTCCAAAGTTCCACTTCAAGGATGCTTGCAAGTGTGCACTACCACAACGACCAGTGGCTACAGCAGCTTGACAACAGGCGCCAACGTTGAAAACAACAACTCACAGCATCATATGCCTCTCAAACATTGGCCTTCACAGCCATCAACAAAAGTGCACCAAGAGAAGACACCCCACCTAAATGGATTGTTTGCTGTGTGTCCATCATGTTTTGTAGATGGAAGGATGTCAATATTGCATTACAGCATTTTGAAAGTGATGAGGGTTTCTGCCTCTATCATCCTTTCAGGCAGTGAGTTTCAGATCCCCATCACCTCTGGGTGAAAAAGTTCCTCCTCAACTCCCCTCTAATTCTTCCAGCAATTACTTTATATCTATGACTGCTGGTTATTGACCTCTGCTAATCGAAATAGAGCCTTCTTATCCACTCTATCTGGGCCCCTCATAATGTTATACAGCTCAATTAAATTTCCCCTTGGCCTCCTCTGTTCCAAAGAAAACAAACCTTGCCTATCCAAACTCACCTCACAGCTAAAATTCTCCATTCCTGACAACATCCTTGTGAATCTCTTCTGTACCCTCTCTAGGGTGACCTCATCCTTCCTGTAATGTGGTAATCAGAACTGTACGCAGTACTCTAGCTGCAGTCTAACTAGTGTTTTTATAAAGTTCTAACATAATCTCCCAGCTCTTATACTCCAAGTCTCAGCCAATAAAGGAATGTATCCAGTCTGCCTTCTTGACCACCTTATCTACCTGTCCTGCGACCTGCAGGGATCTGTAGACATATACTCCAAGGTCGCTCTTTTCCTCTACAATTTTCATAATTCTACCATTTATTGTGTATTCCTTGCCTTGTTTATCCTCACCAAATGCATTGCTTCACACTTCTCTGGATTGAATTCCATTTGCCACTTTTCTGTCCACCTGAGCAGTCCATTGACAACTTCCTGCAGTCTAGAGCTTTCTTACCCACTATCAACCATACAACCAATTTTCATATCACCTGCATACTTATTAATCATGTCTCCTACATTTAAGTCTAAATCATTGATATATACCACGAACAACAAGGGATTCAGTACAGAGCCCTGTGGAACGCCACTGGATACAGCCATCTAATCACATAAACATCCATCGACCATTATTTAGAGATACGGCACTGAAACAGGCCCTTCGGCCCACCGGGTCTGCGCCAACCATCAACCACCCACTTATACTAATCCTACACTAATCCCATATTCCTACCACATCCCCACCTGTCCCTATATTCTCCTACTACCTACCTATACTAGGGGCAATTTATAATGGCCAATTTACCTATCAACCTGCAAGTCTTTGGCTGTGGGAGGAAACCGGAGCACCCGACGAAAACCCACGCAGACACAGGGAGAACTTGCAAACTCCACACAGGCAGTACCCAGAATTGAACCCGGGTCGCTGGAGCTGTGAGGCTGCAGTGCTAACCACTGCGCCACTGTGCCGACCATTCAAAGAGGAGATAAAGACACTAAACCTTTCTCAGTATGTTTATCCCAACCAATATTTCACACTCGTCCTCCTTAACTACAACCATAACCCTAAGTTTCCTGCCTCTGAGCCAATTTCTGATCCAATATGCCACTTTCCTTTGAATTTCATGAGCTTTTAATGTACTGATCAGTCTGCCATGTGGGACCTTGTCAAAAGCTTTGTTAAAATTTATGTAGACTACATCAAATGCACTATCCTCATCGACCCTCCTAGTCACTTCCACAAAAACCTCAATCAAGTTAACGAGACACAAGCTTCCCTTAATAAATGTATGCTGACTGTCCTTGATTTCATGGCTTTCAAAATGATGATTTATACTATCTTTCAGAATTTTTTCCCAATAATTTGGCCTGTAATTACTCAGGCTATCCCTTCCTCCCTTTTAAACAATTGTACAACATTAGCAGTTTTCCAGTCCTCTGGCACCACACCTGAAGCCAGAGAGAATTGGAAAATGATCATCAGAATCTTCACTATTTCTTTTCTTGCTTCCCTGAGCAGCCTGCGATACGTTTCATACCAGCCTGGGCCTGGTAATTTATCCACTTTCAAGGATGCTAAACACTTTAATATTTCCTTTCTCAGTATGTTTATCCCAACCAATATTTCACACTCCTCCTCCTTAACTACAATGTCTCATCACTCTCCTTTTTCTTTGTGGGAACATATTTGTTCTGAACTGTCTTTATCTCCTTTCTGAATATCTCACACTGCTCTACCTTCAAGTAGCAGTTTTCAGTCGTGTTCTGCCAAATCCCATCTCAGCTGAATATAATTGTCCTTTCCCCAATTTAAAAATTTTGGTCTATCTTTCCATAACTACTCTAAAACTAACTGAGTTATGATCACCACCACTGAAGTGTTCTCCCACTGATGCCCATCTACCTGCCCAGATTCATTCCCTAAAACTAAATCTAGAACTGCCCCTTCTCTTGTTGGGCTTGCTACAGACTGGCTAAAAAAGTTCTCCTGAATACATTTTAAGAATTCTGTGCCCTCTGTTCCTTCTACAATGAATTTATCCCAGTTAATATTTGGGTAGTTGAAATCCCCTACTCTTACTGCCCTTTCATTTCTGCACATTTCAGCAATTTGTCAACATTGTTATGACCAGGTGAGAAAGGTGTCTAGGGGTCCCTCTCAGCCTTCACCTGGTCTTATTGTAACAGGGTGTTGTTTAAATACACTGTGTTTTGAGCTCCCCTTTGGTGAATCCTTGTTCACCGCTTTTCAATTATAAGGTAAAGAAATGAGCATAAACAGGCTTTCTTAGGTTTAAAGAAGAAAAGTGAATTTTATTAAACCTTAAACTCGAATTCGGTTAACGCTTACGGATACACGACGCACCCACGCTAGCATGCATACGCAATACACACATACAGACAGGGAGAGTAAAGAGTAGAAGAAAGATAAAGTAGAAAGGTTTGAGGCAATATCTGAAGGGTTGTTACGGTTCTTCGAGCTCACTGTAGAGTCCTTGATTGTAGCTAATTCTTGCTTTTCGTTGGGGCCCAGTATTCTTCCTAAACCTTGTTCACTGTAGGAGACTTTTCTCTCTCAGGGTTCGTGTGTCTTCAATGGATTCCAAAGCTGGTGAGAAAGAGATGGGAGCAGACAGGAGGGAGTTGTTCTCAATCCAGGAGCCAAGAGCGTTTGGTTTTCAAATCCTCTGTGGGCAGTTCAAAAAACCTGCAACAGCCAGTCATGTGACTAAACTGGTCTGACCACGTTTGCTCTGTGTATTGGGAGCAGGGACTGATTCCTTTGTTAAAACACTGTCTGCTAGTATGCAAAAATGTCTTTCCGGCTAGAGGCCTGGCAATGCCTTGTAATGTCCATGTGGCAAAATTAATGTGCCTCATTCTGGCAGGTGGGGGCCTGCATGACAACATATTTGCCCTTTTATCTCCACCTGACTGTGAGGGGGTTTATTATATACTCCCAGAAGAGTGATTGCCCCTTTTTCGTTCTCCAGTTCAACCTATATGGCTTCATTTGATGCTTCTTCCAGCATTTCATCCCTCCTCACATCTGTGATTGTTCCTTTAACCAACATTGCAATCCCCCACTTTCCTTTTTTATTCCCCTCTCTATCCTGCTTGTTGGTGTTGGGTTTACTCCACTCAGTTTTTTTATTTCCTTTTGTGGCCTAATTAACAGTCATTAAAGGGGGCCACTGGAAAATGCCACCAAAACGTAAGTATTGGCTTCAAATTTATCTTTATATCGAGTGATGAGTTGCAAACTTTGGATGCCTAGCACACATTTTTTGGGCTCAAGGGACGGCCTTGGTGTCCAAAATTACGTCTGTATCTGGGGCGATTCTTGGCAGACACCATCGGGTGGAATTTTACTGTCCCCATTGTGACAGGCTTGGAGGTGGTGGGGAGGGGGGTGCGGTGGGACGATCAGTAAAATGGTTGGGGAACATGTCGGAGCAGAACCCCAACATCTTCTGCTGCCGGGGCAGTTGGGCAGCAGGATTGGGAATGTGCAGGATGGTGGCCGGCAATTTTGAAGCAGATATTAAATTTTTCCATTGGCGCATGGGTTCCATGGAATGTCATTGTTTGCCTGCAGAAAGGAGGCAAGAGGTTAGCAGCAGATGAGTGTTGGCTAGAAGTGACAGCCAGCTGTAATCAACCAGGCAGGCTGAGGTTCAGATAAGCAAAGATTTGTACATTTGGAGGGGTTGTAGAGTGTGAGTCCATATCAGAATGCAATTACTGAAAGAGCGTCTCCTAGGTCCACTGCAGCAAGTGAAGGCAGTATTAGGGAATTATGAAAGCTCCAAATCTCAGTGGGTGCTCTGAACTCTGAGATTGACTGTTCCAGTGAGGAGATTGGGAGAGAGAGAATAGTTCAGCCACAAGGAGCAGTGCTGCAACAATCAGGAGCAGCAGCCTCATGAGGGTGCGAGAGGTTGCGGATGAGGAGAACAATGCCACAGCAGGTGTTGATGCCATATTTAAAGAGCCTTTGCATGACTGCCTGACTGCTGCTAAGGAGCCTCTACCTGACTGTCGGACTGTTGCCAAGGAGGCTCTGCCTGGTGGACTGCTGCTAAGGAACTGAACAGAAGCCTGCAGGCAGAATGGCTGAAGGAAGACCCCGCATGGCCCCACGACTCAGCAATACCTCCCTCCAGACTCTCCTCCAGACAGCAAGGGAAAGGCAGGAGGTCCTCTTCCCCAGGGCTGGGAGGAGGAGACCAACCCACCTGACCAAGTAAGCTTAGATGGAGATAGCAGAGGAGGTCAGCAGCCATGGGCTCACCCAGGACCTGGATCCAATGCCAAAAAATGGGTCAATGACCTGATCTGATAAGGTGAGTGCTCCAAATACTTTCTACCTTTTGGGCCTTTTTAAAAATTTGTTTGTGGGCTAGGCCAGTATTTATTGCCCATCCCTAATTACCCTTGAACCAAGTGGCTTAGCTAGGCCATTTCAGAGAGCATTTGAGAGTCAACCATACTGCTTTGGGTCTGGAGTCACATGTAGGCCAGACAAAGTGAGGACAGCAGATTTCCTTCCCTAAAGGACATTAGTGAACCAGATGGGTTTTTACAACAATCAACAATGGGTTCATGGTCACCACTAGACTAGCTTTTAATTCCAGATTTATTAATTGAATTCAAAATGTGGTGGGATTTGAACCCATGCCCCCAGAACATAGGGCTGGGTTTCTGGGTTACTAGTCCAGTGACATTACCACTTTGCCACTGCCTCCCCACCATATGGCAGCGTGAGAGGGTGCATTTAGTGGAGAGGGAATGACCACCCAGCCATAGGAAATGGGCTAAGGCTGCAGAAAATGGTGCCTGAGGCATGGCTGCAGCTCAGTATGAGGCGTCTGTCTATCATTGCATTCCCTCACATAGTCCATCAACAGTGGCCACTTGCAGGAGGCATTAGTGTGCCCCAATCATAGGCCGCTGGACAACTACCAACATAGCTGTTGTGCTTGTCTCCACTGGTAGAATAACATTGTAACTCTTTGTGTTAGCACGAGAAGACAGCATACAACCGAAAAGAGCGGGCCAAGACCGGTGGTGGTTCGCCTTATTTGCACGTCTTGAGCCCAGTGGAAGAGAAGGCTATGGAACTGGCAGGACAGCAAGGCAGCTGTCTAAGGCATCCATAGTGGATGGCAAGACAGGGGCGCCCACCCAAGGGTGTGAGTGCTGATTTTCTAGGGCACAAGGATGTATGTGGCACAATGAGCCATGGTGCTCATGTGTCCACCACTGGATACATGGAGCTCCATAGTAGGGGTGGTTGGAATGTCGTAATGGGAAACCCATAACCCATCAATCTATCTGTTCTCTCATTCAGACCATGCTCATTAACAAGTACAAAGAGCTGGAGACACTGGAGACAGCGGGCCACCTCTGATGAGGTGGAGGGAGCCTCAGAGGGTGCACCGTTTCATCATTCCTCCGCACCCTCCAACAGCACAGATACAATCACATTGGTGGGTATTCACATTTAGATTTGGGCACACAACCTGGTGAGCACTTCACAGACGCATGTGAGCAGCTGACGGAGGCTGTGACAGCTGAGGCCACTGACAGTCGGAGGACAGTGGGAGGTCAAGCCCATGCTGAGCCCCATGCTGATGACGTGCCTCTGACAGGGAATGCTGCAGCTGCAGCAAGAGGTAAGGCAACCATCTGGCAGAGATGCCAGAGTCTTTGCATACCCAAGCACAGACGATGGAGGAGTCGATCCAGGTCTTGAGTGCTGCCATGTCTGTGACCTGCACATATGGCTTCCTCCATTCACAAATTGGTTACTGTCATAAAGGGCCTGATCCTGCAGACTATTCAGTGGCTGCTGGAGATGCATGCAGACCTGCACACCCTTGCCTTGTTCATGAACTCTGTGCAGCAATGGCTGAGTGAGAGGGGAACGAGGAACCTGGACTCTGCACCAGGTCCTTGACTCTCTCTGTTCATCAGAGAGGTACAAGTGTGCCTTTCAAGGACGGAGCTCCTCTCAGGATTCTCCTGCTGTGGTCAGCAGTTCCTCAGCCCCTCCGCCAGTGCCTCCATCAACCCCGACGACAGAGGGGTCCCTGCTCCTATGCAAGAGACCCTCAGTGTGCCAGGGACCTCCAGGCCTCAGTGTGCCAGAGGACGGCTGCCAAGATCATCCCAAGCCCCAGGTCAACAGCCTGCCTCCACCTCCGCTGACAGCGCAGGAGGAGCACCACATAGGAGAACCCTGAAAAGATTTAAGAAGAGCACCTAGATGCACTGAGGGGTTCACAGGTGAATGTACATTCCAAATGGATTGGGTTGCATTTGGTGTTAGGTGGAATAAAGAAATTATGTTATCTCACAACATCACCTTGTTACCATTGATACCCTTTGAGACTTCATTTAAACCCTGCCTCTTTCAAGGGTCTGGTAGCGAGGAACCAAGCCGCGAACACTCTATGCTTCAGCCTTTTCACTGTATGATGTGCACTTGGGCTTTGGGCACTGGAGTGCAAAAGGTAGGAAGCGACAACAGGGCTGCTTAAAGGTAAGGCTTTATTGGCATAGTTCCAGAAGGCAGTAAGGGTCATAGGAAATGTGAATGTATAATAGTGTTTCGAGCCTCCCTTGCGCGTATCTCGTGATAACTTTCCTGCTGTCCCAAGGGCCCTTCATCTGGCATTGCCTGGGCAGCATCCTCCACTGCATCCTTAACATTGGAGGAGGCATCGTGCTGCTCAAAATCCTCACTGGTCAATGCCTCCCCCTCTGTAGTGCCAGGTTGTGCCATGCACAGCAGACCACCTCCATACACGAGACCTTCGCTGGGGCATACTGAAGTCCTCCACCATAGAAACATAGAAAATAGGAGCAGGAGTAGGCCATTCGGCCCTTCGGGCCTGCTCCGCCATTCAAAAAAGATCACGGCTGATCGTCTAATTCAGTACCCTGTTCGCATTTTCTCCCCATATCGTTTGATCCCTTTGGCATTAAGAAATATATCTATCTCCTTCTTAGATATATTTAATGACTTGGCCTCCACTGCAGTCTGCGGTAGAGAATTCCACAGGTTCACCACCCTCTGAGTGAAGAAATTTTTCCTCATCTCCATTCTAAATGGCATACCCCGTATCCTGATATTGTGACCCCTGGTTCTCGACTTCCCAGCCATCGGGAACATCCTCCCTGCATCTAGCCTGTCTAGTCCTGTTAGAATTTTATAAGTTTCCATGAGATACCCTCTCATTCTTCTAAACTCTAGTGAATATAGGCCTAGTCAACCCAATCTCTCGTCATATGTTTGTCCTGCCATCCCAGGAATCAGCCTAGTAAATCTTCTTTGCACTTCCTCCATGGCAAGAACATCCTTCCTCAGATAAGGAGACCAAAACTGCACACAATACTCCAGATGTGGTCTCACCAAGGCCCTGTACAACTGCAGTAAGACATCCTTGCTCCTGTACTTAAATCCTCTTGCAATGAAGGCCAACATACCATTTGCCTTCCTAACTGCTTGTTGCCCCTGAATGCTTGCTTTCAGCGACTGGTGTACAAGGACACCCAGGTCTCGTTGCACCTCCCCCTTTCCCAATCTATCACCAGTCAGATAATAATCTGCCTTTCTGATTTTACAACCAAAGTGGATAACCTCTCATTTATTCATGTTATTCTGCATCTGCCATGCATTTGCCCACTCACCCAACTTCTCCAAATCACATCGGAGCCTCTTTGCATCATCCTCACAGCTCACAGTCCCCCCCAGCTTTGTGTCGTCTGCAAACTTGGAAATGTTACATTTAGTTCCCTCACCCAAGTCATTAATATATATTGTGAATAGCTGGGGCCCAAGCATTGATCCCTGCAGTACCCTACTAGTCACTGCCTGCCACCAGGAAAAAGACCCGTTTATTCCTACTCTCTATTTCCAGTCTGTCAACCAATTCTCAATCCATGCCAGTATATTACCCCCAATCCCATGTGCTTTAATTTTGCAATCTAACCTCTTATGTGAGACCTTATAAAAAGCCTTCTGAAAATCCAAATACACTACATCCACTGGTTGTCCCTTATCTATTCTACTAGTTACATCCTCAAAAAACTCCAGTAGATTTGTTAAGCATGATTTCCCTTTCATAAACCCATGCTGACTTTGCCCAACCCCATTTATGCTTTCTAGGTGTTCTGCTATCACATCCTTTATAATAGACTCGAGCATTTTCCCCACTACTAATGTAAGGCTAACTGGTCTGTAATTCCCTGTTTTTTCTCTCCCTCCTTTTTTAAATAGTGGGGTTACATTTGCCCCCCTCCAATCTGTAGCAACTGCTCCAGAGTTTATAGAATTTTGGAAGATGACCACCAATGCATCCACTATTTCCAGGGCCACTGCCTTTAGTACTCTGGGATAAAGATTATCAGGCCCTGGGGATTTGTTAGCCTTTAACCCCATTAATTTCCCTAGCACTATTTTTTCACTAATACTGATTTCTTTCAGTTCCTCCCTCTCATTAGACCCTTGGTTCCCTCGCATTTCTGGGAGGTTATTTGTGTCCTTCTTTGTGAAGACAGAACCAAAGCATGTGTTTAATTGTTCTGCCATTTCTTTGTTCCCCATTATAATTTCCCCCATTTCTGACTGTAAGGGACCTACATTTGTCTTCACTAGTCTTTTTCTCTTCACATATTTATAGAAGCTTTTACAGTCAGTTTTTATGTTCCCCGCAAGTTTACTCTCATACTCTATTTTCCCCCGCTTAATCAACCTCTTTGTCCTCCTTTGCTGAATTCTAAACTGCTCCCAATCCTCAGACTTGCTGCTTTTCTGGCAATTTTATATGCCTCCTCTTTGGATCTAATACTATCCCTAATTTCTTTTGTAAGCCATGGTTTAGCCACCTATCCGGTTTTATTTTTGCACCAGACAGGAATGAATAATTGTTGTAATTCATGCAAACGTTCTTTAAATTTTATCCATTGCCTATTCACCGTCAACCCTTTCAGTAAAGTTCCCCAATCTACCATAGCCAACTCGCGCCTCATACCTTCATAGTTTTGTTTATTTAGATTCAGGACCTTAGTTCCGGATTCAACTACTTCACTCTCCATCTTAATGAAGAATTCTATCATGTTTTGGTTGCTTCTCCCCAAGGGACCCCACACAACAAGATTGTTTATTAATCCTTTCTCAATGCACAATACCCAGTCTTGGATAGCCTGTTCTCTAGTTGGTTCCTCAATGTATTGGTCTAAAAAACTGTCATGTACACACTCCAGGAACTGCTCCTCCACAGTGTTATTGCTAATTTGGTTTGACCAATCTATATGCGGATTAAATTCACCCATGATTACAGTTGTACCCTTATTGCATGCATCTCTAATCTCTTGTTTAATGCCATCCCTTACATCTCCACTACTGTCTGGGGGCCTATAGACACCCCCGCCAATGTTTTCTGCCCCTTGGTGTTTCTTAGCTCCACCCATACAGATTCCACATCATGATTTTCCAAGCCAATATCCTTTCCCACTATTGCATTGATTTCCTCCCTTACTAATAATGCTACCCCTCCTCCTTTCCCTTTTTTCCTGTTCTTCCTAAATATTGAATACCCCTGGATGTTCAGTTCCCATCCTTGGTCACTCTGCAGCCATATCACCGTATTTGCAACTATATCATAACCTTTTATATCTATTTGTGCTGTTAATTCATCTACCTTATTGCGAATGCTCCACGCATTAAGACACAATGCTTTTAGACTTGTCTTTTTAACATTATTAGTCATCTTAGTTTTATTTTGCACTATGGCCTCGTTTGTTTCTCACCCTTGTTTTCTCTGCCTTCCACTTTTGCTTCTTACCTTTCTGTCTTTCATTTCTATTCTTGTTTCCCCCTCCTCTGTCTCCCTGCTCAGATTCCCATCCCCCTGCCGTTCTAGTTTAAAACCTCCCTGACGGCACTGGCAAACACCACCCCCCCGCCCCCAAGGAAATTGATCCCGGTCCTGCCCGGATGCACCCGTCCAGCTTGTACTGGTCTCACCTTCCCCAGAACTGGTCCCAATGTCCCAGGAATCTGGGAATCCCTTCCCCCTACACCATTTCTCCAGCCACATATTCATCTGATATATCCTGCTATTTCTGCTCTCGCTAGCACGTGGCACCGGTAGGAATACTGAGATTATTACCTTTGAGGTCCTACCTTTTAATTTACATCCTAACTCCCTATATTCAGCTTGTAGGACCTCATCCCTTTTTTTAGCTATGTCGTTGGTACCGATATGTACCACGACAACTGGTTGCTCGCCCTCCCCCCTCAGAATGCCCTGCAGCCGCTCAGAGACATCCTTGACCCTAGCACCAGGAAGGCAACATACCATCCTGGAGTCTCTTTTGCAGCCGCAGAAACGCCTGTCTGTATCCCTTATGATTGAATTTCCTATCACTATAGCCCTGCCACTCTTCTTCCACTCCTCTTGTGCAGCAGAGCCACCCATGGTGCCATGAACTTGGCTCTTGCTGCTTTCCCCTGAGCCATCTCTGCCAACAATATGCAAAGCGATATATCTGTTAGAGAGGGGGATGGCCACAGGAGACTCCTGCACTACCTGCCTTCCTCTACTCTGCCTGGTGGTCACCCATTCCCTTTCTGCCTTTGCAGCATTTGCCTGCGGTGTGACCACCTCGCTAAACGTGCTATCCATGATGATCTCAGCATTGTGGATGCTCCACAGTGAATCCAAAAACAGCTCCAGCTCCAGCTCCATAATGCGGGTAGCCAGTAGCTGCAGATGGATACACTTCCTGCACTGGAAGAGTCCCTGATTTCCCACATAGTGCAGGAGGAGCATATCAGGGGTGCGAGATGTCCTGCCATGACTTACCTTTAGATTACTTAGTTACTCCCTTTAATTAAAAAATACTAATTACGCTAGGGGCCTCGTTCTACTCCAAACACTATCCACTACAATCTAAAGTTGTAATTAACTGCTTAATTATTTTATTCAATTATTTATTTTATTTTCTTCTTTTTAATATATTTTATTAAGTTTACCACAAGTTCCTTTACTATTTTAAATGTTAGGATTTGAATGGACCTTAATCACTGACCAGACTCTCACCAAACAGGGAGCTTCTTCCCTGCCCTCTCCGTTGATCGTGATGTCATTCTGATGTCACCTTTCGATTTTTCCCCGGCTCCGTTCCTGCTGCTCCCGCTGTGCTCCTCTCTGTCTCTCTCTCTCTCTGTCTCCAACTTTGATTTGGCGCGCTTTATGAATCTCCGCTCCTTGGGCTGTGCTCCTCTCTCTTTCTCTGTCTCTGACTCTGGTTTGGCGCGCTTTTTGAACCTCCGCCCCTCGGGCTGTGCTCCTCTTTCTCTGTCTCCGACTCTGGTTTGGCGCGCTTTTTGAACCTCCGCCCCTCGGGCTGTGCTCCTCTCTCTCTGTCTCCGACTCTGGTTTGGTGCGCTTTTTGAACCTCCGCCCCTCGGGCTGTGCCCCTCTCTCTCTGTCGGTCCAGGCACCTAAATTTCATTTTGAGTATACCTGCTCGATGGTCGCTCGGGTTGACCAGTAACAGTTGTTGTACCTCTCCTCTGCATCCGTGCATTGGTTCCTCACAGTAGCTATGTTCTCAATGGGTAGCCCTTGTCTCCTAGTATCTATCCCGGAAGATGCACAGGGGGACAGAAAAGATTTGGCACCTGGGATTGCCAAAGTATGTAGGCATCATGGCTGGTTCCTGGGAACCTTGAACACATCTGCACGCTCCGTTTGTGGCGGTCACAGACCAGATGAACATTGAGTGAATGGTAGCCCTTCCTGTTGCTGAAGGCTGCAGGCTGGTCTGCTGGGAGTCTTGATGGCCACATGTGTGCAGTCGATGATACCCTGCACCTGGAGGAATCCAGGACTGGTTCCGAACCTGATGGTACTCTCAGCTTGACTGTTTGGATTTGTGCGGAAGTGTACATGGTCGCCGGCCCTCCTGAAGATGGAAGTGGTGACCTTCTTGATGCATCGACGAGCCACAGACTATGAGATCCCACACATATCTCCAGTAGATCCCTGGAATGATCCGGTGGCATAGAAGTTCAGTGCTACGGTGATCTTCAGCAACACTGGCATCGGGTGCCCACCAAGTCCTTTGGGGCTCAGCTCATCCTGCATCATTGCACACATATCAGTGACGGCCTCCCTGGAGATGCGGAGTCTTTGACGACACGACCACTTGAACATCTGCAGGTAGACACTTTCTTGAGGGTAGCTTCTTCTGTGTGCAGGAGGCATGCCCCTCTACATCCTTCTCCGGCATCCTGTTTTCGAACCTGGCCCTCCTGTGGGCCCCACGTTGCTGGAATGCCCCTGCCTATGCCTGTAACTCCCTCCCTGTACACTGCTCCACCTCTTCGTCATCGGGGACCTCAGTGGCTGCAGTTGATGTGGAGGCAGGCTGCTGCCTTTTCAGCTCCAGTGCATGAGATGGCTGTAGCGGACAGCCTCTGGGTGCCTGAGTCATAGAAAGGCCTAGAAAAGGCTGTGCCACTTGCATTTGTGCAGGGGCCGCCTCTGTCATCGACGCTGCATGCAGCATTTGTGTCGCTGTCAAAGGGCTGAAGATGCATGCGTCGCAGGGTCATCTCGCCTACCCATCACTCAACACTGCTCATGGATAAAGCCAGACTGTGGAGATGGGTGCACGCCTCCTGCATCCACTTGGTGGTATGCTGCATGTGGCTCTCCATGAGGGTTGCCACTCTCCCTTACCTGGAGGAGGCTATGCACTCACAGGCCAGAGACATGGCGCCACTCATGGCATGGATAGATCATTTGCGCATGGGAGCCAACAGCCTCTGGGAACTCTGACAGCTCTGGCAGATGTCCACACATTTCACGTTGTTGCTCCAGCATCTGCCACTTTGCTGATGACTCCTGAAGCTTGCCATCTGCGGGAAGCTGAGCATCACTGGGCCCTTCCTCAATCTTCCGATGGGGAGTGGCCGCAGCTGTCACTGCCTCCATTACCTGCTCAAGTACTTCTGTGCTGTGCTCACCAGCTGGTGCCACCCTTTCTAAAGGTGGGTCAATGCCAACTGATGTGAGTGTATCTGCTGTGGTGGAGGGTGTGCTGGACTGATGTGGTCCCAGAGCCATCGTTGGTCCATCAGGTGCTAGTGGACCTGTGGGAGAGACAAGATTGCTGTAAACAAGTTACACTTTCAACCAACTCCTTCTGCCTGTCCTTGATTGGGAGCTTCCTGTGCTCATCAAGGCCCATAGAGGAGCCATACCTAATATTCATCAGAAGGTTTGATGTCCGCATCCATCACTCTGGGCTCGACACCCGCCTCGCCCTCAGCGACGGGCTGCCCTGCTGCAACCCATCCTATCTCCATTGCCTCCTCCTCCATCTACAGCTATGAATGGCACACCACCTCCAACTCTTCTCTGCTCCCTAGCATTGTGAGCATGCTTCTCGTAGAACCACAGATATACACACTGTCGCTCTTACCTCACTGCCAAGCTGTGCTCATCAGCCTGTGTAACTTTAGATGTCCGGCATTGCACCACTGGGAGGCTTACAGCAAGTGGCCATTCAGTCTTAGGAATGCAGTGATCACCTCTCACTGACCATGGGCCTCCGGTATGGGGCAACTCTGCCTCTCACTGTGCCCGGTACACGGGTCGGCCACCTCACTGTGCATCTCATGGGCGCAAATTAGGACATGCAGGGCTGCGAGCTGGCAATTATGAATACCACTCACCCAACCAGACTGCACCTAGTCATTGAAATGCTTCAAGCACTACACCCATGTTTATGTGGCCACCCTGCAGCTGCTGACCTTCTCAGACACCTCCAGCTATGCCCCCTTCTTGAAGCTTGCTGGCATCCTCTACCCATCCACTGGGAACAGCATCTCTCTGTTCCCTTGCTGCCTCCAGGAGGACCTCCATGGAGGTGCCACTGAATTGTGGAAGCGCCATTCCTCTGATTTCAGCCATTCCTGCACAGCCTCCCTTGTTTTGCATCCCTTCTAATGCCCTCTCTGGGATGAATTTTATAGGCCCCTGTCATCGGATTCAGAGGTGGGGGCAACCATAGAATTGCGATGGGAGGTGGGGTGGGGGGGGGGGTGGGGTGGAGGGGGTGGTGTGGGAGTGGAGGGCCCATCGTCTCTTCATTGCAGTGCACTTTTGTTGGGGGGCAGAATAGAGCAAA
This sequence comes from Heterodontus francisci, assembly GCF_036365525.1. Classification (NCBI taxonomy): domain Eukaryota; kingdom Metazoa; phylum Chordata; class Chondrichthyes; order Heterodontiformes; family Heterodontidae; genus Heterodontus; species Heterodontus francisci. Next base: position 198,009,411 of record NC_090371.1, on the reverse strand, counting down.
GACAACCTTCCTACCCAGAGGCCACTTGAGGCCCTTAAATGGCCTATTGCTGGCTACTTCGGGCTGCCACTGGCATTTAACTAGGGGTGGAGGGTGGGGGTGCGGGGTGTGGCTCTGCCATGCGTAGAGGTCACCCAGTAAAACAAGGTGACCTTCCTGCAGACTTGGGTGATCCCTTCCTCTGTGGGCAATCTGTGGCCCACAGAGGGCACCCACTGGGAAATCTCCACATCCCTGAACCCTCCCTCCCCCTGCACTAAACGCCTACCCTCCCCCACTACCTCGCCGGGGCCTGTCGGTCTGGCCCCGGTGACCCTGCTCACTTATCTTGGTCCAGGCTCCAGTGCTGGGCCTGGGTCCAAGGCCTCTACAGTACCAGCAGTGACCACCGCTCCTGGTGGCCCTGATACTACTGAGCTGCTGGCTCTTGACTAAAGAGACATGGATCCTGGCACCAGGTGCTTAAGTACCTGAGCACCAAAAGATCATGAGCAGTGGGGAGGGGCTCCGATAAGCCAGGCTCGGTTCCCTCGCTTTTCAGCCTGGTACCAGGAGCCCCACTGGCATAACAGAATCAAGCCCTGTGTGTGCAGTCTGTAGGAAGGCTAAGATTGGCCTTTAAATCTGGAGCCTTCCTCCCACCTGCCATCCATTATGGGCTGGCTCCCCAGCCTGCCGGACATTAATTGGATGCAGATGGGAAGATTGCCAAAGACATCCTGCTAACCGCCCATGTGGCCGTGCAAACCCATTTGACCTCGGCGTTGGGACTTCCTCAGAAATGGCAAAATCCACCCCCTTATTGGTGAGGGTGTTAGCAGGCATGCAATAACTGTTTTTTTATTCTTTCATGGGATGTGGGTGTCCCTGGCAAGGCCAGCATTTGCTGCCCATCCCTAATTGCCCTTGAGAAGGTGGTGGTGAGCTGCCTTCTTGAACTGCTACAGTCCTTGTGGTGCAGGTACAGCCACAGTGCTGTTAGAAAGGGCGTTCCAGGATTTTGATCCCACTTTCTGGTCATATGCAGAGTTGGTAGATCATGATACACGCTGATTTGATGCCTGTACTGCCACTTTCAAGCTCACTGCTCTGGTTAACACCCTCTCTTAATCATACATGGCTGAACACGCATTTAGTAGCAGGAAGGACTCCCCCCTCCCCCATCATTAGCACTATTTTAAGGGATTATCAACTACTTTCAGGTTAGTTGCTGATTAATTTCAATTGTCTGTTGTTGAATTTGTAGAAGTGCCTATTGGTTTCTAGACTTCTATAAAGTTGCTAAAGTCTAAAGGGAGTGGTGTGGCATGTACTGAGGTTCTGTATTCCAAGATACATTTCATTCTGTCTTGCCAGATTGCAGTAGAGTGAGCGAGCACTTGGTTTTGCGATGATTGCAGGCTCCCCCGTGGTGCAGGGTACCATTAACTGCATGCACATCACCTTCCAGATGTTGCATATCAACTCTGAGATGTACTGCAACCAAAAGGGATTCCACTCCGTCAATATCCAGTTGGTGTGTGACCATACAGAGTGTATCCTGCAGGTCAATGCCTGATATCCAAGCAACAATCATAATACCTTCATTCTATGGCTGTCTGCTAAGCTATCTGCACTTGAACCATCATGACAAACCAAAGGTTTGCTACTGGGCAACAAGGACTATCCTTTAGCAACGTGGGTCATGATTCCAGTGCACAACCCATGCACATGTGGGCAGCATGCAAACAATGAAAGTCATGCTGCCATACAGAATACCATAGACTACACCATTGGCATGCTGAAACATTCTTCCACTGGAAGAACCCTAGAGTACTTGACCAAGCAGGTGTCAAGACTCGTGGTGTTCTACAGCCTGCTACATATCCTCGCCATTATGAGGACACAGTCCTTGCCAGCAACTATGTGGGGCACAGGTAAGGAGCAAGAGGAGAAGGATATTGTGATGGTCAGTGACAGAGGGAAGGAAAGGTCTGGGACTGTTGGTGTATGGGGAATTGGGATTGCAGTTATTGATATCATTCATGGAAATCCTGTCCCGAAAGGGCTGTGTTGGTTGCCTCTTCCCTTCCTCCTCCTACTCCTCAGCTGTGGGAGGGAGTGGCCATGGGAGTTGTCAACATTGACTCCGGACCCCATGAAGTCTCATGGCATCAGGTCAAACATGGGCAAGGAAACTCCTGCTGATTACCACCTACTGCCCCCCGCCTCGGCTGATGAATCAGTGCTCCTCCATGTTCAACACCACTTGAAAAAAGCACTGAGGATGGCAATGGCACAGAATGTGCTCTGGGTCGGAACTTCAATGTCCATCACCAAGAGTGGTTCAGGAGCACCACTACTGATCAAGTTGGCCAAGTCCTGAAGGACATATTTGCCAGGCTGGTACTGCATCAGGTGGTGAGAGAGCCAACAACCTACTTGACCTCGCCCTCACCAATCTACCCGCGGCAGATGCATCTGTCCACAACGGTATTAGTAGGAGTGACCACTGCACTGTTCTTGCAGGGAACCTGTCTTCACACTGAAGATGCCTTCCATTGTGTTGTGTGGCACTACCACCGTGCTAAATGGGATAAATTCAGAACAGATTTAACAGCTCAAAACTGGGCATTCATGAGGTGCTGTGGGCCATCTGCAGCAGCAGAATTGTATTCAACCACAATATGTAACCTCATGGCCTGGCATATCCCACACTCTACCATTACCATCAAGCCAGGGGATCAACCCTTCTTCAATGACGAGTGCAGAAGAGCATGCCAGGAGCAGCAGCAGGCATATCTAAAAATGAAGTACCAACCTGGTGATACTACAACATAGCGGATGCAGCATGCAATAGACAGAGCAAAACAGTCCGACAACCAATGGATCAGATCAAAGCTCTGCAGTTCTGCCATATCCAGTCATGAACCATGGTGAACAATTAAACAACTAACCAGAGGAGGAGGCTCCGCAATCATCTCCATCCACAATGATGGCAGAGCACAATAGGTCAGTGCAAAAGACAAGGCTGAAGTATTTGCATCCATCTTCAGCAGATGTGTCGAGTAGATGATCCATCTCGGCCTCCTCCTGAGGTCTCCAGCATCACAAATGTGAGCCTTCAGCCAATCCAATTCACCCCATATGATATTGAGAAACAGCTGAAGGCACTGGATACAGCAAAAGCTAACGGCCCTGACAACATTCCAGCTGCAGACTTGCACTCCAGAACTAGCTGCGCTCGTAGCCAAGCTGTTCCAGTACATTAACAACACTGACATCTGCCGAAAAAGTGGAAAATTGCCTAGTTATGTCCTGTCCACAAAAAGTAGGACAAATCCAATCTGGGGAATGACCACCTTATCAGTCTATTCTCAATCATTGGCAAAGTGATGGAAGGTGTCATTGTCAAGCAGAACTTACACAGCAATAACCCACTCACTGACACTCAGTTTGGGTTCTGCCAGGGTCACTCAGCTCCAGACCTCATTACAATCTTGGTCCAACATGGACAAAAGAGCTGAATTGAAGAGGCGAGGTGAGAGTGACTACCCTTGACATCAAGGCAGCATTTACTGACTGTGGCATCAAGAAGCCCTAGTAAAATTGAAGTCAATGGGAATCAGGGGGAAAACTCTCCATTGGTTGGAATCACCCCTAGCACAAAGGAAGATGGTTGTGGTTGTTGATGGCCAATCATCTCAGCCCCAGGACATCACTGCAGGAGTTCCTCAGGACAATGTCCTAGGCCCAACTATGTTCAGCTGCTTCATTAATGACCTTCTCTCCAAGATAAGGTGAGAAGTGGGGATGTTCGCTGATGATTGCACAGTGTTCAGTACCATTTGCATCTCTTCAGATACTGAAGCAGTTTGTGCGCGCATGCAGCAAGACCTGGACAACATTCAGGCTTGGGCTGATAAGTAGCAAGTAACATTCACACCACACATGTGCTTACAATGACCATCTCCAACAAGAGAGAATGTAACCATCACCCCTTAATGTTCAATGGCATTACCCTTGCTAAATCCCCCACCATCAACATCCTGGGGAGGTTGCTATTGACCAGAATCTTAACAGGACCAACCATATAAATACTGTGGCTACAAGAACAGGTTAGAGGCTGGGAATTCTGTGGCAAGTAACTCATCTTCTGACTCCCGAAAGCCTGTCCACCATCTACAAGGCACAAGTCGGAAGTGTGATGAAATACTTTCCACTTACCTGGATGTTTGCAGCACCAACAACACTCAAGAATCATGACACCATCCAGGACAGAGCAGCCTGCTGGATTGGCACCCCATCCCCCACCTTAAGTATTCACTCCCTCCACCACCGATACACAGTGTCAGCAGTGTGTACCAGCTAGAGGATGCACTGCAGCAACACACCAAGGTTCCTTCGACAGCACCTTCCAAACCCGCAAATTCTACCACCTAGAAGGACAAGGACAGCAGATGCATGGGAACACCACCACCTGCAAGTTCCCCTCCAAGCCACACACCATCCCAACTTGGAACTATATCACCATTCCTTCACTGTCGCTGAGACAAAATCCTGGAACTCCCTTCCTAACATCACTGTAGGTGTACCCACACTGCATGGACTGCAGCAGTTCAAGAAGGTGGCTCACCATCATCTTGTCAAGAGCAACAAATGCTGGCCTTGCCAGCAACGCTCCATAAATGAATAAAATAGTGCTCCAGAGTCCTCTAAACTTCCTCTGGATGCCCGATTGGCAGTCACAGCACACTGGAAAATCAATGAGACCCGAGGCCCATTTTCATTCAAGCTGTGGGCCTCAAGCTTCTGGCTTGTGTTCCTGGAATTCTGACTGTTCAGCACTTGAAATTGACCCAGTGTCGCTACATTAGTGACCATAGCAATTACTGTTTGTGGGAGCTTGCTGAGTGTAAATTGGCTGCCTCATTACAACTTTGTAACAATGATTACACTTCGAAAGAACATAATTGGGTGTAAAGCGCTTTAAGAACATAACAACATAAGAAATAGGAGCCGGAGTAGGCCAATTGAGTCCTTGAGTTTGCTATGCCATTCAATAGGATCACAGCTAAACTATCTCAGCTACAACTTCTCACACTATCCCTATATCCATTGATTCATTAGTATCAAAAAATCTGTCAATCACTGACTTGAGTGTACTCAACAACTGAGCATTCACAGCTCTCTGTTTAGATAATTCCAAAGGTTCACAATCCTTTGAGTGAAGAATTTTCTCCTCATCTCAGTCCTAAATCACCGACCCCTTATTCTGAGACTGTGATCCCGAGTTCTAGACTCCCCAGGGGCAACATCCTCCCAGCATCTACCCTATCAAGCCCCTTAAGAATTTTATATATTTAATGAGATCAACTCTCATTCTTCTAAACTCCAGAGAATATAGTTCTAGTCTACTCAATCATTCCTCACAGGACAATCTCCTCATCCCAGGAATTGATCTAGAGAACTTTCAAAGTACTCCCTCTAAGGCAAGTATATCCTTCCTTAGGTAAGGAGACCAAAACTGTTAAACAGTGCTCCAGGTGTGGTCTCACCAAGGCCCTATACAATTGCAATAAGAGTTCTTTACCCACTTTTATACTCTAATCCTTCTGTGATAACGGTTAACATACCATTTGCTTCCCATACCGTCATGTTAACTTTCTGTGATTTGTGTACAAAGGTACCTAGATTCCAACATTTCCCAGTCTCTCACCATTTAAAAATTCTGTTTTTCTATTAGTCCTACTGAAGTGGATAACTTTACATTTCTCCACATTATATTCCATCTGCCTTGTTCTTGCCCACCCATTCAACCTGCAGCTTATTTGCGTCCTCCTCACAGCTTACTATCCCACCTAACTTTGTATCATCAGCAAACTTGAAAAGATTAGTCAGTCCATTCATCTAACTCATTGATGCAGATTGTAAATAGCTGAGGCCCAAGCGCTGATTCTTTTGGTAACCCACTAGTTACAGCCTGTCAACTCTACTCTGTTTTCTGTCTGTTTTTTTCCCCCAAAAATATACTTTATTCATAAAAATCTGTAAAAGAAATATATTACAATTTGACATTCCAGAAAATGCAAAAGAAATCAGTTTCCTTCGATACAGAAAATGAGTTGCCTCACAACCTTTGCCATTCCATTTTACATGCAATGTGAATTTGCATTAAACAGCAAAAACATATTTTGGTGCATACAGCCCGAGGGGTTTTACATGGATTCTCGACCCTCGGTATGCTATGGCAGGAGGACCTTACACAGTGGCCTTTCTCCTTTGAGCCTTTGCAGCGTCTTCTGTCCATTTTTTTTATTTCCAAAATATACTTTATTCATAAAAATCTGAAAAAATTACATTGCCAAACAGTTTCAAACAGCATCAAGTCAAAAAATACAAACATTGCAAGGGAGATCAGTTTCCTTCAATACAATCATGAGTTGCCTCCCAACCCTTCCATTTCATTGTCATGCCATATACATTTTTACATTTACAGCACACAAAATTTCTCCGATACATTTCGAGGGGTTTCCCATGGATCCAGCCCCTCAGTTCAGCTTGGTGGGGGGACCTTACACTGTGGTCTTTCCCCATTGAGCCTTTGCTGCGGCTGCCCCAAGTTTTAGTGCGTCCCTCAGCACGTAGTCCTGGACCTTGGAATGTGCCAGTCTGCAACATTCAGTGGTGGACAACTCTTTGCGCTGGAAGACCAGCAAGTTTCGGGCAGACCAAAGGGCGTCTTTCACCGAATTGATGGTCCTCCAGCAGCAGTTGATGTTTGTCTCGGTGTGCGTCCCTGGGAACAGCCCGTAGAGCACAGACTCCTGTGTTACAGAGCGCAGCGTCTTCTGTTCATTTTTTTTTTTTTTATTTCCAAAATATACTTTATTCATAAACATCTGTAAAAATTACATTGCCAAACAGTTTCCAAACAGCACGAAAAAATACAAACATTGCAAGGGAGATCTGTTTCTTTCAATAATGTCATGAGTTTCTTCCCAACCCTTCCGTTTCACAATTGTCATGTCAATTACAGTTTTACATTTACAGCAATTGAGAATATTAACGATACAGTTCGAGGGGCTTCCGATGGTTCCAGCCCCTCAGTCCAGCTTGGTGGGGGAACCTTACACTGTGGTCTTTCCCCATTGAGCCTTTGCTGCGGCTGCCCCAAGCTTTAGTGCGTCCCTCAGCACGTAGTCCTGGACCTTGGAATGTGCCAGTCTGCAACATTCGGTGGTGGACAACTCTTTGCGCTGGAAGACCAGCAAGTTTCGGGCAGACCAAAGGGCGTCTTTCACCGAATTGATAGTCCTCCAGCAGCAGTTGATGTTTGTCTCGGTGTGCGTCCCTGGGAACAGCCCGTAGAGCACAGACTCCTGTGTTACAGAGCTGCTTGGGATGAACCTTGACAAAAACCACTGCATCTCTTTCCACACCTGCTTTGCAAAGGCACATTCCAGGAGGAGGTGGGCGACCGTCTCTTCCCCACCACAGCCAACGCGGGGGCACTGTGCGGAGGGGGCGAGACTTCGGGTGTGCATGAAGGATCTGACGGGGAGGGCCCTTCTCACCACCAGCCAAGCTACGTCTTGGTGCTTGTTTGAAAGTTCTGGTGATGAGGCATTCCGCCAAATGACTTTGACGGTCTGCTCGGGGAACCATCCGACAGGATCCACCGTTTCCTTTTCCCGTAGGGCCTTGAGGACATTCCGTGCAGACCACTTCCTGATGGACCGGTGGTCAAAGGTGTTTTTCCGCAGAAACTGCTCCACGAAGGATAGGTGGTACGGCGCCGCCCAACTGCACGGAGCGTTCCGCGGCAATGTGACCAGGCCCATCCTTCGCAACACCGGGGACAGATAGAACCTCAGCACGTAGTGACACTTGGCGTTTGCGTACTGGGGATCTACACATAGCTTGATGCAGCCGCACACGAAGGTGGTCATCAGGATGAGGGCCACGTTGGGTACATTTTTCCCGCCCATGTCCAGAGATTTGAACATCGTGTCCCTCCGGACCCGGTCCATTTTAGATCCCCAGACGAAGCGGAAAATGGCTCGGGTGACTGCCACGGCGCAGGAGTGGGGTATGGGCCAGACCTGCGCCACGTAGAGCAACAACGTGAGCGCCTCGCACCTGATGACCAGGTTCTTACCCACAATGGAGAGAGATCGCTGCCCCACATGCCCAACTTTTGTCGTACCTTGGTTACTCGCTCCTCCCATGTTTTGGTGCACGCCCCGGCCCTTCCGAACCATATCCCCAGCACCTTCAGGTAATCTGACCTGACGGTGAAGGGGACAAAGGATCGGTCAGCCCAGTTCCCAAAGAACATGGCCTCGCTCTTGCCGTAGTTAACTTTGGCTCCCGAGGCCAGTTCGAACTGGTCGCAGATGCTCATCAGTCTGCGCACGGACAGCGGATCCGAGCAGAAGACGGCGACGTCATCCATGTACAGGGAGGTTTTGACCTGAGTGCCTCCGCTGCCTGGGATTGTCACCCCTCTTATGCTCGCATCCTTCCTAATAGACTCAGCAAAGGGTTCAATACAGCAAACAAACAAGACCGGGGACAGAGGACAGCCCTGTCTGACTCCAGATTTGATCGGGAAACTTTCAGATTCCCACCCGTTGATTGACACTGCGCTACTGATGTTTGTGTAGAGCAGTTGGATCCAATTGCAGATTCCCTCCCCAAACCCCATTTTGGAAAGCACGTCCATCATGTAGGTGTGCGATATCCTGTCAAAAGCCTTCTCCTGGTCCAGGCTGATGAGGCAGGTGTCCACCCTCCTGTCCCGTACGTAGGCGATCGTATCCCTGAGTAGCGCGAGGCTATCAGAGATCTTCCTGCCGGGTACAGTACAGGCCTGATCGGGGTGAATCACCAGCTCCAGAGCAGACTTGACTCGACTGGCTATGACTTTGGACAGAATCTTGTAATCAACATTAAGCAGTGAGATGGGCCGCCAATTTCTGATTTCTACCCTCTCCCCCTTCTGCTTGTAAATGAGGGTGATGATGCCTTTTCTCATGGATTCTGACATGCTACCGGCCAGGAGCATACTCTCGTATACTTCCAGCAGGTCCGGGCCGACCCAGTCCCACAGGGCCGAGTACAACTCGACCGGTAAGCCGTCGCTCCCGGGAGTTTTACTCGTCTCGAAAGACTCGACGGCCTTTGTCAGCTCGTCCAGAGTTAGCGGCTTGTCCAGTCCCTCCCTCCTGCTGTCATCTAAGACCTCTGTGATAGATGACAGGAAGGACTGGGAGGCTCTGCTGTCTGTGGGCTTCGTGTCATACAGCCCAGCATAAAAGGATTTGCTGATCCTTAGTATGTCGGACTGCGAAGACGTTACCGAGCCATCTTCTTCCTTCAGGCTGCTGATAACAGAGCTCTCTCTGTGTACCTTTTGGAAGAAGTACGTCTTCTGTTCATTAACCAATCCTCAATGCATGCTAATATATTATCCCCAATCCCAAACCTTCCAAAGACAGGATATCAATACAGTCATCCACAATAAGGTCAAGGATGGCAAGGGCCTAAACAGCAAAACATTCTCCGAAAAGCATCCATTCGAGGACAGCTTGAGGTCATGATAGATGCTATATAAATGCAAATCTTTCTTTTGTCTATACAGACAATTTCTTTTACTTTGATTATAAAACAGTGATGTGAGACAGAAATTTCCATATTATTAATATTTAAATGTCGTTCAGTTATCTGATTTTGAGTTGATTGAAAGATCCTGAGTAACTCTCATTTCTGTTTATCATGACAGCCTGAAGTACCTCAGGCACTGCCTTAGGCTGTATACTGAATGAAACATTTCCTGCACATCAGCTGTCTTCATTTCTACAGATTCCCAAATAGTTTGTAAAGTTTCTGCTTTGTTCTAGGTAGCCACTGGTTATATTATTGGGGAGAAACAGCTGCAGGTTTTTGAATATTTTTGAACAATTCCTGGGAATGTTTTGTTGTTTGGGCCCTTGCCATCCATGACCTCATTGTGGATGATCATATTGACATCATGGCAGAATTTTAAATCCTCAAACTATGGCTTTAAGTGAGGAACACGACATGATCCCACCCACTTTTGTGTTTGATCCGGGTGGATTTGCAGGCGAGCAGGGAACCCCTGTGGAGCTGTCAGGAAAGTTATTCTAATATGTTACGGCCTCAGTGAAACCATTAACATTAAAATATGAGATATGAGCCCCAGACCAATTTAAAGAATTACACAAGAAGATCTCACATCATAAGACTTTTTATTATTCCAACCAAACTAAAAGAAATTCCCATTAACTAAATAGTACTTTGTAAGTAGCTGATACGTCAAATTACATCCGTGATGACAAAATCTTTGTGGTTAAAAGTCCCGAACTTCTTCCAGTTGCAATAAATTGGATCTCCAAGACCTTTCTCAAAGTAAATGTCCTCTTTTCTCACTTTCCTGATCATTTTTGAGCTGGACATCTGTGAATAAGGCAATTCCTGGTGATCCTGTTGGTCTTTTACTTCTCCGTAAACCTCAACTGTCAAAATGAGTTCAAGTCTAGCCCTTTACTGTATCAGTCTTTTCTGAGAGCAGGTGTTCTCTCTCTCTCTCTCTCTGCCATGCATATTTGCATCCTCAGAATCACTGACTCCTTGTTTACGATCCGAAAGTCTGGGAGGGTAAAACCCATCGTTCTTCAGGTGTTATACCCCTGCAGTGTCTGCTTTTCAAAAAAGTCTTTGATCTGGGATCTTTGTTGTCCTGGTAACCAAGATTTTGACCATCCTCAATGAAAGGTTTGTGCTTTCAGGATTAGTTCTGTGAGGCTGAATTCACTTCTTTGAGGGTCATTTCCAACTTTATGGAAGTACTTTCAAATGCCTTGGAATTTATTGGAGCTCAGTTTCCCAGCTGTCAGCCTTCACTGTAGCATGGGAGCAGTTTATGCAGCAGTAGCTTGGGCCTTTGATGAGGAGCAACAGGAGCAGCCACACCAGCAGGAACAGCACCAGGAGCCACATCAACACAGCTGCAGCACCAGGAGCAGCAACAACACCGACAGCAGCTGCCTTCTCCACAGCCGTAGGCCATTGCACATGACAGAGGGGGTGGACGGAGAGCTGCAGCTCGAAAGAAGCAATGCCCCCAGAAGAGGGGCTACAGACAGAGGGTGAGGTTCCTCAACATGATAGAACAACAGTACCTCAGGAAGTTCAGGCTTTCACGGCAGGTTGTTGCTGACATCTGCAGCCTCCTGGAACAAGACCTCCTTCCAAGAGGCCATGTGGCCACGCATTGCCAGTGGCCGTCAAGGTCACCACAGACCTGAATATCTTTGCCTCCAGCTCCTTCCAGGGATCTGCTCGTGACATCTCCAGGATCTTTCAATCCGTTGCCCATAACTGCATCTCCCAGGTCACTGATACTTCATTTGCCAAGATTGCCACTTATGTGCAGTTTGTCACAGATGAGGCCAGTTCGACACAGAAGGCTGTCGGATTTGCTGCAATTGCTGGATTCCCACGGCACTTGGAGTCATTTATTGCATACATGTGGCAAACAAGGCAACCTCAGATCAGCCCAGGGTATTTATCATTTGTAAGGGATTTCATTGCCTCAATATCTAGTTAGTTTGTGACCACTGGTAGGTGATCATGCATGTCTGCATCAGATATCTAGGCAACTGCCATGATTTATTCATTCTGTGGCAATCACATTTACCGTAGGTTTTCACTCCTTCACACAACCTTAACGGCTGGCTCCTGGGAGACAAGGGCTACCCTTTGAAGATCTGGCTGATGACTCCTTTAAGGTAACCTACCAGTGAACAGAGGAGAGTGTGACGGAAATCATACCTGCCAAATGGAAACATACACATGCACTGAGTGTGAAGAAGGAAGTTCGGTTACTGAATGATTTTTAAGGATTAATCTCTCAAAACTAGTTTTTGTTTTGTTTACATATAGCAATTAATTGAAATTCCTGTTTCAGTTAAGAGGTAAGTTAGGTTTAAACATGGGTATGCTAACACTCTGAGAGTAGCTGAAGCTAGTTAATTAGGTAGCTCGCTTAAACTGGTTTCTGAGCTTTAGCAGAGCTTTAGCAGAGCTGACACAGCATTGTTTTCAGAGTATAAATTCAGGGCACTCTCAGTGATGCTTGGCTGCATTGAGTGCTGCTAGAGGGCATAGAGTGTGAAGAAGGGAGTTTGGTAATTGAGGAAATTCGGTAAGGAGGGGAACTATAAATTAAGAAGAAAATAAATTTGAGTGCACAGAGTGTAAAGTGGGAGTTTGATGCATGAGGGAGAGGCTTCTTTCTTTCTTTCTTTCTTTCTTTCTTTCTTCTATGTGTTTCCAGCCTCCAGTAGCTGCCTCTCTCTTCGGTAGAGGTTGAAGAAGTTGACTGGTGAGTAACTGTTAAGTTATTTTACTTCTCATTGTAATAAACAGTTTTTAATGTTATGTTATGGCAGGTCAGCTCAGTCAAGCGGAATGTACATCTTGCAGTATGTGGGAAGTCATGGACACACCATGTGTCGTAGATGAACACATCTGTAGCAAGTGTCACTGGTTGCAGAAGCTTGAGCTCCGGGTTTCGGAACTCGAGTGGCGGCTGGAGTGACTGTTGTGCATCTGCGAGGCAGAGGACTACATGGATAGCGCATTTAGGGAGGTGGTCACACCGTAGGTTAGGAGCATGCAGGCAGAGAGGGAATAGGTGACCGCCAGGCAGTCTAAGAGAACCAGGCAGGCAGTGCAGGAATCCCCTGAGTCTATCTTGTTTGCTAATCAGTTTTCCATTTTGGATACTGGTGAGAGCGATGGTTCCTCAGGGGAGTGCAACCAGCGCAAAGTTCGTGGCACCACGGGTGGCTCAGCTGCACATGAGGGGAGGAAGAAGAATGAAGAGCAATAGTGATAGGGGATTCGATAGTCAGGGGATCAGACAGGCATTTCTGTGGCAGTAAACATGACTCCAGGATGGTGTGTTGCCTCCCTGGTGCCATGGTCAAGGATGTCACGGAGCGGCTGCAGGATATCCTTCTGAAGGAGGGTAAACAGCCAGACGTCATGGTCCACATTTGTACCAATGACATAGACAGGAAGAGGGATGAGGTCCTGAAAGCAGATTTCAGGGAGTTATGAAGGAAATTAAAAAGCAGGACCTCCAAAGCAGTAATCTCAGGATTACTCCCAGTGCCACCTGCGAGTGAGCATAGGAATAGGAGGATTGATCGATTAAACGCTTGGCTGGAGAATTGGTGTAGGAGGGAGGGCATCAGTTTTCTGAGGCATTGGGACTAGTTGTGGGGCATGTGGGACCTGTACAAGATGAACAGACTACACCTTAACAGGACCAGAAATAACATCCTTGCAGGGAGATTTGCTGGTGTTGTTGGGAAAGGTTTAAACTAGCTTGCCAGGGGGATGGGAACCTGAGGTGTAGCTGAAATTGGAAGAAAGTAAAGCTGGTAACAGGAGGTAGAAAAGTAGCAAGTGACATTAGAAGGCAGGAGAAACAAATGCGAGCATCAACTAGGCTTAGAATGCAAAATGTCAAGAAGACAAGGTCAAGGGCACTCTACCTGAATGCACACAGCATTCACAACAAGGTAGATGACTTAAAGGCCCAAATAGAGGTAAATGGGTATGATCTAATTGCCATAACAGAAACATGCCTACAGGGTGACCAAGACTGAGAACTGAATATTCAAGGATATTCGACATTTAGGAAGGACAGGCAAAAAGGAAAAGGAGGTGGTGTTGCACTGATAATAAGGGATGAAATCAGTACATTAGTAAGGGAGGATCTCAGATCAGAAGAACAAAATGTGGAATTTGTTTGGGTGGAGCTAAAAAACAGAAAGAGGCAGCAAACATTGGTAGGAGTTGTTTATAGGCCACCAAACAGTAATGGTAGTGTGGGGCATGGCATTAACCAGGAGATTAGAGAAACATGTAGCATGGGTAATACAGTAATCATGGGTCACTTCAATCTGCACTTAGACTGGGTAAACCTAATGAGCACTAATGCTGTGTAGGACGAGTTTCTGGAGTGTGTTAGGGATGGTTTTCTAGAGCAGTATGTTGAGGAACCGATTAGCGAACAACTATTTTAAATCTAATATTATGTAATGAGAAAGGGTTAATTAATAAAATTAATTAAAAGGGTGTAAAAGAACCTTTAGGGATGAGTGACCATAATATAATAGAATGCTACATTATGTTTGAAAGTGAGGTAGTTCAATCTGAAGCCAGGGTGTTAAATTTGAACAAAGGAAATTATGAAGGTATGAAGGGAAAATTGGTTCAGGTGGATTGGGAAAATACATTAAAAGGTCTGACAGTATGTAGGCAATGGATAGTCTTTAAAGAAATATGACATAGTTTACAGCAACAATACAACCTTTCAAGACACAAAAACCCCAAAAGTAAAGGCAGTCAACCGTGGATATCAAAGAAAGTTAAGGATTGTATAAGATTAAAAGAAAAGGCCTATACAGTTGCCAGAAATAGCAGTAAACCTGAGGATTGGGAGGATTTTAAAATACAGCAAAGGAGGACGAAGCAACTGATAAAGAAAGGGAAAACAGAGTATGAATATTAGCTCGGGGAAAAAAAGAATGTAAAAGCTTCTATAGGTACATAAAAAGGAAATGTTTGGCTAAGACAAATGTGGGTCCATTATAGGCAGAGTCAAGAGAATTTATAATGGGGAATAGAGAAATGACAGAGAAGCTAAATGATTACTTTGTGTCTGTCTTCACTGAGGAAGATACAAGAAATCTCCCAGAATTAGAGATCCAAGGGATTAGGGGAAATTTAGATTTTTAGATTTAGAGATACAGCACTGAAACAGGCCCTTCCGCCCACCGAGTCTGCGCCGACCATTAACCACCCATTTATACTAATCCTACACTAATCCCATATTCCTACCACATCCTCACCTGTCCCTATATTCCCCTACCACCTACCTATACTAGGGGCAATTTACAATGGCCAATTTACCTATCAACCTGCAAGTCTTTTGGCTGTGGGAGGAAACCGGAGGACCCGGAGAAAACCCACGCAGACACAGGGAGAACTTGCAAACTCCACACAGGCAGTACCCAGTATTGAACCCGGGTCGCTGGAGCTGTGAGGCTGCGGTGCTAACCACTGCGCCACTGTGCCGCCCATTGAAGCATTGAAGGAAATTAGTATTAGTAAGAAGGTTGTATTGGAGAAATTAGTGGCGCTGAAGGTTGATAAGTCCCCAGGACCTGGTTTTCTACATCCCAGAGTGTTGAAAGAGGTAGCTATGGAGATAGTGGATGCATTGGCGATCATCTTCCAAAATTCTATAGATTCTGGAATGGTTCCTGCAGATTGGAAGGTCGCAAATGTCACCCCACTATTTAAGAAGGGAGGGAGAGAGAAAACAGGGAACTACAGACCTGTTAGCCTTACATCAGTCATTGGGAAAATGCTAGAATCTATTCTAAAGGATGTGATAAATGGGCACTTGGAGAATAATGATCTGATTGGACATAGTCAACATGGATTTATGAATGGGAAATCATGTTTGACTAACCTGTTGTAGTTTTTTGAGGATGTTACCAACAGAATTGATAAAAGGGAGTCGGTGGACGTGGTATACTTGGATTTTCAAAAGGTCTTTGATAAAGTCCCCCACAGAGGGTTGGTTAGCAAAATTAAAGCACGTGGGATAGGAGGTAATATACTGGCATGGATTAAAGATTGGTTAACAGACAGAAAACAGAGAGCAGGAATAAATGGGTCATTCTTGCGTTGGTAGGTTGTGACTAGTGGGGTACTGCAGGGATCAGTGCTTGGCCCCCAGCTGTTCACAATATATATCAATGATTTGGATATGGGGACCAAATGTAGTATTTCCAAGTTCACGGATGACACAAAACTAGGTGGGAATGTGTGTTGTGAGGAAGTTGCAAAGCAGCTTCAAGGGGATTTAGACTGACTTAGTGAGTGGGCAAGAATGTGGCAGATGGAATATAATGTGGAAAAATGTGAAGTTATCCACTTTGTTAGAAGGAATAGATGTGCAGAGTAT
Organism: Heterodontus francisci; assembly: GCF_036365525.1. Classification (NCBI taxonomy): domain Eukaryota; kingdom Metazoa; phylum Chordata; class Chondrichthyes; order Heterodontiformes; family Heterodontidae; genus Heterodontus; species Heterodontus francisci. The sequence goes on along the minus strand of NC_090371.1, from coordinate 197,993,354 downwards.
TTCTTAAATGGTAAGAAATTAGAAAGTGTAGATGTACCACAGGACCTGGGTGTCCTTGTCAAGAAATTAATTGGCTAATGTTATGTTAGCCTTTATCACAAGAGGATTTGAGTACAGGAGTAGTGATGTCTTACATCATTTGTATAGAATCTTGGTTAGACCGCACCTGGAGTACTGTGTGCAGTTTTGGTCCCCTTAACTTAGGAAGGATATTATTGCCAAAGAGGGAGTGCAACAAAGGTTCACCAGACTTGTTCCCAGGATGGCAGGACTGTCCTATGAAAAGAGATTGGGGAAACTGGGCCTGTATTCTCTAGAGTTTCGAAGAATGAGAGGTGATCTCATTGAAACTTACAAAATACTTAAATGGATAGACAGGGCAGATGCAGCTAAGGTGTTTCCCCTGGTTGGGGAGTCTGGAACCAGGGGACACAATTTCAAAAGAAGGGGGAAGCCTCTTAGGACAGAGATGAGGAGAAATCTTTTTACTCAGAGGGTTGTGAATCTTTGGAATTCTCTGCCCCGAGGGCTGTGGAAGCTCAGTCATTGAATATGTTTAAAGCAGCTATTGACAGATTTCTAATTACAAATGACATAAGGGAATATGAGGATAGTGTGGGAAGAAGGCATTCGAGTGGATGATTAGCCATGATCATATTGAATGGTGGAGCAGGCTCAATGAGCTGAATGGCCTACTCCTGCTCCTATGTTCCTATATTAATTTCATCATATGGGACACTACTTGAAACTTTTTTACTGGACATTGCTAATGACTTTTTAAAAACAAAAGAAGCAGAACTGAACAGCTAAAAGATGGCCGTACATTTGCATTCTGAGAAGACAAGGACCAGTCGAGAGACAGTTGAATAGAGAGACAATGGGAGTGCTCACTGATTCAATTAGCGAGATGGGTTTTTTCAATTGTGATGATCAAAAGACATCGACAGCCTTTTACTTTGAAAGAGCCAAATTCCACCCCCTACCGAGTATGTCTAAAAGACTTTGAAATCCAACAACCCTCCAAGAAGTGCTGTTTCAAACAAAGAGATGGTCACATGACCTAACTGCTGGTAAGACTGGGTCTTTTGAATTGTGTTTCAGAGTGGAAAAGACTGCAATTTGAACACCAAGGAGAAGACCTCTCTCTCTGTCTCTCTCTCTCCAGCAAAGTCCAAAGGAACCCATAGTGGCAGCTTAAACTTCAAGACTACAGACAAAGCCCCTCTTCAGCCTTCTGGTACCAGAGAGGCAAGGCTGAAATTGTGCACCTGGCCCCAGTAAGGACCCCAAGACCTTCACTTCAATCAAGGACACTACCACAAGGTCACTAAGAACCATATCTTTATTCCATTTATTACAAACTCTACTAACCCCCCCGCAATTCTTTCTTCCTCTCTGTATCTATTTGTGTGTGTGTGTGTGTGTGTGGGTCTCATATGCATGTGAGCATAGTTGTATCACATATTTTAGTGATTTTAACTGGGTTAGGGTGATAAGTTTAATAAACTTATATCTTTCTTGTTTATACTCAATCACTGTCTGATTGGGTCTATTGCAATTGTAATTAGAGTGCAGTGAACAAGGGCTCACTGAGGTGGTGGGCTAAAATCACTGTATTTAAAAAGATAAACCCTGTTACGGCCAAACCAGAAAAGGGGCGAGAGGGGAGCCTGAGACCCCTTCCTCACCCGGTCGTAACAAGAGATACAACAGGAGCCACATGACCATAAGGGCAATAATAGAACAAGCCATTGGGTTGCTCAAGATGCGCTTCAAATACCTCAACAGATCTGGGGTTGCCCTTTCAGAATGCTCCATCAAGGGTCTCCAGGATTGTTGTGGTCTGCTGTGCCCTTCACAACATCGTGCTGCAGAGAGGAGTGGAACTGCAGGAAAAGGAAGGTCAGAACGACTGGCATCCGAAGAGGAGGAGGAGGAAGAAGAGGAGGAGGAGGAGACAGAAGTGGCTGTCTCTTGGTGCCTGCTGGTGCCTGCAACCACCCACTTGGCTGCCTGAGAAGCCTGCAACAGATTCATCCAGGCACACTTTACTTAAGCTGTGTGTGTGAGGCCATCTGACATCTGAGAGTGCCATTAGAAACACTCTGCCTGCCTCGCCCAAACACAATTCATTCCAACAGTCCAACTGTCACATTCACACCCTTTCCTCCTCATGAAAGCTGATCTTATCATTCATCTGAAGGCTACTGTCCAGGGTAAATGGGGGAACAAAACAAAGTAGAGGTCAGAAGAATGAAGAGTTTAAATAAAGTGTTTCATTCATTACAATAAACATCAACTTTTAGAAGATGTAAGTGAAGAGTCACCAGAGGAAGTGATATCGCGTCACACATGACTAAGAGTTGTGGATGTAGCCCGACAGAGTAAAATGTGTGTAGATATGCTCCTGTAATAGCTGTGTGTATATATATTCCAGTTTAAGTTACAATAAAAACTCATGTATTCTTCAAATATTACTTGTATTCCTGTGAATTTTACAATAGTTCATGCACCAAAAGAATGGGTAATATATGGCGGCAGCACTGGGATTTTTCTGAAGAACACCAAAAGTTACATGGTGGCAATGTTTGTTTTTATTCTGAACACATCGAGTACAGTACAGCGTCAGCATTTTGGAGCTCCTGAAATACACGGAGAGAGAACAAAGCACAGCTGATTGCTTATGTGGAGTAGCCGAAGATTCAGGAGAAGAGCAGTTTACAGAAGACCCCACAACAGTGCTTCAAACTGGGACTGCAGCCAGGACCCCTGGAAGTGCTGAAACTCTGTGAGTAGACAAGGCAAATCGCCAGGAGATTGGAGTTTTCAGCTAATCTGTCAGTGGGTTGAAAAATTCATTAAAAAATGTAACTGCAGTCACTACGGTTTTGTGGGCAGGGCCTAAGCCAAAAGAGCAGGAAGAGCTCAACAGTGCCACTGAAGTTCTCCAACAGAAAGTAAAAGCTGGTTGTGGCAGCTGCTGGTACTGCAAACAGCAACAATCTGCATAGAGAGAGAAAACTGCGCCCTCAGTTTAAAAAAATGAGTCCGTGTAAACAAAAACACAACTGTGGTCTTTCACTCTTCAAGGGGCAGGCCTACGAAAAATTAACCTATCCAAAAAAGGAAACAGAAAGCTGTGCTTGTGAAACAGAAGACCTGTAAAGCAGGGACCCTATAAAAAAAAAACTGTGCCTGGTAAAAAAAAAAACCTGTGAAAAGTCCTATATTTGTATAGAAGCAAGATCATTAAGAAAATGGCATTCAAGTACCCAATTATGGACAGGAAGGCATCAGACATAACGTCTGAGTTTAAACAGTTTTGCCAACAGATGGAACAGTATTTCCTGGATCGAGAAGTGAGCAAACCAGAGAAACAAGCTATAAAAATCAAGATCGAACTGGGCAACAAGGGCCTGCAACGGATCAAGACATCTGGGTCACCAGCCGAGGATCAGAAAGAACAGCAGCAAGCTATGGGCATTCCTGGAAGATGAACTCAAGGTAAAGGTAAATTTCAGAGTACATAAGCTTGAGCTTGTGACCTACCAGCAAAAGCAAGATGAGTCTATTGACCAGTTTGTTGCAAGGTGCTGAGACAAAGCTCAAGAATGCGACTTTGCAGATATTGAATTGTCAGAATGGGTTACAAAGTTAGAAATTGCATCTACCCCACAAGAGGCCTTTCAAAAAGACCGCATTTGTTGACAACGCGAACGGTAGGTGGCGCTGTTTTGGCACATGCGCAAATACAGCATGTGCCACGAAAACGTCACAGATTGCGACTGGAGCAGCTGCCAGGACTAAAGATGGCGCTGCTCAAAGAATCACACAGAGGCAACCGAACGAACACGTGGCCGTATACAATGGCCGGAGTGAGAGAGCAGCGTTGAGGGTGTCGGGGGGAAAAGAGGGGTCGGGGGAAGAGAGAGAGGGAGGGGGGAGGGGGGAAGAGAGAGGGGGGGGTGGGGAAGAGAGAGGGGGGGGGGTGGGGAAGAGAGAGAGGGGGGGAAGAGAGAGGGGGGGAAGGGAGAGGGGGGTAAGAGAGGGGGGGAGAAGAGGGGGGGAGAAGAGAGGGGGGAGAAGAGAGGGGGGAGAAGAGAGTGGGGGGGAAAGAGAGGAGGGAGGGAGAAGAGAGGAGGGAGGGAGGGGGAAAAGAGAGGAGGGAGGGAGGGGGAAAAGAGAGGAGGGAGGGGGGAAAAGAGAGGAGGGAGGGGGGAAAAGAGGGAGGGGTGGGGGGAAGAGAGGGAGGGGTGGGGGTGAAGGATGGGAGTGGGGGGTTGGGGGAGAGTGGGGGGGAGAGCAGCGGAGCGGAAGAGGAGTGCCTTTTTCTGTGCATGCGCCAGAAACACAACAGCAAAAGACTTACCGGCCAGTCCCTGGACCCGGCGACACCGAGGTCTTCGCACACTCGCTCCCCGCAGCTCTCTACGGCCTCTCGCATCCGGCCCTCTCCATTCAGCCGTTCCCTCCAGCTGCGGATGCCCAATCCAGTTGCTTCTCCCCTACTTCTCCACAGTACTTCAGGCATTGCAACTGTCTGGTCCCTGCATTTTGCATGCTCCCTCTCCCCACCCCTCCCTGCTCTCCCCACCCCTCCCCCCTCTCCATCTACCCCCCTGCCTCCACCCCTCCCTCTACCCCCCTACCTCCACCCCTCCCTCTACCCCCCTACCTCCACCCCTCCACCACAGTTGAATATCTGAAGTGCAGTTGCAAAGTCGGGGAAATAGCATGCAAAACAAAGCCTCAACAATTCTGGGGTTAATTATTGAGAAGTTTTATTAAGTTCATTAAGTATCCGAGGAACTGCTGTGCATGGATACATGAGTGTTGTGTCCAGCATTCCCGTTAGACAGACAGGCCGAGTCTCTGCTATGCACAGCTAAAGAGATTGTTCCTGGAGAGCCTTGTGGTGAATGAACGCTTGGCTCTCTATTCCACTACTGAATTGTCCATGTGAAGAAGGCAAAGTCACAAGAGTCTGAGCTCAGTCTATTCTTGTTGAATGTTCCCCAAACGCATCCCAATGTGCATTCCCAATTCATCCATAAATGCAATGTTCCTTTCCACATCGTGACCAGCTCCGCAGCATGATCCAGTTGCCTTCGTTGCTTGAATGCTGACCTTAAGTCTCAAAGATCGCGTTGTCAACAAATGCGGTCTTGTTTTCTCGACGGCATGTTTTACATGAAAAGAAATAAAGCAAATCAGAGTCAGAGCTTGCCTCCCTCCATCCACTGAAATTACTGTTGTGCACACCTTTTTAAGTTCTGCAGTGAAGGCACCAATTGATAACGTCGCCAATGAAGCACTTATTACCCACCTCAGATGCAGGAATCAGCACATCCTTGCGTCCTCTCCTGCACTGCCTCCTTTGCTTGAATGCCGTCCTTAAGTGTCAAGGATTGTTTTCTCAAGGGCACGTTTTACATGAAAGGAACTAAGGAAAGAACATCAGTGTCAGAGCTTCCCTCCCTCCAATGAAATTACTGTTGAGCATGCTTTATGTTCTGCAGTATAGGCCAATGAATCACTTAGTACCCACCTCAGCTGTAGGAGGCAGGATGATGTTACTGCCCCTATCTCGTGATGGTTCAATGCTGCTCTCAGGGAAAACATGAATGATGTGAGGGTGCTGGAAAAGAAGCACATTTCTTTTGGGCTATGAACATAAAGCTGGCCATTTAGCCCAGCTGTTCCCTGCTAGTGGTTATGTTACTCGTGCGTCTTCCCATCCATTCCCATTTCATCCTGCCTACTACTATCACCAGTTGTGTTCACAGCAAGAGCATTCACATTTCTGCTACCACTGGACACGGCATGCTTGTTTCTTTTAGTGCTCAGTCTCTTCTTGCTGAATGTTCCCCAAGTACTTGACCCCTTTGGATGCCCTCTCTGCTTGACAGGCAGCAGCTGGCAATTGCGGAGTCTCACAAGGCTCTGCATGGTTGTTTCAAAGGCGGATGGGGAAACAGGTGGCTGTGTGCCCATGTGCACTGCTCTGATGGGTGTAGGAGCAGGTAACTGTGTGCCCATGTGCACTGCCCTGATGGGTGTAGGAGCAGGTAACTGTGTGCCCATGTGCACTGCCCTGATGGGTGTAGGAGCAGGTAACTGTGTGCCCATGTGCACTGCCCTGATGGGTGTAGGAGCAGGTAACTGTGTGCCCATGTGCACTGCCCTGATGGGTGTAGGAGCAGGTAACTGTGTGTCCATGTGCACTGCTCTGATGGGTGTTGGAACAGGTGGCTGTGTAACTGAGCAGCAAGGAGAGGGTACCACAGGTAGGGGAAGTGGAGCTTTGAACAGGCAGGCATATGTATGGTCCATCAGATCATTAGGCCAGGGGGTGAGACGCTCAGGATCCAGGGTTTGTGACACGTGACTGATGTCCAGCGCGTGGCCACCTCCATCCGAAGGTGCTTCCGGGCAATTGTTGGGCATAGTAAATGGCTCCATCTCATCAGCCAGTCCTTGCTGCCAGCGGAGAATCTGTTGCCGCAGCCAGTCCAGTCTCCTCACGGGAAACATGAGATGAGATAAGAAATACAGAATGCACTCCATTAAAACGTTACAAAAACGAAAGTGACCGTTAAGACGGTAGGTTGCAGCACATGTACTGCCTGCACACAGCAACTCACAACAGGGACTGGAGAACATGCGGTGGCCCAGACAATGGAAATGTTTTCAAAGCAACTTACAAAGGCAGAGCAACTTACCTTGGAACAATCTCCTGTGTCAAATTAAAATGAAGCAAGTCTCCAAAACGAACAAATAATTCAGATAAAATGCGAGAACATGCCCGACGAAACCTCTCCCCCTTCCACTTTCAAAAAGTCGCGCCGAAGCTTTAACGCATGCGCAGAGGCCAACATGGCGCGTTGCCCGAGGAAGATGATGTAACGCGATGACGTCATCTGCACATGCGCAAAACGGTCCTGGCAAGCCGGACCGCAGCGCATGCGCAGAGGGCATGAGACATGTCAATGCTCTGTTCAGCCTATTTGGCATGCCAGAAGAAATTATCGCCAATAATGGGTTGCAATATGCAGGAAGACCTTTCTAATACGTGTGTGCCAGTGGGGAGTCCATCACGTGACATTGTCACCGCATTATACAAAGTTCAACGGTATGGCTGAATGCATGGTGCACACCATCAAATCGCTAATTTTGAAGTGTAGGCAGATGGAACAAGATTTACGTTTGCAATGCTGTGCCACTGAGTTACTCCATCAGACATGGGCTTACCGTCACCTGCAGAGTTGATGTTTGGACGGCAGGTAAGAATTACTCTGCCCAGTCATCATCTCTCTAAATTTTCCACAGTAAAGGATATATTTCTTTCCAAACAAGGTAAGATGAAGGCATCATATGACAGACAAGCAGGACCAAAATTAGCTCAATTGTGAGTAGGACAGAAGGTTAGAGTTCTCAATCATGCGTCGGGAACTTGGTATCCTGCAGGTTGCTAGGATATGTGACCAGCACAGATTGTACGAGGTCCAGACACTCAATGGTCCGATTCTCAAACAGAACTGAAGTCAACTCAAAGAGCTATATGACAATACTACCTGTGACAACCCTGTGGCATCGTGGACATGTTCAAAGACGAAGTCTGAAGATGAACGTACGGAGGCTACGAGCACAGAGGAAGAGCATGCTAACCAGAGTTCTGAGTTACCAGAGTCTCAGAGGAGTTGTCAAGACGAGCTCAGCTCTGGGAAGATGTATATGGTAACAAGATCGGGATGAAGAAGCAAACTCCTCTGCATTTTAGAGAGTGTTAATCTTGATTACTTGTAAATTATGTTTTGTTTTTTTCCTATATAGTTTGTCTGAACCACAACATCATTTTATATTGTGCATAAGTTTTTACCTTTAGAAAAAAGGGGGAATGTTGCAGGATCACTTTAAGAGGCTGTAAGTGAAGAGTCACTGGAGGAAGTGATGTCACATCACACATGACCAGAGAGTTGCGGGTATAGCCCGACAGAGTAATACATGTATAGATGTGCTCCTGTAGTAGATGTGTGTATATATGTTCCAATTTAAGTTACAATAAAACCTGCATATTCTTCACAGATTACTTGTATTCCTGTGAGCCTTACAAGAGTTCACGTACCAAAGGAACGAGTAATATTACATTACCTGTAGTTTCTTGCTAGCCAAGAGTGGAAAAGCACTTGGCTGCATGTCAGTGAGATGTTGAGCCACCAAGGCGAGGCTTTGCTTCATCCACTGTAAAGTGGCAGTCAGATTGTGCAGGTCATTGGTCTGGACCAGCATACACTTGGTGGCCTGTCATATCTGATGCTCCAAGCAGGTGACTACTCTTTTCATGGAGGTGGACCTCAGCACAAATGCCTGAAACATCATAGCACTCAAATGACAAATGAACTCCTCCAATTTCTCTCCAAGGGTGTGCATGCCTCTGGAAATGCCGACAGAACACATTTCCCATTGCTGCTCCTCAAATTCCCTTTTAGTGGATGACCCCCAAGCCTCAGCTTCTGTCTCCAGCTGAGCAGAGCTTGAAGTGTCCTATACCCTCCAACAGGGGCTATCTACTACTGTCCCTGTCTTCAGCACCTACTCCTACTCCAGTAGCTACTGAGGTGAGTGTATCTGTGCTGGTGGAGGGAGCGCTTGAGTCATCTGAGAGTGCATCCTCAAAGTGCTTACCCTCCTCTGAGGACTCCCCTTGGCATCCTTCTGCTTTGCCATCACCCTTGAAGGACCTGTAGGAGATCAAAGGCATGAGTTAGTACTGACATTAAAAAAGGACACAAGCTCAGCATAGTGCATATCATGACAGTTCATTTAGCGGCGACATCATTTCAACATGAGGGACATTTAAGTGCCAAGTGGCAGTGTGATAGCTAATGGGCCACCCACATCTCTCCATTGCTGCCCAGTGTGTATACCATCCTGCCGATCTCCAAAGCCTCCTCCTCCACTGCAGTCAAGGGCAGTTCTCTGCCTCACCCTGGAGTTGGGCGCTCTCCTCTCCTGCAATGAGAGAAAGCAGAGAGTTATGAGTGAGAGAAGTGGATTGTCTGTGGATTGAGGATGGAATGAGACCATTTGAGGAGGGCAACTGTGAGGGATGCGCATGAGATGGCAATAGGAGGAGGGCGAGTGTGAGTTTTGTCTGCTCAGAAGGAGATTTGAGGAGGTGCTGGACAGAAAGGAATGTGTGGAACAGTAAGGTGTGTCAGTCAGAGAAGTGCTGTGCAGGAGAATGCTAAGGAGGTGAGAGAGTGATGGATGCCACCTGAAAGTGGTATGACACTCACATTCCCAGAACTAATGAGGTCATTAAACCTTTCTCGCACTGAATTCAGGTCCTTGGCACCACACTCCTGCTCTTCACAACCTCCGCTACGTCTAACCATGCCTGCTTTGTTTGGGTGGCTGGTCTTTTCTTCCTGTCCTAAGGGAAGAGAACTTCTCTCAAGGCCCTCACCACCTCCAGCATGACCTCCAGGGAAGAGTCAGAGAACCAGGGGAACAGCCTTCCCACGTCTTCCTTCCAGCTTCTTGTTTTCAGATTGTTTCAGAAGCAAGCTATTCTGAGCCCTGCCCAGGTCCCGTTAAATAAAGAATCTTCATTGACAAAGTGTAGGTCATCATTACGCTCACACTCTGTGATTGCCCCGGAAACCCAGAAGCAGGATGCTCATGTCCTGGCTAAGTTAAAGAGCAGTGCAGAGCCCTCTTCAATTGCCAATGGGATCCTGACCCAATACTCGCCTCCCCACCATGTGCGGGTCTGTTTCGTTAAGATTCTGCCCCATTGACTTAAAGCAGGCTAATCGATGACGAAGTTGACCTCGCTAAAGCATTCTCAGCGAGCAATGCTTTCCATTACCTGCCTTGGCAAAATTTTCACAGAGCTGAGGTGGCCCATGTCAGCAAATCATATCTTGGGCTCTCACCATACTCTTCTGGCACCTTCTCGTTATTTGAGCCTATCAACCTATTCCGCCCCATCCTTTTCCTCATTTTATAATCTACCACTTGCCAATGCTCTCCACACACATGGGGCTGGATTTTAGCAGGCCCTCGACATCGTGATCCATAACGGGGAGGCCTGAAGATGGCTCTGGATGAGGCCTGCCATGCCCCTCGACACAGGGAGGAGCTCGCTTGATCCTCCCGGTCGCGGCGAGGCTCTGTGGCAGCCACCGCCCCCACCCCACCCCCGCCGCTAGGTGAGGGGACCACAATTTAAATATGCAAATAAATAAAATTAATGAATTTACATACACTTACTTCCAATCTTGAGGGCCTGACGCGATCTTCAGCTTGGCGGCTGGCATTCCCACGCCCTCAGATCCCTGTCCGGAAAAATGCGGCAACACGCTGGTGGGGAGAGGGGAGGAGGTAAGTTTGTCAATGCAAGGTGGGTAGTGGGGGGGAACGGGGTCAAATAAACGTAATGGGTGTAGGGGATGGTGGGTAGGGTTGAACCTTAAACCTTGTGCAGTTTCGAGGGGGGGAAGGTCAGATGTTAAAGGTATGGGTTTTGCGGTGGGGAAGGGCAAATAGTTATTGTAATTGTTTTGGAGGTGGGAAAGGAGCATTAGAAATTTATTTATTTAAATTTGGGGGTGAGGACTTTAAAAATTTAAATTGGGCGGCAGGGCTGGCTGCCCTTTAAAAATGATGGCAGATCCTGCGCACAGGCAACTGACACCATTACCGGGGATGAACAACCTGTCCCCTCCACGAGATTGGAGCTGCGGCTGCCCTGGCTATTTAAATGAGCCGCTGCGCTTGAGTTTGCGGCAGCTTTTTGGCGTGCGGGTTGCCATATTTTGAGATCACCACCGAGATCAGCGGCGGGCTATTAAAATCCAGCCCATGGGGTCAGCTTTACCTCTTCACCGTTCTCAAATGCTGCACTTCTGTGCTGTCAAACTGCTTGCCCAACATCAATGTAACTTCCCACAGCTAACATCATGAATACTGAAGTTAACATCTTCAGGCCCCCACCATGAACTCCGTATCCTTGCCACCAATTTCATCACCCTCCTCAGCCACCATCTCGGGCTGAACTAAACTGTTGCAATCATGGCATCCTATTCAACCCAAATTTGAGATTCTAGCCCCATCTACTCTTCATCACAAAGGCCACCACTTCCATAATATTATTATACTGCAGTCCACTGAAATTCACATCCATGTCTTGTCATCTCGAGGCTCAACTATCCCAATGATCTCATGTCCAGCCTTCTAGTCTACACCCTTTGTAAACACCAACTCATCCACAATTCTGCCACCCATATTCCATCACTTGCCCATTATCCTTCTTTTGCTGACCCACATTGGCTTCTGGCTCCCCAGCACATCAAATTTGAAATTCTCATCCTGTGTTGAAAGTTCTGTATCCCCCTCACATGCTACAATGTCCATAATTTAATTCCTCTGATTCCTACCTCTTGTATATTCCTGCCTCTTGTATATTCCTGCCTTATCATTGTCGGCTGTGACGTCAGCCAGCTAAGTTCTATGCTCTGCATTTCCCTTTCTAAAACTCTCCAGGATAGGAATTCACCTTTGGCAGGACTGCAAAGCATGCAGTACTGTGTTAATCACCCATTATATGCCCCTCTTGTACATAATTCCATTGCAATTGAATATCGAATGGGGTATATTACAGGCCAATGCATTACCTTACATTGGCAGTACTGCCCAAAATGAATTTCTAATATAGAGTCATACAGCACTGAAACAGGCCCTTCAGCCCACCGAGTCTGTGCTGACCAACAACCACCCATTTATGCTAATCCTACATTAATCCCATATTCCCTACCACATCCCCACCATTCTCCTACCACCTACCTACACTAGGAGCAATTTACAATGGCCAATTTATCTATCAACCTGTAAGTCTTTGGCTGCAGGAGGAAACTGGAGCACCCAGCAGAAACCCACATGGTTACAGGGAGAACTTGCAAACTCCACACAGGCAGTACCCAGAACTGAACCCGGGCCGCTGGAGCTGTGAGGCTGCGGTGCTAACCACTGTGCCACTCAATATGACCTCCCTTTCCTGCTTTTAAGACTCTCCTTATACCCAACCTGCCTGTCATGTAATTGTAATGAGGTCCAACAGAGGGCCAAATCGGGATGTCCCCCAACCTTCCCGTCCACTGCCAGGACCCCATCATTAGAACAAAATTCAGCCCTATAACTCTATGGGAGGAATTTTTTGCACTGCCTCATGCAGGTTTGGAGGTGGGGAGAGCATGAAATCAGGTTAGATGGTGGTGGGAATGGCGTTCCCGCTCCGCCACCAATTGAGGCCCTTAATTGGGCAATTAATGCCCTATTAAGGGCCTCATCTCGCCACAATTAGCTCTGCAGTGGGTGGCCCTGTTGCTGCACAAGCAGCTTGGCATGAAAAACTGTGCGAGCTGCTTCCCAGCTCCAGGGGGTGGGGTCCCTTGTTAAAAGGCACTTAGTGCTGGAACAAGGGACCTGGCATTGGGAAGTGGGGGCCTGCTGAGAGCTAATACACTTCCCTTGCTACTGAACCCCCTACACCCCATCCCCTGCATCCCACCCCATAAGAATCCTCCCACCTGACCTCCCTGTCGCCTGGATCCAGCGCCACTCCTGGGTAGGTACTCTAACAGCAGTAGCCACTGCCTCCGTGGTGGCGCTGCTCAGTTAAATTGCTGCCTGGCTCTGATTGGCCGGTAACTCTTAGAGGGAGGGACTTCCGTCGCCGGGGTCCTTGACCCTCTGTCCACTTAAGTGCCGAATTAGCACTAGATTCTGCAGGCCACCCACAGAAGAGGTGACATGGGGTTCTTGGAATCATTTTTTCCAAATACTGAGACCCCTATCATACAGATAAAATCACGGCCTTTGACTCAGGCTGCAGCTACGGGGTAAGAATCTCGAAAGAGCATTATGACAGGCAAAGATTCACAGAAGACAGGCACTAAGGGAATGAACAAGGGTGATTAGTTTAATTTTGCATGCATTATAATGAGTGAATTTATAAATTGGATTTAAATATGTATTCGCTGGTGGCATTTATTTTGTGTTGTCGGAAACCAGACAATGTGATGCTCAGTGATAGAGGAAAGGTAAGGAGTGTGGAACTGGTGGTGAATGGGGAGATATGGTTGAGGTTACAGGTATTGATCATGAATAATGTGATCACGTAGAGTTCAGGCTCAAAGGAGCTGATTACGTTGTAGCCTCCCTTCCTTTCCTCCACTTCCACTTGCACCTCCACCTCCACCTCCTCTTCTTGCTTGTGCTCCTGCTTCTCAGCTTCATGCCTGATAGCTGGTGACAAGGGCTGTTCTCTCATAACGGCGAGTTGTGCAGCATGCAGCTTACTACCACAAATCTTGATACTCACTCAATTGAGTACTCAGGACTCCTCCTGGGTGGTCCAGGCAGCAGGAATATTGCTTGAGGATGTCAATCGTGTACTCTATAATGTTCCTTGTGGCATAATGGCTCTCATTGTAGGCCTGCTGTGCATATATGTGTGGGTTCCTGACCAGCGACATGAGCCATATCATGAGGGGCTAACCCTTGTCGCACAGGTGGCACAGAGGACTGCCAAAGAATGAAGGAATCATGATACTGCCAGGATAAAGGGCATTCACTTGCATGATGCACTGCCTGTGGTCATAGACCAGCTGCATATTGAGTAAGTGAAATCCCTTCCAGTTCATAAAAAATTCTCAGGTCACATGAGCCATCAGAAAGCTAATGTGCAGTCAGTGGCACCCTGTACCATAGGGAAGTCTGCAACCAATCCAAACTGTCATGCTCCCTGTGCCTGCTTGTTGCTGGCAAGAGGGAATGAGATGAATGTGTATCTTTTTTCATATAGAGAGCCTCAGTGACCTCCGTTATACAACAGTGGTCTGCATACTGCAAGATATCACTTATATCTCCACCAGCAGCCTGGAAGGAGGCAAACGCATATAAGAACCACAGTCACATTGACAGCCAGAGGCAATGCTATCCTTGTCCTGCTTTGAGGCTGCAGTTAAGGCTGCAGAAGTTGGCAGATGCCAGTCACAACATTTTTATTGAAGGGAAGATATCTCATGAATTGGTCTTCTCTGAAGCTGCGTTAAGAGAATTTCTCCCTAAAGACCCAGACATTGCATCCTGCTAAGAGCCCTTCTCTGCCTCCCTTTTCTAGCAGCTAGTCCTGCTCTGGATGGCCTCACTTCATTCTCCCGGTCATGTTCAATTCACAGAGGAAGCTCCACCAGGCCACCTATGTCTGGAAGCAACTTATTTCAGTACAATATTTTAAACAACAAAGAAAGTACTCCAAGACCAGCCACAAGACTCCATGAAAATTGTTCAAATATTAGCCAAGTACAGCAAAGCTCCAAAAATGTGTACAATTGCATAAGCCAGAAAAAAATAATTCAGCAATTAACCTGTAAATAGTTCATGATGCCTTTAAATAGTGCTGGTCAGGGGTCCTTTATTCTATTTAACATTGTGTTCAGCTGTGCAAGGCTGACAGGGTGTTGGCTGGAGTGTGGAGTTTGAAAATTACAGCTGTGGCTTCAAATCAATGTTGCACACTGATTCGCATTATGATCTGTCTGTTCTGTATTCTGCTGGTGATCGGTAAGCACGTGCGGCCTGTCGGAATTGCATGCGCGCTTCTTGCATCCTACTTTCAAGCCTTATGTGGTTGTGTAGAGCCTAAAAACAAGTCCTAAACTGCCCAATTTAACCGCCACCCCCCTCCCACCTCCCGCCACCCCAGAAGTTATGGGGTTCCATCAGGAGAGGGAATATCAGTGTTAGGGAAGAGAATACTTTTTTTTCCTTGCTTTTGGCAGTGAATGTCATCACATGCTTTCGACATTGAAATGAAATATTGTTAAGTTTGATCCTTGAGGATTCTGATTAGTTGCATCTGCCAAAGATGCTTATTTAATTGATAAAGTAATTCATGAACTTCCAGGTAATATCAGCATAAAAGGATCCCAGTGCAGCACTTCTGCTACTTAGCATCAAAAAGAAGAGTTGGTTTATTTCAGACTGATCTACTCTAAAATTCAATCTCTACTCTCATGTAGTTAAGTTTTATCCATGGTTTTTAAACAGGGACTTTTGTCATAACTTACAGTGTTTTGAGTCCTTTCAGAGGAAAAGTGGATTGACAAAGATCATGAGATATCTCACAGGTTTATGCAATTGACCACAAGATTTCTGTCTCCAAAAGTGGATTAAAAATATTAGGATAATGCCCAATCTTTGCTTGTTAAAGTCTTGTTCATTAATGATGATCTCATGCGATTCTACAGTTCCACAATTAAATCAAAAAGGGAGGATTTTACAGATCTTAGTAATGACTCAGCATGCTTGATCTGCACCTTGCATCAGTTCGGCCCTCATTAGGAGCACTGATGCCTCTTTGTCACTGGTGCTGATCTTATGATTCATCTTGCACTATTATCGACCGCTTCCAAAGTGTGTGTCTATCTGTTCCATTTGACTGTTTCAAGACCATAAAAAGGATCATTGAATACAAAAGCAAGGAAATGATGTTGAATTTTTACATGATACTGGAGTGTTGAGTGAAGTTCTGGGCACACCATCATAGAAAATATAATAGAGACCTCAAAACGATATGCCAAGATTCACTGTAATTATACCAAGAATTCAATTTTACAGTTATAAAATGGTTCAACATGTTGAGGCCTTTTTTCAATGGAACAGAAAATATTATGGTGGATCGATTAGATATATTCAAAATTATGAAAAGATTTGAGAAGATAAATGGCGAAAGATTGTTGCCACTGGTTGGTTCATCAGTAACAAGAAAGCATAAATCTACGATTAATACTGGAAGAAAAATGGGGACATTAATAGAATTCTTTTCACAGAGTGGCATTAGCATATTGACTACTTTCCCAGAAGTGGCTACTGAGATGGAGACTATAATATCATTTAGAAGAGGAGTTAACTAGTTGTTCAAAAGGAAGACTAAAAATACATATGGGGAAAGGATAGAGAAATAGCATGAAAGAAGATAGTCTCAGACCTAGCACCAGCATTGATGTGATGGATGAATGGTCTCTGTGCTGTGATATCTATGTTTCCTGGCATTGGTGTAGTAGTGATTGTTGCTTTGGTGGGTGGTGCACTTCAGATTCTGCTGGAGAAAAACTGTGGTCTGCTTGGACTGTGTGAAGAGTAAATGGTACATTGAGTAAGAACACTAATCCATAAGGGTGTTGCGTTGCTATTACATGTTCTATTATGTGTTTGGGTTCAATTGCTGTTTATGGATACAATTTGCACAATCTTACATCTCTGGAGCTCTCCATCTGACTACTTCCCCAAATAACATTGTGGTCTGGGTGTCTGCCAGCTCTTTCATCTTAGGACACTGTTTATGTAAAAGCTTTGCCTTTAAATGGAAGAGGACGTGTAAATGAAGGCATGCAATGTAGCTCGTTGAAATTGCTTCCTGCAGTACTTTAACTTTCACCATAGCATGTGTCATATCATTTGCATAATCTTGCTGCTTGTAATTCCAATAGCCTATTTAGGTATATTCTCATCAGCATTTATCTGTGTCAGTACAACGCTTTTTGCATATATCTTTAACAAACACAACCTTTTATCACGTGGCTTAATTTGTGCTCTTTTTAAACTTCGTTTACAGTTCTTTTTTCCAAGTCCTTCTAGTGGTTGACACAGAGTTCACCATTTCTATCATTTAGTCCCATGCCTCTCACCTTCTTTACATATTTGGGGGCTTATCTTTATGCCCTCTAGTTTTGGTCTTCCCCACAAGTGGAAACATTTTCTCTATATCTATACCCAATTAAACCCTTTCATAATCTTAAAGATCTCTATCGGGTCAACTCTCAGCATTCTCTTTTCTAGAGAAAGCAGCCCCAGCCTGTTCACTCTTTCCTGATATTAATAACCTCTCTGTTCTGGTATCATCTTTGTAATTTTTTGTACCTTCTGTAGTGCCTCTACTTCCTTTTTATAATATGGAGATCAGAACCATTCCCAGTACTTCAAATGTGGTCTAACTAAGGTTATACAAGTTTATCATAACTTCCCTGTTTTTCAATTCTATCCCTCTATATGGATAAACCCCCATGCTTTGTTTGGATTTTTATTAATCCACATCATTATTTCTAGTGATTTGTATTTCTGATAGGTTTCCATTATTCAACTGTCAGAAATCTCAATGTAACAGGTTCAACAACAGTCCCAGGCATCCAAGACATGTGCAGATGAGCAGAACAAAGTTTTAAAAATAGTTAAGTGATTTGAAAGTGCTTGTCATTGCATATTGTGCTTAGGAAAGTGAATCTGGGCTGTTCAAAGTCTGTCCACCGACCAACTGAAAATATATGTGTCGATAAGGAACTGTGAAAGTAAGGGTGAAAAGAATTGTTGGAAGCAGAAAATGTCACAAGAAGCAGCTTGTTTTTATTTAATAAGCTAATCGCAGTAGAACCCACTAAGTGAAAAAGGACAATGACAAAGAAAGCTAACATTCATTACTCATCCCTAGTTGACCTGAAAAAGTGATGTTGGATGTTCTTTTTCAACCACTACAGTCTGTGTGGTGAATGTTTTTATTCTTTGTAAGATTTAAGAGGGCATTTAAGAGTTAACCAAGTTGGTGTGGGATTGGAGTTACATTAGAGGCCAGGTAAGGACAGAAGTTTTCCTTCATGAAAGGACGTTAATGGACTTTTTCAATAGTTCATGGCAAGCTATACAGTTCCAAACTTTTTAAACTGAATTCAAACCCTCAAATTTCCATGGGAAGATTTGAACTCTTATTCTCAGGCTCATTAGTCCAGCTCTCTGGATTACTGGTGCAGTAACATAGACACTATGCTATCATACTCCTATATGAATGAGGGAACAAGTTGAACAGTAACACTGTTATGAAAGTGCTTCCATTTTAAAAATATTTTTGAGGACTCGTGTTTAAAATTTATGGAAATGGATTCATTTGAAAGACTGAAGAGATTCCATAGTCGCTGTGCTTTTTTTTTAAAGTCACTGAAGTGACTTGAGATTTTGTTTAAAAACAAACCTTTAGTGGATGACACATGTCTTAAGCTAAGTAAGCAGCAGGAGCCTTAATGACTCGGGGAGTTGTTTACGGAGAAGTGATATGACGAGATTTATGGTGGTCACGAGTTGGTTTCATTTTGGATATTGTTTTGAGTCAGTTGGGGGCAGCCTGCTAAGAGAGAAACCACCAGATCATCCTTTTCCACCTCTTTGAGAAACCCTGAGAATCCAGTGTATGGACTGGAGAAATTGATACCATATTTCTCCTGAAAAGCCTGCCCAACTAATCCTCAAAGTTGCCTGAAGTGAACTGCTCCAAAAAATCCCAGTGACAGCCATCTATGAGTATCTGGATGCCAGACTAAAAGGGCCAGTGGAGAACATTTTTTCCTTCAAGAATTAGCAAGTATTTGGCCAAAGTATTTTTTTGCCTTTTTCTAAAGAGATCGCTACAGAGAAAACTTGTTTTTTTTTCTTTAATCAGTTTGTGTGTGTGTATGTGTGTGTGTGTGTGTGTGTGTGTGTTGGGCTAATTTAGAAGGGAATTTGCATATTTCCACCTGCGTGTTAATGTTTTGCATCTTTATTGAATAGGTATTGTTTTATAATAAATTAATAATTTTGTTGTTTAGTAAAGAAACTTGGTTGGTGGATTTTATTCTGAAATAAAAAGAGTATGTAATTGGCCGTTTCAGTAACTGGGTAAAACATTTAGGTATATGTTGTGACCTGTGGAGAAGTGGAACTAGAGAAAGACAGTGCACTCCTCCATCCTCGGTCATAACAACACCTATAGTCACAAAGCATGGAAACAAACAGAGGAAATACTAAAATAACATCAACCAGATCCATGAATGGATATTCAGAATTTGTTTACCCTGACAACACAAGAAAAGAAATAGAGTGCTACTCCCTGCTGAGGAGAAAGCCTGCATTCATAAAATAGAAATGCACACATTCAGCAGTTTGCCCAGCCACAGAACACAGATTCCATATTCTAACCAACAATGGAAAGGAAAGAGGACCAAAAATTAATGTGCTGCACCAGTCTGAGTGGAGAAAGCTATGTGCACATTCATCAAGTCTGCCCTTCCTGTCATTGAGAGCAATCTTATGTTGCAGGGATCGCAACACCAACAGAAATCCTAATTTGGAACAATTTAACCCCACATTTGAAGCTTCCAAAGCTCTTCACCACCTGTCACTGAGAACTCATTTTGGGGATACCTCATCCCTAAACAACAAAAAACGAAAAATGAAATGATCAAACATGGTCTAAAGTAATGAATCTTTGGAAATAAAGGAGCACAATTGCACAAAACATAATGGAAACCATCCGGTCTTTTCTTATTATCCAAGGTAAGGAACTGGAAGGCCTTCATCAGAAAAGCAAAATTGGAAATTCAAGGAATATCTTGGCTGTGTCCTGATGAAACAAGAAGATGAATTTTACGTGTTCCCCTTGCTCATCGGATGCTGCCACAGATAAGTTGTACGTTGTCCCTTCAATTTAAAAACAAAATTCATAAACTCAAATGAAGCAATTACACTAGAATGGCACTGTAGTCCTTTCAAGTGTAATTTGAATTAGATTGAATTAAATCCCCAATTTAAATGAGGCAGCTTTGAATAAACAGTGAACTGTAGAAATGAGTGTTTAAGGTCTACTGATGCAACATAGGAGAATACAGTCATTGCTTCAACAAACATGCATGAATTAATTAAAAGCAAAATACTGCGGATGCTGGAAATCTGAAACAAAAACAAGAAATGCTGGATTCACTCAGCAGGTCTGGCAGCATCTGTGAAAAGAGAAGCAGAGTTAACGTTTCGGGTCAGTGACCCTTATTCGGAACTGACAAATATTAGAAAAGTCACAGATTATAAACAAGTGAGGTGGGGGTTGGGCAAGAGATAACAAAGGAGAAGGTGCAGATTGGACCAGGCCACATAGCTGACCAAAAGGTCACGGAGCAAAGGCAAACAATATGTTAATGGTGTGTTGAAAGACAAAGCATTCATACAGATTAGGTGTGAATATACTGAATATTGAACAGCAGCAAGTGCAAACCTGAAGAAAAACAACCTGAAAAAAACAGTGGGTAAGCAAACTGAACAAACTAAGATGAAATGAAATAAATGCAAAAAAAGATTGTAAAAAATGTAAAAAGGAATGTAAAAAAAAGGAAGAAAAAATAACTAAAAATGACTAAAAATGAAAGTAAAGTGGGGGGCTGTCATGCTCTGAAATTATTGAACTCAATGTTCAGTCCGGCAGGCTGTAGTGTGCCTAATCGGTAGATGAGATGCTGTTCCTCGAGCTTGCGTTGATGTTCACTGGAACACTGCAGCAATCCCAGGACAGAGATGTGAGCATGAGAGCAGGGGGGAGTGTTGAAATGGCAAGCAACCGGAAGCTCAGGGTCCTGCTTGCGGACTGAGCGGAGATGTTCCGCAAAGCGGTCACCCAGTCTGCGCTTGGTCTCCCCAATGCTGAGGAGACCACACTGTGAGCAGCGAATACAGTATACTACATTGAAAGAAGTACAAGTAAATCGCTGCTTCACCTGAAAGGAGTGTTTGGGGCCTGGGATAGTGAGGAGAGAGGAGGTAAATGGGCAGGTATTACACCTCCTGCGATTGCAAGGGAAGGTGCCCTGGGACGGGGACGAGGTGGTGGGGGTAATGGAGGAGTGGACCAGGGTGTCGCGGAGGGAATGATCCCTTCGGAATGCTGACAGGGGAAGGGAGGGGAAGATGCGACTGGTAGTGGCATCACGCTGGAGGTGGCGAAAATGGCGGAGGATGATCCTTTGGATATGGAGGCTGGTGGGATGAAAAGTGAGGACCAGGGGAACCCTGTCACGGTTCTGGGAGGGAGGGGAAGGGGTGAGGGTAGAGGTGCGGGGAATGGGTCGGACACGGTTGAGGGCCCTGTCAACCACAGTGGGGGGAAATCCTCGGTTGAGGAAAAAGGAGGTCATATCAGTAGCACCGTCATGGAAGGTAGCATCATCAGAGCAGATGCGTCGGAGACGGAGAAACTGGGAGAATGGAATGGAGTCCTTACAGGAGGTAGGGTGTGAAGAAGTGTAGTCGAGGTAGCTGTGGGAGTCAGTGGGCTTATAATGGATATTGGTAGACAGCCTATCCCCAGAGATGGAGACAGAGAAGTCGAGGAAGGGAAGGGAAGTGTCAGAGATGGACCATGTAAAGGTGAGAGAAGGGTGGAAATTGGAAGCAAAGTTGATAAAGTTTTCTAGTTCGGGGCGGGAGCAGGAAACGGCACCGAGACAGTCATCAATGTACCGGAAAAAGAGTTGGGGGAGGGGGCCTGAGTAGGACTGGAACAAAGAATGCTCGACATATCCCACAAAAAGACAGGCATAACTAGGACCCATGCGGGTACCCATAGCGACACCTTTTACTTGAAGGAAATGCATGGAGTTGAAGGAGAAGTTGTTCAATGTGAGAACAAGTTCAGCCAGGCGGAGGAGGGTGTTGGTGGATGGGGACTGGTTGGGCCTCTGTTCCAGGAAGAAGCGGAGAGCCCTCAAATCATCCTGGTGGGGGATGGAGGTGTAGAGCGATTGGACGTCCATAGTGAAGAGCAGGTATCTCCAAGAAATACAACGTTCCTCGGACTGCTACTCTCGCCGCATTCTGAGATCCACACTCAGCGCTATGCGCCGCCATATGCACACACTGGACCTCTCTCTCCAGCAGCACCGTCTTACCTTATCTCAAATCTGTTCTACTCCGCAGTTTCATCTCATCTTACGTCTCATCCGACGCATTAACAAAAAATTTTTTTTCTTCCTTTCAGGTGTTAAGGAACGCAAGCTCCAGCAGCTGATGGGGACTAATGCCCCTCCAGATCCTCCTTCCGCTTCACTTCCCTCTGACCCCACCCCTTCTGATCTGACCCCTTGCCGTGTATTCACTATACCCTCTGACCTCCCCCTCTCTGATGCTGAGCGTTCTGTACTCAGCAAAGGTCTCAGTTTTATCCCCTTACGCCCCCACCTCAATGAATTTCGCGCTCGGCATGACGTTGAGCTCTTCTTCCGTCGCCTCTGCCTCCGGGCTCACTTCTTCGACCAGGAGTCCTCCCCGCGACCAGCAGACCCATTCACCCGCCTCCAGCATTCTCCCTCTACCTGGACCCCTCCCCCTGGCCTCTTACCCGCTCTTGATCTCTTCATTGAAAACTGTCGGCGAGACATTGGTCGTCTCAATTTCTCTGCCCCCCTCACTCACTCTAACCTGTCCCCCTCTGAACTTGAGGCACTCCGTTCTCTCAGGTCTAACCCCGACATGGTCATCAAACCTGCAGACAAGGGTGGTGCTGTTGTTGTATGGCGTACCGACCTCTACCTTGCAGAAGCTCAACGCCAACTCACAGACACCTCTTCCTACCTCCCTCTGGACCATGACCCCACCACCGAACATCAAGCCACCGTCCAAAGGACTGTCACTGACCTCATCTCCTCTGGAGATCTTCCCTCTACAGCTTCCAACCTCATAGTCCCGCAACCCCGGACAGCACGCTTCTACCTCCTTCCCAAAATCCACAAACGGGACTGTCCCGGCAGACCCATTGTGTCAGCCTGCTCCTGCCCCACTGAACTTATTTCTTCCTATCTAGACTCTATCTTTTCTCCGCTGGTCCAGTCTCTTCCCACCTACATCCGTGACTCTTCTGACGCCCTGCGTCATTTTGACAATTTCCAGTTTCCTGGTCCCAACCGCCTCCTCTTCACTATGGACGTCCAATCGCTCTACACCTCCATCCCCCACCAGGATGGTTTGAGGGCTCTCCGCTTCTTCCTGGAACAGAGGCCCAACCAGTCCCCATCCACCAACACCCTCCTCCGCCTGGCTGAACTTGTTCTCACATTGAACAACTTCTCCTTCAACCCCATGCATTTCCTTCAAGTAAAAGGTGTCGCTATGGGTACCCGCATGGGTCCTAGTTATGCCTGTCTTTTTGTGGGATATGTCGAGCATTCTTTGTTCCAGTCCTACTCAGGCCCCCTCCCCCAACTCTTTTTCCGGTACATTGATGACTGTATCGGTGCCGTTTCCTGCTCCCGCCCCGAACTAGAAAACTTTATCAACTTTGCTTCCAATTTCCACCCTTCTCTCACCTTTACATGGTCCATCTCTGACACTTCCCTTCCCTTCCTCGACTTCTCTGTCTCCATCTCTGGGGATAGGCTGTCTACCAATATCCATTATAAGCCCACTGACTCCCACAGCTACCTCGACTACACTTCTTCACACCCTACCTCCTGTAAGGACTCCATTCCATTCTCCCAGTTTCTCCGTCTCCGACGCATCTGCTCTGATGATGCTACCTTCCATGACGGTGCTACTGATATGACCTCCTTTTTCCTCAACCGAGGATTTCCCCCCACTGTGGTTGACAGGGCCCTCAACCGTGTCCGACCCATTCCCCGCACCTCTACCCTCACCCCTTCCCCTCCCTCCCAGAACCGTGACAGGGTTCCCCTGGTCCTCACTTTTCATCCCACCAGCCTCCATATCCAAAGGATCATCCTCCGCCATTTTCGCCACCTCCAGCGTGATGCCACTACCAGTCGCATCTTCCCCTCCCTTCCCCTGTCAGCATTCCGAAGGGATCATTCCCTCCGCGACACCCTGGTCCACTCCTCCATTACCCCCACCACCTCGTCCCCGTCCCAGGGCACCTTCCCTTGCAATCGCAGGAGGTGTAATACCTGCCCATTTACCTCCTCTCTCCTCACTATCCCAGGCCCCAAACACTCCTTTCAGGTGAAGCAGCGATTTACTTGTACTTCTTTCAATGTAGTATACTGTATTCGCTGCTCACAGTGTGGTCTCCTCTACATTGGGGAGACCAAGCGCAGACTGGGTGACCGCTTTGCGGAACATCTCCGCTCAGTCCGCAAGCAGGACCCTGAGCTTCCGGTTGCTTGCCATTTCAACACTCCCCCCTGCTCTCATGCTCACATCTCTGTCCTGGGATTGCTGCAGTGTTCCAGTGAACATCAACGCAAGCTCGAGGAACAGCATCTCATCTACCGATTAGGCACACTACAGCCTGCCGGACTGAACATTGAGTTCAATAATTTCAGAGCATGACAGCCCCCCACTTTACTTTCATTTTTAGTCATTTTTAGTTATTTTTTCTTCCTTTTTTTTACATTCCTTTTTACATTTTTTACAATCTTTTTTTGCATTTATTTCATTTCATCTTAGTTTGTTCAGTTTGCTTACCCACTGTTTTTTTCAGGTTGTTTTTCTTCAGGTTTGCACTTGCTGCTGTTCAATATTCAGTATATTCACACCTAATCTGTACGAATGCTTTGTCTTTCAACACACCATTAACATATTGTTTGCCTTTGCTCCGTGACCTTTTGGTCAGCTATGTGGCCTGGTCCAATCTGCACCTTCTCCTTTGTTATCTCTTGCCCAACCCCCACCTCACTTGTTTATAATCTGTGACTTTTCTAATATTTGTCAGTTCCGAATAAGGGTCACTGACCCGAAACGTTAACTCTGCTTCTCTTTCCACAGATGCTGCCAGACCTGCTGAGTGAATCCAGCATTTCTTGTTTTTGATGCATGAATTAATTTCCTGGGAATGTCATGTAGCCCAATACATACATCAATTCTAACAGCATTACCTTTGAATAGATTTAACTTTCGCCAACGGGCTGTAAAATCAGCTTTGTGGTTCGGCCGTCTGTTATACACCTCATCCAATCTTCTTTTCCATTAAGTCAATCCAAGAGAATATTGGGTGGCTGTCACAAGTGGCCAATCTGTAAAGCCGAGTTTACCAGCCAGTAATGAAAGTTAAATTCTACCCCATTGTCTTAGATTCATAGAATGATACAACACAGAAGGAAGCCATTCAGTGCATCTTGCTTGTGCTGGTTCTTTGGTAGAGCTATCCAATTAGTCTCACACCCCTGTTCTTTTCTCAGAACAGATCAATTTTCATCCCTTTCAAGAATTTATCCAATTCCATTTGAAAGTTACTATTGAATCTGCTTCCTCCACCCTTTTAGGCAGTGCATTCCAGGTGAGCATGGGTCAAACTTTGAGCAGGGTATTGGGCAAGTACTGCAACTTCACGCCATTCAATGTATTTGAATGGGCGACAGAGGGTGAAATGCCATTTTCAGGAAGCTTCTGGAGGAACCTCACATCGTGGAGAGTAACTTCCTGATTTCTGCATTTAACTGTGCATATAAGGTCACCAAAAGCCGCTGTCCGAATTTCCATAAATAATGGTGAGTAATCCAATGACTCAAGGTGTAAGCAAAAAATTCTCTGTATCTCATCTCTGGCTCTTTTGCCAATCACCTTAAATCTGTGCCCTCTGATTAGCAACCCTCCTGCCAGTGGAAACAGTTTCTCCTTATTTACTCTCTCGAAACCCTTCATGATTTTGAATGCCTCTACTAAATCTTCCCTTAACCTTCTCTGCTCTAAGGAAGCTAGAGTGTTTTGAATGCTCACTTTGGAAAGGTTGAAATGGCAGCATTATGTAGAGAAAATAATTTGTGTTTCAAATGATACAGCTATTCCAATGAATATGCTAATGAAAGCAGGACCCAGAAGATAAAAGGGAACAACATGTGACAGAAGATAAGTTGCACCAAGGCACTCAGTATATCCTATATAAAATGGGAATGGAGAATGAGCTTAGCAGAGAAAGGAAGACTTTGTCCAGTGAAAAGTATTAACTGTTTATATTGGTCATATATACTATCAGCTACTATATTACAAAAGAGGCTTCACAGTATCTAAATAAAGAACAGTCTTTGCCCACCCGCTTCCACTGTGAGTCTCTGCAAATGAGCCAAGCTCATGCAATAACCAGGCTTATTCAGATTTATTCTGTGTTTCATTACAATGTGATTGAAAACAAATGACTTCTATCTGGCAACTAAAATACTTCAAGTTTGATAGAGTCTTAGGTGGAGTATTCCACAATTGAAAGTAGGCGAAGGTCTGATTTATCTGTCTCCACTCATCATAATTCAGCAGACAGTTCTTAATGACCTCTAAGACAGTCAGCAAATGTGATTATTTAGATTTATGTGCAGCAGCTGCTTTCTGTTCTCTCTGGAGCTTTGCTTTTATTAAGACAGGTTCAGACCTGCAGTAAGTACTGGGTATGTTTATTTTAAGAATAGACACAAGTGCGAAGTACAGAAGGTTTCTAATTCACTGTACTGCACTGCCAAATGTGTGATTATAACTACAAAAAAATTATTGCTAAAAACTACTGCTGGCAATATGTGCACAGAAATACTTGTCTCAAAGTATTACATATAGATAAGCAAGTATTACATAAAGATAAGGACGAATATATGGAGCCAAAAATCTGCAGTGTTCCAGTAGACTCTAGCTGGTGGGAGTCTGCTGGAATGGCTACAAGCTCAGCTGGGACTGAGATCCATCCATCTGGTCTTGCACTGGAATTCTGATTGGCCTTGTAAACCGAAAGCCTCCACCTACCATTTTAAACTTATTCACATAAGGGGAGTCAGGAAGATAAGAACAGGAGTAGACCATTTAGCCCCTTGACCATATTTGCCATCCTTTGCGTGAAGTGTTTCCAAATTTCACTGCTGAAAGGTCTGGCTCCAGTTTTTTTTTAACTATTGTTGTGACCAAGGTGGGAGTAATGCACTGTCAATTCAGTCCCATTACTCCACAGGTCACAGCATATCATTAAAGTTTCCCATCTATTGGAACTTAGCCAAATTAAACACTTTATTAACCCCCAGAATAAAACACACCAAACCAGGTATCTTTAAACAACAACAAATTAACTATTTATTAATAAACTAAATCTTAAATACTGAGATAAATCCATGTTTGAAAAGACTTTATAGCTTCTTATTCCTCCTAATCCACATGCACACACACACATACATTCAAAAACCAATGGTCAACTGGTTCAAAAATTATAGTTTTAAAAATTAGAGCTGTTTCTTATGAATAATAAAATAACTGGGTTTTAAGTCCTGCTTGGTTATGTTCCTGGTTTGGTGAGATGCCCCAGAGTCAAATATTCAGATGCCACTCAAAGTTTCCAGGAAAGTTTGATGAAAAGTCTGTAATGGATAAGCATTCATCGCACTTTGACTGCAGAAGACGTCACACAGATCTTTCAACAAGGAGTATAACAGCAGGTCTATTTAGATCTTTGAATTAGCAGTCTATTATAGAAATTTTACTGAGAATTCCAGAACTCCCAGAAACACGAAAGGCAACAGAAAGTCACTCCTGAGGTAGAGACTGCTTAGAGACTGGAAGTAAAAAGGAATTTGCTACCTCCAATAATGCATTTTTTTCTTTCCAGGGTTTTTTCCCTCTTTAGGCAAAACACAGCCTGTAGGCCAATGTAGATTTTCTGCTGAGAGAGACAAATCCTTCTTTCCTTCAAGACAGCATTCTTCGCCGGTCTACCAGTTCAAACCAGTTCTAGCCAGTCTTTACACACAGTCAAATTGATACAATGCGGAATGTGACCTCTCTCTCTTGCTGTTGCTGAGGAAACAGGCTTGCAGCTCGCACACATTGACTTCAGAGAGACAGACAACTCTCAGTCTTAAAGGCACACAAGCCCGCTTTAGCTTTCAAACAGAGAAAAGAAACACTTCCATGGCGCTATGCCTCCTAGTCCTTGACTCTCTGACCAACAGAAGTAGTTTCTCTTCATCTACCCTATCTGTTCCCCTCAATATCTTGAAAACTTTGATCAAATCACCCCTTAACCTAAATTCCAGGAAATACAAGCTTAGTTTGTATAATCTTTCCATGTAATTTAACCCTGGAAGTCCTGGTATCATTCAAATAAATCTACACTGTCCTCCCTCCAAGGCCAATAAATCCTTCCAAAGGTGTGATGCCCAGAAGTGCAAACAGTACTGCAGGTGTGGCCTAACCAGAGGTCGGCAACATGTCTGTACATGGACATCAGTGTCCAAGGTAAAAGATTTTGAGGTTCATGACTGGTAATTTCAGGCATGAGAAATTTCATATTGGCTTCTTCTTCCAGACCAGTCCAACTTTAAAAAAATTGCAGCCGTCAGTTTCACAGCTGACAGGTGCTTAGAGTAGAGACAGCGTTTATGAACCTCGGCAAGTTAGGGGTTTTCCAGTGAGCTCCGATTATTTTTTAAAAGCCCACCAAAAACTATGAGCTTGTCCGAGGTTCGGAAGCACTGTCTCTGCTCCAAGCATCTGTCTGCTGTGAAACTGACAGCTGCGATTTTTTTTTTAAAGTGGACCAAGCACAAAGTAGCTCAGCGGAGATTTCCCACTCTCTGCAACTGTCAGAGAAAGTGAGAGAGGGGTGGAGGGAGAGAGGGGCAAAAGAGATGTGGGGAAAGAGAGAGGGCGGAGAGAGAGAGAGAGACGGGGGAGAGAGAGAGATGGGGAGACAGAGGGAGAGAAAGAGAGGTGGGGAGAGAGGGAGGAAGTGAGAGGGGGGAGAGAGAGAGGAAGAGAGAGAGGGGAGAGAGAGAGGGGAGAAAGGGAGAGAGGGGGGAGAGAGGGGAGGAAGAGAGGGAGAGGGGGAGAAAGAGATGGTGGGGGGGAGAGAGTGAGGAAGCAAGAGTTAGAGGGACAGAGAGAGGGGGCAGAGAGAGAGAGAGGGAAGGGGCAAAGAGAGCGAGAGGGGCAGACAGAGAGAGAGGGAAAGAGGAAGGGTGCAAAGAGAAAGGGTGGTGGAGAGATGGGGTAAGAGAGAGGGGCAGAGATAGATGGAGAGAGAGAGAATGAGGGGACAAAGAGAGAGGGGGCGAAAGGGGGCAGAGAAAGAGAGCAGAGAAAGAGGGAGAGGGAGGGGGAAGAGAAAGGGGCTGTTATATATGTATATATTGTTAAACTATCTGTAAAGTGTTAGGAATTAATTAGCTAGGAACTAGTTGTTATGTTTAAGTGTTCCAGTGGGGGGCCTCATTCACGGCTGCAGTGTGGCACTGTCATAAACAAGACTGACTCCAGCCTTTTCCAAGTTTAAAGTGTGATTCTTTCCAACATCTGGGAACCAGAAACAATATAAAGCCAAAACATGGTGGGAGCGAGTGTCTGTGAGTAAACCTAGAACATTTTAGAAAATATCAGATTGAGAAAAGTGATGCAAATTAGGGCCAGAGAGAGAGAAAGAAAAACTGAGTGACTCGTGCAAAAACTCTTTAAAAAAAAAAATGAAATGTCAGCCGGGACAGGAATGAATGCATTGCTATAGCCCATCATGAATTGGTAAGCTGATGATGTCATAGAGGCATTTGAGAAGTTTAAACAAAAGTGCAATTTGGCATTCGGTAGTTTCCTAAAAGGCACTAGTGCAGAGGAGAGGGTCAGCTATTGTATATATGTATTAGTTAGGAACTAATTAGCTAGGAACTAGTTGTTATGTTTACGTGTTCCAGTGGGGGGGTCTCATTCACGGCTGCACTGGGGGGTGGGGGCAAGATGGCGGAAGAGAGAGAGTGGAAGCAGAGAGAGAGATGGGGGGGCAGACAGAGAGAGTTGGGCAGGGAGGGGGTAGGGAGATAGAGGAGGACAGAGGGAGAGAGGCAGACAGAGAGTGAGGGGGCAGAGAGAGAGTGAGGGGGCAGAGAGAGAGTGAGGGGGCAGAGAGAGAGGGGCAGAGAGATCGGGCAGAGAGACAGAGCGTGGGGAGAGGAACAGAGAGAGAGAGATCAGGCAGAGAGTACGGCGGCAGAGAGAGAGAGGGGACAGAGAGGGCAAAGACTGAGAGAGGGAGAGGGAGAAGAGAGGGGGACAGAGTGGGGAGGCAGAGAGGAAGAGAGAGAGGCAGAGACAGAGAGGGCAGAGAGAGGCTCACAGAGAGAGGGACAGAGAATAAGGAGGCAGAGAGAGGGGCTGAGAGAGAGGGGGCAGAGAGAGAGAGAAGGGGCAGAGAGAGAGAGTAGCAGTGAGAGAGAGGGGGCAGGGAGAGAGAAGGGGGAGAGAGGGGGGGGACAGAGAGAGAAAGGCAGAGAGGGGGGGCAGAGAGAGGGAGGGGCAGAGAGAGGGGCAGAGATGAGAAGGGGCAGACAGAGAAAGGGGCCAGACAGAGAGAGAGGAAGGCAGAGAGAGAGCGAGGGGGCAGAGAGAGGGAGGGGCAGAGAGAGGGAGGGGCAGAGAGAGGGGCAAAGAGAGAGAGAGGGAGGGGGGGAGAAAGAGAGGAGGACAGAGGGGTGAGAAAGAGAGGGGGACAGAGGGGGAGGCAGAGAGGAAGAGTGACGCAAAGAGAGAGAGGGTAGAGAGAGGGGGCAGAGGGAGAGAGAGAGGTGGAGAAAGAAAGGGGGCAGAGAGAGGGGGGAGGAGAGAGAGGTGCGGAGAGGGGGGTAAGAAAGAGGGGCAGAGAGAGACAGAGGGACAGAGAGAGAGGGGGCAAAGATAGAGAGG
The DNA here is from genome assembly GCF_036365525.1 of Heterodontus francisci. Taxonomy (NCBI): domain Eukaryota; kingdom Metazoa; phylum Chordata; class Chondrichthyes; order Heterodontiformes; family Heterodontidae; genus Heterodontus; species Heterodontus francisci. The sequence continues at coordinate 197,962,853 of NC_090371.1, read as the reverse complement.
GGACAAAGAGAGAGAGAGGGCGGAGAGAGAGAGGGGATAGAGGGAGAAGAGAGAGGGAGGGGGCAAAGAGAGAGGGGCAAAGAAAGGGGCCAGGCAGAGACAGAGGGGGGGCAGAGAGAGGGGCAGAAAGGGAGTGGCAGGGAGAGAGAGAGGGGCAGAGGGAGAGAGAGGGGCTGAGAGAAAGAGAGAGAAACAAAGAGAAAAGCGGCAGAGAGACAGTGCGAGGCAGAAAGAGATAGGGGGCAGAGAAGGGGGGCAGAGAGAAAGAGTAGGGGCAGACAGAGAGATGGGTCAGACAGAGAGAGGGGGCACAGAGAGAGGAAGGCAGAGAGAGAGAGGGGGGCAGGGAGAGGGAGAGGCAGAGAGAGGGAGGGGCAGAGAGAGGGAGGGGCAGAGAGAGAGAGAGAGGGAGGGGGAAGAAAGAGAGGAGGACAGAGGACTGAGAAAGAGAGGGGATACAGAGAGGGAGCAGAGAGAGAGGGGACAAAGAGAGAGGGGCAGAGAAAGGGGCCAGGCAGAGAGAGAGGGGGGGGGCAGAGAGAGGAGCAGAAAGGGAGCGACAGGGAGAGAGAGAAGGGCTGAGAAAGAGAGAGGAACAGAGAGAAAGGGGGCAGAGAGACAGAGCGAGGCAGAAAGAGATAGGGGGCAGAGAGAGAGAGAGGGCAGTGAGAAAGAGAAGGGGCAGACAGAGAGAGGGGTCAAACAGAGAGAGAAAGGGGCAGAGAGAGGGGGCACAGAGAGAGTAAGGCAGAGAGAGAGAGAGGGGGCAGAGAGGGAGGGGGCAGAGAGAGGGAGGGGCAGAGAGAGGCGGGGCAAAGAGAGGGGGCTAAGAGAGAGAGAGAGGGAAAGGGGGGAGAAAGAGAGGGGGCCGGAGGAGTGAGAAAGAGAGGGGGACAGAGAGGGGAGGCAGAGAGGAAGAGAGACAGAGAGAGAGAGGGTAGAGAGAGGGGGCAGAGAGAGAGAGGTGGAGAAAGAGAGAGGGCAGAGAGAGGGGGGAGGAGAGAAAGCTGCAGAGAAGGGGGAAAGAAAGAGGTGCAGAGAGAGATAGAGGGACAAAGAGAGAGGGGCAAAGAGAGAGAGGGGACAAAGAGAGAGAGAGGGTGGAGAGAGAGAGGGGATACAGAGAGGGAGCAGAGAGAAGGAGGGATCAAAGAGAGAGGGACAGAGAAAGGGGCCAAGCAGAGAGAGAGGGGGGCAGAGAGAGGGGCAGAAAGGCAGCGACAGGGAGAGAGAGACGGGCTGAGAGAAAAAGAGAGGAACAGAGAGAAAGGGGGCAGAGAGACAGAGCGAGGCAGAAAGCGATAGGAACAGACATAGAGAGGGGGCAGGGAGAAAGAGAAGGGTCAGACAGAGAGAGAAAGGGCACAGAGAGAGGGGGCACAGAGAGAGTAAGGCAGAGAGAGAGGGGGGGCAGAGAGAGGGAGGGGACAGACAGAGGGAGGGGCAGAGAGAGGGGGCAAAGAGAGAGTGAGGGAGAGGGGCAGGAAGAGAGGGAGACAGAGAGGGGAGGCAGAGGTGAAGAGACTCGCAGAGAGAGAGGGGGCAGAGAGAGAGGTGGAGAAAGAGAGAGAGCAGAGGGGGGGAGAGGAAAGAGAGGTGCGGAGAGGAGGGAAAGAAAGAGGGGCAGAGAGAGATAGAGGGACAAAGAGAGAGGGGGCAGAGAGAGGGAGGGCGGAGAGAGAGAGGGGATAGAGAGAGGGAGCAGAGAGAGGGAGGGAGGCAGAGAGAGGGGCAGAAAGGGAGCGGCAGGGGGAGAGAGGGGCAGAGAGAGAGGGGCTGAGAGAAAGATAGAGGAACAGAAAGAAAGGCAGCAGAGAGACTGAGCGAGGCAGAAAGAGATAGGGGCAGAGAGAGAGAGGAGGCAGAGAGAAAGAGAAGGGGCAGACAGAGAGAGGGGTCAGACAGAGAGAAAGGGGGCATAGAGAGGGGGCAGAGAGTGGGGGCAAAGAGAGAGGGGGGGTCAGACAAAGACAGTGCAGAGAGAGTGCAGAGAGAGACAGAGGGGGGCAGAGAGAGAGAGACTGGGGGCAGGGAGACAGCGAGGGGGCAGAGAGAGAGGGGGACAGAGAGAGAGGGGGCAGAGAGAGACGGGCAGAGATAGAGAGAGGGAGCAGAGAGAGAGGGGGTCAGAAATAGAGAGCGAGAGAGAGGGACAGGGAGAGAGGGGGCAGGGAGGGAGAGAGAGAGGGCAAAAAGAGAGAGAGGGGCAGAGAAAGTGAGTAAGAGGGCAGAGAATGAGGGGGTGATGACAGGCGTGGGACAGCACAGAGAGGGGGGAACACAGATCGGAGGAACATAGACAAGGAGGGTGAGAGAGATAGACACAGAGAGGAAGAGACACACAGACAGAGAAAGATGGGTGGGACAGAGAGCGATCAAGATCACTCCTGACAGATAGAGGTCGATCCAGAATACTCGGCATCACGATAATGAGTGTGCAGGCAAACATTGAATACTTGTGGAAGCAAAAAATGCCAGGTATCTCACTAAATCAGTGTCCAACATAGTGACCAGAAAGTCAATAAATTAGTCTCATTTAGAGCTTCTTCTCAAAAATGCAGCTTTGTTGTTTTGATTAATAGTAAGATGTTTTTAAAGTCTTGATCTTTCCAAAATTGTTTCACTGGCCCCCTATGTTAAGACAAAAATTGTAATGAAGCTCCCCATGCGAAAATGTTTTCCACCCTTGCTTCAAGTCTTTACCCTTGTGCTTTAAAATAACCTATCAGCTAGGTTATTTTAAAACACAAGTTTAAACACTTGTGTTATGTAAACTCATTTTAAAACGGCAAAACTCACTTAGGGAATGTCTCAATTTCTATGCTCTGGCATGCATTACTTTCAACTGGGACACAAGCTCAGTAACATGTCGAAAGTAGCTGGGCTTTTACTTCTATATAAATGTCGTAATTCTGCTGCTATCCATTTGGAATTATATTGTTCCAGATCTTGTATTGAGGGGAAAACAGGCAAGAAAACCCACGGAATCCCCAAAAGTTAGCACTGTAAGTTCCTCGTGAATACAAGAGTATGGTGTAATGGGGGCTAAGTGATATTGGCAAAACAGGATGCTGCTGACCCATATGAAATAGTTAGTAAATACAATGTAATGGATAGCTTTAATAAACCTTAATCTATGATGAACTGTCTACGATTCCTTAACAAAATCTATGTTGCATTTGCAATTTTAAAACTGTCGGGCAAGACATAGAAAAAAAATTATGTTTCAGTGACCATGTTAGAAAAAGTCATTATGATTTTTTTTGCTGTGAATTGGATTAAAGGACAAGTTTTACTAGTATGTCAAAGATCCGGAACTGCAATGTGCATCATTTACTATCCAGTTTGAGGGCAGATATTCTGAGTGGTCAATGTCATTTGAAATAAAAGCAAAATACTGCGGATGCTGGAAATCTGAAATAAAAACATGAAATACTGGAAATACTCAGCAGGTCTCGCAGCATCTGTGGAGAGAGAAGCAGAGTTAATGTTTCAGGTCAGTGACCCTTCTTCAGAACTAGCAAATATTAGAAATGTAAAAGGTTATAAGCAAGTAAAGCGGGGATGGGGCAAGAGATAACAAAGGAAGTGTAAATAGGACAAGATCACAGAATAGCTGACCAGTAGGTCGTGGAGCAAAGGCAAACAATATGTTAATGGTGTGTTGAAAGACAAAGCATTAGTACAGATAGGGTGTGAATGGACTGAAAATTGAACAGCCGCAAGTACAAACATGAAAAAAAAGTGGGTAAGCAAACTGAACAAACTAAGATGAAATAAAATAAAATAAACACACAAAAAATATATTAAAAAAAGGAAAAAGAAAAGATAACTAAAAATAAAAGTAAAATGGGGGGCCCGTCATGCTCTGAAATTATTGAACTCCATGTTCAGTCCGGCAGGCTGTAGTGTGCCTAATCGGTAAATGAGATGCTGTTCCTTGAGCTTGTGTTGATGTTCACTGGAACACTGAAGCAATCCCAGGACAGAGATGTGAGCATGAGAGCAGGGGAAGTGTTGAAATGGCAAGCAACCGGAAGCTCGGAGTCCTGCTTGTGGACTGAGTGGAGGTGTTCCTCAAAGTGGTCACCCGGTCTGCGTTTGGTCTCCCCAATGTAGAGGAGACCACATTGTGAGCAGCGAATACAACATACCTGATTGAAAGAAGTACAAGTAAATCGCTGCTTCACCTGAAAGGAGTGTTTGGGGCCTGGGATAGAGAGAAGAGAGGAGGTAAATGGGCAGCTATTACACCCCCTGCAATTGCAGGGGAAGGTGCCATGGGAAGGGGACGAGGTGGTGGGGGAAATGGAGGAGTGGACCAGGGTGTCATGGAGGGAATGATCTCTTCATAATGCTGACAGGGGAAGGGAGGGGAAGATGCATTTGGTAGTGGCATCACGCTTGAGGTGGCGGAAATGGCAGAGGATGATCCTTTGGATATGGAGGCTGATGGGGAACATTGAGTTCAATAATTTCAGAGCATGACGGGCCCCCCATTTTACTTTTATTTTTAGTTATTTTTTCTTTTTCCTTTTTTTTTATATATATATTTTTTGTGTTTATTTTATTTTATTTCATCTTAGTTTGTTCAGTTTGCTGACCCACTTTTTTCATGTTTGTACTTGTGGCTGTTCAATTTTCAGTCCATTAACATCCTATCTGTACTAATGCTTTCTCTTTCAACACCCCATTAACATATTGTTTGCCTTCGCTCCACGACCTTCTGGTCAGCTATTCTGTGACCTTGTCCTATTTACACCTTCTCCTTTGTTATCTCTTGCCCCATCCCCGCTTTACTTGCTTATAACCTTTTACATTTCTAATATTTGCTAGTTCTGAAGAACGTTAACTCTGCTTCTCTCTCGATAGATGCTGCCAGATTTGCTGAGTATTTCCAGCATTTCGTGTTTTTAATGTCATTTGAAAATTGTCTGTATCATATAATTATATTAGAGAATTGCTGAAAATAGAGACATGTTGCTGAAGCTTTTCGTCTTGCACTCATCAGGACAATATGCAAGAATAACCAATGCAAGAGAAAGTAACAAATTATACTGCATGAGAAGAGAGTGCTGATTGGTTGACAAGTGAATTCTGATTGGTAGAGGTGTTGCCATGGAGAATGCACCAGATTACAATGACTGACTGAATGATTGGACAACATTTGTTAAATAATCCGCAGTGTGTTAAGAATTACGCTGATAGCCAATTTAAGATTGTCAGTAGGGCTCGCAGTATGGTGCATTTGCGTAAACTGGAAGCTACATATATTAATACATAGGACCCTGTTCTTTGCAGACAGAAAGAAGATGTACACACATTGCACCTGTTTCAGCTGAAAAAAATTATTGACAATCATTCACTGGTTCATTCCTCAGGGCAATGCCTTGACCAATCAGAGTCAAGCGGCCTGGTTTATATTTCAAACAAAGTTTGGCAGTTAACTGTCAGTCACTAAACGGGTGCATTCTCCATGGCAACGCCTCTACCAATCAGAGTTCACTTCCCAACCAATCAGCACTCTCTTCTCATGCAGTATTAGTTGTTGTTTTCCTTTCCATTGGTTATTCTTACGTATTGTCCTGATGAGTACAAGATGAAAAGTTTCAATAACATGTCTCTATGTTCAGAAATTCTCAAGTTCTGTACGACCAAATAACTATTTATAATTACATTACATTAAACATACAACTTTGCTAACAGGTAATAGATTTGGCTTGGACATAAATTGATTAGTCTGGAGTACACTCTTACAGATAGTGACTAAACATTTTGTAACCAAATAATACACGCAGTAACAACTGCTCAACCTTTTGCAGAAAAGCTTTTTGTTAAAAATTATCTTGTCAGATTAGAGCTGAATCGGAATTGACAGTGTTAGACTGAGATATTGATATAAGTGAATTTAAGAGAATCACTTTATTGGTGAAACTGAAGGACACTCTTTATTTGTAATTGTGTCTATCTAATTTTGTCACCAGCTTTGGTGAGCAAATTACATTTTGTCCATGAGAGATTCTGTTGTTTCTGTATTTTAGAATCCAGGACCTGGTTTACTAGCCTGTCAAGATGAATAAACTAGTCCTGGCTACCGACTGCTAATCTCTCTGTCTCTTCCTGTCCCAATTTGCTCTTCTGAAGTACCATCTGCTTCATCCTATAAATTTCGCCTGATTTGGAGATCTCTGCCCTTTTGTTGGCTGCCCTGTCTTCAGATACATATTACAAGCAGGTGGAGAAGTTCCACAAACATTGACCATCATGGATTAAATTGTCTTGTGACAATAATAGTGTGAGAAATGGTCTGTCTTCCGATTGCTAATTTTTTTGCTGCCTCACTTCAGGAAACACAATAACAATCCTCTCCTTGCGTTTCATGGTTCATTGGATGAATTTGAACTCCTGACACGGGGTGACTCCACAGAGTTCATCCGATAAGGTCCCTTTACCAACCCACATACAACCCCTCCTTTGCGATCCCCAACCCGTGAGACCCCTCCCGCCCTGACCTACCTGTGGTCTGGGTCCAGTGCCACTCCTGGGCCTCGGGTGGGTGCTCCTCTGGGGGCAGACACCCCTCTGCGGTGGTGCTGCTCAATTAAAAAGCTGCCGGCCTCTGATTGGCTGGCAGCTGTCAGAGGGCAGGACTTCTGTTTCTGGGGTTCTTGATCCCGTGGAAGACCTGCCGCTGTCAACTTAAGTGCGTAATTGGCACTAGATTCAGCAGGCCTCACACAGAAGAGGTGATGCAGGGTTCCCAGCGTTGCTTTTTCTGGACGTCGAGATCCCTGTCACCCGGATAAAATCCCGGCCTAGATGTGTCCTTAGCCTGTCGGAGGCCTGGCTCTCACACTCCCTTCCCCTAACGCACCAGACCAATCGATTTTTGGCAAAAAAACTGAGATATATCTGTCTGCCCTGTTCCAATTATCCTCTCTCTCAAAGCCCCTTGCATCTGAAAACGAAACTTGCTCTACACTTCCCATTTCAACACTATGGCAGATCAACTCGTGTCTGTCTACAAAATCTTATATCCTGTGTCATGTTTTTGCCACAATTTCTGCCAGCCTTTTCCATTATAAATCACGATGTCCACATTTATAATTGGAATGACTCCTGTAAATTCTCAGCAGCGATTGCACAAACTGGATAAAGGATGGTGCTATGGAGTTAAAATAAATTCCCCGAAGGTAAGTATTAAAGTTTTTCTTGAGCTTTTTAAGTTTTTAGTTTAAACGAATATTTCAAATTTCTATTTATTTGTGTTTATATTTTCAGCACCATTACCTTCTGTTTCTTCTATAATTTGTAGGCTGGAATGATTTATAATAAAATAAATGCATATATTTAATTTTGTACAATTATTCTAATGATGTTAATGAAAAAAATTATTGCTGTTCCCACAGGTCATCAAACTTCTCCTCCATATCTCCTCCTCGTGGGCTAACAGCCATCACATTTCTCCTCAACATCGCCTCCTTATGTACGACCAGCCATCACACAGCTGCTCTATTCCTCCTCCTTGTGGGCTACCAGTCTTCAAACTTCTCCTCCATACCTCCGCCTCGTGGGCTACCAGCCATCACACTTCTGCTCTATACCTCCTCCTTGTGGGCTACCAGCCATCACACTTCTCCTCTACATCTCATCCTTATGTACTACCAGCCATCACACTTCTCCTCCACATCTCCTCCTTGTGGGCTACCAGCCATCACACTTCTCCTCTACATCTCCTCCTGAAGTTCTACCGGCCATCACACTTCTCCTCCACATCTCCTCCTTGTGGGCTACCAGCCATCAAACTTCTCCTCTACATCTCATCCTTATGTACTACCGGCCATCACACTTCTCCTCCACATCTCCTCCTTGTGGGCTACCAGCCATCACACTTCTCCTCTACATCTCATCCTGATGCACTACCAGCCATCACACTTCTCCTCCACATCTCCTCCTTGTGGGCAACCAGCCATCACATTTCTCCTCTACATCTCCTCCTTAAGTTCTACCGGCCATCACACTTCTCCTCTGCATCTCCTCCTGAAGTACGACCAAACATCACACTTCTCCTCTACATCTCCTCCTTGTGGGTTACCAGCCATCATACTTCTCCTCTACATCTCCTCCTTATGTACGACCAGCCATCACACTTCTCCTCTACATCTCCTCCTTGTGGGTTACCAGCCATCATACTTCTCCTCTACGTCTCCTCCTTATGTACTACCAGCCATCACACATCTCCTCTACATCTCCTCCTTGTGGGTTACCAGCCATCACACTTCTCCTCTACATCTCCTCCTTATGTACTACCGTCCAACACACTTCTCCTCCTTGTGTGCTACCGTCCATCACACTTCTCCTCTACATCTCCTCCTTGTGTGCTACCAGCCATCACACTTCTCCTCTACATCTCCTCCTCATGTACTACCAGCCATCACACTTCTCCTCTACATCTCCTCCTTATGTACTACCAGCCATCACACTTCTCCTCTACATCTCCTCCTTATGTACTACCGTCCATCACACTTCTCCTCTACATCTCCTCCTTATGTACTACCGTCCATCACACTTCTCCTCACCATCTCCTCCTTATGTAATACCAGCCATCACACTTCTCCTCTACATCTCCTCCTTATGTACTACCGTCCATCACACTTCTCCTCTACATCTCCTCCTTATGTACTACCGTCCATCACACTTCTCCTCTACATCTCCTCCTTATGTACTGCCAGCCATCACACTTCACCTCGACATCTCCACCTTATGTACTACCAGCCATCACACTTCTCCTCTACATCTCCTCCTTATGTACTACCGTCCATCACACTTTTCCTCTGCATCTCCTCCTTATGTACTACCGGCCATCACACTTCTCCCCTAAATCTACTCCTTGTGGGCTACCAGCCATCACACTTCTCCTCTACATCTCCTCCTTATGTACTACCGTCCATCACACTTCTCCTCACCATCTCCTCCTTATGTAATACCAGCCATCACACTTCTCCTCTACATCTCCTCCTTATGTACTACCGTCCATCACACTTCTCCTCACCATCTCCTCCTTATGTAATACCAGCCATCACACTTCTCCTCTACATCTCCTCCTTATGTACTACCAGCCATCACACGTCTCCTCACCATCTCCTCCTTAAGTACTACCAGCCATCACACGTCTCCTCTACATCTCCTCCTTATGTACTACCGTCCATCACACTTCTCCTCACCATCTCCTCCTTATGTAATACCAGCCATCACACTTCTCCTCTACATCTCCTCCTTATGTACTACCGTCCATCACACTTCTCCTCTACATCTCCTCCTTATGTACTACCGTCCATCACACTTCTCCTCTACATCTCCTCCTTGTGGGCTACCAGCCATCACACTTCTCCTCTACATCTCCACCTTATGTACTACCAGCCATCACACTTCTCCTCTACATCTCCTCCTTGTGTGCTACCAGGCATCACACTTATCCTCTACATCTCCTCCTTGTGGGCTACCAGCCATCACACTTCTCCTCTACATCTCCACCTTATGTACTACCAGCCATCACACTTCTCCTCTACATCTCCTCCTTATGTACTACCAGCCATCACACTTCTGCTCTACATCTCCTCCTTATGTACTGCCAGCCATCACACTTCACCTCGACATCTCCACCTTATGTACTACCAGCCATCACACTTCTCCTCTACATCTCCTCCTTATGTACTACCGTCCATCACACTTTTCCTCTGCATCTCCTCCTTATGTACTACCGGCCATCACACTTCTCCCCTAAATCTACTCCTTGTGGGCTACCAGCCATCACACTTCTCCTCTACATCTCCTCCTTATGTACTACCGTCCATCACACTTCTCCTCACCATCTCCTCCTTATGTAATACCAGCCATCACACTTCTCCTCTACATCTCCTCCTTATGTACTACCGTCCATCACACTTCTCCTCACCATCTCCTCCTTATGTAATACCAGCCATCACACTTCTCCTCTACATCTCCTCCTTATGTACTACCAGCCATCACACTTCTCCTCACCATCTCCTCCTTAAGTACTACCAGCCATCACACGTCTCCTCTACATCTCCTCCTTATGTACTACCAGCCTTCACACTTCTCCACTACATCGCCTCCTTATGTACTACCGGCCTTCACACTTCTCCACTACATCGCCTCCTTATGTACTACCGTCCATCACACTTCTCCTCACCATCTCCTCCTTATGTACTACCGGCCTTCACACTTCTCCACTACATCGCCTCCTTGTGGGCTACCAGCCATCACACTTCTCCTCTACATCTCCTCCTTATGTACTGCCAGCCATCACACTTCACCTCTACATCTCCTCCTTATGTACCACCAGCCATCACACTTCTCCTCTACATCTCCTCCTTATGTACTACCAGCCATCACACTTCTCCTCCACATCTCATCCTTGTGGGCTACCGGCCATCACACTTCTCCTCTACATCTCCTCCTTATGTACTACCAGCCTACACACTTCTCCTCTACATCTCCTCCTTAAGTACTACCAGCCATCACACTTCTCCTCCACATCTCCTCCTTGTGGGCTACCGGCCATCACACTTCTCCTACACATCTCCTCCTTGTGGGCTACCGGCCATCACACTTCTCCTCTACATCTCCTCCTTATGTACTACCTGCCATCACACTTCTCCTCTACAACTCCTCCTCATGTACTACCTGCCATCACACTTCTCCTCTACATCTACTCCTTGTGGGCTACCAGCCATCACACTTCTCCTCTACATCGCCTCCTTATGTAGTAACGGCCATCACACTTCTCCTACACATCTCCTACTTAAGTACTACCAGCCATCACACTTCTCCACTACATCTCCTCCTTTAGTACTACCAGCCATCACACTTCTCCTCTACATCTCCTCCTTATGTAGTACCTGCCATCACACTTCCCCTCCACATCTCCTCCTTTAGTACTACCAGCCATCACACTTCTTCTCTAAATCTCCTCCTTCAGTACTAACAGCCATCACACTTCTCCTCTACTTCTCCTCCTTGTGGGCTACCAGCCATCACACTTCTCCTCTACATCTCCTCCTTATGTACTACCAGCCATAACACTTCTCCTCTACATCTCCTCCTTATGTACTACCAGCCATCACACTTCTGCTCTACATCTCCTCCTTATGTACTGCCAGCCATCACACTTCACCTCTACATCTCCACCTTATGTACTACCAGCCATCACACTTCTCCTCTACATCTCCTCCTTATGTACTACCGTCCATCAGACTTTTCCTCTGCATCTCCTCCTTATGTACTACCGGCCATCACACTTCTCCCCTAAATCTACTCCTTGTGGGCTACCAGCCATCACACTTCTCCTCTACATCTCCTCCTTATGTACTACCGTCCATCACACTTCTCCTCTCCATCTCCTCCTGATGTAATACCAGCCATCACACTTCTCCTCTACATCTCCTCCTTATGTACTACCGTCCATCACACTTCTCCTCTACATCTCCTCCTTATGTACTACCAGCCATCACACTTCTCCTCACCATCTCCTCCTTAAGTACTACCAGCCATCACACGTCTCCTCTACATCTCCTCCTAATGTACTACCAGCCTTCACACTTCTCCACTACATCGCCTCCTTATGTACTACAGGCCTTCACACTTCTCCACTACATCGCCTCCTTATGTACTACCGTCCATCACACTTCTCCTCACCATCTCCTCCTTATGTACTACCGGCCTTCTCACTTCTCCACTACATCGCCTCCTTGTGGGCTACCAGCCATCACACTTCTCCTCTACATCTTCTCCTTATGTACTGCCAGCCATCACACTTCTCCTCTACATCTCCTCCTTATGTAACACCAGCCATCACACTTCTCCTCTACATCTCCTCCTAATGTACTACCAGCCATCACACTTCTCCTCCACATCTCCTCCTTGTGGGCTACCGCCCATCACACTTCTCCTCTACATCTCCTCCTTATGTACAACCAGCCATCACACTTCTCCTCTACATCTCCTCCTTATGTACTACCAGCCATCACACTTCTCCTCCACATCTCCTCCTTGTGGGCTACCGGCCATCACACTTCTCCTACACATCTCCTCCTTGTGGGCTACCGTCCATCACACTTCTCCTCACCATCTCCTCCTTATGTACTACCGGCCTTCACACTTCTCCACTACATCGCCTCCTTGTGGGCTACCAGCCATCACACTTCTCCTCTACATCTCCTCCTTATGTAATGCCAGCCATCACACTTCACCTCTACATCGCCTCCTTATGCACCACCAGCCATCACACTTCTCCTCTACATCTCCTCCTTATGTACTACCAGCCATCACACTTCTCCTCCACATCTCCTCCTTGTGGGCTATCGACCATCAAACTTCTCCTCTACATCTCCTCCTTATGTACTAACAGCCATCACACTTCTCCTCTACATCTCCTCCTTATGTACTACCAGCCATCACACTTCTCCTCTACATCTCCTCCTTATGTACTGCCAGTCATCACACTTCACCTCTACATCTCCTCCTTATGTACCACCAGCCATCACACTTCTCCTCTACATCTCCTCCTTATGTACTACCAGCCATCACACTTCTCCTCCACATCTCCTCCTTGTGGGCTACCGGCCATCACACTTCTCCTACACATCTCCTCCTTGTGGGCTACCGGCCATCACACTTCTCCTCGACATCTCCTCCTTATGTACTACCTGCCATCACACTTCTCCTCTACAACTCCTCCTCATGTGCTACCTGCCATCACACTTCTCCTCTACATCTACTCCTTGTGGGCTACCAGCCATCACAATTCTCCTCTACATCGCCTCCTTATGTAGTACCGGCCATCACACTTCTCCTACACATCTCCTACTTAAGTACTACCAGCCATCACACTTCTCCACTACATCTCCTCCTTTAGTACTACCAGCCATCACACTTCTCCTCTGCATTTCCTCCTTATGTAGTACCTGCCATCACACTTCCCCTCCACATCTCCTCCTTTAGTACTACCAGCCATCACACTTCTTCTCTAAATCTCCTCCTTCAGTACTAACAGCCATCACACTTCTCCTCTACTTCCCCTCCTTGGGGGCTACCAGCCATCACACTTCTCCTCTACATCTCCTCCTTATGTACTACCAGCCATAACAATTCTCCTCTACATCTACTCCTTCTGTACTACCAGCCATTACACTTCTCCTCTACATCTCCTCCTTCTGTACTACCAGCCATCACACTTCTCCTCTACATCTCCTCCTTCTGTACTATCAGCCATCACACTTCTCCTCTACATCTCCTCCTTATGTACTACCAGCCATAACACTTCTCCTCTACATCTACTCCTTCTGTACTACCAGCCATCACACTTCTCCTCTGCATCTCCTCCTTCTGTACTACCAGCCATCACACTTCTCCTCTACATCGCCTCCTTCTGCACTACCAGCCATCACACTTCTCTCTACATCTCCTGCTTAAGTACTACCAGCCATCACACTTCTCCTCTACATCTACTCCTTCTGTACTACCAGCCATCACACTTCTCCTCTACATCTACTCCTTATGTACGACCGGCCATCACACTTCTCCTCGACATCTCCTCCTTATGTACTACCAGCCATCACACTTCTCCTCAACATCTACTCCTTCTGTACAACCAGCCATCACCCTTCTCCTCTACATCTCCTCCTTCTGTACTACCAGCCATCACACTGCTCCTCTACATCTCCTCCTTCTGTACTACCAGCCATCACACTTCTCTCTACATCTCCTCCTTAAGTACTACCAGCCATCACACTTCTCCTCGACATCTCCTCCTTAAGTACTGGCAGCCATCACACTTCTCCTCTACATCTCCTCCTTATGTAGTACCAGCCATCACACTTCTCTCTACATCTCCTCCTTAAGTACTACCAGCCATTACACTTCTCCTCTACATCTCCTCCTTAAGTACTAGCAGCCATCACACTTCTCCTCTACAACTCCTCCTTATGGAGTACCAGCCATCACACTTCTCCTCTACATCCCCTCCTTACGTAGTACCAGCCATCACACTTCTCCTCTACATCTCCTCCTTACGTAGTACCAGCCATCACACTTCTCCTCTTCATCTCCTTCTTATCTACTACCAGCCATCACACTTCTCCTCGACATCTCCTCCTTATGTAGTAACAGCCATCACACTTCACCTCTACATCTCCTCCTTCTGTACTACCAGTCATCACACTTCTCTCTACATCTCCTCCTTATGTAGTAACAGCCATCACACTTCACCTCTACATCTCCTCCTGACGTAGTACCAGCCATCACACTTCTCCTCTTCATCTCCTCCTTATGTACTACCAGCCATCACACTTCTCCTCTACATCTCCTACTTCTGTACTACCAGCCATCACACTTCTCCTCGACATCTCCTCCTTATGTACTACCAGCCATCACACTTCTCCTCTGCATCTCCTCCTTCTGTACTACCAGTCATCACACTTCTCTCTACATCTCCTCCTTCTGTACTGCCAGCCATCACACTTCACCTCTACATCTCCACCTTATGTACTACCAGCCATCACACTTCTCCTCTACATCTCCTCCTTATGTACTACCGTCCATCACACTTTTCCTCTGCATCTCCTCCTTATGTACTACCGGCCATCACTCTTCTCCCCTAAATCTACTCCTTGTGGGCTACCAGCCATCACACTTCTCCTCTACATCTCCTCCTTATGTACTACCGTCCATCACACTTCTCCTCTCCATCTCCTCCTTATGTAATACCAGCCATCACACTTCTCCTCTACATCTCCTCCTTATGTACTACCGTCCATCACACTTCTCCTCTACATCTCCTCCTTATGTACTACCAGCCATCACACTTCTCCTCACCATCTCCTCCTGAAGTACTACCAGCCATCACACGTCTCCTCTACATCTCCTCCTTATGTACTACCAGCCTTCACACTTCTCCACTACATCGCCTCCTTATGTACTACCGGCCTTCACACTTCTCCACTACATCGCCTCCTTATGTACTACCGTCCATCACACTTCTCCTCACCATCTCCTCCTTATGTACTACCGGCCTTCACACTTCTCCACTACATCGCCTCCTTGTGGGCTACCAGCCATCACACTTCTCCTCTACATCTCCTCCTTATGTACTGCCAGCCATCACACTTCACCTCTACATCTCCTCCTTATGTACCACCAGCCATCACACTTCTCCTCTCCATCTCCTCCTTATGTACTACCAGCCATCACACTTCACCTCCACATCTCCTCCTTGTGGGCTACCGGCCATCACACTTCTCCTCTACATCTCCTCCTTATGTACTACCAGCCATCACACTTCTCCTCTACATCTCCTCCTTATGTACTACCAGCCATCACACTTCTCCTCCACATCTCCTCCTTGTGGGTTACCGGCCATCACACTTCTCCTACACATCTCCTCCTTGTCGGCTACAGGCCATCACACTTCTCCTCTACATCTCCTCCTTATGTACTACCTGCCGTCACACTTCTCCTCTACAACTCCTCCTCATGTGCTACCTGCCATCACACTTCTCCTCTACATCTACTCCTTGTGGGCTACCAGCCATCACACTTCTCCTGTACATCGCCTCCTTATGTAGTACCGGCCATCACACTTCTCCTACACATCTCCTACTTAAGTACTACCAGCCATCACACTTCTCCACTACATCTCCTCCTTTCGTACTACCAGCCATCACACTTCTCCTCTACATCTCGTCATTATGTAGTACCTGCCATCACACTTCCCCTCCACATCTCCTCCTTTAGTACTACCAGCCATCACACTTCTTCTCTAAATCTCCTCCTTCAGTACTAACAGCCATCACACTTCTCCTCTACTTCTCCTCCTTGGGGGCTACCAGCCATCACACTTCTACTCTACATCTCCAGCTTATGTACTACCAGCCATACCACTTCTCCTCTACATCTACTCCTTCTGTACTACCAGCCATTACACTTCTCCTCTACATCTCCACCTTCTGTACTACCAGCCATCACACTTCTCCTCTACATCTCCTCCTTCTGTGCTATCAGCCATCACACTTCTCCTCTACATCTCCTCCTTATGTACTACCAGCCATAACACTTCTCCTCTACATCTACTCCTTCTGTACTACCAGCCATCACACTTCTCCTCTGCATCTCCTCCTTCAGTACTACCAGCCATCACACTTCTCCTCTACATCTCCTCCTTCTGTACTACCAGCCATCACACTTCTCTCTACATCTCCTCCTTAAGTACTACCAGCCATCACACTTCTCCTCTACATCTACTCCTTCTGTACTACCAGCCATCACACTTCTCCTCTACATCTCCTCCTTATGTACGACCGGCCATCACACTTCTCCTCGACATCTCCTCCTTATGTACTACCAGCCATCACACTTCTCCTCTACATCTACTCCTTCTGTACAACCAGCCATCACCCTTCTCCTCTACATCTCCTCCTTCTGTACTACCAGCCATCACACTGCTCCTCTACATCTCCTCCTTCTGTACTACCAGCCATCACACTTCTCTCTACATCTCCTCCTGAAGTACTACCAGCCATCACACTTCTCCTCTACATCTCCTCCTTATGTAGTACCAGCCATCACACTTCTCTCTACATCTCCTCATTAAGTACTACCAGCCATTACACTTCTCCTCTACATCTCCTCCTTAAGTACTAGCAGCCATCACACTCCTCCCCTACAACTCCTCCTTATGGAGTACCAGCCATCACACTTCTCCTCTACATCCCCTCCTTACGTAGTACCAGCCATCACACTTCTCCTCTACATCTCCTCCTTATGTAGTACCAGCCATCACACTTCTCCTCTTCATCTCCTTCTTATCTACTACCAGCCATCACACTTCTCCTCTACATCTCCTCCTTATGTAGTAACAGCCATCACACTTCACCTCTACATCTCCTCCTTCTGTACTACCAGTCATCACACTTCTCTCTACATCTCCTCCTTATGTAGTAACAGCCATCACACTTCACCTCTACATCTCCTCCTTACGTAGTACCAGCCATCACACTTCTCCTCGACATCTCCTCCTTATGTACTACCAGCCATCACACTTCTCCTCTGCATCTCCTCCTTCTGTACTACCAGTCATCACACTTCTCTTTACATCTCCTCCTTAAGTACTACCAGCCATCACACTTTTCCTCCACATCTCCTCCTTGTGGGCTACAGGCCATCACACTTCTCCTCTACATCTCCTCCTTCTGTACTACCAGCCATCACACTTCTCTCTACATCTCCTCCTTAAGTACTACCAGCCATCACACTTCTCCTCTACATCTCCTCCTTCTGTACTACCAGCCATCACACTGCTCCTCTACATCTCCTCCTTCTGTACTACCAGCCATCACACTTCTCTCTACATCTCCTCCTTAAGTACTACCAGCCATCACACTTCTCCTCTACATCTCCTCCTTAAGTACTGGCAGCCATCACACTTCTCCTCTACATCTCCTCCTTATGTAGTACCAGCCATCACACTTCTCTCTACATCTCCTCCTGAAGTACTACCAGCCATCACACTTCTCCTCTACATCTCCTCCTTATGTAGTACCAGCCATCACACTTCTCTCTACATCTCCTCATTAAGTACTACCAGCCATTACACTTCTCCTCTACATCTCCTCCTTAAGTACTAGCAGCCATCACACTCCTCCCCTACAACTCCTCCTTATGGAGTACCAGCCATCACACTTCTCCTCTACATCCCCTCCTTACGTAGTACCAGCCATCACACTTCTCCTCTACATCTCCTCCTTATGTAGTACCAGCCATCACACTTCTCCTCTTCATCTCCTTCTTATCTACTACCAGCCATCACACTTCTCCTCTACATCTCCTCCTTATGTAGTAACAGCCATCACACTTCACCTCTACATCTCCTCCTTCTGTACTACCAGTCATCACACTTCTCTCTACATCTCCTCCTTATGTAGTAACAGCCATCACACTTCACCTCTACATCTCCTCCTTACGTAGTACCAGCCATCACACTTCTCCTCGACATCTCCTCCTTATGTACTACCAGCCATCACACTTCTCCTCTGCATCTCCTCCTTCTGTACTACCAGTCATCACACTTCTCTTTACATCTCCTCCTTAAGTACTACCAGCCATCACACTTTTCCTCCACATCTCCTCCTTGTGGGCTACAGGCCATCACACTTCTCCTCTACATCTCCTCCTTCTGTACTACCAGCCATCACACTTCTCTCTACATCTCCTCCTTCTGTACTACCAGCCATCACACTTCTCTCTACATCTCCTCCTTAAGTACTACCAGCCATCACACTTCTCCTCTACATCTACTCCTTCTGTACTACCAGCCATCACACTTCTCCTCTACATCTCCTCCTTATGTAGTACCAGCCATCACACTTCGCTCTACATCTCCTCATTAAGTACTACCAGCCATTACACTTCTCCTCTACATCTCCTCCTTAAGTACTAGCAGCCATCACACTCCTCCCCTACAACTCCTCCTTATGTAGTACCAGCCATCACACTTCTCCTCTACATCCCCTCCTTACGTAGTACCAGCCATCACACTTCTCCTCTACATCTCCTCCTTACGTAGTACCAGCCATCACACTTCTCCTCTTCATCTCCTTCTTATCTACTACCAGCCATCACACTTCTCCTCTACATCTCCTCCTTATGTAGTAACAGCCATCACACTTCACCTCTACATCTCCTCCTTCTGTACTACCAGTCATCACACTTCTCTCTACATCTCCTCCTTATGTAGTAACAGCCATCACACTTCACCTCTACATCTCCTCCTTACGTAGTACCAGCCATCACACTTCTCCTCTTCATCTCCTCCTTATGTATTACCAGCCATCACACTTCTCCTCGACATCTCCTACTTCTGTGCTACCAGCCATCACACTTCTCCTCGACATCTCCTCCTTCTGTACTACCAGTCATCACACTTCTCTTTACATCTCCTCCTTAAGTACTACCAGCCATCACACTTTTCCTCCACATCTCCTCCTTGTGGGCTACAGGCCATCACACTTCTCCTCTACATCTCCTCCTTCTGTACTACCAGCCATCACACTTCTCTCTACATCTCCTCCTTATGTACGACCAGCCATCACACTTCTCTACATCTCCTCCTTATATACTACCTGCCATCAAACTTCTCCTCTACTTTTCCTCCTTGTGGGCCACCAGCCATCACACATCTCCTCTACATCGCCTCCTTATGTACTACCAGCTATCACACTTCCCCTCAACATCTCCTCCTTATGTACTACCAGCCATCACACTTCTACTCTACATCTCCTCCTTCAGTACTACCAGCCATCACAATTCTCCTCTACATCTCCTCCTTATGTCCTACCAGCCATCACACATCTCCTCTACATCTCCTCCTTATGTACAACGAGCCATCACACTTCTCCTCTACATCTCCTCCTTATGTACAACGAGCCATCACACTTCTCCTCCACATCTCCATTTTATCTACTACCAGCCATCACACTTCTCCTCTACATCTCCTCCTTATCTACTACCAGCCATCACACTTCTCCTCTACATCTCCTCCTTGAGGGCTACCAGCCATCACACTTCTCCTCTGCATCTCCTCCTTCTGTACTACCAGCCATCACACTTCTCCTCTACATCTCCTCCTTCTGTACTACCAGCCATCACACTTCTCCTCTTCATCTCCTTCTTATCTACTACCAGCCATCACACTTCTCCTCTACATCTCCTCCTTATGTTGTAACAGCCATCACACTTCACCTCTACATCTCCTCCTTCTGTACTACCAGTCATCACACTTCTCTCTACATCTCCTCCTTATGTAGTAACAGCCATCACACTTCACCTCTACATCTCCTCCTTACGTAGTACCAGCCATCACACTTCTCCTCTTCATCTCCTCCTTATGTATTACCAGCCATCACACTTCTCCTCTACATCCCCTACTTCTGTGCTACCAGCCATCACACTTCTCCTCGACATCTCCTCCTTATGTACTACCAGCCATCACACTTCTCCTCTGCATCTCCTCCTTCTGTACTACCAGTCATCACACTTCTCTCTACATCTCCTCCTTAAGTACTACCAGCCATCACACTTTTCCTCCACATCTCCTCCTTGTGGGCTACAGGCCATCACACTTCTCCTCTACATCTCCTCCTTCTGTACTACCAGCCATCACACTTCTCTCTACATCTCCTCCTTAAGTACTACCAGCCATCACACTTTTCCTCCACATCTCCTCCTTGTGGGCTACAGGCCATCACACTTCTCCTCTACATCTCCTCCTTCTGTACTACCAGCCATCACACTTCTCCTCTACATCTCCTCCTTATGTACTACCTGCCGTCACACTTCTCCTCTACGACTCCTCCTCATGTGCTACCTGCCATCACACTTCTCCTCTACATCTACTCCTTGTGGGCTACCAGCCATCACACTTCTCCTCTACATCGCCTCCTTATGTAGTACCGGCCATCACACTTCTCCTACACATCTCCTACTTAAGTACTACCAGCCATCACACTTCTCCACTACATCTCCTCCTTTCGTACTACCAGCCATCACACTTCTCCTCTACATCTCCTCCTTATGTAGTACCTGCCATCACACTTCCCCTCCACATCTCCTCCTTTAGTACTACCAGCCATCACACTTCTTCTCTAAATCTCCTCCTTCAGTACTAACAGCCATCACACTTCTCCTCTACTTCTCCTCCTTGGGGGCTACCAGCCATCAAACTTCTCCTCTACATCTCCTGCTTATGTACTACCAGCCATAACACTTCTCCTCTACATCTACTCCTTCTGTACTACCAGCCATTACACTTCTCCTCTACATCTCCACCTTCTGTACTACCAGCCATCACACTTCTCCTCTACATCTCCTCCTTCTGTGCTATCAGCCATCACACTTCTCCTCTACATCTCCTCCTTATGTACTACCAGCCATAACACTTCTCCTCTACATCTACTCCTTCTGTACTACCAGCCATCACACTTCTCCTCTGCATCTCCTCCTTCAGTACTACCAGCCATCACACTTCTCCTCTACATCTCCTCCTTCTGTACTACCAGCCATCACACTTCTCTCTACATCTCCTCCTTAAGTACTACCAGCCATCACACTTCTCCTCTACATCTACTCCTTCTGTACTACCAGCCATCACACTTCTCCTCTACATCTCCTCCTTATGTAGTACCAGCCATCACACTTCGCTCTACATCTCCTCATTAAGTACTACCAGCCATTACACTTCTCCTCTACATCTCCTCCTTAAGTACTAGCAGCCATCACACTCCTCCCCTACAACTCCTCCTTATGTAGTACCAGCCATCACACTTCTCCTCTACATCCCCTCCTTACGTAGTACCAGCCATCACACTTCTCCTCTACATCTCCTCCTTACGTAGTACCAGCCATCACACTTCTCCTCTTCATCTCCTTCTTATCTACTACCAGCCATCACACTTCTCCTCTACATCTCCTCCTTATGTAGTAACAGCCATCACACTTCACCTCTACATCTCCTCCTTCTGTACTACCAGTCATCACACTTCTCTCTACATCTCCTCCTTATGTAGTAACAGCCATCACACTTCACCTCTACATCTCCTCCTTACGTAGTACCAGCCATCACACTTCTCCTCTTCATCTCCTCCTTATGTATTACCAGCCATCACACTTCTCCTCGACATCTCCTACTTCTGTGCTACCAGCCATCACACTTCTCCTCGACATCTCCTCCTTCTGTACTACCAGTCATCACACTTCTCTTTACATCTCCTCCTTAAGTACTACCAGCCATCACACTTTTCCTCCACATCTCCTCCTTGTGGGCTACAGGCCATCACACTTCTCCTCTACATCTCCTCCTTCTGTACTACCAGCCATCACACTTCTCTCTACATCTCCTCCTTATGTACGACCAGCCATCACACTTCTCTACATCTCCTCCTTATATACTACCTGCCATCAAACTTCTCCTCTACTTTTCCTCCTTGTGGGCCACCAGCCATCACACATCTCCTCTACATCGCCTCCTTATGTACTACCAGCTATCACACTTCCCCTCAACATCTCCTCCTTATGTACTACCAGCCATCACACTTCTACTCTACATCTCCTCCTTCAGTACTACCAGCCATCACAATTCTCCTCTACATCTCCTCCTTATGTCCTACCAGCCATCACACATCTCCTCTACATCTCCTCCTTATGTACAACGAGCCATCACACTTCTCCTCTACATCTCCTCCTTATGTACAACGAGCCATCACACTTCTCCTCCACATCTCCATTTTATCTACTACCAGCCATCACACTTCTCCTCTACATCTCCTCCTTATCTACTACCAGCCATCACACTTCTCCTCTACATCTCCTCCTTGAGGGCTACCAGCCATCACACTTCTCCTCTGCATCTCCTCCTTCTGTACTACCAGCCATCACACTTCTCCTCTACATCTCCTCCTTCTGTACTACCAGCCATCACACTTCTCCTCTTCATCTCCTTCTTATCTACTACCAGCCATCACACTTCTCCTCTACATCTCCTCCTTATGTTGTAACAGCCATCACACTTCACCTCTACATCTCCTCCTTCTGTACTACCAGTCATCACACTTCTCTCTACATCTCCTCCTTATGTAGTAACAGCCATCACACTTCACCTCTACATCTCCTCCTTACGTAGTACCAGCCATCACACTTCTCCTCTTCATCTCCTCCTTATGTATTACCAGCCATCACACTTCTCCTCTACATCCCCTACTTCTGTGCTACCAGCCATCACACTTCTCCTCGACATCTCCTCCTTATGTACTACCAGCCATCACACTTCTCCTCTGCATCTCCTCCTTCTGTACTACCAGTCATCACACTTCTCTCTACATCTCCTCCTTAAGTACTACCAGCCATCACACTTTTCCTCCACATCTCCTCCTTGTGGGCTACAGGCCATCACACTTCTCCTCTACATCTCCTCCTTCTGTACTACCAGCCATCACACTTCTCTCTACATCTCCTCCTTAAGTACTACCAGCCATCACACTTTTCCTCCACATCTCCTCCTTGTGGGCTACAGGCCATCACACTTCTCCTCTACATCTCCTCCTTCTGTACTACCAGCCATCACACTTCTCCTCTACATCTCCTCCTTATGTACTACCTGCCGTCACACTTCTCCTCTACGACTCCTCCTCATGTGCTACCTGCCATCACACTTCTCCTCTACATCTACTCCTTGTGGGCTACCAGCCATCACACTTCTCCTCTACATCGCCTCCTTATGTAGTACCGGCCATCACACTTCTCCTACACATCTCCTACTTAAGTACTACCAGCCATCACACTTCTCCACTACATCTCCTCCTTTCGTACTACCAGCCATCACACTTCTCCTCTACATCTCCTCCTTATGTAGTACCTGCCATCACACTTCCCCTCCACATCTCCTCCTTTAGTACTACCAGCCATCACACTTCTTCTCTAAATCTCCTCCTTCAGTACTAACAGCCATCACACTTCTCCTCTACTTCTCCTCCTTGGGGGCTACCAGCCATCAAACTTCTCCTCTACATCTCCTGCTTATGTACTACCAGCCATAACACTTCTCCTCTACATCTACTCCTTCTGTACTACCAGCCATTACACTTCTCCTCTACATCTCCACCTTCTGTACTACCAGCCATCACACTTCTCCTCTACATCTCCTCCTTCTGTGCTATCAGCCATCACACTTCTCCTCTACATCTCCTCCTTATGTACTACCAGCCATAACACTTCTCCTCTACATCTACTCCTTCTGTACTACCAGCCATCACACTTCTCCTCTGCATCTCCTCCTTCAGTACTACCAGCCATCACACTTCTCCTCTACATCTCCTCCTTCTGTACTACCAGCCATCACACTTCTCTCTACATCTCCTCCTTAAGTACTACCAGCCATCACACTTCTCCTCTACATCTACTCCTTCTGTACTACCAGCCATCACACTTCTCCTCTACATCTCCTCCTTATGTATTACCAGCCATCACACTTCTCTCTACATCTCCTCCTTAAGTACTACCAGCCATCACACTTCTCCTCCACATCTCCTCCTTAAGTACTAGGAGCCATCACACTCCTCCCCTACAACTCCTCCTTATGGAGTACCAGCCATCACACTTCTCCTCTACATCCCCTCCTTACGTAGTACCAGCCATCACACTTCTCCTCTACATCTCCTCCTTACGTAGTACCAGCCATCACACTTCTCCTCTTCATCTCCTTCTTATCTACTACCAGCCATCACACTTCTCCTCTACATCTCCTCCTTATGTAGTAACAGCCATCACACTTCACCTCTACATCTCCTCCTTCTGTACTACCAGTCATCACACTTCTCTCTACATCTCCTCCTTATGTAGTAACAGCCATCACACTTCACCTCTACATCTCCTCCTTACGTAGTACCAGCCATCACACTTCTCCTCTTCATCTCCTCCTTATGTATTACCAGCCATCACACTTCTCCTCGACATCTCCTACTTCTGTGCTACCAGCCATCACACTTCTCCTCGACATCTCCTCCTTATGTACTACCAGCCATCACACTTCTCCTCTGCATCTCCTCCTTCTGTACTACCAGTCATCACACTTCTCTTTACATCTCCTCCTTAAGTACTACCAGCCATCACACTTTTCCTCCACATCTCCTCCTTGTGGGCTACAGGCCATCACACTTCTCCTCTACATCTCCTCCTTCTGTACTACCAGCCATCACACTTCTCTCTACATCTCCTCCTTATATACTACCTGCCATCAAACTTCTCCTCTACTTTTCCTCCTTGTGGGCCACCAGCCATCACACATCTCCTCTACATCTCCTCCTTCAGTACTACCAGCCATCACAATTCTCCTCTACATCTCCTCCTTATGTCCTACCAGCCATCACACATCTCCTCTACATCTCCTCCTTCAGTACTACCAGCCATCACAATTCTCCTCTACATCTCCTCCTTATGTCCTACCAGCCATCACACTTCTCCTCTACATCTCCTCCTTATGTACAACGAGCCATCACACTTCTCCTCCACATCTCCATTTTATCTACTACCAGCCATCACACTTCTCCTCTACATCTCCTCCTTATCTACTACCAGCCATCACACTTCTCCTGTACATCTCCTCCTTATGTAGTACCAGCCATCACACTTCTCCTCTACATCTCCTCCTTGAGGGCTACCAGCCATCACACTTCTCCTCTGCATCTCCTCCTTCTGTACTACCAGCCATCACACTTCCCCTCTACATCTCCTCCTTCTGTACTACCAGCCATCACACTTCTCCTCTTCATCTCCTTCTTATCTACTACCAGCCATCACACTTCTCCTCTACATCTCCTCCTTATGTCGTAACAGCCATCACACTTCACCTCTACATCTCCTCCTTCTGTACTACCAGTCATCACACTTCTCTCTACATCTCCTCCTTATGTAGTAACAGCCATCACACTTCTCCTCTTCATCTCCTCCTTATGTATTACCAGCCATCACACTTCTCCTCTACATCCCCTACTTCTGTGCTACCAGCCATCACACTTCACCTCTACATCTCCTCCTTCTGTACTACCAGTCATCACACTTCACCTCTACATCTCCTCCTTACGTAGTACCAGCCATCACACTTCTCCTCTTCATCTCCTCCTTATGTATTACCAGCCATCACACTTCTCCTCTACATCCCCTACTTCTGTGCTACCAGCCATCACACTTCTCCTCGACATCTCCTCCTTATGTACTACCAGCCATCACACTTCTCCTCTGCATCTCCTCCTTCTGTACTACCAGTCATCACACTTCTCTCTACATCTCCTCCTTAAGTACTACCAGCCATCACACTTTTCCTCCACATCTCCTCCTTGTGGGCTACAGGCCATCACACTTCTCCTCTACATCTCCTCCTTCTGTACTACCAGCCATCACACTTCTCTCTACATCTCCTCCTTATGTACGACCAGCCATCACACTTCACTACATCTCCTCCTTATATACTACCTGCCATCAAACTTCTCCTCTACTTCTCCTCCTTGTGGGCCACCAGCCATCACACATCTCCTCTACATCGCCTCCTTATGTACTACCAGCTATCACACTTCCCCTCAACATCTCCTCCTTATGTACTACCAGCCATCACACTTCTACTCCACATCTCCTCCTTAAGTACTAGCAGCCATCACAATTCTCCTCTACATCTCCTCCTTAAGTACTACCAGCCATCACACTTCTCCTCTGCATCTCCTCCTTCTGTACTACCAGTCATCACACTTCTCCTCTGCATCTCCTCCTTCTGTACTACCAGTCATCACACTTCTCTCTACATCTCCTCCTTAAGTACTACCAGCCATCACACTTCTCCTCTGCATCTCCTCCTTCTGTACTACCAGTCATCACACTTCTCCTCTGCATCTCCTCCTTCTGTACTACCAGTCATCACACTTCTCTCTACATCTCCTCCTTAAGTACTACCAGCCATCACAATTCTCCTCTACATCTCCTCCTTAAGTACTACCAGCCATCACACTTCTCCTCTGCATCTCCTCCTTCTGTACTACCAGTCATCACACTTCTCCTCTGCATCTCCTCCTTCTGTACTACCAGTCATCACACTTCTCTCTACATCTCCTCCTTAAGTACTACCAGCCATCACAATTCTCCTCTACATCTCCTCCTTAAGTACTACCAGCCATCACACTTCTCCTCTGCATCTCCTCCTTCTGTACTACCAGTCATCACACTTCTCCTCTGCATCTCCTCCTTCTGTACTACCAGTCATCACACTTCTCTCTACATCTCCTCCTTAAGTACTACCAGCCATCACACTTTTCCTCCACATCTCCTCCTTGTGGGCTACAGGCCATCACACTTCTCCTCTACATCTCCTCCTTCTGTACTACCAGCCATCACACTTCTCTCTACATCTCCTCCTTATGTACGACCAGCCATCACACTTCTCCTCTACTTCTCCTCCTTGTGGGCCACCAGCCATCACACATCTCCTCTACATCTCCTCCTTATGTACTACCAGCCATCATACTTCTCCTCTACATCTCCTCCTTATGTACAACGAGCCATCACACTTCTCCTCCACATCTCCATTTTATCTACTACCAGCCATCACACTTCTCCTCTACATCTCCTCCTTATCTACTACCAGCCATCACACTTCTCCTGTACATCTCCTCCTTATGTAGTACCAGCCATCACACTTCTCCTCTACATCTCCTCCTTGAGGGCTACCAGCCATCACACTTCTCCTCTGCATCTCCTCCTTCTGTACTACCAGCCATCACACTTCTCCTCGACATCTCCTCCTTCTGTACTACCAGCCATCACACTTCTCTCTACATCTCCTCCTTAAGTACTACCAGCCATCACACTTCTCCTCTACATCTACTCCTTCTGTACTACCAGCCATCACACTTCTCCTCTACATCTCCTCCTTATGTACGACCGGCCATCACACTTCTCCTCGACATCTCCTCCTTATGTACTACCAGCCATCACACTTCTCCTCACCATCTCCTCCTTAAGTACTACCAGCCATCACACGTCTCCTCTACATCTCCTCCTTATGTACTACCAGCCTTCACACTTCTCCACTACATCGCCTCCTTATGTACTACCGGCCTTCGCACTTCTCCACTACATCGCCTCCTTGTGGGCTACCGTCCAACACACTTCTCCTCACCATCTCCTCCTTATGTACTACCGGCCTTCACACTTCTCCACTGCAACGCCTCCTTGTGGGCTACCAGCCATCACACTTCTCCTCTACATCTCCTCCTTATGTCCTGCCAGCCATCACACTTCACCTCTACATCTCCTCCTTATGTACCACCAGCCATCACACTTCTCCTCTACATCTCCTCCTTATGTACTACCAGCCATCACACTTCTCCTCCACATCTCCTCCTTGTGGGCTACCGGCCATCACACTTCTCCTCTACATCTCCTCCTTATGTACTACCAGCCATCACACTTCTCCTCCACATCTCCTCCTTGTGGGCTACCGGCCATCACACTTCTCCTACACATCTCCTCCTTGTCGGCTACCGGCCATCACACTTCTCCTCTACATCTCCTCCTTATGTACTACCTGCCGTCACACTTCTCCTCTACGACTCCTCCTCATGTACTACCAGCCATCACACTTCTCCTCTACATCTCCTCCTTTTGTAGTACCTGCCATCACACTTCCCCTCCACATCTCCTCCTTTAGTACAACCAGCCATCACACTTCTTCTCTAAATCTCCTCCTTCAGTACTAACAGCCATCACACTTCTCCTCTACTTCTCCTCCTTGGGGGCTACCAGCCATCAAACTTCTCCTCTACATCTCCTGCTTATGTACTACCAGCCATAACACTTCTCCTCTACATCTCCTCCTTCTGTGCTATCAGCCATCACACTTCTCCTCTACATCTCCTCCTTATGTACTACCAGCCATAACACTTCTCCTCTACATCTACTCCTTCTGTACTACCAGCCATCACACTTCTCCTCTGCATCTCCTCCTTCAGTAATACCAGCCATCACACTTCTCCTCTACATCTCCTCCTTCTGTACTACCAGCCATCACACTTCTCTCTACATCTCCTCCTTAAGTACTACCAGCCATCACACTTCTCCTCAACATCTACTCCTTCTGTACTACCAGCCATCACACTTCTCCTCTACATCTCCTCCTTATGTAGTACCAGCCATCACACTTCTCTCTACATCTCCTCCTTAAGTACTACCAGCCATCAAACTTCTCCTCTACATCTCCTGCTTATGTACTACCAGCCATAACACTTCTCCTCTACATCTCCTCCTTCTGTGCTATCAGCCATCACACTTCTCCTCTACATCTCCTCCTTATGTACTACCAGCCATAACACTTCTCCTCTACATCTACTCCTTCTGTACTACCAGCCATCACACTTCTCCTCTGCATCTCCTCCTTCAGTACTACCAGCCATCACACTTCTCCTCTACATCTCCTCCTTCTGTACTACCAGCCATCACACTTCTCTCTACATCTCCTCCTTAAGTACTACCAGCCATCACACTTCTCCTCTACATCTCCTCCTTATGTACTACCAGCCATCACACTTCTCTCTACATCTCCTCCTTAAGTACTACCAGCCATCACACTTCTCTCTACATCTCCTCATTAAGTACTACCAGCCATTACACTTCTCCTCTACATCTCCTCCTTAAGTACTAGCAGCCATCACACTCCTCCCCTACAACTCCTCCTTATGGAGTACCAGCCATTACACTTCTCCTCTGCATCTCCTCCTTCAGTACTACCAGCCATCACACTTCTCCTCTACATCTCCTCCTTCTGTACTACCAGCCATCACACTTCTCTCTACATCTCCTCCTTAAGTACTACCAGCCATCACACTTCTCCTCTACATCTACTCCTTCTGTACTACCAGCCATCACACTTCTCCTCTACATCTCCTCCTTATGTACTACCAGCCATCACACTTCTCCTCTACATCTCCTCCTTAAGTACTACCAGCCATCACACTTCTCCTCTACATCTCCTCCTTCTGTACTACCAGCCATCACACTTCTCTCTACATCTCCTCCTTAAGTACTACCAGCCATCACACTTCTCCTCTACATCTACTCCTTCTGTACTACCAGCCATCACACTTCTCTCTACATCTCCTCATTAAGTACTACCAGCCATTACACTTCTCCTCTACATCTCCTCCTTAAGTACTAGCAGCCATCACACTCCTCCCCTACAACTCCTCCTTATGTAGTACCAGCCATCACACTTCTCCTCTACATCCCCTCCTTACGTAGTACCAGCCATCACACTTCTCCTCTACATCTCCTCCTTACGTAGTACCAGCCATCACACTTCTCCTCTTCATCTCCTTCTTATCTACTACCAGCCATCACACTTCTCCTCTACATCTCCTCCTTATGTAGTAACAGCCATCACACTTCACCTCTACATCTCCTCCTTCTGTACTACCAGTCATCACACTTCTCTCTACATCTCCTCCTTATGTAGTAACAGCCATCACACTTCACCTCTACATCTCCTCCTTACGTAGTACCAGCCATCACACTTCTCCTCTTCATCTCCTCCTTATGTATTACCAGCCATCACACTTCTCCTCGACATCTCCTACTTCTGTGCTACCAGCCATCACACTTCTCCTCGACATCTCCTCCTTCTGTACTACCAGTCATCACACTTCTCTTTACATCTCCTCCTTAAGTACTACCAGCCATCACACTTTTCCTCCACATCTCCTCCTTGTGGGCTACAGGCCATCACACTTCTCCTCTACATCTCCTCCTTCTGTACTACCAGCCATCACACTTCTCTCTACATCTCCTCCTTATGTACGACCAGCCATCACACTTCTCTACATCTCCTCCTTATATACTACCTGCCATCAAACTTCTCCTCTACTTTTCCTCCTTGTGGGCCACCAGCCATCACACATCTCCTCTACATCGCCTCCTTATGTACTACCAGCTATCACACTTCCCCTCAACATCTCCTCCTTATGTACTACCAGCCATCACACTTCTACTCTACATCTCCTCCTTCAGTACTACCAGCCATCACAATTCTCCTCTACATCTCCTCCCTATGTCCTACCAGCCATCACACTTCTCCTCTACATCTCCTCCTTATGTACAACGAGCCATCACACTTCTCCTCTACATCTCCTCCTTATGTACAACGAGCCATCACACTTCTCCTCCACATCTCCATTTTATCTACTACCAGCCATCACACTTCTCCTCTACATCTCCTCCTTATCTACTACCAGCCATCACACTTCTCCTGTACATCTCCTCCTTATGTAGTACCAGCCATCACACTTCTCCTCTACATCTCCTCCTTGAGGGCTACCAGCCATCACACTTCTCCTCTGCATCTCCTCCTTCTGTACTACCAGCCATCACACTTCTCCTCTACATCTCCTCCTTCTGTACTACCAGCCATCACACTTCTCTCTACATCTCCTCCTTAAGTACTACCAGCCATCACACTTCTCCTCTACATCTACTCCTTCTGTACTACCAGCCATCACACTTCTCCTCTACATCTCCTCCTTATGTACGACCGGCCATCACACTTCTCCTCGACATCTCCTCCTTATGTACTACAAGCCATCACACTTCTCCTCACCATCTCCTCCTTAAGTACTACCAGCCTTCACACTTCTCCACTACATCGCCTCCTTATGTACTACCGGCCTTCACACTTCTCCACTACATCGCCTCCTTGTGGGCTACCGTCCAACACACTTCTCCTCACCATCTCCTCCTTATGTACTACCGGCCTTCACACTTCTCCACTGCAACGCCTCCTTGTGGGCTACCAGCCATCACACTTCTCCTCTACATCTCCTCCTTATGTCCTGCCAGCCATCACACTTCACCTCTACATCTCCTCCTTATGTACCACCAGCCATCACACTTCTCCTCTACATCTCCTCCTTATGTACTACCAGCCATCACACTTCTCCTCCACATCTCCTCCTTGTGGGCTACCGGCCATCACACTTCTCCTCTACATCTCCTCCTTATGTACTACCAGCCATCACACTTCTCCTCCACATCTCCTCCTTGTGGGCTACCGGCCATCACACTTCTCCTACACATCTCCTCCTTGTCGGCTACCGGCCATCACACTTCTCCTCTACATCTCCTCCTTATGTACTACCTGCCGTCACACTTCTCCTCTACGACTCCTCCTCATGTGCTACCTGCCATCACACTTCTCCTCTACATCTACTCCTTGTGGGCTACCAGCCATCACACTTCTCCTCTACATCGCCTCCTTATGTAGTACCGGCCATCACACTTCTCCTACACATCTCCTACTTAAGTACTACCAGCCATCACACTTCTCCACTACATCTCCTCCTTTCGTACTACCAGCCATCACACTTCTCCTCTACATCTCCTCCTTATGTAGTACCTGCCATCACACTTCCCCTCCACATCTCCTCCTTTAGTACTACCAGCCATAACACTTCTCCTCTACATCTACTCCTTCTGTACTACCAGCCATTACACTTCTCCTCTACATCTCCACCTTCTGTACTACCAGCCATCACACTTCTCCTCTACATCTCCTCCTTCTGTGCTATCAGCCATCACACTTCTCCTCTACATCTCCTCCTTATGTACTACCAGCCATAACACTTCTCCTCTACATCTACTCCTTCTGTACTACCAGCCATCACACTTCTCCTCTGCATCTCCTCCTTCAGGACTACCAGCCATCACACTTCTCCTCTACATCTCCTCCTTCTGTACTACCAGCCATCACACTTCTCTCTACATCTCCTCCTTCTGTACTACCAGCCATCACACTTCTCCTCTACATCTCCTCCTTATGCACGACCGGCCATCACACTTCTCCTCGACATCTCCTCCTTATGTACTACCAGCCATCACACTTCTC
Organism: Heterodontus francisci; assembly: GCF_036365525.1. NCBI lineage: Eukaryota > Metazoa > Chordata > Chondrichthyes > Heterodontiformes > Heterodontidae > Heterodontus > Heterodontus francisci. The sequence continues at coordinate 197,930,314 of NC_090371.1, read as the reverse complement.
CTCTACATCTACTCCTTCTGTACAACCAGCCATCACCCTTCTCCTCTACATCTCCTCCTTCTGTACTACCAGCCATCACACTGCTCCTCTACATCTCCCCCTTCTGTACTACCAGCCGTCACACTTCTCTCTACATCTCCTCCTTAAGTACTACCAGCCATCACACTTCTCCTCCACATCTCCTCCTTAAGTACTGGCAGCCATCACACTTCTCCTCTACATCTCCTCCTTATGTAGTACCAGCCATCACACTTCTCTCTACATCTCCTCATTAAGTACTACCAGCCATTACACTTCTCCTCTACATCTCCTCCTTAAGTACGAGCAGCCATCACACTCCTCCCCTACAGCTCCTCCTTATGGAGTACCAGCCATCACACTTCTCCTCTACATCCCCTCCTTACGTAGTACCAGCCATCACACTTCTCCTCTACATCTCCTCCTTACGTAGTACCAGCCATCACACTTCTCCTCTTCATCTCCTTCTTATCTACTACCAGCCATCACACTTCTCCTCTACATCTCCTCCTTATGTAGTAACAGCCATCACACTTCACCTCTACATCTCCTCCTTCTGTACTACCAGTCATCACACTTCTCTCTACATCTCCTCCTTATGTAGTAACAGCCATCACACTTCACCTCTACATCTCCTCCTTACGTAGTACCAGCCATCACACTTCTCCTCTTCATCTCCTCCTTATGTATTACCAGCCATCACACTTCTCCTCGACATCTCCTCCTTATGTACTACCAGCCATCACACTTCTCCTCTGCATCTCCTCCTTCTGTACTACCAGTCATCACACTTCTCTCTACATCTCCTCCTTAAGTACTACTAGCCATCACACTTTTCCTCCACATCTCCTCCTTGTGGGCTACAGGCCATCACACTTCTCCTCTACATCTCCTCCTTATGTACTACCAGCCATCACACTTCTCTACATCTCCTCCTTATATACTGCCTGCCATCAAACTTCTCCTCTACTTTTCCTCCTTGTGGGCCACCAGCCATCACACATCTCCTCTACATCGCCTCCTTATGTACTACCAGCTATCACACTTCCCCTCAACATCTCCTCCTTATGTACTACCAGCCATCACACTTCTACTCTACATCTCCTCCTTCAGTACTACCAGCCATCACAATTCTCCTCTACATCTCCTCCTTATGTCCTACCAGCCATCACACTTCTCCTCTACATCTCCTCCTTATGTACAACGAGCCATCACACTTCTCCTCTACATCTCCTCCTTATGTACAACGAGCCATCACACTTCTCCTCCACATCTCCATTTTATCTACTACCAGCCATCACACTTCTCCTCTACATCTCCTCCTTATCTACTACCAGCCATCACACTTCTCCTGTACATCTCCTCCTTATGTAGTACCAGCCATCACACTTCTCCTCTACATCTCCTCCTTGAGGGCTACCAGCCATCACACTTCTCCTCTGCATCTCCTCCTTCTGTACTCCCAGCCATCACACTTCTCCTCTACATCTCCTCCTTCTGTACTACCAGCCATCACACTTCTCTCTACATCTCCTCCTTAAGTACTACCAGCCATCACACTTCTCCTCTACATCTCCTCCTTATGTACGACCGGCCATCACACTTCTCCTCTGCATCTACTCCTTCTGTACAACCAGCCATCCCCCTTCTCCTCTACATCTCCTCCTGACGTAGTACCAGCCATCACACTTCTCCTCTACATCTCCTCCTTATGTAGTACCAGCCATCACACTTCTCTCTACATCTCCTCCTTAAGTACTACCAGCCATTACACTTCTCCTCTACATCTCCTCCTTAAGTACTAGCAGCCATCACACTTCTCCTCTACAACTCCTCCTTATGGAGTACCAGCCATCACACTTCTCCTCTACATCCCCTCCTTACGTAGTACCAGCCATCACACTTCTCCTCTACATCTCCTCCTTACGTAGAACCAGCCATCACACTTCTCCTCTTCATCTCCTTCTTATCTACTACCAACCATCACACTTCTCCTCTACATCTCCTCCTTATGTACGACCGGCCATCACACTTCTCCTCGACATCTCCTCCTTATGTGCTACCAGCCATCACACTTCTCCTCTACATCTACTCCTTCTGTACAACCAGCCATCACCCTTCTCCTCTACATCTCCTCCTTCCGTACTACCAGCCATCACACTGCTCCTCTACATCTCCTCCTTCTGTACTACCAGCCATCACACTTCTCTCGACATCTCCTCCTTAAGTACTACCAGCCATCACACTTCTCCTCCACATCTCCTCCTTAAGTACTGGCAGCCATCACACTTCTCCTCTACATCTCCTCCTTATGTAGTACCAGTCATCACACTTCTCTCTACATCTCCTCCTTAAGTACTACCAGCCATTACACTTCTCCTCTACATCTCCTCCTTAAGTACTAGCAGCCATCACACTTCTCCTCTACAACTCCTCCTTATGGAGTACCAGCCATCACACTTCTCCTCTACATCCCCTCCTTACGTAGTACCAGCCATCACACTTCTCCTCTACATCTCCTCCTTACGTAGTACCAGCCATCACACTTCTCCTCTTCATCTCCTTCTTATCTACTACCAGCCATCACACTTCTCCTCGACATCTCCTCCTTATGTAGTAACAGCCATCACACTTCACCTCTACATCTCCTCCTTCTGTACTACAAGTCATCACACCTCTCTCTACATCTCCTCCTTATGTAGTAACAGCCATCACACTTCACCTCTACATCTCTTCCTGACGTAGTACCAGCCATCACACTTCTCCTCTTCATCTCCTCCTTATGTACTACCAGCCATCACACTTCTCCTCTACATCTCCTACTTCTTTACTACCAGCCATCACACTTCTCCTCGACATCTCCTCCTTATGTACTACCAGCCATCACACTTCTCCTCTGCATCTCCTCCTTCTGTACTACCAGTCATCACACTTCTCTCTACATCTCCTCCTTATGTACTGCCAGCCATCACACTTCACCTCTACATCTCCACCTTATGTACTACCAGCCATCACACTTCTCCTCTACATCTCCTCCTTATGTACTACCGTCCATCACACTTTTCCTCTGCATCTCCTCCTTATGTACTACCGGCCATCACACTTCTCCCCTGAATCTACTCCTTGTGGGCTACCAGCCATCACACTTCTCCTCTACATCTCCTCCTTATGTACTACCAGCCATCACACTTCTCCTCCACATCTCCTCCTTGTGGGCTACCGGCCATCACACTTCTCCTACACATCTCCTCCTTGTCGGCTACAGGCCATCACACTTCTCCTCTACATCTCCTCCTTGTGTATTACCTGCCGTCACACTTCTCCTCTACAACTCCTCCTCATGTGCTACCTGCCATCACACTTCTCCTCTACATCTACTCCTTGTGGGCTACCAGCCATCACACATCTCCTCTACATCGCCTCCTTATGTAGTACCGGCCATCACACTTCTCCTACACATCTCCTACTTAAGTACTACCAGCCATCACACTTCTCCACTACATCTCCTCCTTTCGTACTACCAGCCATCACACTTCTCCTCTACATCTCGTCCTTATGTAGTACCTGCCATCACACTTCTCCTCTACATCTCCTCCTTCTGTACTACCAGCCATCACACTTCTCTCTACATCTCCTCCTTAAGTACTACCAGCCATCACACTTCTCCTCTACATCTCCACCTTCTGTACTACCAGCCATCACACTTCTCCTCTACATCTCCTCCTTATGTACGACCGGCCATCACACTTCTCCTCGACATCTCCTCCTTATGTACTACCAGCCATCACACTTCTCCTCACCATCTCCTCCTTAAGTACTACCAGCCATCACACGTCTCCTCTACATCTCCTCCTTATGTACTACCAGCCTTCACACTTCTCCACTACATCGCCTCCTTATGTACTACCGGCCTTCACACTTCTCCACTACATCGCCTCCTTGTGGGCTACCGTCCAACACACTTCTCCTCACCATCTCCTCCTTATGTACTACCGGCCTTCACACTTCTCCACTGCATCGCCTCCTTGTGGGCTACCAGCCATCACACTTCTCCTCTACATCTCCTCCTTATGTACTGCCAGCCATCACACTTCACCTCTACATCTCCTCCTTATGTACCACCAGCCATCACACTTCTCCTCTACATCTCCTCCTTATGTACTACCAGCCATCACACTTCTCCTCCACATCTCCTCCTTGTGGGCTACCGGCCATCACACTTCTCCTCTACATCTCCTCCTTATGTACTACCAGCCATCACACTTCTCCTCCACATCTCCTCCTTGTGGGCTACCGGCCATCACACTTCTCCTACACATCTCCTCCTTGTCGGCTACCGGCCATCACACTTCTCCAATACATCTCCTCCTTATGTACTACCTGCCGTCACACTTCTCCTCTACGACTCCTCCTCATGTGCTACCTGCCATCACACTTCTCCTCTACATCTACTCCTTGTGGGCTACCAGCCATCACACTTCTCCTCTACATCGCCTCCTTATGTAGTACCGGCCATCACACTTCTCCTACACATCTCCTACTTAAGTACTACCAGCCATCACACTTCTCCACTACATCTCCTCCTTTCGTACTACCAGCCATCACACTTCTCCTCTACATCTCCTCCTTATGTAGTACCTGCCATCACACTTCCCCTCCACATCTCCTCCTTTAGTACTACCAGCCATCACACTTCTTCTCTAAATCTCCTCCTGCAGTACTAACAGCCATCACACTTCTCCTCTACATCTCCTCCTTATGTACTGCCAGCCATCACACTTCACCTCTACATCTCCTCCTTAAGTACCACCAGCCATCAAACTTCTCCTCTACATCTCCTGCTTATGTACTACCAGCCATAACACTTCTCCTCTACATCTACTCCTTCTGTACTACCAGCCATTACACTTCTCCTCTACATCTCCACCTTCTGTACTACCAGCCATCACACTTCTCCTCTACATCTCCTCCTTCTGTACTACCAGCCGTCACACTTCTCTCTACATCTCCTCCTTAAGTACTACCAGCCATCACACTTCTCCTCCACATCTCCTCCTTAAGTACTGGCAGCCATCACACTTCTCCTCTACATCTCCTCCTTATGTAGTACCAGCCATCACACTTCTCTCTACATCTCCTCATTAAGTACTACCAGCCATTACACCTCTCCTCTACATCTCCTCCTTAAGTACTAGCAGCCATCACACTCCTCCCCTACAACTCCTCCTTATGGAGTACCAGCCATCACACTTCTCCTCTACATCCCCTCCTTACGTAGTACCAGCCATCACACTTCTCCTCTACATCTCCTCCTTACGTAGTACCAGCCATCACACTTCTCCTCTTCATCTCCTTCTTATCTACTACCAGCCATCACACTTCTCCTCTACATCTCCTCCTTATGTAGTAACAGCCATCACACTTCACCTCTACATCTCCTCCTTCTGTACTACCAGTCATCACACTTCTCTCTACATCTCCTCCTTATGTAGTAACAGCCATCACACTTCACCTCTACATCTCCTCCTTACGTAGTACCAGCCATCGCACTTCTCCTCTTCATCTCCTCCTTATGTATTACCAGCCGTCACACTTCTCCTCGACATCTCCTACTTCTGTGCTACCAGCCATCACACTTCTCCTCGACATCTCCTCCTTATGTACTACCAGCCATCACACTTCTCCTCTGCATCTCCTCCTTCTGTACTACCAGTCATCACACTTCTCCTCGACATCTCCTCCTTATGTACTACCAGCCATCACACTTTTCCTCCACATCTCCTCCTTGTGGGCTACAGGCCATCACACTTCTCCTCTACATCTCCTCCTTCTGTACTACCAGCCATCACACTTCTCTCTACATCTCCTCCTTATGTACGACCAGCCATCACACTTCTCTACATCTCCTCCTTATATACTACCTGCCATCAAACTTCTCCTCTACGTTTCCTCCTTGTGGGCCACCAGCCATCACACATCTCCTCTACATCGCCTCCTTATGTACTACCAGCTATCACACTTCCCCTCAACATCTCCTCCTTATGTACTACCAGCCATCACACTTCTACTCTACATCTCCTCCTTCAGTACTACCAGCCATCACAATTCTCCTCTACATCTCCTTCTTATGTCCTACCAGCCATCACACTTCTCCTCTACATCTCCTCCTTATGTACAACGAGCCATCACACTTCTCCTCTACATCTCCTCCTTATGTACAACGAGCCATCACACTTCTCCTCCACATCTCCATTTTATCTACTACCAGCCATCACACTTCTCCTCTACATCTCCTCCTTATCTACTACCAGCCATCACACTTCTCCTGTACATCTCCTCCTTATGTAGTACCAGCCATCACACTTCTCCTCTACATCTCCTCCTTGAGGGCTACCAGCCATCACACTTCTCCTCTGCATCTCCTCCTTCTGTACTACCAGCGATCACACTTCTCCTCTACATCTCCTCCTTCTGTACTACCAGCCATCACACTTCTCTCTACATCTCCTCCTTAAGTACTACCAGCCATCACACTTCTCCTCTACATCTACTCCTTCTGTACTACCAGCCATCACACTTCTCCTCTACATCTCCTCCTTATGTACGACCGGCCATCACACATCTCCTGGACATCTCCTCCTTATGTACTACCAGCCATCACACTTCTCCTCTGCATCTACTCCTTCTGTACAACCAGCCATCACCCTTCTCCTCTACATCTCCTCCTGACGTAGTACCAGCCATCACACTTCTCCTCTACATCTCCTCCTTATGTAGTACCAGCCATCACACTTCTCTCTACATCTCCTCCTTACGTAGAACCAGCCATCACACTTCTCCTCTTCATCTCCTTCTTATCTACTACCAGCCATCACACTTCTCCTCTACATCTCCTCCTTATGTACGACCGGCCATCACACTTCTCCTCGACATCTGCTCCTTAAGTACTAGCAGCCATCACACTTCTCCTCTACATCCCCTCCTTACATAGTACCAGCCATCACACTTCTCCTCTACATCTCCTCCTTACGTAGAACCAGCCATCACACTTCTCCTCTTCATCTCCTTCTTATCTACTACCAGCCATCACACTTCTCCTCTACATCTCCTCCTTATGTACGACCGGCCATCACACTTCTCCTCGACATCTCCTTCTTATCTACTACCAGCCATCACACTTCTCCTCTACATCTCCTCCTTATGTACGACCGGCCATCACACTTCTCCTCTACATCTACTCCTTCTGTACTACCAGCCATCACACTGCTCCTCCACATCTCCTAATTCTGTACTACCAGCCATCACACTTCTCTCGACATCTCCTCCTTAAGTACTACCAGCCATCACACTTCTACTCGACATCTCATCATTAAGTAGTGGCAGCCATCACACTTCTCCTCTACATCTCCTCCTTATGTAGTACCAGCCATCACACTTCTATCTACATATCGTCCTTAAGTATTACCAGCCATTACACTTCTCCTCTACATCTCCTCCTTAAGTACTAGCAGCCATCACACTTCTCCTCTACAACTCCTCCTTATGGAGTACCAGCTATCACACTTATCCTCTACATCCCCTCCTTACGTAGCACCAGCCATCACACTTCTCCTCTACATCTCCTCCTTACGTAGTACTAGCCATTACACTTCTCCTCTTCATCTCCTTCTTATCTACTACCAGCCATCACACTTCTCCTCGACATCTCCTCCTTATGTAGTAACAGCCATCACACTTCACCTCTACATCTCCTCCTTCTGTACTACCAGTCATCACACTTCTCTCTACATCTCCTCCTTATGTAGTAACAGCCATCACACTTCACCTCTACATCTCCTCCTGACGTAGTACCAGCCATCACACTTCTCCTCTTCATCTCCTCCTTATGTACTACCAGCCATCACACTTCTCCTCTACATCTCCTACTTCTGTACTACCAGCCATCACACTTCTCCTCGACATCTCCTCCTTATGTACTACCAGCCATCACACTTCTCCTCTGCATCTCCTCCTTCTGTACTACCAGTCATCACACTTCTCTCTACATCTCCTCCTTATGTACTGCCAGCCATCACACTTCACCTCTACATCTCCACCTTATGTCCTACCAGCCATCACACTTCTCCTCTACATCTCCTCCTTATGTACTACCGTCCATCACACTTTTCCTCTGCATCTCCTCCTTATGTACTACCGGCCATCACACTTCTCCCCTAAATCTACTCCTTGTGGGCTACCAGCCATCACACTTCTCCTCTACATCTCCTCCTTATGTACTACCAGCCATCACACTTCTCCTCCACATCTCCTCCTTGTGGGCTATCGGCCATCACACTTCTCCTACACATATCCTCCTTGCCGGCTACAGGCCATCACACTTCTCCTCTACATCTCCTCCTTATGTACTACCTGCCGTCACACTTCTCCTCTACAACTCCTCCTCATGTGCTACCTGCCATCACACTTCTCCTCTACATCTACTCCTTTTGGGCTACCAGCCATCACACTTCTCCTCTACATCGCCTCCTTATGTAGTACCGGCCATCACACTTCTCCTACACATCTCCTACTTAAGTACTACCAGCCATCACACTTCTCCACTACATCTCCTTTCGTACTACCAGCCATCACACTTCTCCTCTACATCTCGTCCTTATGTAGTACCTGCCATCACACTTCCCCTCCACATCTCCGCCTTTAGTACTACCAGCCATCACACTTCTTCTCTAAATCTCCTCCTTCAGTACTAACAGCCATCACACTTCTCCTCTACTTCTCCTCCTTGGGGGCTACCAGCCATCACACTTCTCCTCTACATCTCCTGCTTATGTACTACCAGCCATACCACTTCTCCTCTACATCTACTCCTTCTGTACTACCAGCCATTACACTTCTCCTCTACATCTCCACCTTCTGTACTACCAGCCATCACACTTCTCCTCTACATCTCCTCCTTCTGTGCTATCAGCCATCACACTTCACCTCTACATCTCCTCCTTCTGTACTACCAGTCATCACACTTCTCTCTACATCTCCTCCTTATGTAGTAACTGCCATCACACTTCACCTCTACATCTCCTCCTGACGTAGTACCAGCCATCACACTTCTCCTCTTCATCTCCTCCTTATGTACGACCAGCCATCACACTTCTCCTCTACATCTCCTACTTCTGTACTACCAGCCATCACACTTCTCCTCGACATCTCCTCCTGATGTACTACCAGCCATCACACTTCTCCTCTGCATCTCCTCCTTCTGTACTACCAGTCATCACACTTCTCTCTACATCTCCTCCTTATGTACTGCCAGCCATCACACTTCACCTCGACATCTCCACCTTATGTACTACCAGCCATCACACTTCTCCTCTACATCTCCTCCTTATGTACTACCGGCCATCACACTTCTCCCCTAAATCTACTCCTTGTGGGCTACCAGCCATCACACTTCTCCTCTACATCTCCTCCTTATGTACTACCTGCCGTCACACTTCTCCTCTACAACTCCTCCTCATGTGCTCCCTGCCATCACACTTCTCCTCGACATCTACTCCTTGTGGGCTACCAGCCATCACACTTCTCCTCTACATCGCCTCCTTATGTAGTACCGGCCATCATACTTCTCCTACACATCTCCTACTTAAGTACTACCAGCCATCACACTTCTCCACTACATCTCCTCCTTTCGTACTACCAGCCATCACACTTCTCCTCTACATCTCGTCCTTATGTAGTACCTGCCATCACACTTCCCCTCCACATCTCCTCCTTTAGTACTACCAGCCATCACACTTCTTCTCTAAATCTCCTCCTTCAGTACTAACAGCCATCATACTTCTCCTCTACTTCTCCTCCTTGGGGGCTACCAGCCATCACACTTCTCCTCTACATCTCCTGCTTATGTACTACCAGCCATCACACTTCTCCTCTACATCTACTCCTTCTGTACTACCAGCCATTACACTTCTCCTCTACATCTCCACCTTCTGTACTACCAGCCATCACACTTCTCCTCTACATCTCCTCCTTCTGTGCTATCAGCCATCACACTTCTCCTCTACATCTCCTCCTTATGTACTACCAGCCATAACACTTCTCCTCTACATCTACTCCTTCTGTACTACCAGCCATCACACTTCTCCTCTGCATCTCCTCCTTCAGTACTACCAGCCATCACACTTCTCCTCTACATCTCCTCCTTCTGTACTACCAGCCATCACACTTCTCTCTACATCTCCTCCTTAAGTACTACCAGCCATCACACTTCTCCTCTACATCTACTCCTTCTGTACTACCAGCCATCACACTTCTCCTCTACATCTCCTCCTTATGTACGACCGGCCATCACACTTCTCCTCGACATCTCCTCCTTATGTACTACCAGCCATCACACTTCTCCTCTACATCTACTCCTTCTGTACAACCAGCCATCACCCTTCTCCTCTACATCTCCTCCTTCTGTACTACCAGCCATCACACTGCTCCTCTACATCTCCTCCTTCTGTACTACCAGCCATCACACTTCTCTCTACATCTCCTCCTTAAGTACTACCAACCATCACACTTCTCCTCTACATCTCCTCCTTAAGTACTGGCAGCCATCACACTTCTCCTCGACATCTCCTCCTTAAGTACTAGCAGCCATCACACTTCTCCTCTACATCTCCTCCTTAAGTAATACCAGCCATCACACTTCTCCTCTACATCTCCTCCTTATGTAGTACCAGCCATCACACTTCTCTCTACATCTCCTCATTAAGTACTACCAGCCATTACACTTCTCCTCTACATCTCCTCCTTAAGTACTAGCAGCCATCACACTCCTCCCCTACAACTCCTCCTTATGGAGTACCAGCCATCACACTTCTCCTCTACATCCCCTCCTTACGTAGTACCAGCCATCACACTTCTCCTCTACATCTCCTCCTTACGTAGTACCAGCCATCACACTTCTCCTCTTCATCTCCTTCTTATCTACTACCAGCCATCACACTTCTCCTCTACATCTCCTCCTTATGTCGTAACAGCCATCACACTTCACCTCTACATCTCCTCCTTCTGTACTACCAGTCATCACACTTCTCTCTACATCTCCTCCTTATGTAGTAACAGCCATCACACTTCACCTCTACATCTCCTCCTTACGTAGTACCAGCCATCACACTTCTCCTCTTCATCTCCTCCTTATGTATTACCAGCCATCACACTTCTCCTCTACATCTCCTACTTCTGTGCTACCAGCCATCACACTTCTCCTCGACATCTCCTCCTTATGTACTACCAGCCATCACACTTCTCCTCTGCATCTCCTCCTTCTGTACTACCAGTCATCACACTTCTCTCTACATCTCCTCCTTAAGTACTACCAGCCATCACACTTTTCCTCCACATCTCCTCCTTGTGGGCTACAGGCCATCACACTTCTCCTCTACATTTCCTCCTTCTGTACTACCAGCCATCACACTTCTATCTACATCTCCTCCTTATGTACGACCAGCCATCACACTTCTCTACATCTCCTCCTTATATACTACCTGCCATCAAACTTCCCCTCTACTTCTCCTCCTTGTGGGCCACCAGCCATCACACATCTACTCTACATCGCCTCCTTATGTACTACCAGCTATCACACTTCCCCTCAACATCTCCTCCTTATGTACTACCAGCCATCACACTTCTACTCTACATCTCCTCCTTCAGTACTACCAGCCATCACAATTCTCCTCTACATCTCCTCCTTATGTACTACCAGCCATCATACTTCTCCTCTACATCTCCTCCTTATGTACAACGAGCCATCACACTTCTCCTCTACATCTCCTCCTTATGTACAACGAGCCATCACACTTCTCCTCTACATCTCCTCCTTATCTACTACCAGCCATCACACTTCTCCTCTACATCTCCTCCTTATGTAGTACCAGCCATCACACTTCTCCTCTACATCTCCTCCTTGAGGGCTACCAGCCATCACACTTCTCCTCTACATCTACTCCTTCTGTACTACCAGCCATCACACTTCTCCTCTACATCTCCTCCTTATGTACGACCGGCCATCACACTTCTCCTCGACATCTCCTCCTTATGTACTACCAGCCATCACACTTCTCTCTACATCTCCTCCTTAAGTACTACCAGCCATCACACTTCTCCTCTACATCTACTCCTTCTGTACTACCAGCCATCACACTTCTCCTCTACATCTCCTCCTTATCTACTACCAGCCATCACACTTCTCCTGTACACCTCCTCCTTATGTAGTACCAGCCATCACACTTCTCCTCTACATCTCCTCCTTGAGGGCTACCAGCCATCACACTTCTCCTCTGCATCTCCTCCTTCTGTACTACCAGCCATCACACTTCTCTCTACATCTCCTCCTTAAGTACTACCAGCCATCACACTTCTCCTCTACATCTACTCCTTCTGTACTACCAGCCATCACACTTCTCCTCTACATCTCCTCCTTATGTACTACCAGCCATCACACTTCTCCTCACCATCTCCTCCTTAAGTACTACCAGCCATCACACGTCTCCTCTACATCTCCTCCTTATGTACTACCAGCCTTCACACTTCTCCACTGCATCGCCTCCTTGTGGGCTACCGTCCAACACACTTCTCCTCACCATCTCCTCCTTATGTACTACCGGCCTTCACACTTCTCCACTGCATCGCCTCCTTGTGGGCTACCAGCCATCACACTTCACCTCTACATCTCCTCCTTATGTACTGCCAGCCATCACACTTCACCTCTACATCTCCTCCTTATGTACCACCAGCCATCACACTTCTCCTCTACATCTCCTCCTTATGTACTACCAGCCATCACACTTCTCCTCCACATCTCCTCCTTGTGGGCTACCGGCCATCACACTTCTCCTCTACATCTCCTCCTTATGTACTACCAGCCATCACACTTCTCCTCCACATCTCCTCCTTGTGGGCTACCGGCCATCACACTTCTCCTACACATCTCCTCCTTGTCGGCTACCGGCCATCACACTTCTCCTCTACATCTCCTCCTTATGTACTACCTGCCGTCACACTTCTCCTCTACGACTCCTCCTCATGTGCTACCTGCCATCACACTTCTCCTCTACATCTACTCCTTGTGGGCTACCAGCCATCACACTTCTCCTCTACATCGCCTCCTTATGTAGTACCGGCCATCACACTTCTCCTACACATCTCCTACTTAAGTACTACCATCCATCACACTTCTCCACTACATCTCCTCCTTTCGTACTACCAGCCATCACACTTCTCCTCTACATCTCCTCCTTATGTAGTACCTGCCATCACACTTCCCCTCCACATCTCCTCCTTTAGTACTACCAGCCATCACACTTCTTCTCTAAATCTCCTCCTTCAGTACTAACAGCCATCACACTTCTCCTCTACTTCTCCTCCTTGGGGGCTACCAGCCATCAAACTTCTCCTCTACACCTCCTGCTTATGTACTACCAGCCATAACACTTCTCCTCTACATCTACTCCTTCTGTACTACCAGCCATTACACTTCTCCTCTACATCTCCTCCTTATGTACTACCAGCCATAACACTTCTCCTCTACATCTACTCCTTCTGTACTACCAGCCATCACACTTCTCCTCTGCATCTCCTCCTTCAGTACTACCAGCCATCACACTTCTCCTCTACATCTCCTCCTTCTGTACTACCAGCCATCACACTTCTCTCTACATCTCCTCCTTAAGTACTACCGGCCATCACACTTCTCCTACACATCTCCTACTTAAGTACTACCAGCCATCACACTTCTCCACTACATCTCCTCCTTTCGTACTACCAGCCATCACACTTCTCCTCTACATCTCCTCCTTATGTAGTACCTGCCATCACACTTCCCCTCCACATCTCCTCCTTTAGTACTACCAGCCATCACACTTCTTCTCTAAATCTCCTCCTTCAGTAGTAACAGCCATCACACTTCTCCTCTACTTCTCCTCCTTGAGGACTACCAGCCATCAAACTTCTCCTCTACATCTCCTGCTTATGTACTACCAGCCATCACACTTCTCCTCTACATCTCCTCCTTCTGTGCTATCAGCCATCACACTTCTCCTCTACATCTCCTCCTTATGTACTACCAGCCATAACACTTCTCCTCTACATCTACTCCTTCTGTACTACCAGCCATCACACTTCTCCTCTGCATCTCCTCCTTCAGTACTACCAGCCATCACACTTCTCCTCTACATCTCCTCCTTCTGTACTACCAGCCATCACACTTCTCTCTACATCTCCTCCTTAAGTACTACCAGCCATCACACTTCTCCTCTACATCTACTCCTTCTGTACTACCAGCCATCACACTTCTCCTCTACATCTCCTCCTTATGTACGACCGGCCATCACACTTCTCCTCGACATCTCCTCCTTATGTACTACCAGCCATCACACTTCTCCTCTACATCTACTCCTTCTGTACAACCAGCCATCACCCTTCTCCTCTACATCTCCTCCTTCTGTACTACCAGCCATCACACTGCTCCTCTACATCTCCTCCTTCTGTACTACCAGCCGTCACACTTCCCTCTACATCTCCTCCTTAAGTACTACCAGCCATCACACTTCTCCTCCACATCTCCTCCTTAAGTACTGGCAGCCATCACACTTCTCCTCTACATCTCCTCCTTATGTAGTACCAGCCATCACACTTCTCTCTACATCTCCTCATTAAGTACTACCAGCCATTACACTTCTCCTCTACATCTCCTCCTTAAGTACTAGCAGCCATCACACTCCTCCCCTACAACTCCTCCTTATGGAGTACCAGCCATCACACCTCCTCTACATCCCCTCCTTACGTAGTACCAGCCATCACACTTCTCCTCTACATCTCCTCCTTACGTAGTACCAGCCATCACACTTCTCCTCTTCATCTCCTTCTTATCTACTACCAGCCATCACACTTCTCCTCTACATCTCCTCCTTATGTAGTAACAGCCATCACACTTCACCTCTACATCTCCTCCTTCTGTACTACCAGTCATCACACTTCTCTCTACATCTCCTCCTTATGTAGTAACAGCCATCACACTTCACCTCTACATCTCCTCCTTACGTAGTACCAGCCATCACACTTCTCCTCTTCATCTCCTCCTTATGTATTACCAGCCATCACACTTCTCCTCGACATCTCCTACTTCCGTGCTACCAGCCATCACACTTCTCCTCGACATCTCCTCCTTATGTACTACCAGCCATCACACTTCTCCTCTGCATCTCCTCCTTCTGTACTACCAGTCATCACACTTCTCTCTACATCTCCTCCTTAAGTACTACCAGCCATCACACTTTTCCTCCACATCTCCTCCTTGTGGGCTACAGGCCATCACACTTCTCCTCTACATCTCCTCCTTCTGTACTACCAGCCATCACACTTCTCTCTACATCTCCTCCTTATGTACGACCAGCCATCACACTTCTCTACATCTCCTCCTTATATACTACCTGCCATCAAACTTCTCCTCTACTTTTCCTCCTTGTGGGCCACCAGCCATCACACATCTCCTCTACATCGCCTCCTTATGTACTACCAGCTATCACACTTCCCCTCAACATCTCCTCCTTATGTACTACCAGCCATCACACTTCTACTCTACATCTCCTCCTTCAGTACTACCAGCCATCACAATTCTCCTCTACATCTCCTCCTTATGTCCTACCAGCCATCACACGTCTCCTCCACATCTCCTCCTTATGTACTACCGGCCTTCACACTTCTCCACTACATCGCCTCCTTGTGGGCTACCAGCCATAAAACTTGTCCTATGCATCGCCTCCTTATGTACTGCCAGCCATCACACTTCTCCTCTACATCTCCTCCTTATGACCACCAGCCATCACACTTCTCCTCGACATCTCCTATTGATGTACTACCAGCCATCACACTTCTCCACGTCATCTCCTCCTTATGTACTGCCAGCCTTCACACTTCTCCTCTACATCTCCTCCTTCTGTATTACCAGCCATCACACTTCTCCACGTCATCTCCTCCTTATGTACTACCTGCCATCACACTTCTCCTCTACAACTCCTCCTCATGTACTACCAGCCATCACACTTCTCCACGTCATCTCCTCCTTATGTACTGCCAGCCATCACACTTCTCCTCGACATCTCCTCCTTCTGTATTACCAGCCATCACACTTCTCCTCTACATCTCCTCCTTGAAGGCTACCAGCCATCACACTTCCCCTCCACATCTCCTCCTTTAGTACTACCAGCCATCACACCTCCTCGACATCTCCTCCTTTAGTACTACCAGCCATCACACTTCTCCTCGACATCTCCTCCTTTAGTACTACCAGCCATCACACTTCTCCTCTACATCTCCTCCTTTAGTACTACCAGCCATCACACTTCTCCTCTACATCTCCTCCTTAAGTAGCACCTGCCATCACACTTCCCCTCCACATCTCCTCCTTAAGCACTACCGGCCATCACACTTCTCCTCTACATCTCCTCCTTGTGGGCTACCAGCCATCACACTTGTCCTAATCATCTCCTCCTTATGTACCACCAGCCATCACACTTCTCCTCGACATCTCCTCCTGATGTACTACCAGCCATCACGCTTCTCCTCTACATCTCCTCCTTCTGTATTACCAGCCATCACACTTCTCCACGTCATCTCCTCGTTATGTACTACCAGCCATCACACTTCTCCTCGACATCTCCTCCTTAAGTACAACCGGCCATCACACTTCTCCTCTACATCTCCTCCTTATGTACGACCAGCCATCACACTTCTCCTCTACATCTCCTCCTAAAGTACTAACGGCCATCACACTTCTCCTCGACATGGCCTCCTTATGTACTACCGGCCTTCACACTTCTCCATTACATCGCCTCCTTGTGGGCTACCAGCCATCACGCTTCTCCTCTACATCTCCTCCTTATGTACTACCAGCCATCACACTTTTCCTCTACATCTCCTCCTTAAGTACTAACGGCCATCACACTTCTCCTCGACATCGCCTCCTTATGTACTACCGGCCTTCACACTTCTCCATTACATCGCCTCCTTGTGGGCTACCAGCCATCACACTTCTCCTCTACATCTCCTCCTTGTGGGCTACCAGCCATCACACTTGTCCTAATCATCTCCTCCTGATGTACTGCCAGCCATCACACTTCTCCTCTACATCTCCTACTTATGTACCACCAGCCATCACACTTGTCATCTACATCTCCTCCTTATGTACCACCAGCCATCACGCTTCTCCTCTACATCTCCTCCTTCTGTACTACCAGCCATCACACTTCTCCACGTCATCTCCTCCTTATGTACTCCCAGTCTTCACACTTCTCCACGTCATCTCCTCCTGATGTACAATCAGCCATCACACTTCTCCTCTACATCTGCTCCTTGTGGGCTACCAGCCATCACACTTTTCCTCTACATCTCCTCCTTATGTAGTACGAGCCATCACACTTCTCCTCTACATCTCCTCCTTATGTACTACCAGCCATCACACTTCTCCTCTACATCTCCTCCTTATGTACTACCAGCCATCACAATTCTCCTCTACATCTCCTCCTTATGTACTACCAGCCATCACACTTCTCCTCTACATCTCCTCCTTATGTACTACCAGCCATCACAATTCTCCTCTACATCTCCTCCTTATGTACTACCAGCCATCACACTTCTCCTCTACATCTCCTCCTTATGTACTACCAGCCATCACACTTCTCCTCTACATCTCCTCCTTATGTACTACCATCCGTCACACTTCTCCTCTACATCTCCTCCTTATGTACTACCAGCCATCACAATTCTCCTCTACATCTCCTCCTTATGTACTACCAGCCATCACACTTCTCCTCTACATCTCCTCCTTATGTACAACGAGCCATCACACTTCTCCTCTACATCTCCATTTTATCTACTACCAGCCATCACACTTCTCCTCTACATCTCCTCCTTATCTACTACCAGCCATCACACTTCTCCTGTACATCTCCTCCTTATGTAGTACCAGCCATCACACTTCTCCTCTACATCTCCTCCTTCAGGGCTACCAGCCATCACACTTCTCCTCTACATCTCCTCCTTGTGGGCTACCAGCCATCACACTTCTCCTCGACATCTCCTCCTTTTGTACTACCAGCCAGCACACTTCTCCTCCACATCTCCTCCTTGTGAAGTACCAGCCATCACACTTCTCCTCTACATCACCTCCTTATGTACCTCCAGCCATCACACTTCTCCTCTACATCTCCTCCTTATGTACCTCCAGCCATCACACATCTCCTCTACATCTCCTCCTTATGTACCTCCAGCCATCACACATCTCCTCTACATCTCCTCCTTAAGTACCACCAGCCTTCACATTTCTCCTCTAGATCTCCTCCTTATGTTCAACCGGCCATCGCACTTCTCCTCTACATCTCCTCCTTATGTACTACCGGCCATCACACTTCTCCTCTACATCTCCTCCTTATGTACCTCCAGCCATCACACATCTCCTCTACATCTCCTCCTTAAGTACCACCAGCCTTCACATTTCTCCTCTAGATCTCCTCCTTATGTTCTACCGGCCATCACACTTCTCCTCTACATCTCCTCCTTATGTACTACCAGCCATCACACTTCTCCTCTACATCTCCTCCTTATGTACCTCCAGCCATCACACATCTCCTCTACATCTCCTCCTTAAGTACCACCAGCCTTCACATTTCTCCTCTAGATCTCCTCCTTATGTTCTGCCGGCCATCACACTTCTCCTCCACATCTCCTCCTTATGTACTACCGGCCATCACACTTCTCCTCGACATCGCCTCCTTAAGTACTGCCGGCCATCACACTTCTCCGCTACATCTCCTCCTTATGTACTAACGGCCATCACACTTCTCCTCGACATCGCCTCCTTAAGTACTACCAGCCATCACACGTCTCCTCTACATCTCCTCCTTATGTACTTCCGGCCTTCACACTTCTCCACTACATCGCCTCCTTGTGGGCTACCAGCCATAAAACTTGTCCTATGCATCGCCTCCTTATGTACTGCCAGCCATCACACTTCTCCTCTACATCTCCTCCTTATGTACCACCAGCCATCACACTTCTCCTCGACATCTCCTCTTGATGTACTACCAGCCATCACACTTCTCCACGTCATCTCCTCCTTATGTACTGCCAGCCATCTAACTTCTTCACTACATCTCCTCCTTCTGTATTACCAGCCATCACACTTCTCCACGTCATCTCCTCCTTATGTACTACCTGCCATCACACTTCTCCTCTACAACTCCTCCTCATGTACTACCAGCCATCACACTTCTCCACGTCATCTCCTCCTTATGTACTGCCAGCCATCACACTTCTCCTCTACATCTCCTCCTTCTGTATTACCAGCCATCACACTTCTCCTCTACATCTCCTCCTTGAAGGCTACAGCCATCATACTTCCCCTCCACATCTCCTCCTTTCGTACGACCAGCCATCACACTTCTCCTCTACATCTCCTCCTTTAGTACAACCAGCCATCACACTTCTCCTCTACATCTCCTCCTTAAGTAGTACCTGCCATCACACTTCCCCTCTACATCTCCTCCTTTAGTACTACCAGCCATCACACTTCCTCTACATCTCCTCCTTTAGTACTACCAGCCATCACACTTCCCCTCTACATCTCGTCCTTTAGTACTACCAGCCATCACACTTCTCCTCTACATCTCCTCCTTTAGTACTACCAGCCATCACACTTCCCCTCTACATCTCCTCCTTTAGTACTACCAGCCATCACACTTCCCCTCTACATCTCCTCCTTTAGTACTACCAGCCATCACACTTCTCCTCTACATCTCCTCCTTTAGTACTACCAGCCATCACACTTCTCCTCTACATCTCCTCCTTTAGTACTACCAGCCATCACACTTCTCCTCTACATCTCCTCCTTTAGTACTACCAGCCATCACACTTCTCCTCTACATCTCCTCCTTAAGTAGCACCTGCCATCACACTTCCCCTCCACATCTCCTCCTTAAGCACTACCGGCCATCACACTTCTCCTCTACATCTCCTCCTTGTGGGCTACCAGCCATCACACTTGTCCTAATCATCTCCTCCTTATGTACCACCAGCCATCACACTTCTCCTTGACATCTCCTCCTGATGTACTACCAGACATCACGCTTCTCCTCTACATCTCCTCCTTCTGTATTACCAGCCATCACACTTCTCCACGTCATCTCCTCCTTATGTACTACCAGCCATCACACTTCTCCTCGACATCTCCTCCTTAAGTAGAACCGGCCATCACACTTCTCCTCTACATCTCCTCCTTATGGACGACCGGCCTTCACACTTCTCCATTACATCGCCTCCTTGTGGGCTACCAGCCATCACGCTTCTCCTCTACATCTCCTCCTTCTGTACTACCAGCCATCACACTTGTCCACGTCATCTCCTCCTTATGTACTACCAGTCTTCACACTTCTCCACGTCATCTCCTCCTTGTGGGCTACCAGCCATCACACTTTTCCTTTACATCTCCTCCTTATGTAGTACGAGCCATCACACTTCTCCTCTACATCTCCTCCTTATGTACTACCAGCCATCACACTTCTCCTCTACATCTCCT
Source organism: Heterodontus francisci (assembly GCF_036365525.1). Lineage (NCBI taxonomy): Eukaryota > Metazoa > Chordata > Chondrichthyes > Heterodontiformes > Heterodontidae > Heterodontus > Heterodontus francisci. The sequence goes on along the minus strand of NC_090371.1, from coordinate 197,909,679 downwards.
CCTTATGTACTACCAACCGTCACACTTCTCCTCTACATCTCCTCCTTATGTACTACCAGCCATCACACTTCTCCTCTACATCTCCTCCTTATGTACTACCGGCCATCACACTTCTCCTATACATCTCCTCCTTAAGTACTGCCGGCCATCACACTTCTCCTCTACATCTCCTCCTTATGTACTACCGGCCATCACACTTCTCCTATACATCTCCTCCTTAAGTACTGCCGGCCATCACACGTCTCCTCTACATCTCCTCCTTATGTACCACCAGCCATCACACTTCTCCTCTACATCTCCTCCTTCTGTATTACCAGCCATCACACTTCTCCACGTCATCTCCTCCTTATGTACTACCTGCCATCACACTTCTCCTCTACAACTCCTCCTCATGTGCGACCAGCCATCACACTTCTCCACGTCATCTCCTCCTTATGTACTGCCAGCCATCACACTTCTCCTCTACATCTCCTCCTTCTGTATTACCAGCCATCACACTTCTCCTCTACATCTCCTCCTTGAAGGCTACCAGCCATCACACTTCCCCTCCACATCTCCTCCTTTAGTACGACCAGCCATCACACTTCTCCTCGACATCTCCTCCTTTAGTACAACCAGCCATCACACTTCTCCTCTACATCTCCTCCTTAAGTAGTACCTGCCATCACACTTCCCCTCGACATCTCCTCCTTTAGTACTACCAGCCATCACAGCTCCTCTACATCTCCTCCTTTAGTACTACCAGCCATCACACTTCCCCTCTACATCTCGTCCTTTAGTACTACCAGCCATCACACTTCTCCTCGACATCTCCTCCTTAAGTAGTACCTGCCATCACACTTCCCCTCTACATCTCCTCCTTTAGTACTACCAGCCATCACACTTCTCCTCTACATCTCCTCCTTTAGTACTACCAGCCATCACACTTCTCCTCTACATCTCCTCCTTAAGTAGCACCTGCCATCACACTTCCCCTCCACATCTCCTCCTTAAGCACTACCGGCCATCACACTTCTCCTCTACATCTCCTCCTTGTGGGCTACCAGCCATCACACTTGTCCTAATCATCTCCTCCTTATGTACCACCAGCCATCACACTTCTCCTCTACATCTCCTCCTTCTGTATTACCAGCCATCACACTTCTCCACGTCATCTCCTCCTTATGTACTACCAGCCATCACACTTCTCCTCGACATCTCCTCCTTAAGTACAATCGGCCATCACACTTCTCCTCTACATCTCCTCCTTATGTACGCCAGCCATCACACTTCTCCTCTACATCTCCTCCTTATGTACTACCGGCCTTCACTCTTCTCCACTGCATCGCCTCCTTGTGGGCTACCAGCCATCACACTTCTCCTCTACATCTCCTCCTTGTGCGCTACCAGCCATCACACTTCTCCAATGCATCTCCTCCTTATGTACTAGCAGCCATCACACTTCTCCTCGACATCTCCTCCTGATGGACTACCAGCCATCACACTTCTCCTCTACATCTCCTCCTTCTGTACTACCAGCCATCACACTTCTGCTCTACATCGCCTCCTTATGTACTACCAGCCATCACACTTCTCCTCTTCATCTCCTCCTCATGTACTACCAGGTATCACCCTTCCCCTCTGCATCTCCTCCTTATGTACGAGCAGCCATCACACTTCTCCTCTACATCTCCTCCTTTTGTACTACCAGCCATCACACTTCTCCTCTACATCTCCTCCTTCAGTACTACCAGCCATCACACTTCTCCTCTACATCTCCTCCTTAAGTACTAGCAGCCATCACACTTCTCCTCTACAACTCCTCCTCATGTACTACCTGCCATCACACTTCTCCTCTACATCGCCTCCTAATGTAGTACCGGCCATGACACCTCTCCTCTACATCTCCTCCTTTAGTACGACCAGCCATCACACTTCCCCTCTACATCTCCTCCTGATGTACCACCAGCTATCACACTTCTCCTCTACATCTCCTCCTTCTGTACTACCAGCCATCACACTTCTCCTCTTCATCTCCTCCTTATGTACTACCAGCCATCACACTTGTCCTCTACATCTCCTTCTTTAGTACTACCATCCATCACACTTCTCCTCTTCATCTCCTCCTCATGTACTACCAGCTATCACACTTCCCCTCTGCATCTCCTCCTTATGTACGACCACCCATCACACCTCTCCTCTACATCTCCTCCTTTTGTACTACCAGCTATCACACTTCCCCTCTGCATCTCCTCCTTATGTACTACCACCCATCACACTTCTCCTCTACATCTCCTCCTTAAGTACTACCAGCTATCACACTTCTCCTCTACATCTCCTCCTTAAGTACTACCAGCCATCACACTTCTCCTCTACATCTTCTCCTTAAGTACTACCAGCTATCACACTTCTCCTCTACATCTCCTCCTTGTGGGCTACCAGCCATCACGCTTCTCCTCTACATCGCCTCCTTTCGTACGACCAGCCATCACTCTTCTCCTCTACATCTCCTCCTCATGTACTACCAGCTATCACACTTCTCCTCTACATCTCCTCCTTAAGTAGTACCTGCCATCACACTTCCCCTCTCCATCTCCTCCTTTAGTACTACCAGCCATCACACCTCCTCTACATCTCGTCCTTTAGTACTACCAGCCATCACACTTCTCCTCTACATCTCCTCCTTTAGTACTACCAGCCATCACACTTCCCCTCTACATCTCGTCCTTTAGTACTACCAGCCATCACACTTCTCCTCGACATCTCCTCCTTAAGTAGTACCTGCCATCACACTTCCCCTCTACATCTCCTCCTTTAGTACTACCAGCCATCACACTTCTCCTCTACATCTCCTCCTTTAGTACTACCAGCCATCACACTTCTCCTCTACATCTCCTCCTTAAGTAGCACCTGCCATCACACTTCCCCTCCACATCTCCCCCTTAAGCACTACCGGCCATCACACTTCTCCTCTACATCTCCTCCTTGTGGGCTACCAGCCATCACACTTGTCCTAATCATCTCCTCCTTATGTACCACCAGCCATCACACTTCTCCTCGACATCTCCTCCTGATGTACTACCAGCCATCACGCTTCTCCTCTACATCTCCTCCTTCTGTATTACCAGCCATCACACTTCTCCACGTCATCTCCTCCTTATGTACTACCAGCCATCACACTTCTCCTCTACATCTCCTCCTTATGTACGACCAGCCATCACACTTCTCCTCTACATCTCCTCCTAAAGTACTAACGGCCATCACACTTCTCCTCGACATCTCCTCCTTAAGTACAACCGGCCATCACACTTCTCCTCTACATCTCCTCCTTATGTACGACCAGCCATCACACTTCTCCTCTACATCTCCTCCTAAAGTACTAACGGCCATCACACTTCTCCTCGACATCGCCTCCTTATGTACTACCGGCCTTCACACTTCTCCATTACATCGCCTCCTTGTGGGCTACCAGCCATCACGCTTCTCCTCTACATCTCCTCCTTATGTACTACCAGCCATCACACTTCTCCTCTTCATCTCCTCCTTAAGTACTAACGGCCATCACACTTCTCCTCGACATCGCCTCCTTATGTACTACCGGCCTTCACACATCTCCATTACATCGCCTCCTTGTGGGCTACCAGCCATCACACCTGTCCTAATCATCTCCTCCTGATGTACTGCCAGCCATCACACTTCTCCTCTACATCTACTACTTATGTACCACCAGCCATCACACTTCTCATCTACATCTCCTCCTTATGTACCACCAGCCATCACGCTTCTCCTCTACATCTCCTCCTTCTGTACTACCAGCCATCACACTTCTCCACGTCATCTCCTCCTTATGTACTACCAGTCTTCACGCTTCTCCACGTCATCTCCTCCTTATGTACTATCAGCCATCACACTTCTCCTCTACATCTGCTCCTTGTGGGCTACCAGCCATCACACTTTTCCTCTACATCTCCTCCTTATGTAGTACGAGCCATCACACTTCTCCTCTACATCTCCTCCTTATGTACTACCAGCCATCACAATTCTCCTCTTCATCTCCTCCTTATGTACTACCAGCCATCACACTTATCCTCGACATCTCCTTCTTTAGTACTACCATCCATCACACTTCTCCTCTTCATCTCCTCCTCATGTACTACCAGCTATCACACTTCCCCTCTGCATCTCCTCCTTATGTACTACCACCCATCACACCTCTCCTCTACATCTCCTCCTTTTGTCCTACCAGCTATCACACTTCCCCTCTGCATCTCCTCCTTATGTACTACCACCCATCACACTTCTCCTCTACATCTCCTCCTTATGTACTACCGGCCTTCACTCTTCTCCACTGCATCGCCTCCTTGTGGGCTACCAGCCATCACACTTCTTCTCTACATCTCCTCCTTGTGCGCTACCAGCCATCACACTTCTCCAATGCATCTCCTCCTTATGTACTACCAGCCATCACGCTTCTCCTCGACATCTCCTCCTGATGTACTACCAGCCATCACACCTCTCCTCTACATCTCCTCCTTCTGTACTACCAGCCATCACACTTCTGCTCTACATCGCCTCCTTCTGTACTACCATCCATCACACTTCTCCTCTACATCTCCTCCTCATGTACTACCAGCTATGACACTTCCCCTCTACATCTCCTCCTTATGTACTAGCAGCCATCACACTTCTCCTCTTCATCTCCTCCTCATGTACTACCAGCTATCACACTTCCCCTCTGCATCTCCTCCTTATGTACGAGCAGCCATCACACTTCTCCTCTACATCTCCTCCTTTTGTACTACCAGCCATCACACTTCTCCTCTACATCTCCTCCTTCAGTACTACCAGCCATCACACTTCTCCTCTACATCTCCTCCTTAAGTACTAGCAGCCATCACACTTCTCCTCTACAACTCCTCCTCATGTACTACCTGCCATCACACTTCTCCTCTACATCGCCTCCTAATGTAGTACCGGCCATGACACCTCTCCTCTACATCTCCTCCTTTAGTACGACCAGCCATCACACTTCCCCTCTACATCTCCTCCTGATGTACCACCAGCTATCACACTTCTCCTCGACATCTCCTCCTGATGTCCTACCAGCCATCACACTTCTCCTCTACATCTCCTCCTTCTGTACTACCAGCCATCACACTTCTCCTCTTCATCTCCTCCTTATGTACTACCAGCCATCACACTTGTCCTCTACATCTCCTTCTTTAGTACTACCAACCATCACACTTCTCCTCTTCATCTCCTCCTTATGTACTACCAGCCATCACACTTATCCTCGACATCTCCTTCTTTAGTACTACCATCCATCACACTTCTCCTCTTCATCTCCTCCTCATGTACTACCAGCTATCACACTTCCCCTCTGCATCTCCTCCTTATGTACTACCACCCATCACACCTCTCCTCTACATCTCCTCCTTTTGTCCTACCAGCTATCACACTTCCCCTCTGCATCTCCTCCTTATGTACTACCACCCATCACACTTCTCCTCTACATCTCCTCCTTAAGTACTACCAGCTATCACACTTCTCCTCTACATCTCCTCCTTAAGTACTACCAGCCATCACACTTCTCCTCTACATCTCCTCCTTAAGTACTACCAGCTATCACACTTCTCCTCTACATCTCCTCCTTGTGGGCTACCAGCCATCACACTTCTCCTCTATATCGCCTCCTTATGTAGTACAGGCCATCACACTTCTCCTCTACATCTCCTCCTTTCGTACGACCAGCCATCACACTTCTCCTCTACATCTCCTCCTTAAGTAGTACCTGCCATCACACTTCCCCTCGACATCTCCTCCTTTAGTACTACCAGCCATCACACCTCCTCTACATCTCCTCCTCATGTACTACCCGCTATCACACTTCCACTCTACATCTCCTCCTTATGTACAACCAGCCATCACACTTCTCCTCTACATCTCCTCCTTAAGTAGTACCTGCCATCACACTTCCCCTCGACATCTCCTCCTTTAGTACTACCAGCCATCACACCTCCTCTACATCTCCTCCTTTAGTACTACCAGCCATCACACTTCCCCTCTACATCTCGTCCTTTAGTACTACCAGCCATCACACTTCTCCTCTACATCTCCTCCTTTAGTACTACCAGCCATCACACTTCTCCTCTACATCTCCTCCTTAAGTAGCACCTGCCATCACACTTCCCCTCCACATCTCCTCCTTAAGCACTACCGGCCATCACACTTCTCCTCTACATCTCCTCCTTGTGGGCTACCAGCCATCACACTTGTCCTAATCATCTCCTCCTTATGTACCACCAGCCATCACACTTCTCCTCGACATCTCCTCCTGATGTACTACCAGCCATCACGCTTCTCCTCTACATCTCCTCCTTCTGTATTACCAGCAATCACACTTCTCCACGTCATCTCCTCCTTATGTACTACCAGCCATCACACTTCTCCTCGACATCTCCTCCTTAAGTACAACCGGCCATCACACTTCTCCTCTACATCTCCTCCTAAAGTACTAACGGCCATCACACTTCTCCTCGACATCGCCTCCTTATGAACTACCGGCCTTCACACTTCTCCATTACATCGCCTCCTTGTGGGCTACCAGCCATCACACTTCTCCTCTACATCTCCTCCTTATGTACTACCAGCCATCACACTTCTCCTCTACATCTCCTCCTTAAGTACTAACGGCCATCACACTTCTCCTCGACATCGCCTCCTTATGTACTACCGGCCTTCACACTTCTCCATTACATCGCCTCCTTGTGGGCTACCAGCCATCACACTTCTCCTCTACATCTCCTCCTTGTGGGCTACCAGCCATCACACTTGTCCTAATCATCTCCTCCTGATGTACTGCCAGCCATCACACTTCTCCTCTACATCTACTACTTATGTACCACCAGCCATCACACTTCTCATCTACATCTCCTCCTTATGTACCACCAGCCATCACGCTTCTCCTCTACATCTCCTCCTTCTGTACTACAAGCCATCACACTTCTCCACGTCATCTCCTCCTTATGTACTACCAGTCTTCACACTTCTCCACGTCATCTCCTCCTTATGTACTATCAGCCATCACACTTCTCCTCTACATCTGCTCCTTGTGGGCTACCAGCCATCACACTTTTCCTCTGCAAATCCTCCTTATGTAGTACGAGCCATCACACTTCTCCTCTACATCTCCTCCTTATGTACTCCAGCCATCACACTTCTCCTCTACATCTCCTCCTTATGTACTACCGGCAGTCACACTTCTCCTCTACATCTCCTCCTTATGTACTACCAGCCATCACACTTCTCCACGTCATCTCCTCCTTATGTACTACCGGCCGTCACACTTCTCCTCTACATCTCCTCCTTATGTACTACCGGCCATCACACTTCTCCTCTACATCTCCTCCTTAAGTACAACCGGCCATCACACTTCTCCTCTGCATCTTCTCCTTGTGCGCTACCAGCCATCACACTTCTCCAATGCATCTCCTCCTTATGTACTACCAGCCATCACACTTCTCCTCGACATCTCCTCCTGATGTACTACCATCCATCACACTTCTCCTCTACATCTCCTCCTCATGTACTACCAGCTATGACACTTCCCCTCTACATCTCCTCCTTATGTACTAGCAGCCATCACACTTCTCCTCTTCATCTCCTCCTCATGTACTACCAGCCATCACACTTCCCCTCTGCATCTCCTCCTTATGTACGAGCAGCCATCACACTTCTCCTCTACATCTCCTCCTTTTGTACTACCAGCCATCACACTTCTCCTCTACATCTCCTCCTTCAGTACTACCAGCCATCACACTTCTCCTCTACATCTCCTCCTTAAGTACTAGCAGCCATCACACTTCTCCTCTACATCTCCTCCTTCTGTACTACCAGCCATTAATCTTCTCCACGTCATCTCCTCCTTATGTACTACCAGCCATCACACTTCTCCTCGACATCTCCTCCTGATGTACTACCAGCCATCACACTTCTCCTCTTCATCTCCTCCTCATGTACTACCAGCTATCACACTTCCCCTCTGCATCTCCTCCTTATGTACGAGCAGCCATCACACTTCTCCTCTACATCTCCTCCTTTTGTACTACCAGCCATCACACTTCTCCTCTACATCTCCTCCTTCAGTACTACCAGCCATCACACTTCTCCTCTACATCTCCTCCTTAAGTACTAGCAGCCATCACACTTCTCCTCTACAACTCCTCCTCATGTACTACCTGCCATCACACTTCTCCTCTACATCGCCTCCTAATGTAGTACCGGCCATGACACCTCTCCTCTACATCTCCTCCTTTAGTACGACCAGCCATCACACTTCCCCTCTACATCTCCTCCTGATGTACCACCAGCTATCACACTTCTCCTCGACATCTCCTCCTGATGTACTACCAGCCATCACACTTCTCCTCTACATCTCCTCCTTCTGTACTACCAGCCATCACACTTCTCCTCTTCATCTCCTCCTTATGTACTACCAGCCATCACACTTGTCCTCTACATCTCCTTCTCGAGTACTACCATCCATCACACTTCTCCTCTTCATCTCCTCCTTATGTACTACCAGCCATCACACTTGTCCTCTACATCTCCTTCTTTAGTACTACCATCCATCACACTTCTCCTCTTCATCTCCTCCTCATGTTCTACCAGCTATCACACTTCCCCTCTGCATCTCCTCCTTATGTACTACCACCCATCACACCTCTCCTCTACATCTCCTCCTTTTGTACTACCAGCTATCACACTTCTCCTCTACATCTCCTCCTTAAGTACTACCAGCCATCACACTTCTCCTCTACATCTCCTCCTTAAGTACTACCAGCTATCACACTTCTCCTCTACATCTCCTCCTTGTGGACTACCAGCCATCACACTTCTCCTCTACATCGCCTCCTTATGTAGTACAGGCCATCACACTTCTCCTCTACATCTCCTCCTTTCGTACGACCAGCCATCACACTTCTCCTCTACATCTCCTCCTCATGTACTACCAGCTATCACACTTCCCCTCTACATCTCCTCCTTATGTACTACCAGCCATCACACTTCTCCTCTACATCTCCTCCTTTAGTACTGCCAGCAATCACACTTCTACTCTACATCTCCTCCTTCAGTACTACCAGCCATCACACTTCTCCTCTACTTCTCCTCCTTGTGGGCTACCAGCCATCACACTTCTCCTCTACATCTCCTCCTTTAGTAGTACATGCCATCACACTTCTCCTCTACATCTCCTCCTTATGTTCTACCAGCCGTCACACTTTTCCTCTACTTCTCCTCCTTGTGGGCTACCAGCCATCACACTTCTCCTCGACATCTCCTACTTATGTACCACCAGCCATCACACTTCTCCTCTACATCTCCTCCTTCTGTACTACCAGCCATTAATCTTCTCCACGTCATCTCCTCCTTATGTACTACCAGCCATCACACTTCTCCTCGACATCTCCTCCTGATGTACTACCAGCCATCACACTTCTCCTCTACATCTCCTCCTTCTGTACTACCAGCCATTAATCTTCTCCACGTCATCTCCTCCTTATGTACTACCAGCCATCACACTTCTCCTCGACATCTCCTCCTGATGTACTACCAGCCATCACACTTCTCCTCTACATCTCCTCCTTCTGTACTACCAGCCATCACACTTCTCCTCTACATCTCCTCCTTCTGTACTACCAGCCATCACACTTCTCCTCTACATCTCCTCCTTCTGTACTACCAGCCATCACACTTCTCCTCTACATCTCCTCCTTATGTACTACCAGCCATCACACTTCTCCTCTACATCTCCTGCTTATGGACTACCAGCCATCACACATCTCCTCTACATCTCCTTCTAAAGTACCACCAGCCTTCACATTTCTCCTCTAGAACTCCTCCTTATGTTCTACCGGCCATCACAAATCTCCTCTACATCTCCACCTTGTGGGCTACCAGCCATCACACTTGTCCTATGCATCTCCTCCTTATGTACCACCAGCCATCACACTTCTCCTCTACATCTCCTCCTTATGTACTACCAGCCATCACACTTCTCCTCTACATCTCCTCCTTATGTACCACCAGCCATCACACTTCTCCTCGACATCTCCTCCTGATGTACTACTAGCCATCACACTTCTCCTCTACATCTCCTCCTTCTGTACTACCAGCCATTACACTTCTCCACGTCATCTCCTTCTTATGTACTACCAGCCATCACACTTCTCCTCTACATCGCCTCCTTATGTACTACCAGCCATCACACTTCTCCTCGACATCTCCTCCTGATGTACTACTAGCCATCACACTTCTCCTCTACATCTCCTCCTTCTGTACTACCAGCCATTACACTTCTCCACGTCATCTCCTTCTTATGTACTACCAGCCATCACACTTCTCCTCTACATCGCCTCCTCATGTACTACCAGCCGTCACACTTCTCCTCTACATCTCCTCCTTATGTAGTACGAGCCATTACACTTCTCCTCTACATCTCCTCCTTATGTACTACCAGCCATCACACTTCTCCTCTACATCTCCTCCTTATGGACTACATGCCATCACACATCTCCTCTACATCTCCTCCTAAAGTACCAGCAGCCTTCACATTTCTCATCTAGATCTACTCCTTAAGTACAACCGGCCATCACACTTCTCCTCTACATCGCCTCCTTGTGGGCTACCAGCCATCACACTTTTCCAATGCATCTCCTCCTTATGTACTACCAGCCATCACACTTCTCCTCTACATCTCCTCCTTAAGTACTACCAGCCATCACACTTCTCCTCTACATCTCCTCCTAAAGTACCACCAGCCTTCACATTTCTCCTCTAGATCTCCTCCTTATGTTCTACCGGCCATCACACTTCTCCTCCACATCTCCTCCTTATGTACTACCAGCCATCACACTTCTCCTCCACATCTCCTCCTTATGTACTACCGGCCATCACACTTCTCTTCTACATCTGCTCCTTATGTACTACCGGCCTTCCCATTTCTCCACTACATCTCCTCCTTGTGCGCTACCAGCCATCACACATCTCCAATGCATCTTCTCCTTATGTACTACCAGCCGTCACATTTTTCCTCTACATCTCCTCCTGATGTAGCACCAGCCATCACACTTCTCCTCTACATCTCCTCCTTGTGGGCGACCAGCCATCACACTTCTCCTCTACATCTCCTCCTTAAGTACTACCAGCCATCACACTTCTCCTCTACATCTCCTCCTTAAGTACTAGCAGCCATCACACTTCTCCTCTACAACTCCTCCTTATGTACTAGCAGCCATCACACTTCTCCTCTACAACTCCTCCTTATGTACTACCAGCCATCACACTTCTCAACATCTCCTCCTCATGTACTACCAGCCATCACACTTCTCCTCTACATCTCCTCCTTATGTACTACCGGCCATCACACTTCTCCTCTACATCTCCTCCTTGTGAACCACCAGCCATCACACCTCTCCGCTACATCTCCTCCTTATGTACTACCAGCCATCACACTTCTCCTCTGCATCTCCTCCTTATGTACTACCAGCCATCACACTTCTCCTCTACATCTCCTCCTTCTGTACTACCAGCCATCACACTTCTCCTCTACATCTCCTCCTTCTGTACTACCTGCCATCACACTTCTCCTCTACATCTCCTCCTTCTGTACTACCAGCCATAACACTTCTCCTCTACATCTCCTCCTTCTGTACTAGCAGCCATCACACTTCTCCTCTACATCTCCTCCTTATGTACTACCAGCCATCAATCATCTCCTCTACATCTCCTCCTAAAGTACCACCAGCCTTCACATTTCTCCTCTAGATCTCCTCCTTATGTTCTACCGGCCATCACACTTCTCCTCTACATCTCCACCTTGTGGGCTACCAGCCATCACACTTGTCCTATGCATCTCCTCCTTATGTACTGCCAGCCATCACACTTCTCCTCTACATCTCCTACCTATGTACCACCAGCCATCACACTTCTCCTCGACTTCTCCTCCTGATGTACTACCAGCCATCACACTTCTCCTCTACATATCCTCCTTATGTACTACCAGCCATCACACTTCTCCTCCACATCTCCTCCTTGTGGGCTACCGGCCATCACACTTCTCCTCTACATCTCCTCCTTAAGTAAAACCGGCCATCACACTTCTCCTCTACATCTCCTCCTTATGTACTACCGGCCATCACACTTCTCCTCTACATCTCCTCCTTATGTACTAACGGCCATCACACTTCTCCTCGACATCGCCTCCTTAAGTACTACCAGCCATCACATGTCTCTTCTACATCTCCTCCTTATGTACTACCGGCCATCACACTTCTCCTCTACATCTCCTCCTTATGTACTAACGGCCATCACACTTCTCCTCGACATCGCCTCCTTAAGTACTACCAGCCATCACATGTCTCTTCTACATCTCCTCCTTATGTACTACCAGCCATCACACTTCTCCTCTACATGCATCCTTGTGCGCTACCGGCCATCACACTTCTCCTCGACATCTCCTCCTGATGTACTACCAGCCATCACACTTCTCCTCTGCATCTCCTCCTTCTGTACTACCAGCCATCACACTTCTCCTCTACATCTCCTCCTTAAGTACTACCAGCCATCACACTTTTCCTCTACATCTCCTCCTTATGTAATACAAGCCATTACACTTCTCCTCTACATCTCGTCTTTATGTACTGCCAGCCATCACACTTCTCCTCTCCATCTCCTCCTTATGTACCACCAGCCATCACACTTCTCCTCGACTTCTCCTCCTGATGTACTACCAGCCATCACACTTCTCCTCTACATCTCCTCCTTATGTACTACCAGCCATCACACTTCTCCTCCACATCTCCTCCTTGTGGGCTACCGGCCATCACACTTCTCCTCGACATCTGCTCCTGATGTACTACCAGCCATCACACTTCTCCTCCACATCTCCTCCTTGTGGGCTACCGGCCATCACCCTTCTCCTCGACATCTGCTCCTTATGTACTACCAGCCATCACACGTCTCCTCCACATCTCCTCCTCATGTACTACCAGCCGTTACACTTCTCCTCTACATATCCTCCTTATGTACTACCAGCCATCACACTTCTCCTCTACATCTCCTCCTGATGGACTACCAGCCATCACACATCTCCTCTACATCTCCTCCTAAAGTACCACCAGCCTTCACATTTCTCCTCTACATCTCCTCCTTATGTACTACCAGCCATCACACTTCTCCTCTACATCTCCTCCTTATGGACTACCAGCCATCACACTTCTCCTCTACATCTCCTCCTTATGTACTACCGGCCATCACACGTCTCCTCTACATCTCCTCCTTATGTACTGCCGGCCTTCACACTTCTCCACTACATCGCCTCATTGTGCGCTACCAGCCATCACACTTCTCCAATGCATCTCCTCCTGATGTACCACCAGCCATCACACATCTCCTCGACATCTCCTCCTTATGTACTACCAGCCGTCACACTTTTCCTCTACATCTCCTCCTGATGTACCACCAGCCATCACACTTCTCCTCGACATCTCCTCCTTCTGTACGACCAGCAATCACACTTCTCCTCTACATCTCCTCCTTATGTACTACCAGCCATCACACTTCTCCTCTACATCTCCTCCTTCTGTACTACCTGCCATCACACGTCTCCTCTACATCTCCTCCTTATGTACTGCCGGCCTTCACACTTCTCCACTACATCTCCACCTTGTGGGCTACCAGCCATCACACTTGTCCTATGCATCTCCTCCTTATGTACTGCCAGCCATCACACTTCTCCTCTACATCTCCTACTTATGTACCACCAGCCATCACACTTCTCCTCGACTTCTCCTCCTGATGTACTACCAGCCATCACACTTCTCCTCTACATATCCTCCTTATGTACTACCAGCCATCACACTTCTCCTCCACATCTCCTCCTTGTGGGCTACCGGCCATCACACTTCTCCTCGACATCTGCTCCTTATGTACTACCAGCCATCACACTTCTCCTCCACATCTCCTCCTCATGTACTACCAGCCATCACACTTCTCCTCTACATCTCCTCCTTAAGTACTACCGGCCATCACACTTCTCCTCTACATATCCTCCTGATGTACCACCAGCCATCACACTTCTCCTCGACATCTCCTCCTGATGTACTACCAGCCGTCACACTTTTCCTCTGCATCTCCTCCTGATGTACCACCAGCCATCACCCTTCTCCTCGACATCTCCTCCTGATGTACTACCAGCCATCACACTTCTCCTCGACATCTCCTCCTGATGTACTACCAGCCATCACACTTCTCCTCTACATCTCCTCCCTCTGTACTACCAGCCATCACACTTCTCCTCCACATCTCCTCATTGTGCGCTACCAGCCATCACACTTCTCCAATGCATCTCCTCCTGATGTACCACCAGCCATCACACATCTCCTCGACATCTCCCCCTTATGTACAACCAGCCGTCACACTTTTCCTCTACATCTCCTCCTGATGTACCACCATCATCACACTTCTCCTCGACATCTCCTCCTGATGTACTACCAGCCATCACACTTCTCCTCTACATCTCCTCCTTCTGTACTACCAGCCATCACACTTCTCCTCGACATCTCCTCCTTAAGTACTACCAGCCGTCACACTTCTCCTCTACATCTCCTACTTAAGTACTACCAGACATCACACTTCTCCTCGACTTCTCCTCCTGATGTACTACCAGCCATCACACTTCTCCTCTACATCTCCTCCTTATGTACTACCAGCCATCACACTTCTCCTCCACATCTCCTCCTTGTGGGCTACCGGCCATCACACTTCTCCTCGACATCTGCTCCTGATGTACTACCAGCCATCACACTTCTCCTCCACATCTCCTCCTTGTGGGCTACCGGCCATCACCCTTCTCCTCGACATCTGCTCCTTATGTACTACCAGCCATCACACGTCTCCTCCACATCTCCTCCTGATGTAATACGAGCCATTACACTTCTCCTCTACATCTCCTCCTTATGTACTACCAGCCATCATACTTCTCCTCTACATCTCCTCCTCATGTACTACCAGCCATCACACTTCTCCTCTACATCTCCTCCTGATGTAATACGAGCCATTACACTTCTCCTCTACATCTCCTCCTTATGTACTACCAGCCATCATACTTCTCCTCTACATCTCCTCCTTATGGACTACCAGCCATCACACATCTCCTCTACATCTCCTCCTAAAGTACCACCAGCCTTCACATTTCTCCTCTACATCTCATCCTTATGTACTACCAGCCATCACACATCCTCTACATCTCCTCCTTATGGACTACCAGCCATCACACATCTCCTCTACATCTCCTCCTAAAGTACCACCAGCCATCACACTTCTCCTCTACATCTCCTCCTTATGTACTACCGGCCATCACACGTCTCCTCTACATCTCCTCCTTATGTACTACCGGCCTTCACACTTCTCCACTACATCGCCTCATTGTGCGCTACCAGCCATCACACTTCTCCAATGCATCTCCTCCTGATGTAGCACCAGCCATCACACATCTCCTCGACATCTCCTCCTTATGTACTACCAGCCGTCACACTTTTCATCTACATCTCCTCCTGATGTACCACCAGCCATCACACTTCTCCTCGACATCTCCTCCTGATGTACTACCAGCCATCACACTTCTCCCCTACATCTCCTCCCTCTGTACTACCAGCCATCACACTTCTCCAATGCATCTCCTCCTGATGTACCACCAGCCATCACACATCTCCTCGACATCTCCCCCTCATGTACTACCAGCCGTCACACTTTTCCTCAACATCTCCTCCTGATGTACCACCAGCCATCACACTTCTCCTCGACATCTCCTCCTGATGTACTACCAGCCATCACACTTCTCCTCTACATCTCCTCCTTCTGTACTACCAGCCATCACACTTCTCCTCTACATCTCCTCCTTAAGTACTACCAGCCATCACACTTCTCCTCTACATCTCCTACTTAAGTACTACCAGCCATCACACTTCTCCTCTACATCTCCTCCTTCTGTACTACCAGCCATCACACTTCTCCTCTATATCTCCTCCTTAAGTAATACCAGCCATTACACTTCACCTCTACATCTCCTCGTTATGTACTACCAGCCATCACACTTCTCCTCTACATCTCCTCCTTATGTACTACCTGCCATCACACTTCTCCTATACATCTCCTCCTTGTGGGCTACCAGCCATCACACTTCTCCTCTACATCGCCTCCTTATGCACTACCAGCCATCACACTTCTCCTCTTCATCTCCTCCTTATGTACTACCGGCCATCACACTTCTCCTCTTCATCTCCTCCTGATGTACTACCAGCCATCACACTTCTCCTCTTCATCTCCTACTTAAGGACTACCAGCCATCACACTTCTCCTCTACATCTCCTTCTTTGTACTACCAGCCATCACACTTCTCCTCTGCATCTCCTCCTCATGTACTACCAGCTATCACACTTCTCCTCTACATCTCTTCCTTTTGTACTACCAGCCATCACACTTCTCCTCTACATCTCCTCCTTTTGTACTACCAGCCATCACACTTCTCCTCTACATCTCCTCCTTAAGTACTAGCAGCCATCACACTTCTCCTCTACAACTCCTCCTTATGTACTACCAGCCATCACACATCTCAACATCTCCTCCTCATGTACTACCAGCCATCACACTTCTCCTCTACATCTCCTCCTTAAGTACTACCAGCCATCACACTTCTCCTCTACATCTCCTCCTTTTGCACTACCAGCCATCACACTTCTCCTCTACATCTCCTCCTTAAGTACTACCAGCCATCACACTTCTCCATTACATCTCCTCCTTATGTACTAGCAGCCATCACACATCTCAACATCTCCTCCTCATGTGCTACCTGCCATCACACTTCTCCTCTACATCTCCTCCTTTTGCACTACCAGCCATCACACTTCTCCTCTACATCTCCTCCTTAAGTACTACCAGCCATCACACTTCTGCTCTGCATCTCCTCCTTAAGTACTGACAGCCATCACACTTCTCCTCTACAACTCTTCCTTATGTACTACCAGCCATCACACATCTCAACATCTCCTCCTCATGTACTACCTGCCATCACACTTCTCCTCTACATCTCCTCCTTTTGCACTACCAGCCATCACACTTCTCCATTACATCTCCTCCTTCTGTACTACCAGCCATCACACTTCTCCTCTACATCTCCTCCTTATGTACTACCAGCCATCACACTTCTCCTCTACATCTCCTCCTTCTGTACTACCTGCCATCACACGTCTCCTCTACATCTCCTCCTTATGTACTGCCGGCCTTCACACTTCTCCACTACATCTCCACCTTGTGGGCTACCAGCCATCACACTTGTCCTATGCATCTCCTCCTTATGTACTGCCAGCCATCACACTTCTCCTCTACATCTCCTACTTATGTACCACCAGCCATCACACTTCTCCTCGACTTCTCCTCCTGATGTACTACCAGCCATCACACTTCTCCTCTACATATCCTCCTTATGTACTACCAGCCATCACACTTCTCCTCCACATCTCCTCCTTGTGGGCTACCGGCCATCACACTTCTCCTCGACATCTGCTCCTTATGTACTACCAGCCATCACACTTCTCCTCCACATCTCCTCCTCATGTACTACCAGCCATCACACTTCTCCTCTACATCTCCTCCTTAAGTACTACCGGCCATCACACTTCTCCTCTACATATCCTCCTGATGTACCACCAGCCATCACACTTCTCCTCGACATCTCCTCCTGATGTACTACCAGCCGTCACACTTTTCCTCTGCATCTCCTCCTGATGTACCACCAGCCATCACCCTTCTCCTCGACATCTCCTCCTGATGTACTACCAGCCATCACACTTCTCCTCGACATCTCCTCCTGATGTACTACCAGCCATCACACTTCTCCTCTACATCTCCTCCCTCTGTACTACCAGCCATCACACTTCTCCTCCACATCTCCTCATTGTGCGCTACCAGCCATCACACTTCTCCAATGCATCTCCTCCTGATGTACCACCAGCCATCACACATCTCCTCGACATCTCCCCCTTATGTACAACCAGCCGTCACACTTTTCCTCTACATCTCCTCCTGATGTACCACCATCATCACACTTCTCCTCGACATCTCCTCCTGATGTACTACCAGCCATCACACTTCTCCTCTACATCTCCTCCTTCTGTACTACCAGCCATCACACTTCTCCTCGACATCTCCTCCTTAAGTACTACCAGCCATCACACTTCTCCTCTACATCTCCTACTTAAGTACTACCAGACATCACACTTCTCCTCGACTTCTCCTCCTGATGTACTACCAGCCATCACACTTCTCCTCTACATCTCCTCCTTATGTACTACCAGCCATCACACTTCTCCTCCACATCTCCTCCTTGTGGGCTACCGGCCATCACACTTCTCCTCGACATCTGCTCCTGATGTACTACCAGCCATCACACTTCTCCTCCACATCTCCTCCTTGTGGGCTACCGGCCATCACCCTTCTCCTCGACATCTGCTCCTTATGTACTACCAGCCATCACACGTCTCCTCCACATCTCCTCCTGATGTAATACGAGCCATTACACTTCTCCTCTACATCTCCTCCTTATGTACTACCAGCCATCATACTTCTCCTCTACATCTCCTCCTCATGTACTACCAGCCATCACACTTCTCCTCTACATCTCCTCCTGATGTAATACGAGCCATTACACTTCTCCTCTACATCTCCTCCTTATGTACTACCAGCCATCATACTTCTCCTCTACATCTCCTCCTTATGGACTACCAGCCATCACACATCTCCTCTACATCTCCTCCTAAAGTACCACCAGCCTTCACATTTCTCCTCTACATCTCATCCTTATGTACTACCAGCCATCACACATCCTCTACATCTCCTCCTTATGGACTACCAGCCATCACACATCTCCTCTACATCTCCTCCTAAAGTACCACCAGCCATCACACTTCTCCTCTACATCTCCTCCTTATGTACTACCGGCCATCACACGTCTCCTCTACATCTCCTCCTTATGTACTACCGGCCTTCACACTTCTCCACTACATCGCCTCATTGTGCGCTACCAGCCATCACACTTCTCCAATGCATCTCCTCCTGATGTAGCACCAGCCATCACACATCTCCTTGACATCTCCTCCTTATGTACTACCAGCCGTCACACTTTTCATCTACATCTCCTCCTGATGTACCACCAGCCATCACACTTCTCCTCGACATCTCCTCCTGATGTACTACCAGCCATCACACTTCTCCTCTACATCTCCTCCCTCTGTACTACCAGCCATCACACTTCTCCTCCACATCTCCTCATTGTGCGCTACCAGCCATCACACTTCTCCAATGCATCTCCTCCTGATGTACCACCAGCCATCACACATCTCCTCGACATCTCCCCCTTATGTACAACCAGCCGTCACACTTTTCCTCTACATCTCCTCCTGATGTACCACCATCATCACACTTCTCCTCGACATCTCCTCCTGATGTACTACCAGCCATCACACTTCTCCTCTACATCTCCTCCTTCTGTACTACCAGCCATCACACTTCTCCTCGACATCTCCTCCTTAAGTACTACCAGCCATCACACTTCTCCTCTACATCTCCTACTTAAGTACTACCAGACATCACACTTCTCCTCGACTTCTCCTCCTGATGTACTACCAGCCATCACACTTCTCCTCTACATCTCCTCCTTATGTACTACCAGCCATCACACTTCTCCTCCACATCTCCTCCTTGTGGGCTACCGGCCATCACACTTCTCCTCGACATCTGCTCCTGATGTACTACCAGCCATCACACTTCTCCTCCACATCTCCTCCTTGTGGGCTACCGGCCATCACCCTTCTCCTCGACATCTGCTCCTTATGTACTACCAGCCATCACACGTCTCCTCCACATCTCCTCCTGATGTAATACGAGCCATTACACTTCTCCTCTACATCTCCTCCTTATGTACTACCAGCCATCATACTTCTCCTCTACATCTCCTCCTCATGTACTACCAGCCATCACACTTCTCCTCTACATCTCCTCCTGATGTAATACGAGCCATTACACTTCTCCTCTACATCTCCTCCTTATGTACTACCAGCCATCATACTTCTCCTCTACATCTCCTCCTTATGGACTACCAGCCATCACACATCTCCTCTACATCTCCTCCTAAAGTACCACCAGCCTTCACATTTCTCCTCTACATCTCATCCTTATGTACTACCAGCCATCACACATCCTCTACATCTCCTCCTTATGGACTACCAGCCATCACACATCTCCTCTACATCTCCTCCTAAAGTACCACCAGCCATCACACTTCTCCTCTACATCTCCTCCTTATGTACTACCGGCCATCACACGTCTCCTCTACATCTCCTCCTTATGTACTACCGGCCTTCACACTTCTCCACTACATCGCCTCATTGTGCGCTACCAGCCATCACACTTCTCCAATGCATCTCCTCCTGATGTAGCACCAGCCATCACACATCTCCTTGACATCTCCTCCTTATGTACTACCAGCCGTCACACTTTTCATCTACATCTCCTCCTGATGTACCACCAGCCATCACACTTCTCCTCGACATCTCCTCCTGATGTACTACCAGCCATCACACTTCTCCTCTACATCTCCTCCCTCTGTACTACCAGCCATCACACTTCTCCAATGCATCTCCTCCTGATGTACCACCAGCCATCACACATCTCCTCGACATCTCCCCCTCATGTACTACCAGCCGTCACACTTTTCCTCAACATCTCCTCCTGATGTACCACCAGCCATCACACTTCTCCTCGACATCTCCTCCTGATGTACTACCAGCCATCACACTTCTCCTCTACATCTCCTCCTTCTGTACTACCAGCCATCACACTTCTCCTCTACATCTCCTCCTTAAGTACTACCAGCCATCACACTTCTCCTCTACATCTCCTACTTAAGTACTACCAGCCATCACACTTCTCCTCTACATCTCCTCCTTCTGTACTACCAGCCATCACACTTCTCCTCTATATCTCCTCCTTAAGTAATACCAGCCATTACACTTCACCTCTACATCTCCTCGTTATGTACTACCAGCCATCACACTTCTCCTCTACATCTCCTCCTTATGTACTACCTGCCTTCACACGTCTCCTATACATCTCCTCCTTGTGGGCTACCAGCCATCACACTTCTCCTCTACATCGCCTCCTTATGCACTACCAGCCATCACACTTCTCCTCTTCATCTCCTCCTTATGTACTACCGGCCATCACACTTCTCCTCTTCATCTCCTCCTGATGTACTACCAGCCATCACACATCTCCTCTTCATCTCCTACTTAAGGACTACCAGCCATCACACTTCTCCTCTACATCTCCTTCTTTGTACTACCAGCCATCACACTTCTCCTCTGCATCTCCTCCTCATGTACTACCAGCTATCACACTTCTCCTCTACATCTCTTCCTTTTGTACTACCAGCCATCACACTTCTCCTCTACATCTCCTCCTTTTGTACTACCAGCCATCACACTTCTCCTCTACATCTCCTCCTTAAGTACTAGCAGCCATCACACTTCTCCTCTACAACTCCTCCTTATGTACTACCAGCCATCACACATCTCAACATCTCCTCCTCATGTACTACCTGCCATCACACTTCTCCTCTACATCTCCTCCTTAAGTACTACCAGCCATCACACTTCTCCTCTACATCTCCTCCTTTTGCACTACCAGCCATCAGACTTCTCCTCTACAACTCCTCCTTATGTACTAGCAGCCATCACACTTCTCCTCTACAACTCCTCCTTATGTACTACCAGCCATCACACTTCTCAACATCTCCTCCTCATGTACTACCAGCCATCACACTTCTCCTCCACATCTCCTCCTTTAGTACTACCAGCCATCACACTTCTCCTCTACATCTCCGCCTCATGTACTACCAGCTATCACACTTCCCCTCTACATCTCCTCCTTATGTACTACCAGCCATCACACTTCTCCTCTACAACTCCTCCTTATGTATTACCAGCCATCACACTTCTCAACATCTCCTCCTCATGTACTACCAGCTATCACACTTCTCCTCTACATCTCCTCCTTAATTACTACCAGCCATCACACTTCTCCTCTACATCTCCTCCTTAAGTACTACCAGCCATCACACTTCTCCTCTACGTCGCCTCCTTATGTACTACCAGCCGTCACATTTTTCCTCTACATCTCCTCCTGATGTACCACCAGCCATCACACTTCTCCTCTACATCTCCTCCTTCTGTACTACCAGCCATCACACTTCTCCTCTACATCTCCTCCTTATGTACTACCTGCCATCACACTTCTCCTATACATCTGCTCCTTGTGGGCTACCAGCCATCACACTTCTCCTCTCCATCTCCTCCTTAAGTACTACCAGCCATCACACTTCTCCTCTACATCTCCTCCTTAAGTACTACCAGCCATCACACTTCTCCTCTGCATCTCCTCCTTATGTACTAGCAGCCATCACACTTCTCCTCTACAACTCCTCCTTATGTACTACCAGCCATCACACTTCTCAACAGCTCCTCCTCATGTACTACCAGCCATCACACTTCTCCTCTACGTCGCCTCCTTATGCAGTACCGGCCATCACACTTCTCCTCTACATCTCCTCCTTATGTACTACCGGCCATCACACTTCTCCTCTGCATCTCCTCCTTATGTACCACCAGCCATCACACTTCTCCTCTACATCTCCTCCTTATGTACTAACGGCCATCACACATATCCTCCACATCTCCTCCTAAAGTACCACCAGCCTTCACATTTCTCCTCTAGATCTCCTCCTTATGTTGTACCGGCCATCACACTTCTCCTGTACATCTCCTCCTTATGTACTACGGGCCATCACACTTCTCCTCCACATCTCCTCCTTATGTACTACCGGCCATCACACTTCTCCTCTACATCTCCTCCTTAAGTACAACCGGCCATCACACTTCTCCTCCACATCTCCTCCTTAAGTACCACCAGCCTTCACATTTCTCCTCTAGATCTCCTCCTTATGTTGTACCGGCCATCACACTTCTCCTGTACATCTCCTCCTTATGTACTACGGGCCATCACACTTCTCCTCCACATCTCCTCCTTATGTACTACGGGCCATCACACTTCTCCTCCACATCTCCTCCTTATGTACTACCAGCCATCTCACTTCTCCTCCACATCTCCTCCTTATGTACGACCGGCCATCACACTTCTCCTCTACTTCTCCTCCTTAAGTTCTACCAGCCATCACACTTCTCCTCTACATCTCCTCCTTAAGTACTACCAGCCATCACACTTCTCCTCCACATCTCCTCCTAAAGTACCACCAGCCTTCACATTTCTCCTCTAGATCTCCTCATTATGTTCTACCGGCCATCACACTTCTCCTCCACATCTCCTCCTTATGTACGACCAGCCATCACACTTCTCCTCCACATCTCCTCCTTATGTACTACCGGCCATCACACTTCTCTTCTGCATCTCCTCCTTATGTGCTACCGGCCTTCACACTTCTCCACTACATCTCCTCCTTGTGCGCCACCAGCCATCACACTTCTCCAATGCATCTCCTCCTTATGTACTACCAGCCGTCACATTTTTCCTCTACATCTCCTCCTGATGTACCACCAGCCATCACACTTCTCCTCTACATCTCCTCCTTCTGTACTACCAGCCATCACACTTCTCCTCTACATCTCCTCCTTAAGTACTACCAGCCATCACACTTCTCCTCTACATCTCCTCCTTATGTACTAGCAGCCATCACACATCTCCTCTACAACTCCTCCTTATGTACTACCAGCCATCACACTTCTCAACATCTCCTCCTCATGTACTACCAGCCATCACACTTCTCCTCTACATCTCCTGCTTATGTACTACCGGCCATCACACTTCTCCTCTACATCTCCTCCTTGTGTACCACCAGCCATCACACCTCTCCGCTACATCTCCTCCTTATGTACTACCAGCCATCACACATATCCTCTACATCTCCTCCTAAAGTACCACCAGCCTTCACATTTCTCCTCTAGATCTCCTCCTTATGTTATACCGGCCATCACACTTCTCCTCTACATCTCCTCCTTATGTGCTACCGGCCATCACACATCTCCTCCACATCTCCTCCTTATGTACTACCGGCCATCACACTTCTCCTCTACATCTCCTCCTTAAGTACAACCGGCCATCACACTTCTCCTCTACATCTCCTCCTTATGTACTACCGGCCATCACACTTCTCCTCTACATCTCCTCCTTAAGTTCTACCAGCCATCACACTTCTCCTCTACATCTCCTCCTTAAGTACTACCGGCCATCACACTTCTCCTCTACATCTCCTCCTTATGTACTACCGGCCATCACACTTCTCCTCTACATCTCCTCCTAAAGTACCACCAGCCTTCACATTTCTCCTCTAGATCTCCTCCTTATGTTATACCGGCCATCACACTTCTCCTCCACATCTCCTCCTTATGTACTACCGGCCATCACACTTCTCTTCTACATCTCCTCCTTATGTACTACCTGCCATCACACTTCTCCTCTACATCTCCTCCTTGTGGGCTACCAGCCATCACACTTCTCCTCTACATCTCCTCCTTAAGTACTACCAGCCATCACACTTCTCCTCTACGTCGCCTCCTTATGTACTACCAGCCGTCACATTTTTCCTCTACATCTCCTCCTGATGTACCACCAGCCATCACACTTCTCCTCTACATCTCCTCCTTCTGTACTACCAGCCATCACACTTCTCCTCTACATCTCCTCCTTATGTACTACCTGCCATCACACTTCTCCTATACATCTGCTCCTTGTGGGCTACCAGCCATCACACTTCTCCTCTCCATCTCCTCCTTAAGTACTACCAGCCATCACACTTCTCCTCTACATCTCCTCCTTAAGTACTACCAGCCATCACACTTCTCCTCTGCATCTCCTCCTTATGTACTAGCAGCCATCACACTTCTCCTCTACAACTCCTCCTTATGTACTACCAGCCATCACACTTCTCAACAGCTCCTCCTCATGTACTACCAGCCATCACACTTCTCCTCTACGTCGCCTCCTTATGCAGTACCGGCCATCACACTTCTCCTCTACATCTCCTCCTTATGTACTACCGGCCATCACACTTCTCCTCTACATCTCCTCCTTGTGTACCACCAGCCATCACACCTCTCCGCTACATCTCCTCCTTATGTACTACCAGCCATCACCCTTCTCCTCTGCATCTCCTCCTTATGTACCACCAGCCATCACACTTCTCCTCTACATCTCCTCCTTATGTACTAACGGCCATCACACATATCCTCCACATCTCCTCCTAAAGTACCACCAGCCTTCACATTTCTCCTCTAGATCTCCTCCTTATGTTGTACCGGCCATCACACTTCTCCTGTACATCTCCTCCTTATGTACTACGGGCCATCACACTTCTCCTCCACATCTCCTCCTTATGTACTACCGGCCATCACACTTCTCCTCTACATCTCCTCCTTAAGTACAACTGGCCATCACACTTCTCCTCCACATCTCCTCCTTAAGTACCACCAGCCTTCACATTTCTCCTCTAGATCTCCTCCTTATGTTGTACCGGCCATCACACTTCTCCTGTACATCTCCTCCTTATGTACTACGGGCCATCACACTTCTCCTCCACATCTCCTCCTTATGTACTACGGGCCATCACACTTCTCCTCCACATCTCCTCCTTATGTACTACCAGCCATCTCACTTCTCCTCCACATCTCCTCCTTATGTACGACCGGCCATCACACTTCTCCTCTACTTCTCCTCCTTAAGTTCTACCAGCCATCACACTTCTCCTCTACATCTCCTCCTTAAGTACTACCAGCCATCACACTTCTCCTCCACATCTCCTCCTAAAGTACCACCAGCCTTCACATTTCTCCTCTAGATCTCCTCATTATGTTCTACCGGCCATCACACTTCTCCTCCACATCTCCTCCTTATGTACGACCAGCCATCACACTTCTCCTCCACATCTCCTCCTTATGTACTACCGGCCATCACACTTCTCTTCTGCATCTCCTCCTTATGTGCTACCGGCCTTCACACTTCTCCACTACATCTCCTCCTTGTGCGCCACCAGCCATCACACTTCTCCAATGCATCTCCTCCTTATGTACTACCAGCCGTCACATTTTTCCTCTACATCTCCTCCTGATGTACCACCAGCCATCACACTTCTCCTCTACATCTCCTCCTTCTGTACTACCAGCCATCACACTTCTCCTCTACATCTCCTCCTTAAGTACTACCAGCCATCACACTTCTCCTCTACATCTCCTCCTTATGTACTAGCAGCCATCACACATCTCCTCTACAACTCCTCCTTATGTACTACCAGCCATCACACTTCTCAACATCTCCTCCTCATGTACTACCAGCCATCACACTTCTCCTCTACATCTCCTGCTTATGTACTACCGGCCATCACACTTCTCCTCTACATCTCCTCCTTGTGTACCACCAGCCATCACACCTCTCCGCTACATCTCCTCCTTATGTACTACCAGCCATCACACATATCCTCTACATCTCCTCCTAAAGTACCACCAGCCTTCACATTTCTCCTCTAGATCTCCTCCTTATGTTATACCGGCCATCACACTTCTCCTCTACATCTCCTCCTTATGTGCTACCGGCCATCACACATCTCCTCCACATCTCCTCCTTATGTACTACCGGCCATCACACTTCTCCTCTACATCTCCTCCTTAAGTACAACCGGCCATCACACTTCTCCTCTACATCTCCTCCTTATGTACTACCGGCCATCACACTTCTCCTCTACATCTCCTCCTTAAGTTCTACCAGCCATCACACTTCTCCTCTACATCTCCTCCTTAAGTACTACCGGCCATCACACTTCTCCTCTACATCTCCTCCTTATGTACTACCGGCCATCACACTTCTCCTCTACATCTCCTCCTAAAGTACCACCAGCCTTCACATTTCTCCTCTAGATCTCCTCCTTATGTTATACCGGCCATCACACTTCTCCTCCACATCTCCTCCTTATGTACTACCGGCCATCACACTTCTCTTCTACATCTCCTCCTTATGTACTACCTGCCATCACACTTCTCCTCTACATCTCCTCCTTGTGGGCTACCAGCCATCACACTTCTCCTCTACATCTCCTCCTTAAGTACTACCAGCCATTACACTTCTCCTCTACATCTCCTCCTTATGTACTACCAGCCATCACACTTCTCCTCTACATCTCCTCCTTCTGTACGACCAGCCATCACACTTCTCCTCTACATCTCCTCCTTAAGTACTACCAGCCATCACACTTCTCCTCTACATCTCCTCCTTCTGTACGACCAGCCATCACACTTCTCCTCTACATCTCCTCCTTAAGTACTACCAGCCATCACACTTCTCCTCTACATCTCCTCCTTAAGTACTACCAGACATTACACTTCTCCTCTACATTTCCTCCTGATGTACTACCAGCCATCACACTTCTCCTCCACATCTCCTCCTTCTGTACGACCAGCCATCACACTTCTCCTCTACATCTCCTCCTTAAGTACTACCAGCCATCACACTTCTCCTCTACATCTCCTCCTTATGTACTACCAGCCATCACACATCTCCTCGACATCTCCTCCTAAAGTACAACCAGCCTTCACATTTCTCCTCTAGATCTCCTCCTTATGTTCTACCGGCCATCACAATTCTCCTCTACATCTCCTCCTTATGTTCTATCGGCCATCACAATTCTCCTCTACATCTCCTCCTTATGTACTACCAGCCATCACACTTCTCCTCCACATCTCCTCCTTATGTACTACCGGCCATCACACTTCTCCTCCACATCTCCTCCTTATGTACTACCGGCCATCACACTTCTCCTCTACATCTCCTCCTTATGTTCTAACGGCCATCACACTTCTCCTGGACATCGCCTCCTTAAGTACTACCAGCCATCACACTTCTCTTCTACATCTCCTCCTCATGTACTACCGGCCTTCACACTTCTCCAATGCATCTCCTCCTTATGTACTACCTGCCATCACACTTCTCCTCTACATCTCCTCCTTTTGCACTACCATCCATCACACTTCTCCTCTACTTCTCCTCCTTAAGTTCTACCAGCCATCACACTTCTCCTCTACATCTCCTCCTTAAGTACTACCAGCCATCACACTTCTCCTCCACATCTCCTCCTAAAGTACCACCAGCCTTCACATTTCTCCTCTAGATCTCCTCATTATGTTCTACCGGCCATCACACTTCTCCTCCACATCTCCTCCTTATGTACGACCAGCCATCACACTTCTCCTCCACATCTCCTCCTTATGTACTACCGGCCATCACACTTCTCTTCTGCATCTCCTCCTTATGTGCTACCGGCCTTCACACTTCTCCACTACATCTCCTCCTTGTGCGCCACCAGCCATCACACTTCTCCAATGCATCTCCTCCTTATGTACTACCAGCCGTCACATTTTTCCTCTACATCTCCTCCTGATGTACCACCAGCCATCACACTTCTCCTCTACATCTCCTCCTTCTGTACTACCAGCCATCACACTTCTCCTCTACATCTCCTCCTTAAGTACTACCAGCCATCACACTTCTCCTCTACATCTCCTCCTTATGTACTAGCAGCCATCACACATCTCCTCTACAACTCCTCCTTATGTACTACCAGCCATCACACTTCTCAACATCTCCTCCTCATGTACTACCAGCCATCACACTTCTCCTCTACATCTCCTGCTTATGTACTACCGGCCATCACACTTCTCCTCTACATCTCCTCCTTGTGTACCACCAGCCATCACACCTCTCCGCTACATCTCCTCCTTATGTACTACCAGCCATCACACATATCCTCTACATCTCCTCCTAAAGTACCACCAGCCTTCACATTTCTCCTCTAGATCTCCTCCTTATGTTATACCGGCCATCACACTTCTCCTCTACATCTCCTCCTTATGTGCTACCGGCCATCACACATCTCCTCCACATCTCCTCCTTATGTACTACCGGCCATCACACTTCTCCTCTACATCTCCTCCTTAAGTACAACCGGCCATCACACTTCTCCTCTACATCTCCTCCTTATGTACTACCGGCCATCACACTTCTCCTCTACATCTCCTCCTTAAGTTCTACCAGCCATCACACTTCTCCTCTACATCTCCTCCTTAAGTACTACCGGCCATCACACTTCTCCTCTACATCTCCTCCTTATGTACTACCGGCCATCACACTTCTCCTCTACATCTCCTCCTAAAGTACCACCAGCCTTCACATTTCTCCTCTAGATCTCCTCCTTATGTTATACCGGCCATCACACTTCTCCTCCACATCTCCTCCTTATGTACTACCGGCCATCACACTTCTCTTCTACATCTCCTCCTTATGTACTACCTGCCATCACACTTCTCCTCTACATCTCCTCCTTGTGGGCTACCAGCCATCACACTTCTCCTCTACATCTCCTCCTTAAGTACTACCAGCCATTACACTTCTCCTCTACATCTCCTCCTTATGTACTACCAGCCATCACACTTCTCCTCTACATCTCCTCCTTCTGTACGACCAGCCATCACACTTCTCCTCTACATCTCCTCCTTAAGTACTACCAGCCATCACACTTCTCCTCTACATCTCCTCCTTCTGTACGACCAGCCATCACACTTCTCCTCTACATCTCCTCCTTAAGTACTACCAGCCATCACACTTCTCCTCTACATCTCCTCCTTAAGTACTACCAGACATTACACTTCTCCTCTACATTTCCTCCTGATGTACTACCAGCCATCACACTTCTCCTCCACATCTCCTCCTTCTGTACGACCAGCCATCACACTTCTCCTCTACATCTCCTCCTTAAGTACTACCAGCCATCACACTTCTCCTCTACATCTCCTCCTTATGTACTACCAGCCATCACACATCTCCTCGACATCTCCTCCTAAAGTACAACCAGCCTTCACATTTCTCCTCTAGATCTCCTCCTTATGTTCTACCGGCCATCACAATTCTCCTCTACATCTCCTCCTTATGTTCTATCGGCCATCACAATTCTCCTCTACATCTCCTCCTTATGTACTACCAGCCATCACACTTCTCCTCCACATCTCCTCCTTATGTACTACCGGCCATCACACTTCTCCTCCACATCTCCTCCTTATGTACTACCGGCCATCACACTTCTCCTCTACATCTCCTCCTTATGTTCTAACGGCCATCACACTTCTCCTGGACATCGCCTCCTTAAGTACTACCAGCCATCACACTTCTCTTCTACATCTCCTCCTCATGTACTACCGGCCTTCACACTTCTCCAATGCATCTCCTCCTTATGTACTACCAGCCGTCACACTTTTCCTCTACATCTCCTCCTGATGTACTACCAGCCATCACACTTCTCCTCGACATCTCCTCCTTCTGTACTACCAGCCATCACACTTCTCCTCTACATCTCCTGCTTCTGTACTACCAGCCATCACACTTCTCCTCTACATCTCCTCCTTCTGTACTACCAGCCATCACACTTCTCTCTACATCTCCTCCTTATGTACTACCTGCCATCACACTTCTCCTGTATATCTCCTCCTTGTGGGCTACCAGCCATCACACTTCTCCTCTACATCGCCTCCTTATGAACTACCAGCCATCACACTTCTCCTCTTCATCTCCTCCTTATGTACTACCGGCCATCACACTTCTCCTCTTCATCTCCTCCTTATGTACTACCAGCCATCACAGTTCTCCTCTTCATCTCCTACTTAAGTACTACCAGCCATCACACTTCTCCTCTACATCTCCTTCTTTAGTACTACCAGCCATCACACTTCTCCTCTACATCTCCTCCTCATGTACTACCAGCTATCACACTTCTCCTCTACATCTCTTCCTTTTGTACTACCAGCCATCACACTTCTCCTCTACATCTCCTCCTTTTGTACTGCCAGCCATCACACTTCTCCTCTACATCTCCTCCTTAAGTACTAGCAGCCATCACAGTTCTCCTCTACAACTCCTCCTTATGTACTACCAGCCATCACACATCTCAACATCTCCTCCTCATGTACTACCTGCCATCACACTTCTCCTCTACATCTCCTCCTTAAGTACTACCAGCCACCACACATCTCCTCTACATCTCCTCCTTTTGCACTACCAGCCATCACACTTCTCCTCTACATCTCCTCCTTCAGTACTACCAGCCATCACACTTCTCCTCTACATCTCCTCCTTAAGTACTAGCAGCCATCACACATCTCAACATCTCCTCCTCATGTACTACCTGCCATCACACTTCTCCTCTACATCTCCTCCTTTTGCACTACCATCCATCACACTTCTCCTCTACTTCTCCTCCTTAAGTTCTACCAGCCATCACACTTCTCCTCTACATCTCCTCCTTAAGTACTACCAGCCATCACACTTCTCCTCCACATCTCCTCCTAAAGTACCACCAGCCTTCACATTTCTCCTCTAGATCTCCTCATTATGTTCTACCGGCCATCACACTTCTCCTCCACATCTCCTCCTTATGTACGACCAGCCATCACACTTCTCCTCCACATCTCCTCCTTATGTACTACCGGCCATCACACTTCTCTTCTGCATCTCCTCCTTATGTGCTACCGGCCTTCACACTTCTCCACTACATCTCCTCCTTGTGCGCCACCAGCCATCACACTTCTCCAATGCATCTCCTCCTTATGTACTACCAGCCGTCACATTTTTCCTCTACATCTCCTCCTGATGTACCACCAGCCATCACACTTCTCCTCTACATCTCCTCCTTCTGTACTACCAGCCATCACACTTCTCCTCTACATCTCCTCCTTAAGTACTACCAGCCATCACACTTCTCCTCTACATCTCCTCCTTATGTACTAGCAGCCATCACACATCTCCTCTACAACTCCTCCTTATGTACTACCAGCCATCACACTTCTCAACATCTCCTCCTCATGTACTACCAGCCATCACACTTCTCCTCTACATCTCCTGCTTATGTACTACCGGCCATCACACTTCTCCTCTACATCTCCTCCTTGTGTACCACCAGCCATCACACCTCTCCGCTACATCTCCTCCTTATGTACTACCAGCCATCACACATATCCTCTACATCTCCTCCTAAAGTACCACCAGCCTTCACATTTCTCCTCTAGATCTCCTCCTTATGTTATACCGGCCATCACACTTCTCCTCTACATCTCCTCCTTATGTGCTACCGGCCATCACACATCTCCTCCACATCTCCTCCTTATGTACTACCGGCCATCACACTTCTCCTCTACATCTCCTCCTTAAGTACAACCGGCCATCACACTTCTCCTCTACATCTCCTCCTTATGTACTACCGGCCATCACACTTCTCCTCTACATCTCCTCCTTAAGTTCTACCAGCCATCACACTTCTCCTCTACATCTCCTCCTTAAGTACTACCGGCCATCACACTTCTCCTCTACATCTCCTCCTTATGTACTACCGGCCATCACACTTCTCCTCTACATCTCCTCCTAAAGTACCACCAGCCTTCACATTTCTCCTCTAGATCTCCTCCTTATGTTATACCGGCCATCACACTTCTCCTCCACATCTCCTCCTTATGTACTACCGGCCATCACACTTCTCTTCTACATCTCCTCCTTATGTACTACCTGCCATCACACTTCTCCTCTACATCTCCTCCTTGTGGGCTACCAGCCATCACACTTCTCCTCTACATCTCCTCCTTAAGTACTACCAGCCATTACACTTCTCCTCTACATCTCCTCCTTATGTACTACCAGCCATCACACTTCTCCTCTACATCTCCTCCTTCTGTACGACCAGCCATCACACTTCTCCTCTACATCTCCTCCTTAAGTACTACCAGCCATCACACTTCTCCTCTACATCTCCTCCTTCTGTACGACCAGCCATCACACTTCTCCTCTACATCTCCTCCTTAAGTACTACCAGCCATCACACTTCTCCTCTACATCTCCTCCTTAAGTACTACCAGACATTACACTTCTCCTCTACATTTCCTCCTGATGTACTACCAGCCATCACACTTCTCCTCCACATCTCCTCCTTCTGTACGACCAGCCATCACACTTCTCCTCTACATCTCCTCCTTAAGTACTACCAGCCATCACACTTCTCCTCTACATCTCCTCCTTATGTACTACCAGCCATCACACATCTCCTCGACATCTCCTCCTAAAGTACAACCAGCCTTCACATTTCTCCTCTCGATCTCCTCCTTATGTTCTACCGGCCATCACAATTCTCCTCTACATCTCCTCCTTATGTTCTATCGGCCATCACAATTCTCCTCTACATCTCCTCCTTATGTACTACCAGCCATCACACTTCTCCTCCACATCTCCTCCTTATGTACTACCGGCCATCACACTTCTCCTCCACATCTCCTCCTTATGTACTACCGGCCATCACACTTCTCCTCTACATCTCCTCCTTATGTTCTAACGGCCATCACACTTCTCCTGGACATCGCCTCCTTAAGTACTACCAGCCATCACACTTCTCTTCTACATCTCCTCCTCATGTACTACCGGCCTTCACACTTCTCCAATGCATCTCCTCCTTATGTACTACCAGCCGTCACACTTTTCCTCTACATCTCCTCCTGATGTACTACCAGCCATCACACTTCTCCTCGACATCTCCTCCTTCTGTACTACCAGCCATCACACTTCTCCTCTACATCTCCTGCTTCTGTACTACCAGCCATCACACTTCTCCTCTACATCTCCTCCTTCTGTACTACCAGCCATCACACTTCTCTCTACATCTCCTCCTTATGTACTACCTGCCATCACACTTCTCCTGTATATCTCCTCCTTGTGGGCTACCAGCCATCACACTTCTCCTCTACATCGCCTCCTTATGAACTACCAGCCATCACACTTCTCCTCTTCATCTCCTCCTTATGTACTACCGGCCATCACACTTCTCCTCTTCATCTCCTCCTTATGTACTACCAGCCATCACAGTTCTCCTCTTCATCTCCTACTTAAGTACTACCAGCCATCACACTTCTCCTCTACATCTCCTTCTTTAGTACTACCAGCCATCACACTTCTCCTCTACATCTCCTCCTCATGTACTACCAGCTATCACACTTCTCCTCTACATCTCTTCCTTTTGTACTACCAGCCATCACACTTCTCCTCTACATCTCCTCCTTTTGTACTGCCAGCCATCACACTTCTCCTCTACATCTCCTCCTTAAGTACTAGCAGCCATCACAGTTCTCCTCTACAACTCCTCCTTATGTACTACCAGCCATCACACATCTCAACATCTCCTCCTCATGTACTACCTGCCATCACACTTCTCCTCTACATCTCCTCCTTAAGTACTACCAGCCACCACACATCTCCTCTACATCTCCTCCTTTTGCACTACCAGCCATCACACTTCTCCTCTACATCTCCTCCTTCAGTACTACCAGCCATCACACTTCTCCTCTACATCTCCTCCTTAAGTACTAGCAGCCATCACACATCTCAACATCTCCTCCTCATGTACTACCTGCCATCACACTTCTCCTCTACATCTCCTCCTTTTGCACTACCATCCATCACACTTCTCATCTACATCTCCTCCTTAAGTACTACCAGCCATCACACTTCTCCTCTACAACTCCTCCTTATGTACTAGCAGCCATCACACTTCTCCTCTGCAACTCCTCCTTATGTACTACCAGCCATCACACTTCTCAACATCTCCTCCTCATGTACTACCAGCCATCACACTTCTCCTATACATCTCCTACTTAAGTACTACCAGCCATCACACTTCTCCTCTACATCTCCTCCTTTAGTACTACCAGCCATCACACTTCTCCTCTACATCTCCTCCTCATGTACTACCAGCTATCACACTTCCCCTCTACATCTCCTCCTTATGTACTACCAGCCATCACACTTCTCCTCTACAACTCCTCCTTATGTACTACCAGCCATCACACTTCTCCTCTACATCGCCTCCTAATGTACTACCGGCCATCACACTTCTCCTCTTCATCTCCTCCTTATGTACTACCGGCCATCACACTTCTCCTCTACATCTCCTCCTTAAGTACTACCAGCCATCACACTTCTCCTCTACATCTCCTCCTTAAGTACCACCAACCATCACACTTCTCCTCTACATCTCCTCCTTATCTACTACGTGCCATCACACATCTCCTCTGCATCTCTTCCTTATGTACTACCAGCCATCACACTTCTCTACATCTCCTCCTTATGTGCTACCAGCCATCACACTTCTCCTCTACATCTCCTCCTTTAGTACTACCAGCCATCACACTTCTCCTCTACATCTCCTCCTCATGTACTACCAGCTATCACACTTCCCCTCTACATCTCCTCCTTATGTACTACCAGCCATCACACTTCTCCTCTACAACTCCTCCTTATGTACTACCAGCCATCACACTTCTCCTCTACATCGCCTCCTAATGTACTACCGGCCATCACACTTCTCCTCTTCATCTCCTCCTTATGTACTACCGGCCATCACACTTCTCCTCTACATCTCCTCCTTAAGTACTACCAGCCATCACACTTCTCCTCTACATCTCCTCCTTAAGTACCACCAACCATCACACTTCTCCTCTACATCTCCTCCTTATCTACTACGTGCCATCACACATCTCCTCTGCATCTCTTCCTTATGTACTACCAGCCATCACACTTCTCTACATCTCCTCCTTATGTGCTACCAGCCATCACACTTCTCCTCTACATCGCCTCCTTATGTACTACCAACCATCGCACTTCTCATCTACATCTCCTCCTTATGTACAACGAGCCCTCACACTTCTCCTCTACATCTCCTCCTTCTGTACAACGAGCCATCACCCTTCTCGTCTACATCTCCTCCTTATGTACAACGAGCCATCACACTTCTCCTCTACATCTCCTCCTTATGTACTACCAGCCATCACACTTCTCTTCCAGATCTCCTCCTTATGTAGTACCAGCCATCACTCTTCTCTTCTACATCTCCTCCTTATGTACTACCAGCCATCACACTTCTCATCCACATCTCCTCCTTTTGTACTACCGGCCATTACACTTCTCCTCTACGTCTCCTCCTTATGTAGTACCAGCCATCACACTTCTCCTCTACATCTCCAAATTGTGAGCTACCAGCCATCACACTTCTCCTCTACATCGCCTCCTTATGTACTACCAGCCATCACACTTCTCCTCTACATCGCCTCCTTATGTACTACCAGCCATCACACTTCTCCTCTTCATCTCCTCCTTATGTACTACCAGCCATCACACTTCTCCTCTACATCTCCTCCTTGTGGGCTACCAGCCATCACACTTCTCCTCTACATCTCCTCCTTATGTACTACCAGCCATCACACTTCTCCTCTGCATCTCCTCCTTATGTACTACCAGCCATCACACTTCTCCTCTACATCTCCTCCTTTAGTACTACCAGCCATCACACTTCTCCTCTACATCTCCTCCTTAACCTCGCAGACCGCGTTCGGGAACTGGAGCTGTAGCGGGATGATCTTCGGATCATTCCGGCTGCTGAGGGGGTGATAGCAATCATTAATAGGGAAGTAGTGACACCTAAGTTACATGATAAAGGTAGCTGGATGACCGTCAGGGGAGGGAAAGGGAATAGGCGCACAATGCAGGGATCCCTGTGTCCGTTCTCCTCAATAATACGTAAACCGTTTTGGATACAGTTGGGGGGGAACGTCCTACCAGAGGAAAGCCACAGTGGCCAGGTCTCTGGCACTGAGCCTGGCTCAGTGGCGCAGAAGGGAAGGGGGGAGAATAGAAGAGCGATAGTGATAGGAGATTCAATGGTTAGAGGAACAGACAGGAGATTCTGTGGTCGCGAACGAGACTCCCGGCTGGTATGTTGCCTCCCGGGTGCCAGGGTCAGGGATGTCTCGGATCGAGTCCACAGGATTCTTAAGGGGAAGGGGGAGCAGCCAGAGATCGTGCTACACATCGGTACCAATGACATAGCTAGGAAAAGGGATGAGGACCTGAAAAGCGAATATAGGGAGTTAGGTTGGAAGCTGAAAGGCAGGACGAGCAGAGTAGTAATCTCAGGATTGTTACCGGTGCCACGTGCTAGTGAGGCTAGAAACAGGGAGCGAGTGCAGCTGATCTCGTGGCTACAGAACTGGTGTAGGAGGGAGGGATTCAGATTTGTGGATCATTGGGATACCTTCTGGGGAAGGTGGGACCTATACAAGAAGGACGGGTTGCATCTGAACTGGATGGGCACCAATATCCTTGGCAGGAGGTTTGCTAGAGCTCTTCGGGAGGGTTTCAACTAGTTTGGCAGGGGGATGGGAACCGGAACCACGGATCAGTGGATGGGGTAGCTGTTGAACAGGCAGATACCGAGTGCTGAGAGTCTGTGAGGAAGGTGAGACAGTTGACAGGGCAAAGTTGCAGCCAGTATGATGGGTTGAAGTGTGTCTATTTTAACGCAAGAAGTGTCAGGAATAAGGGTGATGAACTTAGAGCATGGATCAGTACTTGGAGCTACGATGTTGTGGCCATTATGGAGACGTGGATATCACAGGGGCAGGAATGGATGTTGGATGTTCCGGGGTTTAGATGCTTCAAAAGGAATAGGGAGGGAGGTAAAAGAGGTGGGGGAGTGGCATTGTTAATCAGGGATAGTATCACAGCTGCAGAAAGGGAGGTCGTCGAGGAGGGTTTGTCTACTGAGTCATTATGGGTGGAAGTCAGAAACAGGAAAGGAGCAGTCACTTTGGGAGTTTTCTATAGACCGCCCAATAGCAGCAGAGACATGGAGGAACAGATTGGGAGGCAGATTTTGGAAAGGTGCAGAAGTAACAGGGTTGTTGTCATGTGTGACTTCAACTTCCCTAATATTGATTGGAACTTCCTTCGTGCAAATAGTTTGGATGGAGCAGTTTTTGTCAGGTGTGTCCAGGAAGGTTTCCTGACTCAATATGTAGATAGGCTGACTAGAGGGGAGACGATGTTGGACTTGGTGCTTGGCAACGAACCAGGCCAGGTGGCAGATCTCTCGGTGGGAGAGCATTTCGGTGATAGTGATCACAACTCCCTGACCTTTACTATAGTCATGGAGAGGGACAGGAGCAGACGGGATGGGAAAATATTTAATTGGGGGAGGGGGAATTACAATGCTATAAGGCAGGAACTGGGGATCATAAATTGGGAACAGATGTTCTCAGGGAAATGCACGACAGAAATGTGGAGGTTGTTTAGGGAGCACTTGCTGCGACTGCTGGATAGGTTTGTCCCGATGAGGCAGGGAAGGGATGGTAGGGTGAAGGAACCTTGGATGACAAGAGATATGGAACAGCTAGTCAAGAGGAATAAGGAAGCTTACTTAAGGTTGAGGAGCAAGGATCAGACAGGGCTCTAGAGGGTTACAAGGTAGCCAGGAAGGAACTGAAGAATGGACTTAGGAGAACTAGAAGGGGACATGAAAAAGTCTTGGCGGGTAGGATTAAGGAAAATCCCAAGGCGTTCTACACTTATGTGAGGAACAAGAGGATGGCCAGAATGAGGGTAGGGCCAATCAGGGATAGTGGAGGGAACTTATGCCTGGAGTCGGAGGAGGTAGGGGAGATCCTAAATGAATACTTTGCTTCAGCATTCACTAGTCAGAGGGACCTGGTCGTTTGTAAGGACAGCGTGGAACAGGCTGATATGCTTGAACAGGTTGAGGTTAAGAGGGAGGATGTGCTGGAAATTTTGAATGATATGAGGACAGATAAGTCCCCGGGGCCAGACGGGATATACCCAAGGATTTTACGAGAAGCGAGGGAAGAGATTGCTGCGCCTTTGGTGATGATCCTTGCGTCTTCACTGTCCACTGGAGTAGTGCCGGATGATTGGAGGGTGGCAAATGTTGTTCCCTTGTTCAAGAAAGGGAATAGGGATAACCCTGGGAATTATAGACCAGTCAGTCTTACGTCGGTCGTGGGCAAATTATTGGAGAGGATTCTGAGAGACAGGATTTATGATTATTTGGAAAAGCATGGTTTGATTAGAGACAGTCAGCATGGCTTTATGAGGGGCAGGCCATGCCTCACAAGCCTTATTGAATTCTTTGAAGATGTGACAAAACACATTGATGAAGGAAGAGCAGTGAATGTGGTGTATATGGATTTTAGCAAGGCGTTTGATAAGGTTCCCCATGGTAGGCTCATTCAGAAAGTAAGGAGGCATGGGATTCAGGGAAAGTTGGCTGTCTGGATACAAAATTGGCTGGCTCATAGAAGTCAGGGGATGGTAGTAGATGGAAAGTATTCAGAATGGAGCTCGGTGACCAGTGGTGTTCCACAAGGATCTGTTCTGGGACCTCTGCTCTTTGTGATTTTTATAAATGACTTGGATGAGGAAGTGGAAGGCTGGGTTAGCAAGTTTGCCGATGACACGAAGGTTGCTGGAGTTGTGGATAATGTGGAAGGCTGTTGTAGGTTGCAACAGGACATTGACAGGATGCAGAGCTGGGCTGAGAAGTGGCAGATGGAGTTCAACCTGGAAAAGTGTGAAGTGATTCATTTTGGAAGGTCAAATTTGAATGCAGAATACAGGCTTAAAGACAGGATTCTTGGTAGTGAGGAGGAACAGAGGGATCTTGGGGTCCATGTCCATAGATCGCTCAAAGTTGCCTCCCAAGTTGATAGGGTTGTTTAGAAGGCGTATGGTGTGTTGGCTTTCATTAACAGGGGGATTGAGTTTAAGAGCCGTGAGGTTATGCTGCAGCTCTATAAGGCCCTGGTTTGACCACACTTGGAATATTGTGTTCAGTTCTGGTTGCCTCATTATAGGAAGGATGTGGAAGCTTTAGAGAGGGTGCAGAGGAGATTTACCAGGATGCTGCCTGGACTGGAGGGCATGTCCTACGAAGAAAGATTGAGGCAGCTAGGGCTTTTCTCATTGGAGCGAAGAAGGATGAGGGGTGACTTGATAGAGGGGTACAAGATGATGAGAGGCACAGATAGAGTGGATAGTCAGAGACTTTTTCCCAGGGTGGAAAGGGCTATCACCAGGGGGCATAATTTTAAGTTGATTGGAGGAAGGTTTTGGGGAGATGTCAGAGGAAGGTTCTTTACACAGAGAGTGGTGGGTGCGTGGAATGCACTGCCAGCGGTGGTAGTAGAAGCAGATACATTAGGAGCATTTAAGCGACTCTTGGATAGGTACATGGATGATAGTAGAATGAAGGGTAGGTAGTTAGTTTGATCTTAGAGTAGGTTAAAGGTTCGGCACAACATCGTGGGCCGAAGGGCCTGTACTGTGCCGTACTGTTCTATGTTCTATGTTCTATCTCCTTCTTATGTACTACCAGCCATCACACTTCTCCTCTACATCTCCTCCTTTTGAGCTACCCTGGATGCCACACTGCACCACCAATGTCCCTCCGTTCAGCCTCACTCAGCCTCTTCTGTTGTTCATTTCCCATTATGATTCTCCAGAACAACAACCCTCTGTCTTTAGCTGTCCTGTTGGGCCAAAGCTACTGCCGCTCCACACTAGTTTATTCACCCCCCCCATTGCTCCAGCCTACCCCCACCGGTTGGATGCCCCACTTAAGACTCCAGTCTGCTTCTCTACCTTCTCCAACACTTCTTGATCCTGTACAGGCAATCAGTCATTGGCATACTCTATGCTCGTGGACCCAGTCTACCTCTCTAAATCCTGCCTGGTTTTCCTGTATTCCCACGAATACCCAGGATCAGGAGAATCTACATTTAAATGCTGTAGAACACCAGTGCCATTCTGTTACTGGTAGCTTTCATTATATATGTTGCAGACTTTCAAAATACAGTGATATACAGTGGTCACTAATAACTTAAAGTGGAATATTGAGCTGCTTTGTAATGTAATCTGTACTGGACCCCACTATATTGGCCTCAATTTGAAGTAGGCACCAGACCCATACTATATTTGGGGGGGGAATATTTTTTGCTGTTGTTACTTATGAACATAAGAAATAGAAGCAGGAGTAGGCCATTTGGTCTTTGAAGCCGGCTCTGCCATTCATCAAGATCATGGCTGATTTTCTAGCTCAACTGCACCTTCTGGCACTATCCCTATATCCCTTATTTCCCTTAGTACCCAAAAGTCTGTCTTGAATATACTCAATGACTGAGCCAGGCAGACTGTCACTGTCCAGGAGCATGGAGCAGACCAGCTTCAACTTGGCAGAGGGCATTGTGCAGATCTTGCCCTCTCTGCAACCTCTGCTCAAGCTCCCTGTAGAGAAACTGCAACTGCAGACCCCATGCCTGTTACACCCTTTGTGTGGACAGGT
Source organism: Heterodontus francisci (assembly GCF_036365525.1). Classification (NCBI taxonomy): domain Eukaryota; kingdom Metazoa; phylum Chordata; class Chondrichthyes; order Heterodontiformes; family Heterodontidae; genus Heterodontus; species Heterodontus francisci. The sequence goes on along the minus strand of NC_090371.1, from coordinate 197,868,260 downwards.
CACCAAATCCTTTGCCCTCCCTGTGAGGATGCAGCAACACTCACTGCAAAACCCAGGAATTCAGTACACCTCTAAAAACCCTCCAAAGACTTTGCAATAGCACAAGTTATTCTAAATTACCTTACCTGCAAGTTGGGTGCCTGGCCATTTAAGTAACGCTAGTGCTGGGTGCCTATTGCAGCTGAACCCTTGTTCACTTGTGAATGACAAGCAAGAATGTACAATGGACCAAAACAAGAAATGCTGGAATCACTCAGCAGGTCTGGCAGCATCTGTGGAAAGAGAAGCAGAGTTAACGTTTCGGGTCAGTGACCCTTCTTCGGAACTGACCCGAAACGTTAACTCTGCTTCTCTTTCCACAGATGCTGCCAGACCTGCTGAGTGATTCCAGCATTTCTTGTTTTTGTTTCAGATTTCCAGCATCCGCAGTATTTTGCTTTTATTTTAATGTACAATGGACCTTTGTGATACTTGAGCAGCATATCAGCTGGTAGGGCTACGCGAACTCATGATAGCACCAGGTCAGATGCTTCCGGCACATGCAGGGGATGCCCATGCAAGCGCCCTTCTCAGCATGGGGTGTCATGTGGGCCATGACAGCAGCACGCTCCGCTAACAGGGCATTTGGTTTCCATAGCGCCATCTTCAGTGGTGCCACAGATCTGAATTTCACCCCTTCTGTTGTCACTGAAAGGGCCCACCAGCTCTCTTGGCAGAGTAGCTGCTTTGAAATCTCTACATGGCATGGTCACTTAACCCTTTTATGCAAATGGCCCCAGCCCCTGGATTTGAGATAGGATCAACATCAGCAATGACAAGCAGCCCAAAATCCTGCACTTCTGAAGGCAGTGTGACACACAAGTAAATTCAAGCCCGATGTTCCCAGCATGGAACAACTAAATGGTTGACAACTTGACCGATCTTCGATATTGCATAAACCACGCCCCCCCCCACCGCCCCATCCTCTCCCTGCAGTGTTGCGACTGTGGAATTTGTTGTTCAACTATGCCCAGAATTACATCTGAACTTGGTAATAAAATAGGGCTTGAGTCTCTCCTGGACTAGAAATGCTGTGAAGGCAGAGCAGGCCTGTGCTTTATTGAACTGTTTCAATCAAATTATTGTTCCTTTGTAATTGTTTTAAAGTAAAGGAGGAATTAATAAGGAAACCTGGGGCAGGATGTTCCTACGAGCTTCAGGACCTCACTGTCAGGCTCAAATTAGGTTCAGAAGCCCACACTGTGTGGGGAACAGTCACTCACCTGTGATTTTCTCTGAATTGGAAAATTAATGGCCAGAGGGTGGGCTTGCCGTCCCATTAATGATGGTGGGTGGGTTCTTGAAGCTAGAGGGCCAATAGGAGGCTTTCCAGCTTGAAAGCAGCAGCAGGGTGCCATGGCAGGAATGTGAGGGAGAGGGTGCCCCAAAATGGAGGCTCTTTCACTCGAACTTTTTCAAACTTAAAATAAAAAAGGCCTTTGTAGCCAGGCCGCCACCATGCAGAGGAAACCCTCCACAAGATGGCCTGCGGCTGCTGCTGAGCCCAGTCAGCCAGGACAGGCTTTGGCTCCCCAGTCTGCTACCAGGAGGCTGCCTCCATGCAGCTGCACTGTCTCCCGCTGCCTGTGGGGATCTACAGCCCGACTGAAAAATCCCAGTCGGCTTCCAACAATAGGCCATTATAGGCCTTTAACCTGCTCAATTGGCTACCCGTGGACGGATCGCCTTGCCGCCTCTATCCCGCCTCCGACAAAATGCCCCAGGGGTGGGATGGAGCCAGAGAACCGGCACGCATGCTGGTGTTGCAAAATTCCCCGTATGCCTACTTCCATTCCTGCCCCTAATAGGGCTAAAAATTCAGCCCCTGCTTTTTAAAAATAAGTTCCAATTTAAATTTAGTACAACACAAACTTGCATTTATATAGTGTCTTTAACACAGTAAATATCCCAAGTTGGGGGAGGCGCTGGCATAGTCGTATTGTCACTGGACTAGAAACCCAGAGACCCAGGGTATTGCTCTGGGGACATGGGTTCAAATCCCACCACAGTAGAAGGTGGAATTTGAATTCAATTAATAAATCTAGAATTAAAAAGCTAGTCTAATGGCAACCATGAAATTATTGTCAACTGTTGTAAAAACCAATCTAGTTCATTAATGTCCTTTCGGGAAGGAAATATGCTGTCCTTACCTGCTCTGGCCTGCATGTGACTCCAGATCCACAGTAATGTGCTTGACTCATAAATGATTTAATCCCTCTGAGATGGTCTAGCAAGCCACTCAGTTCAAGGGCAATTACGACGGGCAATAAATCCTCTACAATTTGTTCTTTTTTTCCGACTCCAGCAGGTAACAAGAAGCTGCTTGAAAATATAGTAATAAGAAAGAAACAAGGATTGTTGCCTCTTGAGCACCTTGAGATGTTTTACTACATTAAAGGGCGATATAAGTGCAAGTTTTTTTTCCAAAAATATATTTCATTCATAAAATTTGTAAAAGAAAATGCATTACAAAAAAATTCAAATTGCACATTTCATAAAGTGCAATAGAGATCACATTTTATTGTTAAAATTAACAAAGTATTTGTTGGGGGCCACAGAATCGCTTAGGCAAAATGAAAGATTCCCACAGCAGAGTGCACATTTCCATCAGCCTGTCTCAGCATCTGATGGCTAGTGCTAGCTTCTCGGAACAAAGTACAATGATCCAAGTGGCAACACTGATTGTTAGGGAATATAAGGGCCAGAAATGTTCAGTGAAACTTTGCAGCAGATATTCCTCTGGAGACTCTAGATTAATACAGTGTTGGGAAATATTTATAGTGGCTTGTATTTCTCTGGTGTAACTGTAGAGGTCAGGATTTATCATTGACATTTGTGTTGCAGCTAAGCCAATACTTTGTCTAAGGGGAGCCTGTTCAGATCTTTTCTGTTGTAGTAGAGATTGGACTCTGTGATAGAATAGGCCATCTGATCAAGTCCACTTATCTATATGACTTTTAGAGGAGACCGAGTCTAGTAAATAATAGAATTTTTCTCTGCTGCCTGCCATCCACAGCTATAAAATGCCACCACAGGACCGATCTATGCTTTTTAAACACAAAAGATTTCAATGGCAACAAGTCCCATTCTGTTTCCTCAGCTCTGGAGGATTCCCACTCATCATCCATTATTTTATTAATAATATATTCATAGCTTTTAGTCTATTCTAACATGATATGCAGTTGGAATGATAACAGAAAATAAAAATACAATGGAAAATGGATGATGCAAAAACACACACCTACATAATAAAAGATTCCAAAGAGTAATTGCTTTCATCGTTTCACACACACTACACAGAACTTATTTAAATGCAACATATTCTTACTGGATTGTTTGCCACCATGTCCATTTTATGTGAGGCATAAAAGTGATTCTTCATCACTTGTGAGATACCATGAAAATATAAATCAATTTTTAAAGATTCCTCAGAGATATTTTCCATGACATTCATGTTTCCGAACTTCTTTAGTTACTTTAGCCATTGGAACCATTGCAGATTAGGAAATCATTATGTCAATTGGAATGGAATGCTGTAATTATAGTTTTAAAAAAGGAAAACTTATTAGGTTTAATTGTCTGTCAGAAAAAAAACTCACCAAAATTGAGATTAGTTAGTCTCTCAAATAAGCTGAAGTGATTCTTTTCAATTATTTTTAATGAACCTCATAACGATATTGTGGCTTTGAGATTCGTTTTCCTCAAAAGAAAAAATAAAAAGCGGAGCTGCCAGTGTTAAACAAACCATCTTTTGCTAAATTGGCAGAGGTTTATAATCACAGTTTAGTAAAAAAATAAATTTGTAGGTTTGCCATTTTTTTATGACCATACATTTTTTAATTTTAGCAGCTCTGAAAAGGGTGAAATCAAAAGAGGAATAAATAAAAGAAGATGGTAAGTTCAATCAAGACAAAGAAATGCAGTTTTAATGTAGCATAGTTCATGAAGGGCCATTCTTTTTTTCTTCAGGAACAATGGTTACAAACAAATCAATGCTAGCAATTTCAATGTGGTGGTAAAGACGATTCCTTGGTGTTTAAGACTCACATCATGCTAGACTTTTCAAAGTTACTAGACACATTTTTTTTAAAAAAGAAAAATTCTCTTGTCTACCTTTCAGCTTGGACAACATAAATGTATCTTGGAAGATTCAGTTCATGTTATCTGATGGTTTAACAATGCTGAGCCAGCAACACAGAGATTGATTCCAATTGCACTTAACAAAGAAGGATGTAATGGCTTCAATTTCAAACAGTTCTTTGAGGTGGGTCAAAATCTGCAAGCTTGGACAAAGGAGCCAGTAAGTAACCAGTTGGATAGATCGGCATTAGGCAGCTTACTACACAGAAGAATTCATCTTTCAGAGGGGCAAATTTATCTGCACTGTGTATCAGCCTCAGACAGGCTGCTGAATAGGAGATCTCAGGCTGCAGTTTGACAGCGCTTAGATGGATTTTATTTTATTGGATGCAGAGTTTTCCCACAATGCCAAAACACTATTTGTGAAGTGTACTATTTGAGTGAGTAGTACAACCAATGAACAATGAAATGAGTGGTGGTGTTGTTTCAGCAAAGAAACGGGGCTCTCCATCATGGCCACACAGCTAGCATGACCATGTAACAAAGCAATACATCAGTGTCCGTGACTTAAAGGTACAGAAAAACATGATTAAGCTAGAATTATGGCATCTGGAGAAAGTTCAATCATCAGTTTAATTTAGGGTAAAATTAATTTTATGTTAGTCAGGTTACTGAACATCAGAAACAGTACAGATATGTTATCCAAAAATGGAAAACAACTCATATTAGCTTAAATGTTATCTGCCATTTATGTGGTTAGGCTTAACCTGTTACAACTCTTGTTGCCAGTCAGTTTAATCATTTTTGTTTAGACTATAAGAAATAGAGGGCTGGAATTTGCAGCCACCAACCCCCCCCAACCCCCACCCCCCCGACGTCAGGGATCGTGGTGGGGGGCTGGAAAATGCCTCTGGCAGAGGCCCGCCACAGGCCTCAATGTCAGGAAGCCATGGCCCGATATTGCCGGCGCCGGTGAGGCCTCTTGGCGGCACCCCCCCCCTCCCACCCGCTGCTCAGCGACAGGAGCAAAATTTGCATATTTAAAAGATACAAATGCATGAATTAATTACTTACCTGCTCCCGCCGTCCATCCCGCTTCGATATTGGCTGGCACTCCTGTGCCTTCAGATCTCTGTCTGGAGATCTGAGGCGGAACACTGGTGGGGAGCGGGAAGCAGGTAAGTATTTCAGTGCGGGAGGCAGGGGAGCAGGATCAAACTCATCCGATTGGTGTAGGGGATGGTGACAAGGGGTGAAGTTAAATGTTTAAGAGCTAGGGGAGGAGGGGGTTGTGGGGAGGTCAGGTGCACAAGGTAAGTATTTTGCTGGGGGGAGAGGGCAAGGAATGAATTGTATGGTTATTGGGGGAGTGGGAGGGGGCTAGAAACATTTATTTAATTTTTAAAAATCAATTTTAAATGACTCTCTCTTTAAATATTTAAACTAAATGCAAGGGCACAAAGCCCTTTAAAAATGGCGTCGGCGGCTGTGCAGCGGTACCTGACGCCATTGCCAGGAATGGACCGCCCGCCCCCTCCAATTCATCAGGGGTGGGGGGAACGGTCCGCCCCAGCTGTTTAAGTGAGCCACCGCCTTTAATATTGTGGCGGCTCCACAAAGTATGGCCTATGCATGCGAGCCACCATTGTTTACGGCATCAGCAGCAAAATAAAATCCAGCCCCAGAACAGGAGTAGGCCATTCAGCCCCTCAGACCTGCTACACCATTCAATCTGATTATGTCTGATCTTCTAGCTCAAGTACATCTTCCCACACTGTCTCCAAATCTTTTCATTTCCTTATTATCGAAAAATCTATCAATCTCTGGCTTGAAAATACTCTGACTGAATATTCACAGATCTCTGGGGTAGAGAATTCCAAAGGTTCACAACCCTTTGAGTGAAGAAATTTATCCTCATCTCAGTCCTAAATGATTGACCCCATCTGCTGAGAATGTGACCCTATTTCTAGACTCCCCAGCCAGGGAAGACATCCTCCCAGAATTTACACTGTCAAGCCCCTGAAGAATTTTATATATTTTAAATGATTGCCTCTCATTCTTTTAAACTATAGGATACATAGGCCTAGTCTACTCAATCTCTCCTTGAGGACAATCCCCTCATCCCAGGAACCAGTCTAGTGAACCTTCATTGTCCTCACTCCAAGACAAATATACCTTTCCTTAGTTAAGTAGCCTCATCAAGACATATAGAATTGCCATAAGACTTCTTGGGGGCTAAAGTGGATAGCCCCTGAAATCAATCGTGGGTATTGCAATGCATGATTCCCGCACCCGAATGACGTGATGAGGCAGCATGCAAATTTTGTGCTGTCTGCTCATTTCCATGAATGTGGAGGACGGCCCAATGTTGATAGTCCTACTGAGTGGCTGCACACCTCAGCAAGGGGCCCAAGTTCATGCAAGGCTAGCACCACTTAAAGCTACACTACTTAAAGCCAGACAGCACCTCTTAAAGGTGAGCTGCATTCTGGCTACAGCAGGGGTTGAAACTGCTCAGACAGTACTTGAAGTCCTTCAGGAAGGCCCCAAAGTGGCACAACAGGCCAGAGAGCAATCCCAGGTTTTTGGATGGCACCATAGAGTCACTGGTGCAGAGAGGTTCTCTTCCCCCTGGGGCCCAGGAGACCCTCTGGACAAGTGCTCAGAAGGTAGTGGGAGAAGATAGCCGTGGCAGTCAATGCCCCCAGTCTGGTCCTAAGGACCTGAATGCAGTACTGAACTCACACGAGTGGTCAAGGTCAGCGAATGCATCCTTATGTGCACAACTAGACTCACACATTGGCCATTTACCACTGTAGCCTATCCCCACTACTGGTCCGGAGGTTTACTCTTGGTATCAACGACTCAAGACTACCAAATTATTGTTCACACATGGCACATTTATTCAGCGTTTCAAAATCTTATCTTCAACAGAGTTTATACTCACGCGTCCATGTAAGCTAGGTTACTTAGGTTCATCCGAGAGTCGAAACGGAGCAGATGATCCGTCCTCCCTTTCCGATTCTCCAAGTAGTTATCAGACTACTTAGCCCTGAGCTAGCTAGCCAGCACTTCCGAGCACACTTTCTTATACCCTGTTTCATGCATGCTACCTGCATGATCAACTCAGGATGGGTTGGACCTGATGACCCGCTGTACAGTGATTGGTTGATCAGCTGTCGCTAACACCGCGGGTGCGCTACGTCAGCCACAGTTGGTCAACCTTTCACTGGTTTTGATATCTGCTCATTTTTAGTAGCCTCATCCCTCAAGTTTCAACCACATTGCATAGCTAGTTCTCTGTTCTCCAACCCTTGTCTGTTAACAAGGCATTACCTCACTCTGCCAAACCCCGGTCTCCAAGCAACCAGCCCACATGGCGCGTCTGTTACAAACTTAGCTATAGTTTAGATATACCTTAATGACCACCTTGCAGGTTTTACTACATTCACTTCCCCTTTATCAGTTCAGTTCCACCACATTGCTGCTTCAATACATCCCACGTCCCTGCTGTGGACACTTATCTACCACTTTTAGCCGCACACACTACTTTCCCCACATACCAGGTTACATACAGTTCACGAGTTGGATGGTGGTCGCTGACAGAGCTCCATCCACCCTTTAGACCTTACCTGGCCCCTTCAGTGTCCAGTTAAGTTTAGATAAAACCTTCCAATTCGTGATCCTCCAACCTCCCCCGAGAAGTCCCTTTTTGGAAAACCTCTCGTATAAGTGCTTGATTTTCCCGTTTCTTAGTTCATCGCCTTCGCTGACAGAGGATGATGAGCAGGCAGAACAGCACCACCAGCTGAGCTACAATCACAACATGTGAGAATATTCTGATCTGGGGTGAAATTGTATGTTCATTCCCCACTTGCCCACTCCTTTGCTGAAGGATGTAATAAATCGGTCCAGCCCTTGTCTAACCTCTGACATACGTTCTGGCAATGGGGGGGTAAGGGGTATGAGAATTGGCTAACATACAGTTCCAGATCGTCCCTCAAACTTTCAGTGGCATTGAGGACCACTGCCTCTCGCCTGTGTATGTCCACCAGTTCCACCTGGCCTATCCTTGAGGAAAGCTTTGGGGTAAAACATACTGTACTATTCTCTAGGGGGCACTGTGTCCTACCATACCAGAATGATGTCTGGGAGGTAGTCATACAATATTTCCTCTTACTCATGTAAGCCAACCGAGTTGGATTCATAACTGCTGATACTGCCTCCATAGTGCAATTAACTGTTGCAGTAAAACCACAGACTGCTTCCTCAATGGCATAGACAGGATGTGAATACACTATGGTCAATTCTCCCATACAACATCCTCTCAATGACGTTCCCAGCATTACATTTCTAGAGCAGACTGCATAGGAGTGAATGTGATGATACACAACATGGTGTCCTTCCCTCGTTACTCCAATGTTCTCTCCCCGGTATACATCCTTAGGTGCATGATTCAAAGTATTACCAGTACCATTCCCAATAACATTCCTCCCTTTTCAATACAGTTAGTATTAGTAGCATACACATGTGTTAATCCCCTGAATTGGCAACCGGTTAGATTGATGGGTTTCGAAACCAAATTCTTAACCTGATCATCACTGCTCCAGAGGGGTACCTCTCCTTGGTGAATTTGCCTCAGGTTTTCCCGGGCCTGTTTGACAACCCAACTAACCATAGGTAGAACAGGCATCGTTCTTAGCTACTCTCCTGACTCCTCCACTTCCCTACACAATTTATTGATTGTTTTCACATGATCCTCCATGGTGGGCACCAACAATTTAACTCATTTGGTCAGTCTTTGGGCATTCTGGAACCCAACAGTTCGGATCTTTTGTCTGTCCCTTAGAATTTCTTTCAACTGAGCGCTGAGGGTCCTAACCTTTTGGTCCAAATTGCCTATGTCTAGGGTGTTTACTACTTCTGGACTGGTATTAAAACCTGTTATTACATCATTCACCAATCCACTTTTACTCCTTCTCAAACTTCCCCAAGATCCACGTCTCGGCCCAGTCTCCCTCTGGAGCTCTGGCCTGGGATCCCTGTGCATGGGTTTCCTGTTTGATCATTTGTTTCACCAATTTTTCATATATTGTTCTGGCCAGATTTGAGCACCACAGGGGTAATCCCAAATCTGAGATGTTTCGGACCATGGGTACCAACTCATGGTGTACATTAGCAAACAAAACATTTTTCATTTTTGTCAACACTAGTCCATTCTCTGGTCCAGGGCTTAATGCTGGGCAAGGGGGATCCGTTAATTGCATCCGCGGTGTTTTGCCTTTACTCGTTCTTGCCGATACACAGCATTATTGTCGGTGTTACCCCTCCCGTTCTGGGGAGGTTCAACCCGCCCCCTGGTCTTACGCACTTAAATCGTACTTTGCAGTCACTCTCGCTGCAGGCCTCTCTCACGGAGAGCAGGAGAGGGTATTCATCCGAGGAGGGGACCTCAATCTTGTTTCCCTCCGGACACTTGAGATACACCCAATGCCCGATGGTGACCTTCACCACAATCATACTAGTTGTGTCCATATTGCCCTGGTAGTTGCCATCTATCTTTATGCCATCTGAGCCTTTGTTACTACAGCAGTTTTTTGGGGGGATTAATATGTACTGAACTTCTGCCTGTCCCCAATCCCAGTAGTATCAGTATGATGAATAGCATTCTGCAAGATATAATGTCCTTCTCCAGTTGTCACTGGTCAGCTGTGATTAATTCTGCAAGACAAAATATTTACACATTGCTAAGGCTTTTACTCAAAGGCCTTGCCAGAGGTATTAGAAATCCATAAAGAATTCAGCCCAGTACGACAGCTTTCGCCGTTTCCGGTTACTTTGATGAGACCAAAAGGTCGGAGGGGTATCCTCCCTACAATGGGATTGGGACCGACTTCGTCGATCCCAATGGGGTATCGGAAAGGCATCCTCTTCCGACCCTTCTGAGTCGTTTTATTGTCATGCTCATCCCAAACTAATGGGCTTATCGAGGACTCGAGTTCCTTTCGAGGTGTGCTACTCGTCACCTTTCCTGTCTCATGGGTTGGCAGATATACTTTCTTCATTTGGTTTCTGTGGAACCATTTAACACGTTTGGGCAATTGGATGGTATAAACCATAGGACTAACCTTGTCCACAATGTGGTATGGGCCTTTGTACAAGGGTTCAAATAGTCCCGCCCTTGCATAGTTTCTTACCATGACCTGGTCCCAACGTCCCATTCTTGGGACTTGCCCGGCATCAGCAGTAGTTTTCCTGCCAATGCTTCATCCTGATAGTATGAACTGTACTTTCATGCAACAATTGCAATTGGTTCCACAGATCTCGTGTGAATTTATGTTTTATTACTTCCTGGGCCTGCTGTTCCGTCGGTGTGGGTATCAACAGGTGGGTGGGGGTACGCATGAGCCTCCCTGTCACTATTGTCCCTTTGGACTTCTGTCCTCTGATGTGCATGAGGACTAGGGGCAGTACTTCATCCCATCGCTGGGACTGTCCCTCCAACTCTTTCCCCAAAGCTGTTTTAATGGTTCTGTTCATGCATTCCACAATCCCCGATGATGGGGGTTTGTGTGACACATGTCATTTGTCCTCTATCCCCAGCAATTTTAGAGTTGCCTGTGTTACCTGTCCATGAAGTGGCTTCCCTGATCTGATTCCACTGTATCAGGCAATCCCCATCTCGAGAACACCTCCTTGACCAGAGTCCTAGCAATCCACAAAGCTCTGGCTAACACATAGGGGGAAGCCTCCACCCATTTAGTGAAATTGTCCACTAATACCAGGCAGTGTTTATTCTCCCTTTTGGTGGTGGGTAAGGGTCCGATAAAATCAATCTGGATTGACCACCAGGGTCCCTCCACCTGAAAACTTTATGCAAACTTTAGGTCAGCGCACTGTCTCTCGGCCTCTTAAGCTCTGCAGCGTTGCGTGTGTGCTTCCTCAGCCCAGGAGTCACTCTGGCACTGATGGTTCACACGCTGAGTCAGCTATACCACTTTTCCTTTTCAACCTCATGCTTTTCTAAATCCTCTAGCGACCTTGTCGCTCCTCTTCCAATTCTTTTAGTAATCTATTCACTACCGCTTCTCTCTCCTCCCGTTCCTGTCTTAACTTCTGCATCTCCTCTTCTTTTGCCAATAAACCATCAACCAAATGGCCCTTTCTATGGCTGACTTCCGAGTGGAACTTTGTATTCACTCGTCCACCTCCTGTACCGGGTCCTCACTTCGGAGGATGGTCTGCGCCCATCACTCTTTGAGGGGCACCTTTTTCCCTATGTAACCTTGTACTAACGCGTCCATGTTTAGTCTCATCATTTCTTTGCCTTCAACCTCTTGGCTGGCTTGCCAATTAATCTGTACCCTATCCCCACTACTGGTCCGGAGGTTTACTCTGGGTATCAACGACTCAAGACTTCCAAATTATTGTTCACACACAGCACGTTCATTCAGCGTTTCAAAATCTTATCTTCAACAGAGATTATACTCAAGCATCCATGTAAGCTAGGTTACTTAGGTTCGCCCGAGAGTTGGAACGGGGAAGATGATCAATCTTCCCCTTCTGATTCTCCAAGTAGTTGATCAGACTACTTAGTCCTGACCTCGCTAGCCAGCACTTCTGAGCATGCTTTCTTATACCCTGTTTCGTGCATGCTGCCTGTGTGATCAGCTCCGGATGGGCTGGACCTGACTACCCGATGTATAGTGATTGGTCGGTCAGTTGCTAACACTGCGGATGCGTTACGTCAGCCACAGTCGGTCAACCTTTCACCAGTTTTGACATCTGCTTATTTTTGGTAGCTTCATCCCTCAAGTTTCAACCACATTGCATAGCTAGTTCTCTGTTCTCCAGCTCTTGTCTGATAACAAAGCATTACCTCACTCCACTGACCCCCGGTCTCCAAGCAACTAGTCCACATGGCAGCTTTCCAATTAACCCTCCCTTCTTCCAATCAGTGATTAGTCTTGTATTAAAGGATGCCTTTCTTGACCAACCAAAGATCATTTTGTGATGGTTGCTAACCTTTCGAATTTGCGCAAGTAGTACCTTTTTGTGTTGACTACTTCATATCAATGCGTTTACATTTTGAGGTTCCTTATCTCATTACGAGACAAATCTACACAGAAGCTGTTTTCACTGTCTGCTCTCAAGGTCTCACCCTTTTACTGCAAGTAAGCATTTAAAATTTGACATAATCTCCCAGAATTCCTCTACCTTGACATCTTATCTATACTGTGCCCTATTTCCTAAGTTTTCCCACTTTACCATACTACAAAGAAGGGGCTGCATTCTATGTACCCCTCGCCGTGCGGCTCATGTGGCGGCTCATTTAAATAGCCAGGATGGGCCACCGCCCCCCCTCCAATCACCTGGTGGGGGCAGGCTAGCCATCCCTGGCAATGGCGTCAGCTGCCTGTGCGTAGACGCTAACGCCATTTTTAAAGGGCTGCCAGCCCTACTGGGAAATTTTAAATATTTGAAGGGAAATGGAATTGAAATAAATAAATAAATCTCTTTTGCCCCTCTCCCACCACACCCCAATAACGATTAAATTAACTATTTCCCTTTTCCCCCCAAAAACACTTACCTTTACCACCTGACTTTCTCCCACCACAAACTGCACAAGCTTTCATCTACAATTTTTCCCACCATCCCCTACACCCATGATGCTAATTTGACCCTGTTTCCCCTCCCCCCACACCGTGCACTGATAAACCTACCTCACCCCCTCCCACAAGTGTTCTGCCTTGTTTCTCCGTATGGGGATCCGAAGGCGCAGGAGTGCTGGCCACCGGGCTGAAGATCGCGGCGCGATATTGGTAGGCGACATGAGATTAATTAATTCACTTATTTTAATTTATTTAAATATTTAAATTGTGGTCTCATCATGAGCGTTGGGGTGGGGGGGGGAGTGGTGGTGAGGGCCGCCATGAGGTCTCGCCACCACTGGAAATATTGGGCTGGGCCCTCCCTGCGTCGAGGTGCGTGGCAGGCCTCTCCCAGAGGTATTTTCCAGCGCCTCCCACCGCCACCATGAAACCCGTGTCATGGGGTCGGTAAACCAGCCCAAGGGTTCTAATAAAGTTAAATGTTAGTTTCTAATAATGTCAATTGTTAGCTTATAGTAGCTATATTTTAACAGTTAGTACTCTGGTTAATAACTTTTAGTAACCTAATAATTTTACAATTCCCCCAGTTGAGTGGAAGATTTCCTTATCGACCCCTCATGAATTATTTTACTATTTTCAAGAAAAGCTGCAAGCTCCAAGTTTCATGTTCTGTAACACACCTGTCGCTCAAGTAGCAAATAGAAAAGCATGAAGAGTCCTCCTACTATGGCCTGGGTTAGTATCATAAACATGGCTAGAATCTGGAGTCATGGGTATTGGCCTACATTATATACAGTCTCTCACCTAGCCGTTGTATTTCCTGCATTCTATGGTCATTGTTCTGCATCTTTTTTACCAAGTGTTTCTGTGAGTTGTTGTGCTTTCTGTTCCAGGCTGCAGTGCTGACTGCTGTACCGATACCCAGCCATTCCTCTTCCTTGATTCTAACCTGTCTAATTGGGGTGGCAACATGGCCCAATTACATTGGTCACTAAAGCGTCATATTACATTCATTACAGCAAGGCTCTCTACATCCAGCCCAAGTGGACTTAAAAGTTTCTCCAGCTCTCTCTTTGCCTGAATCCATTTCGTGGATAGTTCTTACTCAATATTATTATTTTCCTAGCCCTTCAACTGTCTCGCTGAACTTTAATTTTACTCCCTCTGTCCATTACCAGTATGTTTAATTTATCCTGATTTCTCTATGGAGAATGTATCAATGCCTTGATAATTTAAAATATTGTATCATTTTACTGGCCACATTAATCATTTCATGCCATGCTGTTTGTCAAGTAGGTGAACATGTCTGAAACCCATTCTACAGTGCATTTCACCTTGCATTTTGCATGTTAGTTGATTCACATGTAACAAGTCACATCAGAACTATTTCATGCCACACATTCTCAATTGTCAGCAGATATTATCAAAAGATTAAGAGTGGTGGTGGTTGTGGTGTCTGAAATATTTGCTTATCTCCCCCTGCATGGTCCCAGTGTCTCAGGTAGTCACCAGACTATCAAATGCAGCTCACTTAAAAAAAAAAACTCATCAGCAAGGATACAAAAATCTCCGAGAAAGTTATCAAATTACCAGTATTACCTTATTAGGTATTAGTTAGGATTATATTCGCTGATATTCGCTGGAGTTCAGAAGAGTGAGGGGGGATCTCATAGAAACCTATAAAATTCTAACAGGACTTGACAGGGTAGATGCAGGAAGGATGTTCCCGATGGTGGAGGAGTCCAGAACCAGGGGTCATTGTCTAAGGATATGGGGTAAACCATTCAGGACTGAGATGAGGAGAAATTTCTTCACCCAGAGAGTGGTGAACCTGTGGAATTCACTACCACGGAAAGCAGTTGAGGCCAAAACATTGTATGTTTTCAAGAAGGAGTTAGATATAGCTCTTGGGTTCAAAGGGATCAAAGGATATGGGGCGAAAGCGGGAACAGATTACTGAGTTGGATGATCAGCCATGATCATAATGAATGGCGGAGCAGGCTCAACGGGCCGAATGGCCTACTCCTGCTCCTATTTTCTATGTTTTTATGTTTCTACCTACACTTTCCTGACTTTGGAAATTTCTGGACTTCTTGGAAATTCCACACTATATTCATTTAATGGTTTAAATTCTAATTTCACCATTGTGTGTCCCCAAAATTCCTTTATCAGCTCTTGCATCAGTCAGATCTAGCTTCCAATTCCCATTAATTATAATTCTATTTCATTTTTTTAGCCCGAGAGAAACTTTATAGCCCAATACTCATAATATTTTTAAAACAGAAATCAAACATTCCCATTTGATTCCAGGCATTTTGTTTGTTTGTCCTTTATCTTGGATAACATTTTGGTTTCCTAAAAGTAACTTGCAAAATTACACTGGACTTTTTACATCTCAAATTATTCCAAATTCACATAAGAGTGTTGCTGGGGTGATAGGTTTTGTTAATGTTCCATTTATCCTTCCCAAAAGAGCCTTATTCCTCAAGGTTCATAGAAACTACCTTGACTGTGTTTTTTTAAGTTTTCTAAAAATTTGACTATCCCTTAAATTTCAAATAAATTCCCCTTTGAGTGATTCCAATTTCTTAAGCCCAGGCTAGTTTGTTTGTGTTTTACATGGTGTTTTACATTAAAGACAGACGTGCTTGCAACTATCTCTCCTTCTCAAACACTTTGTGTTGGAAGATAACAAATAACAAAAGTTTTTGAAAAGGCAAAGCCTTTAGTCCAAATTGTGACAATGCTGTGACATTTTATGCCGACAGATAAGTTCTTAAATTCTTAAAGTTGCTGGATCGCTAGCAGTGGCATCAGTTCTCATGTGGCCCTGGAAACCATTGTCACCTGTTTAAAAATAGCACAAAGAATCCATTGTGACTATATCTGTCAATTTAGAAACTTAAACTTTAATAATGTCCAATATATAAATTTTAAGCTCAGCAGTACAAAAGTTGCTTGGTGAATTAAATGAAAAAAATAAATTTAATGAGAAAAACAACAGCTGCAGCAGGGTTAGCTTTTCTGCTTGTCTCCAAGGGGGCAGAGCAAATCATTCAAACACATGGGATCCAGGGTGAGCTAGCAAATTGCATACAAAACTGGCATGGTGATAGGAGGCAGAGGGTTGTAGTGGAGGGTTGTTTTTCAGATTGGAGGTCGGTGACCAGTGGTGTGCTGCAGGGATCGGTGCTGGGCCCTCTGTTGTTTGTCATATATATTAATGACTTGGATGTGAATGTAAGGGGCATGATTAGTAAGTTTGCAGATGACACCAAAATTGGTGGTAAAGTGGACAGTGAAGAAGGTTGTCTAAGGTTACAACAGGATATAGATCAACTGGGCAAGGGAGTGGCAAATGGAATTTAACGCAGACAAGTGTGAAGTGATGCACTTTGGGAAGTTAAACCAGGGCAGGACATTGAATGGCAGGGCCCTGGGGAGTGTTGTTGAGCAGAGAGACCTTGGGGTGCAAGTACATAGTTCCTTGAAAGTGGCAGCACAGGTAGACAGGGTGGTGAAGAAGACGTATGGCATGCTTGCCTTCATCAGCCGAGGCATTGTGTACAAGAGTTGGGACGTCATGTTACAGTTGTGCATTACGTTGGTTAGGCCGCATTTGGAGTACTGTGTGCAGTTCTGGTCACCGCACTACAGGAAAGATGTGATTAAGCTAGAGAGGGTGCAGAAAAGATTCACAAGGATTTTGCCTGGTTTGGAGGGCTTGAGTTATAAAGAGAGATTGAATAGGATGGGTCTGTTTTCCCTGGAGCGAAGGAGGCTGACGTGGGACATGAAAGAGGTATATAAAATTATGAGAGGCACAGATACGGTAGATAGCCAGAGTCTGTTTCCCATGGTAGGGGTGACTAAAACTAGAGGGCATAGATTTAAGGTGAGAGGGAGGAGGTTTAAAGGGGATCGAAGGGGTAAATTTTTCACACAAAGAATAGTGGGTATCTGGAATGAGCTGCCTGAGGAGGTGGTGGAGGCAGGAACAGTAGCGACATTTAATAGGCATCTGGACAGGTACTTGAATGAGCAAGGCATAGAGGGATGTGGAATTAATGCAGGCAGATGGGATTAGTATAGATGGGCATTATGGTCGGCATGGACACGGTGGGCTGAAGGGCCTGTTTCTATGCTGTACGACTCTATGACTCTATTCTGAGATGTGTCACTTTACGTAACTTTTTTAAAAAGCTCTGATTGAGAAAGAACTAACCTCCATTTTAAAATGTTTTTTCCCCTAATTCCTTTTGGTATCCTTAGGGATTGAAAACAACAAAAATCACTAGTAACGTTATCAACTTCAAAGGAAAACATCTCCATCAGGGAAGAAAGCATTTTATATTAAACTCCAATTGTTCCCAAACTTTTTAATATCTCTTTGTAAGAGGTTTCTAACCCAAGGATTTTTTTTAACAGAACCGAGCTGATTCCAAATTCCAATTCACAGCATGAAACATTTAAAAGTCAAAATTGCCAATGTTATATGAGTGAGCCTTATATCCAAAATTAAAGACTCCCTCAAAACTTGACATGATTACTTGGAAGTTCATTGTGGCCACTAATGAAATTCCAGTTTTCCCAACTTAACAGGTTAGTTAACCTTAATAATTTAAATTTACTTCAGATCAATACTTACTAACTACACACAGAATAGAATAGCACATTTTAAAAAAAAAGTAAATTACATAATTTTTCTTGCTCTTTCTTCAGGACCCTTTTCAAATGACTGTGATAAAACCAAAAAAACTGAAGACAAAGTTATTTAACATTCTTACTACAAAAGCCTTAACACAACTTTCCCATATCTCCTTTATTTATCCTTTCTCTCCCTTAAACCAATTTCAAATGCCTGATGTTTGCTACTTAAAAATAGTCAGTAAGTCATGTCTTTAATTTAGACTGCAAAAAAAGCAATAGCAGATTTTAAACTTTGGTCCTTTTAAAGCAAAGTGTTTTAAAATTTCAAATTGGATTTCTGCCAAGCATCTTCAAGCATTCAAGGCAGAAGCCTATCTCTTACAAAATTGTTCATTGCTTTTTCACAGTTGCAAAACCATTTCTGGGTACACAATCTTACATTGAAATGAACACACTCAATAATCACATTCACTCTTTTTAATTCCAAACAACTTAGAAATAATGATTCCTGTAATAGGTTGTGAACTAAAAGCATCAAAAATCTGTGTTAAATTCCCTGTCCCAAGCCCAAGTAACACACAGGTTCACCTAGTTCATAACCAAAACATGACTCAGGAATATTGAAATAATGGAACAAGTAACAGGCTCATGTTTTCAACATTAAAGACAGAATACAAAGGGTTGATGACCATTAGCTTTACAGAACACAAGCTACATAGATAAGGACATTCATTCGTGGAAGCTTCCAACATTCACACATGCGAACAAAATACACAGTAACTTGCTTTTACTCACTTTAAATTTCACTAAAAGTGTTTTATTTAAGTTGTCCCTCTTTCCTCAACCTGATGCCACTCACTTTCCCACTCCAGCTCTTCCCAATCTACATTTCTACCATCGTCCTCGTAGGAGGTCGGGATAGTACGTCCCACGGTTACTGCAGATACAATTGCTCATTGTCTCCCCAATCTTCCCTGCAATTCCAAAACATTTTTAAAACATTCATTCTTCTCCTCCTGTTGTTTCAACTGACTTTTATTTTCCTGAGTATCAATCATGGCTGTGCCAGCATTCAGGTTAAAGATATGTTGCTGTTGTAACAGGGCAGTCATACGCTTGTGGAACAGCTCCAAATCTCGAACCTGCTGATTGAGGCGCTCAACCTCTTTATCATTCTGAGTATCAGCCTCTTGGATCCACTGAATGCTGTAAGCCAGAAGGTTTTTTGCCTTCTCTATCAATAACTTCTTCTGGCGCATTTTGCGGTCCCCAAGCCTTTAACTGAGGCATGAGGTCCCGCCTAATGGAGCTGCGGCCAATCATCAGGCTGGCAGCTCTCTGTCCCAGCACTTCCGTCAGGAGCGGTAGCCATAGCTGGGACTGCAACCCAGCTTCAGCAGGAAGATGTTGGGGAGCCCCGGAGAATCGGTATGATTTTGGGGCCTCGCTGGGGGTATTCGGTCGGGCCCCACGAGGCAAGGGTGGTCGATTGGGGGGATGGGGGGCATGTTGGGCATTGAGAGTGGTTGGGGCATCAGGAGCAGCCCTCCATCGGGCGAAGGGTGCCTGATCAGGAGGGCTTCCCCCCGCCCCCCCACCCCCCAGGCCATCGGAAAGCCGCCCACCTTTACCAGGCGGCTTTTCTCGGGCCTGGGCCACCTGCCAGCCAAGGGTAAAATCCCCATGGGGTTGGGCGGAGGCCCTTAAGTGGTAGTTAACTGGCCACTTAAGGGCCTTGATTGACCTGCGGCGGGCGGTCCGTTTTTCGCCACCACCACCCTGTGTAAAGTGGCGGCGGAGGCGGGAGTGGGGCGAGGTGGGCCTCCCCGAGCCTCCCGCTCCATTTTACGCTCTTCCCACGCACCACCCCCCCCCACCCCCCACCACCATCCCGTTCTTTGTTGGGGGGGGGGGGGGGGGAGGAAAACTCCGGTCTATAACTTCCTTGTATTTCTGCTCGAAGTCGCATTTAACATCTTTAGGCGACATAACTTTATCATTATCTCTTTATTTATCACTTCTCTTTATATATTCTCATTTAAGAGTCCATTTAGGTCCCCGCATTCCCCAAAAGGGTTTTCCCTCCCAAGACTCGTGTTGGCTGGACTAGCAAGGACCCAAAAGCCTACCATCTTTCGGGGGCCGTTGTCCCTTCTTGCTGCTGTTGGCTGGGTATAGACCCAGCCGTGGCCACTGCTCCCGGAGGCGCTGCTGGTACTAAGAGCTGTTGACCTGCTGATTGGCTGGCAGCTCCATTAGGCTGGACTTCCTGACTCAAGGAGGTGGAAGTCCTGTCTAAGGCCATTTAGCAGCCTGAAGAGCAAAAAATCCTGGTGTGGCTCCCCAGGCTTGGCAGAGATTGGCTCACCTCTGACTTTTTGGTCAGTGGGTGGAGCCTCCCACCCAATGTAAAATTCCGGCCCTCATCTCTGAAATACATCCATGGGCCAGATGGAAACCTTTGGTGGGCTGTATGTTGGACAACCCTGATCTAAAGGTATGGGACGAAGACAGATATACTTATATTCTGCATTTTGTAGACCTAGCAACCAGATGTAGTCTTTCTAGAATAATACTTAGGACAAAAGGGTTATTACAGACAAAATCATGGAGAAATGGATAAGGACTGAACTTGGAGGAGCACCAGCAAAGTTTCTGACTGATATTGGAGGGGAATTTGCCAACGACTAGTTCAGAGAAGTGTGAAAGCATGAATATTGTGATCATGAATACTGCAGCTGAAAGTCTTTTCAGCAATGGACTCTGCAAAAAGCATATGGTGATCAATGAAATGCTGCATAAAATGGAACCCAGAAGTCCCAGTTTAACTCAGTGACTATTTATAGGGGAACAAGTGAATCCCCAGTTAATGCCCACCACCTGCTTACAATTAAAAACACTATTAATGTACAATTAACAGTCATGAGATCTATTCTTGCTGCCATGCAAACCCAGCTTGGTACTATGTAGGCTCAGACTGCTGCCATCATAGCTGCAGATACCTGTGCTCAAAGGAGCTTGCAAGCTCTCAAAGCAATCCAGCAATCTGTCCTCCAACAGATGAGTAGCATTCCAAGTAGTCACAAGTGGCGCTAATGCCATTTTTCACATCAACTGCGCCCCCCCCCCCCCCCCCCCGCCCACGCCCCCCATAGCACTGAAACCACGGGCACTATGGAGCTGAATTTTGTTGCCCTTTACACTCATACTCCAATCCCTTTGTAATAAAGACTAACATACTGTTCATTTTCCTAGTTGCTTGCTGTACCTGCATGTTAACTTTCTGTAACTTATGTGCAAGGAAACTCATATCCCTCTGAATACCAACATTTCCCAGTCTCTCATCTTTAAAAAAATATTCAGCTTTTCTATTCTTCCTTTCAAGGTGGATATTTTCACATTGCTCCACATTATACTCCACGTTCCTGCCCACTTACTTAACCTGTCTAAATCCTTTTGCAGACTCTTTGCATCCACTTCACAGTTTACTGTCCCACCCAACTTTGTATCATCAGGAAACTTGGATAGATTACACTTGGTCCCTTGACCTAAGTCGTTCATACAGATTGAAAATAATTGAAGCCCAAAACTAACCCGTTCATTCCTACTCTCTGTTTTCTGTCCATTAGCTATTCATCAATCAATGCAAATATATTACCCCCAATCCCATAAGTACGAATCTTGTGCCATAACCTTTCTGTGGCACCTTATCAAATGCTTTTTAAAAATCAAAATATGCTACATCCACTAGTTCCTCCTTTTCCATCTTATTAATTACATTCTCAAAAAACTCGAACAAATTTGTCAAACATGATTTCCCTTTCATAAATCCATGCTGACTCTGTCTAGTTATGTTATGGGGATTTTAAGGAGCTCTTGACTTTGGGATCCATGGCGGGGCGTGGGGGGTGGGGGGGTGAGGGGTGGGTTCCTGAAGATGGTCCCGGATGAGGCCCGCCACAGACCTCAACTCTGCAGAGCCCGGCCCGATCCTCCCGGTGATGGCGAGGTACTGTGGTGGCCTCCCGCCACTGGGCAATGAGGCCACAATTTGAATAGTCAAATCAATTAAAATAATTAATTTAAATATACTCATGCCTCCTGTTGATGGTCCACCGTGATCTTTGGCCTGGCGGCCAGCACTTCCGCACCTTCGAATCCCTGTCCGGGGATACCAGGCACAACACTGGTGGGGAGGGGGGAGGAGGTATGTTTCGCAGTGCGGGAGGGGGTGGGACAGGGTCAAATTAATGTCATGGGTGTAGGGGATGATGGGAAGGGTTGTAGTTCAAAATTTGTGCAGTTTGGGGGGACGGTCAGATGGTAAAGGTAAGTGTTTTGGGGGGAAAGGGCAAATAATTAATTTTATTGTTATTGGTGGTATTGGGAGAGGGACAAAAGAAATGCATTATTTTATTCAATCTACCTTTAAATATTTAGATTTCCTGGTAGGGCTGACAGCCCTTTAAAAATGGTGTCAGCACCTGCACACAGACAGCTGACGCCATTGCCGGGGACGGACAGCCTGCCACCTCCACAAGATTGTGGGGGGAGGGGTGCAGCCCGCCCTGTCTATTTAAATGAGCCGCTGTGCTTGAGATTGCGCCGGATCTATGGCGTGCAGCTCGCATGGGCAAGCCACCATTTTTGAAGCAATCGGCGGTGATGATTTTCCAAGTGCCCAGTTATTACATTCCTAATAATAGATTCTAACATTTTCCCGACTACTGATATCAGGCTAACTAGTCTATAGTTCCCTGTGTTTTCTCTCCCTCATTTCTTGAATCGGAGTGTCTCCTGGCAACAACAGCCAAGTGCTGACATCATCACTGCGGTCCAAACTGAGCGCATGTGTGAGTGTATTCATCCTTGCGCACGCGCTAAATTCACCCAAGCTTTGCCAACTTGCCAGAACTAATGCTCGCATGCACGCGAGCACATCATCACGCAAATGGATGTCAGCCTCCAGCGCGGGTTTTGGAAAGCGACCTGAATCACCGCTTCTGTTCCCCGCTCCCTCCCACAATCAGCGCCTCAATCATTGCTTCTCTTCCCCGCTCCCTCCCGCCGTTTTCCCCTGCACCTGCCTGCTCGTGGCTCCATGTCGCCACTCCCAACTGGCCACCGTTCCATCCCGCTGCTCGCTTCCCGCCTTGCCGAGAGCACCCTGCTCACTCCCCATCCCCCCCCAACCTGCCGCATCTCTGGGCAGTGAGGCAGGGAGCGCGCAGTGGGAGGGAACGGTGACCAATCCGGTGCGGGGGAGAACGGCGGGATGGAGTGGCAAGCAGTCAGGAGCGGCGAGATGGAGTGGTGAACAGTATGAAGCGGCAGGAGGGAGTGGTGAGAAGGCGGGTGCGGGAGGGAGCGGGAGATTGAATATGGCGATTGAGGCGGCCATGGGGGGTGGTTTAGATTCAATTTTTTTTTGTGTTAAATTGAGCAGCACCATCTTTATTACTGGCTGCTGCCTGAGACATTGCAGATGATTCAGTCGATGAGACTGCATTTGCACATGTACCAGTACTGTGCCGCCGACTGGTTGCATTGTCAACAAACACAGCCTTCTTGAATAATAGGGTTATATTTGCTACCTTCCAATCCATGGGAACTGTTCTAAAATCTAAGGAATTCTGGAAGATCAAAACCAATGCATCCACTAGTTCTGACAAAAGTTCACAGACATGAAAAGTTAACTGTTTTTCTCTCCATAGATGCTGCCTGACCTGTTGAGTATTTCCAGCATTTTCAGTTTTTGTTTCATATTTCCAGCATCCACAGTATTTTGCTTTTGCACTATTTCTGTAGTGACATCTTTTAAAATCCCAGGATGCAGACCATCAGGTCCAGGGGATTTATTAACTTTTAGCCCCATTAATTTTTCCAGTACTATATCTTCATTAATATCCTTAAATTCCTCATTTTCACTGGACTCTTGGTTTCCCTCTACTTTCAGAATGTTTTTATGTCTTCTACCATGAAGACAGATACAATGTATTCCTTTAATGTCTGTCATTTCCTTATTCCCCATTATAATTTTTCCTGTCTTTGTTTCTAAGGGATTCATGTTTAATCTCGCTAATCACTTCCTTTTTGCATACCTGTAGATGCTTTTACAATCTGTTTTTATATCTCTTACTAGTTTACTCTCATAACCTTTTTTTTCTTTTTTTAATCAATTTCTTGGTCATTATTACGGACCGAGATGAGAGAGAACTGAAACCCCAGTTCTCCTCCCTTAATTCTGGCAATCAGTGTGTTTTGAAAAGGAAGATGGTTGTGTTTCTTAACCCCTGATTGTGGGGCCAATTTGAATAACTAACAGCATGCTTTTTGTGGGTTGAAATAAAGAGGATTATTTTTATTCATATGTTCTCCCTGAAGGTCTGATGCTATGTCACTCATTCACCACTCACATGCACAGTCACGCACACACACTCGAGAAAGAAAGCCGTTAAAGAGAATAGTGCACTTTTACAAGTTACAAATGAAGGAATAGTTCATAAGTCATGTGATTTGGCTCGTCTTGGGGAAAAGGCATGTGTTGTGGGCCCGGAGAAGAAGGTGTTTTCACTCCTGAAGTGTAGTTAGGTGGATTCGATAGCTGGAGTCGTATATCAAAGTCATTGCAGAATTCTCCTGAAGAGGTGGATTTTCAGCTGGCCGTGAAGTTAGTTGCTGGTAGTCTTATTACCAGGAGGTCTGTTTTCTGTGCTGGTGGACTGGAAAAGGAACAGGCTTGAGGCCTTACAATATGGTAGTCTCCAGTTTTAAGGTATATGTGTTCTGCCTTTGCTGCTGTCTCTGCAGATGTTTTTTGAAGACTGCTCAGTATCTCCCTGGTGCTTAGAGTAAAAATATTCAATATCTGTGATTAATTTTTGTCGGATGACCACCTGATTAATATTTCTGTTGTCCACTCAGAACGATTTGCCACACAATGGCCAGAAAAATGAAAGCCCATGGGATACAGGGGAATGTGGCAATTTGGATCCAAAATTGGCTCAGTGACCGGAAACAAAGGTTAATGGTCGACAGATGCTTTTGTGAATAAAAAGCTGTTTACAGTGGCATTCCACGGGCCTCAGTGTTGGGTCCCTTGCTGTTTGTGGTATATATTAATGATTTGGACTTAAATGTGGGAGACGTGACTGGGAAATTTGCTGATGACACAAAAATTGGCTGTGTTGTAGATAGTGAAGAGGATGTCTGTAGACTCCAGAATATCAGTGATTTGGTTGAGTGGGCGGAAAGATGGCAAATGGAATTCAATCCAGATAAGTGTGAGATAATGCATTTGGGGAGGGCAAACAAGCAAGGGAATACACAATAAATGGGAGGATATTGAGAGGAGTAGATGAAGCGAGAGACCTTGGCGTGCATGTCCACATATCCTTGAAGGTGGCAGGACAGGTGGATAGGGTGGTGAGAAAGGCATATAGAATGCTTTCCTTTACTGGTCTATGATGACATTACGAGCAAGGTGGACAGTGGGGACCCAGTGGATGTGGTGTACCTGGATTTCCAAAAGGCCTTCGACAAGGTGCCGCACAAGAGGCTGCTGCATAAGATAAGGATGCATGGCGTTAGGGGTAAAGTATTAGCATGGATAAAGGATTGATTGACTAACAGGAAGCAGAGAGTGGGGATAAATGAGTGCTATTCTGGTTGGCAATCAGTCACTAGTGGTGTGCCTCAGGGATCGGTGTTGGGACCGCAATTATTTACAATTTATATAGATGATTTGGAGTTGGGGACCACGTGTAGGTTGTCAAAGTTTGCAGATGACACTAAGATGAGTGGCAGAGCAAAGTGTGCAGATGACTGTGAAACTTTGCAGAGGAACATAGATACATTGAGTGAGTGGGCAAAGGAATACAATGTTGATAAATGTGAAGTCATTCATTTCGGTAGGAGTAACAGTAAAAAGGATTATTACTTGAATGGTAAAAAGTTGCAGCATGCTGCTATGCAGAGGGACCTGGGTGTCCTTGTGCATGAATCGCAGAAGGTTGGTCTGCAGGTACTGTAAATAATTAGGAAGGCAAATGGAATTTTGTCCTTCATTGCTAAAGGGATTGAGTTTAAAAGCAGAGAGGTTATGTTAGAACATTAGAACATTAGAACATTACAGCGCAGTACAGGCCCTTCGGCCCTCGATGTTGCGCCGACCATCTGACCTACACTATTCCATTTTCATCCATATGTCTATCCAATGATCACTTAAATGCCCTTAAAGTTGGCGAGTCTACTACTGTTGCAGGCAGGACGTTCCACGCCCCTACTACTCTCTGCGTAAAGAAACTACCTCTGAAATCTGTCCTATATCTTTCACCCCTCAACTTAAAGCTATGTCCCCTCGTGTTTGCCATCATCATCCGAGGAAAAAGACTCTCACTATCCACCCTATCTAACCCTCTGATTATCTTGTATGTCTCTATTAAGTCACCTCTCCTCCTCCTTCTCTCTAACGAAAACAACCCCAAGTCCCTCAGCCTTTCCTCGTAAGACCTTCCTTCCATACCAGGCAACATCCTAGTAAATCTCCTCTGCACCCTTTCCAAAGCTTCCACATCCTTCCTATAATGCGGTGACCAGAACTGCACGCAATACTCAAGGTGCGGCCTCACCAGAGTTTTGTACAGCTGCATCATGACCTCGTGGCTCCGAAACTCGATCCCCCTACTAATAAAAGCTAACACACCATATGCCTTCTTAACAGCCCTATTAACCTGGGTAGCAACTTTCAGGGATTTATGTACCTGGACACCAAGATCTCTCTGCTCATCTACACTACCAAGAATCTTCCCATTAGCCCAGTACTCTGCATTGCTGTTACTCCTTCCAAAGTGAATCACCTCACACTTCTCCGCATTAAACTCCATTTGCCATCTCACAGCCCAGCTCTGCAGCCTATCTATGTCCCTCTGTACCCTACAACACCCTTCGACACTATCCACAACTCCACCGACCTTCGTGTCATCCGCAAATTTACTAACCCACCCTTCTACACCCTCATCCAGGTCATTTATAAAAATGACAAACAGCAGTGGCCCCAAAACAGAACCTTGCAGTACACCACTAGTAACTAAACTCCAGGATGAACATTTGCCATCAACCACCACCCTCTGTCTTCTTTCAGCTAGCCAATTTCTGATCCAAAGCTCGAAATCACCTTCAACCCCATACTTCCGTATTTTCTGCAATAGCCTACCGTGGGGAACCTTATCAAACGCCTTACTGAAATCCATATACACCACATCCACGGCTTTACCCTCATCCACCTGTTTGGTCACCTTCTCGAAAAACTCAATAAGGTTTGTGAGGCACGACCTACCTTTCACAAAACCGTGCTGACTATCGCAAATGAACTTATTCTTTTCAAGATGATTATAAATCCTATCTCTTATAACCCTTTCCAACATTTTACCCACAACCGAAGTAAGGCTCACAGGTCTATAATTACCAGGGCTGTCTCTACTCCCCTTCTTGAACAAGGGGACAACATTTGCTATCCTCCAGTCCTCCGGCACTACTCCTGTCGACAATGACGACATAAAGATCAACAACAACGGCTCTGCAATCTCCTCCCTGGCTTCCCAGAGAATCCTAGGATAAATCCCATCTGGCCCAGGGAACTTATCTATTTTCACTCTTTCCAAAATTGCTAACACCTCCTCCTTGTGAATCTCAATCCCATCTAGCCTAGTAGGCTGTATCTCAGTAATCTCTTCGGCAACATTTTCTTTCTCTACTGTAAATACTGACGAACAATATTCATTTAACGCTTCCCCTATCTCCTCTGATTCCGCACACAACTTCCCACTACTATCCTTGATTGGCCCTGTTCTAACTCTTATCATTCTTTTATTCCTGATATACCTATAGAAAGCCTTAGGGTTTTCTTTGATCCTATCCGCCAATGACTTCTCGTGTCCTCTCCTTGCTCTTCTTAGCCCTCCCTTTAGATCCTTCCTGGCTAGCTTGTAACTCTCAAGCGCCCTAACTGAGCCTTCACGTCTCATCCTAACATAAGCCGCCCTCTTCCTCTTGACAAGCGCTTCAACTTCTTGAGTAAACCACGGCTCCCTCGCTCGACAACTTCCTCCCTGCCTGACAGGTACATACTTATCAAGGACACGCATTAGCTGCTCCTTGAATAAGCTCCACATTTCGTTTGTGCCCATCCCCTGCAGTTTCCTTCCCCATCCTACATATCCTAAATCTTGCCTAATCGCGTCATAATTTCCTTTCCCCCAGCTATAATTCTTGCCCTGCGGTATATACCTGTCCCTGCCCATCGCTAAGGTAAACCTAACCGAATTGTGATCACTATCGCCAAAGTGCTCACCTACATCTAAATCGAACACCTGGCCGGGTTCATTACCCAGTACCAAATCCAATGTGGCATCGCCCCTGGTTGGCCTGTCCACATACTGTGTCAGAAAACCCTCCTGCACACACTGGACAAAAACAGACCCATCTAAAGTACTCGAACTATAGTATTTCCAGTCAATATTTGGAAAGTTAAAGTCCCCCATAACCACTACCCTGTTACTCTCGCCCCTGTCGAGAATCATCTTTGCTATCCTTTCCTCTACATCTCTGGAACTATTCGGAGGTCTATAGAAAACTCCCAACAGGGTGACCTCTCCTCTCCTGTTTCTAACCTCGGCCCATACTACCTCAGTAGACGAGTCCTCAAACGTCCTTTCTGCCGCTATAATACTTTCCTTGATTAACAATGCCACACCCCCCCCTCTTTTACCCTCTTCTCTGTTCTTACTGAAACATCTAAATCCCGGAACCTGCAACATCCATTCCTGCCCCTGCTCTACCCATGTCTCTGAAATGGCCACAACATCAGGATCCCAGGTACCAACCCATGCTGCAAGCTCACCCACCTTATTCCGGATGCTCCTGGCGTTGAAGTAGACACACTTTAAACCAAGTTCTTGCTTGCCAGTGCCCTCTTGCGTCCCTGTAACCTTATCCCCTACCTCACTACTCTCAACAGCCTGTACACTGGAACTACAATTTAGGTTCCCATTCCCCTGCTGATTTAGTTTAAACCCCCCCGAAGAGCACTAACAAATCTCCCCCCCAGGATATTGGTACCCCTCTGGTTCAGGTGAAGACCATCCTGTTTGTAGAGGTCCCACCTACCCCAGAAAGAGCCCCAATTATCCAGGAAACCAAAACCCTCCCTCCTACACCATCCCTGCAGCCACGTGTTCAACTCCTCTCTCTCCCTGTTCCTCTCTTCGCTAGCACGTGGCACGGGCAACAACCCAGAGATAACAACTCTGGTTGTTCTCGCTCTAAGCTTCCACCCTAGCTCCCTGAATTTCTGCCTTAAATCCCCATCTCTCTTCCTACCTATGTCGTTGGTGCCTATGTGGACCACGACTTGGGGGTGCTCCCCCTCCCCCTTAAGGATCCCAAAAACACGATCAGAGACATCACGTACCCTGGCACCTGGGAGGCAACACACCAACCGTGAGTCTCTCTCGTTTCCACAGAACCTCCTATCTGTTCCCCTAACTATGGAGTCCCCAATGACTAATGCTCTGCTCCTCTTCCCCTTTCCCTTCTGAGTAACAGAATGTTGCAGCTGTATAAGGTACTGGTGAGGCCGCACCTGGAGTACTGTGTGCAGTTTTGGTCTCCTTACTTGAGAAAGGATATACTGGCACTGGAGAGGGTGCAGAGGAGGTTCACTAGATTGATTACGGAGTTAAGGGGGTTGGCTTATGAGGAGAGACTGAGTAGATTGGGATTATATTCATTGGAATTCAGAAGAATGAGGGGGGATCTTATAGAAACATATAAAATTATGAAGGGAATAGATAAGATACAAGTAGAGAGGATGTTTCCACTGGCAGGTGAAGCTAGGACAAGAGGGCATAGCCTCAAGATTAGAGGGAGCAGATTTAGGACTGAATTCAGAAGGAACCTCTTCACCCAGTGGGTTGTTAATCTATGGAATTCCTTGCCCAGTGAAGTAGTTGACGCTTCTTCAGTAAACGTTTTTAAAGCTAAGTTAGATATCTTTTTGAACAATAAAGGAATTAAGGGATACGGTGAGAGCGCGGGTAAGTGGATCTGAGTCCACGAAAAGATCAGCCATGATCTTATTGAATGACGGAGCAGGCTCGAGGGGCCGGGCGGCCTACTCCTGCTCCTAGTTCTTATGATCTTATGGTTGAAGTATAGAATACAAAAGCAGGGATGTATTGCTGGAACTGTATAAAATGCTAGTTAGGCCACAGCTGGAGTGTAGCGTACAATTCTGGTCACCACATTACAGGAAGGACATAATTGCTCTGTACAGAGGAGGTTTACGGGAATGTTGCCAGGACTTGAAAGCTGCAGCTATGAGGAAAGATTGGATTAGCTAGGATTATTTTCCTTAGAACAGAGGAGGCTGAAGGGTGACTTAATTGACGTGTACGAAATTATGAGGGGCCTAGTTAGAGTAGACAGGAAGGACCTGTTTGTCCTAGCGGAGAGGTCAATTACCGGGGGCACTGATTTAAGGTGATTGGTAGAAGGGTTAGAGGGACATGAGGAAAAATGTTTTAACCCAGAGGATGGTGGGTATCTGGAATTCACTACCGTGAATGGTGGTCGAGGCAGAAACCCTTAACTCATTTAAAAGGTACCTGGACATGCACTTGAAGTGCTGTAACCTGCTGCAAGGCTACGGACCAGGTGCCGGAAAGTGGGATTAGATTGGGCGGCTAGTTTTTTTTTTTAGCTGGTCAATTTCACAGCTGATAGCTGCTAAAGCAGCAACATGCTTCCCAACTTTGACAGATTTTTAAAAAGCCCGCCAGAAAGCCCCAAATCTGCCTGATGTTGGGAAGCACATTCCTGCTTCAGCAACTGTGAAACCGACAGCATGATATTTTTAAACAAACTGACCAACCACAAAGCTGCTCAGCTGAGCACTCCCACTCAGTCAGACTGTAAGAGAGGGGGACAGAGAGAGAGAGGGGGGAGCAGAAGGAGAGAGAAACAGAGAGAGAGAAGGGGGGAACTGAGACAGAGAGAGGGGGAATAGAAAGAGAGAGGGAGAGAGGGGAGAAACAAAGAGAGCGCAAGAGGGAACAGAGAGAGAGAGCGCGAGGGGGAACAGAGAGAGGAGGTAACAGAGAGGGGGGACAGAGAGGAGGGGAAACACAGAGAGTGAGGATGACAGGGAGAGAGAGACACACACAGATTACTCCTGACAGATGGATATCTATCCAGAATAGTCTGCATCACTACATCAAGTGTGCGGGCAGAGATTGACTACTTAGGCAAGCAAAAACAATGCCAGGTATGTCACTAAATCAGTTTTCAATATAGTGATGAGAAAGTAAGTCGATGAATTAGTCTTCTCATTTAAAACTTCTTCACAAAAATGCACATTTGTGGTTGTTTTTATTAGTGAGATAAATTTTTAATGCCTTTATCTTTTGAAATTTGGGCCGAGTAAAAGTCGTAATGCGACCCTCCGCCCAAAAAGGTTGGACAACCCTGGTTGTAGACAGTGAGTCTAGGAGTCCATGGATATTGAGTATTAGGTAAGACCATAAACAATAGACGGTAAGAATTCCACAAATGGTTTTGTCTTGGTATGTCCATTCAAGGGAGTCATTCCACTCATGGTCATTCAATTAGGAATTTTCCAGAGGCTTGAGATACATCTGAGTCTTGGCCAAAATTGCAAAAGTCACCTGACCCTGGACAGCCATCTTATGCAGCATTTTAATGTCCATTATGGACCATTTAAAAAAAAATTCAGCTCCAATTGATTCTATGCTGAACACAGTCCATGTTTAAAGTTATGAATAAGACATGCCTTTACTGGGCATGACAGTCATCCTTCAATTATTTTTAAAATCCTTCCAATCCCTGGGCTTACTACTCTTTTTGGCAACAATATAAGCCTCTTTCTTTAATCTAATACTATCTTTAACTTCTCTTGTTAGTCACAGTTGAACCACTTTTCCAATAGGATTTTTATTCCTAAAAGGAATGTATATACATTGTGGATTATGAATTTACCCTTAAATGTTTGCGATTGCTTATGATATCCTTTCACCTAATTTCTAATCTACCTTAGCCAACAGAATTATCTTCAGTTTCTGTACCAGTAATATTAAATCATTTCTGGTCCTGATCATATTTAAACTCAGATAACATTTGTCCTTAGCTTCAGCCCTGGGTCAAGGAGTAAGAATTTACCATTGAAATGCCTATTCTGTGTGATATTATATAATGTTGTTTACTTCCAAAGGATCTCAAAAGACACAACTAAAAGTCCAGGGATACTAATTGGTTTGTGTTGTGCCCACTTTCTGGGTGTAATTTTATCAGTGGGATGTCCCAAACCCAATCTGAATGTGCGTTCAGTTTATTTATCAGGAATATTTTTTAGGCTGCCTGGTGGCCTGAGTTGAGTGAAGGTTATTGTTGCCAGACTAAATAACCCTTTGTTGTAATCGCAACTACAGGAAATCTGTTAATAGATTCCCTTGCCAAAACTGGTTGGCAACAAATGAAGCAGGAGCTAGGGCTGCTTTGCTAGAGATTCTTCAGCCACCCCTACAGCTACCAGTGAAAGTTATTTTTTTATTTAAATTCAGAAATTGTTACTATGGAACCAGAAGGAGCAGGAGAACTCCCATGATTCCACAGCCCTAGAGATGGCACCCCTCTCCCTTAACCTTCCCCCATCCACCCAGACCCCCACCATTGCTGTCCCAACACACCCCTCTCAGCACTTACCTACAGGTCTCTGTTGGTGAAGCAAATTGCCAAATATTCTTCGAAATAAAATGCGTGAGCTGCCCGTTGAGGCACCACATGCACCAGCTGCTCATGCAACAATGTTGATGAGGCCCAAGGACGCAATTTCAGTCTGGCCTCGGGCCTCCTGATTTGAGGCTTGCACATAAGAAATAGGAGCAGGAGTAGACCATACAGCCCCTCAAGCCTGCTCTCCCACTCAATGCAATCATGGCTGATTCTGTCTCAACTCCACTTTCCTGCCCACTCCCAATATACCTTGATTCACTGAGAGACCAAAGATCTGTCTATCTCAGCCTTGACTATACTCAAAGATGAAGTATCCACAACCCTCTGGAGTAGAGAATTCCAATGATTCACAACCCTTTGAGTGAAGAAATTTGTTCTCATCTCAGTCCTAAATGATTGACCCCTTATCCTGAGACAGTACCTCTGTGTTCTAGATTCCCCAGCCAGGAGAATCAACCTCTCAGTGTCTGTCCTTTCATGCCCCTTCAGAATCTTGAATGTTTCATTCTTCTAAACTCGAGAGAGTAAAGGCTCAATTTACTCAGCCTTCCATCATAGGACAACCCTCTCAGGAACCAATCGGGTGAACCTTCGCTGTACCGCCTTCAATGCAAGTATATCCAACCTTAAATATGAAGACTAAAACTGTGCACTCCATTGTTGGTGCAATGCTGGTTATGGACCCATAAAACAAACCGTAACCAATTTCCATTCGCATCCTTATCTTTCTGTTTATTCTGAATCAGGAGCATAGACTAATCTGCACAATTCAATGCAGGATAAACGAATCGACTGAAATATCCATTACAGTTGGCTAAAAGCCCATCAAAGCCAGATGGTTCTACAGAATGGCCAAACTTTAACAGATTGTTTATCAGCTGTGCTGATCAGTGGCCCATCCATATGGCCAATTAGGTATGCAAAATTGTGGTATGTATTAACTTCCTCAAGGTTAAGTGGTTCTAAATGTGCTTTAAAATTATCACTAAAATGCATTTTTCAATTAACTATAAAAATCTTAAACCAAAATGGTTTGCATTTATTTATTGAATGAATGAGCTAAAGGAATCTTCAGCGACTCTGGAGTTAAAGCACTGTAAAGTTTTGAGACACATTTTGCTTCTATTAGGTTGTGGTTTTTTGGCTACTTAGACAATTTCCAAGCATTTGTCGTGCCTGTAGAACATTCTGAACTCTTAACAGAATTCTGGCATGCACTTGTTTTCATCATGGGGATCTTCTGGTTAGAGGAGGAAGAGGCTCAGGAGGAAGATGCACATCAACCCATAGGGAAAGCAAATTGAAGGAGGTCCTCTTACCCTCCCTACAAAATGTAAAGCCCAAGACAACCAACTGAAGTACTTTGTGGAATAGGGCGTAAGGAAGCTAAGCTTCTCCAGGGAGGCTGTCACAGAGTTATACTATCTTTTTATTTATTCATTCATGGGATGTGAGCGTCGCTGGACAGCCAGCATTTATTGCCCATCCCTAATTGCACTTTAGAAGGTAGTGGTGAGCTGCCTTCTTGAACCACTGCAGTCCATTTGAGGTAGGTATACCCACAGTGCTGTTAGGAAGGGAGTTCCAGGATTTTGACCCAGCGACAGTGAAAGAACGGCGATATAGTTCCAAATCAGGATGGTGTGTGACTTGGAGGGGAATTTGCAGGTGGCGGTGTTCCCATGCATTTTCTGCCCTTATCCTTCTTGTTGGTAGAGGTCGTGGGTTTGGAAGGTGCTGTCTATGGAGCCTTAGTGCATTGCTGCAGTGCACCTTGTAGATGATACATACTGCTGCCACTGTGCGTCGGTGGCGGAGGGAGTGAATGTTTGTAGATGGGGTGCCAATCAAGCAGACTGCTTTGTCCTGGATGGTGTCGAGCTTCTTGAGTGTTGTTGGAGCTGCACCCATCCAGGCAAGTGAAGAGTATTCCATCACACTCCTGACTTGTGCCTTGTAGATGGTGGACAGGCTTTGGGGAGTCAGGAGGTGAGTTACTCGCCTCAGGATTCCTAGCCTCTGACCTGCTCTTGTAGCCATGGTATTTATATGGCTTCTCCGGTTCAGTTTCTGGTCAATGGTAACCCTTAGGATGTTGACAGTGGGGGATTCAGCGATGGTAATGCCATTGAATGTCAAGGGGAGATGGTTAGATTCTCTCTTGTTGGAGATGGTCATTGCCTGGCACTTGTGTGGCGCAAATGTTACTTGCCACTTATCAGCCCAAGCCTGGATATTGTCCAGGTCTTGCTGCATTTCTACACAGACTGCTTCAGTATCTGAGGAGTCACGAGTGCTGCTGAACATTGTGCAATCACCAGCGAACATCCCCACTTCTGACCCTATGATTGAAGGAAGGTCATTGATGAAGCAGCTGAAGATGGTTGGGCCGAGGACACTACCCTGAGGAACTCCTGCAGTGATGTCCTGCAGCTCAGATGATTGACCTCCAACAACCACAACCATCTTCCTTTGCGATAGGTATGATTCCAGCCAGCGGAGAGTTTTCCCCCTGATTCCCATTAACCTCAGTTTTGCTCTGGCTCCTTGATGCCATACTCAGTCAAATGCTGCCTTGATGTCAAGGGCAGTCACTCTCACCTCACCTCTTGAGTTCAGCTCTTTTGTCCATGTTTGAACCAAGGCTGTAATGAGGTCAGGAGCTGAGTGGCCCTGGCGGAAACCAAACTGAGCGTCATTGAGCAGGTTATTGTTAAGCAAGTGCCGCTTGATGGCACTGTTGATGACATCTTCCATCACTTTACTGATGATTGAGAGTAGACTGATGGGGCGGTAATTGGCCGGGTTGGACTTGTCCTACCTTTTGTGTACAGGACATACCTGGGCAATTTTCCACATTGCAGGGTAGATGCCAGTGTTGCAGCTGTGCTAGAACAGCTTGGCTAGGGGCGTGGCAAGTTCTGGAGCACAGGTCTTCAGTACTATTGCCGGAATATTGTCAGGGCCCATAGCCTTTGCAGTATCCAGTGCCTTCAGTCATTTCTTGATATCACGTGGAGTGAATCAAATTGGCTGAAGTCTGGCATCTGTGAAGCTGGGGACTTCAGGAGGAAGCCGAGATGGATCATCAACTCGGCACTTCTGGCTGAAGATTGTTGCAAATGCTTCAGCCTTATCTTTTGCACTGATGTGCTGGGCTCCCCCATCATTGAGGATGGGGATATTTGTGGAGCCACCTCCTCCAGTTAGTTGTTTAATTGTCCACCACCATTCACGGCTGGATGTGGCAGGACTGCAGAGCTTAGATCTGATCCGTTGGTTATGGGATTGCTTAGCTCTGTCTATCGCATGCTGCTTCCGCAGTTTGGCATGCAGATAGTCCTGTGTTGTAGCTTCACCAGGTTGACACCTCATTTTGAGGTATGCCTGATGCTGCTCCTGGCATGCCCTCCTGCACTCTTCATTGAACCAGTGTTGGTCTTCTGGCTTGATGGTAATGGTAGAGTAGGGGATTTGCCGGGCCATGAGGTTACAGATTGTGGTTGAGTACAATTCTGCTGCTGCTGATGGCCCACAGTGCCTCATGGATGCCC
Organism: Heterodontus francisci; assembly: GCF_036365525.1. Lineage (NCBI taxonomy): Eukaryota > Metazoa > Chordata > Chondrichthyes > Heterodontiformes > Heterodontidae > Heterodontus > Heterodontus francisci. The sequence continues at coordinate 197,832,517 of NC_090371.1, read as the reverse complement.
AGTTTTGCATTGCTAGATCTGCTCGTAATCTATCCCATTTAGCACGGTGATAATGCCACACAACACGATGGAGGGTATCCTCAATGTGAAGGCGGGACATCGTCTCCACAAGGACTGTGCGGTGATCACTCCTACCAATACAGTCATGGACAGATGCATCTGCGGCAGGCAGATTCGTGAGGATGAGGTCAAGTATGTTTTCCTACATCAAGACCAACAACCAAATGCCACAGCAGTCAAGATCACTGCTGTCTTCAACTTATTTGCCTCTCGCTCCTTCCAGGCTGTCACAGGGATATCAATAACATCAGCCAATCTGCTTTAAGCAGGTAACTGATGCCATCTTTCATCACTGTCACTGCGGCTGCTGAGCTGCAGGACACTGCACGTCTTTCTCAGAGGTCCAGGTAGCTTCAGAAAATGTAACCCCCATGTTACAGGGAAGTATCACAAGCAATAAGGTGGGATTACCCTTCGTGGAATCCAAGGTACTTGAGGTAAGTTGAACAAAGTTGCTGTCCCCTATGAAATCAGTGATTTTAGGCTGAAGGAACTGCTCCTGTCAGCATAAGCCTTTTTCTGTGGCAGACCACAGGCTTGCCTGTTTCAGCCTTTATACTGCTCAAATTAGGTCAGTTTCACTCGATGACATGTTCTCGCTGTGCACTCGCCTTCTCCAACCTGATAAGTTACAGACACAGTGTGGAATTTGTGCGTTATTGGGATTCCACGCTTAAAATGCTCTAATTGCTATTTTAAGTACCTCAGTTGCTTGCCTGCCAGACCTAGAGAGGCTCCCCACTGGACTCACAACCTGCCTGGGGAAAGCTGGAAGAGGGCGAGAGCGTGTCAGGATCATGACCTGGGGACATTTTCTCGAACTTTCCCACCCCACACGTACTGGAAGCCTCCTCCACCAGGCTGGGAAATTGTGCTCTATGTGTGAGAAGAGCTGAAGATCAGTAAGTAGAGTGGGATGTATGAAAAACTTATCAAGTGGAACAGGCTCCAGTGGACCAGGAGTCCAGTGGAAGAAAAATGTAGCTTGGCACTGAGGTTGCGGACTACCCTGCCAGAAAAATATTCAGGCGAGACAACCGGGCTGGGGTGCCCCCATGCCTAGCATTAAGCCATTTGCATCCCCCACCCTCCAAAGTGCCATGTACATACCCATCCCACGTTGCCATGCCCTATTATTTACTTAGAAAACAGCCTGCTGTCCTCCAAGTCAATTATTTGATTTCCTTGATAGTCTGAACCACTTTTAGAAAGTATGTCAAGTACAGGAAGACAGATTATTTTGTACGAATTAAATAAAAAAAAACAATGGGCTGGATTTTATCCAGCCAGTAGGAGGCGTCGGGTGGGGGGGGCAGAAAACTGGGAGGGGACACGCTTACCCAGAAACCCAACGTCGTGACATCATTCTGGATTTTATCAGTGGCGGGAAAGGTCCAAGGCAGTGTTGAGGCTACGACAATGCTGGACTGCAATTACAATTGTTGATCGGCTATTTACCATGTATTTGCATCAGCCTGACTCAGATTTTATGGGGGGGTTTCCAATTTCGTGAACGGCACACAGGGATCTCGTGCCTTCAGAACCCCGGTGTTGAAAGGTGATGGTACCGAGGCGAGGCCTCAGTGACACCACGGGAAGGCAGCCATGGGGAATGTTGGATGAATATAGGAAGGGGAACAGTGGGGTGTGGAAGCCATTGACTGACAGCGGTGCAGCCCTTGAGGCAAGAGTGGTCTTCATCTCAAGTGGTGAACTCTGTGCAAGGGTGGGTGGGCACTGAGGGGCATTAGCCTGTGTTCAGAGGACAGTGGCAAGGGAAAGGTTCCAAAAGCAAGGTCCTCTCTCCAGAGACAGTGCACAGAAGGGGAAGTGACCAGCTGGAATGTGTCACTCGGCACTGCAGAGACTCACAGAGAGGCAGGGCCCAGCGGCGGCTGGGCAAGCTGGTGAAGATTGACTGGAGGAGCCACAGCAGCCGACCACAGCAAGAAGGGCCAATCTGTGGCAGAGAGTGTACCAAACTCACCTCAGTTACTTCCAAATGTTCAAGTGGCAGTGTCAGCAAAATCTGTGACTTTCCATGGGTCATGCTGTAGGACAAGCTGTGACCCATGGGCTTTGGTGGACATCTAATGCCCGTGGGCCTAAAGATCACTGTGCTACTCAACTTCTTTGCCTCTGGATCTTTCCAGGGATGCACTAGGGATATGTGTGAGGTGTCCCAGGCAGCAGCCCATCGCTGCATCAAGGAGGTGACCCATGTTATGTTCAAGAGGGCCGGCGATTGTATGCGGTTCTCGACCCACTCTAATTGTCAGGCAAAGAGGGCCAGCACCTTTGGAGCCATCGCTGGATTCCCCTAGGTGCAAGGTATCAATTGCACGTATATGACCATCAGGTTTCCCACAGAGCAGCTAGCGGTCTTCATAAATGGACGGGCTTCCATTCCATCAACGTACAACTGGTCTGCGACCACCTACAATGTTTCCTGCAGGTGTGTTCCCACTTCCTGGAAAGCAGCCATGATACCTAAATTCTTCAGCAGTCCCAGGTGCTGCAGCTTTTCTGGACCCCCGCTCGCCTTCACAGATGGATTCTTGGGGACAAGGGCTATCCAATGAAGACATGGCTACTGACGCCTGTAAGGAACCCTTGCAATTCAGTGGAGGAGAGGTACAACACTTGCCACAGCTCCAGCTAAGTGACCATCAAGCAGGCCAATGGGCTGCTGAAGATGAGATTCCGGTGCCTGAATCGATCTGGTGGAGCCTGCAGTCTGCCCCAGTGAGGTTTCATGTATCATTGTGGTCTGCTATACTCTGCACAATCTAGCACTGCAGAGGGGAGAAGCCTTGCATCAAGAAGACATGATTGATCACCACTCCTCATTCAACGAGGAGGATGTGGAGGAGGATGCCAAGCAGACAGTGCAAGATGATGAAGCCCTTGTACTGGAGGCAAGGGCCATTGAGAGACGCACAAGGGAAGCTCGGGAAAATCTCATACATACCCGGTTTCTGCCACCATGATGCCCATTCCAAGTGAACTTAATAAAGACTCACCCCACTATATTCCGCATGTCGCCTCTTTCCTATCTCACTACCGCACCTTGCCCCAGGCTCACCAGGTGCACACACAGAGCTGAGAAGGTGCCCATATGCAGCCTGTCCCTGCCCATTGAGGGAGCATATGTGAAGGCTGCATCTGACAGGGCAGCAGGAAAATCATGAGAGATTCTCAGCAATGAATGTGACCTCAATTTAGTTAAAAGTTTACAATACCCAATAACAAGACCAAGTTACACGCATCCGTAAAACTCCAAGTGCATTCTCTTCACCTGATTCCTTGAGCTTCTATGCAGTGCTGCCCCTGTGCTGGCAGCTGGGGTGGAGGAAAGCTGCTGAATACATTGCCCCCTGGCTTGGGATGACCTAGGCTGGCATCCTCTGCTGCTGCCTGAGGTCTGGAGGGCCCCTGCTGGCTGAGGGCTTCCTGCACAAGTGCAGGAGTCTCCTCAGTCGTCGCAGCTACTAGAGCTGGAGTCACTGTCGGAGGGGCTGAGGAGCCACTGTCCACACTCAGAGCACCCTGAGAAGAGCCCCCAGATGAGGAGGTCAGCCTTTCCTCCTCCCTTTGAAGGACCACTTGAACCTCCCTGCTACCAGAGAAAGATGAGAACCTGGAGAAGACTCCAGGTGCCTTGGCCCCTTCTCGCCTTGCCACTGCTGCATTGAACTCATGGCCAAGGCGATGGTATGCAGGTCTGCATGTATCTTCAGGATCTGGCTCTCCAGGAAGGCCACCGACCTCTCGTTGGAGGAAACCATGCACTCACACACCTGAGACATGGCAGCACTCCTTCATCGCCTGCACATGACTGCGCATTGCCTCTGGCAGCTCCGTCAGATGTTCCCTTACCTCTCTGTGCAACTCCAGCAAGTTCTGTGCTGTCGACACCAGAGGCTTGTCATCAGCCGGGGGCTCAGCACGAGCCAGGCCTCCCACAGTCCTCCAACTGTCAGTGGCCTCGCCAGTCACAGCCTCTATCAGCTGCTTGGATGCATCTGTAGTGCTGTCACCCGCTTGTGAAGCTGCATCTAAGCCTGAGTGCATACCCACCAATGTGAGAGTCTCTGCGCTAGTGGAGGGTGCAGGGGAATGGTGTGATAGTGCACCCTCCGAGGATTCTTCCCCTCATCCTCAGAGGGCGATGCTATTCCAGCAGCATCAGCAGACAACCTTCCCTCCCATGTTCCACAACCTGCATGAGAAAACTCAAACATTTAAGGGTTCAGTTACATGGATCTGCCCATGCAAACCACACGTGATCTGGTTCCCTAGAAGGGCAGTGGTGGGCACATGAACACCAGCACAGTGTCTCCAGCAGGGGTGGGGGGGGGGAGGTGGGTGGGTTAGCAGCACACCTGCCAATAGGGGTCAGCAGCACAGGGACACCAGGTGGGGGGGGGGTCAGCATCACAGGGTCTCCAGCTACGGGGGTCAGCAGCACAGGGTCTCCAGCCAAGGGGGTCAGCAGCAAAGGGTCTCCAGCTACAGGGGTCAGCAGCACAGGGTCTCCAGCCAAGGGGGTCAGCAGCACAGGGTCTCCAGCCAGTGGGGGTCAGCAGCACAGGGTCTCCAGCCAAGGGGGTCAGCAGCACAGGGTCTCCAGCCAGTGGGGGTCAGCAGCACAGTGTCTCCAGCTACAAGTGTCAGCAGCACAGGGTCTCCAGCTACGGGGGTCAGCAGCACAGGGACACCAGGTGGGGGGGGTCAGCAGCACAAGGTCTCCAGCTACAGGGGTCAGCAGCACAGGGTCTCCAGCCAGTGGGGGTCAGCAGCACAGTGTCTCCAGCTACAAGTGTCAGCAGCACAGGGTCTCCAGCTACGGGGGTCAGCAGCACAGGGACACCAGGTGGGGGGGGTCAGCAGCACAAGGTCTCCAGCTACAAGTGTCAGCAGCACAGGGTCTCCAGCTACGGGGGTCAGCAGCACAGGGACACCAGGTGGGGGGGGTCAGCAGCACAAGGTCTCCAGCTACAGGGGTCAGCAGCACAGGGTCTCCAGCCAGTGGGGGTCAGCAGCACAGGGTCTCCAGCCAAGGGGGTCAGCAGCACAGGGTCTCCAGCCAGTGGGGGTCAGCAGCACAGGGTCTCCAGCCAGTGGGGGTCAGCAGCACAAGGTATCCAGCTACAAGTGTCAGCAGCACAGGGTCTCCAGCTACGGGGGTCAGCAGCACAGGGTCTCCAGCTACGGGGGTCAGCAGCACAGGGTCTCCAGTTAGCAGCACAAAGACAAAGCAGCAGCAAACTCACTAAGTGAAGCAGCTGTACAAACGGGGCTGGCAGTGCCTTAAATATGGCACCAGAACCTGCTTTCATCTCAGCTGACGGCACCATCAGCATTTCATTGCCTGCCCCCATCCTCCAATGGGATGGGCCCCACAACTCCTGCATTCAAATGGGCTGGCCGCCACGTGATCACAGTCAGGCAGCCGCACAGTGATGTGCAGCGACAGCACCCTCATTCAGTGCCGCCATTGGGACCTGCGACAGCTGCTAAAATTAAGCCCAATGTCTTAAAAAAAGTGCTTGACAGCTGTTGATCATTTGGAATGCAAACAGTAGGAAATGTTCTATTCATCATGATTGAAAACTGTGCTGGTGCTGCGATGCTGCTGAGCCCCCTGGCTGGAGTCCCTTGTGAGCACAAACAGATTTAAAATATTCATGATAATTTAAAAAAAAAAGAAATATTGTTTTCATTTCTAAAAACACCTAAGAACAGCTACAGTAAATCATTTGTGGAGAAATCATTACAGAAATGAGTTGAAATAACTCTCAGATCAGTGATGCATTTGTTGTGTAGTAACTATGTATCTATATTCTTGGTAAAGTGACAGCAGCCATTCAAGCACTGGTTTAATAGCCATTTCAACAATTTGAACATTTTGCTGCATTTCTAAATAAAAACAGGTCTATTTTGTGTAAGTACCCGTTTTTTCTGAAGATAACTGGTTTTAGGTTAGAGTTGGCCAACTGGTCTCACTGGAATAGCTCAATTTACTTCGAGCATCACTGTTTCCTGTCTAACCCCTAAATCTTGCCTGGAATGGCAAAATGTCATTGTCGCAGCATCCAGCTGGATGAAGGTATATTGACTAACAATACAGAAACAACAATCCTAAAAACAGCAGCAGTGGCTGAGATGTACTTAATTTCTTTAACTAACAAAGCACAGATACACAAGAGTGATTACAAGACATTCGTCTCGTTGTGGCTTTCAAATGACTCAAACTTGTTTTTCTGATATATGGATGTCATTATAACTAGTAATGAGCTTAATTTTATTTATTTTTTTGCTGGCAGGGATTATTCTAACAGCCAGTGTGTTCCCTGCTGTTGAAGCATGATGACATTTACTGATGGACGAACAATTGTGAGATAATCACAGTAAATTTATGAAGCTACAATCAACAGTTGATTACCAGAAAATAATGCAGATAGTATAAGTATTGTAAAGACATTATGCCATAGCTGAAAGCTGATGGCAGCATATGATCTAATATCGGCAGGAAGCAAAGGGATGTTTTGATGGATGTTTTTGTGACTGGTTGGCTGTTTCCAGTGGGATTCAACAGTGCTCAGTATTTGCTGTTTCTCATTTATATCAATGATTTAGACTTCAATGTATAGGGGGCATGATTAAAAAGTTTGCAGAAAGTACACAAATTGGTCATGTGGATAGTGTGGAGGAAAGCTGTAGATTTTAGGAAGATAGGAAGGACTCATCAATCCAGAGAGTAATCAGGTAATGCATTTGGGGAGGGCAAACATGACAAGGAATGTTAGTATAAATGGGTGGTTGTTGGTTGGCACAGACTCAGTGGGCCGAAGGGCCTGTTTCAGTACTGTATCTCTCTATGACACTCAATAAATAAATTTCCCACCCTGCCCCAGTAACAACTACAATAACTATTTGCCCTTTCCCACCCCCCAAAACACTTGGCATTTACATCTGACCTTCCCCCCACCACCCTAAACTGCACAAAGTTTAAGGTTCAATCCTTCCCACCATCCCCTACACCCATTACGTTTGTTTGACCGCGTCCACCACCCCGCACTGACAAACTTACCTCCTCACCCCTCCCCACCAGTGTGGCGCTGTGTTTCCCTGGACAGGGATCTGAAGGCGTGGGAGTGCCAGGGCTCTTAAGATCGGAGGTAAGTGTGTTTGAATTTATTAGTTTTATTGATGTGCGTATTTTAATTGTGGCCCCATCACCCAGCGGCGGTGGGGGGTTGGTGGGGGGGGAGCTGCCACAGAGCCTCACCTCCACCGAGAGGATCAGGCCAGGCCCTGCCAGCATCGAGGTCCATGGCAGGCCTCATCCGGAGCCATCTTCCGGCCTCCCCCACCACGGATCTCGACGTGAAGGGCTTCTTAACATCCAGCCCCATGTGTGCAGGACTCCATCTTGGCAAAGGGGTTTGCGTGGGTGCACCTATTGACTAACGGCAAGATTCAGAGCAGGCAGATCATGACGCGAATCAGTGTGCAACCTTGATTTGATATAAGCGCTGCCATTTTTGAACTCCACACTCCAACCAAGGCCCCGTCTTAATCTTGCATGGCTGAACATGACATTAAACAGAATGAAAGCCGCTTAAAGGGATTATGAACAGATTAGATTATTTCTGGGTTATATCTTCTGGCTTCTGGTGCAATTGCACTTGTGTTTGGAGTTTTCTTATACTTGGCTAAAGTTTGAATAGTCTACAGGGTGTGGTCTGGCTGGAGCTGGAGTATTTTCTGTTCATTTCAAAGCTGGTGCTGATGCAAGTTGCTTCCAGTCATGGGTGTCCAAGTAGGGCTTCTTCTGGGAATTGATCAAGACTGGAAGAATGAAGAGAGGTCATGCAAAGCAGGACAAGCTATGTGAAGAGGGAGGAGGAGGAGGGGGTGAAAGGCTGTCAGCAGGAAACCATATCTGCTGTGTGTCTTTAGGGAGCAATTCGTTTACCTCAACTTCAATTGTTGAGACATCTTCTCTTCACTGAAGAGTTTTTAAATGAAATCTGCCAAATGTTACAGCTACAACTGCAACCCCAAAGCAGGGTAGGATACACATTACCTATGGCTGTCAAGGTATCTGGGTGTGCTTCTTAACTTTTATGCATCTGGCTGCTTCCGGGCTGCTACTGGAGATTAAAGCATCATTTTGCAGTTTGCAGTATGTTGCTGCATAAGGAGCTCACTGAACACAGAGAAACAATTAATCTCATTCCCTTTTGCCAAAGACAAGGGGCTGGATTTTCAGTCCCTGCTGGGACCAGGAATTGAGGTGCGCGGGTGCTAAACATTGCACTGCCGGCCTGTGTGCCAGTTCTCTGGCTCAACTCTGTGCCCAGGCGGGATGAGGGCGGCAGGGTTATCCACCCGGGGCAGCCGATTAAGCCAATTAGAGGTCTATTAAGGTCTGTTGACTGAGGCTGACTGGGATTTTCCAGTTGGCCTCCAGGTTCTCAGAGGCAGCGAGGGCCAGTTTATCTGCCTGAAGGTTGCCTCCCAGTGGCAGACCGAGGAGCCAACGCTGCAAGCAGTCTTTATAGGATCTCCCTGTCTGCCCGGATGCTGCAGCAGCTGCAGGCCGCTCTGTCGAGGGCTTCCTCACCCCACAGTGGTGGCCTGGCTGCTAAAGCTATTATTTTGTTTAAACTTCAAAAAAACATGCCTGCATTTTAGGCGCCCTCTTGCTTACGTACCTGCCATTGCATTTCAAGCTGGAAAGCTTCTGATTGGCCCTCCAACTTCGAGAGCCTGCCCGCTGTCCTTAATTGGATGGCTAGTCTGCCCTCTTGCCGTAAATGGTGAAGATCACATTGAGTGACTGTTTCCCACACAATGGTTGGTATTTTATGCTCTCCAATGGATGGGTTTGGAGACGCGGAGGCCATAAAATGGGTTGGGATGGTAGCTGGAGGGAAACCCCACCACCATCCTGACTCCACCAAAATTTAGTCCAGAGCAGGAAGGCCTGTGAATGGCCTTCCTGTCCTGCCACTAGCTGAGGCCCTTAACTGTGTAAGGTCCTCTTACCTCCACAGCCGCAATTACCTGTGCAGTGGGCGGCCCTGTCACTGTATGGGAAGCATGGCACAAAAACCGTGCAGTCTGCTTCCCGGTTCTGGGGTGGGGTGGGGTGGGGGGGAGCCCTCAAAGGCACATAGTACCTGAACGAGGAACCCAGCATCTGGAAGGGGGGGGGCCCGCTGAGGGCCACTGCCCTGCCCTTGCTGCCAATCCCTCTCCTGTCCTGTAAGACCCTTCCCACCCTGACCTATCTTAAGCCTGGTTCCGGCACCATTCTTCTGTGTCTGGTGACTGCAGCTACAGCGGCAGCCACCGCCCCCACCCCCCGGTGGCGCTGTAGCTGCTGGCCTCTTATTGGCTGGTCGTTATGCAAGGTCGGGACTTCCAGCAACGGGATCCTAAATCCTACACAATGCCCACTGCTCTCAAGTTATGTGCTTGATTGGCACTAAATTCGGTTGGCCTTCCGTACAAAAGGCAACGTGGGGATCTCAGTGTCAGTTTCCCCCAACATCGAGGTCCCCACCACCAGCATAAAATTCCATCCAGTGTGGGCTTCTGACCCCCATTTGAGCCTGGCTGTGGGGTTCAGAGACCGCAGGGAAAATCCTGCCCAAGCAGCTGGAGTAAGTTGAGGCTTTGCATGGATTGCAGGCTTTATCGTGTTGCAGGGTGACATGGACTGCACACACTTTGCTTTGCTTGCAGCTCATGTGAACTCAGCCATTTTCATGAAGCGGAAGGGATTCCACTCCCTCAATGTGCAGCTAGTGTGTCACCACAAGCAGCTCATCATGCAGGTGAATGCCTGTTATCCTGGCAGCAGTCATGGCTCCTTCATTTTGTGGAAGTACCCTCTTCCACCACTTGGTTTTGACCACCACGGCAAGTCAGCCTGCCTACTAAGACATGGCTCACGACTTTGGTCCGGAACCCACATACGCATGCAGAGAGGACCTACAATGAGAGCCATGATGCCTTGAGGAATATTATAGAGCACACCATCAGCATCCTCAAGTAACACTTCCACTACCTGGACTGCTCTGGAGGAACCCTGCAGTATTTAGCCAAGCAGTTATCAAGATTTGTAGTAGTATACTTCATGCTGCACAACCTGGACATTATAGGAGCATAGGAACAGGAGGAGACCATTTAGCCCCTTGAGCCTATTCCACTATTCAGTGAGATCATGGATGACCTGTGACCTAACTCCATATACCCGCCTCACCACAAAACCCCTTAATTCCTTTGGTTAATAAAAATCTATCAATCTCAGATTTAAAGTTAACAATTGATCTATCATCAATTGCCATTTGCAAAAGAGTGTTCCAAACTTCTATTATCTTTTGTGTGTAGAAGTGCTTCCTAATTTCAAGCCTAAAAGGTCTAGCCCTAATTTTTAGATTATGTCCACTAGTCCTAGACTCCCCATAATGAGAGAAGGCCCCTAGCCACCACATATCAGGTGACAAGTTGAGGAGCAGTGGCATGAGGAAGAGGAAGAGAAGGAGGAACATAAGAACATAAGCAATAGGAGCAGGAGTAGGCTATTCAGCCCCTCAAGCCTGCCCCGACATTCAATAAGATCATGGCTGATCTGTCCCAGGCCTTAACTCCCCTTTCAGTCCTACTCCGCATAACCCTCAACTCCCCGAGATTTCAAAGATCTCCTCCTTAAATACATTTAGTGACCCAGCCTCCTAAACTCTCTGAGGTAGAGAATTCCAGAGATTCACCACCCTCTGAGAGAAGAAATTCCTTCGCATCTCAGTTTTAAATGTCTGACCCCTTATTCTGTAACTATGTCCCCTAGTTAGACATTCCCCCACTAGTGGAAACATATTCTCAACATCTACCCTGTCAAACCCCCTTAAAATCTTATCTGTTTCAATAAGATCACTTCTCATTCTTCTAAACTCCAATGAATAAAGGCCTAACCTGTTTAGCTGCTCTTGATAAGACAGCCCCTTCATCCCAGGAATCAGCCGAGTGAACCTTTTCTGAACTGCATCCAATGCTAGTATATCCTTCCTTAAATGCGGGGATCAAAACTATACGCAGTACTCCAGGTGTGGCCTAACCAACACCCTGTACAGTTGTAACAAGATTGCTCTATTTTTAAACTCTAACACCCTAGCAATAAAGGCCAAAATTTCATTTGCCTTCCTAATTACTTGCTGCACCTGCATGCTAACTTTTTGTGTTTCATGTACAAGAACACCCAGATCCCTCTGTACTGCAGTATTTTGTAGTCTTTCTCCATCTAAATAATAATTTGCCTTTTTATTCTTCCTACCAAAGTGGATGACCTCACACTTTCCCACATTGAATTCCATCTGCAAAGTTTTTGCCCATTCGCTTAACCTATCTATATCTCTTTGCAGATTCTTTGTGTCCTCGTCACAACATGTCTTCCCACCTATTTTTGTATTATCAGTAAATCTGGATACACTACACTCTGTCCCTTCCTCCAAGTCAGTAATAGTTGAAGCCCGAGGACTGATCCTTGTGATACCCCACTAGTTATGGCTCTCCAACCTGAAAAAGACCCATTAATCCCGACTCTCTGCCTTCTGTGTGTTAGCCAATCCTCAATCCATGCCAACATATTACCCCCAATACCCTGAGCTCTTATTTTGTGCAATAACCTTTTATGTGGCACCTCATCGAGCACCTTCTGAAAATCCAAATACACTACATCTACCAGTTCCCCTTTATCCACTCTGCTTGTTATATCCTCAAAGAACTCTAACAAATTTGGCAAACATGAATTCCCTTTCATAAAACCATGTTGACTCTGTCTGACTGCATTATGTTTTACTAAATGTCTTGTTATTTCTTCCTTAATAATGGACTCTAGCATTTTCCCAATGACAGATGTTAAGCTAACTGGTCTATAGTTTCCTGCTTTCTGTTTCCCTCCTTTCTTGAATAGCGGTGTCACATTAGTGGTTTTCCAATCCGCTGGTACCCTACCAGAATCCAGTGAGTTTTAGTATATTATGACCAATGCCTCCACTATCTCTGCAGCCACTTCATTTAAAATCCATGGATGTAGGCCATCAGATCCTGGCGACTTGTCTGTCTTTAGTCCCATCAGTTTGTCAAGCATCTTTTCCTTCGTGATAGAGATTGTTACAAGTTCCTCCCTCCCATTTACACCTTGTTCATCTATTATTGTTAGGATGTTTATAGTGTCCTCCACCATGAAGATCGATGCAAAATATTGGTTTAAATTATCTGCCATTTCCCTGTTATTAATTCCCCAGTCTCATCCTCTAAGGGTCTCACACTTACTTTAACTGTTCTTTTCCTTTTTATATACCTGCAGAAGCTTGTTTGTTTTTATATTTCTTGCCTATTTACTCTCAATCAATTTTCTCTCTTTTTATTAGTTTTTTTAGTCATCCGTTGCTGGTTTCTAAAAAATTCCCAATCCTCTGGCCTACCACTAGCTTTCGCCGCTTTGTATGCCTTTGTTTTTGATTTGATACTCTCCTTAACTTCCTTTGTTATCCACGGGTGGTTCATCGTTCTCATCGAGTCCTTCCTTCTGACTGGAATAAATGTTTGCTGAGTGATATGAAAATACTGCTTAAAAGTCTGCCACTGCTCATCTACTGACTTCCCTTGTCGTCTATTTTCCCAGCCTGCTTTAGACAACTCTTTCTTCATACCTCTGTAATTGCTCTTGTTTAAGTTGAAGACACTGATTTGAGACCCGAGTTGCTCACCCTCAAACTGAATTTGTAATTCTGCCATATTATGATCGCTTCCCCCAGAGAATCCTTAACTATGAGATCTCTTACCAATCCTACCTCATTACACATTACCAAATCCTAAATAGCCTGTTCCTGGGTAGGTTCTCCAATGTATTGTTCTAAGAAACAATCCCTGATGCACTCTATAAATTCATCTTCCATGCTACCCTTGCCAATTTGATTTGTCCAGTCTATATGTAGATTAAAATCACCCGTGATAATTGCAGTGCCCTTCTGACAGGCCTCCATTTTGTCCTGATTAATACTTTGTCCTACAGAAAAGCAACTCCTCGGGGGCCTATAGAACAGTCCCACCCGTGAATTCTTTCCCTTGCTATTCCTTATTTCTACCCAAACTGATTCTACATCACGATCTGTTACACCTATGTCATTACTCACAACTGCACTGATCCCTTTCTTTAATAACAAAGCTACCCCACCTCCTTTTCCTTTCTGCCTATTCTTCTTGAACACTGAGTTTCCAGTCCTGGTCATCCTGCAACCACATCTCTGATAGCTATCAAATCATATTCATTTATTTCTATCTATTTCATCGACCTTATTACAAATGCTACGTGCATTCAGATAAAGAGCCTTAAGCTTTGACTTTTACCATTTTTACCTACTCTGGTTCTAATTTCTGCTGTACTCTTATGCTTGTATTCTCTGTCCCTTCCTGTCACTCTCTGATTAATGTATGTCCCTTCACTACCCTGCACCTCTTCTCTCTTGTCACTTTTCGACTTTTTAAACTTCCCTTCAATTGAACCCTCCCCCTAACTATTTAGTTTCAAGGCTTATCTATAGCCCTAGTTATACGATTCGCCAGGACACTGGTCCCAGCATGGTTCAAGTGAAGCCCATCCCATCGGAACAGCTCTCTCTTTCCGCAGTACTGGTGCCACTGTCCCATGAATCGGAACCCATTTCTCCCACACCAATCTTTGAGTCACACGTTTACCTCTCTAATCTTATTTACCCTATGCCAATTTGCACATGGCTCAGTAATCCAGAGATTATTACCTTTGTGGTTCTGCTTTTTAATTTAGCCCCAAGCTGCTCATAGCCCCTGAGCAGAACCTCTTTCCTAATTCTACCTATGTCTTTGCTACCTACGTGGTCCATGACAATTGGATCCTTCCCCACCCCCCACCACTCCAAGTTCCTCTCTACCCCTGTAACCTTGGCACCAGGTAGGCAACACAGCCTTCAGGACTTTGCTGCAGAGAACAGTATCTATTCCCCTAACTATGCTATCCCCTATTGCTACAACATTTCTCTTTTGTCCCCTCACTTGAATGGCGCCTGAACCCCAGTGCTGTGCTCAGTTTGCTCATCCTCCCTGCAGTCTCTGCCCTCGTCCACACTGGGAGCAATTTAAATACATTTAAAAGGAAGCTGGAGCATTCTTACTGGCAGTTCTGAATCTTCTGAGCGATGTGTGGCATTTTCGTGTCTTCACTTTCCCGTCCAGGAAAAGCTGGCACCACCAATGTGGGGAAGGGGGGAAACTCTGCATTTGCAGTGAAGTGGGCAGGAGGAATGGGTCAACTCTGCATTGTCAGTGTAGTGGGGGGTTGCGGGGAAGGGTTGAACTCGGCAATTAGGTCTGTTGGGAGGGGTGAAAGGGGTCAACGCTGCACTTAGTGCTGTTGGGATGGAAAAGGGGTAATCAGGGCTTTTCTGGTGTAGTTGGGGGGTGGGTGGGTCAAACTTTACTTTTTCTTGCAGTTGTGGGGGGCGTGGGGTCAATTTTCATCTGTCAACACAGGCCTGGCAGCGCTTAATAAATGGTGCCAGCGCCTGCGCAGAAACAGGCGACACCGTTGACGGTGTCGCCCCCGCCCCCACGATTGGGGAGGTGGGGTGGTGGCCGCCCTGCATATTATAATGAGCCGCCGGGCTGAAGATTGCGGCGGCATGGTGGCACGTGGTCCATGTGTGTGGGCCGCCATTTGTCTCACCCACTGCCGCTGCCGGCTGCGCGAAAACAAAATTCAGCCCGCTGTCTTTCGGATGAGATGTTAAACCAAAACCTCACCTGATCTCTCAGGCAGATGTAAAAGATCCATGGCATTATTTTGAAAAAGAGCCCTGTGTCCTAGCCAATATTTATCCTTCAATCACCTGTTTGTTCTGTCAGTGGGCTTTGCCCAACTTCCAGGTTTCCTGACCAGTGAGGATGATGCACCAAATCTGTCAGAGGAAGGATTTCTAGTTAAAGGGACCCCAGTGGGAGCCAGAATGGCTGAACTGTACATTGGTTTCTGTGGCTTCAGCAGCCAGAGGAATGGAAAAGAGACCTGGGAATGCTGCTCGCCTTGCCCCCAGTTCTCTAACTCTTACTGGGGGGTTCTGTGGGACTGAAGTGAGGTCATGTTTGCCAAGGAAAGGAGGAAAAGCAAAATACTGCAGATGCTGTAAAACTGAAATAAAAACAGAAAATTCTGGAAATATTCAACAGGTCTGGCAGCATCTGTGGAGAGAGAAACAGAGTTAACACTTCAGGTTCATGACCCTTCATCAGAACTACGAATGAAAGTGGCCAAGGAAGTAAGCAGTAGGAGTGTGGTCCCTCCAACCTGGAGACAGTGCACCAAGAGATTCTATTAGATCAGAAGTGCAGGAAAGATGTTTGGTATGACATCTTCAGGTGCCAACCTCCACATTCTGACTTTCTCAGCATTCTCCTGCACAATACACCTCAATACACCTTACAGCTCCACTCATTCCTCTTTCTCCAGGCACCTCCTCACATCCCCATCTGATCAGCCAACACTCACACTCATCTTTGTGCCATCTCACACCTATCTCTCACAGTCACCCTCCACAAATGTTGTCCTTCCCTCTTCTCCACACATTCCATTTCTCACTCACAATTCTCTGCTTTCTCTCCTTACAGGCAAAGACAGTGCAGAACTTCAGGGAGAGGCAGGAAATATGAGGGCGGCTGGGGTATGGGGGAAATGGTGGAGACCTCCAGTGATAGGCACCTTGATGGCCACTGGCAATGCATGCCTACTTGGTCTTGTTCCAGGATGTTGCAGCTGTCAGCAATGACCTGCCATGAAAACCTGAGCCTCACACATGTCGAGAGAGCTGATCCTCTGCCTGTAGACCCTATGTTAGGGATCATGCTTCCTTGGTGCTGGATCTCTGTGTCCATCCCCTCTGTCCTGTGGAGTGGCATGTGGCTGAGGAAAAGGCAGCTGGTGCTGTTGGTGTTGCTCCTGGTGCTAATCTTGTTCCTCATCGGAGTTGCAAGGTAGAGCTGCATAAGTTACTCCCATGCCACAATGAAGGCTGAAGCAGGGGCTTGAAGACCAAGGTGAGTGAAATCCATGACAGTTGAACTTACTTCCAAGAAGTTGGAAATCACCTATCAAGGAGTAAGAGCACATTCTGAGAAGAAGTGCTATAAACAGCGGCCTCTCACCTAGGCATGGCTATAGTTCTTCAGATTTACTGTTTGAAGGCTTCCCACCTTGTCAGTATCACTTGTTTTTAAGGTTTCAATTATCAAGAAAATTCATTTTACAAAAAGATGAACAAGCAAATAACTAAGTGATATAACATTTTTTTTTGTGGTGATATTTTGGTCCCGCACATCAACCAGAAAACAATAATACCTCTCCCTGCTCCCACTGGAACAGCCACTGTCAACTCCTTTCCCACCTGCTACATGCATGTAGTGTTTGGGGAGGGAAAGGTTTGGTTCCTCAGTTGATTTCCCAGTTACTGCAGCTTTACATGTCTGTCATGGGGAAGGTGGGGGTAGGCCCTTGGATAACCATGGGTTTCCATAATGGAGGGAAAGGCCTTTGTAATGCTCCCCTCATCCTCCATTCCAGCTCCCACTTATCTTCTGGAAGCCTCAGTGCCTACTAGGAAACCAATGTTTCATTGTTTGGGCTGCTTCTGCTCCATTAACTGCCTGGCCATATCTTGCGGTGCCATAGTGTCAGTCGCACTACAGCATCACTCGAATTTCATAGATTGGCAACAGCAGGCTCTCTGGTAGGAATCCTGCTGGAAGCCCGCTGTACATACCAGATGAACCGCAATCCGGGAAACTGGATCAGGATTCCAGCAGTGGTGGATGGGTAAGTAAAAATCCATGGAACACCACCTCTGGGAGGACAATACAGGCCCTGTTCTATAGACATGTGAGCTCTGTAAATATGAAATATTATTCAGTTTGTTGGAAATCTTTACATCAAGCTGTTAACAATGTCAGTTCGACAGCAGAGGTTAAAAGCAAGAGTTTGAAACTGCAGTGAAATTCTTGGATTAGAAAAAGCAAATCGATTTTCACTTCCTGCCTGAGGGACCAGTTCATATGGAAAACTTGTGAAAATGCAAAACTGGCTGAATATACCCTGCAGAAATTAGCATTTTTCTCACTGAATTTACAGACATTTAGGCCAGAAATTTTTCAGCTGAAGCAGCAGTCTTGCTGCTGGGGCCGAAAGTGGGGGGTGGATGGGCTAAATGACACTGCAACAGGAGCAGTGGGACCTGGGGCTGCATTCTGCCAGCAGCAGCCAATTAGGTGACAGTCACCAGGGCTGCCATTCCTATTAAAGTCAGCTGCCCGCCCCCAAGAGCTACCGGCCCAGTCAGAGGGCTGGCAGCTCAGCAGCAACTCTGCTAGCAGTGACCATTGCTGGGGCTGCTCCTGGGTGATGAGTGTGCATCAATGGTTGATGCCCTTGAAGAGGGGTAGGTGGGGTTGGGGCAGCCACGACCTGGTAGGCAGGTCCCAGCAACTGGGAGGGGATCTCAGTGGACAGGTGGCACCATTGCCGTGGGGCAGTCATTGTCACCGGTGGACCCCTCCGTGGGCCAAAGAGTGCCCAAAAAAGAGGCCCTCCCCCATTTGAGACCACTGAAAGGCTGCTAAGTTTCACTGGATGGTCTCCCCACACAGTGGTGGGCCCCCCCAGCTGTTGGCACAATGCTCGCAGAGGCGGGAAGTGGCCCTTAATTGGCCATTTAAGTGGATCAATTGGGCTCTGGGCAGCTAGTCTGCCATCTTTCCCACTGCTGGAAAAATGGCATGATGGCGGGAAGGCATTGGACATGACCAACGATGCCTTCCCACTTCCCAGCCTGTCCAAAAAAGGATGGTAATATTCAGATCTTATTCTCAAGATAAGCCATTATTATGGAGGGTAATTAATATATCATTTGATTTTTTTTCAATGCATGTACATTTCTGAACTTTTTTCTGTTGGCATTTGTGAATTATGGTGCTTTACATCATTGCTGACTTGTAAGAAAAAGTGCTTAATCTGTAAATCTCTGGGGTTTTGTGGTAAAGATTTTGACAGTTTGTTGTATTCGAAAGGCAGTTTTCTGCGAGTGTGACAATTTTCAGACCTCCCAGTCATTACCTCTACAAGAACTGAATATAAAAAATGTATACTTTATGGATCACAGGGAACAAGGTTGTATGGGAACCATTGTTAGACAGTGGAGAAAATGCGAGAGAAATGATTGTAAAAACCCTGCAGTTGTAATAGATTGGTTTACAGCCCTTCTAAAGTTTTGACTTTATTGTTACTGAATGGAGCTGCTCTGTACCACCTCTATCAATTATGGAGTAGCTTTGGGTAAGAGCAGTGCCTGAAATGGTGAGTAAATCAGTCATTGAAAGAAATAAGTTGCATTTATATATCAACTGTCATGACCTCAGTACACCTCAAAGCATTTTACAATGAATTAAGTACTTTCTGAAGTAAAGTCACTATTGTGATGGAGGAGACACAACAGCCAATTTGCGTACGTCAAGCTCCCACAAACAGCAATAATACACTGACCAGATAATCTGTTTCAGTGATGTTGGTTGAGAGATAAATATTGGCTGGGACACTGAGGATAGCTATCCAGCTCTTCTTCAAAATAGTGCCATGGGATATTTATCATCTACCTGTGAGGATAGTTTAGTGTCTCACCTGAAAGACGGCATCTCAGTGCTGCCGTGAACTGTCACACTGGATTATGTGCTCAGGTCTCTGGAGTGGGACTTGAACCAACAATATTTTGAGCCAGGAGTGAGAGTGCTACTGCTGAGCCAAGGCTGACACTGCCATTAAGCCAAAGGTATCTTGCAAAAAGGTGTGGGAAAATAGATTGTACTGCCAGTACTACTTCTACACTTTGTCTTCATTCAATTTTAATTAATAATAGCCCTAAATGTCCATGGGCTTTCTGCCATTACGTTACTGTAATTTCATCAGTGGTGTGACAGAACCCTCATTTACATGTATAACCAGGGTTTCTGTCACACTTCCAATGAGGTTGTGGCAGTGTAAACTCATAAGGAGCTAAATTTGATGGACCCCAAATTCAGGTGCAGGGATAGCAATGTGCAATTATCTCGTGCCCGATTGAAGTAATGCAGGCAGCACGCAAACTTCATTCTGCCTGCCCATTTCCATGATTACAGCATGTAACTCAACATTGAATGTGTTGCTTAGTGGCTGCATACTTCAATTTAAGGAAACTCAGGGCCAGATTTTAATACACTAGTATCTTAATAGGAGCTCAGATGACAATTTAAATGGCAATGTATAGAAGTGTAGTACACTTTTGCAATGGCATATCTCTCATTAACTTTGCCCAAGGTGAAAATTGTAGACATAGCAATGTTATAACAAAAACAGTATAAATTCAGTCTGAATCAATAATCGGACAAGAAAATGGTTTGACCTCATTCAGCAAGGGGAAAACATTCCCAAATGATCATAAAGAAAGAGATATAAAACACTTTTAAAATTAGTTCTGCTTTCCGTCATACAGTGATAAAAAGAGATAAGAATTACAAATGTTGGCAATTTGAAATAAAACAGTACGCTGATCTAGTTAGGGACCATTACTTTTAAAAAGAGAAAGTCGAATTCTCAGTTATTACTGAAATGATTACACCACAAGATTTCATGTTTTAAACAAAAAACTTTACTGTACAAGAGTGAAACAAGCAAACCACTACTATGATAAAAGCAAAATACTGCGGATGCTGGAAATCTGAAACAAAAACAAGAAATGCTGGAATCACTCAGCAGGTCTGGCAGCATCTGTGGAAAGAGAAGCAGAGTTAACGTTTCGGGTCAGCGACCCTTCTTCGGAACTGACAAATATTAGAAAAGTCACAGATTATAAACAAGTGAGGTGGGGGTTGGGCAAGAGATAACAAAGGAGAAGGTGCAGATTGGACAAGGCCACATAGCTGACCAAAAGGTCACGGAGCAAAGGCAAACAATATGTTAATAGTGTGTTGAAAGACAAAGCATTAGTACAGATTAGGTGTGAATATACTGAATATTGAACAGCAGCCACTACTATAATTTGGAAACACATATTTTAAACTTAAAATCTTAACAAAACACTCCTGTTTGACTGTTACTTTCACCCTAAGAGTTCCCCTATACATTACAGGATCTTGGTGGTTTGTTCACTTCTCCGGGGACCAACCAAAGTGTGTACCACAGCTCTTAGAAATTCACTTTGATTCCTTGGTTTCTCAGCTATCACCCAAGGCATGAGATCACCTTCTGAATCTGGACTTTCTAGCTCAAGTACAGTCCTGCCTCAAAACAGAAACATCCCTGGTTCCCGAAGACCTCTTTGCTCCTGAGTCCAACTGACTTCCAAAAGCAACTGCTTTCTCTGTAACCAACAGCCTGTCTGAAGTCAACTGCTTTTCCAAAAACCAACTGCTTATCTTTCAGCAAGCACACAGATCAAAACACTAACAGGCACCCACTACATCATCTAAAATAAAAGCAAAATACTTCAGATGCTGGAAATCTGAAATAAAAACAAGAAATGCTGGAAATACACAGCAGGTCTGGCAACATCTGTGGAGAGAGAAGCAGAGTTAACGTTTCAGGTCAATGATGAAGGGTCACTGATCTGAAACGGTAACTCTGTTTCTGTCTCTATAGATGCCGCCCGAACTGCTGAATATTTCCAGCATTTCTTGCTTTTATTATCTTTGCATTATCTATCTCCATTGCAAGTCCCAGATAGCAATTTAAACTAATTATTTCCAATTCCAAATCTTCTCTTTGTTCTGGGAAATCATATGAATAATTTAAACCCCTGATAGAGGCAGCTGCAGACACACCATCTCCATCAAGAAGTTCAGAGAAGTTCCCATTGTTTAGGGTTTTCACACTTCCCATTATGACCTAAGTAAATAAACATGGGCTACCGTTTGATTTGTCAGCACCCTAGGTTTGTTTACCAGCTTCTCAAACCAGATGTTTTCATTTGTCTTGCATTAAAAAAAATCAATTCCCAAGTTAAAAGTTACATCTAGAAAATTAATACAAACCATGAACCAGGTGATCATAACAAAAGAAAATAATGGTACTGTCCAGTCAGTTTGTCAGCACTTGAAAAGGAAAGTTGGGTTAAAGCTTCGGATTGCCTCGACCGTCAAATCACTAACCTGTATTTCTTTCAACTGATGACTGCCATTTACTGCAATGTGGGACTAAATTTGATAGGCCCCAAATCTGGGTGCTGGGATCGCAATGTGCGATTATCTCGTGCCTGATTGAAGTGATGCAGGCAGCATGCAAATTTGATTTTGCCTGCTCATTTCCATGATTGCAGCATGTGTTGAATGTGTCGCTGAGTGGCTGCATGCTTCAACAGGGGCCACAAGCTCATGTATGGCTAGCACCCCCTAATGCTAGCCCGCATTACTTTAAAGCCAGACCATATTTTTAAAAGGCATGGTGTATTCTGGCTGCAGCAGGGGCTCAAACAAGGATGTTGCCAGGGCTTGAAAGTTGCATCTATGAGGAAAGATTGGATAGGTTAGGGATGTTTTCCTTAGAACAGATGAGGTTGAGGGGTGACTTAATTGAGGTGTACAATATTCTGAGGGGCCTAGATAGAGTAGACAGGAAGGACTTGTTTCCCCTAGTGGAGAGGTCAATTACCAGGGGAAACAGATTTAAGGTGATTGGTAGCAGGATTCGAGGGGCCATGGGAAAAACTTTTTTACCCAGGTGGGTGTCTGGAATTCTGTGCTTGGATCGATGGTGGAGGCAGAAACCCTCAACTCATTTAAAAGTTATCTGGACATGCACCTGAAGTGCTGTAGCTTGCAAGGCTACGACCAGGTGCTGGAAGGCGGGATTAAATTGGGTAGCCAGTTTTTTCAGCCGGCACAGACACGATGGGATGAATGGCCTCTTTCTGCGTCATAACATTTCTATGGTTCTATGGTTCTAAACTGCTTGGGCAACATCAATAATGAGGTCAGATTGACCTTCCTTCAATCATAAGGTCAAAAGTGGGGATGCTCGCTGATGATTGCACAATGTTCAGCACCATTTGCGACTCCTCAGATACTGAAGCAGTCCGTGTAGAAATGCAGAAAGAACTGGACAATAGCCAGGCTTGGGCTGATAAGTGGCAAGTAACATTCACGCCACACAAGTGCCAGGCAATGACCATCTTCAACAAGAGAGAACCTAATCATCTCCCCTTGACATTCAATGGCATTACAATTGCTGAATCCCCCATCATCAACATCCTAGGGGGTTACCATTGACCAAATACTGAACTGGAGTAGTCACATAAATACCATGGCTACAAGCACAGGTCAGAGGCTAGGAATTATGGGATGAGTAACTCACCTCCTGACTCCCCAAAGTCTGTCCACCATCTACAAGGCGCAAGTCAGGAGTGTGATGGAATACTCTCCACTTGCCTGGATGGGTGCAGCTCCAAAATCACTCAAGAAACTCGACACCATCCAGGACAAAGCAGCCCGTTTGATTGGCACCCCATCCACAAACATTCACTCCCTCCACCACCGACGCACAGTGGCAGCAGCGTGTAACATCTACAAGATGCACTGCAGCAATGCACCAAGACTCCTTAGACAGCATCTTCCAAACCCGTGACCTCTACCAACTAGAAGGACAAGGGCAGCAAATGCATAGGAACACCACCACCTGCAAGTTCCCCTCCAAGTCACACACCATCCTGACTTGGAACTATATTGCCGTTCCTTCACTGTTGCTGGATCAAAATCCCGGAACTCCCTAACAGCACTGTGGGTGTACTTAGCTCACATGGATTGCAGTGGTTCAAGAATGCAGCTCTCCACCACCTTCTCATGGGCAATTAGGGATGGGCAATAAATGCTGGCCTGGCCAGTGACGCCCACATCCCATGAATGAATAATAAAATAAAAGAAGAGCTTCAGGAAGGACCTGAAATGTTGCAACTGGCAAGAAAGAGTGCCCCTCGGCTTTTGGATGCCACGCTTGAGTCACTGGTGCAGGTGGTAGATTGCAGGGGAATGATTCTGTTCCCTTGAGGCAGAGGGAGCAGGTAGACATAGAGATCAATGCCAACACTCTGGTGCCGAGGACCTGGATGCAGAGCCACAAGAAGTTTAATGACCTCAAGGTCAGTGAATACATCCTTACATACCAAGTCCTACCAGCTGCACCAGGAGCCTCACACACTGCTACAAACACCACTGCCCCTTCCCATTCCTACCAGCAATCTATATTAACCACGACTTAATCCTCACATTCATATGCTGCATCACACCTTCACACACTTAGTGCTGCTAGAAGCTGCACATTCACATCTCACAGCTTGCACATACTGTCAGCTATTCAACTGTGGCAGGCACATAACCCAAACATATTGCACTCACTGACACATTTCCCTCTTTTGGACAAGGTGGCCCATAATAGATGGCAGCAGCAACTGACCAGTTGGGGGGGAGGGAGCGGGGGGGTGCAGGCATGACCGCTTACCCTCACCCCCATGAAGGAGACAGTGCTGGAGCGGCCGTCACTGACGCCATTGCATTCAGCATCGCTGAAGCCATTGAGAATGAAGGTATGTTCCCATCTTATGCACCTTCTCAAATCCCACTTCACCCTCATCCTGCAATCTGTTATGATGTACAAGCTGCAGATGGTGCAACCATACAACTGTTGCTTTCCCCTTACTCCGTTTCTCTCACATCAACACATCCCTTGTGCATTTATGCTTTCAGATACCTGTTACGTCAATGTGTTTTGTTGAATGATAATTTTCTTTGGTCCACTGACTGGAGATTTGACTTAATTTCTTTTTGAAGAAACTTAAAAAGAACATTTTGAAAAGGATGACGGCTGGCAGCTTAAGATGATCACCTCGTCTACAACACTGTATCCTACATTGCAAAGGAATTTGAAGTGGGAGACGAAATGGCTGCATTTCCCAGCAAGAACCAAGACCCAGGAAGTTTAAAGGAACTGTTTGTTCTTTTCAGAAAGCAGAGAAATACTCCCAACTACTATGTTTTAAATCACTGAGTGACTGTCATGTGACAAGCCCCTCCCCATCTGTGGTTTTAAGCTGGTGTTTTCTCTGCAGCAGAGGAGAAACAACTGGATTCTGGCATGAGCAGACCTTAAGTGGTGTCCCTCTCTCTCTCTCTCTCCATTCCAGCTCGAAAGCTTTCAAATCCTGCTTGTTGACTGATCACCTTTGCATACTCTGGCTACAATCAGAAACCCCATTGGAGGAAATCCTCCGCATCGCCGTCTCCAAGAGACTCACTAACTAGTCATCTATTACTTCAAAGGAAAAGCCTCAGGATCACTGAATTCAGCTAGAAGCCAGCCGAATCACCAAACTCCACAGACTGTATACCTTTTATATGGACTCTAACTCAACCAATTTACCCCTGCCCACTCTGTAACCTTTTGTGTATGTATAAACCTCTCGGGCTGAATTTTATTCGGGCGCCGCGCTATGCGGTGGCGCCCTTTCAACTCAGCGCGGCGCCCGCATTTAGCGACTGCCCCACAGCTCCCGCGATATTCAGCGCAGTGAGACAGTTTTTGACAGTTGTGCAGCAGGTGCTGGGAACCCTATTTTAAGCGCCCCAGCACATACTTCCTGACAGCTGTCAAAGAAATACTTACCTAACTACTGAAGAGTGGGGCTGCTGTCAATCTGCAAAGCAGAAAGTGCTGCAGAAATCCAGCAGGTCAGGCAGCATCTGTGGAGAGAGAAGCAGAGTTATCTTGACCAAGTTCACGCACCTGAAAGTTAACTCTGTTTCTCTCTCCACAAATGCTGCCCGACCCGCTGAGTTACCCCAGCACTTTGCGCTTTGCTGCCACATACTTACCCTGCTGTGTCCCAGTGTCCTGTGAAGTTGCGATCCTCTTCTTCCACTCAAGTGTAACATTCCTTCCTCCTGGGTGAATAATCTTAATTTTGCACATTCCAGGACGTGGGACTGAAATATACCATAAATGGTATTACAGAGGTTTACAGAGAGCACACTGACACAAATGAGACTGCACAGGTATCACAGCAATGTAAACACGTCTTTCACTAAACATTCCTCACCAACATGTGTGTCCTTTTCTCTGTGTGAATGATGTGTGCCAGCATGTAGTGTCAATGTCACATCCCTTTGCACCGCTGGCCTTTTAGGAGAGCCAATGTATGCAATAACATCATTGCCATGCCATTACTTATGAGCGTCTCCAAGGATTCAGTGACATGGACATTGGCTCAGTCAGCTGCTGCCTCTAATGGTTTACACAGGGATGCTACAGATGTGAATTGGTGCACAGCAGGTGAGTGAGGGTGATGTGTGGCATGCAGAGCTCATGTCGGTTTGTATGGTGCAGACAGCCTTTGTCTGAAAAGCCACTTCCGTACATCCCTACCTCACTGCCTGGGTCCATCTGCCCTTCCGTGCGTCTTTCATGTCGTAGATCCTCAGCATTCTCATAGTCCGAGAACGAATCCTGTTGACGTTTCTCCTCATCAAGCCAGGCCTGGACCCTATTGGGTGCGTAGTTGTGCAGAGCAGCAAAGAAAGGAGCTGGTTTATTCGGCACATAGTACAGAGCATCACCCTATCCATACAGGCATTGGAGGTGTTCTTTCAGCATGCTGATCTCCTGCTCAATGGTGGCTCATGTAGCTCAGTGGCTGGCGTTGTATCTCTCCTCTGCAGCAGTGGTGGGGTCTCTCATTGGTGTCGGGAGACATGTCTGCAAAGGATAGCCCTTATCTCCAAGAAGCCACCCCTCCATCTGAGCCAGTTCAGTGAACAGCAAAGGCAGCTGGGACCAGTGCAAGACCCAGGTGTCATGGCAACTGCATGAGATGCGGTCACACATTCATTGCAAGCATCTGCGGTGTTCACATACTAGCTTCACCTAGATTGAGAGGGCTCCTTTAATGGTGACGGCTGCATGCGGTAGCCTGATGGCCACATGAGTGCAGTCTATGAACATTATAACCTATGGTTCTCTGGCAATGGTGCCAGAACCAATGGCCCTCTGGGCCTGGCTGTGAGAGTCCGTCCTGAAGCGGACATACTCACTGGCACTCCGGTGCAGGGCACTGGTGACCTCCCTGATGCAGCGGTGCACTGCTGACTGTCTGACCCCACAAAGGTCTCTGGTGGGCCCCTAAAAAGGTGCATAAACATCAGGCTTGAGAACCGCTGCCACTATGAGGAACAAAGACATGGGATGTCCACCAGAGAGAGCCCATGGACTGCAGGTCATCCTTGAGCAGGGCACAGAGACGTGTCACCACCCTCTCTATATGAGCAATCTCCTCTGACACTGGCGCTCTGACATCTGTTGGCATGTCATGTGGCGCCTGTAGATGCACGGTAACGGTATGGCGAGCTCCCCTTGGGGGCTGCTGCTCACGACCGGGGGCATCTACGTGGATCGCACCCGCCTGTTGATATTGCGTCTGGCACATACGGATCCTCACATGCAGAGGATCACACAATGTAGGATGAGCCATACCTATTTCCATGTGATAAATAAAGTTGAACCCTTCGTGTGTCTGAAGTTTCCTAACAGGGCAGGGATTGGTGTTGACAGGTACATCAGCTGCTTTCCTGGATCGACTATGTGGCATGCCATGGCACTGCCCATCTTGGCCAACATTTAGAGTGGCTCAGCATGACCACATCAAGATCCTACCAGCTGAATCGATTGCCCCCACCATCCATATAGCCTTAATGCTCCTGCCTTTTGTGTGCCATTCCCCCCTCACAAACATAGAGCGTACACTGTTAATGGAGGGATGGTACACGGTACCTCCCTTTATGCCAGCACAGCTTTCCCTCCAGTAATCCCAGACCCCTCCCTTCTAGAATGCAGATTGAGACCCCTTTGTATTCCATCCTCCCCCCTCCCTTTAGGAATGCAGAGCTAGACCCCTGCCTATCCCTGCTCCCTCTTCCTTTAGGAATGCAGAGTTAGATCCCTGCAATCCCCCCTCCCTCCTCCCTTTAGGAATGCAGAGTTAGACCACTGAATATCCCCCTTCCCTCCAGGTATGCAGAGATAGACCCCTGAATATCCCCCTTCCTTCCTCCCTTCCATAATGCAGAGTGACATCCCTGAATAACAGAACTTACCTTCGCTGGTGACAACTTCTGCCTCTGAGGACCCGCCGGCTTTTCAAATAGTGAATGGGAAGGCACGTGAGGGCTGCCCGTTCAGTGAAAAATCAAGAAGTGTCAGTCGAGAGGTGGCGGGCTGCATAATCAGCGAAAGTAAGTACTCTTTACCATATGCGTATTGTGGTGCCGCCGCGGCGGGAGGACCGCACCAAGGTCCCGCCACTGCCAGCAATATGCAGCAGGCCCTTCTTGACATCACGGGTCGTGGTGAGCCTCTCACCACAGCATTATACCAGCCCCTGCACCGCGGCCCGCGATGTCGAGGAGCCGGTAAAATTCAACCCCTAGTGTGGGTGTGAGGGTGAAAGTTGGTGTGTTTTTTTATTATTTTATTAGTTCGGTTTAAGTACAATAAAATTAAACTCTTTCTTTGTTAACTCAAAAAAACCTGTCTGATTGGGTCTTGTTATGAGCATCGAAAGGAAGTAATCAAACACTTGTTGAATTTTCCAGTACATCCACTTTAAGAAAGAATTAAACCTGTTGTGGTCAAATAAGGAGAGGGAAAAGAGGAGAGGGAAGCCCTTTGACCCCTCCTCACTCGATCTTAACAGAAATTTGGGAGCTTGCATCTGGGAAATTGGAAGCGGAAAACTAAATTTATCCCTAGCAATAATTTGAAAACTTCAGGTTATCCTGTGGTTTTCAGTACTAGAGTACTAAAATGTCCACATTTGAGGCCAGCATCCTCCCAGAGCAGAGTGAAGTAACTTATGTTACGATGAAGGC
The DNA here is from genome assembly GCF_036365525.1 of Heterodontus francisci. Lineage (NCBI taxonomy): Eukaryota > Metazoa > Chordata > Chondrichthyes > Heterodontiformes > Heterodontidae > Heterodontus > Heterodontus francisci. The sequence goes on along the minus strand of NC_090371.1, from coordinate 197,804,425 downwards.
AGGAGGAGTGCACTAGCTTTCTCTAGTTCCATTTCTCCACAGGTCACAACATGTAATTAAATGTGTACCCAGTTACCAATATCTATACTCTATCTATTTTAGTTTCAGAATAAAATACACCAACTAGGATTCTTCAATAAACAACAAAAGTATTAATTTATTATAAAACAAGACTTAGTCAATAAAGATGCAAAGCTTCAGCATGCAGTTTGAAATATGACAGTAAATATACATATTCCCTTCTAAATATCCAACACATGCATACACACACACACCTTTTAAAGGAAAAATAAAGATGCTTTGGCCAAAGTATTTGATAACTCTGAAAGAAAAAGGATTAGATATCTTATGTTCCAGAAGGCATTCACTCTAGCATCGGAATACCTGTAGACGGGACACTGGGATCTTTTCAGAAGCAGTTCGTTCAGGAGATGACGAGAGGAAGTCTTCCAAAGATTTCTCAGGAGAAATGCGGCATCAGGCATTACAGCTATCACACACTGGATTTTATTTTTGCAGGGTTTTTGAGAGAGGTGGAGAAAAGATGAGCTGGGTGTTTCTTTCAGCAGACTACAAATCCAACTGACTCAAAACAGTATTCAAAAATGAAACCCACTCTTCAGAACCATAAATCCTGACAAGTGACTTCTCTAGTAAACAACTCCCATAGTCAGAAGGCACCTGTTGTTTACAGAAGACATGTGACATCCAGTAAATGTTGTTTTTAAACAGAGTCCTTCCAGTGACCCTTTAAAAAAAACATGGAATCCCTTCAGTCTTACATGAATCCATCTCCACAATTCGAAAACATAAGTCCTCAAAAATATTTTATGAATGGAAGCACTTTCATAACACTTGGGCTGGGTTAAAAGCCCTATCTGTTGAAGAGTTGAGGAATACAGCTGGGCAGTTAGAGATTACTATCCGTCCAAAAGCGAGGAAGCCTGAAATCCTAAAACTTATGGCCAACCATTTTAAAACTGACCCTGAAGAACTGAAGACAGGCAAAGAATCTGAAACAGACAAAGTAACATTTGCTAATGTACAACTAAAACAGAGGAGACTAGAATTAGAATTCCAAGAAGAAAAAAGAGCATTTCAGGAAAGGGAAAAGGAAAGATCTTTCCAAAGGAGGTTAAGGCAGCTCGAACTATCTTGGGGAAGAGTCAATACAATCAAAGAACAAAGAACAAAGAACAAAGAAAATTACAGCACAGGAACAGGCCCTTCGGCCCTCCAAGCCTGCGCCGATCCAGATCCTCTATCTAAACATGTCGCCTATTTTCTGAGGGTCTGTATCTCTTTGCTTCCTGCCGATTCATGTATCTGTCTAGATATATCTTAAAAGACGCTATCGTGCCCACGTCTACCACCTCCGCTGGCAACACATTCCAGGCACCCACCACCCTCTGCGTAAAGAACTTTCCACGCATATCCCCCCTAAACTTTTCCCCTCTCACTTTGAACTCGTGAACCCTAGTAATTGAATCCCCCACTCTGGGAAAAAGCTTCTTGCTATCCAGCCTGTCTATACCTCTCATGATTTTGTACACCTCAATCAGGTCCCCCCTCAACCTCTGTCTTTCTAATGAAAATAATCCTAATCTACTCAACCTCTCTTCATAGCTAGCGCCCTCCATACCAGGCAACATCCTGGTGAACCTCCTCTGCACCCTCTCCAAAGCATCTACATCCTTTTGGTAATGTGGCGACCAGAACTGCACGCAGTATTCCAAATGTGGCCGAACCAAAGTCCTATACAACTGTAACATGACCTGCCAACTCTTGTACTCAATACCCCATCCGATGAAGGAAAGCATGCCGTATGCCTTCTTGACCACTCTATTGACCTGCGTTGCCACTTTCAGGGAACAATGGACCTGAACACCCAAATCTCTCTGTACATCAATTTTCCCCAGGACTTTTCCATTTACTGTATAGTTCACTCTTGAATTGGATCTTCCAAAATGCATCACCTCGCATTTGCCCTGATTGAACTCCATCTGCCATTTCTCTGCCCAACTCTCCAATCTATCTATATTCTGCTGTATTCTCTGACAGTCCCCTTCACTATCTGCTACTCCACCAATCTTAGTGTCGTCTGCAAACTTGCTAATCAGACCACCTATACTTTCCTCCAAATCATTTATGTATATCACAAACAACAGTGGTCCCAGCACGGATCCCTGTGGAACACCACTGGTCACACGTCTCCATTTTGAGAAACTCCCTTCCACTACTACTCTCTGTCTCCTGTTGCCCAGCCAGTTCTTTATCCATCTAGCTAGTACACCCTGGACCCCATGTGACTTAAATTTCTCCATCAGCCTACCATGGGGAACCTTATCAAACGCCTTACTGAAGTCCATGTATATGACATCTACTGCCCTTCCCTCATCAATCAACTTTGTCACTTCCTCAAAGAAATCTATTAAGTTAGTAATACATGACTTTCCCTGCACAAAACCATGTTGCCTATCACTGATAAGCTAATTTTCTTCCAAATGGGAATAGATCCTATCCCTCAGTATCTTCTCCAGCAGCTTCCCTACCACTGATGTCAGGCTCACCAGTCTATAATTACCTGGATTTTCCCTGCTACCCTTCTTAAACAAGGGGACAACATTAGCAATTCTCCAGTCCTCCGGGACCTCACCCGTGTTTAAGGATGCTGCAAAGATATCTGTTAAGGCCCCAGCTATTTCCTCTCTTGCTTCCCACAGTAACCTGGGATAGATCCCATCCGGACCTGGGGACTTGTCCACCTTAATGCCTTTTAGAATACCCAACACTTCCTCCCTCCTCATGCCGACTTGACCTAGAGTAATCAAACATCTGCCCCTAACCTTAACATCCGTCATGTCCCTCTCCTCGGTGAATACCGATGCAAAGTACTCGTTTAAAATCTCACCTATTTTCTCTGACTCCACGCATAACTTTCCTCCTTTGTCCTTGAGTGGGCCAATCCTTTCTCTAGTTGCCCTCTTGCTCCTTATATATGAATAAAAGGCTTTGGGATTTTCCTTAACCCTGTTTGCTAAAGATATTTCATGACCCCTTTTAGCCCTCTTAATTCCTCGTTTCAGATTGGTCCTACATTCCCGATATTCTTTCAAAGCTTCGTCTTTCTTCAGCCGCCTAGACCTTATGTATGCTTCCTTTTTCCTCTTAGCTAGTCTCACAATTTCACCTGTCATCCATGGTTCCCTAATCTTGCCATTTCTATCCCTCATTTTCACAGGAACATGTCTCTCCTGCACGCTAATCAACCTCTCTTTAAAAGCCTCCCACATATCAAATGTGGATTTACCTTCAAACAGCTGCTCCCAATCTACATTCCCCAGCTCCTGCCGAATTTTGGTATAGTTGGCCTTCCCCCAATTTAGCACTCTTCCTTTAGGACCACTCTCGTCTTTGTCCATGAGTATTATAAAACTTACGGAATTGTGATCACTATTCCCAAAGTAGTCCCCTACTGAAACTTCAACCACCTGGCCGGGCTCATTCCCCAACACCAGGGTCCAGTATGGCCCCTTCCCGAGTTGGACTATTTACATACTGCTCTAGAAAACCCTCCTGGATGCTCCTTACAAATTCTGCTCCATCTAGACCTCTAACACTAAGTGAATCCCAGTCAATGTTGGGAAAATTAAAATCTCCTATCACCACCACCCTGTTGCTCCTACATCTTTCCATAATCTGTTTACATATTTGTACCTCTATCTCACGCACACTGTTGGGAGGCCTGTCGTGCAGCCCCAACATTGTTACCGCACCCTTCCTATTTCTGAGTTCTGCCCATATTGCCTCACTGCTCGAGTCCTCCATAGTGCCCTCCTTCAGCACAGCTGTGATATCCTCTTTGACCAGTAATGCAACTCCTCCACCCCTTTTACCTCCCTCTCTATCCCGCCTGAAGCATCGATATCCTGGGATATTTAGTTGCCAATCATGCCCTTCCCTCAACCAAGTCTCAGTAATAGCAATAACATCATACTCCCAGGTACTAATCCAAGCCCTAAGTTCATCTGACTTACCTACTACACTTCTTGCATTAAAACAAATACACCTCAGACCAGCAGTCCCTTTGCGTACATCATCTGCTCCCTGCCTACTCTTTCCCTTAGTCACGCTGACTTCATTATTTAGTTCCTTACAGGCTTTAGTTACTTCCTCCTTACTGTCCACTGACCTCCTCATTTGGTTCCCATCCCCCTGCCACATTAGTTTAAACCCTCCCCAACAGCGTTAGCAAAGGCACCCCCAAGGACATTGGTTCCAGTCCCGGCCCAGGTGTAGACCATCCAATTTGTAATAGTCCCACCTCCCCCAGAACCGGTCCCAATGTCCCAAAAATCTGAAACCCTCCCTCCTGCACCATCTCTCAAGCCACGCATTCATCCTGACTATTCTTTCATTTCTACTCTGACTATCACGTGGCACTGGTAGCAATCCTGAGATTACTACCTCTGAGGTCCTACTTTTTAACTTGGCTCCTAACTCCCTAAATTCTGCTTGTAGGACCTCATCCCGTTTTTTACCTATATCATTGCTGCCTATGTGCACAACGACAACTGGCTGTTCACCCTCCCCCTTCAGAATGTTCTGCAGCCGATCTGAGACATCCCTGACCCGTGCACCTGGGAGGCAACATACCATTCGGGAGTCTCGTTTTCGACCACAGAACCGCCTATCTACTCCCCTTACAATCGAATCCCCTATGACTATAGCCCTTCCACTCTTTTTCCCGCCCTTCCGAACAGCAGAGCCAGCCACGGTGCCATGAACCTGGCTACTGCTGCCTTCCCCTGGTGAGCCATCTCCCTCAACAGTATCCAAAACGGTATACCTGTTTTGGAGGGAGATGACCGCAGGGGACACCTGCGCTGCCTTCCTGCTCTTTCTCTGCCTTTTGGTCACCCATTCCCTTTCTCCCTCAGCAATCCTAATCTGCGGTGTGACCAATTCGCTAAACGTGCTATCCACGACCTCCTCAGCATCGCGGATGCTCCAAAGTGAGTCCATCCGCAGCTCCAGAGCCGTCATGCGGTCTAACAAGAGCTGCAGCTGGACACACTTCCTGCACGTGAAGGAGTCAGGGACATCAACCATGTCCCTGAGCTCCCACTTTGAGCAAGAGGAGCATAACACGGGTCTGAGATCTCCTGCCATTTTTAATGTTAAGCTTAACTTAGATAAATGAAAAAGGAACGAAAAGTTTTTACCAATCTCATGATAAAACAAAAAGAGAAATAGAAAAAGCCTTACCTTATCTTTTTTTTGGTTCGAGGAGGAGGGTGAGTGGGAGACACTACACGTGTAGTGTCTCAGGTTCAGAAACAGCCCAAATATATAAGTTTTTACTTACCCAGCAGCCCCCTGGTTCGCCGAAAACAAAAGGAAAATTAAGTTTAAGTTGAAACTGACCTTCCCAGCTGATCACTCGCTCAGCACTCTCTGCTTCCGAATAAGCTGCTGCAACGAAAGACATTGCTAGTGAGGGAGTTTCCTCTAGCTCAGGACCAAGTGCTGAGCTCTTAAAATTCTCCCAGTTGACACCAAAGTTTAACAAGGGAATGTGGAAGCATTTTCATCTCTTTTGAAAAGCTTGCAAAACAGTTGAAGTGGCCAGTAGACAGCTGGACACTGTTATTGCAAAACAAACTAACAGGAAAAGCCCTGAGGTTTATTCACTTTTGCCTGATGAGGGTGCATCAGATTTTGAGATGTCTAAAAATGCTATCCTGAGTGCATATGAGGTAGTACCGGAGGCGTACCCCAAAAATTCCAAACCTTCCGACAGCAGCTGGAACAAACTTACATTGAGTTTGAAAGGGTTAAGCAACTCGCTTTTGACTGATGGATAAGGGCAGTTAAGATAGAGTCCACCTATGAAAACCTCAGAGAAGTGATCCTCTTTGAGGAGTTCAAAACTCGCTTCCCATTTCCATAAAAAACCACGTGGAGGAACAAAAGGTTCCGGAAGCCAGGCAGGCAGCAATCCTGGCTGATGATTATACACTTATTCACAAGCACTTTCCCCAAGGAAAACCCTTCCCTTGTCACCTCCAAAAACCTGAAAAGGATAGAAGGTGGGAAAGTGATAGGATGATGAATAGCCAGCAGCGAGAAAGGAGATTTGGAAACACAGGGGGCCCTCCTCAGGCCAAAATGGAAGGTCCTGAGAACAGGAATGATGCCCGAAAGCTTGTATATTTCCACTGTAACAAGGCAGGTCACCTTTGAGCTAACGGCTGGAAGTTAGGGGAAAACAAATAGGTTTAGTCAGGTTACACCAGAACAGTGCAGGAAAAGGGGCCCTGATGGAAAGCACAGCAGACCAGGCTGTGGCTTTAACTGTGGCAGTAAAACCCAGTAAACCTACCGCTGAGAGTGCCGGAAAATGTAACAAAATCCCTGAGAGTTACCAGGATTTTGTGTCCAGAGGAAAAGTGACCTCATACCCCTCGAGTGAGGCAAGTAAGCCCATTGTCATACTTGGGAAACAGGGGCCACCCAATCCCTTCTGCTGGGAAAAGGCATGACCTTTCCCCCAGAGATTGCACTGAATGTTAGAGTGCTAGCAAACAGTATCGTAGGAAAGTATATGCCCATACTTTTTTACTGGGTGCACCTGGAGTGCGACCTTGTTACGGGACTGCTAACCGTGGGGATTGTCCCTAGTTTACGTGTGGATGGGGGTTGACCTTCTCCTTGGTAATGATCTGGTGGGGCAAAGGCGGTAGCTTCCCCAGTGGTTTTAGAGAGACTGAAAGAGGTCAGGGAGACAGAGCAGTTACAGGAAAAGGTCCCTGGCATTTTTCCTGACTGTGTGGTGAAGCAGTCCATGGCCAGACAAGCTCCGTCAGAGGAGGCTGAACTGGCACTGCAGACAGATGACCCTACTGTCTAATTATCTGAAACCTTCTTTGGGAAGTTAGAGGACCCAAAGGATGTGTTAAACAAATCTTCTTTAGTTGAGGCTCAGCAAGCTGACCCAGGGTTAAAAAAGTTAGTACAGACTGTCCAAACTGAAGCTGAAGCAGAGGGAGTTCCAGAGTGCTACAATTTAAAGTATGAGGTGCTGATGAGGAAGTGGAGACCTCACAGGCCTGCAGTGAACAGTGAACAGTGGTTCACCAGGTAGTGGAGCCACCGAGGTACCATAAGGAAATATTGAGAATATCCCACGAGATTCCAATGGCTGGACATGTCGGTATCAGAAAAACCCAAGCCTGCATTTGGCAGCATTTTCACTGGCCACAACTCCACAAAGAAGAGGTGGAGTTCTTTAAAACTTGCTACATGTGCCAGGTTTTGGAGAAGCCTCAACCTGCACTTTTAATTCCCTTACCAGCTTTTGGGGACCCATTCAGTAGAGTGCTGGTAGATTGTGTGGGATCCCTGTCGAAGACAAAAGGGGGCTACCAGTATCTTCTCACAATTATGGATGTGGCTACCCGATTTCCAGAGGCTATCTCTCTAAGAACTATCTCTACCAAGTCAATGGTGGAGGGGCTAACCCAATTCTTCACCCGATATGGGCTGCTTGCTGAGATCCAGTCGGATCAGGGCACAGATTTTATGTCCAGAATTTTTCAAAAGGTCATGGGTAATCTGGGCATAACCCAGATAAAGTCTTCAGCCTACCACCTACAGTCAATAGGGGCTTTGGAGCAGTACCACCCAACCCTAAAGACAATGATCAGGGTATACTGCTATGTGTACCTCATGACTGGGACAAAGGGCTGGGATTTCTTCTGTTTGCTGCCAGGGACTCACCCAATGAGTCACCTGGCTTTAGTCCCTTTGAATTAGTTTATGGACACGAGGTGAGAGGTCCTCTAAAACTAATGAAGGAGAGGTTTTTGGGACACAGGGACGAATCTTCCCTGTTAGACCACATCGTCATGTTCCGAGAACAGCTCATGAGAGCCTGTGCAGTGGCTCAGGAACACCTAAAAACCTCTCAGACAGCTATGAAAAGGTAGACAGAAAAAAATGCCAAGGCCAGAATATTTCAGCCTGGAGACCACGTGTTAGTGCTATTACCAATACAGGGAGAACCATTGAAAGTCCGGTTTGGTGCCCGTACAGAGTAATGAAGAGAATTAGCCACGTGAATTATATAATTGACACCCCAGATCGTAGGAAAAAGAAAAGGCTGTGCCACATCAATATGTTAAAGCGGTATCACAGCCGGGAAGGGGACAAACAAGGACAAGTCTGTCAGGTTGTCAGGAAAGAGGAGGGTAAAAGGGATTGTGAGGGCGAGTTAAAGGAAGGGCTGGAGGATTCCCAAATCAAACCCCCTACAGTCCGGTTAGCTAACACTGAAATGTTAGGAAAATTAAATGCCATACTCTCCTATTTAAACATAGAACAGAGAGGATACAGAACAAAGCTGCTCACAGTGTTTAAGGAAATCTGCAGGAACAAACCTGGGTGCACAACCCTAACCTTACACGCTGTGGATGTAGGAGAGATCATTCCCATAAAACAAAATCCCTGTCGCCTAGGTCCCAAGAAACTGACCCAAGTTCAGGAGGAATTTCAGTATATGCTGGAGCACAACTGAGTTCAGTCAGAGCAGTTGGAATTCCCCACTAGTGCTGGGGCTCAAACCCGATGGCTCAACAAGGCTCTGCATTGATTACAGAAAGATTAATGCAGTGACCAGAGCTGACTCCTACCAAATTCCTCACCTGGAAGACTGTATAGATAGAGTGGGAAATGCCACTTACGTAACCAAAGTAGACTTGTTAAAAGGATACTGGCAAGTTCCCTTAACTATCTGAGCTAAAGAGATTCCGGCTTTTGTCACCCCAGACGGTATATTGCAGTGCCGGGTGATGCCCTTTGGATTAAGGAATGCCTCAGCCACTTTCTAAAGCCTGATGAACCAGGTAGTGGCGAGCCTATCCAACTGTGTAGTGTACCTGGATGATCTGTTAGTGCACAGTGACACCTGGGGGGACCACTACACCAGTTAGAATTACCTCTTCCAAAGGTTGCAGTCAGCTGACCTCATGATAACTCTTGCAAAGAGCGAGATCGCTAAAGTTCAAATAACCTACCTAGGGCATATTGTGGATCAAGGGAGAGTGTTGCCCAGAAAAGCAAAAGTACAGGTTGGCGATGAACTTTTCCATCCCCACAACCAAACGGGAAATAATGCAATTTTTGGGGATGTGTGTGTTTCACCACAAGTTGGTCACACACGTCAGTACTGTAGCTGCCCCACTGATAGACTTATTACAGAAAAAGGCAAAGGTAGTGTGATCACAGACGTGCCAAATAGCTTTCAAGCAGCTGAAAGCCATTTTAAACAATGAACTGGTGCTGGCAGCTCCAAACTTTAACAAATCATTTAAAGTGTCAATGGATGCTAGTGACCTAGGGGTGGGTGCTGTCCTGCTCCAAGATGATGAGTTAGGCATTCAGAGACTAGTTAGGTACTTCTCCAAAAAATTAAACAAACATCAAAGGAGGTACTCTACTGTGGAGAAGGAAGCCCTGGGACTGTTGGTGGCTCTCAAAGAATTTGAGTTGTATGTCCAAAATGGATAGAGAGAGAGACTGTAGCTCATACCGACCACAATCCTTCTGCAGTGATGCCCTGGGACTGAGATGATTGACCTCCAACAACTACAACCATCTTTCTTTGTACTAGGTATGACTCCAACCAATGGAGAGTTTTCCCCCTGATTCCCATTGACTCCAGTTTTGCTAGTGTTCCTTGATGCCATACTCGGTCAAATGCTGCCTTGATGTCAAGGGCAGTCACTGACACCTCACCTCTGAAGTTCAGCTCTTTTGCCCATGTCGGGACCAAGTCTAATGAGGTCAGGAGCTGAGTAGCCGTGGCGGAACCCAAAACTGAACGTCAGCGAGCAGGATATTGCTGAGCAAGTGCCAGTTAATAGCACTGTTGATGACGCCTTCCATCACTTTGCTGATGATTGAGAGTAGACTAATAGGGAGGGAATTGGCAGGGTTAGAGTTGTCCTGCTTTTTGTGCACAGGACATACCTAGGCAATTTTCCAGATTGCTGGGTAGATGTCAATGTTTAGCTGTACTGGAACAGCTTGACCAGGGGTGTGGCTAGTTCTGGAGGACAAATCTTCAGTACTATTGCCAGAATGTTGTCAGGGCCCATAGCCTTTGCAGTATCCAAGGCCTTCAGCCGTTTCTTGATATCACGTGGATTGACTTGGATTGGCTGAACACTGGCATCTATGATGCTGGGGACCTCAGGAGGAGGCCGAGATGGGTCATCCACTCGACACTTCTAGCTGAAGATGGATGCAAATACTTCAGCCTTATCTTTTGCAGTGATGTGCTGGGCTCCCCCATCATTGAGGATGGGGATATTTGTGGAGCCACCTCCTCCAGTTAGTTATTTAATTGTCCACCATCATTCACGACTCGATGTGGCAGGACTGCAGAGCTGAGATGGTTGTGGGATTGCTTACCCTGTTATTGCATGCTGATTCCGCTGTTTGGCAAGCAAATAGTCCTGTGTTGTAGCTTAACCAGGCTGACACCTCATTTTTAGGTAAGCATAGTGCTGCTCCTGGCATGCCCAACTGCACTCTTCATTGAACCAGGGTTGGTCCCCCGTCTTGATGGTAATGGTAGAGTAGGGGATATGCTGGACCATAAGGTTACAGATTGTGGTTGAATACAATTCTGCTGCTGCTGATGGCCCACAGTGCCTCAAGGGTGCCCAGTTTTGAGTTGCTAGATCTGTTCTAAATCTATCCCATTTAGCACAGTGATAGTGCCACAAAACACAATGGAGGGTATCCTTAATATGAAGACTGGACTTCGTCTCCACAAGGACTCTGCGGTGATCACTCCTACCAATACTGTCAGGGACAGATGCATCTGCGACAGGTAAATTGATGAGGATGAGGTCAAGTAGGTTTTTCCCTCTTTTTGGTTCCCTCACCACATGCCACAGACCCTGTCCAGCATCTATGTCCTTTAGGACTTAGCCAGCTGTGGTGCTACCAAGCTACTCTTGATGATGGACATTGAAGTCCCTCAACCAGAGTACATTTTGTGCTCTTGCTACCCTCAGTGCTTCTTCCAATTGGTGTTCAACATGGAGAAGCATTGATTCATCATTCAAGGTGGGGGCAGTAGGTGGTAATCAGCAGGAGGTTTCCTTGCCCATGTTTGACCTGATGCCATGAGACTTCATGGGGTCTGGAGTCAATGTTGAGGACACCCAAGGCAACTCCCTCCCAGCTGTATACCACTTTGCCGCCACCTCTGGTGGATCTGTTCTGTCGGTGGGACAGGACATACCCAGGGATGGTGATGGTGGTGTCTGTGACATTGTCTGTAAGGTATGATTCCATGAGTATGACTATGCCAGGCTGTTAGTTGACTAGTCTATGGGACAGCTCTCCCATATTTGGCACAAACCCCCAGTCATTTCCTGTACCTAGGTTGATGCCAGGTGGTCCGTCTGATTTCATTCCTTTTCTTAGACTTTGTAGCTGTCTGATACAACTGAGTGACTTGCCAGGCCATTTAAGAGTCAACCACATTACTGTGGGTCTGGAGTCACATGTAGGCCAGACCAGGTAAGGACAGCAGACTTCTTTCCGAATGGGCATTATTGAACCAGATTGGTTTTTACAACAATCGACAATGGTTCGATGGTTACCATGAGACTAGATTTTAATTCCAGATTTATTAATTGAATTCAAATTTCACCTTCTGCCGTGGTGGGTTTGGAACCCATGCTCCCAGAGCATTAGCCTGGGGCTCTGCATTACTAGTCTAGTGATATCACCACTCCGCCACCACCTTCCCTCTGATGAGTCTGTGTGTACCGTTTCTTTTTTAATTTATGGCCTCATAATGAAATGTTCCTGCCGTCACATTTCATTTTGTGTTGGGGATTGGGGGGATGAGATGGTACTCCAATGTGTTTTGTTGAATGATAATTTTATTTGGTGCATTGACTGGAGATCTGAATTTATATTTTTTGAAGAAATTTGAAAAGAGTATTTAATAAAGGATGACTGCTCACACGTTAAGATGATCACCTAGTCTGCAGCACTGTATCCTACATTGCAAAGGACTGTGAGGAGGGAGATGAAATGGCTGCATTTCCCAGCAAGAACCAAGACCAAGGAAGTTTAAAGGCACTGTTTGTTCTTTTCAGAAAACAGAGAAATATGTTTTAAATCACTAAGTGACTGTCATGTGACAAGCTCCTCCCCATCTGTCATTTTAAACTGGTGTTTTCTCTGCAGCAGAGGAGAAACAACTGGACTCTGACATGTGCAGAGCCTAAGTGGGGTCCCTCTCTCTCTCTCTCTTTCTCTCTCCATTCCAGCTCGAAAGCTTTCAAATCCTGCCTGTTGACTGACCACCTTTGCATACTCTGACTACAATCCGAAACCCTATTGGAGGAAATCCTCCGCATCATTATCTCCAAGAGACTCACTGAACCAGTCATCTACCTCTTCAAACTAAAAGCCTCAGGACCACTGAATCCAGCTAGAAGCCAGCTGAATCCACAGACTGTATACCTTCTTTTATGGACATTAACTCAACCAATCTACCCCTCCCCACTCTGTAAGCTATTTGTGTTTGTGTAAACCTCTAGTGTGTGTGAGAGTGAAGGTTGGCACGTTGTTTATTATTTTATTAGTTAATAAAGTTAACCTCTTTCTTTGTTAGCTCAAGAAAACCTGTCCGCTTAGTTCTTGTTATGTTCATAGCAAGTAAGTAATCAAACACCTACTGAATTACATCCAGTTTTAAAAGAGTTAAATCAGTTATGATCAAACAAGGAGAGGGAAAACAGCCTTTCGACCCCTCCTCGCTTGACTGTAACATACCCATGAACAGTCGCCTGGCCAGCCAACAGTACCTGAGATTGAAGGCCCAGAGGAAATGCACAGCACTGAGGAAGAAATACTGTCACGAGCTCAGATACTGCCACAATACATACCTTTGAGGGTAACATAGAAGCAAGAATATGCATGTGGTGAGTCACTGGGCACAAGTGGGCTGCTGCCAGGCCGGGGAGAAAGGATGGTTTGTGTGCCAGCTCAACAAAGGGTGAGGTTGTTGATGAGTTGTGCTGCAGAGGATTCAGTTGAGGAGCACGATGGGACAGCATACAGGCGAATGCTGGTGGGCATGCACACCGAGATGCTGGGTGCATTGGCAGGCCTGCCAGCTAATCTGTTGTCACTATTAAGGAGCATAGAAGAGTCCAGCTCCAACTTGGCAGAGCTTGAAGCCCATCCTTTCCAGCATGGAAGTGGTGGCCAACTCCATGATAGCATTTGCGGACCAGACTATAATGCAACATCTGTTGGCCGCTACCTTAGCTTCCATTCCTGCACAGTCAAAAACACGCAATGTCTGACTGCTGCAGTGGAAGCTCAGATTGAGGTCATGAGATCTCTGCTTGATGACATGCAAGCCCAGTTTGATGCCATAGAGGCTCAGACTGCTGCCATCATGGCTGCGGATACCAGTGCCCAATGTCTCCAGACTCACAATGTCCAGCAACCTGGGGATTAGCAATGACTCCATGGACAATGAACCTGCTGTCCCTCTCTCAGGATGACAACATTCATGCTCCCACCACTGCCACGCCACCAGTGACCTTGCTGTTGCCTGTCAGCCAGTCATCCCAGACTGCTGTCACCCATGCCGAGATGGTGCAGTCTAAAATTTGGCCCTCAAGGTCCAGAGCTGCTTGAGGTCACCCTGCAAGGCCATCTGCAGTCTCCCCACCAGTGAAAGTCAGCAACCAAGCTACAGCCATGGGAGTAGTACTGCATAGGAGCACTAGGCCAGGCAAAGGCACCTGCAAGACAGGCACTAATGGAATGCAAAAGGATGATTAGTTGAATATTATATGGAGTATTGGATGTGTTGTTGGATAAAGTTTGGATGTAGTGGTTACTCTGTGGTGGATTTTATTTCAGAATTGAGGCCAAGAGGACACTATGATTGTCTGTGATAGAGGGATCATAAACTGGGGAAGTGTCAATCAACGGGGATCTGGGGTTTCATCCAGGAGAACCAGATTCTAGCGATACCCTCATGGACAGCATCCAGAGCACGTATGTGCCGGCTGCCTTTTTCCTTCCTCGTCTTTCCTCTCCTTCTGAGGTGGCCAGGATGTGGACGATGCAACAGACTATCGTGAATGGGGAGACATGCTCTGATGAGTACTGGAGGGCTGCTCCTGAGTGGCTCAGGGAGCTTCAGCATGCTGTCGGTCTGCTCTATGATGTTCCTCATTACAGCTTGGCTCTCATATGAGGTGCTGGCCATGTGTGGCGTGTTTGTGGAAGGGAGTCATTTGCCACATATACAGTGCATAGCCCTTGACGCCAAGAAACCACCCTCTGGTTATATGTGGTGGCTTGAAAATGGCTAGCACTCTGGACTAGCAAAAGATGAAAGCATCATGGCTGCTGCCAGGAGAGCAGACATTCACCAGCGTGATGTGTTAATCTGTTAATTGTGTATTATTTGTTTAATTATATGCAGGTGCAAGGTGTTAATTGGGGATTTACTTGAGCATTTATAAGCGGATACTTACTGAGACTGGTGCAGGGTTTTGAGTGAGGAGCTACATGTTTGTAATCCTTTTACTCTGTACAATAAATGTGAAACTAAATAAAGATAGGCTCCAGCATTATCCTTCCATAACAAGCTTTCTGGAATTTAACATGGTAGCAGACGATGGTTACCTAAAGCTGAAGGTTGGAAACTAGGATTTTATTTTACATAGAAAACTAAAATCTCACGGGTTATTGTGGAAAATATGGCAGAAAGCAAGTATAAATTGTGAGGATATAATTACCCTCCAATTTTCTCTGAGTCTGAACCGTATGATTGGTGGAAGAATGAAGTGGATATGTGGACACGGGTTACATCTCTGCCAAAGAGGAAACAAGGTATGGCTTGGCGTTGTCACTTCCTACCAAAAGTAAAATCAGAAGTAAAGTGTTTTGTGAACTGGATGTTCATCAGTTGGATACTGATGAAGGGTTGGATCTTCTGTTAGAATTCTTGGATGAAATGTACAAGAAAGAAAACCAACTGAATGCATTTGAAGTATGAGGCATAGTCAGACTTTGATAGATTTTAGAAAACAGATGGTTATTCAATGGAGGAATATATCATGTACTTTAACAGACTGTATAGAAGATTGAGAAAATTCAATTTGGAGATCCTTGGTTCAGTGCTAGCATTTAAATTACTCGATTGTGTTAGGGTGTCACATATGAGCAGGCTCCTGGTTCTAACTGGGGTTTGATCTTTGGACAAAGACTCTCTGTTGGATCAAATGTCTGCTGCCTTAAAGAAATTCCTGAGGAAACTTTCATTTCCTGCAGCCCTGGTAGAACACACAGGGCATTCTTTGGTAACACAAAGAATGGAGTACTCAATGTTTACTAGATTTCAAAATGGTCCTGATACTGGAAGCAGGCAATAGAAGTGTTAAAGACAGGGGGAACGAGGATGAAAACACCTTTGCAGGTCTGACTATTACAGTGCAAGACAGAATTAGAACAGCAATTATCGACAAATGAATCCCAGGAATGCCCAAGGAACAGTTAATAGGTGCTTCAGATGTGACTCAAAGTATCATTATGCAATGAACTGCCCTAAGCAGAGCGGCAGAGTCCTCAAAATAACACATGATGCAGAGAATTCTGATGCAGAAGAGGAAGATACTAATGAATCTGAATGAATTGTACTAGTCACATGAAGTTTTAGCCCTGAGATGAATGTGTCAGTTGCAGATTCATTCAACCGTGTTGTATTGGATAGTGCCTGCACGTTGACAGTATGTGGAACTGATTGGTTACAATGTTATCTGGATTCACTTAGTAGTGAGGATCGACGCAAGGTTAAGGAGTATAATAGTTCTACCAGCTTTAAGTTTGGTGATGACAACACATTTAAGTCACTGAAGAGAATAGTAATTCCATGTAAAATAGCTGGAGTAAGCCACTTTATCAGTACCGATATAATCTCTAGTGAGATACTTTTACTGTTGAGTAAATCTTCAATAAAAAAGGCACAAATGAAACTTGACATGGAGTATGATAAGGCAATTGTTTTTGGAAAGTCATTGAATTTGCAGTTTACCCAGTCAGGGCATTATTGTATACCCTTAACAAAACCTGATGTTTCTTGTCAGAGTGTTAGAACAGTATGAATGGCTTCAGGTGCTAAGAATCAGAGACACACAAAGGAAATTGTCTTAAGGTTACACAGACAATTTGCTCACCCTTCTTGTCAGAGATTAAAAATCCTGCTAAAGGATGCAGGTGTGATTGATGAATAGTATAGGAGGCTGATAGAAGAGATTAGTGAAAAAAATCAAATCTGTAAAAAGTATCGGAGGATACCATCACATCATGTTGTTGGTCTTCCATTGGCATGTCACTTTAACAAGGTAGATGCCATGGATTTAGAGGTGTGGGACAAAGACAAGAATATTTACATTCTACATTTTACAGACCTATCAACAAGATTTAGTCTTCCTACAACAATAAATAGCAAGGACAAAAGGATGATTATAGACAAAATTATGGAGAAATGGATAGGGACTGGACGTGGGGCACCAGCTAAGTTTCTGACTTTGCCAATGACGAGTTTAGAGACATGTGTGAAAACGTGAACATTATGGTTATGAATACTGCAGCTGAAAGTCCTTTCAACAATGGGCTCTATGAAGGGAATCACGCAGTGGCTGATGAAATGCTGCATAAAATCTTAGCTGACCAGCCAAACTGCAAGTTGGCAACTGACCTGGCATGGGCAGTTCGTGTGAAGAATTGGCTTCAGATGGTTGGAGGATAGAATCCCTATTAATTGGTCTATGGGCCGAATACTAAATTGCCTTTTTTACTGTGCGACAGTCCTCCTGCTCTAGAAGGAACTACAGTTAGTTCAATTTTATCTGCACGTTTGAATGCTTTACATGCAGGGAGACGGGCTTTCATCAAGGCTGAGGTCTCTGAGAAAATTCAGAGAGCTCTGAGGCATCGTATAAGGCAATCTGAGGTGGAATTTAATTCAGGAGATTTGGTGTATTTCAAAGCGAGGGTCATAGGGAATGGAACGGCCCTGCCAAGGTAATCGGTCGTGATGGTAAGACAGTAGTTGTCAAGCATGGAAATCAAACTGTTAAGGTTCATTCCTCATGATTAATCGGGGTTGATTACAAAATCTCAGAATCTGAGCAGTTGATAGAGGGAAATAATGCACCTTGTACCTCAAATACTCATGTGTTTTGTGATGAAGGACCTTAGTAACAGAATGAGGTAGATCAAGGGTTGGATAATATTGTGAGGGATCTTGATGCTCAAGAAAGAGCTATCACATCCAAAGGACAATTGTCCCGAGTAGGTATTCGAGTGACATATATTCCAGAGGGGTCTAATAGATGGAGGGATCCAACATTTGTGGGAAGCGCAGCAAAATCTACTGGCAAGTTTAAATATTGGTTAAATGTTCAAGATGATGACCAATAAGCAAGGTCCATAGACTGGCAGATGGGGTGAAAGGGTGGAAGGTAAGAAAGTGCAGTGCAAGTACCAATAGTGGGTCTCGAAGTGACTATTGCATATGAAAGTGATCACATACTGGAGAAAGGGCCTCCGATAATGTGCGAGGGAGGTCTTCTAGCAGTAGTCCCGAAAGACATCAAAGTAGGGGCTGTAGTTTGAGCAGATTCCACAATGAAACGAGGGCTAGAGAATAGTCTCAGAATAGAACTAGATGCAGAAGTCCTCATGACCATGAAGTTTTAGTGGCTGCCAATGAACCTGAGGACAAACTGATAAGAGAAGCAAAACATAAGGAATTAGAGAGTTTGGAGTTTATTCTGAGGTATCAGATAGGGAACAGTCAGCCTTGTCACATAGATGCATTTGAACGAAAAAAAGTCCTTCCTGAGGGAACTTATAAAACTAAAGCGAGGCTAGTTGCAAGGGGTTTTGAAGAGCGACCTGGTGATACTGATGTTAGAGTGGACTCTCCTACAGCTGGAAAAGTAATCTTGAAAATCCTTTTAGCTCTTTTGGCCACATATTCATGGGAGTGTAGATCCACTGACATAAAAGCTGCATTTCTGCAAGGTGATACTTTTCAGAGAGATGTGTTTCTGAATCCACCCAAAGAGGCTGCAGATGCAAGAGGAAAACTATGGAAACTGAACAAATGCATCTACAGCCTTAATGATGTTTCCAGGGCGTGGTATTTCTCGGTGAGATCTGTTTTGTTGAAAATTGGTTGTGTTCAACTAAAAGCAGATCCTGCAATGTTTTATTGGTATCATAAAGGGAAACTCTCAGGCATCTTCATGATGCGTGTTGACAATTTCCTATGTGGCAGTACTGCGGATTTTGAGAATTATTATTAATAAGATTCGGGCACAATTTAAGATTGGAAGTCAGGCTTGTGGGATCTTTAAATACATTGGTTTAGATATTAAGCAGACTAAGTCTGGAATAACTTTAAATCAACAATCCTATTTAAAGAGTGTTACTCCCATCCCGGTTAATCATGTTAGGTCATCACAGAAAGATGGCGATGTATCTAAAGCAGAGACTGAGCAATTGTGAAGCTTTATTGGTCAAATAAACTGGTTATGCTCTCAGACTAGGCCTGATGCTAGTTTTGATGTGCTGGAGTTAAGCACGATGATGAAACATCCAAAAGTTGAGAATGTTTTAGGGACAAATAAAACATTAAAAAACTAAATCTGGAGAAATGTGTACTGAAGTTCCTATCCTTAGGTAACCCAAAGAACATGAAGCTAATAACTTTTAGTGATGCTTCACATGCTAATCTTCTTGATGGTTATTCAAGTGCAGCTGGTTTCATAATATTTCTGATGGGTGAAAATGGGAAATGTTAACCTTTAGCTTGGGAGGCTAAGAAAATAAAATGGGTCATTCCAAGCACTTTAGCTGCAGAAACACTGGGTCTTGTGGAGGCAGTGGATAGGGGTTCTATTTCGGGTTAAATTCTGAACAAGGCACATACTAAAGAAAGGATACCCATTGAATGTTGTGGGGATAATTGTTCTTTGTGGGATAATGTGCACTCTACAAAAAGTGTGAGTGAAAAATGATTACATATTGACCTTGCTGAATTGAAACAAATGGAGAGAAAGGAAATTTCCAAACTTAAATGGTAGATGCAAGTCATCAGCTATCTAACTGCTTCACAAAAAGAAATGCTCATACAAAGAAATTGTTAGGGGTGCTAGAGGAGGTGCATCTCACAATGCAATACTTCGTAGCCAATATGGAATTTATTTAGATTTATTTTCAAATTTCTTTGAGCATGTTAATAATTTGTGCATAATATGGAATTTATTTTGAATTGTTGTTTGAGCATATTCATCCACATTGTATTATAAAAGAAAGAAGGGAATCTGTTAATCTGTTAATTGTGTATCAATTGTTTGATTATATGCAGGTGGAGGGTCTTAATTGGGGACTTACATGAGCACTTATAAGCAGACACTCACTGAGACTGGTGCAGGGTTTTGAGCGAGGGGGCTACATGTTTGTAATCCTTTTACTCTGTACAATAAATGTGAAACTGAGTAAAGATAGGCTCCAGCATTATCCTTCCATAACAAGCTTTCTGGGGTTTAACGTGATATTCTGGGCATAGTCACACACCAACTGCACATTGAGTGACTGGTACCCCTTGTAGTTGTGGCACACCTCCCTACTGAGATGTGGTACCTGTAAAGCCTCTTGCATGCAGTTGATGGCTCTCGGCTCCAAGGGGAAGCCTGTTATCCTGGTAAAGCCATGTGTCCACTCCTCCTGCTTTTCTTTGTTTTGAGAGAAGATAATGAATACCCTCTTCTGGTGTGCATGCCTCTGTGACCTCCCGGATGCACTAATAGATGGCAAACTACGATCACGCCTGTTCCAGCTTGGAAGGATCGATTGATGTAGAAATTGATAGCCAAGGTTGCCTCAACAGCCACTGGCAGCACCGTCCTTGCCCTATTCTGAGGCTGCAGGTCTGGATCGAGGAGGGCGTACAGTTCTGTAACCACCTCCTTGGTGAAGCGCAATTGCCGAAATCACTGCTCCTAGCTTAGGCAAAGGTAGGAGATGTACTTCCTGAAGACCCTAGGTATGTAAAGCACCTGCTGAGATCCCTCCTTCTCCTCCCTCTGTGAGAACTTTGTCTTCTACTCTGCCTCTGCTCCATCTCCCACTGATGCTGCAGCCTAAGGGGAACTGTAACTATAGCCCCCATGAGTGGGAGCAAGTGGTGTGCTCAGAGGCCTTTCAGAAGCACACAATCTCTTCCAAATATCCAGCATCACTCCCTTCTAACTTAAACAACTTCTCACAACTCCTCCAATAACCCAGTGCTTCAACTAAATCTGCAATAGCAAATAAATAGTCAGAAGTACCTCACCTGCAAGTTGGATGATGATACCGCTGGTGGGGGTGAGGGTTGTGGGGGAGGTGGGGGTCCCTCATGCAGCTGAACACATGTTCAGTTGTGCGTGTTTAGGAGAGGGTGTTTTCAGGAGTGGCGAGGTCGGGCGCCACGATCTGCACACTCAGCATACTTCCGGCACATGCACAGGATGCCTACAGTATTGGCTTCCACAACATAGCGATCAACATGGGCTGTGCCAGAAGTGGTCAGGATCGGTTTCTTCTCACCACGATTTTTCACCTCAACCAGTTCCTGTAATGCTGAAACCACTGGTGCTATACAGCTGAATTTTGCAGCCATGATGTTTTTAATTTCTAAAAGCTTTGATATTGTAGTCTTTTTTATCAGGTTCATTCTGAGCAAGATATGGTAGTATAGTCATAGATTTTAACTGACAATATCAGATCATCCACTCATTATCCATCCCACCCAATGTTCCTTTCCACTGAACTAAATGTAAAGGAACAACAGATGGAGTTGAATTTTATCAGCTCTCTAGGGACGGGCATGGAGGTGGGGGGGTGCCGGGGGGGGAGCTACCCATAAAATAACAAGGAAAAGCAGAGGGTGGAGTGCCAGTCATTTTCACAACGCCATTGAATTTTGTCAATTAATGGCCACTTGAAGGCCTCTTTCTAACACCGCTCTTAGCATTTAACCAATGGTGGAGGGACCCTCCGCCATGTGGGGAGGCCACCCAGTAACACCAGATGGCCTCCCTGTGGGCTGGGTGCGGAGAGGAGGCCCTCCTGCTTGGAAAATCTGTAGCTCATGGAGGGCCACTGGCAGCAAAGGCCACCACTGCGCTAACATTTCTCCCCTTTCCCTCAACAACTATTCTGCCCCCCCCCACCCCCCCCACCACCACCTACACCTCACCAGGGCCTGCCCAACTAGTCCGGACGAGACCCCCCATTTACCTGCAATCCGAGATTCCCTGGCCGCTCCCGGTGGCGCTGCTGGGACTAAGAGCTGCCGGCTCGCTGATTGGCTGGCAGCTCACTGAGGCAGGATCTCCTCCCTCAAGTGGGTGGAAGACCCGCCTTGAGACTATTGAAGCTCGGGGACCCGTAAAATGCAGGACAGATCCCCGGGCTACGCAAAAGCGAGTTTGCCACCGACTTTTATGTTGGTAGCGAATTCCTGTCCGCCAAAGGTAAAATCCAACCCACTGTGTCATGATCCTGAATAAAAGGGATGCAAATAATGCAAATCTAGAAATTTCTGTCAGCTTATTAATGTAAGAACAGTTAGTACAACGATATGGCATTTCTCTATTTTAATGGGGTATTCATAATATTTTTTTTAAAGGTTAATACCTCGAGTAAAATAGCAGGCAGAAGAATGTCATACAAGGGCTTAAAAAGCTTATACACTGATATCACGAACAATAATTTCCAGGCTTTAATCTCTCTGACAGTACTTTCGTGATAAGTGATTAGAATGCAGAAGCACTGCTGTAAGTACAATTTAATGCTTCCATATGTTTGGGAACAATCTTACTCACTTTCAATATTCTTTCAGCTTTAATCTGATGCCAATTCTAATTGCCATTGTATAGAAAGAATTACAGATGACTGTGTCTGGCCACCGGAAACAACTTGCCTTGTTTTTCCTTCAATAGTCTGGACATAGTTTAGCCAAGCCACTGGTATCATGCAGCTGAGAAAGTTCAACTTAATTGTCAAATGTGTAAAAATACAATGACTGGTTTCTGGTCCAAAGTCTGTAAGCATGAACATTTTTTATTTACATCATTTAACAAAAGGGATCTACTAATGGCATTTGGTTCTTCTTTAGACATAATTTGGAAACACTTTACTGATAGATTTTAAATATCTCACTGTTGTGCTAAAATAATTCATACACAAATTGGCAAAACTGATAAATTTTCTGAAATCTCAGTTTCCAGTGGAATCCTGTCAGTCGAAACACATCAAAAGTAATATTCACATCAATAAATTTGTAACTTACAACTATTCTTATACACAAAGGGCAGGATTTTCCTCATGGGCTTCAGGACCTCTCCGTCAGGCTCAAATGGGGGTAAGAAGCCTGCACAGTGTGGGGAACAGTCACTGGGCTGTGTTTTTCCCCAAATTGGACAATTAATGGCCAGACAACAGTCTCGCTGTCCAATTAGGATTAATGGGTGGGATCTTGAATCCGGAGGGACAATAGGAGGCCCTCCAGCACTGAAGAAGCAGAAGCTAGCCTTTCAAGGTAAATGAGAGAGGTGCTTCAGTATGGAGGCACCCACTGTCCAACTTTTTAAAATTTAAAATTAAAAGAGCCCTTAGCAGCTGAGCCACCATTCTGGAGGAGAATACTTTCTCAGAGCAGCCTGTGGCTACAGATAAAGCAGGCAGGCAGAGAGGGCCTCTAAGCCTGCCTGGAGCACTTCCCCCCGGTCTGCCGCCAGGAGGCCACCTCCTAGCAGCTGCCCCATTCCCCGATGCCTCTGGGGACCTGGATTCAAATGGAAAATTCAAGTCGCCCTCCAACAGTAGGCCATAATATGCCATTAACAGGTCACTTCAGGTAGCTGTGCTGCTCCCCTGCCCCCTCCATCCCCAATCCTGCTTCTGGAAAAAATGGCCCGGGAGCAAAATGCAGCCTGGGAAATAGAATACTGGCTGAAGGTGCGAAATTGCAAGCCCGCGGGCCTCTGTGCCCACCCCCATTTGGACCTAAACATTCAGCCCTTGATGTATATATAAAGCCAAAGAACTGAATCACCACATAATTTTGTGACTTTTGGTTCTGTGATTTATAAATCCTAGCAGTTACTCTCAACATACCAATTTTCACAAATTATATACAAATGTCAAATACTCATATTCTGAAAGTTAAACAGCACAACAATCCCAGCTTCTGCCATCACTTTCCTTTAATGAACTAATCATTTGAACAAGAAAACCTATTGGTGAATTAGTTTACTGCAGTTTCTTCATCTGAAACATTAAGCGTAATATTGTATTTTACGTTAAGGCACTCAAGAACCATATCAGCAAACAGAGATTTGTTGAAATTCCTTTGTATGCCAATTTTAGTATTTGCACCAAATTCCTGTATGTGCGGTTTATACAACGACGTCAACCGTAACTCATTATAATCATTATCGAACAGACTTGAACTGAGGTATACAAATGACTTGGTTCTGGGTTAGAAACGAAAGGAGAAAAGATAGCTCAGGTGTAGACTCTTGTCAACAGTTTTCTGATGAAGGATCTGTACCTGAAATATAAACATTTTTCTCTTTTTTCAGATGCTGACAGATCTGCTGTTTTCCAGCATTTGCAGTTTTTCTTTTAGTCTCTTGATTACACCCATTTTGGGATTAGGTTGAGGCTACTACACATTTTCTTTTAAATAACCAAGCTGTGCACAACGGGAGTTGCCTGTTCCAGTTTCTCAAGCCAGTTTTCTTTCTTTATGTATACACAGCAGTCCCCATTATAGACAGTAAACTGGGTCAAGCAATTACTGCACTAGGCTGTTATTCCAAGATTTGTTACAGATTATGGAATCTGCGTGACTGTAGCAAACCTGTGCTTACAAAGAAACAGAAATTCTAGCATATCAATTCACTTGTGTATTAACTAAATGAAATAACATGTTTGCTGTAATGAAATTATGACTCGCTTACAGCTCTCTTCCACTTTTTAGCCCGTGAGGAACAGTGAAATGTGTCCAACAGATCAATGAAAATTGCTGCCTTCAGTCACAAAGTGATTAATCTTTGCCTGTTCATTGACTGAATGACCTAATTACATAGAGTATATGCAATGGATAAAGTATTTTTACATTTACCACTAATTAAAACTATTGCATGCTTGAAAAATATTTTAGTATTGCTAAATGTGAGCTATCTTAACAGATTTTAATACTACCAGACACAGTAAAGCACCAAGTGGCAGCTATTCCAGAAAGCTTTCATCTTATGTGCTCCTTTTATTTTAAGATCTAGTTACAATCAGCAACCAAGGGGGATTTTTATGCTCTCCCCTGCATCGGGTTTGGAGTTGGGATGGTGGGCGGGGGGAGGGGGGAGGGGAGCCCTGCCACCTTCCCGCCTCCACCCTAATTAAGTACGGCACGGGAGGGCCTGTGAACAGCCTTCCCACCCTGCCACCAATTGAGGCCCTTAAGTGGGAAATTAATGCCTGTTGCCGCACGGGGATCACACGCTGAGAGCCAACCCCTGCCTTTGCTGCCAACCTCCCGACACCCTCTCCCCCACAATGCTCACCCCGTGAAACCCCTCTGGCGGAGACTTACCTGTGGCCTGGTTCCAGGGCCTTGGGTAAGTGCTGTACCAGCAGCAGCCACTGCCTCCGCAATGTAAGTGCTCAGTTAAAGAGCTGCCAGCCTCTAATTAGCCGACAGCTCTCAGCAGGCGGGACTTCGGTCACTGGGGTCCTTGATCTTAAGTGCCTAATTGGCACTTGATCCGGCGGGCCTTCCCCAGAGAAGGCGGTGCAGGGCTCTTGCCAGTGCTTTTGCCAATGGATGAGACCTCCCCTCATCCAGACAAAATCCCGGCTCAAATTTCTGCAATATTAAGGGGACGATTTTAATGTAACCCAAACATCAAGAAACTGATAAATCAGATGCAACGTTACTTTTACACCCCACCTGATTGTACCCTCCATTGAAGTCAATGAAGGGCAAAATTGGTTAGGATGTAAGACTGACATTCCACCTGATGTTGTGGGTTTCCTGCTTGGCAAGTTACATTAAAATTGTCCCCAGCAGGCTGACGTCACATAAGAGTTAATTGTTTGAGGTAATTGCCCCTAACAGTCAGACATCATATTAGAGGCAACTGCAAAACAGAAGAAGAAAGAATGATAAGCTAACCAGAAACACTGATGGGTTTCTGCATATAAATTACAACTATAGTAGGGATAAATCTGAAGGTAAAAATTGCAAGGGAGGGAAAAGTGATTCAAAAGCATTATAAAAAACAAAACTTTTTCTAGAGCAACAGAAAATAAACATGGAATTTTAGTGACATGGTTGCCAACTTGAGAATAATTTGGTCTTTTCTCCAAATTGTGATTTTAAACTCTCCATGAGAGAGCTGATTTTCTTTTCAGATTTGAACCACTCTGTGCCAATTCATACTTGGAATGACATGCTGTCAAGTGCAATACTGCCATGTTTATTTCTGCACTATATTAAATCCTATATCCTTATATTTTCAGCTGACATAGCGGAGACAGAAGTTTGGTTGTGACAATCTGGATTTATCCATCATCTTCAGAAGTTCCTATGTGACAAAAACACTTAGGGCCAATGTCAAATTATCCTGAGGAAAGAAGAAAGAAAAAATACAGATGTGGATAGAAAAATAATATAACCTGACACCACTGAAGGTTAATTGTTTTAACAACAACAGACAATATACTTTACCAAAAATAGATACAGAAACACATTAGTCCAAATTTTATTGTCAAAATAACTTTAAGGCAAATGGCGCTCACTGTTAGTTATGATCAAATGCTACAGCAACCTTAGGCGAGAGCAGAGAAGCAATTAAACTCAAAAATCCAAAAGTTGCCACAGAAAATAAAGCCATGTCCGTTTCCTTTTAACAATGTGATAAGTCTTAATTACTACCATCAACCTCTCTGGCTCAGAAAATTAACTATTGCAAATGTGAAGTCTCATTCCTTCAGATTTTAATTAGTGTTGGAGATTTTAAAAATGTCAAATTTTATATGTGTTTTTTAACTTTTCTTTTCTGTCTCTTCCTCTCTGTGTGTCTTAATCCAATTTTTCTTCTCTCTTTATCTCTCTTTATTTCTCTTTATGGACTTGTCTTGACATTGGAGTCATTCACTCTAATTTATACTCTCTTCTCAGTCCTTGCACTATTAATTTCACAATCTTTCAACCTGTTTGGTTAAGGAGATGCACAGTTCACTCAGGTCCCAGATACCCAGAGCTGGATTTTCGGCCCCCGCTGAGGCTGGGATTGAGGTGGACGGGAGCAAAAATTGGCCGCTCCGGCCTGCATGCTGGTTTCCCGGGTCCATCCCGCCTGTGAACCATTTTTGTGGAGGCAAAATTGGCAGCTGGTAGGGCTACCCACCTGCATGCGGCGAATCAGTCTCTTTAAGAGCATAATTGAGGGCAATTAAAGGAGACTGACTGACATTTTCCAGTCGGCCTCTAGGTTCCTGGAGGCGGCAGGAGCAGTTTAACTGCCTGGAAGCGGACACCTGGTGGCAGGCCGGGGGACAGCGGTCCAGCATGCCTAGAGGCCCTCCCTGCCTGCCTGGGTGCTGCAGCAGCCACAGGCCACCCTGTAGAGGGAGTTCTACCAAACTCCACCTACCCCCCCACCCCCCCACCCCCCCCCCCCACCCCACCACCAACACACAATTATGCCCTGGCTGCAAAGGCCATTTTTAAATTAAAGATTTCAAAAAGGTTGGAGAGAGGGTGCCTCCATCTTTAAGTGCCCTCTCTCTTATTTAGCTTCCATTACAGCCTGCTGTTCCTTTCTATCATCTGATATCATTACGCTATAACCTTCCTATCATTGGAATGTCTGTGCCAGCCATGCATCTTTACGCTTTTACATACAAATATATGAACATACGAATTAGGAGCAGGAGTAGGCTAGTCTGCCCCTCGAGTCTGCTCCGACATTCAATAAGATCATGGATGATCTGATTGTAACCTCAACTCCACATTCCTGCCTATTCCCAATAACCTTTCACCCCCTTGCTTATCAAGAATTTATCTACCTCTGCCTTAAAAATATTCAAAGACTCTGCTTCCACTGCCTTTTGAGGAAGAGAGTTTCAAAGACTCACCACCCTCTGAGAGAAAAAAAATTCTCATCTGTCTTAAATGAATGACCCCTTATTTTTAAACAGTGACTCCTAGTTCTAGATTCTCCCACAAGGGGAAACATCCTTTCCACATCCACCCTGTCAAGACCCCTCAGAATCTTATATGTTTCAATCAAGTCACCTCTTACTCTTCTAAACTCCAGCAGATCGCAGCAAGCTATGTGGAACCGTGCAACTTACCTTGGCTGAGCGTAGGAGGTCATTGACCCTCTTCCTGCATTACACCCAGTTATAACGGGTGACCCACGGCTGTTACCCACCTCTGCAATCTCCATCCAGGCTTGCTTGGTCAGGCAGGAGCATTCTCTTCTTGCCATTGCTGGGGAAGAGGACCTGCCACCTTTCCCTTGCAGCCTGGAGGAGAATCAGCAGGGAGGCATCACTGAACCATGGCCCCACCCCCCCTCTTGCAGCAGGGGTGATGCTTGCTGAAAAATTATAGCAAACCACTGAAGTGTTGCTGCAGTAAGCTCCTATTCAATGCAGAGAGAGTAAATGCAGGGCTGGTAGCCTTTTAAAAATGGCACAAGCACCTGCTCCAACATCAGGTGACGCCGGGAATGGTGTTGCCAATGGTGCCCCTGCCACGTGATTGGGCGGACAGCTGCCGTCATTATGCAAAATGGCCGCCTGCTGCGTAATCGAGGCGGCATGCCCACAAACATCACAAGCGGAACCGCCGACATTTTTTGCACCCGCTGTCACTCACCTCGGCGGGATAATAAAATCCAGCCCTAAGAGTTAATTTGGTGCAATTCGATTAATACAGCTGAAAATAGGTTTATCACAAAAAATAAGCCTTTTAATATCAGTGGCAATCCACCATCTGTAAGTAATCTGATTTCAAGTAACTGAAAATAAGTTTAAAAAAATAAAGAAATATTTACTAGTTATATTTGGGTACAATAGTTAGTTTCCCAGTAAATTTAAAAAATACATTCCAAAGCTTTGAATATGTGCCTTTTAGTGTCCTTGCACCCAAAAGAAGTGGGTGAATTTTTACAGCCTCCTCAAAGGCCTAAAAACAATCACAATTAGTAGAAACTCACAATGGTGATTAAATCAACTTGGCAGCATGGCCAGTTTTGTGGGCCGAGGGCTTAATTCGAGCACAATGTTTTTTAAAGTAGTGCAAAAAATCATGGAAACTCGATGTGTGCTGAACTTAATTTGCACTTAAAATTCTGTGATCTTTTGCATGGGTTATGCTGATTTTGGGTGAACCACACTGAAAAAAACAGCATAACTGAGTGGAAAGCTACCCCACATGACTGGGCCTCCAGTTATCAGCTAATTCAGGTGTAAACTGGATGTAATTGTAAAATTCAATGGAAGCCTTTATGCTGGATAAATTGAACACCCAAGTGTTTGGGAGGCTGGATAAATTGAAACCTTTATATGTGGTTTCTTAAATACCCATCTAGGCAAAGAAGAAAGTGTTTTGTTACTTAAGATAAAATATTGAATTCTAAGCCGAAAAGACTTAGTCATGGATATGGTGTTAGGGTTTGGGTTGATACATATTTACTATGCTTAACCTGAAATAGCAGAACATATGGGGTGAACACCAGTGGTCTAGACCTGATGTCAATCCCTCGGGGCTAATTCTAACTTTGTGCAATCAAGAACGGGTGACAACAAACCAGCAGTCTTTTTACACTTCTCCCGATTTTTATTTCAATGGAGATAAAATTTGGGAGAGGTGTAAAACTGCCTGCCAATTTGCTATCACCCATTCTAGCTACACTATTGCACAAAGTCAAAAATGACCCCTCCTGAGTGGGAAGGGAGCTTCGCCAATGGCGTATAGGGTAAATGCATTAGCTAGTTTGGTATGGATGCAGAAAATCAGAAGGGGACACAATAATTGGGAAGGAGGGGAAACGTTTAGGAGGGGTCACAAGCCTGATTGTTACCCACTGACAAGTATGCATCTGTAGACATTGGGTGAAGATATAGTCAGGTTTGGCTGTAAGGTGCCCCAATGTTGAATAGCTGCCGTCATACACCTGCTAGGTTTTAGACATGAAGAATAGCCACTTGAATAAGATACCAGAGGGCTTCCAGCACCCTCAGAATGGCACATCAGTAAAATTCAGGTAAGGAGATCAGGAAAGACAAGTGAGAAATAAGTGTGGGAAAGTTAATGTTGTACCAACCCCCTGACAGTGAGGGAGTGACATAGAAACATAGAAAATTTACAGCATAGTAGGAAGCCATTTGGCCCATCATGTCTGTGCTGACCGAAAAAGAGTGAACCAGCCTAATCCTACTTTCCAACTCTTGGTCCATAGTCCTGTAGATTCCAGCACTTCAGGTACATATCCAGGTATTTTTTGAATGTGATGAGGGTTTCTGCCTCGACCATCATTTCAAGCAGTGAGTTCCATTCTCATGGTTAAAAAGATTCTCCCCTTTAATCCTTCTTCCAATTACTTAAATCTATGCACCTTGGTTATTGACCTCTCTGCTAAGGGAAATAGGTCCTTCCTATCCATGCTATCTAATTTTTTGCACCTCAATTAAATCTCCCCTCTGCCTCCTCTGTTCTGAAGAAAACAACCCCAGCCTATCCAATCTTAGCTTATTGCTAAAATTATCCATTCCTGGCAACATACTACTAAATCTCCTCTGTACCCACTCTAGTGCAATCACATCCTTCCTGTAATGTGGTCACCAGAACTGTATGCAGTACTCTAGCTGTGGTCTAACTAGTGTTTTACACAGTTCTAATATAACCTCTCAGTTCTTATATTCCATATCTTGACTAATAAAAGAAAACATTCCATGTGCCTTCTTAACTACTTCATCTACTTGCCCTGCTACCTTCAGGGGTCTGTGAACCAATGTTCGCTGTTCCCTTTAAACCTGAGTTGTTCTGCACTGCCCATTATTTTCAGTGCGCATTGCCTTTAAAATGTTTTGTGTGGCCCTGCACACACATTAATTATCACAGAACAAGGCCTGCACGATACTTTTCAGGCTGCTGTGCAGCCAATCACCCAGGCAGCTTCGCGAAAACATTGTTGTGGTCATGCATTTCAAGGACCATTTGTTCCTCTACACTTCTCAGTCATTAATCCCATATTCCCTACCACATCCCCACCATTCTCCTACCACCTACCTGCACTAGGGACAATTTACCTATCAACCTGCAAGTCTTTGGTTGTGGGAGGAAACCGGAGCACCCGGCGGAATCTCACCTGATCACAGGGAGAACTTGCAAACTCCACACAGGCAGTACCCAGAACTGAACCTGGATCACTGGAGCTGTGAGGCTGTGGTGCTAACCACTGTGCCACTGTACCACCCATTATTTAATTATGGAGGATCTTTCTTTAAAAATTTAAATATGTCAGCAGGGCTGGCTGCCCTTTAAAAATGGCACCAGCACCTGCACACAGGTAGCTGACGCCATTGCCAGACAGCACATCCCCACCACGCGATTGGTGCGGGGCAACCGCCCCAGCTATTTAAATGAGCCACCGCACTTAAGATCACGGAAGCTCTTTGGCGCGCGGCCTGCCATTTTTTGAGCTTGCCACTGAGATCGGCAGTGGGCTCTTAAAATCCAGCCCATCCTGTCGGAAGTGTGGGCATGAATCTCATACCCTATTTCTACTCCTTATGTGGTGTATTGCTTCTAAAAATAGGTGCGACACAACCGAATAAGATCCCACTAACTCTGCATTCTGCGTACAACCTGAGGCAGCGCATTTCTTCCTATAGGCTCCTGCCTTTTTAACCTTCTTACAGCAATTCGCTGCCTGAGAGACTTCTAGCTATCTGTGTCCTAACTTTTAAAAAATCCTACCTCACTGTGTGAAAGAAGCCTGCGCCTCTTCTATTTCCCCATTCACATACCAACAGGGAGCAAAGACTTTTTCAACGTATGGTGACAGGTATCTTTCTGAAAATCTAGCCAAGCTGACAAATCATTTATTGTTGAATCTGCAGAAACAGCAATTTCCAATTAGCATACAAGCTATCTTTTGTCTAGTGACTCTTTTTGAACAGTTTGTGAGGATATATATTGCATTTGATACTCAGCAGCAAACAGTCATTCTGTGAAAATATAGTCAAAAGATTCAGTATTCTGACATGTTGCAGCCCATTCCCAGACTTCTTTACCATTTTGTATACACATTACAAAGTTATTTGAACTGAGTATTGTTAGCGTTGTCTGTTTGTCCGGGAGCATGATGTGATCAGTATTTAATATATTGTAAACCTTACAAACATCTTTTAAATTCTGTAAATTAATGAACTAATTAAACTCATAGTTGGTGCCTGACTGTAAATGTAAATGTTTCTGCATTGTAGTGGTGCTGTTTAATTAGGAGTGTGAAAGTAGGTGAAATTTTAATTAAGTCTAATGATTCACACTAATGAAAATAGATTCTTTATTGTAAATAATGTGCAATAATACCAGGTGCATGAATTTTCCATTAAACTCATAGCAAATTATGCATTGTGTTTAACATTTAACAATTAATTGGTTGCTAATTCATGCAGCTCATATTTTATTTAGTTGCTTTTCCCACCAAGGTGCTCGGAATGTATTATATTAATTTTACACGCATTATATCTATTATCCTGCTGATTCCAAGGTGTTTCATTTTGATGCATTTCTGCAGGTTTATCATTTTCTGTGCTCTGTTTAGGTCATCCTGTTCTTTCTTGAACATATTGTCATTTTGCTGCATTACAGGTACATATGGCCATTTGTAAGACCGCAATACCTGGTGCAGTACCTCACTGGACAGAAGAGAGGTTGCATAATTGGATGGAGAGATTTGTGGGCTGCCAAATTTCCCCACAAGAAGACTTTGAATAATTTTTGAGGCCTTTGGCAGACACATTTAAAGCCTCATTGTACCTTCAGTTTCCATGGTAACATATGGTAATTGGCCCCATGCAGGCTTTTTACAATTTTGAGGAGGTCTCCTCCCCTAGAGCTGTTCATCCATATAAAAAGGCACTAACTGTTTTGGTGACCTGACCTTTATGAATTGCTTTCTTAAAGGTGTGTTATACTTTTTGACTTCTGTTTGCAAAGTGGATCTTTTAGCCATACTGTGTAGCTTGATCTGCAGTTTGATTGAGCACTACTTACCGTGGTTGTTCAACCATGATTTTTATTTCTAGTGAACTGCCTTCAAAGTGTCAACTTTGATTCAACAGTGGCAATCTTACCTAGGAGTTAGAAGGTCCACTCCAGAGACATGAGTACATAATCTAGGCTGGGACTCCAATGCAGTACTGAGAGAATGTCAGAGATGCCATCTTTCAGATGAGATGCTAAATCAATGTCCTTCCGCCCTTTCAGATGGATCCCATGCCACAATTTGAAGAAGAGCAATGGAGTTCTCCTGGTGTCCTGGCCCATATTTATCACTCAAACTGTTGTTTGTGGGACCTCACTGTGTGCAAACTGTGGGCCGTGTTGTCTTATTTACAATCATGACTAAACTTTTAAAGTTCTACAAGGAAATTTACAGCCCTTTTGATGCATTCCTGCTATTACTCCAGCAAGAGTGCACAGAAGAACCAGAAATTAGGTTGGAACTCCATGTTTCCAGGTTCCGGCTTTGCGTGGGAATTCCCGCTTGGCCTATCTAATGGGGTGGAGCCTCTGCCTGTGTTGACCTAAGCTGGGGAGGCAGAGTTTCTTCCTCACATGCCTTAATGACTGCATACTCAGATCAGGTTTTGGGCTATGTAGCATCTGACCTTGTCCTCATCTCAGTATCTGAAAAAGGATTTTTCGGAGTGTAAAATTGGTGCCTAAGCATTTAATATGATGGGCAGCATGCATGCACACATTCCATGCTGGAGTATCAATGCCCAAGGCCCACGTCTGAAACAGACATTAAACCTTTTGTAGAAGCAAATAGACAGCCCAATGCCTGTTTCAAGGCCACTTCTGAAAATAGGAATGGCCTGAATGTTGCCTGCACACTGGGTCGGTTATGTTCTGAATAACCAAGTCTTTATGTAGCCTAACCAGCAACCCTTAAAGGAATCATCGAGGCTGCCACCAAAAAGGTATGCTTTTGAAAAAAAACCTGAATGTGAAGCTATGAGGAGTTGGCATGCTCCTTGCAACTGCAAAGCAATTGGGAAGACAGATTGGCCTACTTCCAATCATCCCCTCCTGTTGGTGGCTGCGCCAATAGGTGTTGGCAACTCACTGGTCTAATTGAAATAAGGCCTGAGGCCTAATATTGAGTGTACCTTGGGCCTACCTGTGAAATTTAGTCATAGAGAGATACAGCACCGAAACAGGCCCTTTGGCCCACCGAGTCCACACTGACCATCAACCACCCATTTATACTAATCCTACATTAATCCCATATTCCCTACCACATCCCCACCATCTACCTACACTAGGGGCAATTTACAATGGCCAATTTACCTACCAACCTGCAAGTCTTTGGCTGTGGGAGGAAACCAGAGCACCCGGTGGAAACCCACACAGTCACAGGGAGTACCCAGACTGAACCCGGGTCGCAGGAGCTGTGAGGCTGTGGTGCTAACCACTGCGCCACTCCTATCAAGAATGCTGGGCCTAGAAATTCCTTGGTGCTGTATCCATTTTACAGGCACAAAATGTGTCCCTAATCATCGAAGATGGCAAGCAGCATGTATGCATGCATTCTGCATTGGAAGTGCACTGCCAGCCATATTGGCGCAGCACATTCCTGCTGGTTCCCTCCCACCCCAATCATCCTTTCACTGCCATATCAACCTCCAACTTTGGACCAGTGTCGGGGTCCTAAACGTGTACCTGAAGTAGGCATTTTGCTCCTTTGCATATGCAAATAGGGGGCATAACACCTGTTTTAGGACTCCTTCCCAGATTGGTTTGCCTTGAGTGCAGTCGGCACATCTAGGGCTCCACAACAGTCACAAATCCCATTGATGACACCCGTTCAGCTCCCTCGCAGCAACCTGAATTGATGCCACTTCACAAGTGAGCTGCTGGTGATTGCAAAGCAGGAATTCACAGCTCGCTGGTCTAATTTAAATGAAATCCAAGGTCCAACTTTGATCAGACCTCTGGCCTACCCATTCCAGCACTTGTGTCAACTTTGCACGGGTAGGCCCTTGCTGTTCAATTTCTCCCCGCTGGTCTTTTATTGCTCCCATTACATGACCAGAATATGCAAGGTATTAAATATACCTCTGAAACTGTGCAGTTTGATTTCATCCAGGTGTACTGGAATGCAATATTTAATTTGTACGTGGGATGTGGGTGTCACTGGCAAGGCTAGCATATATTGCCCAACCACAATTACCCTTGAGAAGGTGATGGTAAAAAATGAATGCTTGCTAGAAGGCAGTTAAGAGTTAACCACAACGCTGCGGGTCTGTAGTCACATGTAGGCCAGACCAGGTAAGAACGGCAGGTTTCCTTCCCTAAAAGACATTGGTGGGTTTTTATAACAATCTGGTAGTTTCATGCTCACCATTACTGACACTAGCTTTTTATTCCAGATTTATTTAATTTACTGAATTTAAATTTCCCAACCTCTGTGGTGGGATTTAAATCTATGTCTCTGGTTTATCATTCCAGGCTTCTTCCAGTTACGAGTCCAGTAACATAACCACTGTGCTACCAAACCCATTTTTTCATTGGTCACAGGGGGTTCCCTCTGTGATTTAACTGCTTGTTACACCGATCAAAAACTAGCAAACAACCTTCTTACAGTTTTTGGGATGTTAATGTTTAGATCTCCTTCAAGATGGCTAAAATCAGGGCAGCATCCAATGCCACTGATCACTTCATTCAGTGTGTGATTATGGAAAACACATATGCAGTTTTCTCTAAAATGGTACTCTAAAACAGTGTTCAATGCTTAGGAATTATTCTTTTGTTCCTTACTATTGTGTACACAGTGATGGAGTAGAATATTTGTAGAAACTGAAACGATCTGGAGCTAGAGGTTATGCCTTTGGAAGGTCGGAGTATTGCATTTTTTTTGCTTTGCTTCTACGATTGGCAGCATCGATTTCCCTCTACCAGGTGTTAGGAAAAAAAAGAACCAATGAACGGATGTGAGTTTAAAGTAAACTTAATTTCCTTTTGTTTTCGGCAGAGACCAGGGGGCTGCTGGGTAAGTAAAACCCTATATATTTGGGTCGTTTCAAATAACTTGCCTTTCACTGCAGCAGCTTTTTCGGGAGCAGAGAGTGCGAGCGAGTGAGCAGCTGGGAAGGTCAGTTTAAAGTAAACTTAATTTCCTTTTGTTTTCGGCGGAGACCAGGGGCTGCTGGGTAAGTAAAACCCTATATATTTGGGCCGTTTCTGAACCCGAGACACTACACTTGTAGTGTCTCCCACCTGTCCTCCTCCTCTAACCAAAAAAAAAAGGACTCGGTGGTGTGTAGATAAGGTAAGGCTTTTTCTATTTCTCTTTTTGTTTTATCGTGTGATTAGTTAAAACTTTTCGTTCCTTTTTCATTTAACTAAGTTTAAGCTTAAGAATAAAAATGGCAGGAGATCTCAGACCCGTGACATGCTCCTCTTGCTCAATGTGGGAGCTCAGGGACATGGCTGATGCCCCTGACTCCTTCACGTGCAGGAAGTGTGTCCAGCTGCAGCTCTTGTTAGACCGCATGATGGCTCTGGAGCTGCGGATGGACTCACTTTGGAGCATCCGCGATGCTGAGGAGGTCGTGGATAGCACGTTTAGCGAATTGGTCACACCGCAGATTAGGATTGCTGAGGGAGAAAGGGAATGGGTGACCAAAAGGCAGAGAAAGAGCAGGAAGGCAGTGCAGGTGTCCCCTGCGGTCATCTCCCTCCAGAACAGGTATACCATTTTGGATACTGTTGAGGGAGATGGCTCACCAGGGGAAGGCAGCAGTAGCCAGGTTCATGGCACCGTGGCTGGCTCTGCTGTTCAGAAGGGCGGGAAAAAGAGTGGAAGGGCTATAGTCATAGGGGATTCGATTGTAAGGGGAGTAGATAGGCGGTTCTGTGGTCGAAAACGAGACTCCCGAATGGTATGTTGCCTCCCAGGTGCACGGGTCAGGGATGTCTCAGATCGGCTGCAGAACATTCTGAAGGGGGAGGGTGAACAGCCAGTTGTCGTTGTGCACATAGGCACCAATGATATAGGTAAAAAATGGGATGAGGTCCTATAAGCAGAATTTAGGGAATTAGGAGCCAAGTTAAAAAGTAGGACCTCAGAGGTAGTAATCTCCGGATTGCTACCAGTGCCACGTGAGAGTCAGAGTAGAAATGAAAGAATAGTCAGGATGAATGCGTGGCTTGAGAGATGGTGCAGGAGGGAGGGGTTCAGATTTTTGGGACATTGGGACCGGTTCTGGGGGAGGTGGGACTATTACAAATTGGACGGTCTACACCTGGGCCGGACTGGAACCAATGTCCTTGGGGCTGCTTTTGCTAACGCTGTTGGGGAGGGTTTAAACTAATGTGGCAGGGGGATGGGAACCAAAAGAGGTCAGTAGAGAGTAAGGATGTAGTAACTAAAGCCTGTAAGGAACTAGATAATGAAGTCAGCGTGACTAAGGGAAAGAGTAGGCAGGGAGCAGATGATGAAAGCAAAGGGACTGGTGGTCTGAGGTGTATTTGTTTTAATGCAAGAAGTGTAGTAGGTAAGTCAGATGAACTTAGGGCTTGGATTAGTACCTGGGAGTATGATGTTATTGCTATTACTGAGACTTGGTTAAGGGAAGGGCATGATTGGCAACTAAATATCCCAGGATACCGATGCTTCAGGCGGGATAGAGAGGGAGGTAAAAGGGGTGGAGGAGTTGCATTACTGGTCAAAGAGGATATCACAGCTGTGCTGAAGGAAGGCACTATGGAGGACTCGAGCTGTGAGGCAATATGGGCAGAACTCAGAAATAGGAAGGGTGCGGTAACAATGTTGGAGCTGTACTACAGGCCTCCCAACAGCGAGCGTGAGATAGAGGTACAAATATGTAAACAGATTATGGAAAGCTGTGGGAGCAACAGGGTGGTGGTGATAGGAGATTTTAATTTTCCCAACATTGACTGAGATTCACTTAGTGTTAGAGGTCCAGATGGAGCAGAATTTGTAAGGAGCATCCAGGAGGGTTTTCTAGAGCAGTATGTAAATAGTCCAACTCGGGAAGGGGCCATACTGGACCTGGTGTTGGGAAATGAGCCGGGCCAGGTGGTTGACGTTTCAGTAGGGGACTACTTTGGGAATAGTGATCACAATTCCGTAAGTTTTAGAATACTCATGGACAAAGTCGAGAGTGGTCCTAAAGGAAGAGTGCTAAATTGGGGGAAGGCCAACGATACCAAAATTCGGCAGGAGCTGGGGAATGTTGATTGGGAGCAGCTGTTTGAAGGTAAATCCACATTTGATATGTGGGAGGCTTTTAAAGAGAGGTTGATTAGCGTGCAGGAGAGACATGTTCCTGTGAAAATGAGGGATAGAAATGGCAAGATTAGGGAACCATGGATGACAGGTGAAATTGTGAGACTAGCTAAGAGGAAAAAGGAAGCATACATAAGATCTAGGCGGCTGCAGAAAGACGAAGCTTTGAAAGAATATTGGGATTGTCGGCACAATCTGAAACGAGGAATTAAGAGGGCTAAAAGGGGTCATGAAATATCTTTAGCAAACAGGGTTAAGGAAAATCCCAAAGCCTTTTATTCATATATAAGGAGCAAGAGAGTAACTAGAGAAAGGATTGGCCCACTCAAGGACAAAGGAGGAAAGTTATGCGTGGAGTCAGAGAAAATGGGTGAGATTCTAAACGAGTACTTTGCATCGGTATTCACCGAGGAGAGGGACATGACGGATGTTGAGGTTAGGGACAGATGTTTGATTACTCTAGGTCAAGTCGGCATAAGGAGGGAGAAAGTGTTGGGTATTCTAAAAGGCATTAAGGTGGACAAGTCCCCAGGTCCGGATGGAATCTATCCCAGGTTACTGTGGGAAGCGAGAGAGGAAATAGTTGGGGCCTTAACAGATATCTTTGCAACATCCTTAAACACGGGTGAGGTCCCGGAGGACTGGAGAATTGCTAATGTTGTCCCCTTGTTTAAGAAGGGTAGCAGGGATAATCCAGGTAATTATAGACCGGTGAGCCTGACGTCAGTGGTAGGGAAGCTGCTGGAGAAGATACTGAGGGATAGGATCTATTCCCATTTGGAAGAAAATGGGCTTATCAGTGATAGGCAACATGGTTTTGTGCAGGGAAGGTCATGTCTTACCAACTTAATAGAATTCTTTGAGGAAGTGACAAAGTTGATTGATGAGGGAAGGGCTGTAGCTGTCATATACATGGACTTCAGTAAGGCGTTTGATAAGGTTCCCCATGGTAGGCTGATGGAGAAAGTGAAGGCGCATGGGGTCCAAGGTGTACTAGCTAGATGGATAAAGAACTGGCTGGGCAACAGGAGACAGAGAGTAGCAGTGGAAGGGAGTTTCTCAAAATGGAGACGTGTGACCAGTGGTGTTCCACAGGGATCCGTGCTGGGACCACTGTTGTTTGTGATATACATAAATGATTTGGAGGAAAGTATAGGTGGTCTGATTAGCAAGTTTGCAGACGACACTAAGATTGGTGGAGTAGCAGATAGTGAAGGGGACTGTCAGAGAATACAGCAGAATATAGATAGACTGGAGAGTTGGGCAGAGAAATGGCAGATGGAGTTCAATCAGGGCAAATGCGAGGTGATGCATTTTGGAAGATCCAATTCAAGAGTGAACTACACAGTAAATGGAAAAGTCCTGGGGAAAATTGATGTACAGAGAGATTTGGGTGTTCAGGTCCATTGTTCCCTGAAGGTGGCAACGCAGGTCAATAGAGTGGTCAAGAAGGCATACGGCATGCTTTCCTTCATCGGACGGGGTATTGAGTACAAGAGTTGGCAGGTCATGTTACAGTTGTATAGGACTTTGGTTTGGCCACATTTGGAATACTGCGTGCAGTTCTGGTCGCCACATTACCAAAAGGATGTGGATGCTTTGGAGAGGGTGCAGAGGAGGTTCACCAGGATGTTGCCTGGTATGGAGGGCGCTAGCTATGAAGAGAAGTTGAGTAGATTAGGATTATTTTCATTAGAAAGACGGAGGTTGAGGGGGGACCTGATTGAGGTGTTCAAAATCATGAGAGGTATAGACAGAGTGGATAGCAAGAAGCTTTTTCCCAGAGTGGGGGATTCAATTAGAAGGGGACACGAGTTCAAAGTGAAAGGGGAAAAGTTTAGGGGGGATATGTGTGGAAATTTCTTTACGCAGAGGGTGGTGGGTGCATGGAACGCTTTGCCAGCGGAGGTGGTAGACGCGGGCACGATAGCGTCTTTTAAGATGTATCTAGACAGATACATGAATGGGCAGGAAGTAAAGAGATACAGACCCTTAGAAAATAGGCGACAGGTTTAGATAGAGGATTTGGATCGGCGTAGGCTTGGAGGGCCGAAGGGCCTATTCCTGTGCTGTAATTTTCTTTGTTCTTTGTTCTTTGAGGTGATGTGTCTGGACTCTGCATATCGTCAAGAGGAGCACAGATCGCATCATACAGAAGGTATATGGATTTGGTTTGAGTGATCTCCGGCACAGGTTTCAATAGCCTGAGATGGTCAGAGAGGAATTTTCCAAATTATTTTTTACCCTTACTGACGGTGTGTTTTTTTAGTTGGTTTTTGTCTCCCACAGGAGGTCTTGTGGCTGCAAGGGTCGGGGCAGCAAGTGATTCTCCAGCCGTCATGATTGTGGGGCAGGCCTGATGGACCAACTAGTCTTTTGATGTTGGTCATCTTCGTATGTTCAGTATCCACACATTCAGACATGCAAGCAGAAGTGCCCAGACTGTACTTTGGCAGATGATGAATGCATGCGAAGGCTCATAATTTTAAAGGCTGCTGGGACAATCCCTGATTGCACCATTAAAATATGTGAAAGCCTGATTAATCTTAATGTCAATTATTTCCTTGAAAGCCCTCCAATTACAGTATGTCATGTGTTCAGTGAAATAAGGCACAATAGGATAATTAACAGCCAGTTTCCTGCCTGGCCAGACCCACCAGTATGGTATCTTCCAAACTTGTAGCACCAGGTAAATGGCCATTGGGATCTATCTGTACCAGGCCCTGGTGATCAGAAAGCCAGATTAGCTAACCATTGCCAGGGCACCTGCAGTTACCTTGCAGCCTAGAGTTGGTACACCTAGTAACAATAACAGTTAGCTGCAGACTGAAACTTGGCTCCAGGTCTTTTGCAGAAATGCTACAACGGTGACTCAATGAAACAATGAGTTGGAATGGTACAAAAGGCTACCCACCTCGCAGCCATATGATGCAGTACCACCCCCACTTTCGTACTCAGCAAGCAGAAACTCACTGCTGGACAGTTCCATAACTTGCTGCAGACTCACAACAACAACTTGTATTTCTATAGCACTTTGAACGCAATAAAAAGTCCCAAGGCACTTCACAGGAGCATTATAAAACAAAATATAACACTGAGCCACACAAAGAAATACTAGGGCCGATGCCCAAAATTTTGAATAAAGAGGTAGGTTTAAGGAGCATCTTAAAAGAGGAGTGAGAGGTAGAGAGGCAGAGAGGTTTAGGGAGGGAATTGCAGCTCTCAGGGTGCAAGCAGCGATTAAAATTGGGGATGCTTAAGGGGCCAGAAATAGAGGAACACAGATATCGCGAAGGGTTGTAAGGTTGGAGATAGGGAGGGATCATGGGATTTGAAAACAAGAATGGGAATTTTAAAATTGAGGCATTGCTTAACTGGGAGCCAATGTAGGTCAGCGACTACAGGGGCGATAGGTGAACAGAATTTGGTGCAAGTTAGAACATGGGCAGCAGAGTTTTGGATGACCTCAAGTTTATGAGGGTAGAACTTGGGAGGCCAGCCAGGAGTGCTTTGGAATAGCGGTAACAAAGGTATGGATGAGGGTTTCAGCAGCTGATAAGCTGAGGCAGGGACGAAGTTGGGCGATGTTATGGAGGTGGAAATAAGCGGTCTTACTGATGGCACGGATATGTGGTCGAAAGCTCACCTTATGGTCAAATATGACACCAAGGTTGCAAACAGTCTGGTTCAGCCTCAAACAGTAGCCTGGCAGCAGGATGGAGTCAGTGACTAAGGAATAGAGTTTGTGGCAGGGACTGTGGTATTGATCTTCTCAATATTTAGTTGTCCTCACCTTGGGTTTCCCTTCGCTTCATTTCTTAATCCTCACTCTCATCAGCCTTGGCAAAAGCTGTTAATGGTTAAGGTGCCTTTTGTGCTTTCTAAAGGCTGTTATTCCTCCTTAATTATCACTAACCCTTTACATTTTACTTACATGCAATGTTTTGCTCCCACCACTAGAGTGCTCACAGCACATGTCCAAATCTGTACCAGGAACTGTACATAATTGTGATAACGAGCTATGCTGATAGTCATAATAATGCACAGGTCCTGGTGCAAAACAGTAGTTTTAAATAGTGCAATTCCATTTATGTCAATACAAAACCTGTTTCTAACCGGTCAAATGTAAACTGCAGCCATATCAGAAAGTTTAAGCTGTAGTCTATTTAACACACTTCCATTCAAGGAGGAGCCATAATAATTACTATGCAAAAAGTGTTTTGATGTATATTTAAGCATGCAAAGTGATTACATATAAAAGGATTTATCAAATATATGATTCTATCTTCCCACACAATGTTTTTTTTTGCCTCTCCATGTCATTCTGCGACTTTCTTTTCTTTATCGAGAAGCTTAAGTGAAGGGCCAAAGTCCACACTCAAGGATACGATCAAGATTGAAAACAATCTGAGAGAGGAACTAAAGCATATCAGGATGTAGTGATTTGGTGATGATAAGCTTGAGTTGTCTGTAAATAAAAAGGAGATAAAGACTGAGGGAGGTAGAGAATTCCAACAATGTGTTAGTGTAGTACAGAATGTAATGAATCTTGATTTCAGGGAGGTTGCAAGGTGAAGAAAAGCATCACTCCTTTACTGATCCATTCATGGTAGAAATTTTGCTGCATGCTATTCTTAGTGAGCTTGTTAACGGGTTCACATCAAATTCCTGTGTATGTGATTTTCATGAAGTCGTTCACTCATTTAAAATGAACAGCATAACGACTTAGTTAAAATAGCAAACAAATTAATTTGATACAAGCTACGTGCACTAAAATAGTGGAAAGAGGGACTTCTAGAAGTGTGCTAGAGAAGTGCAAGAGGAGCCCTCCACACATCCACCCTTTCTTGAACAGCTTGTCTGGTCACAGGCACCTTGTTGAATTGTGTGAAACTCACTCTCAAATGTCAGTTGAACCTTGAGTTCAACTATGGGTCACTTGATTGGGACATCAACATTTACATTTTAGCCACTGGGCTGCCAATCATTTATTTTCCTGTTGTCTTCCATCTGTGAGATTCTGTGTAAAGCAAAGAAATACATGGAGAACATTAAGTTTTTGTGAGGGTGTGAAGAATGGGATAGCCCCCTTTGACTCTGTTTTAGACATATACACATGCTGTGATCTGACATGATAATAACTGCTTGTTCAGCTATTCTGACTAGCCATACATGAGCCAATTAAATCAATATAAAAAATTCATTATCCATATGGAGCTTGACAGTTATGCAATGATAGCATACAGATAAATCAGACTAATGCCCTGATTTAAGTCTGGGCAGGATTTTGGTGGCTGAGAAGAGTTTGAAATTCAGCTGCTGCTCCAAAAGGCTATTTTAGCTCATTAACTATTTTGGCCAACTTCCCACCCAGAACGGGCAACAACTGAGCGAGAAGCAGCTGTCAGCATGTGCAAAATTGAGCTGCCACATATGTAGCTGTGGGGAAGGGAGATCTGGCAGGGTCGCACCGGAGGAAAGCAGGGGGAGTCAGGGAGGTAGGCCTCTACCTTGCTTCACAAGACAAATTTAAAACATTACCTTAAATGGGCTCTTAAACGGCTTTGAAATTGCAGTCAGTGTCCAATGATGTCATCAGACACCCGTCTGCATACCTCAGCGAGAACCCACCCCATCTAGAAACCTGAGTCAAAATCCCGGATGGCAGGACCCTGGCAGTAATGTGGGGGATTTTAACTATCCTCCCACCTAGTTTCTGCCAGGGGGATAGGGTTAAAAATCCATCCCACCCAACCCCACAACATTAGCTTACTTTTGGAGTAGAAAGCTACAGTTGTGAAAACCTTTTTTTAATTCATTCATGGGATGTGGGTATCGCTGGCGAGGACAGTATTTATTGCCCATCCCCAATTGCCCTTGAGAAGGTGGTGGTGAGCTGCCTTCTTGAACCGCTGCAGTCCATGTGGGGTAGGTACACCCACAGTGCTGTTCGGAAGGGAGTTCCGGAATTTTGACCCAGTGACAGTGAAGGAACAGCAATATAGTTCCAGGTCAGGATGGTGTGTGGCTTGGAGGGGAACTTGCAGGTGGTGGTGTTCCCATGCATTTGCTGCCCTTCTCCTTCTAGTTGGTAGAGGTCGCGGGTTTGGAAGGTGCTGTCGAAGGACCTTGGTGAGTTGCTGCAGTGCATCTTGTAGATGGTACACACTGCTGCCACTGTGCATCAGTGGTGGAGGGAGTGAATGTTGTGGATGGGGTTCCAATTAAGCAGGCTGCTTTGTCCTGGATGGTGTTGAGCTTCTTGAGTGTTGTTGGAGCTGCACCCATCCAGGCAAGTGGAGAGCATTCCATCACACTCCTGACTTGTTCCTTGTCGATGATGGACAGGCTTTGGGGAGTCAGGAGGGGAGTTACTCACCGCAGGATTCCTAGCCTCTGACCTGCTCTTGTAGCCATGGTATTTATAGGGCTACTCCAGTTCAGTTTCTGATCAATGATAACCCCCAGGATGTTGATAATGGGGGATTCAGCGATTGTAATGCCATAACCCTGGCATAATGTATGTGGCTTAGCACTGTGAATAAAGAAATAGCCATTTAAAGGTATTTCTTAATGAATAATAAATAGATTTGGCAACAATACAGATTTACACAAACTGAAAAACATGTTTTTACTACAGCAAAGAAGCAATTCCATAGAAATAAAATTCAATAACAATTCCAATATTTTGTGTATATTCATATATAAGTATATATAATTTAGAAACAAAATCAATCCTGTCAAAAACATAAGAGATCTGATAATCGAGTAATTTAAAATATATTTAAAAAAAATACCGCTTTCACACTGACAGGTAGAAATGCAGGCAGTTTTTAATATTATTTTGCTAGAACAGAGCTCCAAGGCAATTTTTCAACCCTTGGAGAACAGTGAGAACCTCCAATAAAGGCCAACAAGCAGTGCACAAGAGATTGAACAGATGGCAGCATGGTTGTATACTCTCAAGTACATGGTTACAAATCAGTGTCTAAAGGTCCTAACGTGTTTCCTGTCACTTTCTTTAATAAAATAATT
The DNA here is from genome assembly GCF_036365525.1 of Heterodontus francisci. NCBI lineage: Eukaryota > Metazoa > Chordata > Chondrichthyes > Heterodontiformes > Heterodontidae > Heterodontus > Heterodontus francisci. The sequence goes on along the minus strand of NC_090371.1, from coordinate 197,759,645 downwards.
TCTCAGCACTTTATCATTCAATTTTGACTATCTTAAACCGGATGTGCTAAACATCTCCTTCAGTCCGGCTCCTGCTTTGTAATTTAAAAAATGGGCAGGAAAGAAACACGACATTAGCTTTCGATCTTCCCTTGGAGACGTGGGGCTGGATTTTGTGCTGGAGACGGGCTCCTGGCACCAGGCTGAAAAGGTGGGGATAACCTCACCTCTGCATTTTCTAGGCCGCCTGGAGCGATCCTCCTGTCTTTTTGTGTCAAAGTTTAAGGAGGCAGGATCCTCGTCCCTTTAAAGACTAAATCAGAGGGCCGACGGCTCAACAGTATATTCCACTGCCAGTATGCAGAGGCCTCAGATCCAGGCCCAGCAGTGGAACCCCAGTAGGAGAGGCGGGGTCACCAGGGCCAGTCCAGAAGGCCCCGTTTGAGGGGGGTGGTGCTGGAGGGTGGTCTTGAAGTCCAGTGGGAGAGGGGGGTCCCGGGGGCTGAATTGGTTCCTGGTGGGGGTCCTCCATGGGTCACAAATTGCCCACGGAGGAGGGACGCCCCCCACAAGCTCACAGAGAGGCGCCTCATGTTATAAGGTGTCCTCCACACACGGCGGAGGCCCCCTCCACTGCCACTGGTAAGATCCCAGAGGCTGCGGGAAGAGGCCCCTAATTGGCAGTTAATAGGCCACCTAAGAGCCTCAATTGGCCTCTGGGTGGGAAGGCTGTCATTGGCCTATCCCGCCCCCGGGATGATCGCTGGGTGACAGGCCCTCCGCCCCACCGTCCACCACCCCCCGCCCCCCCCACCACCATCCACCCCCCCCTCCACCCCCCACCACCTGTCGTGATACTCTATGCCCCATGCCTCCGATCCCACCTCAGGGGGGCCCCGTAAAATCCAGCCTGAGGACTGGGAAATTCTGTGGAGCTGCTCACCCTCCACCATCATTACCTGGCCTGTGATGTGAAGCAGAAACCACGTTAATGGCCTTTCCGCTGCACTCCCTATGCAATAATGCTGGTAGAGTGGGAGCAGTTCCAAGGAACTTATAGCCAGCACTATATTGTACATATGACAACATTCTCCAGAATATTATTGGATGGAATTTTCAATTTCACTGGCAGTGTAAAACTGGCAGTATAGGATCATCCACTCATTAAACCCGTGCCTGGACTGTTCGGGGGGAGCCCTCCAGTACACGCTGGAGTAGGTGTCCAAGTTCATGGTGCTCTGCTGCCTCCTCCACAACATCTCATTTTACTTTTAACTTAAAGGGCTCTTTTTGCTAAAGTAACTTTAGACACAAACCCCTTTATAAAGAAAATGATCATTTATCATTAATATGCTATAAAATTGATATTAGAATCTATACAATGTCATGGGTTTATGTACGAATTAGAAATGCCCCAATAAGACAACACCATCTGAATTTCCAAAATGTGTAACATTTTAGAAATGTCTACCCTATAATGAAAGTTATATACTCATGGTTGGCTCAAGCTTGTCAAGTAGATTCCAAGTATTTTGATGGATAGTGTTGTAATGTGATATGGCTTTACCTTGTTGCTTCACAAAGGGTGGAATTTTATTCTCTCCTCCGGAGCGGGTTTGGTAGCTGGGAGAGCACAAAATCGAGTGGAATGGTGGCGGGAGCGGGAAGCGTACCCCAAAACCATCCCACCTCCACCAATATTTTGTCCGGGGCAGGAAGGCCTGTGAACAGTATTCTTGCCCCACTGCCAGCTGAGGCCCTTAACTGGGTAATTAATCCCCAGTTAAGGGACACTTCCTACCGCAGCCCCAATTATCCATGCGGCAGATGGCTATGCTGCCACATGGGAAGCACGGTGTGAAAAACCATGTGAGCTGTTTCCCGGCTCCAGGGGAGTAAGGGTGGCAGGGATGGGGTGGTCCCTTGTTCAAAGCCACTTATTGCCTAAACAACGGACCCGGCATCAGGAAGGGGAGGCCACTGAAGGACACCCCCCGCCCTTGCTGCTGACCCCCTCGCCCCCTCCCCCACAACCCCCAATCCACAAGACCCCTCCCGCCCTGACCTACCTTAAGCATGATTCTAGCGCCGGTCCTTGGTGTCTGGTCATTGCAGCTATCGCAGCAGCCACTGCCTCCATGTGGACGCTGCCGGCCTCTGATTGGTCAGCAGATCTGCAAGGCCGGGACTTCCAGCAACGGGGTCCTAAATCCTATGGAAGACCCACCACTGTCCAGTTAAGTGCCTGATTGGCACTAAATTCGGCGGGCCTTCCGTAGAAGAAGTGGCACAGGGATCTCGGCGTTGTTTTCCCCTGACGTCGAGACCCCAGCTGCCAGCATAAAATTACACCCAAACCGTGAGTCTGCAGAGGTATGAAGCTGTGAGGTAGCAAACAGTCAGGAAGATATGTCAGTTGGGGCTGCCATGATGCAAAACGCAAAGTTGGAGCAATTGCAGTGGAGATCTGCCTCTTCCTACTCTAAATTCTGCATAGCATTAAAAGACTTTAACATAGAACAACACCTCTGTGGCAGTGGCTTATCAACAATAGGTTCCTACAAATACAACCCACAATTGATATACACGCTTGTTTTCTCTCAGTGTCCACAACGTAACATATGCATTTGTTCAAAATGACCTCCAGCTGGTCGAGACTTACTTTTGTTGTTATGGTGGTCTATCTTCTGCTGTATGGTCTTTTACAATGTGTCCTTTTAAGGTCTTTTTTCTTTAGACATGCTGGAGTCAATTTAATATCAAGCTTTCGTTTATCAAATAAATTTTCCCTGTATCATTTAGCTCCCTCAGGGGATTGAATAAGTTGATAGAGACTGTGGGATAGTGTAAATTGAGCATGCCCTTAGAAGGAGCAAGATCTAGACCAGATGGGCTGAAAGGTTTTCTCTGGAGGCATGGCAACACTTCAAAAATCATAATCAGGTGGTAGGGGTCAAACCAGAAGTTTCTCGGAATTCAATATGTGCTCAAGCAACTGTGGTTCAATAACGATAGTTAACTCTGAATTTGAAATGTTGAATTTAAAAAAACCAAGGGGCTGGCGGTCTGTCCTCCTTTGTACATGGATGTTAATTAATCATCTATGGAGGAAAATTGGGTAGGCTCTGTTACAAACATGCAATCCTCCCCATTTGAACTCTCCTTTCTTTGTCAATGTCGAAACATAAAAGAGGAAATTCCTCCCCAAAAGATTCAAGCAATGACACAGTCATGAGAAAGATGTATAGGCAGGACATGTGGTCTGTAAAGTTTCATATTCAGGGAATTACTGAAATATAGAACAAAGAACAAAGAACAAAGAAAATTACAGTACAGGAACAGGCCCTTCGGCCCTCCAAGCCTACACCGATCCAGATCCTCTATCTAAACATGTCGCCTATTTTCTAAGGGTCTGTATTTCTTTGCTTCCTGCCCATTCATGTATCTGTCTAGATACATCTTAAACGACGCTATCCTGCCCGCGTCTACCACCTCCGCTGGCAACGCATTCCAGGCACCCACCACCCTCTGCGTAAAGAGCTTTCCACGCATATCCCCCCTAAACTTTTCCCCTCTCACTTTGAACTCGTGACCCCTAGTAATTGAATCCCCCACTCTGGGAAAAAGCTTCTTGCTATCCAGCCTGTCTATACCTCTCATGATTTTGTACACCTCAATCAGGTCCCCCCTCAACCTCCATCTTTCTAATGAAAATAATCCTAATCTACTCAACCTCTCTTCATAGCTAGTGCCCTCCATACCAGGCAACATCCTGGTGAACCTCCTCTGCATCCTCTCCAAAGCATCCACATCCTTTTGGTAATGTGGCGACCAGAACTGCACGCAGTATTCCAAATGTGGCCGAACCAAAGTCTTATACAACTGTAACATGACCTGCCAACCCTTGTACTCAATACCCCGTCCGATGAAGGAAAGCATGCCGTATGCCTTCTTGACCACTCTATTGACCTGCGTTGCCACTTTCAGGGAACATTGGACCTGAACACCCAAATCTCTCTGTACATCAATTTTCCCCAGGACTTTTCCATTTACTGTATAGTTCACTCTTGAATTGGATCTTCCAAAATGCATCACCTCGCATTTGCCCTGATTGAACTCCATCTGCCATTTCTCTGCCCAACTCTCCAATCTATCTATATTCTGCTGTATTCTCTGACAGTCCCCTTCACTATCTGCTACTCCACCAATCTTAGTGTCGTCTGCAAACTTGCTAATCAGACCACCTATACTTTCCTCCAAATCATTTATGTATATCACAAACAACTGTGGTCCCAGCACGGATCCCTGTGGAACACCACTGGTCACACATCTCCATTTTGAGAAACTCCCTTCCACTGCTACTCTCTGTCTCCTGTTGCCCAGCCAGTTCTTTATCCATCTAGCTAGTACACCCTGGACCCCATGCGACTTCACTTTCTCCATCAGCCTACCATGGGGAACCTTATCAAACGCCTTACTGAAGTCCATGTATATGACATCTACAGCCCTTCCCTCATCAATCAACTTTGTCACTTCCTCAAAGAATTCTATTAAGTTGGTAAGACATGACCTTCCCTGCACAAAACCATGCTGCCTATCACTGATAAGCCCATTTTCTTCCAAATGGGAATAGAGCCTATCCCTCAGTATCTTCTCCAGCAGCTTCCCAACCACTGACGTCAGGCTCACCGGTCTATAATTACCTGGATTTTCCCTGCTACCCTTCTTAAACAAGGGGACAACATTAACAATTCTCCACTCCTCCAGGACCTCACCCGTGTTTAATCTTTGTCTTCTCTGCAATATGTTAAAACATTTTTGATTTTCAATAAAACTGTGTTGTTCTCCTTCATCAACTTTGCAAAGGTAATATATATTTCACAATAATAATTAATTAGTATTTCCAGATTTCAATCAACTAAAAGTAATTGGTATTTTTGTTTCTTTGGCACATAATTCTAAATCAATATTTACTTCTCGCAAGAATGCCAGCACTAATTTATCAAGCTTCTAGAAAGGTTTTGTCCTTTATGCATGAAAAATGGGGTGCCAGGTGCAGAAATTGTGTTTGTTTTACTAAATTAAATTTAAACATGCACCATTAAATTATCTTACGCCCCCTCTCCCCCCGCACCCACCCCCAACCCAACATTGGAAAGGAATTTCAATCTAGACTGGTTCTGTTTACACAGGAGTATCAATTAAGAGATTCAGAAATCAGAAATAATTGTTTAAAAAACTAGATGTAATAATTTTGTAAACCTCTCTTTCCACCATGTCTTATCAATGTAAACATTATAACTAGAAACTTGCTGCTCTTTGTCTGAAAACACACCTGCACTACAAAGCACTGCAAACAGAACATTATCCCTAAGGTGTGAGCATTACCGAAACATGAAAACAAAGATGACAAAACGAGTGTTTGATTAATCAGTTGAGGACCTCAGCAGCAATATTGTACTGATATAAAGACTGAAACAGATTACAATGTTCTAAAGGAATAACAAATAATGGAAATGATGGAATATTCTGGAATTAGACCCTTTTCTCGAACTTTGATTTTAAAAAAATCTCAAAACTATATCAGGCAGATGTTGAATTTAGTTTACCATCTTAGTTAACTTTTTCCTTTCCTACTTGTTTCTGTGCATTTAATTTACAGCCACATGAGATGAAAATCTCCCAGAAATACCAGGAAACCAAGGAACTTGTAAAAATGAGGAACTGAAATTAATTAGTATCAAGAAAGAGGTGGTACTCAAAAAATTATTTGGATTGAAAGTTGATAAATCCCCTGGACCAGATGAGCTACATCCCAGAATATTGAAGGAGGTGGCTATAGAGATCATGGGTGCATTGGTGGTTATCTTTCAAATTCTATAGATTCTGGAAGGGTTCCTGCGGACTGGAAAGTAGCAAATGTAATCCCATTATTTAGGAAGGGACCAAGATAGAAAATGGGGAATTACAGACCTGTTAGTTTGACACCAGTAGTAGGGAAAATGTTAGAACCTATTATAAAGGATGAGATAACTGGACACTTGGAAAATAATGATATGATTGGGCAGAGTCGACATGGATTTGTTAAAGGGAAATCATATTTGGCAAACCTGTTGGAGTTTGTTGAGGATGTTACTTGTAGCATAGATAAAGGAGAATCAGTGGATGTGGTGTATTTCGATTTTCAAAAGGCTTTTGATAAGATCCAACACAGGAGGTTAGCAAACAAATTAGAGAACATGGGATTGGGTGTATTATACTGCAATGGATTGAGAATTGGTTAACAGGCATAAAGCAGAGAGTAGGAATAAACGGGTCATTCTCAGGATGGCAGGCTGTTTCTAGTGAGGTACCGCAAAATCAGTGCTTGGGCCATGGCTGTTTACAATCTATATAAATGATTTGGATAGGGGGACCAATTGCAATATTTCCAAATTTGCAGATGACACAAAACTAGGTGGGAATGTAAGTTGTGTGGAGGATGCAAGGAGGCTTCAAGGGGATTTGGACAGGCTAATTGAATGGGCGAGAACATGGCAGATGGAATATAATGTGAATCAGTGTGAAGTTATCCACTTTGGTAGGAAAAACAGAAAGACAAAGTATTTCTTAAATGGTGAGAGGTTGGGAAGTGTTGATGTCCAAAGGGACCTGGTCTCCTTGTACATGAGTCACTAAAAGCTAGTATGCAGGTGCGGCAAGCAATTAAGAAAGCAAATCGTATGTTGGCCTTCATTGCAAGGGGATTTGAGTACAGGAATAAAGATGTATTGCTTCAATTGTATAAAGCCTTGGTGAGACCGCACCTGGAATATCGTGTACAGTTTTGGTCTCCTTATCTAAGAAAGGATATACTTGCCCTCGAGGGAGTGCAACAAAGGTTCACCAGACTAATCACTGGGATGGTGGGATTGTCTTCTGAGGAGATATTGAGGAAACTGGGCCTGTATTCGCTAGAGTTTTGAAGAATGAGAGGTGATCTCATCGAAACTTACAAAATTCTTAGGGGTGTGGTAGGGTAGTTGTGGATAGGATGTTTCCTTTAGCTTGTGAGTCTAGAACAAGGGGACACAGTCTTAGACTAAGGGATAAGCCATTTAAGACTGAGATGAGGAGGAACTTCTTTATTCAGAGGGTGGCATATCTGTGGAATTCTCTACCCCAGAGGGCTGTGGAAGCTCAATCATTGAGCATGTTCAAGACAGAAATGTATAGATTCCTGAATACTAATTACATCAAGGGATATGGGAATAGTGGTGAAAAATGGCGTAGAGGTAGATGATCAGCCATGATCTGTTTGAATGGCAGAGCAGGCTTGATGGGCTGAATGGCCTACGACTGCTCCTATTTCCTATGATCCTATGATTTGGCAACAGCTACTTGAAGGTAAATCAGTGTCATATCCATGGGAGGCATTCAAAGAGGAGATAGAGAGGGTTCAGAACAAATATGTTTCCTCAAAGAAAAAGGGTGGGATTTCCAAATCTAGATGCTGCTGCCCCCACCCCCACAGATGTCAAAGAGCATACAGAGTAGGATAAGGCAAAAAAGGGAAGCTTATCAGATACCAAGAGCACAATACTGCAGAAAGCCTAGAGAAGTATAGAAAGTGCAGGGGTGAAATGAAAAAGGAAATTAGAAAGGCAAAGAGAGCGTGAAAAAATATTCGGAAGTAAGATCAAGGAAAAGCCAAAGGTGTTTTATAAATACCCGGGAACAGGCTATTTAGATTCGGTAATGTGTAAGGAGGTAGGATTAATAAGAGATCACGTCGTTAAGGATCCTTTGGGGGAAGCGATCATAGCATGGTAGAATTTCAAATTCAGTTTGAGGGTGAGCAACTCGGGTCTCAAACCAATGTCTTCAACTCAAACAAGGGCAATTACAGAGGTATGAAGAAAGAGTTGTCTAAAATGGGCTGGGAAAATAGACTACAGGGAAAGTCAGTAGATGAGCAGTGGCAGACTTTTAAGCAAACATTTATTCCGGTCAGAAGGAAGGACTCGATGAGAACGAAGAACCACCCACGGATAACAAAGGAAGTTAAGGAGAGTATCAAATCAAAAACCAAGGTGTACAATGTGGCGAAAGCTACTGGTAGGCCAGAGGATTGGGATTTTTTTTCGAAACCAGCAGCGGATGACAGAAAAACTAATAAAGAGGGAGAAAATTGATTATGAGAGTAAATTGGCAAGAAATATAAAAACAAACAGTAAGAGCTTCTACAGGTATATAAAAAGGAAGAGAGTAGCTAAAGTAAGTGTGGGACCCTTAGGGGATGATACTGGGGAATCAATAACAGGGAACAGGGAAATGGCAGATAATTTAAACCAATATTTTGCATCTGTCCTCACGGTGGAGGACACTATAAACATCCCAACAATAATAGATGAGCAAGGTGTAAATGGGAGGGAGGAACTTGTAACAATCTCTATCACGAGGGAAAAGGTGCTTGACAAACTGATGGGACTAAAGGCAGACAAGTCACCAGGACCTGATGGCCTACATCCAAGGGTTTTAAATGAAGTGGCTGCAGAGATAGTGGAGGCATTGGTCATAATATACCAAAACTCATTGGATTCCGGTGGGGTACCAGCAGATTGGAAAACCGCTAATGTGATGCCCCTATTCAAGAAAGGAGGGAGACAGAAAGCAGGAAACTATAGACCAGTTAGCTTAACATGTCATTAGGAAAATGCTAGAGTCCATTATTAAGGAAGAAATAGCAAGACATTTAGAAAAACAGAATGCAATCAAACAGAGTCAACATGGTTTTATGAAAGGGATATCATGTTTGACAAATTTGTTAGAGTTCTTTGAAAATCTCACAAGCAGAGTGGATAAAGAGGAACTGGTAGATATAGTGTATTTGGATTTTCAGAAGGCGTTCAATATGATTTGATTTAGATTTAGAGATACAGCACTGAAACAGGCCCTTCGGCTCACCGAGTCTGTGCCGACCATTAACCACCCATGTATACTAATCCTACACTAATCCCATATTCCTACCACATCCTCACCTGTCCCTATATTCCCCTACCACCTACCTATACTAGGGGCAATTTATAATGGCCAATTTACCTATCAACCTGCAAGTCTTTTGGCTGTGGGAGGAAACCGGAGCACCCGGAGGAAACCCACGCAGACACAGGGAGAACTTGCAAACTCCACACAGGCAGTACCCAGAATTGAACCCGGGTCGCTGGAGCTGTGAGGCTGCGGTGCTAACCACTGCGCCACTGTGCCGCCCCTGCGCCAACATGGTGCCACATAACAGGTTATTGCACAAAATAAGAGCTCAGGGTATTGGGGGGAATGTGTTGGCATGGATTGAGGATTGGCTAACACACAGAAGGCAGAGAGTCGGGATTAGTGGGTCTTTTTCAGGTTGGAAGCCGTAACTAGTGGAGTGCCACAAGGATCGGTCCCAGGGCCTCAACTATTTACTATCTATATTGATGACTTAGAGGAAGGGACAGAGTGTAGTGTATCCAAATTTGCTGATGTTACAAAAATAGGTGGGAAGGCATGTTGTGATGAGGACACAAAGAATCTGCAAAGGGATATAGATAGGTTAAGTGAGTGGGCAAAAACTTTGCAGATGGTGTTCAATGTGGGAAAGTGTGAGGTCATCCACTTTGGTAGGAAGAATGAAAAAGCAGATTATTATTTTGATGGAGAAAGACTACAAAATACTGCAGTACAGAGGGATCTGGGTGTTCTTGTACATGAAACACAAAAATTTAGCATGCGGATGCAGCAGGTAATTAGGAAGGCAAATGGAATTTTGGCCTTTATTGTTAGGGGGTTAGAGTTTAAAAATAGGGAAGTCTTGTTAAAACTCTACAGGGTGTTGGTCAGGCCACCCCTGGAGTACTGCATACAGTTTTGGTCCCCGTATTTAAGGAAGGATCTACTAGCATTGGAGGCAGTTCAGAAAAGGTTCACTGGGCTGATTTCTGGGATGAAGGGGTTGTCTTATCAAGAACCGCCAAACAGGTTAGGCCTTCATTCCTTTGAGTTTAGAAGAATGAGAGGTGATCTTATTGAACCATATAAGATTCTGAGGGGGCTTGACAGGGTAGATGTTGAGAATATGTTTCCACTGGTGGGGGATCTCGAGCTACGGGATATTGTTACAGAATAAGGAGTCACACATTTAAAACTGAGAAGCGAAGGAATTTCTTCTCTCAGAGGGTGGTGAATTTCTGGAATTCTCTATCTGAAAGAGATTTGGAGGCTAGATCACTAAATGTATTTTAAGAGGAGGTGGATAGATTTTTGAAATCTCGGGGAGTTGAGGGTTATGCGGAGCAGGCCCGAAAGAGGAGTTGAGGCCTGGGACAGATCAGCCATGATCTTATTGAATGGCAGGGCAGGCTTGAGGGGCTGAATGGCCTACTCCTGCTCCTATTTCTTACATTCTTATTAACTAAGGAAGGCGTAAGGCCGATAAGAGACCAAAAACGTAATGTGTGTGGAGACAGAAGACATGGGCATGTTTGTTAATGAATACTTTGCATCTGTTTTCAGAAAAGCAGGGGGAGAAACAGATATTGTAGTTAAGGATGTGGAGTGTGAAACATAGGATGGGATAAGCATAGTTAGAGAGGAAATAGAGGGTTTAGAATCCTTGAAAGTAGATAAATCACCAGGCCCAGATTAAATGTATCCTAGGCTTCTAAGAGAAGAAAGGAGGCTCTGTCTATCATTTTTCAATCCTCCCTGGCTACAGGGACGGTGCTTGAGGACTAGAGGACTGCTAACATTGTATTGTTTTATTAAAAAGGAAAGAAATGATAGCCTGAGTAATTATAGGCCAGTCGGCCTAACCCCATTGGTGAGCAAATTATTGGAAAAATTTCTGAGGGACAGTATAAATTGTCATTTAGAAAGGCACAGATTAATCAAAGACAGTCAGCATGAATTTTTTATGGAAGGTAACAAGGAGGGTTGATGAGGGTAGCATGTTTGATGTAGCATACATGGATTTTAGCAAGGCTTTTGATAAGGTCCCAGATGGCAGACTGGTCAAAAAGTAAGAGCCCAAGGGCAAGTGGCAGGAAGCCAAAATTGGCTCAGTGGCAGGAAGCCAAGAGTAATGGTTAATGGGTGTTTTTGCAATTGGAAGACTTTCCAGTGGGGTTCTACAGGGCTCGGTACCAGTTCCCTTGCTTTTTGTGTACATATCAATGATTTAGACTTAAATGTAGGGGGCATGATTAAGAAGTTTGCAGATGATACAAAAATTTCCCAGGTAGTTGATAGTGAGGAAGAAAGCTGCAGACTGCAGAAAGGTAATCAATGGACTGGTCAGGTGGGTAGACAAGTGGCAAATGGAATTCAATCTGGAGAAGTGTGAAGTAATGCACTTGGGAAGGGCAAGGGAAGGGAAAACACAATAAATGGTAAGATACTGAGAAGTGTAAAGGGACCTGTAGTGCATGTCCACAGATCCCTGAAAGTAGCAGACAAGGAGAATGGTTATTTCATAGAATGATTGCAGCACAAAAGGAGGCTATTCAGCCCATCATGTCCGTGTCAGCTCTCTGCAAGAGCGACTCAACTAATCCCATTCCCCCACCCTTTTCCCATAGCCCTGCAAGGTATATAAAGTGGTTAAGAAAGTATACAGCATACTTTCCTTTATTAGCTTAGGCATAGAATAGAAGAGCAGGGAGGTCATGCTAGAACAGTATAAAACACTAGTTATGCCACAGCTAGAATACTGTGTACAGTTCTAGCCACTGCATTACCGGAAGGATGTGAGAGAGCACAGAGGAGATTTACAAGGATGTTGGCATGAATGGGGAATTTTAGCTATGAGGAAAGGTTAGATAGGGGATGGTTGTTTCCTTTGGAACAGAGGAAGCTGAGGGGAGATTTAATTGAGGTGTACAAATTATGAGGGACCTAGACAGAGTGGATAGGAAGATCCTATTTCCCTTGGCAGAGAGGTCAATAACCAGGGAGACATAGGCAGAAGGGTGAGATTGGAGTTGAGGAGAGCTTGTTTCACTCAGAGGGTGCTGTGGGTCTGGAATTCACTGCCTGAAAGGCTGGCAAAAAGAGAAACCCTCATTGCATTTAAAAAAATACTTGGATATGCACTTGAAGTGCTATAGCCTACACAGCTATGGAGCAAAAGCTGGAAAGTGAGATAAGGCTGGAGAGCTCTTTTCTGCTAGCACAGACACAATGGGCCGAATGGCCTCCTTCTGTGTAGTATTTTTTTTTAATTCAATATTTTCTATGTTTCTATGTGTTTTCTCTCCACCTACCTCCAGCTCTGACTCATTCCATTCAGATTCCAATGGAAGTGTCTTTTCTATCATCAAGAGCATATTTACATGGCAAGTTTAGAATTGACATAAAATAATTTCTACTTTAAACTGGCACTATAGTGATGCTAATGATCCAAAGGCAGGGCCTGAGCTAGCTCTATAACGGAGTGGATTGAGACTTTCTGAAAGTGATATCTCACACTGCTTTGGTTTGCCATCCCGTCAAATGTCAATTCAGTAGTGTCAGCTCCCACTTACAAAGTGCTCAGGGAATCCACTAGACCCTCAGGGCACTTTGCAAACCCACCTTGCCTCAACTTAAATGTATAGAGATCATGAATTTAGCTGCCGTTATACTCAAAATGTTTCAATTTCTATCCATTGGGAGAGAGCTGTGTCCCAGCGTGTATTCAGGCATGTGCACAGCTCTTTCCTAAACAGCACAGTTCAAGTTCCAGCCAGGCAGAAGCCAAATGAGTTAAACCAGGTTCTGCCTGGCTGGAACCTGAACTGTAGCTATCTGTTTCTGATGCCATGTGAATGCACTGTAGCAGCTTTCTAGTAAGTAGAATGCCTTAGGTATCTGTTGTTTCTCCCCTTCAGTTTTCCAACCTAAAGAGCTTATTTGCCTTTAGGATATCCCAAAGTGCTTTACAGCTGATGAAAGGTCATTATTGTTGTAATATAGGAAATGCAACAGCCAATTTGTGCACACCAAAGAAGATTCTACAAACAGCAAACAGGCCAACTGTTTTAGTGATGTCGGTTGAGTGATAAATATTGGTCAGGACACTGAAGTCAAATCCCCTTTTCTTGTTCAAAATATTCCTGTAAGACCATTTACATCCACCTGAGAGGGCAGATGGATTAACATTTCATTTGAAAGACGAAACATTCCCCAGTGCAAAGCTGCCTCAGTACTGCATTAAAGTGCTGGCCTGGATTATGTGCTCAAGTCCCTGGAGTGTAACTTGAACCCACAATCTTCTGGCTCAAAAATGAGATTGCTGCTACTGAACCAAGGCTGACACCTTCACATTTTCTTCCTAGTATTTTCTGTTTCTTTTTCATATTTTACATAGTGTTCAATGCTATGAGCTTGTCCATTCACCTTGATTTTTCAATGCTTTGAGCTTGTCCATTCACCTTGATTTTTCAATTTTAAAAAATTGACACGTAAAGAACATTTCAGAGGGCCAATCTAATCTGGAGATGTTTCAACTCTGAAGATGCTGAAATGAGCAAAACAAATTATGCCAGAACGAATCTTATATCTGCCAAAATCATATTCACTCATGACCGCCAGCTACCTGGTTTGAAGCAAATCTGCTCTTGTTCAGGATATAACATGAGGGTGTTGTATAGCTCCACTGTAAAGTATACTAAGGACACGAGACAGCTGCAAGTAGGAGATTGATAAGGTATTAGAATGAGGAAAACAGAGCCTATGAAAGAAAATGTTAGAAATAGCATCGTTCCAGGTGGATGAACCAACAAAGTTTTTTGCATATTCATTCACAAGGCAAGCATTTATTACCCATCCCTAATTTTCCTTGAGAAGGTGGTGATGACAACTGAGTGGTTCACTATGTCATTTCAGAGGGCAGTTAAGAGGTAACCACATTGCTGGAGTCACACAAAGACAAGACTGTCCAATAGGATATTAGAAAGCTAGATGGATTTTTACAACAATCCAGTAGTTTCCACCATTACTGATACTAACCTTTTATTCCAGATTTAGTTAATTAGTTGAGTTTAAACTCCCCAGCTGAGTGGGGGAGTTTGAATATACATTGTTTGAACCATTAGTCCAGGCCTTTGTGTTACTAATCCAGTGACATTACCACCATGCTACCATATCTCTTATGAGTGAATTCATTTACTAAAACATTTAAAAGGATGCGAGAGGGTAAATTCATCAACCTTTCCATTATGCAAGTTATTAAAAATTATCTTTATATGACAATAAAATGAGAGGATAAAGAACAGAATAAAATCCTTCATGAAAAATATGCTTGTGATAATAGGCAGAAAGTCTTAGGGAAAATGTTAGAAGCTATTATTAAAGATGTTTTAGCAGGTCATTTAGAAAAATTCAAGATAATCAGGCAGAGTCAACATAGTTTTGTGAAAGGAAAATCATGTTTAACCAATTTATTGGAGTTCTTTGAGGGAGTTACATGTGCTGTGGATAAAGGGGAACCGGTGGATGTATTGTACTTAGATTTCCAGAAGGCATTTGATAAGCTGCCACATCAGAGGTTATTGTCCTTTTCCATAGCCAACCTAAACCTTATGATGCAATGATCACCGTCCCCTAAATGTTCCCCTACTGACACTTGATCCACTTGGCCCACTGTTATGTTTACGCAGGGTTACTGGGTTTAGTTTATAATATCTGATTTAACTCTGAGCAATGCAGATATCAAAGAACAAAGAACAGTACAGCACAGGAACAGGCCATTCGGCCCTCCAAGCCTGCGCCGATCTTGATGCCTGCCTAAACTAACACCTTCTGCACTTCCGGGGCACATATCCCTCTATTCCCTTCCTATTCATGTATTTGTCAAGATGTCTCTTAAACGTCGCTATTGTATCTGCTTCCACCACCTCCCCTGGCAGCAAGTTCCAGGCACTCACCACCCTCTGTGTAAAAAACTTGCCTCGCACATCCCCTCTAAACTTTGACCCTCGCACCTTAAACCTATGTCCCCTAGTAACTGACTCTTCCACCCTGGGAAAAAGCTTCTGACTATCCACTCTGTCCATGCTGCTCATAACTTTGTAAACCTCTATCATGTCGCCCCTCCACCTCCGTCGTTCCAGTGAAAACAATCCGAGTTTTTCCAACCTCTCCTCATAGCTAATGCCCTCCAGATCAGGCAACATCGTGGTAAACCTCCTCTGTACCCTCTCCAAAGCCTCCACGTCCTTCTGGTAGTGTAGCGACCAGAATTGCACGCAATATTCCAAGTGTGGCCTAACTAAGGTTCTGTACAGCTGCAACATGACTTGCCAATTTTTATACTCTATGCCCCGACTGATGAAGGCAAGCATGCCGTATGCCTTCTTGACTACCTTATTCACCTGCGTTGCCACTTTCAGTGATTTGTGGACCTGTACACCCAGATCTCTCTGTCTGTCAATACTCCTAAGGGTTCTGCCATTTACTGTATACCTCCCACCTGCATTTGTCCTTCCAAAAATGCATTACACTTGTGTTAAATAACCAACTGGTTTATTTACAAGGCTTTAACTTAAGAGGTTCTTACATGATTTAAGTACATGCCTTGAGAGCCATGTTTTCTATGTGGAAGCTTCCAGAAAACTCCCTCAATTCCATTCCTGCTCACTGGCTCCACTTGGAGGCTTGAGCAATCAAACACAGCGAACACAGATAATGGACAAACTGTCACAATCAAACCTGATCGATCAAACACTACATTTTTCCCCCTTTTGACTAAAAACTTTATTTTTACATTAACGTATTCTAAACAACAAACAGATATACATCAAATTATTTCTTAGTGTTCAACTTGTCAGTTTTCTCTAAGTACAGAAATAGTCTTTGAGATAGGAAGGTCGCTTATGTCTTTGATTAGATGTACAAATTTGAGGTTGTGGATCTGTTTGGCCAGCTTGATGAGGCGGATTCTCAATATCATTCATAGGATAAGAAATGTATCCTCATCACCACTAACCTAGAAATATCTTGGTCTGCTCTCCATCAAACGTCTCGCATTCCACTTGCTGTTGTCAGCCAACAAATAAGCATTTGTACTGAGCAAATGTTTAATCTGCTTTGGACCTGATACTGATGAAGCAAGTTTGTGGTTGCCTTTTGGCCATTTGCTTCGAACCCAATCCCCAACTTTAAACTGTGTTTCCCTTGTTTCTGTATGTTCGGCAAAGTATGCTCTTGTTTTATCTTGTCACTTTGTGATTTAATCTGCTTTTGCTCCGACATCCTCGTTAACAGGTAGTGGTGGCTTAAGAATGGTCAGTGGCAAGTGAAAGTTACAACCTATCATAAGTTGGGTTGATGTCTTGCTGGTCAGAGAGTGTGGGGTGGATCGGTATGTGCGGAGTAGGATGTGAACGGACTGTTTGAATGTTTTCCCCTCCAACATCCTAGTTTTCAGACTTTCCTTCATTACCCTGTTGAACCGTTCAACGCCACCATTCGATTGTGGGTTGTAGTGTGACGCCAGCTGGCGATGGATACCATAACCGGCTGAGAATTCCGTGAATTGACTTGAAACAAACTTCAGTCCATTGTCTGACGTGATGGTCTCTGGCAAATCCCATTTTGTAAATAACTTGTCCAGAATGACAATGACTGATGTGGTTATAATGGAACTTGTTGTAGAAATTCTCAGCCATTTGCTATGGAGATCATGAACAACAAGCAAAACATGTTGATTCCTGGGGGGCTGCTTGGACTTCTCCAAAAACATCAATGTGAAGTTGTTGCCATGGTTTCATTGGCCATGGGGTCAGTTTCAGAGGCGGAGGACAAGGTTTAACAGATTTTTTACTGAGTGCACAAGCTGCACCGTCCCTAAAGAACTCCTCTATACAGCGATCTATTCCTGGCCACCAGACTGCTTCACTGGATCGTTGTTTCATCTCAACAATGCCCAGATGTCCTTCATGGGCAAGATGCAATATACGTTGCTGTGGTGCCTTTGGGATAACTGCCCGAGGGCCACGTGCAATATGGTTATCACCAAACAATGCGAGTTTGTTGCGTTCTCTGTAAAACAGGATCAGTTCTTCCCCTATATCACGAGGCCACTCAGATTTGAGGTATTGACTTACTTGCTTCAGTACATCATCTGCTGCTGACTCTGTCTCCAACTCCTCTCGTGTAACCAACCAGAGCAATCTCTGTGGCACCACTGGTGGCTCAGCTTCACAGGAGAGGAGGAAGAAGAGTGGAAGAGCAATTGTGATAGGGGACTACTGTTTGGTGTCCATCTTCACATTGAGGATACCCTTCATCGTGTTATGTGGCACTACCTCCGTGCTAAATGGGATAGATTTCGAACAGATTTAGCAACGCAAAACTGGGCATCTATGAGGCACTGTGGGCCATCAGCAGCAGCAGAATTGTACTCAACCACAATCTGTAACCTCATGGCCCACATATCCCCCAATCTACCATTACCATCAAGCCGGGGATCAACCCTGGTTCAAAGAAGAGTGCAAGAGGACATGCCAGGAGCAGCACTAGGCATACCTCAAAATGAGGTGTCAACCTGGTCAAGCTACAACCCAGGACTACATGCATGCTAAACAGTGTAAACAGCATGCGGTAGACAGAGCTCAGCAGTTCCATAAACAACGGATCAGATCTAAGCTCTGCAGTCCTGCCACATCCAGTCGTGAATGGCGGTGGACAATTAAACAACTAACTGGAGGAAGTGGCTCCACAAATATCCCCATCCTCAATGATGGGGGAGCCCAGCACATCAGTGCAAAAGATAAGGCTGAAGCATTTGCAAAAATCTTCAGCCAGAAGTGCCGTGTTGATGACCCATCTAAGCCTCCTCCTGAAGTCCCCAGCATCACAGATGCCAGTCTTCAGCCAATTCGATTCACTCCACATGATATCAAGAAAAGACTGAAGGCGCTGGATACTGCAAAGGCTGTGGGCCCTGACAACATTCCAGCAATAGTACTGAAGACTTGTGCTGTAGAGCATGCACCACCACCACCCCCCCTCCCCACCTCCCACACCAGCCAAACTGTTCCAGTGCAGCTACAACACTGACATCTACCTGACAATGTGGAAAGTTGTCCAGGCACATCCTGTACACAAAAAGCAGGACAAGCCCAACCCAGCCAATTACCGCCCCATCAGTCTACTCTCAATCATCAGTAAAGTGATGGAAGGTGTCATCGACAGTGCTATCAAGTGGTACTTGCTGAGCAATAATCTGCTCAGTGACGCTTAGTTTGGATTCTGCCAGGGCCACTCAGCTCCTGACCTCATTACAGCCTTGGTTCAAACATGGACAAAAGAGCTAAACTCAAGAGGTGAGGTGAGAGTGACTGCCCTTGACATCAAGGCAGCTGAGTATGGCATCAAGGAGTCCTAGCAAAACTGAGGTCAATGGGAATCAGGGGGAAAACTCTCTGCTGGTTGGAGTCATACCTATCGCAGAGGAAGATGGTTGTGGTTGTTGGAGGTCAATCATCTCAGCTCCAGGACATCATTGCAGGAGTTCCTCAGGCCCTAGTGTCCTAGGCCCAACCATCTTCAGCTGCTTCATCAATGAACTTCTTTCAATCATAAAAAAGTGTGCAACATAGGAATTTTGTCGTGTTAAAGGGTATTTATTTAAATGCAAGGAGTATAGTAAATAAAGCTGATGAGTTGAGGGCACAGATAGACACATGGCAACACGATATTGTTGCTATAATGGAAACTTGGCTTAAAGAGGGGCAAGAATGGCAGCTCAACATCCCTGGGTATAGAGTTTTCAGGCATGATAGAAAGGGAGATAGAAAAGGAGGGCATGTAGCATTATTAGTTAAGGAATCAATAGCAGCTTTGAGGAGGGATAATATGCTAAATAAATTATCAAATGAGGCCATATGGGTGGAGCTCAGAAATAAAAAGGGGGCAGCCACATTATTGGGAGTGTACTATAGCCCCCCAAATAGTGAGAGGGAGATAGAAGAACAAATAGGTAGGCAGATTTCAGGGTGCAAAACCTTAGGGCAATATAGTTGTGGATTTCAACTACCCCAATATCAACTGGGATACAAACAGTGTGAAGGGCACAGAGGGGACAAAATTCTTGAACTGTGTTCAAGAGAACTTTTTTTAGCCAGCACCTAACAATCCCAACAAGAGGGGGCGCAATTCTAGATTTACTCCTTGGTAATGAAGCTAGGCAAGTGGATGAAGTAACAGTGGGTGACCATAATACAGTTAGTTTTAGCATAATCATGGAAAAGGACAAAGATAAAATAGGAGCAAAGGTTCGAAATTGGGGGAAGGCAAATTTTATGAAACTGAGAGGTGATATGGTGCAAGTGGACTGGATACAGCTACTTGAAGGAAAATCAGTGGCAAACCAGTGAGAGGCATTCAAGAGCAAGATACTATGGGCACAGTGTAGGCATGTCCCCACAACGATTAAGGGTTGTACTGACAAATCTAGAGCCCCTGGTTATCTAAAAGCTTACAGGGTAAGTTAAAGCAAAGAAAGAAAGCTTATGACAATCACAAATATCTTAATATTTTAGAAAGCCTAGAGGAGTATAGAGTGAAGTAAAAAAGGAAATTAGAAAAGCAAAGAGAGGACATGAAAAATTATTGGCAGGTAAAATCAAGGAAAACACAACGATGTTTTATGAGTACTTTAAGAGCAAGAGGATAACTAAGGAAAGGATAGGGCCTATCAGAGATGTACAGGGGAATTTATGCATAGATGCAGAAGATCTGGGCAGGGTTCTGAATGAGTTTTTTGTCTCTGTCTTCACAAAGGAGAGGGTTGATGCTGATATTGTAGTTAAAGAGGAGGAGTGTGAAATATTAGATACGATAAGCATAATGAGAGAGGAAGTGCGTCAGGGTCTGACATCCCTGAAACTGGATAAATCAGCAGGACCAGATGAATTGCATCCGAGGTTGTTAAAGGAAGCCAGGGAGGAAATAGCAGGTGCGCTGAGGATCATCTTCAAATCCTCACTAGATACAGGCGAGGTATCAGATCATTGGAGGTCTGTGAACGTTGTACCATTGTTTAAAAAGGGTGCGAGGGATAAGCCAAATAATTATAGGCCGGTCAGTCTGACCTCAGTGATGGGTAAATTCTTAAAATCTATTCTGAGGGAGAGGATAAACTGTCACTTTGAAAGTCAAGGATTAATCAGGATAGTCAGCATGGATTTGTTAGGGGAAGGTCATGTCGTACTAACTTAATTGAGTTTTTTGAGGAAGTAACAAGGAGGATTGATGAGGCTAATGCAGTGGATGTGGTTTACATGGATTTTAGTAAGCCATTTGACAGGGTCCCACATGGCAGACTGGTCAGTAAAATGAAAGCCCATGAGATACAGGGGAAGGTGGCAGGTCGGATCCAGAATTGGCTCTGGGCCAGGAAACAAAGGGTAGTTGTCAACAGATGTTTTTGTGAATGGAAAGCTGTTTCCAGGGGCAGTCCACAGGGCTCAATGTTGGATCCCTTGCTGTTTGTGGTATATATTAATGATTTGGACTTAAATGTGGGAAGCATGATTGGGAAATTTGCTGATGACAAAAAATTGGCCATGTCGTTAATAGTAAGGAGGAAAGCCGTGGACTCCAGACAGATATCAATGGTTCGATTGAGTGGGCAGAAAAGTGGCAAATGGAAGTCAATCGAGAGAAGTGTGAGGTAATGCATTTTGGGAGGGCAAATAAAGCGAGGGAATACACAATAAACAGGAGGATATTGAGAGGGTTAGAAGAAGTAAGAGACCTTGGAGTGCATGTCCACAGGTCCCTGAAGGTGGCAGGAAAGGTGGATAGAGTGGTGAAGAAGGCATATGGAATGCGCTCTTTTATTGGCTGAGGTATAGAATACAAAATCAAGGATGTAATGCTTGGAACTGTATAAAACGCTGGTTAGGCCGCAGCTGGAGTATTGCATACAGTTCTGGTCACCACATTAAAGGAAGGACATAATTGCTCTGGAGAGAGTACAGTGGAGATTTACAAGAATGTTGCCAGGGCTTGAAGGTTGCAGCAATGAGGAAAGATTGGATAGGCTAGGGTTGTTTTCCCTGGAACTGAGGAGGCTGAGGGGTGACTTGATTGAGGTGTACAAAATTATGCGGGGCCTAGATAGAGTGGACAGGAAGGACCTGTTTATTCTGGCAGGGAGGTCAGTTACCAAGGGACACAGATTTAAGATGATTGGTGGAAGGATTAGAGGGGATATGAGGGGAGACCTTTTCACCCAGAGAGTGGTGAGTGTCTGGAATTCGCTGCCAGGAATGGTGGTGGAGGCAAAAACCCTCAATTCTTTTAAAAGATACCTGGACATGTAATCTGCGAGGCCATGGACCAGGTGCTGGAAGGTGGGATTAGTTTGGGCAGCTAGTTTTTTTCAGCCGGCACGGACACAATGGGCTGAATGGCCTCCTTCTGTGCTGTACTTTTTCTATGGTGCTATAAGGTCAGATTTGAGGACATTTGCTGATGATCACACAATGTTCAGCACCATTCGCAACTCCTCAGATACTGAAGCAGTCTGTGTAGAAATGCAGCAAGCCTTGGACAATATTCAGGCTTGGGCTGATAAGTGGCAAGTAACAATCGTGCCACACAAGTGCCAGGCAATGACTATCTCCAACAAGAGAGAACCTAACCATCTCCCCTTGACATTCAATGGCATTACCATTGCTGAATCCCCCACTATCAACATCCTGGGGGTTACCCGATTGATCAGAAACTGAACTGGAGTAGCCATATAAATACCGTGGCTATAAGAGCAGGTCAGAGGCTAGGAATCCTGTGGTGAGTAACTCACCTCCTGACTCCCTAAAGCCAGTCCACCATCTACAAGGCACAAGTCAGGAGTGTGATGGAATACTCTCCACTTGCCTGGGTGGGTGCGGCTCCAACAACACTCAAGAAACTCAACACCATCCAGGACAAAGCAGCCCGTTTGATTGGCACCCCATCCACAAGCATTCACTCCCTCCACCACCGATGTCCGGTGGCAGCAGTGTGTACCATCTACAAGATGCACTGCAGCAACACACCAAGGCTCCTTAGACAGCACCTTCTAAACCTGTGACTTCTACCACCTAGAAGGACAAGGGCAGCAGATGCATGGGAACACCACCACCTGCAAGTTCCCCTCCAAGCCACACACCATCCCAACTTGGAACTATATCACCATTCCTTCACTGTCGCTGGGTCAAAATCCTGGAACTCCCTTCCAAACAGCACAGTGTTTGTACCTACCCCACATGGATTGCAGTGGTTCAAGAAGGCAGCTCACCACCACCTTCTCAAGGGCAATTAGAGATGGGCATTAAATGCTGGCCTAGCCAGCGATGCCCACATCCCTGGATTTTTTTAATTCCTACATGGGTTCATGTTAATAAATAAATAAAAACATAGACCTGGCTTTCCAGGGTGCTGATGGCCTCAAACAGGTGTAGGACTCCTTATTTGCATTAGCCATGTTTCAGACCTGGGCACTGCACGGCGATTGTTTGGTCCCATCAATAAGGCGGGTGCCATATTTCCATCTTGCAATGAGAGTGCATTGTCTACCCTTCATATTAGAAGCTGTTTAGCAGCTGAATTTCTCGGCCTTTGAGTCTCAGGGTTCTATGATTGCTGCGTTAAGTCCAACTGCAGGAGGTGGGAGTTGACAAGTCTTTCTCATTGCTGCCTGATGGTGACATCTTTTAGGAAGAAATGGGTATGAAGATTTCCTGCCTAAAATGTTGCCATTGTTCTGACACTTGGTTCTCTCTGCCACTTACCAAAAACCTCAACAACTTATTGATTACACATTCCTTCTCGTTTCAGTAACTGGAGATATGAATATAAAAAAAAACAGGATTCCTGCATCCCTGCAATATGATTGAATTTGCACAACAGTACTCTGTGAGAGAACCACAATTTTCATCTCCAGGACATCAGTATTCCATTCTAGTCTGTTATTATTTCTGTCTACCTGGTGCAGTCAGACAGCAAACAAGATTGAATAAAAATGCAGTCTGGCCACATGATCCTTCAGTTTTGCTGTGAACACATGTTAATGCTGACTAACCTTTTTCTTACCCAAGTGTAAAACTGCAGTGCTGACATGTCATTTGGTAATCAACATTTTATGAATGCTGCAATGCAAAGATCAGCAGGTGACCTGTGAATTTCCAAAACAGAATATTCTGACAGCGTTTAGCAGTTAAAGCAAAGACTATGCAGTGTTGTGGTTACACCTCTACCTCCCTGATGTGTTGTGGAATGAATGATAAATATGGAAGTTTAATGATTTCAAGCACATTTTTGGTTACCAATGAGTATAGGAAATTGTCACAGCCTTAAAAGCATTTCTTATCATATTGGGATCTGTCAGCGTCAATGGTCCTTTCAGCAACTACTGTGGATTCACTGATTTAGAAGAAAGGAAGTGAAATTTGATGCCTGTAATACAAACACGTTCAAGTCTTGTTAATGCATGGAAACTGGAACCCAATTAGGATTGATATATGCAGGTGATAAAATAGCACTTCACTTGAGATAGAGTTCTTGTTAAATAATTGCTGAGAATATCACCTAGAACAGTCAACATGACTCTACCCTCATGGGAACCTCAATTGTTGTTATGAATGTTTCAGTTTTGAAGGGTTTTCATCACCTGTAAAGTTCAGATGGTAAGGTTTTCTTTGGTGTTATGTAAACACTTACATGATGGTAACATTTCTGTCACAAAGTCATCATATTGTGAGAACACCATAACATCGCTGAAGTCACTGTATATTCTATTCATTGTACCTGTTTCATTTTTCATCCCCTCACATAACAGTAATCTGCCTGTAATATCTTATGCCATATCCAGCTATGTTCTCCAGTAACTGATTAGTTAACCTAGAGTTTTCAGCCAGTATCACCAAATAAATAAATGTAAATCAGGTGAAACTGACCATTCTGCTGTGTCCAACTTCTCAATACTAAATCTGAATCGTGTCAGTAACACCTGCCAGTTCACGATGTATCCATGCAAATACAGTCAAAATGACCAAATAGCATTGCCATTTTCCAGAGTTCATGCCATGGTAGGACTGTAACAACCCACATAAAATTTGCATCCATGATTGCTAAGGATGGAGAAATTTACAGAAGTGCCTTTAAAAAGCACTGTAATAAGTATAAACATTAAAAAGCTATTTTTGTACTGATTATCATTTTTTTAAGTTGTTACTTAGGTTGCAAAAATACTTCGCAGCAATTGTACAGATATTGTAATTTTCCAGTGGAATTATCTTTTACTTGTGTTATTGGTAAGAAGATAGGGAGCAATGGAAAGATGCTGCAGGTGAGACTAAACCACAGGGATTCTGCACCTTCCTATACCAGAATCTACAAGCAGGAGTACCTATATATCCATTTGTCAGAGAAACAGCGCCTCTGGAGATTTCAATTTCAAGGGATGCACTGACTGAATTGTGGCACACGCTGCAAATTGATTTGCAGCCAAAGTCTTCCACAGGTCAGTGACGGTCATGCATCATAAAAACTTTTAACTTTTACATTTCAGATTCATTCCAGGATGCTACTGGGAACATTAGCAACATAAGACAAAAGCCATACATAATTGCATAAAGCAAGTTACTGGTGCCTTGCTGAGTTCTGATGAAAGATCATCAACCTGAAACATTGGGCTGGATTTTCTCACGGGCTTCGGGAGTGCAATGTAAAGATCAAATGGACGTCCCTAGTCTGCAATTGCCAGCAACATGCCCGCGGGCGCAATCTTCCCGGAGACTGCATCCTAATTGGCCACTTCCGTGCTCACCATCCTATTAAGAATGGTGGTCGGGCTTTCAATGTTGCAGGCCCAATCAGAAGGCTGACAGCTCTGGAGGTTTGGCATCCCCACCGGGAGAGGTGGGCACTGCTGAGGCCGTTCAGGGACCACGAGGGCACCTCAACATAGAGGAGTGCTCGCTGGCCTCAACATAGAGGCATCCTTGCTGGCCTTCATAGCAGTGAGTAAATAAACAAGATCTAGGTCAGTAGGTACATTGGGATAGAGGGGAAACCCTTATGCTGGATCAGGGTTGGCCACAACTGCAGCCTTTCATGCCCACAGCCCCCTCTTTGGGACATTGAGCTTCTGGCTCCAAAGATCCCCCAGTCTGTCACAGGAGGCTGCTTCTACTGAGCTGGTGGCCTCCACATGCGGCAGGAGGGCCATTCCACCAGCAGGAAAATACTGGTGCGGCCACAAAATCACTCCTAATTGGGGCCTTAATCGCTTTAATTGGCTGCCTGCCTCCATGGTGCGAGAAGCTGATCCAGGTCCCCACCCAGCCCTGTGAAACATTCCCAGCAGCAGGAATACATCAGGGAGCCTCCCCACTATTCTCATGACCACACCACCACATCTCCAACCTGTCGCCTCCAAGCCTGCTTCCACAGGGCCAGGGAAGTCCTGCCTGTTAACTCTATTTCTCTCTCCACAGATGTTCTAGCATTTTCTATTTTATTACTGATGCTTTGTTTGCATCAGCAAGCAATTCTATTTATTTCTCACTGACAAGAACCTTAGAGGGCTGTGTAATTTTCGACAGTGACAGGATGCCTGAAGGTCTGAAGATTATTGATTGTATATATGT
This sequence comes from Heterodontus francisci, assembly GCF_036365525.1. NCBI lineage: Eukaryota > Metazoa > Chordata > Chondrichthyes > Heterodontiformes > Heterodontidae > Heterodontus > Heterodontus francisci. The sequence goes on along the minus strand of NC_090371.1, from coordinate 197,734,023 downwards.
GCCATTACCTGTTCCCCTGCATGATGCCACTACCTACTTACAGAGGGAAGGATTCCACCCTCTCAATGTTTAGCCTGACTGCAACCATCACAGCAGATTTTCTAGGGCAGTCACAGATCACCTAGATGCATCGCATGGTGGAACATTGGGCAGTGAGAATTTAGATGGGTAGAAAATCCATTAGACTCCATGATGTGTGTAATCCTCCCACTTGATTTTTATCCTTTACTCAAAAGCACAATAAGAATAAGTGCTTATTTCTCAGCTAGCTGACATGGTCCCTTCATTGTAAGGCAGTCCACCATTACACCAATATTTGGCTCAAGATAACTTTTTGTGATTAGGACTTTCCTCATCAGACATGATTCATGACAACATTGTGGAATCATTAAGCATACCATTAAACATACTTCCAAACCTTGGCCAAAACACTGTTTGCACGCACAACTTCATTGTGTTAGCAATGTTAACAATGGAACGTGTCATGTGACACAGTGCATCAGATGCTTGGGCAGTCCTGGGAGCATCCTGCAATAAAGCCAGACCTAGGATTCAAGGATTGTGGTAGTCTTCTTCACATTTCTCAATTTCATCTTGCAAAGAAGCATCATCATAGACATCCCTGAGGATGATGTGCATCAAGCTCTACCTGGGAACCACACAGAAGAGCACAAGCAGCTTGATGAGACTGTGTGAACCATTTCTCAAGCTCTCATACAGGTAGCCTTCTCTTAATTGGAAAATGTTCCCACTGCATTAATAGTCCGGCCTACATCCATTCAAAGTCCTGCACAAATATACCTCCACTTACAATGTTTTAAATCTTCCACACAACTCATTAATCTCCTAATCATGGGACCTGACGAAACATACTCCCACAGCTTTGCAAAAACCCTGTCTGTTCACACAACATCAGTGCAAACGGGTTATTAACAACGAAAGGCGGCATGTGTATTTTTGTTGTACCCTTCCACAGTGTTCCTCTTGTCACGCTCATGTAATGTGCAGCGATTGAAATACAGAACCCAAACTGAAGAGTTATAAATTGACTTTTCCTTTAAAAAAGTGGACAATGTGCTGCAAAAATGGCTGCCGCCTGGCCCTGCATATTCATAATGACTTACTGTCTGTTGAAGATAAAAGGATACATGCCAACTAAGAGGTGTCAATTACACCCATCCTGAACCCATCGAGAGACATTTTTGAATTGAATGGGTTCTTCTGAAACCAAGAACCAAGGTGATTTGAGAGTTACTGCCCTTGACATCAAGGCAGCATTTGAGCGAGTATGGCATCAAGGAGCCCAAGCAAAACTGGAGTCAATGGGAATCAGGGGAAAAACCCTCTTCTATTTGGAGTCATACGTAGTGCAAAGGAAGATGGTTGTGGTTGTTGGAGGTCAATCATCTGAGCTCCAGGACATCACTGCAGGAGTTCCTCAGGGTAGTGTCCTAGGCCCAACCATCTTCAGCTGCTTCATCAATGACCTTCCTTCAATCATAAGGTCAGAAGTGGGGATGTTCGCTGATAATTGCACAATGTCCAGCACCATTTGCGACTCCTCAAATACTGAAGCAGTCTGTGTAGAAATGCAGCAAGACCTGGACAATATCCAGGCTTGGGCTGATAAGCGCCTCACAAGTGCCAGGCAATGACCATCTCCAACAAGAGAGAATCTAACCATCTCCCCTTGACATTCAATGGCATTACCATCACTGAATCCCCCACTATCAACATCCTAGGGGCTACCATTGACCAGAAACTAAACTGGAATAGCCACATAAATACCGTGGCAACAAGAACAAGTCAGAGGCTAAGAATCCTGCGGTGAGTAACTCACCTCCTGACTCCCCACCATCTACAAGGCACAAGTCAGGAGTGTGATGGAATACTCTCCACTTGCCTGGATGGGTGCAGCGCAAAAACACTCAAGAAGCTCGACACCATCCAGGACAAAGCAGCCCGCTTGATTGGCACCCCATCCACAAACATTCACTCCCTCCATCACCAACGTACATTGGCAGCAGTGTGTACCATCTAAAAGATGCACTGCAGCAACGCACCAAGGCTCCTTAGACAGTACCTTCCAAACCCGTGACCTCTACCACCTAGAAGGACAAGAGTAGCAGATGCATGGAAACATCACCACCTGCAAGTCCCCCTCCAAGTCACACACCATCCTGACTTGGAACTATATCGCCATTCCTTCACTGTCGCTGGGTCACAATCCTGGAACTCGCTTCCGAACAGCACTGTGGGTGTACTTACCTCACATGGACTGCAGTGGTTCAAGAAGGCAGCTCACCATCATCTCTCAAGGGCAATTAGGGATGGGCAATAAATGCTGGCATAGCCAGCGACGCCCACATCACATGAATGAATAAAAAAAAGGTGTGAAGTAGCCACACCCTGGGGTATTGTTGGTCACCAGAGGGAGGGGAGATCTATGGGTCCCCACAGGGGTAACGTGTGAGGAATTTTTCACCTTAAAAAGTAGCCCTCTGGAGAGAGAGGGAGAGATCAGAACAACATCACGCAAGTGTGTCCAGCTGAAAGCTGAGGGAGATCCAGCAAAAGCCAAAGAAAGTGCCCTGCTGTGAATTCTACCCAACACATTGTGCAGCAGAGAACCAAAAGTGATCCCCCATATCCAGATTGAAGTCTCAACTACCAGAGAAATCTACAATCATGGATCAAATATTAGTTAGCTAACAGGAAACAGAGAGAAGGCATAAATGGGTCATTTTCTGATTAGCAAGATGTACTGAGTGGTGTGCCGCAGGGATCAGTGCTGGGGCCTCAACCTTTTACAATTTATATAAATGACTTGGATGAAGGAACTGAAGGTATGGTTGCTAAATTTGCTGATGACACAAAGATAGGTAGGAAAGTAAGTTGTGAAAAGGACATAAGGAGGCTACAAAGGGATATATAGATAGGTTAAGTGAGTGGGCAAAGTTCTGACAAATGAAGTATAATGTGGAAAATGTGAAATTGTCCATTTTGGCAGGAAGAATAAAAAAGAAGCATTTAATCTAAATGGTGAGAAACTGCAGATCTCTGAGATGCAGAGGGATCTGGGTGTCCTAGTGCATGAATTGCAATAAGTTATTATGCAGGTTCAGCAAGTAATTCAGAAAGCTAATGGAATGTTATAATTTATCGCGAGGGGAATTGAATACAAAAGTAGGGAGGTTATGCTTCAGTTATACAGGGCATTGGTGAGATCACATCTGGAGTACTGTGTACAGTACTGGTCTCCTTATTTAAGGAAGGATGTAAATGCATTGGAAGCAGTTCAGAGAAGGTTTACTAGACTAATACCTGGAATGGGTGGCCTGTCTTATGAGGAAAGATTGGACAGGTTAGGAAAGCAAGAGACGACTTGATTGAAACATATAAGATCTTGAGGGGTCTTGACAGTGTGGATGTGAAAAGGATGTTTCCCCTTGTGGAAGAACTAGGGATCATTATTTAAAAATAAAGGGTGGTGCATTAAAGACAGAAATGAGGAGAATTATTTTCTGTCAGAGGGTTGTGAGTCTTTGGAAATCTCTTCCTCAAAAGGCAGTGGAAGCAGAATCTTTGAATATTTTAAGGCAGAGGTAAATAGATTCTTGATAAGCAAGGGGGTAGGTGGCAATGTGGAGTTGAGGTTACAATCAGCCATCAGCTTATTGAATGGTGGAGCAGGCTCGAGGAGCCAAGTGCTCCTAATTTTTGCTCCTAATTCATATGTTTATTTGTTCTTATGTACATAAACAACCCAGGCCTGCAGCTTTAAAAGACAAATTGACCTCCGAGAACATTCAACAGGTTTACCGTGAACCCCAAAAACCTACCTCACTTCAAACTACTTACACCTTTTCCTCTCTATCTGGTTTTTCTTGTGTGCGTGTGTGGGTGCATGTGTGAGTACGGTTATGACAATTTGGGACTGAATATTGCTCAATAAATAAGCAATCTGCTGTTTTAAACCTAGAAGAAAAGCTGTCACTGTCTGTTTATTAGATAAATAAAGCACTGCAGTCAGTTAAGAGTTGAATAGTGAGAACCACCCACACCCCTTACCACCTGACCAACACTCTTGATGACCTGTGCACCATCTGGTCTCATACTGAGCCTTGTGATGCATCTCTGTAGTATCAGAGACAGGAAAAGGTGAGATGGTTGGCTGCCTTGTGTGAACAGGAGTTAATCGCGAATGAGGAAGGCCTTGGCATCCAGGCAGCTGAGTCCTGAGGTGGACCAGCTGCAGCCTGTCATCACTTCCATAAATACATGAGCGGCTGTGTCCTGCTCACTTTCCATTACATGTGCTGGAATGGAAAATAGTTGGTGGAAGGGTCCAGATGGGTGGCCTCCTGATTTATAGCAAAATCATCCATGCCCATTCCAACTGTGCTACTGCTTGGTACTGTCTCATGGCCACTGATCAGCATAAAATCCTGGATGCTTCTTGTGCCCTTCAGGACCAGATGTGTAGGAAGTGTCACCAGCTAGAGCAGCTCAAGCTCCGGATTTCAGAGCTTGAGTGGCAGCTGGCATCACTATGGTACATTCTCGAGGTTGGAAGCTTTGTGGATAGCACATTTCTGGATGTGGTCACCCTGCAGCTTAAGAGAGTGCCGGCAGAGAGGGAATGGATGACCACCAGGCAGTTAAGGAAGATCAGGCAAGTAGTGCAGGAGTCACCTGAATGCATCTCGCTCTCCAACCAGTATTCAGCTCTGAAGACTGGTGGGAGTGATGCTTCCTCTGGAGAGTGCAGGCAGAGCCAAGTCCACTGCACCATGTGTGGCTCAGCTGCACAGAGGACGAAGAAGAGTGGAAGAGCAGTAGTGGTGGGGGATTCAATAGTGAAGGGAACAGACAGGTGCTTCTGCGGTGGCAGACATGACTCCAGGACAGTAAAAATCAAGAAAAACCCAAAGATATTTTATAAATATGTAAAGAGTAAGAGGATAACTAAAAAAAAGAGTAGGGCCCATTAGGAACCATAAGGGTAAGCTGTGTGTGGAGGTGGAGGACATGGGTATGGTTCTTAATGAATACTTTGGGCTGCATTTGTGCTCAGCCGAACGACAGGTTCCGTGGTAGTGGGGGGCTGGGGGGAGAGGGGAGTGCTGGGAGATTGGAGCGGCTGCAGCCTACTACGGAACTCGACACTGTGGTTACTGGGTCCAATCTCCCCGGCGGCGGGGAAGCTCCGTGGCAGCCCCTCCATTGCTCTGCAATGGGACCCTGCTTTCCAGATGCTAGTTGGATCTTTGCATTAATCTAAATGTAACCTGCAGCAATCTTACCTTCAGTTCCCGATCTTGAGCTGGTCGTGCGGCACACACACGCCTTCATTTTCCTGCCCAGAGATGGGGAAGGGGTCAACTCTGCAATATATACTGTATGGCGTGGGGGGGGGGGGGTGGTGGTGGAGGGGAGGGCCAACTTTAAAATGGTAAGTTTCTTATGAATTGTCCACTGCAGCATTGCTGCTAGTTTCTGCTAAGGTTTTATTGCACATTTATCGCAGAAATAAATCACTGTAACTTTATTCCATCAAATGATCAGTAGCTGACTGCATATGGAATGTTACAAGAATGATTCTTGTGAAGTGAATTAGTGACTAGGCCTGCATTTGAGGTCTTTCCTTAAATAAAGAAACTTTGATGCTGTGTAGTAGAAAAATGGGTTTGACTCATTATTCCTCAATGGTTCTGTAATGCCTATTGGGAAAGCAGTGATTGAAAAAAAGTTTATTTTTTTATCCTGTTTTGTGTATAATCTATCATAAAGGGCATTTTGGGAAAATTCCTGACAGCTAAAACAGTCTGACCCGGGCCAGGCCGATTTCAGCAGTACGACAATGTAAGGACTGGCAGCCTTATAAAAATCGCGCCAGCACCTGCTCCTTCATCGGGTGACATTGTGAATGGTGTCGCCAATGTCATCCCACCACATGATTGGGGTGCAGCCACTGGCCTTATGTTAAGTGGCTGCCGGACACAAGATTGTGGTGGCACGGCGGTCCAGGCCCTGTGTTTGACGGCTGCGATTTTCTGCACCCGCCGCAGCTCCCGGCAGTGGGAGAATAAAGTCCAGCCCTTTGTGTCTGTTTTCACAAAAGAGAGGGACAATACAGATATTGCAAAGAGGGAGGAGGAGTGTGATATATTGGATGAAATTAATATAGTGAGAAGGAAGTATTAAGGAGTTTAGCATCTTTGAAAGTGGATACATTTCCAGGCCTGGATGAAATGGATCCTAGACTGTTAAAGGAAGCAAGAGAAGAAATAGCCAAAGGTCTGACCATCATTTTCCAATCCTCTCTGGCTACAGATGTGGTGCCAGAGGACTGTAGGCCAGCTAACTTTGTACCATTGTTTAAAAAGGGAGAAAGGGATAGACTGAGTAATTACAGGCTAGTCAGCCTAACCTCGGTGGTGGGAAAATTATTGGAAAAAATTCTGAGGGACAGGAAAATCTTCTTTTAAAAAAATGTGAATTTATCAAAAACAGTCAGCACGGATTTGTTAAAGGAGGGTCATATCTGACTAATTCATTGAATTTTTTGAGGATGTAACAAGGAGGGTCGATGAGGGTAATGCATTTGATGCAATCTATATTAGAGGCCTGCTACGTGACCCAAACCCGACAGTGTGACCAGAACGCACTGCCTGAAGAGGTGGTAAAGGCAGAAACCATCACAACATTTAAGAAATATTTAGATGAGCACTTGAAACGCCATAGCATACAAGGCTATGGGCCAAATCTGGAAAATGGGATTAGAATAGGGAGGTGCTTGATGGCCGGCACAGACACGTTGGGCTGAAGGGCCTGTTTCTGTGCTGTATGACTCTATGACTCTATGACTCTATGACCCAACAACATGCGTCAGGTTCGGGTCGGGTTGGGCCCATCTTCCAGGTACGGCTTTCGGGCTCGTGTCGGGTCAGGCCGAGTCCAGGTTGAGTCGGGTCGGACACACACGGTAAGTTCTCTGCTGGTAAGTATTGAAATTTAAAAAAACTTACCTGAGCTGTGAGTCCGGGACAAAACTGAGTCTGCATAGTGAGTGAGTTATGTCACTATGACATCATCACGCATGCGCTGCAGCTTCCTGGAGGGTCGATGTCAGGAAGGTAAGTAAATGGATGGTCAGGTCAGGCCGAGTCGAGACAGGTTCAGGTTGGGTCGGGCTCGTGGCAAAATCAGAGAGAATCGGGCCAGGTCAGGCTCGGGTCCGCTGTGGTTCTGTCGGGTTCGGGTCGGGTTCTTTTTTCCCGACCTGAGCAGACCTCTAATCTATATGGGTTTTAGCAAGGCTTTTAATAAGGTCCCACATAGCACACTGGTCACACAAGTAAAAGCCCATGACATCCAAGGCAAAGTGGCAAGTTGGATCCAAAATTGACTCAGAGGCAGGAAGCAAAGGAGAATGGTCGATGCTTTTATTTATAACTGGAAGGATGTTTCCAGTGGGGTTCTGCAGGGCTCAATACTCAGGCCCTTGCTTTTTGTGATTTATATCAATGATTTGGACTTGAATGTACAGGGTATGATCAAGAATGCAGCAAGACCTGGACAACATCCAGGTTTGGGCTGATAAGTGGCAAGTAAAATTCGCGCCACCCAAGTACCAGGCAGTGACCATCTCCAACAAGAGAGAATCTAACCATCTCCCCTTAATGTTCAATGGCATTACCATCGCTGAATCCACCACTCTAAACATCCTATTGACTAGAAACCGAACTGGAGTAGCCATATAAATACCATTGCTACAAGAGCAGGTCAAAGGCTAGGAATCCTGTGGCGGGTAACTCACCTCCTGACTCCCCAAAGCCTGTCCACCATCTACAAGGCACAAGTCAGGAGTGTGATGGAATATTCTCCACTTGACTGAATGGGTGCAGCTCCAACAACAGTCAAGAAACTCAACACGATCCAGGACAAAGCAGCCCGCTTGATTGGCACCCCATCTACAAACATTCACTCCCTCCACCACCGACGCACAGTGGCAGCAATGTGTACCATCTACAAGATGCACTGCAGCAACGCACCCAAGGCTCCTTAGACAGCACCTTCCAAACCCGCGACCTCTACCAACTAGAAGGACAAGGCAGCAAATGTATGGGAACACCACCACCTGCAAGTTCCCCTCCAAGTCACACACCATCCTGACTTGGAACTATATTGCCTTTCCTTCACTGTCACTAGGTCAAAATCCTTGATCTCCCTTCCTAACAGCACTGTGGGTGTACCTACCTCACATGGACTGCAACGGTTCAAGAAGGCAGCTCACCACCACCTGCTCAAGGGCAATTAGGGATGGGCAGTAAATGTTGGCCTAGCCAGCAACGCCCACATCCTATGAATGTATAACAAAAGTGTGAGGTAATGCATTTAGGGAAGGCTAACAAGGCAAGGGAATACACAATAAATGATAGGATATTAAGAAGTTTAAAGGAACAGAGGGACCTTGGAGTGCATGTCCACAGACCCCTAAAGGTGACTGGACAGGTGGATAAGGTGGTCAAGAAGGCATATGGGATACGTCTTTATTAGACAAGGCATAGAATGTAAGAGCAGGGAGGTTATGCTGAAACTGTATAAAAAACTAGTTAGGCCACAGATGGAGTACTCCATGCAATTCTGTTCACCACACCATAGAAAAGATAGCAGTAGAGAGGGTACTGAGGAGATTTACGAGGATGTTGCCTAGATTGGAGAATTTTAGTTACGAAGAAAGATTGGATAGGCTAGGGTTGTTTTCTTTGGAATAGAGGAGGCTGAGGGGAGACCTAATTGAAGTGTATACATTTATGAGGGGTCCAGATAGAGTGGAAAGGAAGGCCCTATTCCCCTTGGTTGAGGGGTTCATAACCAGGGTATATGTATTTAGGGTGAGAGGTAGGAGTTTTAGAGGGGATTCAACGGGAAATATTTTCACCCAGAGGGTGGTGCAGGTCCGGAACTCACTACCTGAAAGGGTGGTAGAGGCAGAAAGCCTCATAGCATTTAAAAAGTACTTGGATGTGCACTTGAAGTGCTGTAACTTGCAAGGCTACAGACCAAAAGTCAGAAAGTGGGATTAGGCTGAATGGCTCCTTGATGGCTTGTGCAGACATGATGGGCCGAATGGCCTCTTTCCATGCTGTAAATTTCTATTTCTATGCTAACAGCAGAACAAATGCTACCAAGGAGACCAGTGCAGTCCTGCTGCATGATTCTCTTTATCCACTCTCCCGGCAGCTCCAAGCCACGGAGATAACAGCACTTAGTTCAATCCCCAACCATGAGAATGGGGTGTGTAAAAAATTATAATATTGCCTGCATGGCACTCACCAGTACCACTCTTAACACATGCCACACATTATTTTAACAGGTGCATTTCAAGCAGAGTGTGAGGCCCTCATCCAAGGCAAGCAAGAGCCTTATTGAGATTAAAAATTGGAAGTTTGATGATGATGCTAGTTTGACTCGGTGTAGTGAGGTCATCATCTGTTTCTGGCCTCACCAAGCTGATACCAGGAAGCTGCCCAGAAGAGGGCAGAAGAAGGAGACCAGTCAATTTCTGTTTTTTCAGTTTTCTAGTGGACCAGAAGGGGCAGAGGCAAGAGTGCTCCTTCAGGCCCCACAAGGAAACTTTGATCTTCCCTTGCCCCAGGCTTTCCACCCTCCCTTAACCACTATTCACTCACCTGATTGCCTGAGACCATTTTTGTGCCTCCTGTCATGGCCACTGGACTCCTGCTTATGGGTTTCCTGTAATTGATGCTGGGATCTCGAGAGAGTCAGGCCAAGTTATTTAAATGAGGCACCAGAGTTAAAATGGCCTGGGCCTGACTTTAATGATCCCCACATGAGTTTAATAAGGGTTTATTGCTCCCGCTCTGGTACCCCGGACCTCTATGGCAGAAGCTGAGCAATCCTGGGAGAAGCATTAATTGCCTTTGGGTTCTTTGTCATTGAATACTTCACCACAAATATCCCCAGAGTTGCCAGTTGATAAAGAAAAGTATATACCCAATGTTTCTCTAAAGAAGCTTTCTGACTTCCAAGTATGTATATAAACCACACCTGCATGTTTATGCTGCTGCAAATCTGCAGTACATCTGATTTTCTACCCACCAATGGGTGATGTTCTCAATCATGGTTTTTTTTGTGGCAGGAGCTGGTCCATATTATGATAATGGGGTTGGTCCATCAAATACAAATGGGGCCAGCTCAACCAAGGTGGGGTCTGTTCCTTCACTGTCCCACTTCTTCTTGAGCCAACATCTGACTGGAAAAGCTGGACTACTATTTCTCATTTAAATCATCAGAAGTCTAAAAGTGTTCCATTCTGCCATGTGGAATTATGAGCTTTTGCATGGAAATGTCAAATGGATTGAGACTAGTTCTGGTCACATTTCTGTAAGACTTTCTGCCTTTTGCCAGTTACAAAGCTGATCAACTTGCCTGGTTGCATTGGAACCTCACAACCCAGGGCATCAACTGTTGTTTATCCTTTCTGGTAAAAAAAAGATCAACTAATTGCTTCCGTCTGACTGCTTTTAGTGTGTAACCTAGATTACATACTAAAGAATAGTGATCTGTACAAAAGTAAATGTACGAACCATGCAATATTATTATGAGACTGATGTCTCCTTAGAGATTTTAAATGGCACTATTTGGACTTTACACAGTTTAATATGAGTTGGCTATGGAAAGAATGTCATCCAGTTAAACTGATTGAAAGGACTTATGAAAAGCACTTAACCTGCAGCTCTATTGGTGATAAAAAAAACATCAAATTCTGCATACAAAATTAAGCATCATATATTGGATATATGTTTGCACTGATTGAAAATCATAATATCTGTGTACATTTTAACAATTGTGGCTCATCACTCCACAAAGCATAGATGAACAAAAGAGAAATATACTGCTGATAAAATTAGATTCTCATTTCAATCAAACCCTTGTGGGCAATGGCAAACTGGGATCCGTTGTGTCGAACTTGGTTAATAATCTGTCCTCCCAGATACTCATTCTGACTTATTAACAAAAAGATGTACTGTATTTTATGGTTGTAGCCAATGGCAGCAGCTTGTTCATTAGCTTAGGAGCACCTCATTAGCATAATATTAACCTCTGCTTGTAAAAGATAACTTACTCTTCGAAGTCACTGCCTGCCAAAACACATGCTAAAACGAGTGCTCAGTTGCACTGAATAAATTGTGTCTATCTCGTAATAGAGAGTCAGTTTGAATTTTCCATAGGTGCAACTTGGGCACGTTTTTTGACAACAGCAGAGAATTTGTGAACTGAATTGCCTATTATAAATTAGAATCATAGGAAGTTTATATATGCAGAAATAATTGAGGTGGGAGTGGGTTTGTGACTATAACATATGTGGCAATAAGATTTCTCTCCATCCATAATCAGATGAGATACAAAGTGGCTGTAACCAGCCAAGATTTTGACAGAAGTAATCAATCAAATGAATCCTGTTCGAGTGTTGAGTTTAGTTTTATTCTGTTACAAATGACTCACAAGAGGCCAAGTAAGCAACACAGTACTTCAGTTACGAATGGTTTATACCCCACTGTACTACTTTTTTCGGACTGTTATTTTATTAACCCTTAGAGTGCCAGTATCTCTATGAAATTCTGTATCCAGTTGCTTGATCCTTTTTTTTTAAGAATGGGAAGCTCTTTGATCATTGTGGATGTTAACATCGGACATCATAGAATTTATTATCCCTGTTAGATTATTATACATTTTCTGTAATCTATCCAACTTCACAACAGACCAACAGAACAATGACAAGGATTCTTGAGACTGCAGATAATGCAGGTTTTACATCTGTCATATATTTTAGACTAGTTCTCAGCCAATCATCTTCATCGGGTTATAATTTTATCTTAAATCTGCTTTGTCTAACACATTAGCTAAGTCAGTGTTATATATTAGAAGCCCAGGACTAGCTATGGCATAAAAGTTTAGGTGCTTTAGAATTTCACTGCATGTTGTTTGAGATCATTAATAAAGTTGTGCTGCAAAAAATAAGGCTATTAAATCAGCCAGACTCACAAGATCATATGATACATACAGATGAATAACATCATTCTAACCATTTTAGCTGTTCCATCCAGAAAGACCCTATAATCCCCTCATAAGGGCATCTAACTGTGTATGTAATGGTTCTAGAGTTTTTGCCTTCATTGTAATTGCCAGAAGTCTACTCCATACTTTGATCACTCTTTGTGTGAAGAGATTTTTGACACCAATCCTAAATTTATCTTTTATTACTTTGAACCTGTGCCATTTTGTCCTACCCTAATATTTAGTTTGAGCATGGTTTCTCCAATGATATACCAAATGAGAAGTTAATGTAAAATTAATCACATAAAAGTAACCAGGTCATAAATGTAGCCATTAATCTGATGCTTATTGCCCATTTTAATATATTTTTGTAGTTTTGTAAAGGATTTTTTTACCTTATGTCTGTGTAATATTTACTGTGCTGAATAATATAAAACCATTGATAGTAAAACGAGAAAGTTGCTTATGGATCAATTTTTTTCTGTACCACTTACTATCTTATATGCTTGTCCAAGATCATCTCATGGTGACAGATTTCAAACCTGAAAACCTCAGCTCTCTTCAGTTTTGTCTTGTAACTCAGTTCTCTAATAGGGATCATTCTCATAACCTTGCTCTGAACTGCCTCCAAAGCTTGATGTATCTGTACTGTTAATGGTGTCTTAGTGATCAGATCTTGGCACAGTGCTCAAGATGTGGTCTGACCAGAACCCTACATTCCACTAATGAGAATTTGAAATAGTTCTTCCTTGGGAAAAAAAAATCAATATGAATTAAGTTATGTAAATAGCACAGCAAAATGGGACTTTAATGCAAAAGAAATTGAATTATTAGACAATTTAAATTAAGCAGCATTAGAGGAGTAGATTGTATAGAATTATCTATCCCCTTTGATTTCTACTTGATTATTCATCAAATAAGGAAGAAAAACGTCACAAATAACATAAACGTAAGAATGTAGTAATAAAACTTAATACTGCAGATGGAGATTCTGGGGTTTAGGAGCATTGGTCTGGTCCTGAAATAAAGGTCATTGGGAGAGAGGTTTCCAGAATAGGGTGAGAGTACTGGGGTTCAGAAGAGCTGGGATGGGAATCTGGGAGGTTTTTGGAGATTGCTGGGTCTTAGCACTGGGGAAGACAGGGTCTAGCAGCCGATGTGGGAGGATGTCCACAGAAGTGAGACCCTGACATCCCATTGCCTTTTTTGAATCATCAGGCAACACTTTTGCTCCCTTCAGCATGCTCCTGGCTGTAGATCTCTTCCCCCAACCATTTGGAGTCTCTTTTGTACCTTCAGGGTCCTGCCTTCCCCCACTGTTTTCCCCATTGTCAGGTAGCTCCTGCAGTCCCGAGGAAAGGTCTTAGACCTGAAACGTTGATTGACTGACTGACTTTTATTTCTCCACAGATCCTGTAAATATGCTCTAGAACCCTGTTCATTTTGGCTATAGCTTATACTTTAGTCATGGGCCTTTAAAAATCGTTGGACTGATACACTAAGATCTATTTATTTGACGTTTAGCTTAAATTCTTTTCCCTGCAGGGGGTATGTATCCCTAGCCCAAGTGTATGACACTACACCTTTCTGAATTGAACATCGTTTTCCAAACACGAGCCCAATCCTTCAGCACATCCAGGTCTTGTATTGGTTGCGCATCCTCTACAGTCCTAACTCTCGCACCTTGGTATGGTCTGAAAAGTTGTCATTCCCGATCACCTACTTCTACTCCATAAAGGGAAATATTAAACAGCAAAGGTCCAAATACCGATTCCTGCAGACTGATAGCTAGTCTTCAAACAATTCCAAATCCATTGACTACAACTTTCTGCCCATGGGCATTCAGCCTATTGTCAATCCACCACAGCAGAGTATCACTAATGCCAAGGATCCTATCTTGTAGAAAACCTCTTATGTGGTACCTTATAATTATGGATGGGGTATTAGCAGAATGACATTTTTGAACTTGCTTTCCTTGGCAAAAAGTTTCAATAACTACTCCAAAATGGAAAAGGGAATCAAGAGAGGTGTATAGTGGGCAGCTGAATTGTTATCACCTATTTTACACTGTCACCCAGAGTCAACATTACCCCCAAATACAATAATGAGGTTTCCTAATCCTTGCAATTGTGAGAGAATGGTAATGCTTATGATGAACAAAAATTAGTTTTCACCCATGATCTCTCAGCTTTGTTCAACTAAAGGCTCAAAATGGACTTCAGGAGTCTGCAAAATACATGGGATCTTTTACATAGCAAATTATTTCCAACCTTGTATGGGTCAGGATCATTTACAAAGGTAAAGTTACAGAAATCTTGCGCTATCTTGCATTTCAGTGGAGTGAAATCCCTGCAAATTCCTCATGATTAAAAGATCAACTTAATAGATTCCTCTCTGTGATTAAGACAACAGTTATTGCTGGTAATTGTTTCGATTATGGCTTTTACTTTATTAGGCTAATATGCATTGAGTGCAACCTCAGGGTTCAGGTGGAAGCAATCTCCAGTTGTTAGTATTGGTATGACTTTGTTTTTCACTTTTAGGTACGACAGCACAGATGAATGGGTTTCCTGTATTTAACATGTTAGATTTCAGCAAGGTAAAGTGGATTTTGATCTAAGAATAGCTTAGAGCCTTTTTTTAAGTGCTATGTTTATTCTAACAAATCCTTGTGAATGAATGGCTTTGGTTTAAAGATTGCTGAGAACTTGTTACACATGATCCATAATAAATTAATTGGAGTTTAAAATTCAGCATGGATTCTCTGCCATAAATTCTAATGAATATTCCTTCAATTTTCTGTGATACAGCATTGTTGAACTGTACTCAATTATTTGGTCAGTCTACTTTAATGACTTACCACAGTTCTGCCCTTCAACATTTAATTTATCTCTCTCGTTAAATTATTCTAGAGCTGGGATCAACGATTTAACAGTTCCCCTCAATGAATTACTCTTAAGCTGTGCTTAATAAATTAACTCAAGATATGCTTAGTGACTCTCCTCAATAATTCCTCCCAGAATGGAGCCCATTAAGTTACCCCAAAACTATGCTTAACATCTTAAATGCTATTTTATTCTCATACTTTTCCATTCCCGATGTGATTCTCATTACTCATTTCCATCCCTCTGGACTTAGATTAACTATGCTGCTTCATTTTTCTTTCAGGTTGCCAATTGTTTACTGTGTTCCACAAGTCTCCACAATTTGGAGATGTTTGGTGGGAGACCTACCATGTGCTGCTATCTTAAGAAAGAGAGCTATGTTATGATGGACGACTTCTGCCATACCATTGGCAATGGGTCCAGGTTAAGGGTGGTCACTGATCAGTGTGAGGGAAGATTTAATGGCTCCCACAGGATCTTGAAAGCCACAAAAGAGGATCTTTTGTAACTCAAACCCAAGCCCAGGATGTTACAAAGCTCCATGGCAGGGGGCTGCTGAAGATTGTTCCGGCAGTGGCCTGCCATGGAGCCCGACGCCAGGAGGACCAGGCCCGATCTTCTCAGCAGTGAGGCTCCGGGACCCGGATTAAAATATTCAAATTAGTAGAATGCATACATTTAAATAAAATTGACTCCAATCTTACTGTCAGGCTATGATCGTCTGAGCGACAGCCGGCACTCACACACCTTCACTTTCTCGTCTGGAGAAGGCAGGCGCCGCAGTGGTGGGGAAGGGTGGAACCTAAGACTTTTGGCGTGGGGGAGGCGGTGCGGATGGGGTCAAATTTACATCATTAGTGTAGGGGCTGGTGAGAAGTGGTGACCTGTGCACTTTGTTCAGTTTGTGGAGTGGGGGGGGGTGGTGGGGATGAAGGTCAACTGTCAAAGGTAAGTGCTTTGGTGGGGGAGAGGGCAAATGATGAATTTTATTGTTATTGGCGGGGTGGAAAAGGGGCAGCAGATTTTTAATCAGTACAGTGGGGGGGGGGGGGGGGGTGGGTAAAAATTTAAAAATTTAAATTGGCCGGCAGGGCTTTAAAAATGGCACCAGCATCTGCACACAGGCAGCTGATCCCATTGTTGGCATCGGAGAGCCTACCCCCTCCATGTGATTGGAGGGAGGGGTGGCCTGACCGGCATATTACTGTGGGCTGCCACGAGGAAGATTTTTGCCTGCTGCCAATCCTGGCAGTGGTTGCATAAAATCCAGCCCCAAGTGTCTGGAAACTGGAATATAGTACTCTCTCTCAAGTCTATCACTAAAGACTTAAAGGCTTTAGTCTGTACTTCCAAAGTAGAGGCCAGGATTTTTCAGAGACAGTAGGGGTCCCACCGCCAGGGCCGAAAGCCAGGGGTGAGCCTGCTTTGGTGAGCAATGGGATCCAGAATACAATTAAATGGCTACCATCAAATTAAGAAATGTGGCCTTTCCCCAAGAGCTTCCAGCCCAATCAGAAGGCCGGCAGCTCAGCAGACTCACTGTTGGGGCTGCGCTTGGAGGACAAGGGTGCATTGATGTATGTGCGACCTCAAAGTAAGGTAAGTGGAGTCTGGGGGCACCAGGGCCAGTCAGGCAGGGCCTGATGAGGGATGCATGAAGGTGAGGCCGATAGTATGGAATGGCCATTGCTGCCGGGCAGCCCCTTCGTGAGTCAAAAAGTGCCCAAAACGGAGGGCCCACTGAGAGGCCACAAGGGTTTACCTGGCAGTCTCTCCACTTGGCAGACGACTGTCGACCACTGGTAAAATGCCAGTAGAGGCAGGAAGAAGCCCTTAATTGGCCACTTAAGAGACTCAATTAGGCTCTGGATAGGCAGGCCATCTGTCACCCTTCTTGCCACTGTCAAAATGGCACGGTGATAGGAAGATTTGGGCATGCCACCCGACGCCTTCCCGTGCCTTTTTTCTGGCCTTTCCACCTTCAAGCCCATCCCCAGTGGCCCCATAAAATTCAAGCAAATCAATTGTCTTGGGCTATCTTGGCAGATGGGCTACAGTATGTAAACATAGGTGTTATGCTTATTAAATAGCCTTCTTTTCTGAAGAGGGCTCAAGATACTCCTCTACCAAGGGTAACCCTGTTTGCAGCTTGCACTCATTGTTGGTAGAATCCTCTTCTACTCCCTATTCCTTCAGCTCCTCAATGATCTGTAATTTTCCCGGTGCAAAATCCTCAACATCACTATCTTTCTTATGTTGGGTGAAAGTTTCTGAGCTGACGAATTGGAAAGAAAGTGCAAGTGATGCAGGGGCAGAAGAGAAAGGCCACAACCAGAAGTTGAGGGATTTTGTCGTCTTCATTATCATTATCATCCTCCTTCTCATTTTCCTCCCTCTTCTGTGAATGGTCTGTAGAAGAAGAGGAAAGGAGCTAAAATGGAATTGAAAATTGGGAGAGATGTAAAACAGGCAGCTGAAATGATATCACATATTTTATCCCAATGCCCAAAGCCAAATGCTCCCTGGATGCTGAACATGTCATTCCATGCAGCTGGTAGCATGCAGACCATATGGGATTGAGATCTGGTAAATGTCATTAGCAAGGGAAATCTTGTCAGGCTTTCAGTGTAACTATTCATGTTGTGAGAGATGTGATGGGGACTTTCTGGGTTGCTATAAATTGATGGCAAGTTGATGAAGCACTTAAAACAGTTGGGGAGATGGTTGTTAAGTGTAAACCATAATATCACAGTGCAAGGGATGTCACAGCCCTATCTTTTCTTGGCTGTCTTGATAAGGTCATTGAATTTATGTTGGCTCTGGTCCCCATAGTGAAAATGCTGAAGGTAACAAGAACTGTCATGGTCAACCCCTTCCATTGTGACTGGATATCTCTTTTTGATGGGTACCCCTACGCAGTACCAATTCCTTGCTCTCCCATCTGTCTGATATGGGCCTGTGGTTCCTCTACCAATGAGTTCAGGAAATTTGGAGCTTAGGATACTGAAGCTATGCTTCCAGATATACCTTCTGGAAACTTTCAGGAGTACCTCAAATTTTGAAATTTGTATCCTGCTTCTTGAGGCAGCACCCACTCTTGGCAAACTTCCAATGGCAAGTAGCATTAACACCAGGAGCCCACCACAAAAATAAAACCAGGAAAGTAGTTGGCTCATGGCCCACCTTACTGCCTTCCTGGTGGCAATCCCATTCCCTTCAGAATGTCAAGGCCATTGAATTATCAGATGAGCTTTTAATTTAGGTATACACATTATTGTTGCTTTGTATGTACTAGCCAGGCTGGTTTCAAATTTCTATCCCTGATAGGAGTTTCAGGTATCAATATCAAATTGTTAAAGTGCATGTCCAGTAGATGAATCAGCATTTAACACTAATATTTGGATAAGAGGAAGAGAAGACATGCTGGTCACTAATCCGCACAACCTATTGTCCTTATATAAGCATAATTGATTACCAACTTGGCCTTGTTCAACCTTGTCAGATTATAAAAAATCATTTTAATCAATAAGACAAAGATAAAAATGCCATTATTAAATGTATTTCATTTTGAGTGATTTATCTGGTTTCGGTAGAACTACAACACAGACTGGAGAAGCTGATCCTTTGGTGGATAAATGTCAGAGCTGTTACTTTGCCATAGGCTGTGTCATGATGCATCATTAGGTTATCCTCATTATTGAGAGGCAAGGGGTTGGTCAGAATGTTATCTACAAACAGCTGACTGTTGAACAAGCTAAGTATTTTTCACTTACAATGCCAATAAAAGAGAAACAAAAGAAAGAACTTGCATTTGTATAGTAATTTTCACAACCTCAGAACATTACAGTTACTGAAGTGCTTTTGAAATGTCGTCACTGTTGTAAAGTAATGACAGTCAAACACAGCAATGCCCATAACTGAATGACTAAAATGCCATTAGGCCCCTTTAATAAGTAAATTATCCTAACAGCTGTTGAAGACCCTCTTGCTGAAATTAGTTACTGATGAGTGGGGCAGATGTTGGGCCTCAGGGTTTTTCAATGGCTCCCGTAACCGCCAACGGAAAATTAACGTTTATTTAATTAAAGAGAAAACATTTCTCGGGAACTAGGAGGAACAGGAGCATTTCTCTGACTTCATAGGATTTGCAGTTAGGCCCCACTGTTAGCCTGCTCCAATTCCTCTTCCCGAGGGTTGCTGTCGGTGAGGCAGGTGTCCTAACATTGATCATTTCACTCAGGCGAACTGCTTGTAGAGGCGTGACCAGTGCTGGCAGCTCTGGGTGAGCTGTTGTTGAGGGTCTTAAGGACTAATTTCCATCGATCCTCAAGCCTCTTGAGTGCATACTTGTTTTACATTACTGAGTCTGGGCCTGAAAACAAGCTCAGGCCAACATCTGCACCAGGATATGTAAACTTCGAATGTTATCAGTTATTTTTACTTCACCCTTACTTTGTGTTGCGGACACATCAAAAATAAACAACACTTAGAGCCATACAAAGTTTTGATATTTAGATCCCACAGTGGATAAATGTAACCCTGCAAACTCTAGATTAACACAAGAACTCTCCAAGATTCTTAGGGTGAGCAGAAAAAACAATAAAAAGGAAGACTGAGCTTCATAATGATATTACTCGCAATCCCATAACTACTATTCTAATACTGGCTTTTTCATGTTATCCCAAGGCCAAAGCATTACTGAAAAACATGCCAGAGCAGAATATTAGACAAATATTGATCTTGGCTCATGATACTAAGCTCATGTAGACTGATGGCAACTGAATGATGCTTATTTTATGGAGCAGTGATAGAATTGCTAAAATATAATTAAGTACTTTTTTCTTTAATCTTTTATGGACAGTTTATTCTATTGCTATGTATCGCTATGAGCAGAATATGACTGAATTGCAGATAGAATTGTAGAATCATAGAATGGTTACAGCACAGAAGGAGGCCATTCAGCTTGTTACGTCTGTGCTGGCTGTCTGAAGGATCAATTCACCTAGTGCCACTCCCCCACCTTCTCCCCATAGTCCTGCACATTCTTCCTTTTCAAATAATAATCCAATCACCTCTTGACTGCCTCGATTGAACCTGCCTCCACTATATTCTCAGGTAGTGCATTCCAGATCCTAACCACTTGCTGCATGAAAAAGATTTTCTTCATATCGCCATTGTTTCTTTTGCCAATTCCTTAAATCTGTACTCTCTGGTTCTCGATCCTTCCACCAATGAGAACAGTTTCTCTCTCTCTACTCTGTCCAGACCCCACATGATTTTGAATACCTCTATCAAATCACCTCTCAACCTTCTCTTCTCCATGGAAAGCAATTGCAACTTCTCCAATCTATTTACGTAACTGAAGTTCCTTATCCCTTGAACCATTCCTGCACCCTCTCTAATGCCGTCACATCCTTCCTAAAGTATGATGCCCAGATGATTTTCTAATATACTGTAAAACAGTAAATTCACTGCTTTAGAAAGAAAAATTTTAATGATACTTTTGCTCAAATTGATTCTGCTGAGATTGAATTAAGAAATAGTAAGGGTTCGTTTTCATATTGGCCTAGGCAATTTAGAGAAGTTTGAGGTCATAACATTTGTAATAATGGCAGATTTGAACTATTCTAAGATAGACTGTGATAAAAGAAAAACTTGTGGTGAACTTTGGGAGAAGGTTCTCGAAAGGTATCGATGGTAATGTTTGATAAGCAAGGACTACAAGTATCATATTTGGTTCTGGGTAACTAAGCATGAAAAATAAATGACCTGAAGATAGGAGAATACTTTGGAAATAGTGTCCATACTAAATTACGTTCAGATTGAAAATAAAGAAAAAGAGTTACAGACATTGACCTCAAAACTAGTTGAGTTCAGTGGGCTAAAAGGGCTTCTAGCCGAGAATAAATGGCTGAAACATCTGGCAGATAAAACAGTAGCCGGAATTTTACATTCCCCCCCTCCACAGGAGCAGGCTGGTGTCGGGGGTAGGGGAGGCATAAAATTGATTGGGAGGCGGTGGGTGCTGTTCAAGATGGCTTCCTGTCCCTGCTGCAGTGGTGGTGAGAAGCTGCTTGCCAGCTCCAGGCCAATCAAGGCCCTTAAGTGGCCAAGTAACTGCCACTTAAGGGCCTTCTTCCACCGCTGCTGGTATTTTACCAGTGGCTGGTGGGTGCCTTAGGCCCCATAGAAGGCCCCCAGGTCCTTGCAGGCTGCGGGGGTGGACCCTCCTGATCGGGTACCCTGTGCTCCATGGAGGGCGCCACCCCCAAAGCCCCAACTATCTCCACTGAAATAAAGTCTTCCCCCTTCCTCCAACCGATCCTCCCCTTGTTTTGCCAGGGCCTGGCTGATTGTCCCCACGAGGCCTCAAAACCTACCTCTCTTCCGAGGTCAACGTCCACGATCCTGCTGTTGGCTGGATGGAGTCCTAGCAGTGGCCACCGCTCCCAGTGGTGCTGCTGGGACTGAGAGCTGCCAGCCCACTGATTGGCTGGCAGCTCCATTAGGCAGAACTTTCTGCCTCAGAGAGGTGGAAGTCTAGCCCAAGTCCAATTAAGGGCCTTGGGAATGCAAAATCCTGGAGTGGCTCCCAGATCCGGTGGAGGTGAGCTGGCCACGACTTTTTGGCTGGTGGGCGGGGCTTACCAGCCAACATAAAAACTCCAGCCTCTGGATCAGCTGTATAAGGTCAAATGCATTCTCATCACGAGTAATGGGAGTGCATCAAAGGATGGATTTGGATAATTAGAGAGAAAAAAATTAGCTTTAAAAAAGGGGCAAATGATAATTAAAGAAGAAATAACACAAAAAGAAATAGAATTATTAAATAAAAGGATAAGGGGAGATTAGGCAGGATAAGAAGCTATATGAAAGAATATTGATAGTCAACATAAAGGAAAACAGCAGGAGCTTTTAAAAGCACATAAAAAACAAACGGATAGTCAAAGATGGAGTGGGATGACTAAAAGTCAAGGAGGGAGTCATCTTAGACTTGAAAATGAAAAAAATGTTTCCTATAGATTTTGCTTTATTTTTTGCAGAGAGAAGTGATAGTGGAATTGTAGAAGTACCTGAGCAGTGTATGGAAAGACCATTACTGGAAATGATCTTCCTCAATTGGTGTTAAATCATCTATTTTATGATGCTTGCTTATTGCTTGGGTAGGGGCGCATAGATGAAAATTTGATGGGGAGGATCACCTAACTTCAATCAAGCATAACATTGGGCAGTGTGTAAATAACATGGGCTGGAAAGTGACTGACTTTACTTATGCATTTTAGATTTTGGATGGTGTTGCTTTCTGAACCATTCAATGAGATTACTACCCCAAAACATATAATAGCTTATATATTAACTCATCTGCATCATCCTTTCAGATTATATAAAGAATATGGTTCCCAAAAGCATCATATATCAGATAAAAGAGCTATCCCATCAAAAGAACTTGCTGAGGTGACATGCCTTCAGATTGTAGCTCAAACAGTTCATAACTGTCATGGGAACACTAGTTTCCATGCTTTTGATGCATGATATCACAAACACAGAAAGATTAACAATTACAATATAATGAATCGAAGTATATTGAATTATATAGCTAATTACGTGAATAAAACATTGTGGCTGTATTATTTAAAATATATTAAATTGACTGATGTTGGATTTTGGGCTTCTCACTGGGAAGAAGGGGTGTGACTAACACTTCCTAAGTATTGTGTTGGTAATGTGACTAGATCATTTTTTTTCTTTTAGGAACAAATGAAGAGTATTTCTTTGAACTGATAGCTGCTAAAATTCTAGCAGAATCTCAGCCAGTTATATAAGTCAGCATTTTAATGTGGAAACAAATCAATTTACTTTAGACTTTTGTAGCTATGTAATACTTCATCATACCGAGAATTCAACAGTCTATTTAGAACTGAACTTTACCATGTTTGCATGTTGATATGCAGGTTGAATTCTTCATTTAAAAGTTGTTAAAATATCATAATATCTGTGATTCTTAGTTACAAATATTAATCCCCACTGATTTTTTCCCCAGTTACCTGCTTCAATCATTGTACTAATATATTTATAAAACTGTCGAAATTTAATTTGCGTTGAAATCATTTCACTTGTTTTATTGCTGCTGTAAAATCCCATCCAATACCTTAATTAACTCAGATTAAGGCTCACTTTTGGATGTGGTATTTATTCTTCAAACTCCACTGTAATCACAACTTCCAGGTACGTCTGAAAATCAAAAGGAAGGGCCACAAATAATACTATTTGTTGAGATATTTTTCTTTGTACAGCCGACACCCATTCTGTGCGGCCATCCTAACTTCGTGGCCGGGATTTTGCCAGTAGACCAGAGGTCCCACTGCCAGGACCAGAAGCGGGTGACGCTCCCACTTCTGAGGTCAGCGACCGGGAGGAAGCAATATTGAGCTAGTTGGCCAAGTAACTGCAGCAGGCAGAGTGGCGAGGTGATGGGCGACCAGTAAGGCAACGGAGGCGGTCGCTCAGGCGGCGGACGCAGCATCAAGTGATACCGCTAGAGGTGCTGTCAGCATATTTAAAGGGCTACCAGCACTCTCTCAATGCCGCTGCAGACGCCTACTCGCTGGTGCTTTTGGAGATCCTTCGAACACGCTTTGAAGATGCCCTACTCAATAGTGCCTTTGAACAGCTTCTGAACATGCTTTGAGACCTCTTATTCGCTGGTGCCTGAGTAAGCCTGCTGCCTTCAAAATAGCCTGCTCCCATCAGTGGCAACCCCAGTGAAGGCCTGAGGAAGTAAATGTGCCTGAAGGCATGGCGGAAGGAAGACCTTGGGTGGCCTCATGGTTCAGTGATGCCTCCCTGCAGACTCTCCTCCAGGCTGATCAGGAAAGGCGAGGAGTCTTCTTCCCCAGGGAGTAGGAGAGCAGGCCGCCTAACCAAACTAGCCTGGATGGAGGCCACAGAGGAGGTCAGCAGCCATGGGGTCATCCGTAGAATGTGACTGCAGTGAGACAAGCTGTTGAATGACCTTGTTTGTTCAGCCAAGATGAGGACTCCACTCCTTGCTTCCCTCAGGGGTTTTCAAGTGGCAACGTCTAAAGTCAGCTTGGTGGAAAGGGAATGCCCACCCTTTCGGTAGCAAATGGGTCAAGCAGAATCATATCCTGTGTTACAACCTCAATTAAAAATAAGAGATATGAATTTCCCAGACCAATTAAAGATTGACACAACACAATTTCACATTTTGAAACTTTTACTATAATAACTAAACTAAAAATCAATATTAATTAAAAGATACTTAGTAGGTAGCTAATACACTAAACTACAGAGAAAGGTATTTCCCATTAAGTTATTTGCACACTCAAAACCCCACACCACATTTATACATTACTCAGTGTTCTTACTGAATCGGTATCTTTGCAGTTAAAAGTCCCAATCTCCTCCCAGTTGCAATGGGTTGGATCTCCCAGTCCTTTACAAAGCCAATGTCCTCTTTGCTGACTTCTTCCGAGCACACTTGTCTGGTCTTCTTTTCATAACGCAATCTCTGCTGATCCTGTTGGTCTTTTCTTCTCTCCAAACGGCAACTTTTGAATCGAGTTCAATCTTAGTAACATATCGCTGTATCAGTGTTCTGAGACTGTGCATCTCCTGTTGGTTTCCTCATGTCTTCCTTTCTTCCTTACAGCCTGTCAGACTTAGGAAAGCATGTTGAATTTATCCAGAATCAAAAGTCAATAGGTGCTTTCCTTTACAGTATTCAGAGTCCATTATTCTGGCCATATCAAAACCACCTATACCTTCCTTTATTTTCAGGTGTTAATAATTACAACGCAAATTTGCATTTTCAGAGCCCTTGGCTCCTTTTACGATCTGAGTCTGGGAGAGTGAAACCCATTGCCCATCAGGTGTTACAGACCTTGCACTTTGCTTTCAAAAGGATCTTTGATCTGGGTTCCTTGTGTTCATGGTAACCAACTTATTTCTGGGCAGACCTTTAGGGGGAGGCGGTGGCGTACTGGTATTGACACTGGACTAGTAACCCAGAGACCCAGTTATTGCTCCGGGGACATGGGTTCGAATCCCACCACAGCAGAAGGTGGAATTTGAATTCAATTAATAAATCTGGAATTTAAAGCTAGTCTAATGATGGCCATGAAACCACTGTCGATTGTTGTAAAAACCCATCTGGTTCACTAATGTCCTTTAGGGAAGGAAATCTGCTGTCCTTACCTGGTCTGGCCTACATGTGACTCCAGATCCACAGCTATGTGGTTGACTCTTACATGCCCTTGAAATGGCCTAGCAAGCTACTCAGTTCAAGGGCAATTAGGGATGGGCAACAAATGCTGGCCTGACCTGCGACGCCCACATCCCATGAATGAATAAAAAAAAACCTGGTGTGAGGTCACATGTCTCCTCTGAATCTTTTTACACTGCATTAAAAATTACAAGTTTTTAAAACATAATCATACTACAAAGTCAATAACATCTGTCAGAGGCATGGCTACACCCCAGTAACGGGCGGTCATCAGTTAGTGGCGAATGTGGCAAGGTCAGTCCAGAGTGACTGCATGCAGGAGGCTTTGGTGTGACCCCATCATGGACAGCTAGGATGCCACCAGCTTAGGCATTGTTCTCATATTTGCCAGGTGACTAACATTCTTCATCTTTGTACATGCAGGAAAAGAGAGCTCAGAATACTAAAGGAAGGGCCCAGGCCAGTGGCGGTGTTCCCTTCCTGGCCATCCTAACACCTATGGAGATGGAGGCACTGGAATTGGCAGGCTGGCATGCTGGTTACTCCATTGCAGATAGTGAGACTGGAGTGCGTTCACTAGCGACTGAGTACCTTCATGGATGGGCACAAGGTAGCCTTTGGCGATCATGAGGCATGGTGATCCACTGGACACATGTATCTCCACAGTGGCGGAAGGACATGGTGGGCAGTGCAGAACCCTTTAATCTATCTTCCCTCTTATGCAGGTCATCAACAAGAGCAGAGTGCTGCAATGACCAGGGAAAGCCGCTGGTCTAAGGAGGAGGAGGGATCCTCAAAGAACACAGCATCATGTCATTCCCCTGTGCCGTCCTTTAGGGCAGATACTCTCAGGTCAGTGGGTATCTGTTTGCATTTAGATTCAGGGTCACCACCTAGTGAAGACAACATAGACAGCCTGAGCAGCTGACGGAGGCTGTAACAGCCAAGGCCACTGACACTTGGAGGAGTGTGGGAGGCCAGGCCGATGCTGAGCCCCAGGCTGGTGATGTGCCTCTGGAGTCGTCAGTAAGGCGACGGATGCTGGAGGTGCAGTGTAAGGTGTGTGAAGATCTGGCGGAGCTTCCAGAGGGTGTGCGCACCCTGGCTTGCACAGTGGAGGAGTCCATCCAGGCCATGAGTGCTGCACTTTCCCTCCCGTCTATGTGTGTGGCTTCCTTCGTCAAAAGATTGGCAACTCTCACGAAGAGCCAGATCCAGCAGACCACTCAACGGATGCCGGAGATGTGCACAGACTTACACACCATCATCGAGTCCATGAGCCTTGTGCATCAGTGGCTGGGCAAGAGGGGGACAAGGCATCTGGCTTCACCGCCAGCTCCTCGCACTACTCAGGTCAGCAGGGAGGTACAAGTGTGCCTTGTGACAGAAGAGGAGTGGATGCCTTCCTCACCTGCGGGTTCCTCTCAGGACGCCCCTGTGTGGACAGCAGCTCCTCAGCCCTTCTGTCAGTGACACCAGTGGCTCAAGTAGCTTTGATGGCAGAGGAGGCTTCTGCACCTGTGCAGGAGTCCATCAACAAGCCGGGGCCCGCTAAGCCTCAGGTAGCTAGAGGAAGGCCACCAAGGTCATCCCAAGCCACGAGGCACCAAGATCTGACTGCACCTCAGCTGCAAACATCAGGGGAGAACCTTGTACATGCACATGCAAAAGAATTAAGAGAAGCCACTAGCTGCACTTGGGGTTTATGGTGGGAACATTGTTAAACATTTACCGTTTCAGGCTGTTTTTATATACAATAATGGTCTACTGCGTTCTGCCGATATCTGTTTTCCATTACTGTCGGCCCTCTGGGACTTCAGGAGTACCCAGACTCGCCCCAAGGGCTGTCTCCTCAATTGCCCTTCTCCTTCCTTCCCACCCCGAGGTTGCTGCTTCCCACTGCCCGAGGCTGCAGCTCTCTCCCTCTCCGCTGCTCCTCCTCACCAGATCTTCTGCCTCCTGAGTGCACAATGCCCATGGCAGGTGGGAACTCTGAGCTGGCAGCGCCTATGACTCGAGTGCCTCCTCCATCCATCCCACGCCACCCCCACTCCCTCTCTGTTTAAAGCACAGAAGTGCCAGTTCCCAGATGGAACTCTGGTGGCTCCTGCCTGCTGTGCTGGCACCTTAGCTCCCACTCCTAGCAGCGATCTCTGATCCCCACACTGTTCTAGCCTCCCTTCCAAGGCATGCTACCTCACTTGATGACCATCACGTGAAGCCAGCCCTCATTTCGCATTGACCTGCCACTTTCGTATACTTGGTGGGACTCTGACGGCCCATGGACACTGTGCACTTTTGGTAAAATTCAAAAAACCGCTGTCAATTGGCAAATTAATTGCCTCAATTACCTGTTTGAAGTGTTGAGGCGCACTGCTTCCCGCCAAGCTGTCCGTCCCTTGGAAAATACAAATCTGACATAAAGAAGTCGGGCTTGCATCCTAATAACTTTAGTTGCAATATTCTGCACCCCACCGCACCTCCAATTCCATCCTCAAAGGACATGGAAAATCCTTGTGCTTATTGTTTGAACTGAGTGCCTTTCTTTTCATATAAACATAGAAATGTAGGTACAGAAGGAAACCATTTTAACCCACTGTCTGTACTTCTGTTAATTCACACCAGAGTTCTCACCCAATGTCATTGTTCTTTCAGTGTATCTTTGAATAATTTTCTGCAGTGTTTATCCAACTCCCTCTTAAATGGGCGGCACAGTGGCGCAGTGGTTAGCACCGCAGCCTCACAGCTCCAGCGACCCGGGTTCGGTTATGGGTACTGCCTGTATGGAGTTTGCAAGTTCTCCCTGTGACCGTGTGGGTTTTCGCCGGGTGCTCTGGTTTCCTCCCACAGCCAAAGACTTGCAGGTTAATAGGTAAATTGGCCATTGTAAATTGCCCCTAGTATAGGTAGGTGGTAGGGGAATTTAGGGAAGGTGGGGATGTGATAGGGTAATGGGATTGATGTAGGATTAGTATAAATGGGTAGTTGATGGTCGGCACAGATTCGGTGGGCTGAAGGGCCTGTTTCAATGCTGTATCTCTAAATAAATAAATAAAATAAATCAAGTTAAGTAACTATTTATCGGGATATATTCTGTATTCTAATAATACTTTTTGTGAATAAATTCTTCAAGCTTCCCCATTATCCTGATAGTACTGATCTTAAATTATGTCCCCTTATTACGAATTCACCAACCAGTGAAAATAATCTTTCACTATTTACACTCTCAAATCATTTAATTGCTGAGTAACTGCTCAAGTGAATAGAGCTCTACGTTTTGAAGTCTCTCATCATAACTCTACTGTGGTCCAGTGGGGGTAGCTTTTGTCACTAGGTGGGGGGGGGCCCTCTGTGGGCCACAGGATGCCTGATCAGGAGAGCCTTCCCCTCACCTGAGCATGCAAGGAAGTTTCCAGGTATTACCAGGCAATCTCCTAAGCTGATGAAGTGCCTGGCTGTTGCTGGTAATATACCAGCAGTGGCGGGAAGAGGCACTTAAGTGGCAGCTGATTGGCCACTTAAGGGCCTCAATTGGCCTGGGGTGGGTGGGCTGTTTTCCACCTCCCCTGCCACTGGTAAAATGGCAGCTGGGGCGGGTAGGCGAGGGGAATGGCACTCCTTGCTTCCCACTCGATTTTATGCCTGCCCCTGCCTTCAGCACCTGGGGCGGGAGCGTAAAATTCCCGCTTTAATCTAGGCTGACATTTCAGTGTAACACTGAAGAAGTGCTGTTTTTTGGATGAGATGTTAAACTGAGGCCCTGCCTGTCTTCTCAGGTGAACATAAAAGATTTCATGGCACTTATTCTAAGAGCAAGAGAGTTCTTATGGTATTTTGGTGAAAACGTATCCCATTCACAAATGTCACTAAAACCGATTATCTAATGATTTACATTGTTGCTCTTTGTGAGACCTAGCTGTGTGCAAAATAGACGACTATGTTTGCTAACATTTCATCGGTAACTACACTTTAAAAATAGTTCAATGGCTATGAAATACTTTGGGACATCCTGAGGTTGTTAGTGACTCTATGCAAATGGAAGCTCTTTTCATATTGAATGGAAGTATGAACGTTCTTTTCATATAGTATTAAATGGAAGTTCTATGTTCACAAATTTCCATTTGTTTGTTATTCTTTTCCCCAAAATGTATAAATTCACATTTACCTCTGTTGATCTGCATTTTGTACAGA
Organism: Heterodontus francisci; assembly: GCF_036365525.1. NCBI lineage: Eukaryota > Metazoa > Chordata > Chondrichthyes > Heterodontiformes > Heterodontidae > Heterodontus > Heterodontus francisci. The sequence goes on along the minus strand of NC_090371.1, from coordinate 197,704,614 downwards.
GCCATTCACCACCCTGATTTGTCGATGTCCTGTGGTCTCCTGCATTCTTTGGCATCATTTGCTGTGCCCACCATTTGTAACAGTAAAGTTTGTACTATTTTCTTCTTTGCCTATGCCCAAATCATTTACGTACCTCGGGGTAGATTTTACAAATTAATGATCCCTGCACAGAGCTCAGTGCAACAGGACTGCTGATTCAGGAGTTTAGTCATAGAACGCTTTGTGTGATTTTCCATCTTTAAATTTTAATGAGCGGAAAATCCTGTAGGGCTTACTGATTACTCCAGTCATGCGAAGCTCTGCACAGGGACCGTTAATTTATACAATCTAGGTAGAGAAAAGATATTTCATCCGGTGGAGAGTCCAGAACAAGGGGACATAACCTTAAAATTAGAGCCAGGTTGTCAGGAGCGATGCCAGGAAGCATGTTTTCACACAAAAGGTAGTGGAAATGTGAAACTCTCTCCCAAGGTCAATTGAAATTTCAAAACTGAAATTGATAGATTTTTGTTAGGCTAGGATATTAAACATTACACAAGCAAGGAGGGTAGGTGGATCAACACAGATCAACCAGGATCTCATTGAATGGCTGAACCTGCTTGAGGGGCTGATGGCGTGCTCCTATTCCTATGTTTCCATATACCTTAGTAAATGAGAAATCCCTAGGGCACACCACTAGGCACGTCTTGCCAATCCAAGAATCATTTATTAACTCCTAGGGGGGGAATTTTAATCTGCCAGGTGGGTGAGTTTCTGTGCAGGCAGCAGATTAAAACACCTGCAACTCCCAGTGTATCAGGAAGCCTGCAGGAGTCTGCCAATTTTCGCCTTTAACCCAAAATAAAGCAAAATACTGCAGATGCTGGAAATCTGAAATAAAAACAGAAAGTGCAGGAAATACTCAGCAGGTCTGGCAGCATCTGTGGAGAGAAAAACAGAGTTAACGTTTCAGGTCAGTGACCTTTCATCAGAACTGGTAAAGGTTAGAAATGTAATAGGTTTTAGGCAAATAAAGTGATGGTTGGGAAAAAGAGAACAACAGGGAGGATGTGTGATAGGACAGAGGGCCAAAGAGATTAACTGACAAGGAGGTCATTGGCCAAAGGCAAATAAAGTGTGCGAATGGTGTGGTGAAAGACAAAGCATTAGTGCAGAGAGAGTGTTAATGACAGAATAATAGGCAGCCCTAACTAAAAGCACAAACATGAAATAACCAGTAGGCAGGTACAGGGTAAAAAACAAAAAAAAAAGCAAAGTGACTCCTGACAACGCAGTGGCCCGCCGACATCATCAGAGTGCTCCAAGCTGTGCCAGGACTAAGTGGCGCATGCGCATGATGACATCATAGCATATCCGCGCCACCATCATCATGCTTGGTCGGTCTTCGCACATGTGCCTGGACTGTGCGCACGGGCGATAAAGTGTCATTGGGAATCCAGCCCCTTTGAGGTTGGTGATTGATCCCCCTTTCCCCTCCTCCCCAGCAGTCGCTTCCCTCCCCCTCAGCCACACACTACAGACCTCGCTGCTCCCCCCCACTCCCCTGGCCGATTGTTTCCTGCTCCTTGCTTCGCACCACCCTGCTCTCCGGCCGCTCGCTCCCCACTTCTCCCCCTCCCCTATTCCTAGCTCTAGGCCGCGTCATTTCCCTCCTCTCGGCCACTTGCTCCTACGTCACCCCTCGCAACCCACCTTGCTTCTTCGGGCGTGCGTGGAGAATGATCAAACATTGTGAGCGAGTGGCCAAGAGGAGGGAAGCGGCGTGACCTAGTGCTGGGTGGGGTGGGGGGGGGTGAAGTGGGGAGCGAGAGGCTAGAGAGCAGGGTGGCGCAAAGCAAGGAATGGGGAACAATTGGCCAGGGGAATGGGGGGGAGCAACGAGGTCTGGAGAGAGCAGTTGAGTTGGGGTGAAATCAGTCCTGGTCAGTCATATAAAATGTGGATAACAAATTGGCAGCACATTTTACACTCTGCCCGATTTGCTTCTCCATCGATTGGGGTGCCAATTCACTATCTCCCAAAGTATCAGAGCATGGAAATTCATTCATAAAATTCCTTTTGTATTTAATAGGATTACTGGAATATTAAATGGATCTGAGGATTACGGTTCGTATATTACTGGGCTTCCATCCAACTTAATGTAAAGATAGTTTGCTAGAACTAACTTCTTCTTTGGCCTCCTTGTCTTGAGAGACAATGGGTAAGCGCCTGGAGGTGGTCAGTGGCTTGTGAAGCAGCGCCTGGAGTGGCTGTAAAGGGCAATTCTAGAGTGACAGACTCTTCCACAGGCGCTGCAGATAAAATTGGTTGTCGGGGCTGTTACACAGTTGGCTCTCTCCGAGGCTTCTGTCTTTTTTCCTGCCAACATGTAGGTCTCTTCGACTCGGCCCCCTTTAGCCTCGCCTTTACGGCTGTCCGCCAGCTCTGGCGATCACTGGCAACTGACTCCCACGACTTGTGGTCAATGTCGCAGGACTTCATGTCGTATTTGCAGACATCTTTAAAGCGGAGACATGGGCAGCCGGTGAGTCTGATACCAGTGACGAGCTCACTGTACAATGTGTCCTTGGGGATTCTGCCATCTTCCATGCAGCTCACATGGCCAAGCCATCTCAAGTGCCGCTGGCTCAGTCGGGTGTATATGCTGGGGATGTTGGTCGCCTCGAGGACTTCTGCGTTGGAGATATGGTCCTGCCACCTGATGCCAAGGATTCTCCGGAGGCAGTGAAGATGGAATGAATTGAGTCATCGCTCTTGGCTGACGGACGTTGTCCAGGCCTCGCTGCCATAGAGCAAGGTACTCGGGACACAGGCTTGATACACTCAGACTTTTGTGTTCCGTGCCAGTGCGCCATTTTCCCACACTCTCTTGGCCAGTCTGGACATAACAGCGGATACCTTTCCCATGCGCTTGTTGATTTCTGTATCGAGAGACAGGTTACTGGTGATAGTTGAGCCTAGGTAGGTGAACTCTTGAACCACTTCCAGAGCGTGGTCGCCGATATTGATGGATGGAGCATTTCTGACTTCCTATCCCATGATGTTCATTTTCTTGAGGCTCATGGTTAGACCAAATTCATTGCAGGCAGCGCAATCCTGTCGATGAGTCTCATCTGTTGATGTCTCACCAGACCCCTTTCCTATCCTGAGTGGCGTGAAACAGGGCTGTGTTCTCACACCTGCACAGTTTGGGCTCTTCTTCTCCCTGCTGCTCTCACATGCATTCAAGTCTTCAGAAGAAGGAATTTTCCTCCACACAAGATCAGATGGCAGGTTGTTCAACCTTGCCCGTCTAAGAGCGAAGACCAAAGTACGGAAGGTCCTCATCAGGGAACTCCTCTTTGCTGACGATGCTGCATTAACATCTCACACTGAAGAGTGTCTGCAGAGACTCATCGACAGGATTGCAGCTGCCTGCAACGTATTTGGCCTAACCATCAGCCTCAAGAAAATGAACATCATGGGACAGGGCATCAGAAATGCTAGAACTAACTAGTCATAAGCATTTCCTATGATAAATTGAGCAACACCATCTTGATTCCTGGCAGTTGCCAGAACGTCGCAGGCAGTGATGTTTCAGTGGAAGAGGCTGCATTTGCTCATGTGCTAGTACTGCTCCGCCTAGTGGCTGCGTTGTCAGCAGCAGCCTGTAAAAAATGTGTAATGATGAAACAAACTAAAATAAAACGAAATAAAAAGAAATAAAAATTAAAAATACAAAGTTAAACTAAAAAAAAGGGGGCCATTCACGCTCTGAAATTATTCAACTCAATGTTCGGTCCGGCAGGCTGTGCCTAATCAGTAAATTAGGTGCTGTTCCTCGAGCTTGTGTTGATGTTCACTGGAACACTGCAGCAATCCCAGGACAGAGATGTGGGCATGAGAGCAGGGGGGTGCATTGAAATGGCAAATGACAGGAAGCTCGGGGTCATGTTTTCGGACTGAGCGGAGGTGTTCCTCAAAGCGGTCACCCAGTCTGTGTAGAGGAGACCACATGGAGAGCAGTGAATACAGTATACTAAATTGAAAGAAGTACAAGTAAATTGCTATTTCACCTGAAAGGAGTGTTTGGGATCTATAGTTATGTTTTGTAGCTTCACCAGGTTGGCACCTCATTTTCAGCTATGCCTGGTGTTTTTCCTGGCATGTTCTTATGTTCTTAGAAGAACATAAGAAATAGGAGCAGGAGTAGGCCATTTGGCCCCTCAAGCCTGCTCCACCATTTAATAAGATCATGGCTGGTCTGTTCTTGGCCTCAAATCCACTTTCCTGCTTTCTCCCCATAACTTTTGAATATATTCAATCACCCAGCATCCACAACTCCCTAGAGTAGAGAATTCCAAAGATTCACAACCCTCTGAGCCAAAAAATTCCTCCTCATCTTTGTCTTAAACGGGCAACTCCTTATTCTGAAACTATGCCCCCGAATCCTAGATTCCCCCATGAGTGGAAGCAACCTCTCCGCAACTACCCTGTCAAACTCCCTCAGAATCTTATATATTTCAATAAGATCACCTCTCATTCTTCAAAACTCCAATGAGTGTAGGCTCAACCTGCTCAACCTTTCCTCATAAAACAAACCCCTCATCCCAGGAATAAGCCTAGTGAACCTTCTTTGAACTGCTTCCAATGCAAGTATATCCCTCCTTAAATAAGGAGACCAAAACTGTACACAATACTCTAGGTGTGGTCTCATCAAGGCCTTGTACAGTTGTAGCAAGACTTCCCTACTTTTGTACTTCATCCTCTTTGCAATAAAGGCCAACATTCCATTTGTCTTCCTAATTACTTGCTGTACCTGCATGCTACCTTTTTGTGATCCATGTATAAGGACACCCAGATCCCTCTGTAACGCAGCATTCTGCGTTCTCCCTCCATGTAAATAATATTCTGCTTCTCTATTCTTCATACCAAAGTGGATAACCTCACATTTTCTCTCCTTATAATCCATCTACCAATTTTTTGCCCACTCACTGAACCTTTCTGTAACCCTTTGCACACTTTTTGTGTCCTCCTCTCAATTTGATTTCTGACCTATCTTTGTTACGTCAGCAAATTTGGGTACAATTCACTCAGTTCCTTCATCCAAGTCATTACTATAAATTGTAAATATTGAGGCCCCAGCACTGATCCCTGTGACACCCCACTAGTTACAGGTTACCAACCTGAAAATGATCTATTTATGCCGACTGCTGTTATTTTGCCAATCTTCTATCCATGCTAATATATTACCCCATCTTATGCAGAACCTTTTCGAATGCCCTTTGGAAATCCAAATATGCTACATCGAGTGTTTCCCCTTTATCCACCCTGCTTGTTGCACCCTCAAAAAAATCTAATACACATATTGAATCAGGGTTGATCCCCTGGCTTGAGGGATAATTATAGAGTGAGGGATTTGCCAGACCATGAGATTACAGGTTGTGGTGGAATGCAATTCTGCTGCTGATGGTCCACAGCACCTCATGGATGCCCAGTTTTGAGCTGCTAGATCTCTTCTCAATCTATCCCAATTAGCATGGTGGTCATGCCACTCAACACAATGGAGGATGTCCTCAGTGTGAGAATGGGTCTTGGTCTTCACCAGAACTGTGGGGTGGTCATTCCTCCCAATACTGAGATGGTCAGATGCATCTTCGACAGGTAGATTGGTGAGGATGAGGGACAGGTAGGTTTATCCCTTGCGTTGGTTCTCTCACTACCTGTCACAGACCTAGTCCAGCAGCCATGTTTTTCAGTACTCAGCCAATAGTGGGGCTAGCGAGCCGCTCTTGGGGCTGGACATTGATGTCCCCCACCCAGAGTACATTCTGTGCCCTTGCCTCCCTCAGCGCTTCTTCCAATTTGTTCAACTGTTCATGCAGTAGAATCCGCTTGATTTGTCTGCCAAGCCAGATGACCACTGTAGCCTGCTGACCATTCCAACCAATTCCCTGCTGCTCCATTACAACATTAAAGGGGATTATTTGCATTGTTCATTTGTGTGCAGTACAAGCTGTTCAACTGATACCATCTAATACTTGGCTTTGCCTGTAAGCTTTTACATTCTTTCTTTTCAGATATCCAGATTATATTTATTTTTATCATTTATTTATTTATGTGATGTGGGCATCACTGGCAAGGCCAGCATTTATTGCCCATCCCTAACTGCCCTTGAGCAGGTAGTGGTGAGCTGTCTTCTTGAACCACTACAGTCCTTGGGTGTAGGTACACCCACAGTGCTTTAGGGAGGGAGTTCCAGGATTTTGACCCAGTGACAGTGAAGGAACGGCGATATAGTTCCAAGTCAGGATGGTGTGTGGCTTGGAGGGGGAACTTGCAGGTGGTGTTGTTCCAAAGCACTTCATGCCCATGTTCTTCTATATGGTAGAGGTCACAGGTTTGAAAGATGCTGTCAAAGGAGGCTTAGTAGTTGCTGCATGATTTTACAGTTTCTGTCTCAATAGCTGTTTGTTCTATTAACACGCTGTGTGAAGAATTTATTTAACTCTTCCCATTGTTCTTTGAGTCTTAACCCTGAGCTCTCAGTGCTGTTGGATACTTTGAGTAGCTGAATATTCAGTTGCTTTGTTTTCTTTCTGTATCCGCCTCTTTGCTTATTTAATCCCATTCATCCGGCCCAAGACTGCACTCTGAGTCAGACGCCAATCAGAGATTCAAGTAGGAAGTCTCTCAACTGATTAAATTGTTAGTTAAGTCTGAACTGTCCCATAAATTATCCCAGGATCCAGGATAAGCTGAACAGAACCAATAATGACTGACCAGAAAAACCTGCACATTTTAGATAAACTTGTTTTAGTTTCCAGGATTTGAGGCTTTATGTCTGCATAGTCACTAGGATGGATTTTATTGTTAGAATTAGAACATTACAGCGCAGTACAGGCCCTTCGGCCCTCGATGTTGCGCCGACCTGTGAAACCATCTGACCTACACTATTCCATTTTCATCCATGTGTCTATCCAATGTCCACTTAAATGCCCTTAAAGTTGGCGAATCTACTACTGCTACAGGCAGGGCGTTCCACGCCCTTACTACTCTCTGAGTAAAGAAACTACCTCTCACATCTGTCCTATATCTATCACCCCTCAACTTGAAGCTATGTCCCCTCGTGTTTGCCATCACCATCCGAGGAAAAAGACGCTCACTATCCACCCTATCTAACCCTCTGATTATCTTATATGTCTCTATTAAGTCACCTCTCCTCCTCCTTCTCTCCAACGAAAACAACCTCAAGTCCCTCAGCCTTTCCTCGTAAGACCTTCCCTCCATACCAGGCAACATCCTAGTAAATCTCCTCTGCACCCTTTCCATAGCTTCCACATCCTTCCTATAATGCGGTGACCAGAACTGCACGCAATACTCCAGGTGCGGTCTCACCAGAGTTTTGTACAGCTGCAGCATGACCTCGTGGCTCCGAAACTCGACCCCCCTACTAATAAAAGCTAACACACCATATGCCTTCTTAACAGCCCTATTAACCTGGTTAGCAACCTTCAGGGATTTATGCACCTGGACACCAAGATCTCTCTGTTCATCTACACTACCAAGAATCTTCCCATTAGCCCAGTACTCTGCATTCCTGTTACTCCTTCCAAAGTGAATCACCTCACACTTTTCCGCATTAAACTCCATTTGCCATCTCTCAGCCCAGCTCTGCAGCCTATCTATGTCTCTCTGTACCCTACAACATCCTTCGGCACTATCCACAACTCCACCGACCTTAGTGTCATCTGCAAATTTACTAACCCACCCTTCTACACCCTCTTCCAGGTCATTTATAAAAATGACAAACAGCAGTGGCCCCAAAACAGATCCTTGCGGTACACCACTAGTAACTAAACTCCAGGATGAACATTTGCCATCAACCACCACCCTCTGTCTTCTTTCAGCTAGCCAATTTCTGATCCAAAGCTCTAAATCACCTTCAACCCCATACTTCCGTATTTTCTGCAATAGCCTACCGTGGGGAACCTTATCAAACGCCTTACTGAAATCCATATACACCACATCCACTGCTTTACACTCATCCACCTGTTTGGTCACCTTCTCGAAAAACTCAATAAGGTTTGTGAGGCACGACCTACCCGTCACAAAACCGTGCTGACTATCTCTAATGTACTTATTCTTTTCAAGATGATTATAAATCCTGTCTCTTATAACCTTTTCCAACATTTTACCCACAACCGAAGTAAGGCTCACAGGTCTATAATTACCAGGGCTGTCTCTACTCCCCTTCTTGAACAAGGGGACAACATTTGCAATCCTCCAGTCTTCCGGCACTATTCCTGTCGACAATGACGACATAAAGATCAAGGACAAAGGCTCTGCAATCTCCTCCCTAGCTTCCCAGAGAATCCTAGGATAAATCCCATCTGGCCCAAGGGACTTATCTATTTTCACACTTTCCAAAATTACTAACACCTCCTCCTTGTGAACCTCAATCCCATCTAGCCTCGTAGCCTGAATCTCAATATTCTCAACAACATTTTCTTTCTCTACTGTAAATACTGACGCAAAATATTCATTTAACACTTCCCCTATCTCCTCTGATTCCACACACAACTTCCCACTACTATCCTTGATTGGCCCTAATCTAACTCTAGTCATTCTTTTATTCCTGATATACCTATAGAAAGCCTTAGGTTTTTCCCTGATCCTATCCGCCAATGACTTCTCGTGTCCTCTCCTTGCTCTTCTGAGCTCTCCCTTTAGATCCTTCCTGGCTAGCTTGTAGCTCTCAAGCGCCCTAACTGAGCCTTCACGTCTCATCCTAACATAAGCCTTCTTCTTCCTCTTGACAAGCGCTTCAACTTCTTTAGTAAACCACGGCTCCCTCACACGACAACTTCCTCCCTGCCTCACAGGTACATACTTATCAAGGACACGCAGTAGCTGCTCCTTGAATAAGCTCCACATTTCGATTATTCCCATCCCCTGCAGTTTCCTTCCCCATCCTACGCATCCTAAATCTTGCCGAATCGCATCATAATTTCCTTTCCCCCAGTTATAATTCTTGCCCTGCGGTATATACCTGTCCCTGCCCATCGCTAAGGTAAACCTAACCGAATTGTGATCACTATCACCAAAGTGCTCACCTACATCTAAATCTAACACCTGGCCGGGTTCATTACCCAGTACCAAATCCAATGTGGCATCGCCCCTGGTTGGCCTGTCTACATACTGTGTCAGAAAACCCTCCTGCACACACTGGACAAAAACTGACCCATCTAAAGTACTCGAACTATAGTATTTCCAGTCGATATTTGGAAAGTTAAAGTCCCCCATAACAACTACCCTGTTACTCTCACCCCTGTCGAGAATCATCTTCGCTATCCTTTCCTCTACATCTCTGGAACTATTCGGAGGTCTATAAAAGACTCCCAACAGGGTAACCTCACCTCTCCTGTTTCTAACCTCAGCCCATACTACCTCAGTAGACGAGTCCTCAAACGTCCTTTCTGTCGCTGTAATACTCTCCTTGATCAACAATGCCACACCCCCCCCTCTTTTACCATCTTCTCTGTTCTTACTGAAACATCTAAATCCCGGAATCTGCAACATCCATTCCTGCCCCTGCTCTACCCATGTCTCCGAAATGGCCACTACATCGAGATCCCATTGTTACTCACTCTGACTTCCTTAGGAAATGATATAAGCTGAGGGGTATCAGAACATAAGAGTAGAAGAAATAGGAGCAGGAGTAGGCCACTTGGACCTTTGAGCCTGCTCCACCATTCAACAAGATCATGGTTGATTTTCTACCTCAACTCCACCGTCCTGCACTATCCCTATATCCCTTAATTCCCTAAGTATCCAAAAATCTATCCACCTCTGTCTTGAATATACTCCACAACTGAGTATCCCCAGCTCCCTGGGGTAGGGAATTCCAAATTTTCACAACCCTTTGAGTGTTGCTCTTTTTAACTTCTTTTCTCTTTACCCATCCTAAACTGCTCTCTTCTATCTTCATGCCTCCTTTGACTTCTCCACTCTCAGATACTCTGCCCTCCCAATTCCCGACCCCACCTCTTCAGTACTCCTTGACCCTCCTGCTCTCTTGCCACTGTTGAGGGCTTGGCTCCCTCTTAGATAAGCCTACAGCTTCCCACTCTTGGCATCTTTCAACAGGCTCATCGAGGAACTCGGCACTGGCTAATTATAAGCAAGAATCCAAATTGCCCCATCCTACTCTGTATTGATCTTGCTGCCCATTGCGCCTGCTAGGGGTTAATCTTGTCAATCTTCTTCCTGTCTAACTCACCTCTCCCACTGCTGATGCTGTGGACTCTGCCAGCAGATCAGCTCTCATCACCCTTCCATGAATCTTAATAAAGGAAAGTATGAAGATATGAGGCGCGAGTTGACTATGATGGATTAGGAAACTTTATTTAAAGGGATGACGGTGGATAGGCAATGGCAAGCATTCAAACAGCGCATGGATGAACTGCAACAATTGTTTATTCCTGTCTGGTGCAAATGTAAAACGGGAAAGGTAGCCAAACCATGGCTTACAAGGGAAATTAGGGATAGCATTAGATCCAAGGAAGAGGCATACAAACTCGCCAGAAAAAACAAAAGACCTGAGGATTGGGAGCAGTTTAGAATTCAGCAAAGGAGGACCAAGGGATCGATTAAGAAGGGGAACTTAGAGTATGAGAGTAAGCTTGCAGAGAACATAAAAACTGACTGTAAATGTTTCTAAAGGTATGTGAAGAGAAAAAGATTAGTGTAGATAAATGCAGGTCCCTTACAGTCAGAAACAGGGGAATTTATGATGGGAACAAAGAAATGGCTGACCAACTAAATGCATATTTTGATTCTGTCTTCACAAAGGAGGACACAAATATCATACCAGAAATGGTGGGGAACACAGGGTTTAGTAGAGAGGGAGAGGAACTGAAGGAAATCAGTATTAGTAGAGAAATGGTGTTGGGGAAATTGATGGGATTGAAGGCCGATAATTCCCCAGGGCCTGATAATCTACATCCCAGAGTACTTAAGGAAGTGGACCTAGAAATAGTGGATGCATTGGTGGTCATCTTCCAAGATTGTATAGACTCTGGAACAGTTCCTACAGATTGGAGGGTTGCTAATGTAACCCCACTATTTAAAAAGGGAGGTAGAGAGAAAACAGGGTATTATAGGCCAGTCAGCCTGACGTCGGTAGTGGGGAAAATTCTAGAGTCCATTATCAAAGATTTTATAGCAGAGCACTTGGAGAACAGTGGTAGAATCGGACAGAGTCAGCATGGATTTACGAAAGGGAAATCATGCTTGACAAATCTACTAGAATTCATCGAAGATGTAACAAGTAGAGTTGATGAGGGGGAGCCAGTGGATGTGGTTTATTCGGACTTTCAGAAGGCTTTCGACAAAGTCCCACATAAGAGATTAGCGTGTAAAATTAAAGCGCATGGGATTGGGGGTCGTGTATTGCGATGGATAGAAAATTGGTTGGCAGACAGGAAACAAACGGGTCTTTTTCCGAATGGCAGGCAGTGACTAGTGGGGTACCGCAAGGATCGGTGCTAGGACCCCAGCTATTCACAATATATATTAATGATTTAGATGAGGGAACTAAACGTAATATCTCCAGATTTGCAGATGACACAAAACTAGGTGGGAGGGTGAGTTGTGAGGAGGATGCAGAGAGGTTTCAGGGTGTTTTGGACAAGTTGAGTGAGTGGGCAAATGCATAGCAGATGCAGTATAATGTGGATAAATGTGAGGTTATCCACTTTGGTCGCAAAAACAGGAAGGCAGATTATTATCTGAACGACTATAAACTGAGAGAGGGGAATATGCAGCAAGACCTGGGTGTTCTTGTACACCGGTCGCTGAAGGTAAGCATGCAGATCCAACAGGCGGTAAAAAGGGCAAATGGTATGTTGGCCTTCATAGCGAGAAGATTCGAGTACAGGAGCATGGATGTCTTGCTGCAATTATACAGGGCCTTGGTGAGGCCACACCTGGAATATTGTGTGCAGTTTTGGTCTCCTTATCTGAGGAAGGATGTTCTTGCTATGGAGGGAGTGCAGCGAAGGTTTACCAGACTGATTCCTGGGATGGTGGGACTGACGTATGAGGAGGGATTGAGTCGGTTAGGATTATATTCTCTGGAGTTCAGAAGAGTGAGGGGGGATCTCATAGAAACCTATAAAATTCTAACAGGACTTGACAGGGTAGATGCAGGAAGGATATTCCCGATGGTGGGGGAGTCCAGAACCAGGGGTCATAGTCTAAGGATATGGGGTAAACATTTCAGGACTGAGATGAGGAGAAATTTCTTCACCCAGAGAGTGGTGAGCCTGTGGAATTCACTACCACAGAAAGCAGTTGAGGCCAAAACATTGTATGTATTCAACATTCATTGTATGTATAGAGTTCGATATAGCTTTTGGGACGAAAGGGATCAAAGGATATGGAGGGAAAGCGGGAACAGGTTACTGAGTTGGATGATCAGCCATGATCATAATGAATGGCAGAGCAGAGCAAGGAGAAGGACTTGGTGGATGATGAGCCTAGGGAAGGGAGTGCAGATAGTCTCAGTCATCTCATTATCAAAAAGGAGGAGGTGTTGGGTGTCTTGCAAAGCATTAAGGTAGATAAGTCCCCAGGGCCTGATGGGATCTACCCAAGAATACTGAGGGAGGCAAGGGAAGAAATTGCTGGGGCCTTGACAGAAATCTTTGCATCCTCATTGGCTACCGGTGAGGTCCCAGAGGACTGGAGAATAGCCAATGTTGTTCCTTTGTTTAAGAAGGGTGGTAAGGATAATCCAGGAAATTATAGGCCGGTGAGCCTTACGTCAGTGGTAGGGAAACTATTAGAGAGGATTATTCGGGACAGGATTTACTCCCATTTGGAAACAAACGAACTTATTAGCGAGAGACAGCATGGTTTTGTGAAGGGGAGGTCGTGTCTTACTAATTTGATTGAGTTTTTTGAGGAAGTGACGAAGATGATTGATGAGGGAAGGGCGGTGGATGTTGTCTATATGGACTTTAGTAAAGCCTTTGACAAGTTCCCGCATGGTAGACTGGTGCAAAAGGTGAAGTCACACGGGATCAGAGGTGAGCTGGCAAGATGGATACAGAACTGGCTCAGTCACAGAAGACAGAGGGTAACAGTGGATGGGTGTTTTTCTGAATGGAGGGATGTGACTAGTGGTGTTCCGCAGGGATCAGTGCTGGCACCTTTGCTCTTTGTAGTATATATAAATGATTTGGAGGAAAATGTAGCTGGTCTGATTAGTAAGTTTGCGGACGACACAAAGGTTGGTGGAGTTGCGGATAATGATGAGGATTGTCAGAGGATACAGCAGGATATAGATCGGTTGGAGACTTGGGCGGAGAAATGGCAGATGGAGTTTAATCCAGACAAATGTGAGGTAATGCATTTTGGAAGGTCTAATGCAGGTGGGAGGTATACAGTAAATGGCAGAACCCTTAGGAGTATTGACAGGCAGAGAGATCTGGGCGTACAGGTCCACAGGTCACTGAAAGTGGCAACGCAGGTGGATAAGGTAGTCAAGAAGGCATACAGCATGCTTGACTTCATTGGTCGGGGCATAGAGTATAAACATTCGCAAGTCATGTTGCAGCTGTACAGAACTTTAGTTAGGCCACACTTAGAATATTGCGTGCAATTCTGGTCGGCACACTACCAGAAGGACGTGGAGGCTTTGGAGAGGGTACAGAGGAGGTTTACCAGGATGTTGCCTGGTCTGGAGGGCATTAGCTATGAGGAGAGGTTGGAAAAACTCGGATTGTTTTCACTGGAACGACGGAGGTGGGGGGGGCGACATGATAGAGGTTTACAAAGTTATGAGCGGCATGGAGAGAGTGGATAGTCAGAAGCTTTTTCCCAGGGTGGAAGAGTCAGTTACTAGGGGACATAGGTTTAAGGTGCGAGGGGCAAAGTTTAGAGGGGATGTGCGAGGCAAGTTTTTTTACACAGAGGGTGGTGAGTGCCTGGAACTTGCTGCCAGGGGAGGTGGTGGAAGCAGATACGATAGCGACGTTTAAGAGACATCTTGACAAATATATGAATCGGAAGGGAATAGAGGGTTATGTGCCCCGGAAGTGCAGAAGGGGTTAGTTTAGGCAGGCATCAAGATCGGCGCAGGCTTGGAGGGCCGAATGGCCTGTTCCTGTGCTGTACTGTTCTTTGTTCTTTGTTCTTTGAAGGACCAAATGGCCTCCTCCTGTTCCTATGTTCTATGTTTCTATTCAACTCCCTCCAGAATGCCCATTCATTTGTGAACAAGGCCCTTGCCATCCAGAAAACTTATTGTGGATGATTGCATCGATATCATGGCCTTAACAGAAACCTGGCTGGGATGACACCTTTGCTCTTAATGAAGCCTCCCCACCTGGCTACATCTTCCAACACTTGGGGATAAGCTGCACACTGCCAAGACTGTTGTGGTGGCAGTGTGGAGCTTATCATCAGATCACATCTTGGCTTGTCCCCCTCCTCAATTGGCACTTCCTCCTCCTTTCAGCATCTCACCTACATCCACCTCTCTCACCACTCTTTCAAAATCATCGTTCTCCACCACCCTCCCAAGTATGGTAAAACTTTTCTCACCGAGATATCTCCACTGCTTCCCTCCCTCATCCTCGGTGATTTCAACCTCCATCTCAACTCATCACGTCCTCTCTCCTCTGAGTTCAGTACCCTCTTATCCTCCCTAAATCTCTCCCTCCATGTAAACTTTCCAACCCATAATCACGGCCATTCCCTTAACCTTGCCATCCCACGTCCCATCGTATCAATTATAGGCAAGTTCATCTCTGAATACTTCCTTATTCATTCACTCTTCCACGCCCCAACCTGACCACCTTCTGTACCCGTCCCTGGAAAAAACTATCCCTCAATTCACTTACAACTTCACTTTCAAAATCCCAACTATCTTGCCTTTGGACCTTTATTCACCACAACATTTTTGCAGCTACTGATTTGTTTGACTGCACCCTCACCTCCACCTTTGAATGCCCTTGTTCCCATTAAGACCATTACACTCTCTCATGCTGGCCGTTCCCCCAGTACAACTCTCATCTCTGTTACCTTAGTCCAAGGGATGTAGACACGAACGGATATGGAAAACAACTAGATGAGCAATCCGCCGTCAGATCTGGCTGGACCACTTAAAACACTATCGCGTCCTGCTCTTGTTTCATGAAACTGCTCACGATTCCAGGATCATCCTGCAATGCAAAGATAAACCCCAGCCTCTTTTCTTGACTGCAAGCCATCTTCTTAAACCTCCCTCCCCTGAACTCTCCATCCGTACCTCCAACAATAAGTGCGATGCTCTCATGGGCTTCTTTGTCACTAAAATCGAGACCATCCGATCAGTTGCCTCTGCTGCATCCCTCCCCTACCCTAGCCCTAAACTTGGTTCCTTCGTTTCTCTCCTATCTCCCCTCATGCCCTCTCTGAGCTCATCTTATCCATGAGACTCACTTCCTGCTCCCTCGATCCTATTCCCACTAAACTGCTGCTACTCAACATCCCCTCGTGGTCCCCATGTTAGTCGATGTTGTTAACAGTTCTCTTTTTAAATCTGCTGTCATCACCCTTCTCCTCAAAAAAAGCACTTGATCCCACTGTCCTTGGAAACTACCGTTCGAACTCCAACCTCCCTTTCCTCTCCTAAGTCCTTGAACATGCTGTTGCCTCCCAAATTCATCCCCATCTTTCTTGGAACTCCATGTTTGACTCTCTCCAATCAGATTTTCGCTCCTGCCACAGAACCAAAACAGTTCTGATCAAAGTCACAAATGACAGCCTATATGATGGTGACAAAGGTAAACTTACCCTCTTGTCCTTCTTGACCTGTCAGCAGGTTGTTACGGTTGGCCACATCATCCTCTTCCAACGTCTCTCCAGTATCGTCCAGCTGGGTGGGACTACTCTCACCTGGTTCCATTCTTATTTATCTAATCATAGCCAGAGTATCACTTGCAACGGTTTCTCTTCCAGCTCCCACCCCATCACATCTGGTGTCCCCAAAGGATCTATCCTTGGCCCCTTCCTATTTCTCATCTACATGCCGCCCCTTGGTAACATCATCCGACACCACAGCATTAGTTTTCACATGTACACTGACGACACCCAGCTCTACCTCACCACCCCCTCTCTCGATGACTCCGCAGTTGCTAAATTATCAGACTGCTTCTCCGACATCCAGGACTGGATGAGCAGAAATTTCCTCCAATTAAATATTGGGAAGACTGAAGCCATTGTTTTCGGTCCCTGCTCCAAACTCCGTTCCCTAGCTATCAACTCTATCTATCTCCCTGACAATAGTCTGAGATTAAGCCAGTCTGTTCGCAACCTTGGTGTCACATTTGACCCCGAGATGAGTTTCCGACCTCATATTTGTGCCATCACTAAGACCGCCTATTTCCATCTCTGTAACTTAGCCCAACTTCGCCCTTGTCTCAGCTCATCTGCTGCTGAAACCCTCATTCATGCCTTCGTTACCTCGAGACTCGACTATTACAATGCATTCCTGGCTGGTCTCGTACTTGAGGTCATCCAAAACTCTGCTGCCAATGCCTTAACTCACACCAAGTCCAGTTCAACTATCACTCCTGTGCTCACTGACCTACATTGGCTCCTGGTCAAGCAACATCATGATTTTAAAATTCTCATCTCTTTGTAACAAAGGCTAACATACCATTTGCCTTCCTAATTTCTTGCTATACCTGCATGTTAACTTTCTGTGATTCATGTACAAGGACACCCACATCCCCTGAATGCAAACATTTCCTAGTCACTCACCATTCAAAACAAATTCTGATTTTTTTTTAAATTTTTGCTACCAAAGTGGATAACTTCACACTTCACTGCATTGTATTCCATCTGCCATGTTCTTGCCCACTCACCTAACCCAGTCTGTATCACTCTATAGCTTCATTGCAAGCTCCTCACCACTTACTTTTCCAAATAACTTTACACTCAGTCACCTTATTTAAGTCATTAATATAAATTGTAAATAGCTGACGCACAAGTACTGACCCTTATGGTTCTTTTGGGCCTCCTTATCTCGAGAGACAATGGATACGCGCCTGGAGGTGGTCAGTGGTTTGTGAAGCAGCGCCTGGAGTGGCTATAAAGGCCAATTCTGGAGTGACAGGCTTTTCCACAGGTGCTGCAGAGAAATTTGTTTGTCGGGGCTGTTGCACAGTTGGCTCTCCCCTTGCGCCTCTGTCTTTTTTCCTGCCAACTACTAAGTCTCTTCGACTCGCCACAATTTAGCCCTGTCTTTATGGCTGCCCGCCAGCTCTGGCGAATGCTGGCAAGTGACCCTTATGGTACCCCACTAGTTATAATCTGCCAACCCAAAAATGTTTTCTTTTTTTAAATTCATTCATGGGATGTGGGCATCGCTGGCTAGGCCAGCATTTATTGCCCATCACTAATTGCCCTTGAGAAGGTGGTGGTGAGCTGCCTTCTTGAACGACTGCAGTCCATGTGGGGTGGGGATACCCACTGTGCTGCTAGGAAAGGAGTTCCAGGATTTTAACCCAGCAACATTGAAGGAACGACGATATAGTTCCAAGTCAGGATGGTGTGTGACTTGGAGGGGAACTTGCAGGTGGTGGTGTTCCCATGCATTTGCTGCCCGTCCTTCTAGTTGGTAGAGGTCCCAGGTTTGGAAGGTGCTGTCTAAGGAGCCTTGGTGCGTTGCTGCAGAGCATCTTTTAGATGGTGCACACTGCTGCCACTGTGCGTCGGTGGTGAATGTGAATGTTTGTGGATGAGGTGCCAATCAAGCGGGCTGTTTTGTCCTGGATGGTGTTGAGCTTCTTGAGTGTTGTTGGAGCTGCACCCATTCAGGAAGTGAAGAGTATTCCATCACACTCCCGACTTATGCCTTGTAGATGGTGGACAGGCTTTGGGGAGTCAGGAGGTGAGTTACTCGCTGCAGGATTCCTCACCTCTGACCTGCTCTTGTAGCCACAGTATTTATATGGCTGGATAGTTAATTTTCTCCAGTGCTATTTCTTTACTTATCATAGAATAGTTACAGCACAGAAGGAAGACATTCAGCCTGTTATATCTGTACCAGCTCTCTGCAAGAGCAACTCACTTCGTCCCACTCCCTGCCCTTTCTCCATAGCCCTGCAAGTATTTTCTCTTCAGGTGCTTAACGAATTTTCTTTTGAAGGCCTTGATCAAATCTGCTTTACTTATACTGATTTCTTTAAGTTCTTCATTCTTGCTGGATCCTTGCTTCCCCATTATTTCTGGAATTTGTTTGTGTCTCCAACTGTGAAGACAGATACCAAGCATTTGTTTAATGTGTCTTGACAAACAAGGGAGTCAGAGGGTATCGGGTGTAGGCAGGAAAGTGGAATTGAGTCCACAAACAGATCAGCCACAGATCTTATAGAATGGCGGAGCAGGCTCGAGGGGCCGTATGAGTATACGAACACACAAACATACGAATTAGGAGCAGGAGTAGGCCATTCCTGCTCCTAGTTCGTATGTTCGTATGCCATTTCCTCATTTCCCATTATAATTTCACCTGTCTCTGCCTTTAATATCCCACATTCCCTTACACTAATCTTTTCCTATTTATATACATACAAAATTGTTTACAATCTGTATTTATGTCTCTTGTTAGTTTACTCTCATACTCTCTTTTCTCTTTCCTTATCAATTTCTTGGTCCTCCTTTGCTACAATCTAAAATCCTCTGAATATAAACAAACCTTCTACAGCAACAACTTTCCAATTGTCAGCTGGCTGGCAATATTTCCATAGTTCACGATCCCTTCACAAAGCAAAGCTGTTCAGTTCTTCTGCCTGACCACATTCACTCCTAGATAGATCAGCCAGTTAGTCACATTCAGTGCAGCTCCCTTTCCATCACTTAAACTGGTTGTGCAGCCTGCTGCCTTAAACCTACCCAGTATACAAACATATTGTGATGTCTGATCTCTCTGATATGTATTGTGAGGTTCATATAGGTTACAATGACTTGCTGAGTTGGAATGCAATAGCAGGTTTCCATGTGGTTATGACCCAGAGAACGGGCTGCATGGGCGAGGGCAGTGATGGGATTGTTTGCCTTTTCCTTGGCCCTTTCTCTTGGTGGAGAATGATCTCAATGCTCCAATGTCCTTCTGAAGTAGTGATTGTATTGCTTGGGTTTGGAGTGCTGTAGGTCATTGGCAGAACTGGATACCGTTGATCAAGATTGACTGATCACTGCTGATTGTGTGGCAGGGAGCTGATTGGTGTTAGTCAGACCTTAAATGGGGCTGAATTAAGTTCCTGCTGGGCTCTATATGTTGTTGGAGTCAAGGCCTTTCAACAAGTCCATGTTTGAGACAAAGGCCCGGGGGATGAACTGGTTCTGTTAAACTCTGTAATGTACCTGCAGCGAGCAGGGGTAAATATCTGCCTGGTACGTTAGGGTAGAGGCAGTAAGCATTTATAATGATTGCACTGTCTCTAAACTCTCCAGTGCATTGCTGTGGGAGATGTACCAATCATGCTAAGCAGTTGTATGCATTTACAGAATAAGGAGTGAGCACCAATCTCAGGGTCTGGCAGAATCTGGACAACAGGGAAGAACCTGGGAGTGGGGCTAAGTAACCATCAGTAACTTGGCTCAAGGTGCAAGAATGCTTATGTGCAACACCAGGGAAGATCTATTAATGACAATAAATTCAACTATGAAACTCTGATGTTGTTGATGGCAGATTCTCCACAGGTGAAGATCATGGGAAGGCTTATCTCTGTGGTAGTTGGCATTATCATTGGTGACTGAGGAGGCCAATTCTTGATCTGCAGGCTCTTGAGCAGTTGGAGTACCAGATCTCCTGGTTTGGAGGGGGCTCTGGTACAAGCAAACTCCTTCTTTTGTTTGCACCTTTCTTCATCAGCCTTACGTCTGTTAGTTTTGAACTTGTAGCCACTTTCCTGGTTGTTATGTACCAGCTGTCTCTGTTGGCAGCCTCCTGCTCCCACACCCATTGGCCAACATCAGTCAGAGGAAGCTGTCTTTTCAGCTGGTGTTTGAAGAGTTTGCAAGGTGCAATCACGATCTCGATTATCGAAGCTTAGTTCAGTATAAAGTACTGCTTTTGGCATTCTGGATCCTCCATGCGTGACACATGTCTTGCCCAGTGAAATTGCCATTGTAAGAGAATGCCTTCAATTCTGGGCAGATTGACTCTGTTGAGGACTTCATTGTTTGCGATGTAGTCCTGCCATCTGATGTTCATGATGGATAGAAGACAGCTTTGATGGAAGTTCTCCAGCAGTCACATTTATTTTCTGTACAGAACCCATGATTCTGACCCACACAAGAGGGTGATGTTGAAAATTGCTCTGTATACTTGAATTTTGGTAGAGATGTGCAGTGAATGGATTCACCAGACAGAATTCAAGAAGCGGTCAAAGGAGCTGTTGGCCTTGGACAGTTGAGTCTGTGTCCTTGTACAGAGTGTATCATTTGATAGGTAAATTGTTCTACTGCATTGAGATTGCTGATGTCAATGTTGATCTATGATGGACTGTAATTTCCTCGGGGCTGTGGTTGGTACAGCACCTCTATTTTCTTTAGGCTAATAGCATGGCCAAAGGAATTTGCTGCATCAGAGAAACAGTTTACAATGAGCTGCATCGTCTCCTCCGTGTGTGCCAGAAGGGCGCAAACATCAGCAAACAGAAGCTCCATGATAAGCTCTTCTGTGGTTTTAGTATGTACGAGTAGTTGTCACTTGTTGAGGAGACTACCGTCTGTTCGGAAGCAGATGTATATGCCCTCTGTCAAGCCTGCCTTTGCCTCTTGAAGCATCAGACTGAAGAAAATAGAGATAAAGGTCAGTACCTGAGCACACACTTGCTTAACAGCATTGTAGATAAGGAAGCTGTCTGAGAGGGCTCCATTCTTCTTGACCTGACCTTTCTGGCTTTCCTGCAATTGACGGAGAATAATGAGGAACCCTCGAGGCACCCCAATCCAGATGATATCTTCCAAAGTCTGTCCTGGCTGACTGTATCAAACGCCTTGGTGAGAGTTGCAAAAGTAACATTCGGACCTAAGTTTTATTCTCCACATTTCTCCTAGATCTGTCTCAGCAAAAAAATTATGGCTGCAGTTCCCTTATTGGGTCTAAATCTGTACTAACTTTCAGAGAGGCTTTCTTCAGCAATTGTCAGAACAATTCTATTTAGAAGTAAACTGACCAAAATTTTCCCTGCAATGGAGAGTAAGGTGATTCCTCTGTAGTTTAAACAGTTAGACTTCTCCCCCTTATTTTAGTCTCTTGAAGGTCATGAGGAACTATCCCTTCCTCCCAGCATTCACTAAATAGGTCTGTAAGTCTATTAAGGATCATATCTCCTTCCTGTTTATAGACCTCAGCTAGAATCCCATCTATTCTGGTGGTTTTGTGTGTTTTAAATTGTGTTGTGGTGGCCTCGATCTCTTCACGGGTTGGAGGGTCGTCCAGCTCGGATTTCACTTCTCTCTGGGAGATCTTTGCGATGGACGTCTCCTGCACCATCCGCTGGTCATCAGATAGGCTCTCAAAAGTGTTCTGACCATCGGTCCAAGATGAATTCTTTATGAGCAGGGTTGTGCCATCCAAAGATTTTAGTGGTGTCTGCACCTGGTACAGACCAAGGCTTTATAGAAGGATCTCACATCTCCCATACATGCATGCATTTGCATCCACTTAGCGAGTGCTGTTCACCAGTTGTTTTGGATGACTCGGATGTTGGCTTGCAGAGTGTTGCAGGCTTCCTGATATGCAGCTTTTGTAGCCTGGTCATCAGGGCATGCAAGTAATATATTGTGGCAAGAGTGTTTCTTTTGAAGAAGTTCTTAGATTTCCATGTAATTTTCATCAAACCACTCTTGGTTTCTTCTGGTGGAGAAGCCAACCACTTCTGCAGTTACTTCTTGCAGGACAAATTTTGACTGTTCCCACTGCCCAGATTCTGTCTTCAAGCTTACTGTGGAAAACTGCTTTTACGTCTGGTAGATAAAGTCTTTGGAATTGTAGTTTCCTTGTTTGTGGGCCTTCCCTTTTGGGTGATGGTTTGATTTCATCCTACTGTGCATCAATATTACAGGGTCTGTTAAACTTTTCATATCGCTCATTATTGTGGCTTTCACAAATAATAAAGCAAGACAAATATGTTGAGACACACATTTCAATGTCCACAACCTTCTGTCTAATCTGCTGGTTATATGTGTTTCCATTGTTCACGTTCCGTTCACAAAGCAAAGCTGTTCAGAATTTCTACTTCTTTGCATTCACTCCTAGATAGATCAGTCAGTTGGTCACAGTCAGTGCTGATCCATTTCCTTCACTTAAATTTCACTTTTGTTACATTACAACAGTGACTACACTTCAAAAGTACTTCATTAGATATAATAAGCCTTGGGACATCCTGTGGTCATGAAAGGCACTATATAAATGCAAGTCATTCTTTTTCTTTTTAAACTGATTGTGCAGCCTCCTGACTAAAATTTACCCAGTTTACAAACCTATTGTGATATCTAATCTCACTGTGACGGGCAGTGTGAGGGTGAAGCTTGGCCTGTGATGATAGGGATTGATTAAACTAATTAAAAAGGCCTCACCTTGATGAAACAGTGTTTGGCAAACCCTTAAGGGTTATTTTAGCCAAAGGGTGACAACAGGTGCTAAATAGGTGCAGTGCCGAAACGTCTAGCCTGTTTGAAAGTCTGGATTTAGCAAATAATTTTGGTCCAAATTGCTGATTACTATAATTTGAACTTGTATGGAGTTGCTAAACCAGAAACCTGCAGGTTTAGCACTCAAGTGCTGATTAAGCACAATTTTCATGATGCAGTATATGTGGGCGCCTTGGACCCACTTTCAGTAAAGATGTGGACTGGGCTGGCTGACGCACAGCAGCACATTGAAGGACCGAGGGAATGTGCATGGATTCTCTGATGCAGCACTGGAGGTTCTGGTGGAAACGATCCAGAAGAGGAGAGATGTACTATATCCATCAGAGGGCAGATGCCACCTTACCATCCTCACCCTCACTCCTACAGCAGCTGGTGATGTTCTGCCTGGTCTCATGTTCTCTCTCCAACCTTTGTCCAGACCAAGGGGGATCCCTCGCAAGATGCCCATAGCCAAGCACTTCATTTCTCCTGATGACTCCTATAAGGTGGAGTAGCAGAGCATTTACCCTTTTTAGGTGAAATCCTCAGAGAATTCCTGGAATAAATGTTGTTCGTGTGTTGGTGAAGTCTTGACAAAGTGTTGCAGAAAGTTTCAGGAATCAGAGGTCCTCTTCACAAATCCAGTAACAATGAGCATTAACTGGTGAGTATCCCTTTAAGTGGTGAGTATTACTTCAATTAGTGCTTGAAATTGCCATCAATGCTGTGTTTCCTCCCAAACAGCTGTTTGCTGTTTGGAGGGAGCATTATTTGAAGCACGAGCCACTACAATGCCGTGCAACCTCTTTAATGAGCAGCAGCAGGAATTTTAATTGGTAATCAGCTTTTTAACAAGCCTCGACGCTTCATCTCCTTTACCAAGATGGTGTCTTGCATGAACCACAGGCTAAACCAGCATTTCAGTTTAAGACCCCATCTTGGCCACCTCTTTATATTTCTTTAGTGCTGGAAGTGTTCAGCAAAAGTTGCCCCCTCTAGCTTCATTTAGGTTACAATGATTTGATGTGCTCAAATGCAATAATAGATTTCCAATGGTTATGACCCAGAAAAAGCACGTGTAGGTGATTGACAGTGATGGGATTGTTTGCCTTCTCTCAATGATATTCAGTAGTTGTATACATTTACAGCACCAGGAGGATGCTTTTCAGCCTCTTAAGCCCATTCCACCATTTAATTAAATGATGGCTGATCTGTACCTCAAATATATTTACCTGCCTTTGATCTTGTTCTGGACTCACTCACCAGAGGACATAGTTCCACTCTGTTTTCTATATTATATTCTTTAATAATCTAAAAAGGCTCAATTAGATCCCCTGTTATCCTTCTAAGCTTGAGGGAATACAAGCCAGTCAATGCCACATGTCCTCATGGTTTAACCCTCTAAATGCTGGTTTCATCCCGGTGCATCTATGTTGCATCCCTTCTAAGGCCAATATATCCTTCCTGAGTTCTGATGCCCAGAACTGAACACAATACTCCAGGTGGGGTCTAAGCAGAGCATGAAACAACTGTAAAATAACTTCCAGAACCTCTTGAGAGAAAGGCTAACATTCCATTTGCTTTTTAAATTATTTTCTGGATCTGTCCACCAGTTCTGGGACAGACACTGTTGGAAACACATTGATGTCGATATGATCTAATACTGGAGCCTGGGACCGACACTGCCAGACATCCCAATAAATCTGCTTTTGCTTCATATATCAGCTCCACTTCTGCTATCCACCCTCCCAATATTGGCACTTCCTTCTCCTTGCAAGCTGCTGTTCCAACCGCCACACCAGGCATTCTGCCAATCCTCAATCAATGCTGTTCTCTGGCCCAGCATCAGGGCCTACTCCAGACCTTCACTGCTCTTGTCCTTCCTTAAATACGTTAATACATCTAGTACTGTCCTACATGTAATGTAAAGCCATAGCTTTCTTCTTGTAAAAGCGCATGCTAAATAAAATAGTTTCTCCTGAAACTAAAGGTTTTTTTTCTTTTCGTTAAGCAGCAGGAAAACATTTCAACATTTACAGTTTGGGTTGTGGTTAAAACGTATCAAAGCTAACTGACTAGAACTGAATGGTGGACCTTTGTGACATTTTAGCCAACTGTTGAGACGAAGGTCATTCCGCAATGATGTTGAACAACACTTGGATTTTGATAATTGATTTTCCAAAACCACGTTTTATCAATCAAAACCAGAAAGTTTCATTGATATTCTCATTGGCCCAGACTTTCTTGTCAAAATAATAATAAGACTAATGGCATCACTGTTATTTATAGGTAAATGGGGAAAAAAACAGATAAGGAGTAAATCTGCAGTTAAATGTCAATAACCAAACGTTGGTGTTCAAGTTGCACTGCTTTATTTATAACCTCCTGGAGCCCCACAACCCTGCAAGATATCTGGACTCTTCTAATTCTAGACTTGAGTATCCCCAATTTTTAATTTATTTACTGCTGTGGCTGTGCCTTCAGCTGCCTAGGCCTTAAGCTCTGGAATTTCTTCCCTAAACTTGTCTGCCTCTCCACCTTGCTTTCCTCCTTTAAGATTCTCCTTAAAGCCTACCTCTTTGACCAAGCTTTTGGTTATCCACTCTAATATCTCCTTATGTGGCTACTAGTCATATTTTGTTTGATAATGTCCCGTGAAGCATCTTGGGGAATTTTATTACTTTAAAGACACAAAATAAAAACAAGTTGTTGTTGTTCTCGTTGAAACCTGCATCTTGCTAACTCGCACATCAATTGAAATTTATTAAATGGTGTCATGGTCATCGGCTGTCCCTTGATTTGAGGATGATGTCTACTCATGGTCAGGGAGCATCTGTGAAGAAAGAAGCAGAGTTAATGTTTCAGGTCTGTGATCTTCCATCAGAACTGACAAAGGTTAGAAAAGTATTAGGTTTTAAGTAAGTGAAGGTAGGTGGAGGGCGGTGGGGGGAGCGGTGGTGGTGGGGAAGAGAACAAAAGAGAAGGTGTGAGATAGGGCAGAGGGCAGGAGAGATTAAATAACAAAGATGTCATGGGACAAAGGCAAAGAAAGTGTTAATGGTGGTGGTGAAAGACAAAGCATTAGTTCAGAGAAAATCCTAATGGCAGAATAATGAGCAGCTCTGTCCAAAAGCACATGAAAAACAGGCACATGGTGAAAAAAATAAAATATTTTTTTAAAAATATAAAATGAAATAATAAATAAATAAATGGAATCAATGTTGAGTCCACAAGGCTGTAGAGTGCCAAATCGAAAGAGATTGTGTTGATGTTCACTGGAACATTGCAGCAGGCCAAGGACAGAAGGGTGGGCAAGAGAGCGGGGTGGAAGGGGGGGTGGGTGTGGGTGGTGGTGTTGAAACGTGGGTCTTCATCATTTCTGCACCACCGGATCTTTAGGCACATGGGGCAGAACTTCCCACAAGGTAGTGGGATCCGGAGTGCAGGATTTGCTTCATTTTCTTTCCTTCTCTTCTGCCACTCTGCCTCATCATTAAAGTCTTAGGACTCTAAGCATGATGCAGCTTGATGGACAGGTTGTCCCAGTTTTGGACAATTGGTAGCTAGCTGCTCCCAGTCATCAATGTCAATGCTGCTGTGCTTCAAAGAGAGCTTCAGAGTGTCTTTGAAGTGTTTTCTTTGTCCTCCCATGGAACACTGGCCATTTGAGAGTTGAGAAAACAGGGCCTGGCGAGGGAGACATTTTCGGCAATCTGGACACAGTGTCCAGTCTATCAAAGTTAATTTTGCAGGAGTTTTGCCTGAATCCTGTGGAGCTGGCTTCAAGAAGGACACTAGCATTTATTCGACAGTTTTCCCATTGATTTCGAAGGATGCAGCGAGGCATTGCTGATGGAATTTCTCTCGCGCTCTTAAGTGTCGCTGATACACAGTCCTGGTCTCACGGCAGTACAGGAGTGTGGTAATAACAACCGCTCTGGACATCAGGACTTCTGTTGACTTGCGGAGATCTTTGTTGTCAAACACTCGCTGCTGTAGTTTGTAGAAGGCTGACCTGGCGCAGCTGATCTGATGTTGGATCTCCTCGTCAACGGAGGCTTTTTGAGAGAGGTGGCTGCCAAGATATGGGAAGTGCTCAACATATTCCAAGTCTCTCCTTCAACATATATGGGAGGTGGAATATTTGGCTGACCAGGTGTGGGTTGTTGTGAGTTTTGTTTTGGCAGAATTTAAGGACAGGTTGAGTCTCTTGCATGGAATATTGAAGAGACAGAAAGTGGCTTACAAATCTAGTGCAGAGGGGGCAATGACATTGCAGGCATCTGGAAACTGTAGATCATGTATGTCTATGGTGGTTAGGTTAGTTTTGGCACTGAGGCGACTGAAGTTAGAGTTTTCCATCTAGGCTGTATTTAATACTCACACCAGAGGCAGTTGATCTTTGAGATGAATAGCACTGTCAGGTAGATTGTAAATTGTATGGGGGCTATCACACAGCTTTGCGTGACCCCGGTCCGGATTTTGAAGGCATCTGTTTCAGATCTCCCACTCAAGGCAGTTATGAAGTTGTTCAGTAGATTTGAACCAACTTGTCCATTCCACTCTAAATACTCTTTTAACAATGTGATAGAGAGTTTGATTTTCAGCTCACCCAGTATCCCTTGGAGCATCATAAGCTCCTAGTTTTAGTCTGAATAATTTTATCATTGTCACCCCCACTGCCACTGAAACTCTCAGTCATGTTCAACTTTTTAAAATGCTCATAATAAAGGTCAAGTCCCTGAATAGGACATTCAGCCCAGTAGAGCCCATTCCTCAAGCCCTCCTATTACCACACACAGCTCTAATATTCTTGCAGGATAATTTCCATGGAGCTTTCCTAATCTCCTGCTGTCACTTCAGTGATTGGCAGAGCCCCAGAAAAAGGTGTAAATGGCTATTTTTAGCTATTTATTTTGTTTCACTGGCCTTCTGCTGAAGTTATGATGAGAGTTCGAGAGAGCCCTTGCGAGCATTCCAGACATTTGGCTCTACAATTGCACCTGTGGATTATTCCAAATATTTATTACTCAAGTAAAGTTGTTCTTCCTAATATTGGTTGTCAAATAAACAAGAAAAAAAACTGCAGATGCGGGAAACCTGAAAGAAAAATAGAAAATGCTGGAAATACATGGCAGGTCAGTTTGCATCCTTAAGAGAAAGGGCAGGTGATGATGTTTAGTGTGCACCTTCATCAGAACTAACCCACCCAGCTTGTTTCCATTTCCTCCTAAGATTGATAAGCTGAAGTGTCCTAGCACATCTGATGAAAGGCCACAGACCTGAAACATTGACTTTGTTTCTCTCTCCACAGATGTTACCAGACCTGCTGTGTATTTCACTTTCTGTTTGTCTGTGCTAGCACCAATTGTTTCAGCCTGTTATCTCATTTCCTGTCCCTACCCAATTATACCTGTGACTCGGGTCACTCTGTCCCCATCATGACATCTCAGAATTTGAGGCCAGAATCTTCTACATATTCAATGCAGGCAGTAGCGTAGTGCCCACCTTGTGTACCTGCTTAAATATCAGAGCACCACCTTGCTGCTCTGAGATGGGTTGTGGGAGGGGGGACAGGGTGGCGAGGAGTGGCAGGGGGGAGTTGGGGAGAATTTGTGAAGCCACAGATAGGTTTTACTGAAGATTCAAAGACTTCTTATGGATATAGTCTTGCTACATCTTTCCGCACGTTCAAGAGCTGCGTCTTTGACCATGCCTTTTATCACCTCCCTTAACCTTCTCCCAATCTGTGCTTGGTGTTAATGTGCTTTTGGGAAGTGCTTTGGGATGTTCTGCTACATTAAAAGTACTATGTAGGTGTAAGTTGCTGCTCACTGGCATCAGTGATATCCAATACTGCTGCTTTCTTTTTCCTAGTTCAGGAGTTCAGACACTGTCAAAGCTATGGATATTGTAGGGTAAGTTTTTTTTTATGAATTTGCATTCGAGGCATAGAGCTTTGAGCACTGATGACACATGTCAGGAATTCAGATCCAGAGGTTGAGAATTTTCTGCCCATTAAAATTAATGGATAGAAGTTGCTGTGGCAATTGATGATTTCTGTTCTTGAATTCCCAAAATGTGCCCCCAGTTTGCAAAAACTGTGAACTAAGACTGCTAAAGGTGACCATAGAACCATGGAAAAATTACAGCACAGAAGGAGGCCATTCAGCCCGTCATGTCCGTGCCAGCCGAAAAAACTAGCCGCCCAATCGAATCCCACCTTCCAGCACCTGGTTCATAGCCTTGCAGGTGACATTGTCTCAATATGTGTAATGTCACAAACTCCATACATGTCCAGCTAATGACTCGAGAATGTAACCAACTGAAAGGAGTGGGTCCAGCAAAAAGTCCTTAACAGATTTCCAGAAGGCATTTGATAAAGTCCTCAAAAGGGGGCTAAAGTTGAAGCACATAGAACTGAAGGCAAATTATTGACCTGGTTAGAAAATTGGCTGCGTGACTGGAGACAGAAAGGAGGGATAATGAGCAGGTACTCTTAATTAGCAGGATGTGACTCGTGGTGTCCCACAGGGATGTGTTGTGACTGTGTTTATTAATGACTTAACGATGGGATAGAAAACCACACATCCAAGTTAGCCTATGGTACAAAGATAGGCAGTGTAGAGGGGTGCATAAGATTACAAAGATATCTTAATAGATTAAGTGAATGGGCAAAAGTGTGGCAAGTGGATTTCAATACAGGCAAGTGTGAGGTCATCCACTTTGGATCCAAAAAGGATAGATCAGAGTACTTTCTAAAATGTGAAAAGCTTGAAACAGTGGAGGTCCAAAGAGAATTAAGGGTCAATGTACATAGCTTGTTAAAATATCATGGACAAGTACAAAAAATAATTAATAAGGGAATGCTGGTCTTTATATCTCGATAATTAGAATACAAGGGGGGAGAAGTTATGCTACAGCTATACAAAGTGCTTGTTAGATCATACCTGGAGCACTATGAGCAGTTCTGGGCAGCACACCTTAGGAAGGGTATATTGGCCTTGGAGGAAGTGCAGTGTAATTATACCAGAATGACACCTGGACATCAAGAATTAAATTATGAGGAAAGATTAGACAAATTACAGTTGTATCCCCTGGGATTTAGAAAGTTAGATTTTTTTTAGATTTTAGATTTAGAGATACAGCACTGAAACAGGCCCTTCGGCCCACTGAGTCTGTGCCGACCATTAACCACCCATTTATACTAATCCTACACTAATCCCATATTCCTACCACATCCTCACCCGTCCCTATATTTCTCTACCACCTACCTATACTAAGGGCAATTTATAATGGCCAATTTACCTATCAATCTGCAAGTCTTTTGGCTGTGGGAGGAAACCGGAGCACCCGGAGGAAACCCACGCAGACACAGGGAGAACTTGCAAACTCCACACAGGCAGTACCCAGAATTGAACCCGGGTCGCTGGAGCTGTGAGGCTGCGGTGCTAACCACTGCGCCGCTGTGCTGCCCCTTTACTGAAGCTTCAAGATAGTAAGATGAGCTGAGCACTTAATATTCAAAGATACACAATAGCCTGGATTTTGTCCCACGGCATTCCCGATGGCAGAACTGGAAGTTGGCATAACTTCCAAATCTGTCATTTTTCCCGTTTCCCATGCAATTTCATATGTAAATTAAATGTGCGGCAATGGGCACGGGGGGCACATGTGATTATACGGCGGGGATGGCCTTTCATTGGCAGAATCTGCCATCACTGGGCCAAACATCATGATCGCCGCGGCTATAAAGCATTCTGTGCTTGTAGGCTCAAGAATAAGAAGCCTTCCTGTCACTGCAATTCTCTAAATAGGAGCCTGAAATGAAGCTTGAAGTCAATTCAAAATGCTTTTTCCTCCCTTAAATTTTGTAATCCAGCACTAACTTCATATCATTTACTTTCTTCTTCAGCAACACGAAAGAAAATGTCAGGCAGCAGAGAGCCTCCCGCCCCATGGTTCGGTGATGCCTCCCTGCAGGTTCTCCTCCAGGTTGTGAGGGAAAAGTGGGAGGTCCTCTTCCCTGCAGATGGAGTGCAAAGACTCTCCCACCTGACCAAGGCAGCCTGGATTGAGGCAGCAGAGGAGGTCTCAAACCATAGGGTCATTCATAGAACCTGTGTGCAGTGTCGCAAGCACATCAATAACTTGCTCACATTGGCGAGGGTAGTAGTCTTGGCAAAGTTGTTTCATTGTTTTACTCCCTCACTCCGTCTCTTTAAGACAGAGGGCAAATAAGGCATGCAGTGGATTGTGTGAGTAGCCTGAGTGCTGTACACTAAATGACTTTGCACAAAGTTGGCAATTGGCATTGTGATATACTTGGATGTATCATGCAAAAACCAGTCCTGAATGAGTGATGTAAACGCATGTTTACAATGGTTGTTTTGCATCTTAAAAAAACTCCCATTCAACCTGTACTATCTCCTGCAGGACAAACAAACCCACAACGAGTGTGAGTGAGCCAAGACAGGAGGAAGTTTCGCTGACATTATAATCCTGACACAGCTGAAGAGCAGGCTGCACAAATAGCCAGAGAGGAGGAAGACAGGGCCATATCAGATGGCGAGGCAGGATCCTCAAGGCGTAAGGATCTTCAGTCTTGCAGCCAGGTGTGCACACCCACCGAAAGTGTGCAAACCCCTGCGCAGCTGATGCTTAATGTGTCTCTGTTTGAGTCTCCACTGCTGGTGCCTGCACTTGAGTGTCTGGAAGCCAAGACAAGTGAGACCCAAGACTCCTCCTTTGGGGAGGAAGAGGAAGACAATGTCCCAGAGGGTGCATTGTCACCTGTTTCTTCTTCCATCTCCACCAGTGCAGATACATCGACACCCTCTGCTGGGTATTTAAGATTACAATCTGGGTCACAATCTGGTGTTCATGACTCAGATACGTCCCAGCAGCTGAGGGAGCATGTGCTAGCCGGGTCTGTTGACAATCTGAGGACTGCTAGGAACCAGGCCCTGCTCAGCCCATGACTTCTGCCATGGCCCAGGCATTTGAGCATATGTCTGCATCAATCGAGAGTTTGGCGAGCTCCATGACACATTTAGTTGAGCACTGAGCCATAGGCAATCTGACCTGCACTCCATCACTGTTGCTATGGGCTCCATGCAGCACAATCTAAGCGGGGGGGCGGGGGGCGGAAACAAGGAACTTGGACCTCCCTACAGGTGTTCCTTCCCCTCAAGGAGACAGGCAGGTTCCATCCTGCACCCAGAAGGAGGAGCAGCGCATGCCGGCTACCCCAGGGCCTTCCACTCAGGACACCCCTAGGGTATGCAGCATCTCATCCTCATCCCTAACATTGACTCCCTTACCTCCAGCAGGCAAGCACATAGGGGATACTCAAGCACCATTGCTGCAAACCCCCTGTAGGATGGAGCCATCAAGGCCCCATTCCTCCAGAGGAAGAATGCCGCAGTCATCCACAGCAGCGGGGCAGCACACTGAGCAAACCGCCTCCAGCTCAGCTGCCAATGTCGGGGTAGCACCTAGACATAGTGGGAGAAAATGGAAAAAGAAACAGTTTGAGCATGAAAGTGGCAATGGTGCAGTAAATATTGTGCAACTCTTCAATAAGTTTAAATACATCTTCATTTACTTTAACATTTGATGCACTCTTTTAAATCATTTGCTTGGCTTCAGATGAAAATGGAAATGTTCATTGGAGGCCTATGGCAGGAAAGCATTGATGCTTGCAAAGCTTCTCAGAAAATATACAGTGTCCATTTCTCATTGCTATTTGAGCCATCAGTCTTGAATGATGGCTGTTTGTCGATTAATGATTATTCACTTTTTTTTACTGCGGACATGCCTTACATTTGTGGTTCCGCTGTCACAACCTAACTTTGCTTGCAGTGGGGTGTATTCGGTTCCATCGTAGCCCATAGAAGATTTAATCTGCCAGTCACATCAAAGTGCAACAAAGCTTCTTTTAGATTGCAGCAATGAATAAGACCTCAGGCGTATGTGAATATTTGTGGGGAGATTTTTGTTTCTCCTTCCAACGCTCCTTGATGAAGTGGCTTATTGTTGGCTGAAACATGCTGTCAGGCAAACCCCCCACCTGCCAAGACTGAGGTACACATTATTTCACCACATGAACATTAAAACTTAAAATTGCAAGCCCCTGACTGGAAAACATGGTAACAGACAGTGTTGGAACATGGGACAAAGGACCATGCCCTGATCCATTCAACCAACAATGCAGTTTTGATTACCAGATGGTCAAGGTGGGGGGAGCTAGCATTCCAGGTTGACTACTAAGATAGCCGAATCCACAAACACAGAAGTGATCAGACCAGTTTTAGTCACATGACTAGCTGGCTGTTGGAATTTGAAGTTCCAACAGAGTGTTTGAAATCAGAAAGCTCCTGGTTTGAGAAGACTGCTCTCATGTCATTTTTCACCAGCTTTGGAATCCATTGAAAACACGTGAACCTCAAAGAGAGAAAAGTGTCCTATATGAACAAGGTTCAAGAAGAACACTGGGCCCCGACGAACAGCAAAACTACCTACAATCAAGTGAGCTTGAAACACAGTAAACAAGAAACTCTTCTGATATTGCCTCAAACCACTCTCCATTATATTTTCCTCTCCTCTTTTCTGTCCCCATTTGCATGTGTATATCATGTGTGCATACTAGCATGGGCGCATCGTATATCCGTAGGCATTAACCATATTAAAATTTAAGTTTAATAAATTTCACTCTTTCTTCTTTAAAACTGAGAAAACCTGGTGTGTTGGTTTCTTTGTCTTATAATTGGAAAGCTGTGAACAAGGATTCACAAAGGGGGACCTCAAAACAGTGTGTTTAAAATTAAATCCTGTTACAATAAGACCAGGTGAAGACAGCAACAGACCCCTAAACACTTTTCTCACCTGGTTGTAACAATGCAAATATGAGGTTCTCCCTGATGTCGCTTGCATGTCTCTCCATGGCCCTCATATCGATGACGGCATCATTGGCAATGTTGTCCTCCTCCTCACCCTCTTCATAGTCATCATCATCTGAGGAGGCCTGCTGTTCCTCTGCTTGCAGAATCTTGCCACATCGAAGTGCAAGGCTGTGCAAGGCACAGCAGATAACGATTATTTGTGACACCCTCTGTGGTGCATGGTGAAGAGCCCCTCCAGACTGGTCAAGGCAACGGAACTGCATTTTCAGCATGCTAATGGTGTGTTCAATAATGGCTCTGGTGGATGTGTGAACAACATTGTACGTCTCTTCAGCAGCACTTTGGGGATGACGCACTGGTGGCATCAACCATGTACAAAGGAGGTAACTCGTCACCCAGGATCCAACTGTCCACTTTGGCTGGTGCATCAAAACCTCCTGACAGCTGTGAGTTCCACAAAATGTAATGGTCGTGACAGCACCCTGGGAAACGTGCGCACACATGCATGATTCTTCTCTTGTGGTCGCAAACTAGTTGTATATTTAAAGAGTGGAAGCCTTTGCGATGCACAATATAGCAGGCTGGTCCCAGGGAGCACTAACGGCCACATGAATACAGTCGATTACCCCTTGCACTCTAAGGAACCCAGCGATGGCGTCAAAGGCTGCAGACCTTGCTGCCTGGCTGTCCTCATCTACAGCTAAGTAGATGAAATCATTGGCACATCTAAAAAGGGCACTGGTCACCTCTTTGATGCACATGTGGGTTGCAGACTGTCATATCCCACATATGTCACCCATGGATTCCTAGTAGGACCTGCTAGCAAAAGGATTGAGTGCAGCAGTCACCTGAGGGCAACTAGCATGGGATTCCCACCAAAGCCAAACGGTTGCATGTCATGCCACAAATTTCTGTGACCATTTCACGTGACATCCTTAGGCGTTTCTGGCATTGCCTCTCTGACATTTGACGGTAATTTGTCCTTGACCTGAGGATGTGATGATGTGCCAGGGTCCGTCTTCAATAAGACTGTTCCTGCATGTTATTCAGACATGATGAGCTGAGCCCTCCTTAGTCTCTCCCTTTCCTCTTCTTCCTGTGGTACAAGACAAATTGGATGTATGAGACCCATGTCGCTGTAGTTTTTCTGAACAATAAATAGAGTGTGGTGATTCAGCCCTCTGTTAATACTGAGCTGAAACATTGAGGCAATGATCAGCTCCCTTATATCTGCCTTCAATTGCAGCCAGGTAGAAGACACATCCACTATCGTTTGCCTCCTCCCACTCTCCTTGAGTGTCCATGTCATTTTCATTATCGTTGGAGAAAATGGTGCACGTGGAATTCAGGGCAAGTCTCCCCACCTTCCAACCTCCACCTGCAATCTTCCAACTTGAATCCATTACCCTCGACCCACCCAACGTTACTGTTATCCTTCCCTCTGTTACCATTGAGCTTCCCCCCATTACCGTGCATGGTGTAATAATCAATTTATTCATGCCATCCCTCCCTCCTGTTCCTACTCCCATTACTATCAACATGCTGATTCTGACACGTGATCCTCCTCAAATCGACCCGATCATTGTTTTCAAGTTTCATTCCCTCCTTATGATGCCATAGAATACCCTACCTTAAGTCTTGACCTTCCCCCCAACAGAATCCATTTGCCCCCATTGATTGTGACTGTTCCCTCTGCTAGCCAATACCCTCAATTTGCCCCACAGCTCCCCGACGTTGACAGCATTCATCCCTCCCTTTAGGCCATTGCTGACTATCTTTAGAATGTAATGCTCTAATTAACCCACCAACCCCGCAGCCGCCCACATCCAGCTTCAGCAACAATAGCAACCAATACACACCCTGGCTCTGCTCCTCTCTCCCCTGCTCCTCCATGCACTCGGTCACCCTGCCCTGTCCACGCCAAGTATCAAACCCTGCTCCTCCATACACATGATCACCCCACCCCTTGTCCTCCGCTCCTCTCTCTCTGCTCCTCTAATGCAGACCACCCCCCTTCCCCATGCCTTCGCTACCATCCCCTGAGAAGAATCACCCTTATTGGTGCTGAGCTTGGAGGCAAACATCCATACCAATGCTGGCCTGGAGTCAAACATCCATTCCATTGCTGGCCTGGACATATTGAGAGAATAGTTAGCAAAGTATATGGGATCTTGGGCTTTGTAAATAGAGGTATTGACTACAAAAGCAGGAAGGTTATGCTGAACCTGAATAAAGCTCTGGTTAGGCTACAGCTAAAGCACTGCATCCACTTCTGGTCACCATATTTTAGGAAGAATGTGAGCGTCCTTGAGAGGGAGTAGAGGAGATTTACCAGAATGGTTACAGGGACGATAGATTTTAGCTAAAGGTTTTAGGCTATGTCCCCTATTTCTAGACTCCTCAACCAGCAGAAATGGTTTCTCTGTACTTCCTTTCTTTCTTTGGCCTCCTTGTCTCGAGAGACAATGGGTAAGCGCCTGGAGGTGGTCAGTGGTTTGTGCAGCAGCGCCTGGAATGGCTATAAAGGCCAATTCTAGAGTGACAGACTCTTCCACAGGTGCTGCAGATAAAATTGGTTGTCGGGGCTGTTACACAGTTGGCTCTCTCCTTGCGCTTCTGTCTTTTTTCCTGCCAACTGCTAAGTCTCTTCAACTCGCCACGCTTTAGCCCTGCCTTCATGGTTGCCCGGCAGCTCTGGCGATCGCTGGCAACTGACTCCCACGACTTGTGATCAATGTCACAGGACTTCATGTCGCGTTTGCACACGTCTTTAAAGCGGAGCCATGAACGGCCGGTGGGTCTGGTACCAGTGACGAGCTCGCTGTACAATGTGTCCTTGGGGATCCTGCCATCTTCCATGCGGCTCACATGGCCAAGCCATCTCAGGCTCCGCTGGCTGAGTAGGCTGTATATGCTGGGGATGTTGGCCGCCTTGTGGACTTCTGTGTTGGAGATACGGTCCTGCCACCTGATGCCAAGGATTCTCCAGAGGCAGCGAAGATGGAATGAATTGAGACATGGCTCTTGGCTGACGGACGTTGTCCAGGCCTCGCTGCCGTAGAGCGAGGTTCGGAGGACACAGGCTTGATACACTTGGACTTTTGTGTTCTGTGTCAGTGCGCCATTTTCTCACACTCTCTTGGCCAGTCTGGACATAGCAGAGGAAGCCTTTCCCATGCGCTTGTTTAATTCTGCATCGAGAGACAGGTTACTGGTGATAGTTGAGCCTAGGTAGGTGAACTCTTGAACCACTTCCAGAGTGTGGTCGCTGATATTGATAGATGGGGCATTTCTGACCTCTTGTCCCATGATGTTCGTTTTCTTGAGGCTGATGGTTAGGCCAAATTCATTGCAGGCAGCCACAAACCTGTCGATGAGTCTCTGCAGACACTCTTCAGTGTGAGATGTTAATGCTCTGTACTTACCCCATCAGTTATAGAGTCATAACATACAAACATACATATGAATTAGGACTAGGCTACTTGGCCCCTCGAGACTGCTCCAACATTCAATAAGATCCTGGCGGATCTGATTGTAACCTCAACTCCCGATTCCTTACGACCTCCAATAACCTTTCATCCCCTTGCTTATCAAGAATCTATCTACCTCTGCCTTAAAAATATTCAAAGACTCTGCTTCCACTGCCATTTGAGGAAGAGAATTCCAAAGACTCACGACCCTCTGACAGAAAAAATTCTCATCTCTGTCTTAAATGGGCGACCCCTTATTTTTAAATAATGATCCCTAGTTCCAGATTCTCCCACAAGAGGAAACATCCTTTCCACATCCACCCTGTCAAGACCCCTCAGAATCTTATATGTTTCAATCAAGTTGCCTCTTATTCTCCTAAACTCCAGGGGATACAATAAAAGCAAAATACTGCGGATGCTGGAAATCTGAAACAAAAACAAGAAATGCTGGATTCACTCAGCAGGTCTGGCAGCATCTGTGGAAAGAGAAGCAGAGTTAACGTTTCGGGTCAGTGACCCTTCTTCGGAACTGACAAATATTAGAAAAGTCACAGATTATAAACAAGTGAGGTGGGGGTTGGGCAAGAGATAACAAAGGAGAAGGTGCAGATTGGACCAGGCCACATAGCTGACCAAAAGGTCACGGAGCAAAGGCAAACAATATTAACATATTGTTTGCCTTTGCTCCGTGACCTTTTGGTCAGCTATGTGGCCTGGTCCAATCTGCACCTTCTCCTTTGTTATCTCTTGCCCAACCCCCACCTCACTTGTTTATAATCTGTGACTTTTCTAATATTTGTCAGTTCCGAAGAAGGGTCACTGACCCGAAACGTTAACTCTGCTTCTCTTTCCACAGATGCTGCCAGACCTGCTGAGTGAATCCAGCATTTCTTGTTTTTGTTCCAGGGGATACAAGCCTAGCCTGTTCAACCCTTCCTCATAAGACAACCTGCCCATTCCAGGTATTAGTCTAGTAAACCTTCTCTGAAGTACTTGCAACGCATTTACATCCTTCCTTAAATAAGGAAACCAATACTGTATACAGTACTCCATTTGCGGTCCCACCAATGCCCTGTATAACTGAAGTATAACCTCCCTACTTTTGTATTCAATTCCCCTCGCAATAAATGTTAACATTCTATTAGCTTTCCTAATTACGTGCTGTACTTACATACTAACCTTTTGCGATTCATGCACTAGGACACCCAGATCCCTCTGCATTTCAGAGCTCTGCAATCTCTCACCCTTTAGATAATATGCTTCTTTCTTATTCTTCCTGCCAAAATGGAAAATTTCACATTTTCCCACATTATACTCCATTTGCCAGATCTTTGCCCACTCACTTAACCTATCTATATCCCTTTGGGGCCTCCTTATGTCCGCTTCACAACTTGCTTTCAATTCCTATCTTTGTGTCATCAGCAAATTTAGCAACCATACCTTCAGTCCTTTCATCTAAGTCATTTATATATGTTGTAAAAAGTTGAGGCCCCAGCACTGATCCCTGCGGCACACCACTCATTACATCTTGTCAACCAAGCAGCGGCCCAGTGGTTAGCACCGCAGCCTCACAGCTCCAGCGACCCGGGTTCAATTCTGGGTACTGCCTGTGTGGAGTTTGCAAGTTCTCTCTGTGTCTGCGTGGGTTTCCTCCGGGTGCTCCGGTTTCCACCCACATGCCAAAGACTTGCAGGTTGATAGGTAAATTGGCCATTATAAATTGTCCCTAGTATAGGTAGGTGGTAGGGAAATATAGGGACAGGTGGGGATGTGGTAGGAATATGGAATTAGTGTAGGATTAGTATAAATGGGTGGTTGATGGTCAGCACAGACTCGGTGGGCCGAAGGGCCTGTTTCAGTGCTGTATCTCTAAACTAAACTAAACCAGAAAATACCCATTTTTGCCGATTCTGTTTCCTGTTAGTTAGCCAATCTTCTATCCATGCTAAAATATTACCCCCTACACCATGAGCTTTAATTTTCTGCAATAACCTTTGATGTGGCACCTTATCAAATGCCTTCTGGAAATCTAAGTACAGTACGTCCATCAGTTCCCCTTTATCCACAGCATGTTACTTCTTCAAAGGACTCCAATAAATTAATTAAACATGATTTCTCTTTCATAAAACCATGTTGACTCTGCCTGCTTACCTTGATTTTTTTCTAAGAGCCATGCTATAATGTTTTTAATAATAGCTTCTAACATTTTCCCTATTACGGCACGGAAGTAGGCCTTTTTGGCCCATCGAGTCCATGCTGGCTCCTTGTAGAGCAATCCAATCAGTTCCATTCATCATCTCTGTTTCAACCACTCGCTGTGTAAAAAAAGTTTTTCCTTACATCCCTGCTGCATCCTCTGCCCAAAAACTTAAATCTGTGTCCCCTCGTCCTTGTACCATCAGTTAAGTTTAGGAAGTCTGCAAATTAATGATAACATTGATATAGTCTGAAAATTAGAATCAGGCTTTTCATGAGTGAAGTTTGAAAACATTTCAGCATGCAAAGGGTGGTAGAAGTTTGGAACTCTCTTGTGGAAATGGCAGTTGATGGTAGGTCAGTTATTAATTTTAAATCTGAGATTGATAGATTTTTGTTAACTAAAGGTATTAAGGGATATGGGACTAAGGCGGGTATGTGGAGTTAGGTTACAGATCAGCCGTGATCTCTCATTGGATGGTGGAACAGGTTCAAGAGATAAAATGACCTACACCTGTTCCTATATTCCCAAAAGACTACCATTGGCTAATGTTGTAAATCTGCATTCCTAAATTTTCTAATTGGTGTTTATTTTAATTTGAGTTAAATAAATATATGGGCTAAATACTCTGGTAAACAGGCCAGAAAGCCAAGGCAATTGGATTTCTACTTGCACTTATATTTCTTACTCTTTTCATTTGTCCAGTTTACTTTTTATGGGCCTAAGGTTTTGGAAAGAGCTGTTCTTAGCACTTTTTCCTCCATGGTGTTCAAGCTTAAATCAGAACACCAAGAAAGAGTTGTGTCCACAGTTTAGGAAGTATGCAAATTAATGGCAACATTGATGTACTTGTAACCTCCAACTTCACCTGATGGATTATGGTGTAAGCAGCTAATTGGTCCACAGAGACAAAAACGCTCGACTTAATAACCCTGGTTCTACTTCTGGTTTATGTTGATGCTAAGTCGTTTTCGATGTATGCTGTTGCAAAATTGGTAGTATAACTCGGATGTTATTGGCATTCTGATCTGTATAAAGCCTCCCAAACCAGTGACCTCTACCATGTAGGAGGACAAAGGCAGGGCAGTTGGTACATGGGAATGTCATCACCTCCATGTTCCCATCCAGGTCACACAGCATACTGCCTTGGACATCTGTTAACTCATGGGCTGCAGCAGTTCAAGAAGGCCCACCACCGCCACCATCTCAAGGGCAACCAAAAATGGGCTTTGCCAGAGATGCTCACAACTCAAGAATAAATATTAATTTAATTAAGGGATTTAAGGTAATTAATAAATAACAGTTCTTAGATAATTGGCAGAAGACCTGTGGAGGACCTGAGAAGAAATTATTTTATGTAGCGAGTTATGGTGATCTGGAATGCACTGCCTGAAAGGGTGATGGAGGCAGATTAAATAGCAACTTTCAAAAGGGAGTTGGATAAATATTTGAAGGGAAAAATATTGCAGGACTATGGGGAAAGGGCAGGAGAGTGAGTCTAATTAGATCGCTCTTTGAAAGAGCAGGCACGGGCACAATGGGTCAAGTGGTCTCCTTGTGGGCTGTATGATTCTACGATTAAAAAGAGATGTTTTCAGGCCGTGTCCAGGAGATGGTTTCACATTTCTCAGGTTTCACACCAGCTGGGACAATTAGCTCTCTCCTAAAAGACAGTTTTACCAACCTTTAGAAGACAACTAGTGGAGATGTGTACATGGATACAAGCAAATATGTTGTGGGTTCTGTTCCTAGTCAAAGAGCAAAACAGGAACCAGTGATGCAGTTCAAGCTGCTGGCTCTGCCTGTCTCAGACAGGTACCTGTAATATAATTGGTCCTTAAATCTGCTTTCTTGAGTTTGGCAAAACAAACATTAAGTAAAACACCTCACTTGTTTATAATCTGTGACTTTTCTAATATTTGTCAGTTCCGAAGAAGGGTCACTGACCCGAAACGTTAACTCTGCTTCTCTTTCCACAGATGCTGCCAGACCTGCATTTCTTGTTTTTGTTTCAGATTTCCAGCATCCGCAGTATTTTGCTTTTATTAAGTAAAACAAAATGTTTTCTCTAGCATGCGAGTTTTTTCAGATTACTATTATGTAACAGCAATAATACCAATGTAATTGGTTACAGGAGTCCTTTATTATTGCAAACTATACATACAGTAAAAAAAAATGCAGCATAGCTTTTTCATTTTAGAATGCAATTCAGTCTAAGGAAAAGATAATTAAAATGAGTTATTATTTATGATTTTCCTTTAGTTTAGATTTCAGGAGAAACAATTAAGACTGACAATCATATGTTCTAAATAAACAGCACACAATGTAAAGGTATGTTAATAACTACAAACAACGTTAATTTTAGTTGACAAAGGACTTAAAAGGCTCAACTCTAGTATGCATCAAGGCGGTGGAATTCCAAAATGTCTATACAATCAATTAACATGCTAACATAAATACAGGGCAATTTAGTCTATAGCAAAATTGTTCATTGCTACTGCTACACATTACTGGTATATACTCATAGTCCGTAGGATGACTGCCATAACTATTGAAAAATTTATTATTTAAAATTATTTTTCTCTTATCCAATGTTTGCAGCTGCAGAACTTATGCTGTGACCAGGTGTGCTTGAATATTACCTGAACTCCTATCTTTCATACACAAACAAAAAATATTTCTATTTTTAAGTTGAAAGGCACATCACAATGTGACTTCTATTCATTTTAAACAAGTAATTGAAAGTATATATACCTTTAAAAAGATGATTACATTTTATTGGAAGAAAAAAAAATCATTCTAGTAGTCAAGGCATCCACAATCTTCAGCAATGTTAAGGTAGAGGTATGGCAAGAACGTTTTGTTGCCATAACCACTCCTGTCTAAAAATTCTAACTGCTGCAAATTCTGCCATATAATTCTGAAAAAAAAGGATTTGTTCAGTTGTAAAAGTTGACTCATTATTGACGAAATTATTTTTGTTTTTTTATTGATGACATAAGTATATTTTAGCTTTTGCCATCTGAATAACCAAGAGTTTTCAAAAAAAAGTACATCAGTACTGTGATGAGTGGTTTCAGGGACAACACCAATGAGCTGTGTACACAAGTCATTTGTGGACGAGGTGCCGAGATTTACTGCATCACAATGCGAGCACGTACAACGACAAGGAAACTGATTTTCAAAAACAAAATTGAGATTTTCTTATGTGTTCTGGTATTGTATTTCTCTTAACTGGTTTGGATTATAATTTTTAATTTATGTTTTCAAAAACACCAGAGTAAAGATGTACTGAAACAATTTTTAAGGGATGTAGACTTTGTTTGAGGGTATAATTGTACAAAATATACATGTTGACTGAAATATCTTTTGTTCATTTTTAATGTGTCTAGTAACTCATGAGATTTCACTATAGAAACGTGCAAA
The DNA here is from genome assembly GCF_036365525.1 of Heterodontus francisci. Classification (NCBI taxonomy): domain Eukaryota; kingdom Metazoa; phylum Chordata; class Chondrichthyes; order Heterodontiformes; family Heterodontidae; genus Heterodontus; species Heterodontus francisci. The sequence goes on along the minus strand of NC_090371.1, from coordinate 197,661,940 downwards.
ATATTAAAGTTCATGACATTTCCAGACTACCATATGTAGCCACCTACATCATATTCATCATCATCATCTTCGTCATCTTCATTGTCAACTTCATCATCTTCTTCCTCATCATTGGTATCTTCCTCATTGTCCTCATCATCTGACCATTCATGGAAGTCACCGCTACCAAAGTCACCTGAAATCTCTATATCACCGCCTAGAAAATAAACCACCAACAAAATATTCAATTGTGAAAACATATGTCCTTGTCAGACAACAATGGTTTGCTTTTTCGTGCGGATAACTTTGTATGAAGTGCGATGATAATCTCTTTACTGTCAGGTTCAGTAAGAACATAACTATCATTTATGTAAAAGAATAATCTGTTATACTTTACCCATCTTAAAAAGAAAGAAAAACAGAAAGTGTTGGAAATACTCAGCAGGTCTGGCAGCACCTTTCATCGACCTGGAACATTTACTCTGCTTCTCTCTTCACAGATGCTGCCAGACCTGCTGAGTATTTCCAGCATTTTCTGTTTTTATTTACAATTTCCAGCATCTGCAGCATTTTGCTTTTATGCTTGCATCTTAAAAAGAGCTTGGGGAGTGGGCCTCTCCCCATTGCTCAGTGAATAAATGCAGTATAGTGCCACAAAGATTCTGTGTTTGATTTCTGGTCTGTGATGAATTAGCTTTTGGCAATAGTGTGTGTGCTACAATCAGCTTCCATGGCCTGGGCACTGGAGGTGAAAAAAAATCAGAATTCTCATTCAATTCACTGTTCCCAAAAAGACAATAAATTCTCTTTCTTGTGCTTGTACAGCAGGTTTATGCTATTGAGGTAAACTACAATAACAATGTGAAGTGAACACTGGCAAACATTAATGCCCCAAAACTGAGGAAGCCCTACCATAGATCACTAGTAGTAGGATGCAACAAATGGATTTATGTTGAAGGAAATGAACAAGAAGTTATAGGCCACTTAACTATTTATTCACTGCATTATATGCATATTTTAATCAATCAGAGTCTCTAGCTACCTCTTTGAGAATAGTGTGCTTCACTCTCCCGGAATGTAAAATCACTTTCTCACTCATTATATTTATTTATTTTATTTACTTATTTATTTATTATGTATTTAGAGATACAGCACTGAAACAGGCCCTTTGGCCCATCGAGTCTGTGCTGACCAACAACCACCCATTTATACATTTAATCCTACATTAATCCCATATTTCCTACCACATCCCCACCATTCTCCTACGACCTACCTACACTAGGGGCAATTTACAATGGCCAATTTACCTATCAACCTGCAAGTCTTTGGCTGTGAGAGGAAACCGGAGCATCCGGCGGAAACCCACGCAGACACAGGGAGAACTTGCAAACTCCGCACAGGCAGTACCGAGAACTGAACCCGGGTCGCTGGAACTGTGAGGCTGCGGTACTAACCACTGCGCCACTGTGCCATCCCATGATATTAGTTGCAGGATCTCGTATGTATTTTGGTGAATCTACTTTTCCACAGCAATGTAATGGCCTGTAAAGTGCTGTGTGCTCCTGGAGCCATGCACATTTGATTCTGCTGAAGCAGTCAATTAATCCTTTTACAGACCTTGACCTATATTATGGTTTGAACAGATACACTCCAGATATTTTGTTTTTTCTTTTAGCTAGGAAGAATCACATGTGTTTGACATTCTTTAAACTAAATTACACAACCAAGATGCATCTCAACAGGGATTTTGACAAAAATCATATATTAATGAATAAAAACAGAAAATTATTAGTAATTAGCTGTATTCAAAATAATTTCAGAATAACCAGGACTGCTGCACTGAGAACTTCCGCATCACCAAAATGGAATAATAGTTAAGTGTCACCCTATAGAACTGTAGGTTGTTGCTTAAATTATATAAACATGTGATTTACAGATTTCTGAATATTGCAGGTGTTTTAAGTATTAGCATATGAGACTGAAAGTTTTGCTTTGGTTATAGTGCATACCACAGTCTGGCAATCCACTTGATCTAGATCCTCTCATTTCATTCCCATATCGGTCAACGCACCAGCATTGTCCAACACTGCCATGACACTGGGTGGCTTTATAATAACCATCTTCATCACAGGTTGGAAGAAAAATTCCTGAAGTAACCAAATACATATCATGAAGTATGCATGAGAACATTGGAACTAACTTAACACTCTGGATGCAGTGAATGAGATATATTGTGTCAGTATCATCCACTCCCTGCTCAAGAAAACTAGTCAGGCTTGGGAGGCTGGAATTGCCTTGGATGCCCACTGGTGAAAAGTCAATTCAATTATGAACCAAATAAATTTCAAGACACTTGGAATAAGGTGTTGCTGCACTAAAAGTAAAAATTTCCTCAGTATTTACTCTTAGAAGTATTTATAAAATCTGCAAGCAATTTTCTTCTCAATATGATATTTGAATGTTTTTTAAACTAATATTAAAGGTAATGATAACTATTGGGTTCAACAATTCTGGCATTAACTCTCGCAGTGATGCTTTGCATGGAGAGGAGGGAATGAGGTAATTGAGTACATGGCTACAGAATTTTATGTTGGCTCCCAATTGTCCACTCTTCTAAATTCACCTGTGATAAGGTCAACCTAGTCTTTCAGTCCTGTTTAACATTTGCTTTGACATGAACCACCAGCAGAATATTTGAACAGTTAATCTGGTAGTTGCTGCTCACCATGCCAAGTATACAAAATAGCCGTGGAGCAGATTTATCCCAATCAGTAACCCAGTACCATCTACTGAAAAAAACCTCTGGAAATTGCTGTGGTTTAGCACATTCATTTCAAATGCCTCCCTTTGCTGATTTAACTGACATGTTAACTTATTTCAACTAAACAGGCTAATTCTTTTGTAAAACTGAAAAGAAGAAATTGATAAAAGCATATTTAAAGTTTAAAAAAAACAAAATGTTCACCATAGTCTCCAGGCTAGTATCCAGATAATCATTTCTGCAATCCTAAGTATTCCTTTTCTGTCGATCAGACCAAAGATGGCTCAATTTTCTTCTAAGTGTCAATAAGACTCCCTGTTGTACACCTTGAACTGGCTTTAGGCTATTTCAACTACTTGGTTGCAATTAATTCTGACACCAACAAGGAAACCCCATGCATCTCAATCATTTGAGCTCCCATTATTTTGATGAGTAATATTACTTATTGAATTCATTTAAAAACAGATGGCATAGGCTATTCAGAGGTTTTCTGTTACTTGTCAAGCAAACAACATTTTTTGCACTCTCCATGTAAAAGAAATGCATCAGTGTGCCTAAGTATATGGAAAAGTGGAGGCAGACCCTCAAAAGGAAATCTGTGAGAGTGGAGACACATAAGGCACAGTCAAAGAAAAGAGCTTTTAAGGAACTTCCAAAGGAAACAGAGGGAGCTAGCCAGGAATAGTGGCTTTTGGGGAGAATTCCAGGGGCAAGAACAAAACTGTTCAGCCTCTGACAATGTTGCAGGAATATTGAGTTAAAGGAGTGAATAATGTGAGCAATAACTGGAAGATTCCTTATAACATGGAGGGAGACAATGGATGAATCGAAATATGAAAACAAATATCATTAGGTTGACTTATTGGATCACAAGGAATTGCTGGAGCTTGGCAAGATTGAGGGTGATGTGCAGAAGAAAACATGGGTTATGAATGAGTTGAAATTTCCCAAGGATGGAGTTAGGGGGACTAGGGAGGAGGCCATTTGAGAAGTCAATTTTATAGGTGATGAAGGCTTGGACTAGCAACATGCACAAGTGAAGGATTGAGAAATTTAAAAAAAATTAAAAATAGCCTTTGAGGAAAATTTAAAGGAAAGAGCATGCAAAGAGCAGGTCATTCCAATATGCATGACTGTATTTTTGACAAGTAATCATGCTTGTAACATTGGGAAAATCAGCTTTGGGTTTGCAAACAGCACAATCCCACAAACAGCAGTGAAATAAATGATCAAATAATCTGTTTTAGTGATTCTGGTTGAGAGATAAATGCTAGCCAGGCCATCAGGAGAAAGAAAGCAAAGCCAGGGGATTTAAAGAAAAAAAATTATTACCATAGAAAAATGGCTGGAGTCTCTGCCATTGATGGTGGAGTGATAGAGGGAAGGAGTTGTAGAGAGACTAGGGTCAAATGGAAACATGAGCACAGGCTGAGGCAAAGGCTGCAAATGTAGTGTAAGGTAAAGCCATAGAGAGATTTGTAAATGAGATCAAGAATTTTGAATTTGAAGTATTGGGGAAAGGGACCTAATGGTGGGGGGCGGTGGGGGGAGTGTTGGAAAATTTGAGGTATTGAAATTAGAGGCAGAAGTAGGAACACAGTCAGGCAAAGATATATTTTTGCGGTGCTATTCTACTGCTGTAAATAAATTATTTTTTGCCCTCTGTACTATTACCAGCACCAATAAGTTTCCCAATGACAATCTTTCCAACTAATGTGTACGGAAGAAATGGATGGCATACAGGCTGCATGAACCATATCCTGTGCCTAACCTGCACATCAGTTTCCTTCAGGAAAAAGAGCCTTCACATGTGTGATAGAGTCCTTGTGTGTAGACTGTGCAGCTGACCTGTTGGGTGCTATGACTTTGGATTCAAAATGTGTTTTTTTGAGACAGAGCTTGATTCAAAAATGAAACTAAAAGTCTCAATGTTCTCGGAAGTCAGAACCAGGTTTTTTAAAAATGTTTTTTTTTGTACCAGAGACATGATTGAAGTTTAGGTTTCAGTTTTACAAGATGACCCTGGAGGGTGGAGGCTAGCTGCACAGCTAGGGATTGTTTTAAAAGGTTTCCCAGAGCTGCTGAACTGAAACAATCTGGAAGCTGCTGCTTTGAAAAAAGACGAGCTCTTTGAATTGGAAGTTGCTTTCTGGGAGCAGATCTTTGGAAAATTCAAGTTGCTATTATTGTTTTCAGTACCTGAAAGAGTTGTGTAAGGTGGAAGCAGTGAAGATACACCACCAGGACTGTTGTGAGCAAAGCCACAGAAGTTCTGGAAGGGTGCGCAGTTTTGGTGGAGACAGTATTGGTGGGGTTTGGATTGCAGAGAAACTGCCATGGAGTGGAATTGACGTTTGCAACTTGGGAGACAGGATCTGGAGGTCTACTTGAAAAGTTCAAAGACCTGAAGGAATTTGTGATGGTTCGGCTGATAGGACTGCCAAAGGACTTGTGAGATGCATCCTTGTTGCATCTGATAGTTAACGTGTAGCCTTTAAGATATATATATATCAAACATGATTAAACTGTCAGTTCACATTTAATTTATATAATAAAAGCAAAATACTGCAGATGCTGGAAATCTGAAACAAAAACAAAAAGCGCTGGAAATACACAGCAGGTCTGGCAGCATCTATGGAGCTCCTGCCTTATCAGACACCTTTCCCTTTGTCCTCTCCCCCACCCCCTCACTTGCTGAAAACCTAATTATTTTCTAACCGTTACCAGTTATGATGAAAGGTCATAGACCTGAAACATTAACTTTGCTTCTCTCGCCTCAGACGCTGCCAGACCTGCTGAGTATTTCCAGCACTTTTTGTTCATGTTTAATTTATGTTGGTTTTGGTTTAAGTGTTAAAGTAAAATATATAAAAGGGAAATCTTGTCCGTTTGGTTTTCATTTCCTAAATTGGAGTCAGTCGGTGGATTCAATTCTTTTGGTTTGTTGGTGGTCTCCACGGGGATAACAAAATTGGGGGCTCATCCAGGATCTGATTGGTCCAGATGAGGTAGTGAAACGGGCTCTCTGGAATTTTCCAGAGCTTAAACAAACAAGATTTCACATTTACTTTGGCTATGTTCAGTGGGAAATCAACATGATGGTCAGGGCTTTGTGCAGAAAGGGGATTTGTCTCTTAGTATCTTGAAACAGTTGACAAAAGAAAATCTGAAGGCTACAGCAGGGAACCTAAGGGTCAGCTTAAAGCCACGGACTAGAAAAGCAGAGATAATCCAATAATTAGTTCCTCACTTGAAGCTTGAGGAAGAAAAGGTTGTTTCTGCTAGTATTCAAGTAGATCTATCCAAAATTGAATCAGAAAAAGAAAAGGAAAGAAGGCAATTGAACGAGAGAAGCTGAAAGTGGAAGAAAAAGAGAAGAGAAGAGAAGAAAAGGAAAGACAATTTGAAATGAGAAAACTTGAAATTGCAAGAGAAAGGGAAAGGGAAGAGAAAGAAAAAGAACAAGAAATGCAAAGTTGGGCATTAGACCACAACTAGAAAATGGAAAGGCTCAAAGCTGGTGGATGTGAATTGGAGGTGAAAGATAAGGATGAACTAGAGGAAACTCCTAGTAGTTTTGATTTGGCAAAGAATATTTATTTATCTATGGTTTTAAGCTGGTGTTTTCTCTGCAGCAGACGAGAAGCAACTGGACTCTGACATGAGCAGACCCTAAGTGGCAATCCCTCTCCATTCCAGCTTGAAAGCTTTCAAAACCTGCTTGTTGACTGACTCCCTTTGCATACTCCAGCTACAATCAGAAACCCCGCTGGAGGAAATCATCCGCATCACTATCTCCAGGAGACTCACTGAACCAGTCATGTACCTCTTCAAACTAAAAGACTCAGGACCACTGAATTCAGCTAGAAACCAGTCAAATCACCAAACTTCCCAGACTGTATACTTTGTTTATGGACTCTGACTCAACCAATCTACCTTTCCCCACACTGTAACCTATTTATGTGTGTGCGTAAACCTCCAGAGTGTGTGTGTGAATGAAAGTTAGTGTATTGTTTATTATTTTATTAGATCAGTTTAGGTACATTAAATTTAACCTCTTTGTTTATTCAAGAAAACCTGTTCGATTGGTTCTTGTTATGATCATAGCAAGTAAGTAATCAAACACCGACTGAATTGGCCTGTATGCCCACGTTGAGAAAGAATTAAACCTGTATGGTCTAACAAGGAGAGGGGAGGCCGTGGTGTAGTGGTAATGTCACTAGACTAATAACTAATGCTCTGGGACATGGGTTTGAATCCCACCACAGCAGATGTTGAAATTTGAATTCAATTAATAAATCTGGAATTAAAAGGCTAGCCTTGTGGTGACCATGAAACCATTATCGATTGTTGTAAAATCCCATCTGGTTCACTAATGTCCTGTAGGGAAGGAAATCTGCTGTCCTTACCTGATCTGGCCTACAGGTGTCTCCAGACTAAAGGCTTGCTCAGGTCAGGAAAAAGAACCTGACCTGAACCCGACCGAACCACAGAAGACCCAAGCCCGACCTGGCCCGAGGCCCTCTGATTTTGCCCCTTGCCCAACCTGACCATCCCTTTACTTACCTTCTGACTCGGAACCTCCAGCGCGTGCGTGATGACGTCATAGTGACGGCACTCGCTCACTGCGCAGACTCAGTTTCGTCCCGGTCTCCCAGCTCAGGTAAGTTTTTTAATTTCAATTATACCAGCAGAGCACTTACCGTGTTTGTTCGGCCCGACCCGACCCAAGCCCGAAAGCCATACCTGGAAGAGGGGCCCGACCTGATCCGAACCCGAGACATGTCGTTGGGTTCCGGTCAGGTAGCAGGCCTTTACTCCAGACCCTCAGCAATATGGTTGACTCTTAAATGCCCACTGGAATAGCCTAGCAAGCCATTCAGTTGTATTAAAACCACTACAAAGTCTAAGAAGAGGAATAAAACCTGGAAACGACCAAGGCACCTGAAACGACAATAGCAAACCCAGCCTTGTCGACCCTGCAAAGTCCTCCTTACTAATATCTGGGGACTTGTGTCAAAATTGGGAGAGCTGTCCCATAGACTATGTCAAGCAACAGCCTGACATAGTCATACTCTCAGAATCATACATTGCAGACAATGTGCCAGACACCACCATCACCATCCCTGGGTATGCCCTGTCCCACTGGCAGAACAGACCCACCAAAGGTGGTGGCACAGTGGTATACAGGTGGGAGGGAGTTGCCCTGGGAAACCTCAACATTGACTCTGGAACCCATGAAGCCTCATGGCATCAGGTCAGACATGGGCATGGAAACCTCCTTGTGATTACCACCTACTGCCCTCCCCTCGGCTGATGAATCAGTGCTTCTCTATATGGAACACTACCTGGAAGAAGCACTGAGGGTTGCAAGGGCACAAAATGTGCTCTGGGTGGGGGACATCAATGTCCATCACCAAGAGTGGCTTGGTGGCATTGCAACTGATCGAGCTGGCCTAGTCCTAAAGGACATAGCTGCTAGACCGGGCCTGCTGCAGGTGGTGAGCGAACCAGCAAGAGGGAAAAACATACTTGACTTCGTCCTCACCAATCTACCTGTGGCAGTTGCATCTGTCCATGACAGTATTGGTAGGAGTGACCACCGCACAGTCCTTGGGGAGATGAAGTCCTGTCTTCATACTGAGGGTACCAATCATTGTGCTGTGTGGCACTACCACTGTGCTAAATGGGATAGACTTTGAACAGATTTAGCAACTCAAAACTGGTACCCATGATGTGTTGCAGACCATCAACAGCAGAAGAATTTATTCAACCACAATCTGTAACCTCATGGCACGACATATCCTGCACTTTTCCATTACCAAAAAAGCCAGGGGACCAACCCTGGTTCAATAAAGTGAGCAGGAGGACATACTAGGAGCAGCACCAGCCATACCAAATGAGGTGTCAGCCTGGTGAAGCTACAACACAGGACTACTTGCATGTCAAACAGTGGAAGCAGCATGCAATAGATAGGGTTACGTGGTCCCACAACCAACGGATCAGATCTAAGCTCTGCAGTCCTGCAGAGTTGTGAATGGTGGTGGACAATTAGACAACTGACAGGAGGAGGTGGCTTCACAAACATCCCCATCCTCAAGGATGGATCAGCCCAGCACATCAGCGCAAAAGACAAGGCTGAAGCATTTGCATGTTGTGGTTGTTGGAGATCAATCATCTGAGCCCCAGGACATTACTGCAGGAGTTCATCAGGGTAGTGTCCGAGGCCCAACCATCGTCAGCTGCTTCATCAATGACCTTCCTTCAATCATAAGGTCAGAAGTGGGGATGTTCACTGATGATTGCACAATGTTCAGCACCATTCGTGACTCCTCAGATACTGAAGCAGTCCGTGTAGAAATGCAGCAAGACCTGGACAATATCCAGGCTTGGGCTGATAAGTGGCAAGTAACATTCGCGCTACACAAGTGCCAGGCAATGACCATCTCCAACAAAAGAGAATCTAACCATCTCCCCTTGACATTCAGCAGCATTACCATCGCTGAATCCCCCACTATCAACATCCTAGGGGCTACCATTGACCAGAAACCGAACTGGAGTAACCATATAAATACCGTGGCCACAAGAGCAGGTCAGAGGCTAGGAATCCTGAGGCGAGTAACTCACCTCCTAACTCCCCAAAGCCTGTCCACCATCTACAAGGCACAAGTCAGGAGTGTGATGGAATACTCTCCACTTGCCTGGATGGGTGCAGCTCCAACAACACTCAAGAAGCTCGACACCATCCAGGATAAAGCAGCCCGCTTGACTGGCACCCCATTAACAAACATTCACTCCCTCCACCACTGATGCACAATGGCAGCAGTGTGTACCATCTACAAGATGCACTGCAGCAATGCACCAAGGCTCCTTCCAAACCCACGACCTCTACCAACTAGAAGGACAAGGGCAGCAAATACATGGGAACACCACCACCTGCAAGTTCCCCTCCAAGTCACACACCATCCTGACTTGGAACTATATCGCCGTTCCTTCACTGTTGCTGGGTCAAAATCCTGCAACTCCCTTCCTAACAGTTCTGTGGGTATACCTACCCCAAATGGACTGCAGCAGTTCAAGAAGGCAGCTCACCACCACCTTCTCAAGGGCAATTAGGGATGGGCAATAAATGCTGGCATGGCCAGCGTCGCCCACATCCCATGAATGAATAAAATCAAATCCATCTTCTGTCAGTAGTGCCAAGTGGATGATCCCTCTCGGCCTCCTCCTGAGGTCCCCAGCATCACAGATGCCAGTCTTCAGCCAATCCAATTCACTCCACCTGATATCACGAAATGGCTGAAGGCACTGGATACTGCAAAGGCTATGGGCCCTGACAACATTTCCGCAATAGTACTGAAAACCTGTGCTCCAGAACTCGTCACACCCCTAGCCAAGCTGTTCCAGTACAGTTACAACACTGGCATCTACCCGGCAATGTGGAAAATTGCCCAGGTATGTCCTGTTCACAAAAAGCTGATGCTCAGTTTGGGTTCCACCAGGGCCACTCAGCTCCTGACCTAATTACAGCCTTGGTCAAAACGTGAACAAAAAAGCTGAACTTCAGAGATGAGGTGAGAGTGCCTGCCCTTGACATCAAGGCTGCATTTGACTGAGTATGGCATCAAGGAGCCCTCGCAAAACTGGAGCCAATGGTAATCAGGGGAAAAACTCTCCATTGGTTAGAGTCATACCTAGCACAAAGGAAGATGGTGGCGATTTTTGGAGGTCAGTCATCTCAATCCATGGACATCACTGCAGGAATTCCCCATAGTAGTGTCCTAGGCCCAACCAGCTTCAGCTGCTTCATCAATGACCTTCCCCCCATCATAAGGTCAGAAGTGGGGGTGTTTGCTGATGACTTCACAATGTTCAGCACCACTTGCGACTCCTCAGATACTGAAGCAGCCCATGTCCATATGCAGCTAAACCTGGACAACATCCAGGCTTATGATCCGGTGGTGATAAAGGTGGTAGCTTCTCCAGTGGTTTTAGAGAGACTGAAAGACGTCAGGGAGACAGAGCAGTTACAAGAAAAGGTCCCTGACATTGTTCCTGACTGTGTGGTGACCTAGTCCATGGCCAAACAAGCTCCTTCAGAGGAGGCTGAACTGGCACTGCAGACAGATCTGAAACCTTATTTGGGAAGTTAGAGGACCAAAGGATGGGTTAAACAGATCTTCCTTGGTCGAGGCTCAGCAAGCTGACACAGGGTTAAAAAAGTTAGCACAGACTGCCCAAACTGAAGCTGAAGCAGAGGGAGTTCCAGAGTGCTACAATTTAAAGGATGAGGTGCTGATGAGGAAGTGGAGACCTCCTCACAAACCTACAGATGAAGAGTCGACAGTGGTTCACCAGATAGTGGTGTCACCAAGGTACTGGAGGGAAATATTGAGAATAGCCCACAAAATTCCAATGGCTGGACATGTCAGTATCAGAAAAACCAAAGCCCACATCAGACAGCATTTTCACTGGCAACAACTCCACAAGGATATGGTGGAGTTCTGTAAGACTTGCCACACATACCAGGTTGTCGGGAAGCCTCAACCTGTAATAGAATTTGCACCCCTTAATTCCCATACCGGCTTTTGGAGAACCATTCAGTAGAGTGCTGGTAGATTGTGTGGGGCCCCTGCCAAAAATAAGAGGGGGCTACCAGTATCTTCTCACCATTATGGATGTGACTACTCGATTTACAGATTTTTTTTTATTTTAAGAGGCTATCCCTCTTAGAACTATCTCTGCCAAAGTAGTGGTGGAGGTGCTACCCAATTCTTCACCCAATATGGGCTGCTTGCTGAGATGCAGTCGGATCAGGGCACAAATTTTATGTCCAGTATTTTTCAAAAGATCATGGGTAATCTGGGCATAACCCAGCTAAAGTCCTCAGTCTATCACCCACAGTTACAAGGGGCTTTGGAGTGGCACCGCCAGACTCTAAAGACAATTATCAGGGTATACTGCTATAAGTACCTCCATGACTGGGACAAAGGGCTGGGATTTCTCCTGTTTGCTTCCAGGGATTCACCCAAAAAGTCTACTGGTTTTAGTCCCTTTGAATTAGTTTATGGACACAAGGTGAGAGATCCTCTAAAACTAATCAAGGTGAGTTTTTTGGGACCCAGGGACGAATCTTCCCTGATAGACTACATCTCCATGTTCAGCTCACAAGAGCCTGTGCAGTGACTCAGTAACACCTAAACACCTCCCAGACAGCTATGGAAAGGCAGCCAGATAAACATGCTGAGGCCAGAACATTTCAGCCCGAAGACTGCGTGTTAGTGCAATTACCAATGCAGGGAGAACCACTCAAAGCCCGGTTCAGTGGCCCATACAGAGTAAAAAAGAGAATTAGCCAAGTGAATTATATAATTGACACCCCAGATCGTGGGAAAAAGCAATGGCTATACCACATCACTATGTTAAAACGACACCACAGCTGGGAAGGTGGTAAACAAGCACAGGTCAGTCAGGCAGTCAGGAAAGAGGAGGGCGAAAGGGACAGTGAGAACGAGTTAGAGAGAGGCCAGGCGGATTCCCAAATCAAATCCCCTACTGCCTGATTAGGTAACACTGAAATGTTAGGGAAATTTAAATGCAGGACAGAGAGGAGACCTAACAAGGCTGTTCAGAGTGTTTGAAGGGATCTGCAGGGACAAACCAGGGTGCACAACCCTAACCCTACACAATGTGGATGTAGGAGAGACCCTTCCCATAAAACAAAATCCCTGTCGCCTAGGTCCCAGGAAACGGACCTAGGTTCGGGAGGAAATTCAGACTGAAGACCTAGAAATTATAATTTAAATTCTGAGGGAGACATAGAAAAGCTTATGAGCCAAAGGAAAACCCTAAGCCCAGAAAGGTTTTTGTAGCAGATTTGGAGGGTGGTGATGGTGTGGTGACTACAAGTCAAGTATCCGAACTGAGGAGGAATTGTGGGCCAGGCTGGATGAGTTGGAACAACAGGAAGAGATGCAGGACGAAATTGATAGGTGGAAGGGGAAAAAAAAAATCCAGCATTGGCTTAAAGTACAAAATGACTATAAAGCAGGCTTAAAACTTTGCCTGACAAAGTGTCTTATGCAGTTATGGTGCCATTTGGCCCACTTCACAATTTTCCTAGGTGATAATTGGTTTGCAAAGTGCTCTACAAAACAAGCTGTTAGCCTGGTGGAGCAAAGGAAAAACCATGTACATAAAGCACTGGATGATTTTCACAAAGTTATGAACAACTTTGAATCCAGGGTTGAGTTCACTGATATTGAGAAACTATATGTATCCTACATTGCAAAGAACTGTGAGGAGGGAGACAAAATGTCTATGCATTTCCCAGCAAGAACCAAGACCCAGGAAGTTTAAAGGAACTACCTGTTCTTCCAGAAAACAGAGAAATACTGCTAACTGCTATTTTTGAATGACTGGGTGATTGTCTCATGACAAGACCCTCCCCATCTAAGGTTTTAAGCTGGTGTTTTCTCTGCAGCAGAGGAGAAGCAACTGGATTCTGACATGAGCAGACCCTAAGTGGGAGGTCCTCTCTCTCTCTTTCCATTCCAACTTGAAAGCTTTCAAAACCTGCTGGTTGACTGACCACCTTGGCATATTCCGGCTATAATCAGAAACCTTGTTGGAGGAAATCATCCGCATTGCTATCTCCAAGAGACTCACTGAACTAGTCATCTACCTCTTCAAACTAAAAGCCTCAGGACCACTGAATTCAGATAGAAGCCAGCTGAATCACCAAACTCCACAGACTGTATATCTTTTTTATGGACTCTAACTCAACCAATCTGCCTTTCCCCACTATGTAACCTATTTGTGTGCAAACCTCCAGAGTGTGTGTGTGAGTGAAAGTTGGTGCATTGTTTATTATTTTATTAGTTCAGTTTAGGTTAAAGTTAACTCAAGAAACCCATCCAATTGGTTCTTGTTATGATCATAGCAAGTAAGTAATCAAACACCTACTGAATTGGCCAGTATATTCACTTTAAGAAAGAATAAAACCTGTTGTGGTCTAACAAGGAGAGGGAAAAGAGGGAAGCCCTTCATTCCCTCCTCACTTGATCGTAACATTTGTCAAATAAACAGACAGTGACAGGTTTTCTTGTAGATGATTAATTATCTATAAAGCAATATGCATTCCCGAAATAGTCGCAACCGCACATGCATTTACTCGCACACACACTCATAAGAAAAGACAGAGAGAAAAAGGGGTAAGCGTTTTGAAGTGAGCTAGGTTTTTGTGGTTCACGGTAACTGTTGAATCTTCTCAGAGGTCAATTTCTCTTTTGAAGTTGCAGGCCTGGGTTGTTTCTAGATGTCTCTGGTAGTTGAGTCTTCAATCTAGAGATGGGAGATCACTTTCAGTTCTCTGCTGCACAAGCCAAAGTTTAGAACTCACAGCAGGGCACCTTCTTTGGCTTTTGCTGGATTTCTCTCAGTTCTCAGCTAGACAGACCTTCATGATGATTGTCCTGGGTCTCTCTCTCTCTCTCCAGAGGGCTACTTTTTAAGGTCAAAACTCTCACATTTTGCCTCTGCTGGCAGATGTAGATTTCCTTCACTGTAGTGACCAACAATGGACCAGGATGTGGCTACTTCACATCTTCTTTGTTTCAGAAGAACTCATTCAATTCAAAAATGTCTCTTGATGGGTTCAGGATGGGTGTAATTGACACCTCCTAGCTTGGAATGTATCCTTTTGTCCTTACCAGATAGTGAGACAGTTTGAATATACAGGGCCAGGTCTTTTGACTTTGGCGGTCATTTTATCCAGCACATTGTCCACTTTTTCAAGGAAAAGTCCATTTTTAAAACTGTTCAGTTTGAATTTTTGTATTTTCAATCACTGCACTTCATATGAGCGTTAACTTCAGCACAGTAGTCACATCATTGACTAATCTGTTACAGAAGGACATGAAGTTCGAATGGTCGGAGTCATGCCAAACTGCATTTGAGAAGTTATAGGTCATTTTAATAAAGGAGACAGTTCCTGTAGCCCCAGATTTTAATAAACCATTCAAAGTGGCTATTGATGCCAGTGACGTAGGGGTAGGAGTGGTGCTACTCCAAGATGATGATGCTGGTATGGAACGGCGGGTTAGCTACTTCTCTTGGAAGCTCAAAAAACATCAAGTAAAGTACTTGACCATCGAGAAAGAAGCTTTAAGTTTTGTACTGGCTTTACAACAGTTTGAGGTATATGTAACCAATAGTCAGGGGGAAATATTGATTTATACAGATCACAACCCACATGTGTTTCTGGAAATTTCAGAACAAAGAACCCCAGGTTGTTTCGCTGGAGCTTAATGTTATAGCCATTTACATTGAAAATTGTACATATTGCAGGGAAAAGCATTGTAATTGCTGATACTCTGTCCAGAGTTTAAGAAAGGATGTTAAGAGTGAAGGAAAGCTCTGAAATATTTACCATGTCTGAATCCTATTAATCTTAATGTTGTCATTGGTTAACCCTTATGATTATGTAAATATGATGTGTGTAATTTTAACATAGGAAAATGTTACCTCGACAGTACACAACAAGCTATTTGTTAAAAATGTTTATGATATTAAGAACCTATTATATTTTTTGAATTGTTTTAAATAAAACCTTACTGTGGTAAGGCATTATTTTACCCAAGGGGTCTGGGGATGGGAAATGTGATGCAGTCCTTGTGTGTAGATTTCATTCTGTGCAGCTGACCTGTTGGGTGCTATGACTTTGGATTCAAAGCATGTTTTTTTGAGACAGACCCTGATTTGAAAATGAAACTAAAAGCCTCAGTGTTCTGGGAGGTCATAGCCAGGTTAAACAAACAGTTTTTTTTGAATGTGACATGTGATTTAAGTTTAGGTTTCAGTTTTACATGACGACCTTGGAGGTGGAAGCCAGCTGCAAAGCTCAGGATTGTTTTAAGAAGTTTCCCAGAGCTGCTGAACTGAAACAAGCTGGAAGCTGTTGGATTTAAAAAAGACAAGCTCTTTGAATTGGAACCTGTTTTCTGGGAGCAGACCTTTGGAAAATACAAGTTGCTCCCATTGTTTTCGGTGCCTTAAAAAGTTGCGTAAGACATGCGCAGTGAAGCTACACCACTAAGACTGTTGTGAGCAAAACAACAGAAGTTCCAAAGGGTTCAAAGTTTTGGTGGAGATGGTATTGGTGGTGTTCAGATTGCTGAGATACTGCCATGGAGTCGAAACCGGTGGTTGCATCTTGGGATAGGGGATCTGTAGATGTACTTGTAAAGTTCAAAGACCTGAAGGACTTTGGAAATCTAGTCCATTTGTTTTTTGTTTCTTAAATTGGGGTCAGTCGGTGGCTTCCATTCTTTTGGTTTGTTGGTGATCTTCATGCGGATCATAACACATACTAATCTTCTGTTAAAACAGGGGTTGGTCACTTCTCTCTGCAGGTGTAGGTGTGCAGGTGTGAATAGTTAAGCACAGAACAGTATTCATGCAGCCTGGCATCTCTCCATATACTATCCTTTTCTTGCATGTACATCACTGCCACAGGTCCCACCCTCTGGAAACAGCATCTAGCTGCAACGTGCACTCCCACCAGCCACTGATTTATATTGCAATGATTTGTTAGTGGTCATCAGTTATAAATTTCAAATTAAAAAAAAACAAATTATAAAAAAGACTTAGAGTTACCATTGATTCAGCATAATTGGTGCATTATTGTGGTGACAAATGTTCAAAGAAATAACATCCAGCAAATATTTGTTCCAAATATTAACATGAGAGTACTATTGAAACTAAAATATTCATATGTACGTTGCAATAATATCCACTTAATATTTAAATAAAATGCATAATACAACCATTTAAAATGTGCAATAAATAATTGTAATATTCTATATTTCACCTTTTCTTAGCTTTTCTGACAAACATAAATGTACTGTCTGATTAATATATTGAAAAAGACTAAAATAATTAGTGCAAAATTAAACATAGCTGATAACAATTGGTAAAGTAACTTAAGAAGTTTTGTTGGTTTATTTCTTTTCAAATTATTTCCATTATTTAAATTAAAACTGGTTGAAAACGAATAATCGAGAGCTCACCAAGCAGTTTCTTTCCCCGTTGCTGTCTTTGAATATTGATCAGTTCCATCTGGCAGGGCGGGTCTGGAATGAATTGAACATATTATTTTGTTTATTTATTTATTTATTTTATTTAGACATACAGCACTGAAACAGGCCCTTCGGCCCACCGAGCCAGTGCCGACCATCAACCACCCATTTATACTAATCCTACACTAATTCCATATTCCTACCACATCCCCACCTGTCCCTATATTTCCCTACCACCTACCTATACTAGGGACAATTTACAATGGCCAATTTACCTATCAACCTGCAAGTCTTTGGCATGTGGGAGCACCCGGAGGAAACCCACGCAGACACAGGGAGAACTTGCAAACTCCACACAGGCATTATCTGAAAAGGTTTCCAGATGATCAAAGATAAAGGTGCTAAGCTGCATCCAATTATGATCTATGATGTAAAACTTCCAAAATATTTACACTTCCTGATTATTCTGCACTGTGGTAACATTAACATTTGCTTAGAAAATAAAAACATGAGATGACAGGATTTTGTACAGAATATTTTCCTTTAATTACAAAATTAGCAAGGTATTTGAGCCTGGTGGAACTAATTAGATGGACAAATGGGGGAAAAATTTGTTCACATGATGTGGTGCTACACAGACTACATCTATTCCCTGGGGGCAGACAGTGCCACAGCCTGTTACCTGCATGGCGTTTGAGGAAACCCACACAAGTAACGCTCGTGGCACGGCTTGCCCCCTGGGGAATCAACAGTGTTTGTGTGGTGCCACTTCACATGAACAAACGTTTCCCCCAATATAATCTGAATTTCTGTACGGCCTAGAATATTCACTGCGATACTGTGATGGCAGTTAGGCTGTGTTTGCACCTGCAGTGAAACTAGTTACTTAGCTTGTCAAAGTTTGCAGAGTCAGGGGAAGTTCCTCTGTGAGTAGATGCTTCCTGGTACATCCCCCTCAAAGACCCCAGAAACATCAGTGATAACTGTCCAGTTTAGGGGTAGATGTGTGCTGCTCCTCCACCCACCTCCCCCAATGAAAAGGAATCTGAATGCCACCACAGGTTCCTTACAAAGGCTGGTAGGTGCTTCAAACTCTCCTAACCAAAATTTGTTTGGCCTCTGATATTTGGGGGTCTTTGTCCCAACTATGGCCTGGACTCTTATCTGGGACTGAACAGGTATGTATGATGAGACCAGGCATACATGCACTGAATGTACACCAGGTTCTAACAGAGGCCATGGGAATGGGAAGTCTTTAGCTGAGAGAGTTTCCTCTCCTGGACCAGCCCCTTTATAGTGAAGGATTGGTAAGAATGGGCAGAGGCTGCACTTCACAATGCCAACACAGAAAGGCATCACAAGGTCAGGACCTGGTGTATATGGTGTAAATGGGTCCAAGTCAGTTTTGCAAATTCAACTGAACATATATTAAGATGCTGCTGGAACACACAGGTAGTTTCATGACCTATCTGTTTTATCAAGCAAGATTATTAAGCACACATTCTAAAGATTGACAGACCTTTTTGTATTGATGACTGTGCTGACTATGTTTGCAAATTATGACAATAGAAGGATTATCTAAAGGATTCAATTTATTCAAGATGATGGTACTAAATGCCAAGAATACCATGCAAAATACTAGTGGTTTTAGGGTCATAAACCGTCCTGATGCATTTTTGTGCTGATCTTTCTGATTGGCTTTGCTCAACCAGAACTTTGCCATATCATATGCCAGGTTTTTCTGAAGACCTGAGATAAAATGAAAATACCGTGAAATAGCACCACAGTGCTTACAAATTAATAGCATTAGCTGCAGATGGACAAAACCAACTTGAAAGATAAATACAGAATCACATCAGAAAACTTGCAACTTGAAGAGGCAAGTAAGCAACAGATGGTGTTGCTCATTTCTAGTTAAACTGTTTTCTAATTTAACAACTATACTCAAAAAACTAGACAAGAATCAAACAGAATCATTAAATTGTTTATTGTATCGTGGAAAGGAAATTCAAGTTTCTACAAATAGATACAACATGAGGAACAGATCAAAAGAAATTCCACAAGTCATACAGACCTTCACTCTGCTTTCTGATCAAATCTCATAAGGAAAAATTCAACTCAAAAATACATTTAAATATCCTAATGTGATCAATAATATTAGAATAAAGCTTTATTACATTCTGTGATGCCATATGCATTTCTTTAGTTTTGTTTCTTATCATTGTTTTTGCTCGAAATTTAATAAAGTTTTGGAAACTGTGATTTTTATCTCAGATACAAAACCAGAATCCAAGTCTGAGCATCTGCAAATGCCAGTTTTTGTTGCTCAACCACCCTACTTATTCTGTGGAAAACATAGTAGTAAAAAAGCCATTGCACAATTTCTTGGTCAGGGTTTCTACTGGTAAGACCTTTTTAAGTTGTAATTTAGTGACAGGAATTGGAATAGTGGTTAACTGTTCTAACTGTAACAGAGATGAATGTGATTTACTTTTTATTAAAAGTATTATTTAAATGGTGGTATATTGGGTTAGCCATTGACCTTTTGCCTCTGGGTCTTGGCTGGAAAGCAGCTCAGTGATCCATTGAAAGTTTCTTTCTCTGTTGGCTGTAAGGATCTTACATGAAGCGGGATTGTTCAGAGTAAGGGGTTGGTTTTGATCAGGAAAGAACTAAGCCTGGGTTTAACAATACCAGAGTCTATGGTGGGAGAGTTATATTAAAGACCTGAGGGGAGATTTGCCTTGGTCTTCGCTTAAGTGTACTGGATCTTATTGTTGCAGTGAGTGTGGGGTAATCATGTGGGTTGGAGAGCACACCTCTAAAGAAACCAGCCTGATTTTCCTTTCATAAATTTAAATGAAAGGAAAATCAAGCGAGTTCTGAAACAGATATGTGTTCCGACCTGCCCAATTTTCTGACATTCATTATGGCCAGGCAATGACCATCTCCAACAAGACAGAATCTAACCATCTCCCCTTGACATTCAATGGCAATACCATCGCTGAATCTCCTTCTATCAACATCCTGGGGGCTACCATTGACCAGAAACTGAACTGGAGTAACCATATAAATACCATGGCTACAACAGCAGGTTGTAGCGGTGAGTAACTCACCTCCTGACTCCCCAAAGCCTGTTCACCATCTACAAGGCACAAGTCAGGAGTGTGATGGAATACTCTCCACTTGCCTGGATGGGTGCAGCTCCAACAACACTCAAGAAGCTGACACCATCCAGGACAAAGCAGCCCACTTGATTGGCACACCATCCACAAACATTCACTCCCTCCTCCACCAACGCACAGTGGCAGCAGTGTGTACCATCTACAAGATGCACTGCAGCAATGCACCAAGGCTCCTTAGACAGCACCTTCCAAACCCGCGAACTCTAGCACCTCGAAGGATAACAGCAGCAGATGCATGGGAACAGCACCACCTGCAAGTTCCCGTCCAAGTCACACACCATCCTGATTTGGAACTATATCGCCGTTCCTTCACTGTCGCAGGGTCAAAATCCTGGAACTCCCTTCCCAACAGCAATGTGGGTGTACCCACCTCACATGGACTGCAGCGTTTCAAGGAGGCAGCTCCCCACCACCTTCTCAAGGGCAATTAGGGATGGGCAATAAATGCTGTCATAGCCAGTGATGCCCACATCCTATGAATGAATTTTTAAAAAGTCAATCCGGTGTTGCACCCATCCAGGCAAGTGGAGAGTTTTCCATCACACTCCTGACTTGTGCCTTGTAGATGGTGGACAGGCTTTGGGGTGTCAGGAGGTGAGTTACTCACCACAGGATTCCTAGCCTATGGCAAGTAACTCACCTCCTGACTCCCCAAAGCCATCTACAAGGCACAAGTCAGGAGTGTGATGGAACACTCTCCCTGGGCAGAGACCCAAGAAAATGCCCCTTGGAATTGGAAATGGAACATTTTTCCCCTCTGTGTACAATTTGAATTTGATAGCACACTGCAATTCAGATCAATTCAATGCTGCCTAATGACAATTACTTCCATATGAGCATTTATTACATCCATTTCATCTGGATTCCTACCTTCTATTTAAAAAGTCAAGTATTCTTCTCATTCTTAGCATCTACTAGGGTTCTTTTCACCTACTTGTCAGTTCTTAATCTCAATGACCTTCAATTTCAGCAATGGGTTTATTCAGTATCAGCTAAATGTATGCTGCTAATTCTGTCTTCCCCTTTGGATTTCTCCTTCAAGAATCAAAGGGTTTAACTCATCTTCAGTAGCTGAATGCACACACATGAAATAGGTAAACTTTTGGTAATGCACTTGGGTTCACTTCGTTACTCAGTGCCTTAATTCCTTACTTTTATTTATTTATTTATTTATTTAGAGATACAGCACTGAAACAGGCCCTTCGGCCCACCGAGTCTGTGCCGACCAAGAAATCCTACATTAATGCCATATTCTCTACCACATCCCCACCATTCTCCTACCACCTACCTACACAAGGGGCAATTTACAAGGGGCAATTTATCTATCAACCTGCAAGTCTTTGGCTGTGGGAGGAAAACGGAGCACCCAGCGGAAACCCACGCAGACACAGGGAGAACTTGCAAACTCCGCACAGGCAGTACCCAGAACTGAACCCGGGTCGCTGGAGCTGTGAGGCTGCGGTGTTAACCACTGCGCTGCCCACTTAAGTGAGAGAACTTTGGAATTAACGTTCCTTTTTGAGCAGTTACTAACCAATGAATTAGAGATCTATGATATCAAAATATCTTCATTGATAATAGATGGTGGTCAAGTGGTTAAAAAAATACCTAAAAAAGTTGTGCTTTTTTTTTATAAAGCTACTGAATGAAATTGGAACTATTTAAATCACAATTAAAATGCTGTACTTAAAGAAATAGAATGTTGAGGAGTCCCTGACAGATAATATTTACCCTTACATGCTTCCCAAGATGTTGTTTCTTTAAAATCGATTAGTTTCATAGATAGTTTCATTTATAAAACACTTCCATTGAACATTGTAAAAATCTATTTTGACACTGACTGAAATCCAAACTGATCAAATGCCATAGACTATTTCTCCACATGGAATCTATTGAGGCAGTGCTTGTTGTACATTATTGCCATTATAAAAAGAAAGACTCGCATTTATAGAGCGCCTTTCACAACCACTGGACATCTCAAAGCGTTTCCGGCCAATTAAGTACTTTTTGAAGTGTAGTAACTGTTGTAATGCAGGAAACGTGGAAGCCAGTATGCGCACAGCAAGCACCCACAACCAGCAATGTGGTACTGACCAGATAACCTGATTTTGTGATGTTGATTGAGGGATAAATATTCACCACGACACCGGGGATAATTCCCCGGCTCTTCTTCGAAATAGTGTCATGTGATCCTTTACATCCACCTGAGCAAGGAGATTGTAGTACAAGGGCCATAAAGGGTTAATGTTTGAGACAGTGAGAATATACCCCTACCACTGTAGTGATGATAATGTAATAGTCACATGGGTATTAGGCTGGAAAGAAGTTAGAAGCAGCAAAAAGTATGTTGGCTAGACAGGCTTGTGGAGAACGTAAATAGTTCTATCTGCACATAATAAGAGAATCATTTTTTGGCCCTCCAAAGAACCCGAGACTTCTTTAGATAACACTCGATCTATGCTGCAATAATTTTTTTTTTATTCATTCATGGGGTGTGGGCGTCACTGGCTATGCCAGCATTTATTGCCCATCCCTAATTGCCCTTGAGAAGGTGGTGGTGATCTGCCTTCTTGAAACGCTGCAGTCCATTTGGGGTAGGTAGACCCACAGTACTGTTAGGAGGGGACTTCCAGGATTTTAACCCAGCGACAGTGAAGGAATGGCAATATTGTTCCAAGTCAGGATGGTGTGTGACTTGGAGGGGAACTTACAGGTGGTGGTGTTCCCATGTATTTGCTGCCCTTGTCCTTCCAGTTGATAGAGGTCGCGGGTTTGGAAGGTGCTGTCTAAGGAGCCTTAGTGCGTTGCTGCAGTGCATCTTGTAGATGGGTACACACTGCTGCTACTGTGCGTCTATGGTGGAGGGAGTGAATGTTTGTAGATGGGGTGCCAACCAAGCGGGCTGCTTTGTCCTGGATGGTGTCGATCTTCTTGAGTGTTGTTGGAGCTGCACCCATCCAGGCAAGTGGAGAGTATTCCATCACATTCCTGACTTGTGCCTTGTAGATGGTGGACAGGCTTTGGGGAGTCAGGAGGTGAGTTACTCGCCTCAGGATTCCGAGCCTCTGACCTGCTCTTGTAGCCACGGTATTTATATGGCTACTCCAGTTCAGTTTCTGGTCAATGGTAGCCCCTAGGATGTTGATAGTGGGGGATTCAGCGATGGTAATGCTGTTGAATGTCAAGGGGAGATGGTTAGATTCTCTCTTGTTGGAGATGGTCATTGCCTGGCACTTGTGTGGCGCGAATGTTACTTGTCACTTATCAGCCCAAGCCTGGAGATTGTCCAAGTCTTGCTGCATTTCTACACGGACTGCTTCAGTATCTGAGGAGTCACTGAGGAGATAGGTATGACTCCAGCCAGTGGAGGGTTTTCCCCCTGATTCCCATTGACCTCAGTTTTGCTAGGGCTCCTTGATGCCATACTTGGTCAAATGCTGCCTTGATGTCAAGGGCAGTCACTCTCACCTCACCTCTTGAGTTCAGCTCTTTTGTCCATGCTTGAACCAAGGCTGTGATGAGGTCAGGAGCTGAGTGGCCCTGGCGGAACCCAAACTGAGCGTCACTGAGCAGGTTATTGCTAAGCAAGTGCCGCTTGATGGCACTGTTGATGACACCTTCCATCACTTTAGTGATGATTGACAGTCGGCTGATGGGGCGGTAATTGGGCGGGTTGGACTTGTCCTGCTTTTTGTGTACAGGACATACCTGGGCAATTTTCCACATTGCAGGGTAGATGCCAGTGTTGTAGCTGTACTGGAACAGCTTGGCTAGGGGCGCGGCAAGTTCTGGAGCACAGGTCTTCAGTGCTATTGTCGGAATATTGTCAGGGCCCATAGCTTTTGCAGTATCCAGTGCCTTCAGTCGTTTCTTGATATCACGCGGAGTGAATCGAATTGGCTGGAGTCTGGCATCTGTGATGCTGGGGACGGCCGAGATGGATCATCAACTCGGCACTTCTGGCTGAAGATTGTTGCAAATTCTTCAGCCTTATCTTTCACACTGATGTGCTGGGCTCCCCCATCATTGAGGATGGGGATATTTGTGGAGCCACCTCCTCCAGTTAGTTGTTTAATTGTCCACCACCATTCACGGCTGGATGTGGCAGGACTGCAGAGCTGAGATCTCTTCCGTTGGTTATGGGATCGCTTAGCTCTGTCTATCGCATGCTGCTTACACAGTTTGGCATGCAAGTAGTCCTGGGTTGTAGCTTCACCAGGTTGACACCTTATTTTGAGGTATGCCTGGTGCTGCTCCTGGCATACCCTCCTGCACTCTTCATTGAACTAGGGTTCATCTCCTGGCTTGATGGTAATGGTAGGATGGGGGATATGCCAGGCCATGAGGTTACAGATTGTGGATGAGTACAATTTTGCTGCTGTTTAATGTAATGTAGTGCATTTGGATTTCTAAAATGCATTTGATAAGGTACCACATAAAAGTTTAGTACACAAGAAAAGAGCTTATGGTGTTGGGGGTAATATATTAGCATGGATAGAGGATTAGCTAAATAACAGGAAACAGTGAGTCAGAATAAATGGGTCATTTTTAGGTTGGCAAAATATAACTAGACAGGTGTTACAGACAAAAGTGCTGGGGCCTCAACTATTTACAATTTATATTAATGACTTGGATGAAGGGACAGAGTATAGTGTAGCCAAATTTGCTGACGATACAAAAATAGGTGGGAAAGCAAGTTGTCAGGAGTACAGAGAAGGGGCTGAATTTAGTGGAACCGGCAAGGGTCCTGATGACAGGCCAAAAAGGCAAAGGGAACCCTGCCTCTGCCCTGCAAAGCCCTCACGGTGCAATTCAATGGTGCTTGGGCAACTGACTGCCCAGCACCAGGGTCCCCTCGCTTTAAGGACGGGGATCCTGCCTCCAAGAGCTGCCAGCCAATCGGAGGACTGGCAGCACAACTGGGAACGGTGTCCACTGCTAGTACTATACCAGGCCTTGGACCAGGCCCAGCACTGGAGCCAGGACCCAAGGTAGGTGAGGCAGGTCCCACCAAGGGGGTGGGGGGTGAGGGGGGTAGGATGATCTTTGAGGGTGTGGGGGTTATTGGAGGGGAGGCCTTTTCCACCAGGGGCCCTTCATGGACCACATATTGCCCAAGGAGGAGGCATAGCCCAAACCATAGGTAAGTCGCCTTGTTTTACTGGGCAGCCTCCCCGTGTGACAGAGCCCTCTCCTCCCCAACCTTCCCCGCCACCCCCCACAACAGCTGCTGGTTTAATTCCAGCTATTAATTTGCCACTTAAGGGCTTCAGTTGGCCTCTGGGTAGGAAGGCCGTCTTCATAATTTTCCGCCCCTGACTTAATTGCAGGGTGACGGGCCCTCTTCCCTACTCCCCACACCTTCTGTTACGATTCTATAGGTCCCCTGCCTCCAAGCCCATTTCCTGGGGGCCCATTAAATTCTTCCCTGAGTCTGCAAAGGGATATAAATAGGCAGGGTCCTATCCTCTACAGGCGAAAGGAGCATGTCCAGGCCTTGTGCCGTTTTTTGAATTAAACAAAGCATAGGGGACAATATTTTCCTGGTGCATTCTCTATGGCAATACCTTGACCAATCAGAATCAACTTGCCAACCAATCAGAGTCAACTTGCCAACCAATCAGCACCCTTTTCTCATGCAGTATAAATTGTTGTTCTCTCTGAAATTTGACATTCTTGCATCTGTATTGATAAGTGCAAGATGAAAAGGTTTGACATGTCTCTTTTTTTCAGCAATACTCAAGTTCTGTACTTCCAAGCGACTACATTGATATAGATCGGTTAAATGAGTGGGCAAAAATCTGGCAGATGGAGTATAATGTGGAAAATGTGAGGTTGTCCACTTTGGTAGGAAAATTAGAAAAGCAAAAGTTATTTAAATGGAGAGAAACTGCAGAATACTGCGGTACAAAGCGATCTGGGTGTCCTTGTACATGAATCACAAAAAGTCAGCATGCAGGTACAGCAAGTAATTCGGGAGGCAAATAGAATGTTGGCCTTTATTTCAAGGGGGATGGAGTATAAAAGTAGGGAAGTCTTACGACAACTGTACAGGGCATTGGTGAGACTGCACTTAGAGTACTGCGTACAATTTCGGTCTCCTTACTTAAGGAGGGATGTACTTGCATTGGAAGCAGTTCAGAGAAGGTCCACTCGGCTGATTCCTGGGATGAGGGGTTTGTCTTATGAGGAAATGTTGAGCAGGTTGGGCCTATACTCATTGGAGTTTAGAAGAATGAGAGGTGATCTTATTGAAACATCAGATTCTGAGGGGGCTTGACAGGATGGATGCTGAGAGGATGTTTCCCCTCGTGGGGGAATCTAGAACGAGGAGGCACAGTTTCAAAATAAGTGGTCTCCCATTTAAGACAGGGATGAGGAGGAATTTCTTCTCTCAGAGAGTTGTTAATCTTTGGAATTCTCTACCCCAGAAAGCAGTGGAGGCTGGGTCATTGAATATATTCAAGGCTGAGTTAGACAGATTTTTGAATCTACAAGGAAGTTACAGTTTTCAGGGGATGGCAGGAAAGTAGAGGTGAGGCCACAATCAGATCAGCCATGATCTTATTGAATGGCGGAGCAGGCTCGAGGCACCAAGTGGTCTACCTCTGCTCCTATTTCTTATGTTCTTACGTTCTTATCATCCATTATTGGAGGCTGAGCACAGAGCTTCTGCAACCAGCATCCTCTTTTTAAAAGTAGAGCTACTGAAATCAGGGTTCCCTGACTCCTCAGCCACAGATGAAAGCATCTGACCCTCTGAACCTCAGCCAAAACCACCTCCTCTTCCAGAATGCCCTCATCGTGATATCAAGTGCTCTGTGAATTACACTGTGAAATTCCTTGACCGGAGCTATCTGGGAGCCCTTGAGTGCTTTGATCTGTTGGCTGCTGCAGAAGGATGTCAAGGATTTGATAGTGCTTTAACTTCATTCTCTGCATTTTCTTGAGAGCTCAAGGGATCTATGGCATTACAACATGACACTGAACTTAATATACTGCATGTGTAGAAGGGGTATAAGCAGTCACTCAATAATGATTCATTCTCGAATTTTGTTGAGGATTTCTTGGCTTTGGACTTTCTGATGACCATGTCTATTAATTTAGAATAGGACATCTAATCCCTGGTTTCATGGTTGACTCCACTTCTCCATCATCAATACCTCCATGATAGGTTTCCACAGGACCTGAATTACTTCCTCTTCATGGTGGGGAATCAAGATCTCATGAAAGCCTGCTTCCCCCGCCTTCCATTCTTATGCACTGAAAGTACACCTCTTCTCACAGGGGTAGGCAATTATTATTAGAGGAAAAATAATTGTGCAATGGAGTTGATATCAATAGTCATGGACATGCTGAGATTGTGGTTACAAGAATCATTTGGATGTTTCAATCAGTAACCAACAGCATCCGCTATACACTCATAACTTGTGGTCATTCCAATGAGAATGATAGCACAAATGTTGCCGAGTTAAGCAAAATGCCAATCTATGCTTGGGAATGGTGAAGACTCATTTGCAGCTTTCAGTTGTTCTGTGCTAATATTACAGCTATATGCAGGCAATAGTGCCCAGATGCCTCCTGGAAAATGCAGGTGTTAGACTTACTTTGAGACCCTTCTGTCAGGTGATTAAATTTCTTGCAGGAGGTGGCACTAACAGCCAGTACAACCACTGTCCACTTTGCTGCCACCACCAACCAAGCTGCCTGTTCCCACTTCTTCCAGGTAAACTTTCCTTTCTTCTTAATTCTGCCAGCAATGCCTCCAGTTTGGTCCCTGCAAAATTGGCAAACCTTCTTATTCCTCACTTTTGACTGGCCACCTTATCCACCTGGCACCTTTGACTGCTCTTGCTCTTTCAATCTGTTAAAGTATGCCTCCAGCCATGAATTCCTGCCTTCCTCAATGTAATGTACTTGTATAGTATGCTAATGACGTAATGGTGCAGACAAATGGAGTGCAAAGCCCAATATAAGGGAAAGTCCCTCAATTGTTGTATTATCGTCATATACATTGTTGTAGCGAGATATGTCAACATACCAACGTTAATGGGCAAAGACTGGCTTCGCAAGCTGAAGTTAGACTGGAAGCATGTTTTCCAAGTTGAGACGACCAAGAAGCTTGATCAGCTATTGAATAGTTACAGCAACATTTTCGAGGACAACTATGAAGGCATAATCGGTGTGAGGGTGCACATTCGCATTAGCCTGATGCTAAACCAGTATATTGTAAGGCTAGGCTGATTCCTTATGTTCTCAAGAGCCTTGTTGAAGAAGCTAGAGAGAAATGGTGTGCTAGTGAAAACTGATCACAGTGATTGGACAACCCCAATTGTAGTAGTGCCCAAGTTAGAGTGAAATGGGTATAGTCGAAAGCACAACTAGATGCTTATGATGCATGTAAGAGAAGCTTGACCAGTGTTGCACTATTCATTCATTACAACACAAATCGTGACCGGAAGCTAGCATCTGACACTTCAAACTATGGTGTTGGAGCAGTAATCAGTCATGTCATGGATGATGGTCAAGAGAAACTCATTGCATTTGTGTCCTGTACCCTGACCAAGAGTGAACACAGCTATGTGCAAATAGAAAAGGAAACACTTGGAATCAACTTAGCAATCAAAACGTTTCACCAGTTTTTATTTGGTAGAAACTTCATGCCAGTAACAGATCATAAATCCCTAATAACAATTCTGGGACCAAAATCTGCAATACTAACGATAGCAGCATAAAAGCTTCAGCAGTGGGCTTAATTTCTCTCACTGTACAACTACAACATCGAATATCGCAGTTGGAAAGAGAATGATATTGCTCACACATTGTCGCGTTTGCTGCATGAAAACTCAGAAACAAGCTGTGAAGGTGCAATCTTCAGAATAGGAGTAGAAGATGATGACTTTCCAATCACTGCAACTGAAATTGCAGCTGAAACTCAAAGAATCTATGAACAGACATTGAATGGATGGACAGACGAGGAACTGATACCATTTCATGTTTGTCACAATGAGTTGTCATGTGAACAGGGCTGCATTAAGTGGGATCATACAGTAGTAGTACCTAGTTTTCTGAGAGATAGGATTCTGGCAGAACTCCATACTGAACACACAGGAATAGTCAATATGAAATCCATAGCTAGAGGTTTTGTTTATTGGCCTGGTCTAGACAGTGATCGAGAATAATTGGTTAGTAAATGTACTATCTGCCAAAACTATAGAAATAAGTCACCTAAAACCCCTTTGCAATCATGGTCATGGTCAAGTCGACCATTTCAGAGAGCTCATGTAGATTTTTTGAGAAAGAGACAAGATATTCTTTAAATACTGACCCAAAACCAAACAGTACAAAACCTGCCTCGACACGAAAACCTGTTAGGAGATCCGAAAGACTTTGTAAACCAGTTATTAAACTTGATTTGTAGAAATAGTTCAGGGTAGCAGAGTCATGTGAGACTTTGGGGGTGGTCACCCCTGCCCTTTAGCGAGTCGCCCCAGGCCCAGGTCAGGGTCCCATGCCCAGGATTATGAGCCATGGCCAATGGCAGAACCAGCAAAATTTCGGTGGTGATGGCGGAAGAGCTAGAACTTTGAGGGACAACGGCTGCTTACAGCTGGGGGATCCTTCAGGAAGAGGACTTGTGTTTCCTTTAAAGCACACAAGAGAAAGGCAACGGGAAACCTCATGTACGTTTTCCCGAGTCATTTTACTCATTTCTCATGGAAGTTAAAAAATGGGAGGCTGTTACTAGCAACTGAAAAGGATAGGGCCGTGAGACATGGAGAAATGAACAGAGGTCTTTAAGAATAAAACCAAAACCAAGCAGTCCACAACCTGACTCTATACCAAAACCTGTAAGGAGATCAGAAAGACATCTTAAACCAGTTATTAAACTTGATTTTTAAATATAGTTCATTGAAGAGAAACAACAATGAAAATACTTTTCTTTTGAAAGGGGAAGCAGTTGAATGTATTTGTATACCATGTTAATGATGTAATGACATGGTGTAATGTCATGTTGTAATGACATGATGTAATGACGTGATGTAATGATGTGATGACTTAATGACATAAGTAAACACTTCCTTGAACTGGCCATGCTTGGTGTTCATTTTCTCTTCTAGTGCCACCTGAGTATATTACACTTTGCATTCCTGGCTACTGTCTGATGTTCTCCAATGGGAGTCTATCAATCAATATGCAAATTGACTTGACCCCAGGAAAAACCTCATCAGCCGCATAGACTTTTGGAAGGAAGAAGTAAATGTCTACGTATGATAAGCCTGCACATCTGGTTTACAGCTACAGTACCTCAATTAGGGGGACAAAGTAATGCATTTATGAAAGGTTGTTGTACCACAAGAACATGTCCTATTAACTATTCAATTGAAGTAGCCAGACTGTACCATATTATATTTTTAGATTGTTTTGTAAATAATTAATTCACCCTATAATCTTATCAGAAGAAAATGCTTTTATATCAAAGTGGAATCCTGGATATGAATATTTCAGAACTACCAACAATGACTCATTTTGTTTAGTCTCGCCAAGAGGAATGGGGATGAATTAGGTTCCATAAATTTACATTTATGTAATTTGGATGATAATTGTACTCTTATTTTTGTTGAGGAACAAAACTGATTATTTCTCTGAGAAGTCAATGGAAAGGAAAGTTGGGGAGGGTGTATAATGGGTGAATAATCTGCTGCCACCCATTTTACACCCTCGCCAAAGTTGAAACTTCCGTCCTTTTAGTACTGAATAGACTGTTCAACATTTTTCAAATACAGCTTGTTTCTGTAACAGTTGTATTCATGCAATAACTTGCTAAGTTTGTACACAAAATGGCAGGAGTGATAGATAGTATCCATCTTCTGAAGTGACGTCAGATGTATTGGAATCCTATGTAGTACAGAGTGATGACTTAATAACAGAGAATTATTTGAAAACAAAAACAGAAAGAGTTGGAAATAATCAGCAGATTAGGCAGCATCTGTGGAGAATAATGGGATAATCAGTTGATATTTCAGGTCTTAGGAACCTTCATCAGGGTGTATGTAGGTAAAAATAGGCCCAATTCATGTACAGGCATCTCGTGCATCCTTTTAAGGCTAATCTCATCATTTGAGGTTTTGTGAGAAACAAAAGATTCCCTAGAAAATGCTGGGATTGCAAAAAGCACTATAAAATAATTGAATTTAATTTCAGTCATGCAATGTTTGTTATTTTGAATTAATTTTAATTGGTAACGGTAAATATGCACTGGGATTTTAATTTCATGGATATTTATTATTCACAATAGCAGCCAATTAAAAAACTGATGTAAACAAAGTATTTATAGCAGCTACATACCTTAAAACAGAAGAAAGAAAATCAGACCTTAATTTACATTTTGAAATTGAAAAATACCACTGGGGTCAAGCAGATTTTACTATTTTTATGATTCGTATTTGAATTTAAAGTTCCAGCATTAGTGAATGATTAAATTTCAATAAACTTAGAAATAAGACAATAAGAGTAACCTTGTGAGGCTCTGCTCTCAGTGAAGCCTCACTAGGCAAGAATGTTGTAGGTCCATCTCCAACCTGTAACTCGATCTAGCAAGGCTTCACACTGGGAGCAGAGCCTTCCAAAGTTGCCACCAATATACTATGAACATTATGATCTCTCACCTTGATTTCTCTGAAAGCAGTAGCACCACTCATTGTTGGAAATGCGACCATCTCTATATGTGTCACATGAGTTGAAAAATGGCTTCATGCACTGGTCATGGTTGTCAAAATAAATGCTTCCCAGCTCTGACTGATCAAGCAGCAGGTCATAGTTTGTGTCTAGTCTGTTAAACATCCAACCAAGTGAGTCCTTGCAAATGGGTAGAATGCTGGTGTCAAATCCTAAGGAACAGAGGAGAAAATAGCAAATGATTTTTTAAATAGCCTAAACTCATTGCTTATTAGATAATGGTATAATATGAATTATTCACATTAGTGACTATTGTGTAAGAGTTAACATTATCCAACTGATACCTAGTAGCATGTTACACAGCAATAATACAATGGGATTCAACCAAGATCATAAATCATAGCTGAACACCTAAATATGCTGCTACTTTAAACATTTTTGTTGCTTATTATATACATGCACAAGATCAAAAACCTTACAGGAGGAAGAAATTCAGAAGCATAGCAGCTAACAAAATTGGGCAGTAATACAACATGACCTTGGGTATGCCATAGTAGATGCATTGAGGTTTTATTCTACATAACGCATGCTGAACAATATTGGCCCATAATTTGCTGTCAAAATAATGGCGAGACTAACAGTGCTCACTATTATTTATGCACAAATGCTACAGTGCTACATGCTCAGGTGAGGGCAGATATACAGTTAAACATGGCAATCCAAAAGCTGTTGTCTGGGTTGTGCCTCTCTGCTGCTGGCTTCCTGAAAATGGCATCTCACTGTCTGGTTGAATGGCATTAAGTTGTCATATTTTTTGCAGTAGGTACAAACTAAACTCACCACAGAAAGTTAAGTTCTGTCCACTCCCCCCTGCTCTCATGCTCACATCTCTATCCTGGGCTTGCTGCAGTGTTCCAGTGAACATCAACGCAAGCTCGAGGAACAGCATCCCATTTACCGATTAGGTACACTACAGCCTGCCGAACTGAACATTGAGTTCAATAATTTCAGAGCATGACGGGCCCCCCATTTTACTTATATTTTTATTTATCTTTTCTTTTTTCCTTTTTTACATTTTTTACAATTTTTTTTTAATGTTTATTTCATTTTGTCTTAGTTTGTTCAGTTTGCTTACCCACTGTTTTTTTTTCATGTTTGTACTTGCTGCTGTTCAATCTTCAGTCCGTTAACACCCTATCTGTACTAATGCTTTGTCTTTCAACACACCATTAACATATTGTTTGCCTTTGCTCCATGACCTTTTGGTCAGCTATGTGGCCTTGTCCAATCTGTACCTTCTCCTTTGTTATCTCTTGCCCCACCCCCGCCTCACTTGCTTATAACCTTTGACATTTCTAATATTTGCCAGTTCCGAAGAAGGGTCACTGACCTGAAACGTTAACTCTGCTTCTCTTTCCACAGATGCTAACAGACCTGCTGAGAGGTTACAGCATTTCTTGTTTTTATAACTAGCTAGTAAAGGTTATCATCATTAAGCGCTGTCAGATGTACATCATCCCTTTTATACCTGTTGCTTCTAATATTTTCAGCAGTTTAACATCATATTAAATTTAGGTCAGGAATGTGACTGTCTTAATTATTAAGTTATCAGGAAACCAGAATTAAGACAAGAAGTCTATAAACTGCCTGCCTTACATAGTTAATTCCTTAACCTGAAGAGATATATGGCAAAGAGTGGCTGCACCAAATACTTGGTGGTGCAGTGAACTTGAACACTTTTCAACTTGATTTGAGAGCAGACCAGATTGGAAATGAAAAATTCCTCACGAATTCCCAGCAGTTGCAGTAAGTTGTGAAGCTAATATCAGCATATAAAAAACCAGTGATTACCACTTAAAGGGTGCACTATTTGTTTGAAATCAGCAATTGTGCTTCAAATCAGTTTGCCCTCTCAGACAAGCCTGAAAGGAAGGATGCTGTGCTCAGATTAGTGTGAAAAGTCTGCTCTATTCAGGGTAAAGGACCAACAGGATTACAACTCAGGCAGATGACATCTGACTACAGAATCAGGACTGCACCATGTAGAGATAGAACTCAGTGTTTTATAAAATTGAACTACACAGCCTTCAACAGTGGTGGAGATCAGTAAATACTTCAGTGATTGTCAGTAAATATCTTGCAGGACAATTTAAAGTTTATCCTAAAAATTAAGATGGTATTGCCTGATGCAGGAGGTGCAAGCTGTTCTCTAATGGATGCAGTCTTTGTTTTGTGTTATGTACCTGGTTCAATCTCTTCGTATCTTATTGATTAGCATGCTGCGGTCAGATAGAAGAACAGGAGGAGTATTTTAATTAGTTGGGATTTTAATGAGAAGCTCTGCTTTCCAGCTACTAGTTTTACTTGTTACCCTTCCTAGAGCATAATTTGTGAGCACATTGTATCCTGACTCCCAGCACTGTTTTTTTTTTAGATTAGATTAGAGATACAGCACTGAAACAGGCCCTTCGGCCCACCGAGTCTGTGCCGAACATCAACCACCCATTTATACTAATCCCATATTCCTACCAAACATCCCCACCTGTCTCTATATTTCTCTACCACCTACCTATACTAGTGACAATTTATAATGGCCAATTTACCTATCAACCTGCAAGTCTTTTGGCTTGTGGGAGGAAACCGGAGCACCCGGCGAAAACCCACGCAGACACAGGGAGAACTTGCAAACTCCACACAGGCAGTACCCGGAATCGAACCCGGGTCCCTGGAACTGTGAGGCTGCAGTGCTAACCACTGCGCCACTGTGCCGCCCTGTGTTCTGGTAACAGTTGGGTGAACTTGCCTAACAAAGCACGACTGGCTATAACCTCTGCCTGTGCTGAAATATCATGCAGAAGCAACATAAGCTGCAATATTTCATTGGTCCATCTAAACTATACCAGAATAAACAGACATTTGGATTCTACCAGAAGAAGAAAAGGGACAGAACATGTCAACCATACGCATTAAATGTGAGCAACTGACAATTATGGCACTAATTCACACAAACACAGAGTGATATAAGGTGGGTTTGCACCTCTTATCTTAACACTGCTAAGTCCCAAATCTAAGGTGTTTTGCTATAATGGAATAGTGAATGCAACTCAGATAAAATCAGTGGAAGGAAAATCAGGCAGTTCTCTTACAGGTATGTACTTCAACCCACCTAATTTTCCTGAGTTCGCTGTGCCCAGGTGGTCAATTAACTCAGGTGCAGGACCAGGTAAATCTTCTCTATACTTTCTAAAGAGCAAAACATTCGTCCTCCATCTCCATCCTGCAATCCTTGCTTGATTCACTCCTATACACAGCATTTACCTTCTCTCTCATCCTACAGCAGCAAAAGAATCAGTAGGTCCATGGAGTATTTGATCGTCCTTATATAATCTTAAATCCTTTCACAAACCCTATATTCATTCTGCTACTTTCTTCGGGAATTTGTTATACCTTTTGTAATTTTCATTGTAATTAAAGCTTCCAAATTTTAAACTATTGTCCTCAAATTCTGGGTGCGTTGTCTAAGTTCAATAGCCTATTTAGATGTATATCCTCGCAGCCTCTTAAAGACCTGGATTTTGTCTCCAGCGCCTCAGTCCAAAAAATAACGTTAATTTAATTTTTGGTTATATCTCTGGACTTTGAATCTTAACTAGGTTATACTGACAGGTTTTGTAAGCAAATTAGCTCAAAAGGGTAACTTCTACATCCTTTCACTTCTGCAGGTGAATGCTTATTAATAAATATACATTAACATGTTGCTGTACAGATAAAGGAAGACAGAAATCCTGCACAACCATTTGAACTGGTGGAAGAGAGCAGTGAGGCCAGATTTCCAGCCCTGCTACTGACCCTGTCCCAAATACTAGGGAGAGTGTAATCCACCTAATGGGAATGAGCACCTATGCCTGTGGTTGTGAAACAGAAGTGTCTGTATTCTAGAAATGATAGATTATGGAGCAGCACCCTGCTGGTCAGAAAGGGCAGACCTAGATTGGGCAGCAGATATTTACTGCCCTCAGGGAACAGAGAGATTACTTGGTGATGAACGCAATCTCTCACACACAGAAGACTTTCTTCCTTAGCAGTTCTTTAAACATTATGGGGTCCAAATTTAACATGGTTGCTGCTGTTTTCTGGGCCTAAAATGGCCTCAATGTTTATTAATTTAGCAGTGGCCCTGCACCTGAACTGCACAGGAGTTTGAGCCACTGCTAAATTGGTTGAAGCCTTTTTTTTAGGTCCCTGGTAGCTGCCTGAATTGAGTGCAGTTTCAGAGATTGCTCAATTCTAATGCATCTGCCCAGTAAGGGCAGGAAACTTGTTGAAATCTTAGTTTAAAATAGGACCATTTCATTGTGCTCACATAGTCTGTTTTCTGTTTCACTGTAGTTGGTTTATGTGCAGTAGAGAACAGGGAGGAAACAGTAACCTTGAAAAAATAATTATAAGGCACATCATTAGAGACAAAATTTATACGAGCATACAAATTAGGAGCAGGAGTAGGCCACTCGGCCCCTCATGCCTGCTCCGCCATTCAATAAGTT
Organism: Heterodontus francisci; assembly: GCF_036365525.1. Classification (NCBI taxonomy): domain Eukaryota; kingdom Metazoa; phylum Chordata; class Chondrichthyes; order Heterodontiformes; family Heterodontidae; genus Heterodontus; species Heterodontus francisci. Next base: position 197,625,714 of record NC_090371.1, on the reverse strand, counting down.
CATGGTTGAACTGATAACTCCATATTTCCATCTATCCCCAATAACCTTTCACCCCCTTGCTTATCAAGAATCTATCTACCTCTGCCTTAAAAATATTCAAAGACTTTGCTTCCACCGCCTTTTGAGGAAGAGAATTCCAAAGACTCACGACCCTCTGAGAAAAAAATGTCTCCTTTCCCACTTTCCCACATTATACTCCATTTGCCAGGTCTTTGCCCACTCACTTAACCTATCTATATCCCTTTGGAACCTCCTTATGTCCTCTTCACAACTTACTTTACTTCCTATCTTTGTGTCATCAGCAAATTTAGCAATCATACCTTCGGTCCCTTCATTTAAGTCATTTATATATATATTGTAAAAGATTGAGGCCCCAGCATTGATCCCTGTGGCACACCACTTGTTACATCTTGCCAACCAGAAAATGATCCATTTATGCCTACTCTCTGTTTCCTGTTAGCACACAATCTTCTATCCATGCCAATATGTTACCCCCGACTCCATGAGCTTTTATTTTCTGCAATAACCTTTGATGTGACACCTTATCAAATGCCTTCTGGAAATCTAAGTACAATACATCCACCAGTTCCCCTTTATCCACAGCACATGTAACATGTTATTAATGTTATAAACTGAAACTGAAGGTATGGTTTTTCCTGGCAGTATCTCCCTGCTGCATTGCGCCCCTCCACCAACTATTAAATTGAGCCGGAGGCAGGACGAGGCTCTTAAGTGACCATTAAGGGATTTTTGGCCATTAAGGAGCTTTGCAAGCCTCCAAACCACTGGCTGATCCTCTCACACAGGGACCAGCTTATTAAAAAATCACAGGTGCATTGTTTGTGATTTTCATCCTGGTTAGGTCAATGGACAAAAAATCATGGAAAAAGCACAAGTGGGCAAAGCATCGTGTTTTACCAATAAGTCATTCAGTGTGTGTGAGGCCCCTTTCAGTGGTGTGGAATCTCGGAAAATTCTGCCCTATATGTCCCTCACAATGTTGCCTTAATTCTAAGAGCTTCGCTAAATAAGGAAGTAATAATGCCCAGCCATCTGCATAGGCTTTGAAAAGCCCACTTTCCTGTATCTGTGACCTCCCTTAATATATTCAAACCAGTGTCAGGACTTTCCCTTTGTTCAAGTCTCTCGGGGCTCATAGCTTTAAGAGACAAAGCCCACGTTCACTTGTGCAGTGCTACAATTATGGCACAGAACTACTAGAGACATTTGTGGCACCTAACTGCTCAAGTGCTTCTCTACACATGCTAATGCTGAAGGGCATGTCCTCATCATGCTGACTAATCTCTCTGAACAGTTAGCAATTAAAATATCTCTGACTCCTTCTGCCATTGTTGTCTATAAATAGGTATCAAGCAAGATGAAGGAGGTGTGACTGTTCGGTTTTATCTATTCATAGCGCTTTCTAAAGCTAGCTGTATGGCACATATGGAAGCAACTGACTACTCAATGTGGTCCATATGTTCTAACGTCTTATGTTCGTAAGTAAATCTTTCAATGTCAGTAACTGAAGACAACTCAGCGGGGGTACGCAACACACAAATCAGCCTTGCACTTACAAACCACTTATCAAACCCCACCTCCAACATCAGTGCCCTGTCCTTCACTGTGTGCTTCCTTATCCACATCACTATACAATTGTTGCAAAGTGTCTGTATCTGTCCTGATGCTTGCTTCAAGTTGGCGCCCTGGTGACTGATGCCCTTCAGGTGCATACTGCTGATCAGTTGGTTCTCCTTGCTCTGTGAAGAGGGCAGATGGGATATTTTGAGTACATATGCACATATCCATTTCGGTATTGCATTAAATGCAGTACATAGAAGTAGGCGTGCACACCATCAACTTGTTTAGACCCAATACTTGAGTCTGTTCTCTTATTTCCCCAATTTTTTGTCCCTACAAAATTAACTTTCTCCTATTATATTCTTACCTTCAGATAAGATGTGATAAATATTACCTTATTGTGGATTAAGACAATCTGATTAGGCACCTGAAACTTCATTCTCTATGTGAGCACAGTTCTTTTCATTCATATAATAGGGGTAATTTTATGAAAAGTGTTTGCAATGAAGCTTGGAATTCAACTTCATCTCCATGTAAACTCTTCATTTCTAAATTAAGCAAAGCTAATTTGATACCTGGAAATTCATTAATTTCTCTGTGTAAATGTATAAATACTTGGGAGCAGAATTTCTGCTCATTTATGCCAGCAACATCAGTGCAATCTAGGCAGAATTGACTGAATCAGCACAAATGATCAGGGAATTTTAAAAATAAGTTAGGCCCAGTACACTTTTCTACTATTTTTTACACTGGCTCAAGATTCAATTGGCCTGAATTAAGCCACACTGCCAAAACTGGCCATCACCAGGTCAACAATGCAAGATTCTGCTGACTGCACTGGTACAGAAGGCTCTTCAAATTGTGCTCATTTTTTATTCAGGTGCACAGGCAAATTTTAAAAGCTTTTTCCTATCAAAAAATATCTAATTTATTAAGATACTGACTAGTGTACATCAATGAAACTATTAAATGGTTCAATATAATATTTTAAGTCATTTTCTGTGATTTTAAATCAGGTTACTCCCACCCTGAAGGACTTACTAAAAATGCTTATTTTTGGTGATAAACACATTTTCTTCTGCATTAATAAAACTGCACCAGGTTCCACTCTTAAATACATCAAAGAATACTTGTTAATGGAAACAAAAAAAGAAAAATGATTACAGTGCATGATTACTCGGGTTCAGGAAGATTTTATATGTGTGATTATGCAAATGAGTTTTAGCAGAAACTTGAACTGTAGCCTACTCCTTGCATTGTTCCAATTTTGCCCAGAACAGAAACTCTACCCCTTAAAGTTAATACTTTATTTTTCATCTAGATCTTCCACAACTTGGGCTTAAATCTATCTCCTGAACAAGAAAAAAATCTTGCATTTTCATGTCCTCGGGACATTCAAAAATGCTCCACAGTCAACAAATTACTTTTGAAATGCAGTTAGTCTTTAGACATCAAATATGCACATAGCAAGTTCCCTCTAACAGCCATGAGATAAATTAATATATAGGCTCCAAAATTCAGTTGCATAGTGCCCGTATCTTCAGTACTACGGGTGCCTTTTCAGGTCCAAAATGGCCTCTGCGCCGTGCATGCACACCTCTGCTGCTGCAAGAGCATTAGCCTGGACGCAGCAAGCGTTTGCCAGAAGTATGCAGAGTGCAGAGTATGCAGATTGTGACATCATGCTGATTTGATTCCATTGGTGCCATTTTCAACCTAAACACTCTAGCTAACATGCATTCAGCAGCAGGAAGGACACCTCACCAGCGCTATTTAAAGGGTCATCAACTACTTTCAGGTTAGTTGCTGAGTGACTTTTATTGGCTGCTGCTGAGTTTGGAGAAGTGTTTGGTGGTTTGTACTGTTATTTAAAGTTGCTGAAGTCTACCGGGAATGGGGTGGCACATGGTGAAGGCCTTGGTTTTGACTTCAAGGGTTCTGCTCAGATCACTTGCTCCCAGACATGGCGACAGTCATTTCTATCCCATGACCTGCAGCATGACAGGCACAATGATCAGAGATGACACAGCAGAGGACAAGCTGCTTAAAGAGGAGAAGAGGGAGGAGGCCATAACCGCCCAGGTAGCAACACTCCATTCTCAACCTCAGCGAGGAGTAGTGCATTCCATGTCTCAGCTTTACTAAGGAAGTGGTCACTGAAATCTACTACCTGCAGCAGCCCAAACTGCAGCCTTAGAACAGGATGAGGATGGCATCACCAGTGGTTGTGAAGGTAACAGTAGCCATGGACTTTTATACCTCTGGCTCCTTCCAGGCTGCAGCAAGCGATATTTACAACATCTCTCAGTTTGCTGTCCACTGTTGCATAAGGTAGGTCACTGAGGCTCTGGGCTGGATTTTGTTCCCAACCGGACATCGGGTTCTGTGGCGGGGTGGGGGCAGCAGAAAAATCGGAGCGGCAGCAGCTGCCATGGAACCAGATGCCAAAACTGTCGGGCCTGATCTTCCCGGCGGCGGGGAGCTCAGTGAAGGCCCCTCCGCCACTCTGCAACGGGACCTGATTTAGCATATTTAAATAACATATTTGCATGAATTAAAATATAAACCGCAGGATCTTAATTTCAGTTCCCGATCCTATGTGCAACCAGCAGCAATCATGCGCCTTCACTTTCCCGCAGGGAAAGCTGGTGCCACTGAGGTGGGGAAGGGGGAGAAATCGGCACTCCGATGGGTCGGGTCGGGGGGAGAAGAGGTGAACTCTGCACTCTGATGGGTTGGGGGGGAGGGGTGAACACTACACTCGGATGTGTGGGGGGAGGAGGGTGAACACTGCACTCGGATGGGTGGGTGGAGGGGGTGAACTCTGCACTCTGATGGGTTGGGGAAAGGGGTGAACTCTGCACTCTGATGGATTGGGGGAGAGGGGTGAACTCTGCACTCTGATGGATTGGGGGAAGGGGTAAACTCTGCACTCTGATGGGTGGGTGGAGGGGGTGATCTCTGCACTCTGATGGGTTGGGGGAAGGGGTGAACTCTGCACTCGGATGTGTGGGGGGAGGAGGGTGAACACTGCACTCGGATGGGTGGGTGGAGGGGGTGAACTCTGCACTCTGATGGGTTGGGGGAAGGGGTGAACTCTGCACTCGGATGTGTGGGGGGAGGAGGGTGAACACTGCACTCGGATGGGTGGGTGGAGGGGGTGAACTCTGCACTCTGATGGGTTGGGGGAAGGGGTGAACTCTGCACTCTGATGGGTTGGGGGAAGGGGTGAACTCTGCACTCTGATGGGTTGGGGGAGAGGGGTGAACTCTGCACTCTGATGGATTGGGGGAAGGGGTAAACTCTGCACTCTGATGGGTGGGTGGAGGGGGTGATCTCTGCACTCTGATGGGTTGGGGGAAGGGGTGAACTCTGCACTCGGATGTGTGGGGGGAGGAGGGTGAACACTGCACTCGGATGGGTGGGTGGAGGGGGTGAACTCTGCACTCTGATGGGTTGGGGGAAGGGGTGAACTCTGCACTCTGATGGGTTGGGGAAAGGGGTGAACTCTGCACTCTGATGGATTGGGGGAGAGGGGTGAACTCTGCACTCTGATGGATTGGGGGGGAGGGGTGAACACTGCGCTCTGATATGTTGTGGTGGGGGGGGGGGGAAGGGGTGAACTCTGCACTTTGTGTATAGGGAATTGGGGGAAGGGGACAACTCTGCACTTTGTTGAACTGTGTGCAGGGCTAGCAACCTTTTAAAAATGGCGCCAGCACCTGCTTCTGCATCAGTGACGCCGTGAACGGCATCAGCAATGCTGCCCCCGCCACATGATTGGTGGGAGCGGGGGGGGTGCCTGGCGGCGTGAATATGTAGAATGATTGCCCGCCGCAGAATCACAGCAGCTTGGGTCCCATGGGGGACAGCCACCATTTTCCGCGCCCGCCACTGCACAAAATCCAGCCCTCTATGTGGAAAGGGACCTGAATATGTTTAATTCTCTCTGGTCAGAAAGCAGCAGGTGGAGTGAGCACACAGCTTCATCAGGATTTCAGGGTGCCATTGATGCTCTCATGTTGCTTTGCGGGGGTCACATATAAATTCTGAGAACTGCCACAACTGAAAGGTGTTCCATTCCCTCAATGTCCAGCTGGTGTACAACCATACTCGGAGAATCATGCAGGTCAATGCCCAATATCCCAACAGCAGTCATGATGCCTTCATTCTGCAGCAGTCTACTGTATCATTTGCATCTGAGTCACCACGACAAACCAGACGGTGGCTATTGGATGACAAGGGCTATCAACTGACCACATGGCTCATGACTCTTGTGCGCAACCATGCACATATGGCCAGCACTTACATAATGGAAGCCATGCTGCCACCCGAAATGTCATTCAGCAGAGCATTGGGGTGCTTAAGCAGTGCTTCCACTGCCTGGACCACGCTGCAGGAGCCATGCAGTACTCACAAGAGCATGTGTCAGGATTTGTTGTGATCTGCTGCATCTTGCACAACCTTACCATCATGAAGGCACTGCCTTTGTCACCAGGTATATGGCAAGCAGCTGAGGAAGAGGAGATAAAGGAAGGACAGGTTGCATCTGAACTGGAGGGGCACCAATATCCTGGGCGGTAGGTTTGCTAGAACTCTTCGGGAGGGTTTAAACTAGTTTGGCAGGGGGATGGGAACCGGAGCTACGGATCAGTGGATGGGGTAGCTGTTGAACAGGCAGATACCGAGTGCAGAGAGTCTGTGAGGAAGGTTAGACAGTTGACAGGGCAAAGTTGCAGCCAGTATGATGGGTTGAAGTGTGTCTATTTTAATGCAAGAAGTGTCAGGAATAAGGGTGATGAACTTAGAGCATGGATCAGTATTTGGAGCTACGATGTTGTGGCCATTACGGAGACTTGGATATCACAGGGGCAGGAATGGATGTTGGATGTTCTGAGGTTTAGATGTTTCAAAAGGAATAGGGAGGGAGGCAAAAGAGGTGGGGGAGTGGCATTGCTAATCAGGGATAGTATCACAGATGCAGAAAGGGAGGTCGTCGAGGAGGGTTTGTCTACTGAGTCAGTATAGGTGGAAGTCAGAAACAGGAAAGGAGCAGTCACTTTATTGGGAGTTTTCTATAGACCCCCCAATAGCAACAGAGACACGGAGGAACAGATTGGGAGGCAGATTTTTGAAAGGTGCAGAAGTAACAGGGTTGTTGTCATGGGTGACTTCAACTTCCCTAATATTGATTGGAACCTCCTTAGTGCAAATAGTTTGGATGGAGCAGATTTTCTCAGGTGTGTCCAGGAAGGTTTCCTGACTCAATATGTAGATAGGCCGACTAGAGGGGAGGCTATGTTGGACTTGGTGCTTGGCAACAAACCAGCCAGGTGGCAAATCTCTCGGTGGGAGAGCATTTCAGTGATAGTGACCTTTACTATAGTCATGGAGAGGGATAGGAGCAGACGGGATTGGAAAATATTTAATTGGGGGAGGGGGAATTACAATGCTATCAGGCAGGAACTGGAGAGCTGAAATTGGGAACAGATGTTCTCAGGGAAATGCACGACAGAAATGTGGAGGTTGTTTAGGGAGCACTTGCTGCGACTGCTGGATAGGTTTGTCCCAATGAGGCAAGGAAGGGATGGTAGGGTGAAGGAACCTTGGATGACAAGAGATGTGGAACAGCTAGTCAAGAGGAAGAAGGAAGCTTACTTAAGGTTGAGGAAGAAAGGATCAGAAAGGGCTCTAGAGGGTTACAAGGTAGTCAGGAAGGAACTGAAGAATGGACTTAGGAGAGCTAGAAGGGGACATGAAAAAGTCTTGGCGGGTAGGATTAAGGAAAATCCCAAGGCGTTCTACACTTATGTGAGGAACAAGAGGATGGCCAGAGTGAGGGTAGGGCCGATCAGGGATAGTGGAGGGAACTTGTGCCTGGAGTCGGAGGAGGTAGGGGAGGTCCTAAATGAATACTTTGCTTCAGTATTCACTAGTGAGAGGGACCTTGTCATTTGTGAGGACAGCGTGAAATAGGCTGATATGCTTGAACAAGTTGATGTTAAGAAGGAGGATGTGCTGGAAATTTTGAAAGACATGAGGACAGATAAGTCCCCGGGGCCAGACGGGATATACCCAAGGATATTACGGGAAGCGAGGGAAGAGATTGCTGCGCCTTTGGCGATGATCTTTGCGTCTTCACTGTCCACTGGAGTAGTACCAGATGATTGGAGGGTGGCAAATGTTATTCCCTTGTTCAAGAAAGGGAATAGGGATAACCCTGGGAATTACAAACCAGTCAGTCTTACGTCGGTGGTGGGCAAATTATTGGACAGGATTCTGAGAGACAGGATTTATGATTATTTGGAAAAGCATAGTTTGATTAGAGATAGTCAGCATGGCTTTGTGAGGGGCAGGTCATGCCTCACAAGCCTTATTGAATTCTTTGAAGATGTGACAAAACACATTGATGAAGGAAGAGCAGTGGATGTGGTGTATATGGATTTTAGCAAGGCGTTTGATAAGGTTCCCCATGGTAGGCTCATTCAGAAAGTAAGGAGGCATGGGATACAGGGAAATTTGGCTGTCTGGATACAGAATTGGCTGGCCCATAGAAGACAGAGGGTGGTAGTAGATGGAAAGTATTCAGCCTGGAGCTCTGTGACCAGTGGTGTTCCGCAGGGATCTGTTCTGGGACCTCTGCTCTTTGTGATTTTTATAAATGACTTGGATGAGGAAGTGGAAGGCTGGGTTAGTAAGTTTGCCGATGACACAAAGGTTGCTGGAGTTGTGGATAGTGTGGAGGGCTGTTGTAGGTTGCAACGGGACATTGACAGAATGCAGAGCTGGGCTGAGAAGTGGCAGATGGAGTTCAACCTGGAAAAGTGTGAAGTGATTCATTTTGGAAGGTCGAATTTGAATGCAGAATACAGGCTTAAAGACAGGATTCTTGGCAGTGTGGAGGAACAGAGGGATCTTGGGGTCCACGTCCATAGATCCCTCAAAGTTGCCACCCAAGTTGATAGGGTTGTGAAGAAGGCGTATGGGGTGTTGGCTTTCATTAACAAGGGGATTGAGTTTAAGAGCCGCGAGGTTATGCTGCAGCTCTATAAAGCCCTGGTTAGACCACACTTGGAATATTGTGTTCAGTTCTGGTCACCTCATTATAGGAAGGATGTGGAAGCTTTAGAGAGGGTGCAGAGGAGAATTACCAGGATGCTGCCTGGACTGGAGGGCATGTCTTATGAAGAAAGGTTCAGGGAGCTAGGACTTTTCTCATTGGAGCGAAGAAGGATGAGAGGTGACTTGATAGAGGGGTACAAGATGATGAGAGGCATAGATAGAGTGGATAGCCAGAGACTTTTTCCCAGGGCGGAGAGGGCTATCACCAGGGGGCATAATTTTAAGGTGATTGGAGGAAGGTTTAGGGGAGATGTCAGATGTAGGTTCTTTACACAGAGAGTGGTGGGTGCGTGGAATGCACTGCCAGCGGTGGTAGAAGAAGCAGATACATTAGGGTCATTTAAGCGACTCTTGGATAGGTACATGGATGATAGTAGAATGAAGGGTATGTAGGTAGTTTGATCTTAGAGTAGGTTAAAGGGTCGGCATAACATCGTGGGCCGAAGGGCCTGTACTGTGCTATACTGTTCTATGTTCTATGAAAGGAGGAGGCAAGCAACACCGTCCCTTTCTGGCAGGGCTGTCCATGATCAGCTCATTCAACTGCAGTACCAATGAATGCAACCCCAATTCCACATTCACCAATAATCCCACAACCTAACTTCCCTTTGTTACTGACCATCACAGCATCTGCTTGGCCGCAAATATTGAAATAAAAGCCACCACAAAATAAACATTCCAAACCAACTTTATCAATCAAACGATCCAATATTCCAGGACAGAAGTCAACTAATTATCCTTGTGTCTTCCCTTAGTGCCTGTCTTCCGTTTGTCTTTGCCTGTTCTGGTACACCTACAGAATCCTACCCCAGTGGCTGCAGCAGAGATGGTGAAGGCTGCTGATGTTCAGTGGGGGAGACTGCAGATAGCCTTGCAGGATGACCTCGAGCAGCTCTGGGCCCTGAGGGCCTGGCTTCAGACCAGTGGTTAGGCCGCTGTAGAACTGGACAAACAGCAGTGATATCTTAAAATAGACATTAAGCTCCTGATCAGCATATTCACCATCATCAAGGCTTCTGTGGCAGCACCTCTCAAACATGTGGCCTCCACCACATAGAAGGACAAGTGTAGCAGGTGCTTGAGAACACCATCACCTCCAAGTACTACTCCAAGTCACACACTACCACAGGGACATAAATCAGCATTCCTTCATTGTTGCTGAGTCACAATCCTGGAACTCCCTACCTAACAACATTGTTACAGTCAAGTGAGAAGATGTTGAAGGGCTTTCCTCTTTTCCCTCACCTTTTTTGACCACAACAGGATCAATTCTTTCTGAAAGTGGATGTACTGACCAACTCAGTAGTTGTTTGGTAACTTACTTGCTATGAACATAGCAAGCCTGTGCGGAGTTTGCAAGTTCTCCCTGTGACCGTGTGGGTTTCCGCCAGGTGCTCCGGTTTCCTCCCACAGCCAAAGACTTGCAGGTTGATTGGTAAATTGGCCATTGTGTCTTGCCCCTGGTGTAGGTAGGTGGTAGGAGAATGGTGGGGATGTGGTAGGGAATATGGGGTTAATGCAGGATTAGTATAAAATGGGTGGTTGTTGGTCGGCACAGACTCAGTGGGCCGAAGGGCCTGTTTCAGTGCTGTATCTCTAAATAAAAATAAATAAATAAGAACCAATCGGACAGGTTTCCTTGAGTTAACAAAGAGGTTAACTTTATTGTAGCTAAACTGAACTATTAAAATAATAAACAATGTGCCAACTTTCACTCACACACATACTCAGGAGGTTTACACACACACAAATAGGTTACAGAGTGAGGAAATGTAGATTGGTTGAGTTAGAGTCCATAACAAAGGTATACAGTCTGTGGAGTTTGGTGATTCGGCTGGCTTCTAGCTGAATTCAGTGGTCCTGAGTCTTTTAGTTTGAAGAGGTAGATGACTGGTTCAGTGAGTTTCTTGGAGATAGCAATACGGATGATTTCCTCCAATAGGGTTTCTGATTGTAGCCAGAGTATGCAAAGATGGTCAGTCAGCAGCAGGATTTGAAAGTTTTCAAGCTGGAATGGAGAGAGAGAGGAACCCTATTTAGGGTCTGCTCATGTTAGAGTCCAGTTGCTTCTCCTCTGCTGCAGAGAAAACACTAGCTTAAAACCACAGATGGGAGGGGCTTGTTTCATGACAGTCACTCAGTGATTGAAACATAGCAGTTAGCAGTATTTCTCTGCTTGCTGAGACAACAGGTAGTTCCTTTAAACCACCTGGGTCTTGGTTCTTGCTGGGAGATTAGCAGACATTTCGTCTCTCTCCTCGATACTGTGTTGTAAATTAGGTGATCATCTTAAGCTGAAAGGATAATTTTGCTGGCAGCTTGTCTTTTTAAATGTCTTTTAAAAGATTTATAAATTCAAATCTCCAGTCAGTGGATTAAAGAAAATTATCATTCAATCTCCCCACCACGCAATACGAAATGTGACAACAGGAACATTTCATTATGGGGTCACAAATTTGAAAGAAACTGTACACACACACTCCTCAGTCTCACTGTCGTAACCATACTCAAGTTTTTATTTATCCTGGATTGGGCATGAGCACAACTGGGGAACACCAACTGCTCTGACTGGGCTCAATCAGCTTGTGCTCCAGCATACACTGAACTTCCTCATGTATTTCTACAATATCTGCGTTTTACAGTTTCTCTGTATCAGTGAACTCAACCCTGTATTCAAAGTTGTTTGTAACTTTAGGAATGTCATCTAGTGTTTTTTCTGTGCTCATCCAGCCTGGCCCACAAATCCTCCTAAGTTAGGATACTTGACTTGCAGTCACAATCACCATCCTCCAAATCTGCCACAAAAATTGTTTTCGTCTTAAGGTTTTCCTTTGGCTTCCAACAATCAGCTCGAAGATGACCTGCCTTGTTACAATGGAAACATACAGGGCTCCAGGCATCACTTCTCTTCTCAGCACCTTCCTTTTCGGCCTGAGGAGGGCCCTCTTTGTTTCCAGCTCTTCCTTCTCATTCATTGCTGTTCATCCTCCAATCACTCTCCCACCTTCTATCCTTTTCAGGGTTTTGGAGGTGATTAGGGAGGAGTTTCCCTTGGGGGAAGGGCTTGTGAATAAGTGTATAATCATCAGCCAGGATTGCTGCCTGCCTGGCTTTTGGAACCTTTTGTTCCTCCACGTGGTTTCTTATGGAAAGAGGAAGCGTGTTTTTGAACTCCTTGAGGAGGGTCACCTCTCCGAGGTTTTCATAGGTGGACTCTATCTTAAGTGCCCTTATTCATCGGTTTCGAACTTGATGTAAATTTGTTCCCGCTGATTTTGGAGAGTTCGGAACTTTTGGCAGTACGCTTCCATTACTAGCTCATATGCACCCAGGATAGCATTTTTAGTCATCTCATAATCTGATCAACTCTCATCAGGCAACAGTGAATAAACCTCATGGGCTTTTCCTGTTAATTTGCTCTGCAATAACAGTGCCCAGCTGTCTACTGGCCACTTCAACTGTTTTGCAAGCTTTTCAAAACAGATGAAAAATGCTTCCACAACCCCCTCATTGAACTTTGGTATCAACTGAGAGAACTTTAAGGGCTCAGCGCTCGGTCCTGAGCTAGGGGTAACTCCCTTACTAGCGGTGCCTTCACTTGTTGTGTTGGGTCTTACCCTAGTTAGTTCAAGCCGCCTTAACTCTCTTTCCCCCTTCTCCTTTTGGAAAGTTCTTTCTTTTTCCCTTTCCTGAAAGTCTATTTCTTTCTCCCTTTCCTTAAATTCTCTCTCTTTCTCTCTCTGGAATTATTTCCCATTTGTCTTTGGGTTTGATCCCTAAGGAGACCTCCAAATTTCTGTTATAAGGAGGTGTCGAAAGGCTTCCCTCTGCTTGTTTGATCACAACAGGTTTAATTCTTTCTTAAAGTGGAATACTGACCAATTCAGTAGGTGTTTGGTTACTTAACTTGCTACGATCATAACAAGAACCAATCAGACAGGTTTCCTTGAGTTAACAAAGAAAGAGGTTAACTTTATTGTACCTAAACTAAACCAATAAAATAATAAACAATACACCAACTTTCACTCACACACACACTCTGGAGGTTTACACACACACAAATAGGTTACAGAGTGGGGAAAGGTAAATTGGTTGACTTAGAGTCCATAAAAAAGGTATACAGTCTGTGAGATTTGGTGATTCGGCTGGCTTCTAGCTGAATTCAGTGGTCCTGAGACTTTTAGTTTGAAGAGGTAGATGACTGGTTCAGGGAGTCGCTTGGGAATAGCGATGCAGATGATTTCCTCCAACAGAGTTTCTGATTGTAGCTGGAGTATGCAAAGGTGGTCAGTCAGCAGTAGGATTTGAATGATTTCAAGCTGGAATGGAGAGAGAGAGAGAGGGAGACCCCCACTTAGGGTCTGCTCATGTCAGAGTCCAGTTGCTTCTCCTCTGCTGCAGAGAAACCACGACGGGGAGGGGCTCATCACATGACAGTCACTCAGTCATTCAAACATAACAGTTAGCAGTATTTCTCTGCTTGCTGAGAGAACAGGTAGTTCCTTTAAACTTCCTGGGTCTTGGTTCTTTGCTGCTGGGATATTAGCAGATTTTTGTCTCCCTCCTCACAAGCATTTCAGTGTAGGATACAGTGTTGCAAATTAGGAGATCATCTTAAGCTGAAAGGATGACTTTGCTGGCAGCCTGTCTTTTAAAAAAAAAAGTGCATTTATATATATATATATATATATATAAAAAATAAATAAATTCAGGTCTCCAGTCAGTGGATTAAAGAGAATTATCATTCAACGAAACATAATGGCGTAACAACATCTTAACCACATGAACTGCATCAGTTTAATAAGAAAGTCGAGAACTACCTTCTCAAGGGAAAATATGGATTGACCATAAATCCTGACCTTGCTATTGATATCCCAAAGAACACCTGTTTTAGGTAGGTTCCTTGCACACTCCTTATGGAATCTGGATGCAGGACACAATTGCTCGAAAGTTATCACACCAATGCTCATTTTCATGTGGTAAATGGGTGCAGTGTGGCCTAATTCTTCCCCAGAGAGATCAAGGGATACAGAGATATTTTAAGGTCAGTCTGCAGATTAAAAAAAGGCCATCAAAAAGGAAAGTAGTATTGTGTTTTAAATCTGGGATCACGGAATACAAAAGTAAGAGAGTGATGTTAAATTTACATAATATAGTAATTAGGTTTTTTTTATTCATTCATGGAATGTGGTCGTCGCAGGCCAGGCCAGCATTTATTGCCCATCCCTAATTGCCCTTGACCTGAGTGGCTTGCTAGGCCATTTCAAGGGCATATAAGAGTCAACCACATTGCTGTGGATCTGGAGTCACATGTGGGCAAGACCAAGTAAGGACAGCAGATTTCCTTCCCTAAAGGACATTAGTGAACCAGATGGGTTTTTACAACAATTGACAATGGTTTCATGGCCATCATTAGACTAGCTTTAAATTCCAGATTTATTAATTGAATTCAAATTCCACCTTCTGCTGTGGTGGGATTAGAACCCATGTCCCCAGAGCAATACCTGGGTCTCTGGATTACTAGTCCAGTGATAATACCAGTACGCCACCGTGTAATAGGAGCATTGTATGCAGATTTTGATATTCATTATAGGAAAGATATTAGCGTTATGGTAAGGGTCTTACAAAACTCACTAGAATTATACCATGAATAAGGGGTTATGATTATGAAAAATGGGTTAAAATGCTTTTTTTTCTTCACTGGACCAGAGAAACTTGAGGTTGATTTTACAGAGGTTTTCAAAATACTGAAAGATTTTGAGTTGGGTACCAATTGAAAGAAAATTTTAAGTGTATTGGCAAATTGGTACTAAGAGGCATGTGTGGGATTATCATTGAATGAATAGAGGGAATTAGAATTTTTTTCACACAGAAATGTATGAGAACATGGAATGCTTTAACCTATGTGATTCTTGAAATCGAGACTATTAAAGAATTTAAAAGTGAATTGCATAAGTCTTTGAAAAGTAGGAATATAAAACAGTATGGGGACAGCGTAGGAAATAGGATTAGTGCAGATGGCAGCAGTTGAAGAACTAGCACCAGCGCCGGTGCAATGGAGCAAATGGTTTTCTTTTGTGCTGAAACTTCTCTAATTCTTTGCATTCTAGTTTAAAATAGGTTATTGGAGTAGTGTCTAATATGGGCAGCTGGGGATCAATACCTTTTTCAAAGTCTACCTGGTATAAAAAAAAGAATGCATTTATGACTCGAGTCTGTGGATTTTGCAATCTGCATTAAAGCAAATCTCTAGGCTCCAAGCAACTCATATTAAATACATTGAGCACTCTTCCAGTATTTAGTTTCCAGTTCTAATTCACTTTGATAATTTCATCTACGCAGTACAGCAAGTACAAGCCATTAATTCCTGTGAAGAGATTGTTAGCAAACTTGCTACATGTCACATTACTTGCTGCTAGACTGAAATTAAATGGGTTCTTCAGGTTTAAATTTCAGTTTTGAAACCCTATTTGTAAAACTTGTAAATCTATGGTGATGGCAAATGGGGTAATTTTTAAGCTCAAAATGCTTTGAGGGTTTATATATATATCAATTTTTTAAATGACTCTCTTACATTCTGATTAGTTTTCCAACAGAATATTAATAAACTTTACTTTTGAAAATAAAGTTTAAACAGGATTGTATGGTTGAAGTTATGGAGCTATTTTTCCAACAGTACAAAAGCAACATAGACCACAATCCATAATTGGGATTGTCGCTTTTTCCTCCTAGCTGTCATTATTTTTAATGCAGTCATTTGGTCCTGGATCATATAATTTGTAACTCTTCTATTCCTGTGAAAAAATACAGAAGTATAATGGGTCTCTAGTTACTGGGTTATTGTGGTGCTACTATTCCTGCCACAGGGATACAAATACCAGGATAGTGATTTTGAACAAGGATCAATCTGTTTGCTTATTCAGGCTATCGCCAACAAACATCCAACATGTTTAAAATTATAGCCTAGCAAATACAGTAACATGGTATAACTGAAAGGCAAGTGATGAAATAAGGCAGCTAGCAAGCAAATGGGCAGCAGGACAGAACAGCTGACTACATGTGCAAGAAAGTATATCAAGTGGTTTAAATAAGTGTGATTCTTAAGATTAATGAGGGCAGCCAGCCCTCTAAGAAATGTTGAGTAATTGAAGAGAAGAAACAAAGATGGTTCTTAAATGTAAAATATTATTATATAAACTGTTTCTTCTTCTTCTTTGGCCTCCTTGTCTCGAGAGACAATGGGTAAGCACCTGGAGGTGATCAGTGGTTTGTGTAGCAGCGCCTGGAGTGGCTATAAAGGCCAATTCTAGAGTGACAGACTTTTCCACAGGTGCTACAGATAACATTGGTTGTCGGGGCTGTTATACAGTTGGCTCTCCCCTTGCGCTTCTGTCTTTTTTCCTGCCAACTGCTAAGTCTCTTCGACTCGCCACACTTTAGCCCCGCCTTTATGGCTGCCGCCAGCTCCGGCGATCACTGGCAACTGACTCCAACGACTTGTGATCAATGTCACAGGACTTCATGTCGTGTTTGCAGACGTCTTTAAAGCGGAAACATGGACGGCCGGTGGGTCTGATACCAGTGACGAGCTCACTGTACAATGTGTCCTTGGGGATCCTGCCAACTTCCGCGGCTCACATGGCCAGGCCATCTCAAGCGCCACTGGCTCAGTAGGGTGTATATGCTGTTTTAATAAACTGTTTAATGCTAACCCATTCGACTATTTTTAAGGTGGGTCATTATGGTAATCAAGAAATTACAATTGCTGGCAAGAAAATTGTAATAACGTACTGTGGTGGGTAACATGTCACTATTGTAATGTGCTGCTGTCTTAAGTAAAAATAAAAATTACAATGTTTCACACTTGCCCTGAATGTGTTTTCCCCCCACCCCACCCCCAGACACTAGGTAGATTAAACAAAAAAGCATGAGTTCATCCATTATGGGCATTTTCAAGTATTTAGAATTGAAGCACAGGATGTCAGGTCAATTCCACGAATGAGCAGTTTGTCTATTATGTTGACACACACTGCTAATCTGTACTCTTGTCTGCTGATCAGAGCTAGAACTCAAAAGGCAAAGAGAAGTGATCAACAACTGGGCACGAATTTTCGGCAAATTTCAGCTGCTTTGAAGAAATTGTTTAAACACAAGTCTTGTTTAAATCATTAAAGGCCTGAAATTGTATGTCTGATGCACCCCTGTGCAAGGGCACTTTCTGCAGATGGTGCCTGGAGGAAAGCCCTTCAGAGTTTGTACTGCCCTATTATAAGCATATCGGTGCTGTGCAGCCAGCAGTGGTAAGGAGGGAGTGCTATTTCTGAACACTGCCTTAAAAGAGTAGATACAGCAAGAGTAGAGATGCAATGGCACCTTCTGTGGGTTCCAAAAAGGGTAGTTTGGAGAGCAGCTTTGGTGAAACCATTGGAAAACATGTACACAGTCTGACAATTACAAGGATGCAGACAGGAATGCTTCCTTTACTGAGAGTGTTCTGCAATTCATGGTGAAGAAAGTAGAGGGAAGGAGATGTGCTATCTTTTGGCATGAGAGGCCCCTTCCTCAACAAGATACAGTCAAGGCTCCACGGAAAGAGGTGAGTACAATTGTCAAGAAACCAACTTCCCAGTTAAAGCAAGAAAACCTTTCAAGCCGTGTACTCTTATTTCTCTGTTTGTAATGCCATGCAACACACACACTTTCACCTTCATGAGCTTCATACGTAACTGGGATGGTTTGTTATTTTTGCACACTCCTTGCATAGAACCCATTCACTGTTTGGTGTGCAGGACCAGTAAAACCTCATTCAATTTTTGTCCAGAGAAATCTGATCCAGAAGTAGTTCTCGATTCATATTTGTCTTGCTACTTGAGAGGTGCTGATAAATCATGCATTGCCTCTCGTTCTGACCCATCTCTGGCCTTTCCTCGTGCATCCTCTATCTTTCAAAGAGCTGACAAAATCTCAAAATGAATCCCCATGATCTAGGCCAGGAATGACACCTGAAAGTCCTGGTGCAGGGAAGCCAAAGTCCTAAACAAATATTGTCAAATGACTGCACCCCTTCATGTTAAAACATACCACTCAGAAATTCTAAGGGTCTTGCAAGTAGAAAACTAGCACAATAAAGAACAAGTAACATGCTCACCAAAGACAGACATGAAGACAAGGGATAGATTTACACTTTCACCACCAGGTAGTAAATAGGCAGGTGATGGTGGATTGCCTGCCAGTTAACACCCCACTCAATTTTCCTTTCCTTGAATAAATAGCAACAGATGGTTGAAAGTTAAAACTTTACTACATTGAGTTATTTTTTAAGATGTACTGGGGTTTTTGTGTGAGCTTCACTGTCCACTTTTTTTTTTGATGCATCAGATGGCGTTGTACCCATGGCACAAAGTAGTGCAGTTTCTGAAGCCCTGGATGCTTCCCTAGAATGCAAAACACTTATTTTAATGATGCTTGTGGCACGAGGCAACAGAAGCCTCTTGTGCCCCTAATGCAGTATCTGAGCCAGGCGCAAACTCGTTGGAGGGATTAAATTCTAGACTTGCTGCTTCTTCCGTGCAGAGTCTTGCAGGCAGCATAAGGGGTGCAGGTTCAAGTCCTAAAAGCGAAAGTGAGCAGTACTGGAAGGCATGCAGACTAGTGGCACCCATCTTCTTTCAGTGTGATATCTATGCTTAATCCCCTTGCTGGTGGTGAAATATAAATAGGGTTGTTTCAGCAACAGGAAATAATGGTGAATTACTGCTCCTCACGTAGAGCTTCGTGCGATTGGAACATATATTGGGAATTCAGCTATGGATGTTAGTGGCCGCCACATGATGTTCCATCCATTAAAACAAATAGTCGCACCTATCTTCCAATTTCAGGGAAAACTAGGATCTGAAATTCTTGTGGCCAGGAAGAGTATGTGCATTCCTTGCTAAAATTCAGGATGGAACCAAATTCCAATGGGTTTGCGTCCCAATTCCCTTTCACATTAAATTCTGGCCAGTGAGTAGGTGATTCTTCTGGCCACCACCCCACCCCACGTCAAGGTGTCGTGCTCAGGGGGTGCTGCCAGGCTATCTCAGGATTTCTACCCATTATGTCCTTGTAAAGAAAGAAAGACAGAACTTGTATTTATATAGTGTCTTCCACAGCTTCAGGATGTCCCAAATCACTTTGCAGCTAATTAGTTACATTCTGAAATGATATCAGTGGGAAGGAACACACAGCAGGCACTTTTGACACAGCAAGATAAATGATCATATAATCTGTTTTAATGGTGTTGACTGGGAAATAAATAGTGTCCAGGACACAAATGGAACTCACCTGTGCTTCTTCAAATTGTGCCATGGGATCTTTTATGCCCACCCTTGAGGACTGACACGGTCTTGATTCAATGTCTCATCTGAAAGGTAGCTAGCTAGCACTTCTATCCATTTTTGGGTGGGGGACTGACCTGCCTATGAAGATTTTAACTTCCAGGCCTCATGGTGAGGAGGGCCAGACAGTCTGAAGACCTCCACGGCCCCTGTCCACATGACTCCCACCAAGGAATTCAAGTCACTGGAGTCAGGTTTGGACCCATGACCTTCTGACTCAGAGGTGAGAGTGCTACCACTGAGCCAAGGTTGACACACAATGCCACAATGGAACATTTTCCAAGTTAGAGCTACCATGATTTCCACTGAGGACTTTGAGATGGTTCCTAAAAGATTCCAAGACCTAAGCAGTTAATCCAGGGATTCATTAACTTTAATTAAAAGAATTACAGCTCACTTAGGAGTTGAAGATTTAAAATGCTCACATATGGGAGAGGGGGAGACTGGGGAATGGAGGCTCGGGGAGAGAGAGACTGGAGGATGAGGGCTTGGGGAAAGAAGACGATGACTGGGAAATAGGGGCTTGGGCCCTAGATATATACCTAAAAATTGGATTTCAAATAGCCTAATGAATTTATATGTGAAATTGTGTCTGTGTCGGTGTCACAAAAGTACATTCTTGTGGTATGAAATCATATGAGAGAACAGGATGACATTTTGAAGAGTTAATTTGTTCAAAAGTAAAATGTTCACCTGGCAGTTGGTTAAATTAAGTATTTCTAAATATTGTACATTATGTTTTGTTTCCCAATTTTGAGAAAAGTAAAAAGTTCAATCAAAAAAAAATGAAGAGGACACTCACTAACTCTGTCCTTATCTTGTCTCTGAAGCCCACGAGCTTTTTTGTTGTGGTTTCCATTTTCGTGCAGCACTTTGAACCAGTCCTTTAGTCTCGATACAACTTCTCTGAACTCCCTGTCACCACATTCTGCTAAAGAAACATTAGAATGGTTATTAAAAATGTGACCAAATAATAATGTATACATATCAAATTACATAGATTTTCTTTCTTCTTTTGTTTGCTCCAATTCCAAAACATTTATCACTGGAGGATGCAATAATTTTGGCAATATATTTCAAGACTGCATGAAATGATCAATTGAGGATAAAAATTCGTTGATGTAACAGAAGTTAGTTTTCCTCTTTCTCTCCTGATATTGTACGGCACTCCTGCTATTGTATGAAACTCAGATTTTAGCTGCGAACTGATAAACTGAGGCAACTAGGCTTCACTGAGCACTGAGACTTAAACATGTAACTCCCTGGGTAGGAGACAAATACTTAATTGTGAAGCATAAGACCACCTCATTGTTTTGTATATACATGCTTTCCAATGGAGATGCACAGCCTCATTCATAAAGGGAGGGGAGCTCATTACTCTCATTAATCGTTACAGGTGTGCAAGCACATTTCCACTTTTGGCAATTATTCCCTCTAATCTGACACTTGTAACAGTAAAGATTTTATCAGTAAAGTGAAATACTTGATTTTAATACTAATCTTCTGAGACTACCTGTTTCATTAAAATACGCAAAGATCTTTAGTGACATTACTCAGAGTAAGTTGGAGTTGTTTTATGAACAAGGATGTTATAGAAAGACAGAATTTGTTTTTAATATAGTGTATTTTTACCTCCTCAAAGATGTCCCAAAGCAGTTCATAGCCCATGAATTACTTTTGTGGTGTAGTCATTGCTGTTATGTAGTCAAAACTGTCAGTTAAGTTCGACAAAATCCATAAGATCAATGAACAGTACTGTGGGATATTTTATGTTCACCTGGCTTTAATAATTCATCTGAAAGATGGTACCTTCAACAATGTAGCACTCCATAGTATTACACAGAAATGTTAGCCTATTATATGCTCAGCCTTCACTTTAGGCAGGATTGAGAACTGGGATCTTGGTTAAAGAATGTTCAGAAGAAACAGAAAAGTCGTATACTTTTTAACCTCAGTTTCTCCCCAGTCTTCTTAGATCTGGAGACTATTTTCGACCCCTGTGCAATGTACTTCCATGCATTTATCATCTCTGCTTATTTGTAATGCTGCTTTGCTCAACAAATATTTCATGATAAAAGTCCATCGACGATATCCAGAAACTGGAGTGATTTGTTTCTTAAAGAGCCATTTTCTCCTATAATTGCTCACTCGATAACTACAGGACTGATGTTTTAGAGATTTAAATTGAATAAGTAGCTTCTTAGTTGCTTGAGAAATGTTAAAAGGATTACCATAGGTGTATTGTAATTGGTTGATATTTTTCATTATTGCCAATTAATCCATTTTTGCTGATATTACATATTACAGAATTATCCATTTACATTTTTGTTACCAAGATGTGTCTTTCTTGAATTTAAAAGAGGAATTTTAGACTCTTCAGGTATAGCATCACCAGTCTTCATGAATCTTATCAGTTTTGTAACTCCAAATCCAAATTTCATACCTATGCAATACATACACTGTACGTTATACTTCACTGAGGTTTAAAATTTGAAGCTTTAAGCAAAATGCATTTGATGCTATAGATTTGTTTAATTAGATTCAGGTAGGTGGAAGAGTGAACAAGTGAGTTTCAATAACACCAAGATATTGCACTACAGTTCGGTGTTTGTCCAGTCCCAAATCCCTGCCTTCTGGAAGAGGCAGAAAACTCTACTCTCCAATGCCTGTGAACTAATGTAACTCAGCTCCCTGGATAACCCAGGATTTGGTGCTCATGGGGCTTATACAAAAAGTCGCAGTCAGATTTAAAGATGTGGGCCAGGATCATACTGTACAAGGAAGCATTGCCATCCAGATACTGTTTTAGCAGTGTAATTCTTTTAGTAGTAATTCTACTTTCCACATAATAACTGTCAGTTCGCATTTTCCATGATGGATTAAGCATGGCTTAATGAATTAGCACACAGCAACTAAAACACTAATTAAACCAATTATTGGGGACTTAACTAAGCTAACCACCCATTTCCCACATTAAATACCTACATTAAATAAATGTAGGTCAACACATGACAAGCGGGAACCAACTTACTCTGCCATAGATAAGGCCCACTATTCTGCTTCATGGCATCTTTTCAAATCCGTAAACATCAGCACAGCACTGGTAAAATTGAAGCTCCCACCTTAATAGCGAAAACTAGAAAAATATTTATATCTAACAATTGGAGCTGAATTTTCCCAGTCCTGCAGAGACGGGTTTGGAGGAGGGACCAGGATCTTGCTGGACACAGGGTCTGACTGGTACCAGCTACCAGTTGAGGGAGGGGCAGGATTGGCAGCTCAATATCCCGGGATATAGAATCTTCAGGCGAGACAGAGGAGGGGGTAAAAGAGGAGGGGGCATTGCAATATTAGTTAAGGAGTCAGCTACTGCAGTAAGGAGAGATGATATCTTGGAGGGGGCATCAAATGAAGCTTTATGGATAGAGTTTAGGAATAAAAAAGGGACAGCCACATTGCTAGGTGTTTATTATAGACCCCCAGATAGTCAGCGGGAAATTGAGGAGCAAATATGTGCGCAATTCGCAGAGGTGTGTAAAAATTATAATAGGGTAATTATATTAGGTGATTTCAACTTTCCCAACATTAATTGGGATAGTCATCGTGTTAAAGGCTTAGATGGAGTGGAGTTTTTAAAATGTATACAGGAGAACTTTTTGGCTCAATATGTAGAGGATCCAACAAGGGAGGGTGCAGTGCTGGATCTAATTCTGGGGAATGAAGCCGGACAGGTGGTTGATGTGTTGGTGGGGGAGTATTTTGGTGATAGCGACCACAACATGGTACAATTTAAGCTTGTTATGGAGAAAGAAATAGACAAGTTGCAAAAAAAGGTTTTGGATTGGGGGAAAGCGAATTTTAGTAAAATAAGGCAGGATCTGGCCAAGGTAGACTGGAAAGAGTTACTTGTCGGGAAATCTACGGAAGAGCAGTGGGGGGGGGGCATTCAAAAAGGAAATGGGGAGGGTACAGGCCCAACATGTTCCCTCTCGGGTAATAGGTAGGAGCAACAGGCCCAGAGAACCATGGATGACCAGAAATATTCAGGGTACGATGAGAAGGAGAAGATAGGCTTTTAGCAAATACAAGGAGAGCAAATCAATGGAAGCATTAGTGGAGTACAGAAAGTGTAGGATGGAGCTTAAGAAAGCAATTAGGAGAGCAAAGAGGGGATTTGAGAAAGCTCTGGCTGGTAAAAGTAGGGAAAAATCCCAAGATATTCTATAAGTATATCAATGGGAAGAGGATAACCAGGGAAAGAGCAGGACCCATTGGGGACCAAGGAGGAAATCTGTGAGTGGAGCCAGAGGACATTGGTAGGGTTTTGAACGAATACTTCACATCTGTCTTCACCCAAGAGAATGAGGATGTAGATATGGAACTCAGAGAGAGAGAGAGAGACTGTGAGGTTCTTGAGCAAATTGTCATAGGGAGTGACAAGGTATTGGAGGTTTTGGAAGGCTTAAAAGTGGACAAATCTCCAGGTCCGGATGATTTGTGTCCCAGGATGCTGTGGGAGGTGAGGGTGGAGATTGCAGGGGCTCTGACCCAAATTTTTAATTCCTCTCTGGCCACGGGGGAGGTGCCAGAGGACTGGAAAACAGCTAATGTGGTCCCACTATTTAAGAAAGGTTGTAGAGATAAGCCAGGGAACTACAGACCAGTGAGTTTCATGTCAGTGGTAGGGAAACTATTGGAGAAAATTCTGAAAGAGAGAATCTATCTCCACTTGGAGAGGCAAAATTTGATTAGGAATAGTCAGTATGGCTTTGTCAGAGGGAGGTCATGCCTAACAAATTTGATTGAATTTTTTGAGCATGTGACCAGGTGTGTAGATGAGGGTTAGTGCAGTTGATGTAGTTTACATGGATTTCAGCAAAGCCTTTGACAAGGTCCCATATGGGAGATTTATCAAGAAAGCAAATTCACATGGGATACAGGGTAACTTGATAAAGTGGATTCAA
Organism: Heterodontus francisci; assembly: GCF_036365525.1. Lineage (NCBI taxonomy): Eukaryota > Metazoa > Chordata > Chondrichthyes > Heterodontiformes > Heterodontidae > Heterodontus > Heterodontus francisci. The sequence continues at coordinate 197,601,671 of NC_090371.1, read as the reverse complement.
AATTGGCTTAGCTGTAGGAGACAGAGAGTGATGACAGACGGCTGTTTTAGTGACTGGGAGCCAGTGGCTAGTGGCATACCACAGGGATCTGTGCTGGGTCTCCGATTGTTTGTCATTTATATAAATGACATAGATGACTATGTGGGGGTAGGATTAGTAAGTTCGTGGATGACACAAAGATTGGCCGAGTGGTTAACAGTGAGGTTGAGCATCTTGGGTTACAGGAAGATACAGACGGGATGGTCAAATGGGCAGATGGAATTTAACCCTGAAAAGTGTGAGGTGATACACTTTGGAAGGAGTAACGTGACACGGAAGTATTCAATGAATGGCCTGACACTGGGAAGTTCCGAGGAACAAAAGGACCTTGGCATGTTTGTCCATAGATCTCTGAAGGCAGAAGGGCAGGTTAATAGGGTGGTGAAAAAGGCTTATGGGACACTTGCCTTTATCAATCGAGGCATAGATTACAAAAGCAGGGAGGTCATGTTGGAGTTGTACAGAACTTTGGTAAGGCCACAGCTGGAGTACTGTGTGCAATTCTGGTTGCCACATTATAGGAAGGATGTGATCGCACTGGAGGGGGTGAAGAGGCGATTCATCAGGATGTTGCCTGGGATGGAACATTTAAGCTATGAAGAGAGGTTGGATAGGCTTGGGTTGTTTTCGTTGGAGCAGAGAAGACTGAGGGGTGACCTGATCGAGGTGCACAAGATTATGAGGGGCATCGTCAAGGTGGATAGGGAGCAGCTGCTCCCCTTAGTTGATGGGTCAGTTACGAGGGGACACAAGTTTAAGGTGAGGGGCAGGAGGTTTAAGGGGGATTTGAGGAAGAACTTTTTTACCCAGAGGGTGGTGACGGTCTGGAATGCACTGCCTGGGAGGGTGGTAGAGGCGGGTTGCCTCACATCCTTTAAAAAGTACCTGGATGAGCACCTGGCACGTCATAACATTCAAGGCTATGGGCCAAGTGCTGGCAAATGGGATTAGGTAGACAGGTCAGGTGTCTTTAATGCATCGGTGCAGACTCGATGGGCCGAAGGGCCTCTTCTGCACTGTATTATTCTGTGATACTCACCCGACAGAGGCAGGTAGCTAATTGGAATAAAGTGCCAACTTGGGGGCAAATTGGTGACGCTGCCAGGATCTTCCTGACGGCAGAGGAGCCCCCCACCAAGGCTGAAGCCCAGCAGTTGCCTGGACGTGGCCTTCTGGCGGCAGGCTGGAGGGCCATTGATGCCTCCTTTAAATGCCCCATCTCCTGGAGACGCAGGGTTTAGAAGGCTATAGTCGCGGCTGCAAGCCATCCTGAGGTGGGGGACCCCCTCCACAATGATAGCCTGGCAGCTGCAGCCACATTTATTTTTTTTACAATTTTATAATTAGTCATTTGGTAATACAGAACTTGAGTATTGCTGAAAATAGAGACACGTTGTCGAAGCTTTTTGTCATGCATTCATCAGGACTATCTGCAAGAATCCAATGTCAGGGAAAACGACGACTTTATACTGTATGAGAAGAGAGTGCTGATTGGTTGGCATGTGAACTCTGATTGGTAGAGGCATTGCCATGGAGAATGCACCAGTTTACCGTGACTGACAGTTAACTGCCAAGTTTTGTTTGAAATTTAAACCAGGCAGCTTGACTCTGATTGGTCAAGGCATTGCCCTGAGGAATGAACCAGTGAATGGCTATCACTTATTTTGTTTAGCTGGAACATGCGCAATGTTTGCACATGTTCTTTCTGTCTGCTAAGAATAGGGCCCTGTGTATTAGTATATGTAGCCTCCAGATTGCGCAAATGCGCCACACTGCAAGCCCTACTGGCAATCTTAAATTGGTTGTCAGTGTAATTCTTAGCACACTGAGGATCATTTCGCAAATGTTGTCCAATCGCAGAATCACATCTAATGTTGAACACTGTTTTGAGTTTTGCAAGCACGGGCTGGTTGGGTACGGCCTGCACCTTGCCCGTTGCGAACAGTGGAAGGGACATGTTGTTTGATGTGATCCACCAGTCTTTGGGATGTATGGCCTATATACCATGCATCACACTGGCATTGAAATTCATATATCACATTACTCATTTATTTATGATAGGCAGGGCATCTCTTTGGCCGGATGGTAGCATCCTGTTAGTGGCAAACACCACACGTGTTACTACTGCATAATAGCAGTGTGAGACAGCTAGCTTCACCTGTTGCTCAAATCTTTGGGATACATTACCCTTCCAGGGTAATTTGAGGTAGACTCGGCACTTTTCAGGGCTGAAAATGATGACCATAGGCCCATTCATAAGTTTGCGCGATGTACAGCAAGAAATGATCTGATCAGGGTAGCCATTGTCACACAGGATGTCTTTGATTCGGCCTATTTGAGCATCAGTTTTAACGACACCATGTATGCCCAAATAGGTGGCGTTACCCATGGGATCCTTTCTAGGCCCAGCTCTCGCTGTTGGGTTCCATGAGAAACGTGTCATTGAGGGAATGACACCTAGCCTCCTACCTCTTGCATATTTCCGATATGAAGATGACACGTTTGCTATATTTGAATCTTTAGCTGCATGCAATAATTTCCTTACATGTCTTAATGGGCTCCATTCTGCGTCCAAACTTACCTTTGAAATAGAGCAGTCAAATGAGCTCCCTTTCCTTGACGTACTAGTTGAGAAATCTGTTAAGGGGTTCTCTACCATGGTCTACCGCAAACTTACCTTCACTGGTTAATACACACATTGGGATTCTTTCAGTTCCACGGGCTATAAGATCGGCCTTATCGGCAACCTCGTAAATGGGACCCAAGCTATTTGCTCACCATGCAAGCTTGATGCTGAAATAGGGTGAATCTACCAATCAGAGTTCACTTGCCAACCAATCAGCACTCTCTTATACAGTATAAAGTTGTTGTTTTTTCTTACATTGGTATTCTTGCGGATTGTCCTGATGAATGCAAGACGAAAAGCTTCGGCAATATGTCTCAATTTGCAGCAATTTTATAATTCTTCAGAGACTGCCTCCATCTGGAGGCACCCTCGTGTTCTCCTACCTACATCGGCAGTGACCACCTCTCCTGGTGGGGCTGCCAGCCAGACATCATTGTGTGCCCTGTGATTGGGCCTTCCAGTTCCCTGTCCACCCGCTGTCTTTAATTGGACGGAGCTTCCAGAGGCGCTGAATTAAGCAGTCTTTAGGAAGATTGCGACCGGAATCCCGCCATGGCCACTTCTGAGTTCCCGATCCAGAACTGCGGTTGACATTGGGATCACAAACCAACCAGGAAAATCAAGCCTTTGGATTCTATTGTTCGGTTCAATTGAGTTGATCACTGACAACTAACATTTGTGCCATACTAGTGTCAGGCAATGACCATCTCTAACAAGAGAAAGTCTAACCACCTCCCCTTGACATTAAATGGTATTACTACTGCCTAAGTCTAACTATCAACACCCAGGGATCACCATTGGCCAGAAACTTAACTGAATACTGTGGCTACAAGAGCAGGTCAGAGGCTGGGTGTTCTGTGGCAAGTAACTCACTTCCTGACTGCCCACATCCTTTCCATCATCTACAAGGCACAAGTCAGGAGTGAGATTGAACAATCTTCACTTGATTGGATGAGTGCAGGTCCAACAACACTCAAGAAGCTCGATACTATCCAGGACAAAGTAGCCCCTTATGATTCGCATTCTCACCACCACTGGCAAACTGTGGCTGCTGTGTGTACCTTCTACAAGATGCACTTCAGCGACTAGCCAAGGTTTCTTTGACAGCACCTCCCAAATCTGCGATGTCTACCACCTAGAAGGACTAGTGTACTTGGCACGAGCTGCAGATGCTGGTCATGTCTCTACAGGCAACTTGCTCACGTGTAGACATCAATGTTGGGGCATCTGCCTTGCTGGAAGTGGCACTCAGGTAAGTCCTGAGAGTGAAGACTGCTGCGGTGTATTTGGGGGAATGGAATGATTGAACTCCTGTGGAATTGGAGGAGCACTCCTGCTTTTCCTGGCTCCACTAGAACAGTTAAAATAATCTTAACTTACTTCGCGATAGTGGCTGCTGAAGAATCCTAAGCAGGAAGGCCTGACACTTGCCCCACTCATTGGTGGCTAATTTGAACAAGTGGTCAAATTTACATGTTGAAGGGGCCTAACAGCTGGTTTAGATATCTGCCTGGGGCAACTTTGCTTTCAGAGGTGTTGACTGCTTTTTAAAAGTGACAGCCCTGCCAGAATTTCTACTTTCCTCCACAGATGAAGTACTTATCAAGCAGCACTGGAGCTTGCCATGAATACTGAAATGAGGCTTGACTGTGAAATTGGTTGAGGTCTCCTACCACCGACACTGGGCACCCGTAGCAGACACCAAGCCCACTGCCTGATCAATATAGGTGCTACATGAAAATCACTCCCTCAGTTTCAAATTTGAATAGTGGCAAAAGTTGACCTAAGGCCAAATATTACCACTTTTCAAATTGTACAATGGGGAAAATGCAATAGCCTCCTGAAAATGGAAGCAGGGATCGTGATGTAAATTCACCTGCACCCATTACTTTCAATGCTGGGAGCATGCCATCTTCATGTTGTCTGCTAATTAGTATGACTGTAGCTTGCAGCCATCACTAACCGTGCTGTTGAGTGGCTGTACACCCAGCAGGAGGCCGGAAACCATGTGAAGCTAGTACTAGTCAAAGCTAGCCTGCAACACAAAGGGAGGTGCATTCTGGCTGGAGCAGGTCTACAACGGATTCTGATGTGGGAAACACTCAATAATGGCACAACATGGGAGACAGCGGGCTTCATGATTTTTTGACGCTGCACTGGAGGCCTTGTTGAGGAGGCACAGAGGAGGAGAGGTGTGCTCTATTCACAGGAGGCCTGGAGGGCCACCAGCCAAACTCTCAGAAGGCAGCAGACCAGATAGCTGTAGGGGTAAATGCCAGGAATCAAGCCCTGAGTACTTGGATGCAGTACTACAAAAAATTCAATGACCTCACATGAATGGTCAAGATCAATAAATGCATCTTCAAATACTGTATCCTACTAATTGCACCACTCGGCTCAGACCCTGCTGAATGCATCACACCCCTAGCACTCACCTACCAACAATTTTAATCAATCAGGACTCATACCTAACATTCATAGTTTCACCTTAGCCTCACATGCTTAGCACTTCTGCAAGCCTCACACCCACATTTCAAAGCTTGCACATTCAATCATGATAGCCACGTCATCCAAACATTTTGCACTACATTCACTGACGCACTTCCTTCTCTCCTGCACAAGCTGAGCACAACTGGAGGCATCAGGTGCTAACCAGCAGAGGGCAGGCATGGCTGCATGTACTTACCCCCAGGGAGAAGACAGTGCATGCCACCACTGGAGTACCCATTGTTGAGGCTGTGACCAGCGGTGAAGCAGAAACCATAGGAGATGACTAGATCCTCATACCTAATCCTCATTCTCATAATCCAATGCCCTATCATACCACAATCTCTTCTGATTTAAAAGATGCAGATGGTGTAAGCGTGCAGCTCTTACTTTATCCTTACCACAACCCTATCCTTGTACCTCTCTCCTTTCAGATACCCAAGAACTGCAATCTGGCCAGGGAGTTTTTTTTTATTCATTCATGGGATGTGGGCATTGCTGGCCAAGCCAGCATTTATTGCCCATCCCTAATTGCCCTAGAGAGGGTGGTGGTGAACTGCCTTCATGAACGGCTGCAGTCCATGTGGGGTAAGTATACCCACTGTGCTGTTAGGAAGGGAGTTCCAGGATTTTGAACCAGCGACAGTGAAGGAACGGCGATATAGTTCCAAGTCAGGAAGGTGTGTGACTTGGAGGAGAACTTGCAGGTGGTGGTGTTCCCATGCATTTGCTGCCCTTGTCCTTCTAGTTGGTAGAGGTCGCGGGTTTGGAAGGTGCTGTCTAAGGAGCCTTGGTGCAGTGCATCTTGGAAAGGGTACACATTGCTGCCACTGTGCGTCGGTGGTGGAGGGAGTGAGTGTTTGTAGATGGGGTTGCGGGCTGCTTTGTCCTGGATGGTGTAAAGCTTCTTGAGTATTGTTGGAGCTGCACCCATCCAGGCAAGTGGAGAGTATTCCATCACACTCCTGCCTTGTGCCTTGTAGATGGTGAACAGGCTTTGGGGAGTCAGGAGGTGAGTTACTCACCACAGGATTCCTAGCCTCTGACCTGCTCTTGTAGCCACGGTATTTATATGGCTACTCCAGTTCAGTTTCTGGTCAATGGTAGCCCCTAGGATGTTGATAGTGGGGGATTCAGCGATGGTAATGCCATTGAATGTCAAGGGGAGATGGTTAGATTCTCTCTTGTTGGAGATGGTCATTGCCTGGCACTTGTGCAGCGCAAATGTTACTTGCCACTTCTCAGCCTAAGCCTGGATATTGTCCAAGTCTTGCTGCATTTCTACATGGACTGCTTCAGTATCTGAGGAGTCACGAATGGTGCAGAACATTGTGCAATCATCAGCGAACATCCCCACTTCTGACATTATGATTGAAGGAAGGTCATTGATGAAGCAGCTGAAGATGGTTGGGCCTAGGACAATATTTTTATTTATTTATTTAGAGATACAGCACTGAAACAGACCCTTCGGCCCACCGAGTCTGTGCCGACCATCAACCACCCATTTATACTAATCCTACATTAATCCCATATTCCTATCACAACCCCACCTGTCCCTATATTTCCCTACCACCTACCTATACTAGGGGCAATTTATAATGGCCAATTTACCTATCAACCTGCAAATCTTTGGCATGTGGGAGGAAACCGGAGCACCCAGAGAAAACCCACGCAAACACAGGGAGATCTTGCAAACTCCGCACAGGCAGTACCCAGAATTGAACCCGGGTCCCTAGAGCTGTGAGGCTGCGGTGCTAACCACTGCGCCACTGTGCCGCCCTGAGGAACTCCTGCAGTGATGTCCTGGAGCTCAGATGATTGACCTCCACCAACCACAACCATCTTCCTTTGCGCTAGGTATGACTCCAACCAGCGAAGGGCTTTCCCCCTGATTCCCATTGACTCTAGTTTTGCTTGGGCTCCTTGATGTCAAGGGCAGTCACTCTCAACTCACCTCTTGAGTTCAGCTCTTTTGTCCATGTTTGAACCAAGGCTGTAATGAGGTCAGGAACGGAGAGGCCCTGGCGGAACCCAAACTGAATGTCACTGAGCAGGTTATTGCTAAGCAAGTGCCGCTTGATGGTACTGTTGATGACACCTTCCATCACTTTACTGATGATTGAGAGTAGGCTGATGGGGCGGTAATTGGCCGGGTTGGACTTGTCCTGCTTTTTGTGTACAGGACATACCTGGGCAATTTTCCACATTGCAGGGCAGACGCCAGTGTTGTAGCTGTACTGGAACAGCTTGGCGAGGGGTGCAGCACGTTCTGGAGCACAGGTCTTCAGTACTATTGCTGGAATGTTGTCAGGGCCCATAGCCTTTGCAGCATCCAGTGCCTTCAGTCATTTCTTGATATCATGCAGAGTGAATCAAACTGGCTGAAGGCTGGCATCTGTAATGCTGGGGACTTCAGGAGGTCACTGAGATGGATCATCAACTCGGCACTTCTGGCTGAAGATTGTTGCAAATGCTTCAGCCTTATCTTTCGCACTGATGTGTTGGGCTCCTCCATCATTGAGGATGGGGATATTTGTGAAACCACCTCCTCCAGTTAGTTGTTTAATCGTCCACCACCATTCACAACTGGATGTGGCAGGACTGCAGAGCTTAGATCTGATCCATTGGTTATGGGATCGCTTAGCTCTGTCTATCGCATGCTGCTTACGCAGTTTGGCATGCAGATAGTCCTGTGTTGTAGCTTCACCAGGTTGACATCTCATTTTGAGGTATGCCTGGTGCTGCTCCTGGCATACCCTCCTGTATTCTTCATTGAACCAGGGTTGGTCTCCTGGCTTGATGGTAATGGTAGAGTGGAGGATATGCCAGGCTATGAGGTTACAGATTGTGGTTGAGTACAATTCTGCTGCTGCTGTTGGCCCACAGCGCCTCATGGATGCCCAATTTTGCATTGCAAGATCTGTTCGAAATCTATCCCATTTAGCACAGTGGTAGTACCACACAACACAAAGGAGGGCATCCTCAATGTGAAGGCAGGACTTCGTCTCCACAAGGACTGTGCGGTGGTCACTCCTACCAATACTGTCATAGACAGATGCACCTGCGGCAGGCAGATTGGTGAGGACGAGGTCAAGTATGTTTTCCCCTTGTGTTGGTTCCCTCACCACCTGCCACAGACCCAGTCTAACAGCTATGTCCTTTAGTACTCGGCCAGCTCGGTCAGTAGTGGTGCTACCAAGCCACTCTTGGTGATGGACATTGAAGTCCCCCACCCAGAGTACATTCTGTGCCCTTGCCACCCTCAGTGCTTCCTTCAAGTGCTGTTCAACATGGAGGAGTACTGACTCATCAGCTGAGGGAAGGCAGTAGGTGGTAATCAGCAGAAGGTTTCCTTGTCCATGTTTGACCTGATGCCATGAGACTTCATGGGGTCCAGCGTCGATGTTGAGGACTCCCAGGGTAACTCCCTCCCTACTGTATACCACTGTGCCGCCACCTCTGGTGAGTCTGTCCTGCCGGTGGGACAGGACGTACCCAGGGATGGTGATGGCAGCGTCTGGGACATTGTCTGTAAGGTATGATTCTGTGAGTATGACTATGTCAGGTTGTTGCTTGACTAGTCTGCGGGACAGCCCTCCCAACTGTGGCACAAGTCCCCAGATGTCAATGAGGAGGAATTTGCAGGGTCGACAGGGCTGTATTTGCCATTGTCGTTTCTGGTGCCTGAGTCGATGACGGGTGGTCCATCCGATTTCATTCCTTTTTATTGACTTCGTAGCGGTTAGATACAACTGAGTGGCTTGCTAGGCCATTTCAGAGGGCATGTAAGAGTCAACCACATTGCTGTGTGTCTGGAGTCACATGTAGGCCAGACCAGGGCAGATTTCCTTCCCTAAAGGACATTAGTGAAGCAGATGGTTTTTTTTTTACAACAATCGACAATGGTTTCATGGCCATCATTAGACTAGCTTTTTAATTCCAGATTTATTAACTGAATTCAAATTCCACCTTCTGCTGTGGTGGGATTTGAACCCATGTCCCCAAAGCAATACCCTGGGTCTCTGGGTTACTAGTCCAGTGACAATACCACTATGCCACCGCCTCTGGTGGAAGAGAAAGAGGTGGAAGAGCAAGATGGCAATGGTGAAGAAGAAACACTTGATTTAACACTTGCAGCCAGGTTCAGGAACTGACACGGCACGTAATTTAGAGGAGGGATATGCATGTAGTGAGATACTGAACATGAGTGGCAGGGGGCAAGGGTAGCACAGGTGCCAGTTCCCCAGAAAGTGAGGGCACACACGAGCTTTGCTGCAGAGGACTCAGATGAGCACTCGATGGGGCAGGCTACAGAAGGCGGCTGATGGATCTGCACAATGAAATGCTAGGTGCACTAGCAGGCCTGCCACACAGGCTGCGGTTAATGTCAAAGAGCATGGAGGAGTCCGGCACCAATTTTACATCGGGCTTTGTGAGCCTGGAGCACATTCTTTACAGCCAATTCAGTTAGCATGCTTGTGGCCCCAACCATGTTGCAGTGTCTGATGGCTGATGTCTCAATTTCCATTGCAGCACAAGCAGAAGCCATTCAGTATCTGGGGGCTGCAGTGGGAACTCAAGCTTTTGTCATGCAAACTCAGCTTGCTGCCAATTCAAGCTCAGAATGTTGCCATCATGGCTGCAGATACCAGTGTTTCAAGGGATTTGCAGAGTGTCATAGCAATCCAGAAATCTGCCCTTCAACAAATTACTAGAATTACTGAGATATTGCCTGACAGGAGTGGCAGTGGCACCATGAACCTACTGTCCTCGCTCAGGAGGACAGCATTCATCCTCCCACCACTGCCACTCCAACAGTGCTTTTGCTGTTGCCTGTCAGCCAGCCAGCACAGACTGTAGCTGCCCATGCCGGATGGTGCATCCGGAGCCAGGTCTTGTAGGCCCAAAGCTGCTCGAGGTCATCCTCCAAGGCCATCTGCAGTCGGCCCCACTGAAAGTAAGCAGCCATGCCCTAGCACTACGTAGGAGCACTCGGCAAAGCCACATACAAGGCAAGTACTAAAGCAATGCACATGGATGATTAGTTAACATTTATATGTAATATAGCATGCTCTAATTTTTAAATATAGTTTGAAATGTTTATTTTATGCTGGCTTTTATTTTTGCATTATGGCCAAGCGATGTTGTGATGGTCAGTGACAGAAAGAAGAAAAGGTTTAGGATTGCACAGTGGGGAAGCCTGCAATCCTCGCGAAGCCATGTACTCGCTCTGCCTGCTGCTCTCTTGGAAATGCAGAACCTCAGTGACCTCCCTTTCCAACAGTAAATGGAAATTTGCGAGATGTTGCAAATATCTCCAGCTGCAGCCAGGAACAGTATCCATAAAAGTTCATGGCTGTAGTCATATCCTCACCCTGTTCTTAGGTTGCAATTGTGGCTTCAGTAGGTGGCAGTTTTCAGTGAGACGTCCTTACTGAAGCACAGACCACCTGAAACATCGGGCTGGATTTTCCAGGCTCCATGGAGACTGGGTTGGAGGTAGGGGGGATTAGGAAAATAGTGGAGAGCCACATCGGGATGGCTCTCTAAAACATTCCTGCCTCCGGCGACTTTTACAGAGGCAAGCTGGGAACTGGGTCAGCTGCCCGCTGCACAAAGACAATCCATCAATTAGTCCAATTAAGGCCCAGTATTTTACTGATGTCGGAGCAGCCCCCCTGCTGTGTGCTGAGGTCGCCAGCTCAATCAAGTAGGCCTCCTGGTGGCAGGTCAGGGGCCCATTGGAGCTAGAGCCCCCATGCCCCAATGACGGGGCTGTAGGGATAAAAGGCCACAGCTCCATCCGTGAATAGGCCTGCGGAGGGGTTTCCCCTCTAAGCTGATGGCCCTTATAGGCCTTGGGCCTTTTAATTTATAACTTCAATGTAGGCAGCTGAGGGTACCTCCATTTTGAAGCACCCTAGTCCTCACCTGCCTGCTTTGGCAGCGCCTATCTCTCCTGGTGGGGCTGCCAGCCTGATATTTCTGCAGGCCTTATGTCTGACAGTTCCCTGATCTTTAATTGGATGGTGCTCCCGGAGGCGGCTGCCTCCAGGAAAGCCCCACCATAGCCACTTCTGGGTTCCCGACCTGGAGTTGAGGCTGATGTCAGGGTCCCAAGGATCACGGCAAAATCCAGCCGACTGTTCCTCGCTGAGCTTTAGGTAAGAGTATTGTTCCCGAAACACCTTGGACACATATGACATCCTGCTAAGAAACTCCTCCTTTTCCCCCTCTTCATCCTTCCCATTCCAGAAGCTTGTCCTGTTCTGTCACCTTGGCTCATTTTCTCAGTCATGCTGTATTCCAAGGAGAATCCCTACTACTGTCTCCATGACTGGGAGCAACTGGTTTGTGCAGAAGCCTTGAAGTCAGCAAAAAGTTCCTCAGCACCTGCACACCCCACTCCCTGTTAATAAAAACAAGAAATGCTGGAAATACTCAGCAGGCCTGGCAGCATCTGTGGAGAGAGAAGCAGAGTTAACGTTTCAGGTCAGTGACCCTTCTTCAGAACTGGCAAATATTAGAAATGTAAAAGGTTATAAGCAAGTAAAGCAGGGGTGGGGCAAGAGATAACAAAGGAGAAGGTGTAGATAGGACAAGGTCACAGAATAGCTGACCAGAAGGTCATGGAGCAAAGACAAACAATATGTTAATGGTGTGTTGAAAGACAAAGCATTAGTACAGACAGGGTGTTAGCGGACTGAAAATTGAACAGCCGCAAGTACAAACATGAAAAAAAAAACAGTGGGTAAGCAAACTGAACAAACTAAGATGAAATAAAATAAAATAAACACAAAAAAAATTTTAAAAAGGAAAAAGAAAAAAAATAACTAAAAATAAAAGTAAAATGGGGGGCCCATCATGCTCTGAAATTATTGAACTCAATGTTCAGTCCGGCAGGCTGTACTGTGCCTAATTGGTAAATGAAATGCTGTTCCTTGAGCTTGCGTTGATGTTCACTGGAACACTGCAGCAATCCCAGGACAGAGATGTGAGCATGAGAGGAAGGGGGAGTGTTGAAATGGCCAGCAACCGGAAGCTCGGGGTCCTGTTAATCTCCCTGTTAATCTTTGCAACTTTAAACAAGTATAGAAAGCACCAAACACTTGCACAATTGTAGCAACAGCCAGTAGAAATCGATCAATCAGAAACTAATCTGAAAGTTGTTGATAATACCTTTAAATAGCACTGGTGGGGAGTTTCTTCCGGTTACTTAATGCGTGTTCAGCCATGTGAGATTAAGAGAGAACATTAGCTGGAGCAGTGAGCTCCAAAATTGCAATGTTGGAATCAAATCAGTGTTACAAGTTCAGCTTTATCTGCCTGCTCTTTATGTTTCTGGTGAATGCTCAGTCTGCGTGGTGCTCATGCCCTCAACAAAATGGCGTCCAGTGCAATATGCACCAGAAGTGTGCACCTAAGCCTTTTGGATCTTTAAGGCCACCCATAGCACACAAAAATATGGGGCTATGCATATGAATTTTGTGGCATATGTCCACAGACGGTTGCAAATCTTCAAAGTTGACCATTAAATTTCCATTCTACCTTGTCTTCATAAATGAAGAGAGTAAAACTAGTAATCTAAACTGATTTTCAATTTGATCACTTAGCAGTGTTTATAGTTGAAATACTAAGGTGAAGTGATCGAATGAAAGATGATCAGACGGAAAATCAAATTTCAGTTTGCTCCAACACACTGTCACATATACGAGGAAGGTAAGTAAGATTAAAGTCATGCTTCGCACAGATCAAACTGGGTTTCCCATTTCCCATTTAAGAGGTAATCCGTCAGTTCAAATTACAAGGAATAGCTATCAAGATGTAACAAAAAGCCTAACCGGCATCAAGATACATTAGAAAGTAAGTCAATTTGAAAATTGTGGCACAGCTGTTGATATTTTTTTAAATTGGGATGGCAAGAAAATTACAGCATCGGAAATGAGAAGGCATATCACAACTTAGGATACTATGCAGCAGTATCCTAGGATTCTATCTAAAATGATGAATGCACACTAACCAAAGATTCAATTCTCTGCCCTACTGTGCAACTGAGGTTCAGGCTGCTCTTAATGAAGCAAGTAAATGAAACGGGATTTAGTGGGGAGGACAGTTAGAGGACTTCCAGTTCAGAGAAACTGTTCTTTTTGCCACAATAAATGGAAACCCAATAAGATAAAGTGTGTTGTTTTAGATTCCTGGCCATTCCTATGACAGAATTGGGGGAGGAGAAACAGAACACCTGAAAATCATATGCTGCTACTGCTTCACAAATGTTTAATCTTTTTAGAATCTCACATTCCCATACAAATACACATCTGGAACCTCTTGACAATGTTTAGTGCAAATGGCAAGAATGTGTAAAACTCATTCTTTGAAAGTTCAATCTAGCTTACTAGGTTCTAGATAGGCAGAACTTTTTTGAAGTCCTAGTACGGTTGAAATTCCACTGTCCGCAATTCGTAATGAACTTATTAATGGTCCAGATACGGTTTTTCTATTTGCTATTTTCACAGTCATTAGCTCATTTAAAATAAATTGACTGACTACTTTGATAAAATAGAAAACAGAATATGCTAACCAAGGGCAGAAAAGCCACTCCCATGCACTGGCAGCATATGTACACATTGGGTGCAGAGTGCTCAGAAAACTGGGATGATTATCAGTGCATTTGATTTGTGGTAACTATGGGTTTCTTGATGGGGTTACGCTGCAGGTGCAGAAGGCTTGTGCTGCTGTTGGCTCAAGCCTTGGTACATTTTTCATTTGGGGCATTTCCTTGGCTCTACTGGAATTATAATGAGTTACATCCTTGGCACCAGACTAGCTCTCTGTACCGTTAAAAGTTGAGGTAAACCACACTCCTGCAGATGCATAGCAACTAGAAGTAGCGTTAAAACAATCCCACTGACCTTTTGATGGAATTAGTCCTTATTTGTTTTTTGGCCATTTTTGGTCTCTTGGCATTACACCATTGCCTGCTACATTGCATTTAATGTTTTGTCGCTTTCTTCTGAGTTCAACTATAATGCTAGATCCCAGAAATCAAAGGACTTGGCTTGGCACAGATTTTCTTGCTTTCCACCTGTACATAACACACTCCTGTCTCATCTCCACACAAAGCATAGCAGAAAATAAACATTTTCAAACTTTGCCGCTAACAGGAAGTACAGCTGTCACTTTCAGAAACTACATCAGTACACTTCTGCTGCTACCCAGGAAATCCTAACATCTGTCCTCATTTAAATGCAGTTGGTACGTAACCCACACAATCTGTGTCACGCAAATTGTGCTGGGAGCACACCACCTGCATTTAAATGGGTGGACAGTAGAAAACTTGTGCACCATCTGTGCACCATCAGTGAAAAATGCAATAGCATCGCCAATATACTAGGATCAGAATTTCAGCTCCCCATTTGTTAAAAATGTTAGAAATACCAAAATCGAAATTCCAGAATTCCTTTATTACAAAAGGGCGTGTGGAAACTGGGGCTGAACTTAGATCTGCAGTGTTTCAATCTCTTTTACACAGCATACACTGCAAACAAATTGCAATCCACCAGGTGGCCACTACTTCTGCGCCAACAAATATGAATTTGAGTGGCCTGGCAGATGCACAGCAGCTGAATGCAGGTTGTTACGACCAGGTGAGGAAGGGGTCCAGGGATCCCCTCTCAGCCTTTCCCTGGTTTGGCCGTAACAGGGTTTAACTTTTAAAACAGTGTTTTTAGCTTCCCCTCAGTGAGTTCTTGTAGTCATAATTGCAAAGAAATCAAGCAGACAGATTTTCTCAGATTTAAACAAAGAAGGTGGAAGTTTATTAATCTTAAAACTCTAGCTCAGTTAAAACTACTAAAAATATGCAACGCGATCACACTAGCATGCATGTGCGACAAACACACATACAAATAGAGACAGAGGAGAAAGAAATAAAGGGGAAAGGTTTGAAGTAATAGATGGAGTTCAGTTACTGGTTTTGGGTTGGATGTCAAGTCTTTGATTGAAGTTAAGTCTTGCAGTTCTCATTGGGACCCAGTGCACACTTTCAAACTTGGTTCACTGGTCTTCTGTCTTGAGGCTTAAGTTACTTCTGTGGGTCCCTGGGACTTTGCAAGAGAGAGAGACAGGGAGAGGTAGACCTTCCTCCTCGATTTCAATTGCAGTCTCTTCCAAAAACTGTTCTGTGAGCACAATTCAATTAACTCCAGGTTGGCCAGCAGGCTAGTCATGTGACTAGCTTTTTGCTTGAGACAGCCTCGCCTGTGAGTTTTGTGGATTCTTCACAGCTTACCAGACACTTTCAGAGCAGAGGCGGAATGCTAACTCTTACACATTCAATGACTCGCAATGTCTCTTGATCATCACTACCGACAAAATCCTTCTGGCTAATTGAATTTGGCAGTACTCCCACTGTCTCTTCAAGCCATTATCTTTAGAATGCAAATGTGCAGCCGTGTTTTCAGCTACTGTTCTGTGGTCTTTTTAAAAACAAGTTATGTTCAATGTCCAGAAAGCATTCAAACAATGGTCCATATGACAAAATTAGTATTTTTCCATCTGGCAGATGTGGTTTCCATCGCAAGGTTCAGAATCCATTATGGACTTAAAGCCAGCCCAAATTGAAAAAGGAAAATGGCAACCAATCCCAGGCCAGCAAGTGAATTTGGATCCCTTTCTTCTTTGGTCTGAGTGGCCCCTTGTTTCCCTCCTCAGAGCCAGCACTATTATTTCAATGACCCTGTCCCCCAGATTTTGGAATTAAATCATGGCCAGACAAAAGCAGCATGTAGAAATTCTGCCCTGCCACACTTCCAGTGGTGCAATTGCACTGTGGAATTTCTCCCCTCAGTAGAACCATTAAGAATTTTACACTAATTGAAATAAAAAATGTTACTGCTGAGATGGATTGTTTTCTACATACTTTATTTACAGTGTTAGCACAGAAAAGACAGTTTGGCCCATAAATTCTGCTGCTTCCACAGTTCATGTACCCCATCATGGACTCCACATCACTTATTTAGTATCCTGTGGGAAATTTCTGTGTAACTATTTGCTGGACTTCTAATGTTAATCAAACAAGAGCGGAAAGTTTCTATGTGATCCTGCATCTCCAGTGTCTAGCTCTGCCTAGCTGCTTTCAACAGATTGCATTTCCTTGGCCATAGGAGCCCATTATATTCCATGGAGAATTTAGTTATCTCTCTCCAAATACTTATCCATATAAACATTCATAACCAGATATTCATTGATTTTTTTTCAAAGAAATGCATTGATACCATATTGCCTGTATTCTGTTCAGGGAAAATAAGCATGAGTAGCCATCAAAGGAGCTACCTTGGAATCGTTATTTTTATCCTTAGTCTTTATTGTTACATTCAGTTATTGATAGTTTTTTTTAATCCAAAGGTATTAAGGGATTTGGGGCAAAGGCAAATATATGAGGTTAGTTCGCAGATCAACCATGATCTCAGACTTGAGCGACTAAATGACGCCTACCCCTGTTCCAAGTGTAACTGTACAATGATTAGTACAGCTTAAGTGTTCACCTACTTTTAAGTTGCTAATCACGTCTAATGGACTGTTAAACACTATTAAAGAAAACATCCTTTATTTGGAATAAATGCATTTTTAGTACGTACATACGTGTATTCATGATTTTGTTGCCCTTTTCCCACCATATCTAATACAACACTTGGTGTAGCGCTCACTAATCACCCAACAAAATTGCTTGGACATTCAAGCCTCCTTTTTGGCCATCTCTGTTCTATCCATTTCATGTCTGAGATCACATTTGAGGGGCAATCCCATGATTCAGTGCTTGCAGAAAGTGCATCTTGAGAAATGGCAGATATAGCTCACCTTATATCAATTCAGCCAAAAGCTTTAATCCATTATTATACTTAACAGAATGACATTCTTATTTCTGATTTCTACCATCAATTAGTGCCAAATTATATGCTCATTTGGATAGCAGATGAACATACTAGCTTTAAAATGTTTACAGTAATTTATGTTAGTACCTTAACAGCCATCAGAGAGAAAAAAAATCATCCCAACAATGTGGACCAGATCAAGCTTAGGTCGCAGAAGTAAAAAGGATGATGATCTGCCTACAGTGAGGTTGTTTGCAGAAATTCAGGACAATTGCGTTAGCCTCTTGTTTTCCTACTTTGTATTTAAATATGTATCTGGAAAAACCTAGTAATTGCTGTTTCAGATGGCAGTCTAAAAAAAACCTTGTTTAAAGGATTACATCAACAATACAACTTTCATTAATCCTAGGGGGTAGAAATTTGACCTTGTGCATCTGTTTAACAGGTGTAAAACAGATTCAATGAGGGCCAATTTCGGAGACCAATGTCCTGTGCCTGAAAGACTAAGATTTAGTTGGGCCATTTTTCAATCATTCCTGGCTGCTGCCGAAAATGGGTATTAGGCCCCTTTCATATGTAAGTGAGGGGGCTAATGTCTGTCTGGGCCCCTCTGCCAAACGGAATACTGATTTATGGAGCACACCTGCTCTGCTCAGGAGTCTTCATTGGCTGCCACTAAAAATTTAATTTAAAAGAAAATAAATTGAAACAAAAACATTTCTGTGGATTCAAGACAAGCAAGTGTGCTCCTTCAACTGCACAGTATCCTGATCGCGCTCTCCCTCATGCCCCGATCCCCTCCCCCACAACTGCCATTCCACTCTTCCCTTCCATTCGGGCTACTGCTGGCGAGCCAAGCAGCCTAACATTCACCTATTTAAAATGGGTGAATTGCTTGTGGAGGTGCAGTTAACCCAGCAGCTCACCCAACTAATCTTAATGAGGCCCGCTGACCAATCTCAAGTCAGCCTTAAGCCTCCCGATTGGATCGTGTCTGGCACCCATTTCAGGACTGAAACAGGCCTAGAGCAATTTCCACTCTCGGATGTTTACAATGGATTCATCTATATCGGTCCTTTCGCCTTGATGACTTTACCTTTTACTTATGTATTGCATCTAACTGCATGTGTCTCTGTCAATATTTAGAATTGAAGTTTTAGATTGGCTATAGAGTTGGACAGACAAATGGCAAACAAAACTGTAATATTGATAAAATGTAAGTATCGCATATTAACTAAAAAAAAATGTGCAGTTTATGTATACAATGAATGGGACTGAATGGGCAGAAGGAAATTTAAAAATGGAGTTGAGAATGATGGTGAATAGTTATTTTCAATGTTGTAAACAATTAAAAGGCCAACAGAATTCTGGATTATATAAACAGAACATTGGATGTAAATCAGTAGAGGGTCATGCTAGGGGAGACATTGAAGAGGCTGCAGGGAAAGCAACTGATGTGAAATGTAAAGGGGTGGAACTATAATAAAAGACAGAGAAGCTCAAGCCTCACAATCTGGAAAGAAAACAATAAAGAAAATATTAAATGGTATTGGCAAGGTAAACTCAGAGTATTCCCAGGCCAGTGTAACAGAAAAGGAAATTAGTGAAGAGTAGATTCAAAACAGATATTAGGAAGAATGGGTTAAATTTTCATTTCTGTCATACATTGGGTGGGATGTTGGGGTCATCAATGGAACAGCAGACTTAAGCAACAGGGAAATATAATAAACATACTAAGCAGAAAATAGTTGAAAATAAGGGAGCCTTTAAGGGTTAAAAGTCCTAAAAAGACCATTCATGAGCCTCCAGAAGTTTTATGCCATCTTTCAACCGGCCAAGGGCTACTGAGGATGCTGTGGGCTGAATTTATGAGGTAGCCTGAAGCTCCCAGACATGCCATTGATAAAAGGGGGAAGGGATGGAAGATTCATTCTCTTCCATCCATCAGAATTTCACCAGGATATGTAAGTGGGGCAGAATTCCCAGGGACTGATTGCTGAATGATTTGTTGTTGCCCTTGTTGGATATTTCTGTTCAAGTTGTAACCTGAGCGTGATTGAAATTACTTGCACTAGACTTTCTCAAAAGAAAATCCACATAAGTAGTTGCCATGAGACACTGATAAGTGAAGGGAGCTGAAAATTCAGTTCTCATATATGATACTTACAAAATGCATTAAACGAGAGACACATCAAGGAGTGCAGGACATACCACCAATTTTACACATCAAGTGGTCACAATGAGATCAATTATTTCTTGTTTGTACTACCACCACTGTTATATCAGACATTTTGACTGGTTTAATAGCAGACTGTTGTATTTGAATGCTATGCTAATCATGGTGTAGGTGGATCAGTGTTGGAGAATAGAATACTTTTTCCTCCTTTGTCACTCAGATCTATCAGCACCAAGCACTTCTGGTTCAGTCAGTTGCAGAATAAAACTCCCTCTACTCTACCCAGCAACATGCCTCAGCTCAATGTCAGGAGAGCACTCTACTGCACCAGTGTAATCTTTTCTATTTCCCTGAGCAATTCTTATAGGTTACCTAAGTGAAATTGCCAATTTAGGATATGCTGTGTATTGCGCAGCTCATGCCCACAAGGAACTGGTTGCAGTCTGCCTCAACTCATGTCACAGGCAATGTGTGTGTCTAGCAGACAGCCTAGACTGGATTAATATCCAGATCACAGAGATGAGAAAGGTCAGTGTCTGAGGCGTTGTGCCACCCAGTTGTTACAGTTAGCTTTTTTTTTTGTTCTAGCTGGGTATATGATTCAGGTAGAACACTGATAAAAAAATCAAATCATTATACAGCAATTTGGAATAAAGCAATTTAACATAAACTGTAAAATAAATGGAATAAAGTAATTCAGAACCAAACCATTACTGTATCTGATGGACTGATAAATGATGCTTTAATGGGAAAAGCCAAACATGAAAGATTGTTGTAGCTTAGGCCCTAATAAAAAATATGCATAACAAATCAAAAGCTTCCCACACAAACTTGACAGGAAGTGCTTTAGATCAGACCATCTGCCAGCTCAAACTATCCTTAATATTACATCTAATTTTTTCGCCATTAACAGAAATAGGTTAACAGCAGAGTGAAGCTGACAGTTTCGAGGCTACCTTATCTTTATTCATCATCTAAAATAAAATTTACTTCAATTTAAAATTGTAATCAAATGTTCCAGAATTCAGTTCTACTTACAAGGTCAGATTTCTTTTGTGATTGCTCTTTAACAGCCTCTGCTCCACCACACGAATTATAGTACCTTAAGTCAGTAGCAAAAACTTAACATAGAAATATACAAAATTTATGGCACAAAAGGAGGCCACTTGGACCATTGTGTCTGCGCCAGCTGAAAAACGAGCCACCCATCCTAATCCCACTTTCCAGTATTTGGTCCTTAGCCCTGTAGGTTACGACACTTCAGGTGCATATCGAGGCACCTTTTAAATGAGTTGAGGATTTCTGCCTCTACTACCCTTTCAGGCAGTGAATTCCAGACCCCCACCACCCTCTGGGTGAAAAGTTTTTTCTTCATCTTTCCTCTAATCCTTCTACCAATCACTTAAATTTATGCCCCCTACTCACTGACCCCTCCGCTAAGGTAAATAGGCCCTTCCCATCTTCTCTATCCAGCCCCCTCACAATTTTGTACATCTCAATCAAATCTCCTCTCAAACTCCTCTGTTCCAAGCAGAACAACCCCAGCCTATCCAATCTTTCCTCATAGTTGCAATTTTCCAGTCCTGGCAACATCCTCGTAAATCTCCTTTGTACCCTCTCTATTGCAATTACATCCTTTCTGTAATGAGGTGACCAGAACTGCACACAGTACTCAAGTTGTGACCTGAACATGCAATAAAATTACACACTGTACTACAGTTAAGGATGTGACAGATTTTCTGGAATTACTTGTATACTTATCAAGAATAAGAAAGATTTGTATTTATATAAAACCTTTCACAACCTCAGGATGTCCCAAAGCACTTTACAGGCAATTAATTACTTTTGAAATGTAGGCTCCAATAGTAACTCTTGAGGCACGCTTGGAGATGAGGCAGGGTGGGTGGGGTGTTGGGTGGTTGCGTGAGGGTGCAATATTGGGTTGGAAACCAGGAAGAACTTACAGCACATCAGTCTGTGCCATTTAGGCAGTCACCTAATTCTAATATTTCTGGGTTAAGCCTCAAATGCTGTGCAGCAGGTATGGTGCAAACTGCATGACACAATCTCAACTGGAGTATTTAAAGGACCAAACCAAAGATGAAATTTGGAGGAGTATGAACAAAGAAAGGGAGAAATTTCATCATGGGTTCTGGATGGTCAAATGTGATTTAACAAGACATAATTTGTTGCACTGCTGGGGCAATGAGTTGTCAGAGAGAGATTCTCTTCTCCAGCAAAGGGAGGAAGGAACCTGCTGCTACAACAAAGAAGGTGTGGCTGGAGGTGGCCAAGGAGGTCAGCAGCAGGAACATTCTTCAAGTGCACAAAGCACTTGAAAGACCTAACCAGATCAGGAAAGATGAGTACAGATGCACATTCACCTACATACTTGGTGTATATCAACCCTTTGCCCCACTTTTGCTTTGTCAAGACAACTTGCAAGCACATGTGCATCTGTACTCATCTTTCCTGATCTGGTTAGGTCTTTCAAGTGCTTTGTGCACTTGAAGAATGTTCCTGCTGCTGACCTCCTTGGCCACCTCCAGCCACACCTTCTTTGTTGTAGCAGCAGGTTCCTTCCTCCCTTTGCTGGAGAAGAGAATCTCTCTCTGACAACTCATTGCCCCAGCAGTGCAACAAATTATGTCTTGTTAAATCATTCTCTTTCCATGCACTTACTCACATTTCTATCTTTCCATCCACCCGTGCCACTCATGCTGATCCTTAAGCAGTCTGATGCATCTCCCTGATTGGTACTGTCACCAAATGCCCTGCAGCTGCTGAGTGAACACATGCCATTACAGTCACTCAAAGCTCAGTTCTTTTCCCTATTACAGAGGAGAGTACAAAACACAAGGGTTAAAGAGAGGATGAGCTCCTCCACAGATTTCCCAGTTGACAGCTGCAGAGGAGGAAGAGCTGGAGTTCAGTGGTTTTTCAGCAACCCTGACCACTGGAGATGAGGAGATGGGGACCTCCCAGCTACTTGGTGACAGAATTAAATATCAGTGGCCAACAAACATACCGTACAACATTCGGTCATACTGACCTGATTTCAGCAGCGAGTGAAATATGACCATCATCAATGTTAATTTTTAAAATTTTTACCTCGCCAGTACTAATTCACATCTTTTTTCTGCCAGGGCCTTCATGTGTACAGCGGTAGTTTGTGGACTCCCAGACAACTAATCCTTAGAGGAGTGATTTCTTTTGAGTGTGCTCCATCACAGGACTCATGTACCAGCTCAGATACTCACACTTTGGTGGGACATATGCTTACCATGCACCAATGCAGAGACTTGCATTTTAGACAGACAGATAATTGGGTTTGCACCCAGTGACTGACAGTTCACAACAGCAGACAGTAATGGAAGAAACAGTACTGGAGAGTGTACATCAGAGGCACAGCCCCCTTCAGGCTCTGTTCAGCTGGACACAGATGCTGTACACCAGAGCCACTGATCAAACAGATAACGACTGAAGGGCAGCAGAAAGTATGTAACATACTGTCAGGATTTCCAAACACATAATCCATGATTGTAGAGAGAACGGAGGAGTCCAGGTGAATCCTGAGTAGGTTGATGTTGCAGGGCATTGCAAGGATGTCTTATCCATGAAGACATTGACAAACTCCCTGGAACATCATTCACGGCAATCAAATATGTCTATGCAGGATTTGACCATGGCCATGCAGACTGCAGATGCCAACATGCCAGGTACCTTAAATAGGATGGCAGACATCTTATCCTTGGTCTTACATCGCATCACTGATTTGTGCCAAGCTACTCTCCAGCACAGTGGTAGGAGTGAAGTGCGGCTAGACTATGCGAGAGATGATGGCAAAAGGAAACTTGGAAGTAGGAACTCCACTCAAAATGCTCCCACTTCTTACCTGTTCCCTCCCCTCTCCCTAGCCAGTAGCCCACATGCTGCCATGTGTACCAATGCCAGAGTTTGCCCCTGTACAAGTGCAGGTGGAGTGGTCTTTGGTGGGGCTCTCACAGGCTCTAAAACTCAGAGGTCATCAGCCAAGAGCATGCCAACAGTTAGAGCAGTGATCTGAAAAGCGTGCCTCTATCTCTGCTGAAGCCATAGGGGTACACCACTTAGGAGCAGTAGGAAAAGGAAGAGTAAAGCTTTGTATTTTTACACTTCCATTGTTTAGTACGAACACAAAGTTTATTACTTTGCACCATTTTCCCTTGTTGCCCATTCTTGGTTGCTGGGAAGACATGAATTGATGGAAACCAGGAGGGGAATATGCAATGGGTGAATGGTTGCTTACAGGACTGCTTTGTGTCAGTGAGTTGAGTGAGGTGAGAAAGGAGGAAAGAAAGAGAGTGGCTGTTGGATGTGACTAACTGATTTAAGGGAATCCCAGGCGGCAATATGATCAGCTGGTGCTGCTTTGGAGTCACCATCTTAATCCTCCGTCTCCTCGACATCCTCAATGGTTTCATCCTCAATGTCTGCTCAGCGCCTTGTTCCTCCCGCAGCTCCAATCCCTGCTGCTGCACAATGATGTACAGAGAGCAGCACACCAGAATTATTCTGGAGACCCTGTCTAGCGAGTACTGAAGGACACCTCCAGATCTCTCCAAACACCTTAACAGCAACTTGATCAAGCCGATTGCCTGCTCAATGACACATCTGGTGGCCATTTAGCTGTCATTTTACTACTCTTAGGCTTCATTGGTAGGGTTTCTCACAGGTGTCATCAGCCAAGTTCGAAGTGGTAACCCTTGTCTCCTAGCAGCCACTCTTTAAGTCTGGTTGCAGATCTAAAGAGGTTGGCGGGCTTGGACGGCCACAGGATGAAAGATTCATGGCAGCTCCCCGGGAATTTGGCGCGCACGCCTGCATAGTCCTGGTTGATCTGGGAGTGTGTGGATTGCAATGTGTGTACAGTTGATGGCCTCTTGCACCTGTGGGAGGCCAGCTAGAGATGCAAACCCAAGTGTCGCGTAGTCACAGGCGAGGTTGACACAATTGCCGGCCCTGGCAAACATTCCATCAATGACCTGTCTTATGCATTTATGTGCATCAACTGGGAGGTCCAGGATATGTCCATTAGCACCCTGGATGGATCTGGGGGCAAAAAAGTTAAGGGAAATGATTATTTCCACAGCTACTGGTAAAGCATAGCTACCAGGTCCAGCAGAGAACAGGTCTTCTCCAAGGCGGTTGCAGATGTCTACAAACACCTGGCATTACAATTTCAGCCTTTGAAAGCACTGCTCTTCCGACAGGTCAAGAAAGCTGAACCTCTACCTGTACACTCTGTTAAGGGAGTAGCGCCTCCTCTGCTGCTTCCCAGCTCTGCTCACAACCCCTCAGGTCTCTCCTCGATTGCTGCTGCTGCTGATCTTGCTCCTTGTTTGAGGTCCAACGTAAGGCAGCATGATGTGTCACCCAAACTGATCTCGAGTCTCAATACCTTCAAAGTGCAGGAAGTAGCCTCTTACCACAAGTACTCTCAAGTATTTATTGTTGTATTTGCTTGACTTTTCATCTTAGTTTCAATGGCAAATTTCAGGAAGCCCAGGAAACCCATGCATGCCCTGTTAAATTTAAACAGTTAAAATATTATTGCAATCCACTGATTTAAATGTTCAAATTTCTGACCCGTTGCTCCGGAGAGGGTTACACACACACAACTGACATTTTTGCCACAGCTAACCCACACCTGAACACATGCACTCTTCAATGTTTCCCCAGTAGTCACTATTGTAATGTAGGAAAAGGGGCAGTCAATTTGTGCACTGCAAGGTCAACAATAA
This sequence comes from Heterodontus francisci, assembly GCF_036365525.1. Lineage (NCBI taxonomy): Eukaryota > Metazoa > Chordata > Chondrichthyes > Heterodontiformes > Heterodontidae > Heterodontus > Heterodontus francisci. The sequence continues at coordinate 197,576,687 of NC_090371.1, read as the reverse complement.
CAATAACTTGCATTTTTATAGTGCCTTTAACATACTGAAAGCATCCCAAGGCACTTCACAGGAGCACTGTAAAACAAAATTTGACACTGAGCTACATGAGGAGATATTAGGGCAGATGACCAAAAGCATGGACAAAGAAATAGGTTTTAAGGAGCGTCTTAAAGGAGGATAGAGAGGTAGAGAGGCGGAGATTTAGGGAGGGAACTCCACAGCTTAGGGCCTAGGCAGCTGAAGATATAGCCACCAGCGGGAGAGCAATTCAAATTGAGATACTTAAGATGCCAGAATTGGAAAACATAAGAAATAGGCACAGGAGTAGGCCATTCAGCCCCTCAAGCCTGCCCCGCCATTCAATAAGATCAGGGCTGAGCTGTCCCAGGCCTTAACTCCTCTTTTGGGCCTGTTCCGCATAACCCTCAACTCCCCGAGATTTCAAACATTTTTCTACCTCCTCCTTGAAATACATTTAGTGACCTAGTCTCGACAACTCTCTGAGGTAGAGGATTCCAGAGATTCACCACCCTCTGAAAGAAGAAATTCCTTCGCATCTCAGTTTTAAATGTGTGACCCCTTATTCTGTAACAATGTCCCCTAGTTTGAGATTCCCTCACCAGTGGAAAGATATTCTCAACATCTACCCTGTCAAGCCCCCTTAGAATCTTATATGTTTCAATAAGATCACCTCTCATTCTTCTAAACTCAAATGAATAAAGGCCTAACCTGTTTGGCGGTTCTTGATAAGACAACCCCTTCATCCCAGGAATTAGCCTAGTGAACCTTTTCTGAACTGCCTCCAATGCTAGTATATCCTTCCTTAAATATGGGGACCAAAACTGTACGTAGTACTCCAGATGTTGGCTGGAGAGTTGCAACAAGACTCCCCTATTTTTAAACTCTAACCCCCTAGCAATAAAGGCCAAAATTCCATTTGCCTTTCTAATTACTTGCTGCACCTGCAAGGTAACTTTTTGTGTTTCATGTACAAGAACACCCAGATCCCTCTGTACTGCAGTATTTTGTAGTCTTTCTCCATCTAAATATAATCTGCCTTTTTATTCTTCCTACCAAAGTGGATGACCTCACACTTTCCCACATTGAACTCCATCTGCCAAGTTTTTGCCCACTCACTTAACCTATCTATATCTCTTTGCAGATTCTTTGTGTCCTCATCACAACATGCCTTTCCACCTATTCTTGTATCATCAGCAAATTTGGATACACTATACTCTGTCCCGTCCTCCATGTCATTAATATAGATAGTAAATAGTTGAGGCCCTAGGACTGATCCCTGTGGCACCCCACTAGTTATGGCTTTCCAACCTGAAAAAGACCCATTGATCCCGACTCTCTGCCTTCTGTGTGTCAGCCAATCCTCAATCCATTCCAACACATTATCCCAATACCCTGAGCTCTTATTTTGTTCAATAACCTTTTATGTCACACCTTACCTTCTGAAAATCCAAATATACATCTACCGGTTCCCCTTTATCCACTCTGCTTGAAATATCCTCAAAGAAATCTAACAAATTTGTCAAACATAATTTCCCTTTCATAAAACCATGTTGATTCTGTTTGATTGCATTATGTTTTTCTAAATGTCCTGCTATTTCTTCCTTAATAATGGACTCTAGCATTTTCCCAATGACTGATGTTAAGCTAACTGGTCTATAGTTTCCTGCTTTCTGTCTCCCTCCCTTTCTTGAATAGGGGCGTCACATTAGCAGTTTTCCAAGCCGCTGGTACCCTACCAGAATCCAGTGAATTTTGGTATATTATGACCAATGCCTCCACTATCTCAGCAGTCACTTCTTTTAAAACCCTTGGATGCAGGCCATCAGGTCCTGGCGACTTGTCTGCCTTTAGTCCCATCAGTTTGTCAAGCACCTTTTCCCATATGATAGAGATGGTTACAAGTTCCTCCCTCCCATTTATACCTTGCTCAACCATTATTGTTGGGATGTTTATAGTGTCCTTCACCGTGAAGACAGATGCAAAATATTAGTTTAAATTATCTGCCATTTCCCTGTTATGAATTCCCCAGTCTCATCCTCTAAGGGTCCCACACTTACTTTAGCTACTTTCTTCCTTTTTATATACCCGTAGAAGCTCTTACTGTTTGTTTTTATATTTCTTGCCAATTTACTCTCATAATCAAATTTCTCCCTCTTCAGTAGTTTTTTTAGTCATCTGCTGCTGGTTTCTAAAAAATTCCCAATCCTCTGGCCTACCACAAGCTTTTGCCGCTTTGTACGCCTTTGTTTTTGATTTGATACTCTCCTTAACTTCCTCTGTTATCCACGGGTGGTTCTTCGTTCTCATTGAGTCCTTCCTTCTGACTGGAATAAACGTTTGCTGAGTGTTTTGAAATATCTGCTTAAAAGTCTGCAACTGTTCATCTATTAACTTTCCCTGTAGTCTATTTTCCCAGCCCGCTTTAGACAACTCTTTCTTCATACCTCTGTAACTGCCTTTGTTTAAGTCGAAGACACTGGTTTGAGACCCAAGTTGCTCTCCCTCAAACTGAATTTGAAATTCTACCATGTTATGATCGCTTCCCCCTAGAGGATCCTTAACTACGAGATCTCTTATCAATCCTATCTCATTAACATTACCAAATCTAAAACAGCTTGTTCCCGGGTAGGTTCTGCAACGTATTATTCTAAGAAACAATCCCTGATGCACTCTCCAAATTTGTCTTCCATGTTACCCTTGCCAATTTGATTTGTCCAGTCTATATGCAGATTAAAATCACCCATGATAATTGCAGTGCCCTTCTTACACGCCTCCATTATTTCCTGATTAATATTTTGTCCTACAGAGAGGCAACTCCGCGGGGGCCTATAGACCACTCCCACCCGTGATTTCTTTCCCTTGCTATTCCTTATTTCCACCCAAACTGATTCTACATCATGATCTATTACACCTATATCATTACTCACAACTGCACTGATCCCTTCCTTTAATAACAAAGCTACCCCAGCTCCTTTTCCTTTCTGCCTTTTCTTCCAGAACGTCAAATATCCTTGAACATTGAGCTTCCAGTCCTGGTCATCCTGCAACCACGTCTCTGTTATAGCCATCTATCTTATTACAAATGCTACATGCATTCAGATAAAGAGCCTTAAGCTTGGATTTTTTACCATTTTTACCTACTCTGGTTCTAATTTCTGCTGTACTCTTATGCTTGTATTCTCTGTCCCTTCCCGTCACTTTCTGATTAATGTATGCCCCTTCACTACCCTGCACCTCTGCTCTCTCGTTACTTTTCGACTTTTTAAACTTCTCTTCAACTGAACCTTCCCCCCCACTATTTAGTTTAAAGCCTTATCTATAATCCTAGTTATATGATTCGCCAGGACACTGGTCTCAGCATGGTTCAAGAGAAGCCCATCCCAACGGAACAGCTCTCCATTTCCGGTGCCAGTGTCCCATGAATCGGAACCCATTTCTCCCACACCAATCTTTGAGCCACGCATTTATCGCTCTAATCTTATTTACCCTATGCCAATCTGCACATGGCTCAGGTAGTAATCCGGAGATTATTACCTTTGTGGTTCTGCTTTTTAATTTAGCCCTGAGCTGCTCATTTGCAGAAGTGCAGAGATCTCAAAGGCTTGTATGGCTGAAGGAGGTTACAGAGATAGGGAGGTACGACACCATGGAATGATTTCACAGGAATTTTCAAATTGATTTGTTGACTGACCAGGAATTAATGTAGGTTAGGGAGCGCAAGGGCGATCGGTGAACGTGACTTGGTACTCGTTAGGATACAGTTATGGATGAGCTCAAGTTTATGCAGGGTGGTAGATGAGAGGCCAGCCAGGAGAGCATAGTTAAGTCTAGAGGTAACAAAGGCATGGATGAAGTTTATACTAGCAGATGAGCTGAGGTAGGGTGGAATTGGGCAATGTTAGACGTTGAAGTAGACAGTCTTAGTGATGGAGCAGATATGCAATCAGAAGCTCATCTCGCAGTCACAAATGACACCAAGGTTGCAAACAGTCTGGTTCAGCCTCAGACAGTGCGAGGGATGGAGTCAGTGGTGGGGACCAAAGCCAATGGGTTAAGTCTTCCCAGTATTTAGTTGGATAACATTTGTGCTCATCCAGTATTAGATGTTGGATAGGCAGCATGACATATCAGACAGTAGAAGGGTCGAAAGAGGTGATGGGGTAGAGCTGGGTGTCATCAGTAATGTCTCATGAAGAACATTGTGATAATGACCAGATAATCTGTCCTTAGTGATGCTGTTTGAAAGATAATTATTGGCCGGGACACCGGGAAAAACTCCCTTGCTCTTCTTCAAAATAGTGCCATCCACCTGAGAAGGCAGTCAGGGCTCAGTTTAATGTTTCATATAAAGACAGCACCTCTGACAATACAGCAGTCCCTCACTACTGCACTAACTTAGATTTTGTGTTCGAGTCTCTGGTGTGGAACAGGAAGTGACAGCCTTCTGATTCATGGACGAGATTTCTATCACTGAGCCTCATCTACCTGCCATAAATTTTAAACTCTCTTACAAAGAAAATAAATTTAAAAGGAAGAAGAATGGGGCCCATGATCAGTTCTGATAAAAGACCATCAGCCTGAAACTTTGGCCTGCAGTTAAGTACCAGGTTTCCTAAATGTCCAGTAGAATTTAACTGCAGGATTCCTTTAAGTCAGGTTCCTGTCCAGAGGCAGCCTCATTGACAGGTTGGAAGCCTTTCAGGCAGAAAGTCTGCTTCACAGGACCAAGGCCAATGAGAGCAATTAGGATTATTGTTAATTAGGTTTTAAAAATCCCTTCTAAGTGTGTAGATTTTCACAAAGAATGTCTCCATTTGGAGTAATGTGGCCTATTCTTTTGGTTTAAACTCATTAGAAGTATCATTTACTGTCTCTGCAATGTAAAAACTGTAAAGAGAAAATCCTCAGACTGTGTCACGAGTAAATAATACTTTTGGATTCTTGGGGAAGTAGGAGAGATCCTGGGGGTAGTGGGTGTGCATGGGGAACGCAAGGAGGGGTCTGATGGTGGTCATCCTGACTGCAGGGGGGGGGGGGGGAGGGCGGGGTCCAAATGCTGATCCGGGAGGTCCGATGGTAGTCGGGGTGGGGAGCAGGCAGATCACAAGCTAGGTGGGGGATGGGGGTGTGAGGGGGAGTTTACTGGGTAGCTTGTTAGGCAGAAGGCAAATGCTCCTACTTCACCTGTCCCACAAGCAGTACTTTAAAGGCAGTTACTTCATGGATCCAGTCTCTCTCACTTCTTTCAAGCTGCTGAATTTCTCGAGCTCCAGGAAACCCAGCTGCCTATGGTTAAATAAAGAACGGCCACTAAAATAAAGACACACAGCCTCATTATAATATTTAAGTGGTCAACATACTTCCTGCAAGTATATTGGTCGTCCACTCCTCGTACTGCCTCCGTTAAAACTGGAAGTGGGTGGGTGGGTTCGATTCCTGTTCCACATTTTTGCCGTTATAACCTCTGACACGACCCCACTCACCCATTTTTGGGAGTTAAAATTCAACCCTTTAACTCTTTTCTTTCTCTACAGTATACAAAACAATTATGAGGGGCATTGATAGGTTCAACAAGAAACTTTTTCCCTTAGCGGAGGTGTCAATAACCGGGGACATAGATTTAAGGTAAGGGGCAGGAGGTTTAGAGAGGATTTGAGGAAAAAATTTTCACCCAGAAGGTGATTGGAATCTTGAATGCACTGCCTGAGGGGGTAGTAGAGGCAGGAACCCTCACAACATTTAAGAAGTATTAAGATTAGCACTTGAAACGTCATAACATACAAGGCTAAGGGCCAAGTGCTGGAAAATGGGATTAGAATAGACAGGTGCTTGATGGCCAACACAGACACGATGGGCTGAAGGGTCTTTTTCTGTGCTGTATAATTCTATGACTCTATGACAGATGTTGCCTGACTTGCAGAGTGTTTCCAGCACTTTTTTTATTTCAGATCTCTGACATCCACTATATGTTGCTATGAAGAAATTGGTAATGTGGTCCCATCAGCCTGTGCTGCATTTGCTCCTGGGTTCAAAGGTGAAATTTTAATGTGGTAACTCAATGGACCATCAAGTTCCCAGGATAAATATTAATTTCAATATTAAAATTGTGTTGCAGATGAGTATAGTGATGTGATATGTCAATCATATTTGTAGTTTAAGCAATTAGCATTTGTGCTAAATGATCATGCAATAAAAATGTCATCAAGAAAACTCCATATGCCAAATAAGAAATATTAGTTTCATCGGTCGGAAACTTACATTAAACTTTTAAAGGAAACTTGGAAAAAACTAGCAGCCAAGATGGCTACTGCAATTTGCATCAGAAATACCAGGAGATTGAACTGGAGACAAAAGTCGAACAAGAAGCCCAGCCAGGAAAATGCTTTGGCTAACTGAATAGATTATGCAGATCATCCTCATTAGCAGGACAGTCAAAAGTATCGTGAGACATTCATAAATGGAGAGGTTTTTGGTTTTAGACTTTGGACCTCATTAAAAACAAAGGGGACTGAGAGAACCATGTGACCGTCTCTCCATCTCTGGAAAAACTGGGAGTTTTGTTACACTCATAGAAGACAAGCAGTAACTGAATGTGCAGCAGCAGAGAAAGCTGCCTGCTTCCCTTTCTCTCTCTCGGTTTGAAAACCGTCTGCGACTGTGAACCCTCCAAGCCTACAGACTGCTACAGCCAGAGACCAGGGGAAGACAGCCAACTACAGTTCTGCCTCTAAGAAAACCTTGAGCCAAGCAGGCTAACCACAAAGTGCACTTTGACCAGTGAGGACTTCAAGAATACAGCTTCAGTCAGAGGACTATCGGATCATCCACTTCACAAACTGTGTATTTAAGTTCCATTTGTTCTGGATTTTAACCCAACCACCAAATCTATTTTTCCCTCTGTAATCTATTTGTGTGTGTGATTCTTGTGTGAATGTGTAGCGTATTTTTAATTATGTTTAAAAAAGGAATAAACCCTGTTGTGGTCAAATAAGAGGAAGGCAAGATGGGAGTGTGAGAACCCCTCCTCACCTGGCCATACAAATATCTGTTAAGCGTATCTTTTATGGAAGCAAGATGTTTACTTTTTGTTGAAATATACAAGTTTTCAGTGCATATTCCCAATTTCACTACTGCAAGTTATATTCAGTTAATTGTTCCTGCCAGTGTATCATGTCCAGAACTTCTTAGAACGTAAGAAATGGGAGTAAGAGTAGGCCATTCAGCCCTTCAGCCTGCCTGCCACTCAATATGATCATGGTTGATCTACCTTGATTCCACCTTTCTGCATTATCCCCATATACCTTAACTCGCTTGATATCCAAACGTCTATCAATCCCTGCCTTGAATATGTTCAATGACTGAACAGCCACTGCTCTCTGGGTTACAGAATTACAAAGATCCACAATCTTCTGAGTGAAGAAATTTCTCTTCACCTCAGTCCAAAATGGCCAACTCCTTATTCTGAGACTGTGACCCCTAATTCTCGACTCCCCAGCCAGTGAAAACATCCTTCCAGCAGCTACTCTGTTAACTCTGTTTAAGAATGTTACATGTATCAATAAGATCACCTCTCATTCTTTTAAATTCCAGGGACTATAGACCCAGTCTACTCAATCTCTCCTAGCACAATCCCCTCATCCCAGGATTCAGTCAGTCTAGTGAACCTTTGTGCACTCCCTCCAAAGCTAGTATATCCTTCCTTTGGTATGGAAACCAAAACTGTACACAGTACTCCAGGTCTGATCTCACCAGGGCCTTATATAATTGCAGTAAAACTTCTTCCCTCTTATACTCTAATCCTTATGTAATAATGGCCAACATACCATTTGGTTTCTTAATTGCTTGCTGTATCTGAATGTTGACTCTTTATGATTCATGTACAAGGACACCTAGGTGACTCTGAATACTAACATTTCCCAATCTCTCTCAATCTAAAAAATAAATCTGCTTTTCGATTTTTCCTTCCAATGTATATAACTTCACACTTCCCCATATTATATTCCATCTCCCATGTTCTTGCCTACTCAATCAACCTGTCTATATCCCTTCGCAGCCTCTTTGTGTCCTCCTCACAGCTTATCTTCCCACCCAACTTTGTATCAGCAAAACTGGATACATTACGCTCAGTCCCCTCATCTAAGTCATTAATATAGATTGGAATGAGCTGAGGTCCAAGTATTGATCCTTGTAGCACCCTGCTAGTTACAGCCTGCCAACTCAAAAATGACCCGTTTATTCTTACTTTCTGTTTTATTTCCATTAACCAATCCTCAATCCATACTAATATATTATCCCCAATCCCATGAGCCATAATTTGACATAATAACCTCTTGCAGGCATCTTATCGAATGCTTTTTGATCATCCAAATATAACACATCCACTGGTTCCTCCTTATTTACCTTGCTAGTTACAACTTAAAAAAAACTAACAGATTTGTCAACCATAATTTTCCTTTCATAAATCCACATTGACTCTGCCTCATCATATTATGATTCTCTAAGTGCTCCGTTCCCACGTCCCTGATGATAGATTCTAACAATTTCCCTCGATTGATGTCAGCTCAACTGGCCTATAGTTCCCGGTTTTCTCTCTCCCTCCTTTCTTAAATAGGGGAAGAGGGTGACATTTGCTACCTTCCAATCCATGGGGACCATTCTTGAAGCTAGGGAATTCTGGAAGATCAAAACCAATGCATCCACTATCTCTGCAGCTACATCTATGAAACTGCTAGGATACAGAGTATCAGGTCCAGGGGATTTGTCAATGTTAAGTCCCATTAATTTCTCCAGCACTATTTCTTCACTGATAACATCCCCAAATTCCTCATTTCCACTAGACCTTTGATTCCCTATTTCCAGAATGCTTTTTGTGTTTTCTATCGTGAAAACAGATACAAAGTAGTTGTTTAATGCCTCTGCCATTCCCTTATTCCCCATTATAATTTCTCCTGTCGCTGCCTGCAAGGGACCCATGTTTATTTTCTCTAATCTGACATTTTATTCTGATCTTTTAAAATTTGGTTTGCATGTCTATCTTATAATGTTATCATGCAGTCAGCTTTTTCTCATTGTGCTTTTTAAAAACCATGCCAGCAGACTAAACAACAAGTTACTAACAGCAATTCTAAAAATAAATCATAGAAATGAAAGGCTGATTAGGATGGGCACCGCTAACATTACTTCACGTCAATGAAAAATAGGATCATGCTCAATTCTATCTCCTTATCACACATTAAGTTGAGGGATCGAAAGCTATCACCGACCAAATCAACTTTATCCTGACAGCAGGAAAATGGTTATCAGAAAAATTGCCTCTGGAGACTGTTGGTATTGATGTTTGATTATAATATCTTTCTGTTCAAAATGTGTTATTCAGGTTTCTCAAGGAAATAAGGAGGCCAATAAGATACAGTGAAGGATCATGAAAACTTGGTCTTCGTGACCTAGGAACTGGACATGACAAAGGCGCACCCATCCCAGTCGACCTTGCAAAGTCCTTCTCACTTACATCTGGGAACTTGTGTCAAAATTGGGAGAGCTGTCCCACTGGCTAGTCAAACAACAGTCTCAAATAGTCATACTCACTGAATCATACCTTACAATCAACGTCCCAGACTCTTCCATTACCATCCCCGGCTATGTTCTGTCCTACCTGCAGGACAGACCTACCAGAGATGGCAGCGTAGTGGTATATGGTTGGGATGAAGCTCCTCTGGGAGTCCTCAACATTATCTCTGTACCCCATAAAGTCTCATGGCATCGAGTCAAATATGGGCAAGGAAATCTCCTGCTGATTATCACCTATTGCGCACCTCAACTGATGAATCCGCACTCCTCCATGTTGGAAACCACTTGAGGGTTACAAGGCCGCAGAATGCACTCTGGTCGGGGGACTTCAATGTCCAACACCAAAAGTAGCTTAATAGCACCATAACTGAGTTAGCCGAGTCCTGAAGGACTTGTCTGCCAGACTGGGCTTGCAGCAAGTGGTGAGAGAACCAACACGAGAAAAACCTACTTTATCTCAACTTCACTAATCAACCAGCCACAGATCCATCTGACCATAAGAGTATTGCTGGAAGTGACCACGGCATTTCACACTGAAGATACCCTGCATCGTGTTGTGTAGCCAATAAAAAATGTGATAGATTCAGAACAGATCTAGCAGTTCAAAACTGGGAATTTTAGGTCATCAGCAACAGCAGAATTGTATTCCACCACAATCTGTAAGCTCATGAGCTGGTGTAACACACACTCTACCATTACTTTCAAACCAGGGAATGAACCATCTCCAACAAGAGAGTGTCAAACCACCTCCCCTTGACACTCTATGGCATTATCTTCACTGAATACTCACCACAACATCCTAGGAGTCATCATTAACCAGAAACCTAACTGGACCAGCCACATAAATGTTGTAGCTGCAAGAGCAGGTCAGAAGCTGGGTACTCTTTGGCAAATAACTCACTTCCTGACTCCCTAAAGTCTTTCCACCATCTACAAAGCTTAAGCCAGGAGTATGATGGAATACTCTCCATTTGCCTGGATGAGTGCAACTCCAACAGCACTCAAGAAACTTTTTACCATCCAGGACAAAGCAGCCCACTTGATTAGCAACCTATCCACCACCAACAAACCATGGCTGTAGTGCGTACCATCCAGAAGATGCACTGCAGCAACTTGCCAAGGCTTTATCAACAGCACTTCCCAAACCTACAACATCGATCACCCAGAAGGACAAGAGCAGCAGGCACATGGGAAGACAAACTCCAGCAAGTTCTCCTCCAAGTCACACATCATTTTGACTTGGAATTGTATTGCTAATCCTTCATTGTCACTGGGACAAAATCCTGGAACTCCCTACGTAACAGCACTGTGGGAGTACCTTCACTACATGACTGCAGCATTTAAGAAGGCGGATCACTACCACCTTTTCAAAGTCAATTAGTATTGAGCAATAACTGCTGGCCTTGCCAGGGACCCCAATAGCCCATAAATCAATAGAAAAAAAATTGTTCACAATGACGGAGTTGTTAACTCTTCCAACTCCTCCCCATCTCACTTCACTTTCATGATTTCCTTGATGTGGGACCGCCACAACTCTGTCCAAATGTTAAAAGGATGACTTAGGCCCTTGTTCTTAAATTGGCTTTCACTATACTTCACTCTACCTGTTTTATATGTCTAACAGCATGAGCAGACCAATTGATCATTTGTGTGCGTGAAAACTATTTCAACAATAAACTTATTTTGGAGAGACTGGACAATGGTGTTGAATCCTGAGAAGAGGTCTACACATTACTTGAACAATATTTTTAGCACAATGTTTGTTTGTGCTAATGTAGCAGTGACAGGAGGTAGGAGCTGTATTACTAATAGACAAAAATAATAGAAGTGGTCAAAGCACTACTGGAGGTGGCTTTAGTGTGGCATTCCCGATGAATGTGGAGTCAGACTAGCAAGTTATATATGTCCAAATAAAGACTTCTGTTCTGGTCACCCCAGTGAAAAAATGAAGAGCAGTCATTTTGAACTAAGAGCAGTATGATCATAACAAGGAGCAGCAGTAAACACAGAGAAACCACATAGTTGATCTACAGTGTGCTCAGTAACTTTAGGAGAAACAGTTGTGGCAGCATTTTAAGTATCAGCTGCTAGTGAAAAGGTAGACGGATTGTTAATTGTACGTGATATTAATTTGGAGTTGTAATAAGTAATAATCTTAGGATGATTAAAAGAATTTTTTTTCCTTAAGTCAGTTTGTAATGAGTATTTTACAAGCCAAAAATATGTACAAGGAAGATAGATTTTGCTGAGGAGATGGCAACGCATAGTTTTTTCATTTGTGACAGAAGAGGTGAGCTTAGAATGAATAACAGGAAGTTTTGAATTAATAAAACTGCGGCTAAGAGATTTTGCTTTTACATGACTACCTATTCTGTGTGGTGTCACTTTGGTGGGAGCAGAGATCTCAGTATGATTAACACTAAACTGTTTAATGTGCAGCTGTGCGTTTGTGTTCCATTGAATGCTATTTATACAAGTTGATTTTTTTTATTGGATACAAGTATACAATGCTGCAAGTATACATTTTATTAAAATGTAAATTAACACATTGTTACGGCCAGGTGAGGAGGGGGTCTCAGGCTCCCCTCTTATTTAACCGCAACAGGGTTTATTCCTTTTAATGAGTAGTTGTGCTTGCCACCTGTGAGTGTTTTACCTTTTCCTTTATTGTGATTGTGAAAGAACCAATTGGACAGGTTTTCTTGAGTTTAAACAAGAAAAAGGTAAATTTATTATACTTAACATTCTAACCCGATTTGAAAATACTAAAAATACTCTACACATTCACACGAGAATCACACACACAGAAGTCGATTACGGGGGGAAAATAGATTTGATGGTTGGTTTAAAGTCCAGAATAAATGGAACTTAAATGCAGTCTGTAAAGTGGGTGATTCAGTAGTCCTCGGCTGAAGTTATATTCTTGAAGTTTTTGGTTGATCAAAGTGTATTTATGCTGGCTTGCTTTGCTCAGGGTTTTCCTGAAGGCAGAATCTGTAGTTGGCTCTCTTCCCCTGGTTGCTGGCTGTAGCAGTCTGTAGGTTTGGAGGATCCCCCAGTCTCAGATGGTTTTCACTTGATGTTTTCTGGGGACAGAGAGAGGAAGGAGAGAGAGGAAGGAGAGAGATAGGGGAGCAGCAGCCTTCTGTGCTGCTGTACAGAGATGAACAGACGGTCACATGCTTCTCTCACTCCCCTTTGTTTTTAATGAGGTCCAAAGTCTAAAATCCAAAACTTCTCTTAGGTGGGGTTGGCAGTGTTTACGCCCCTGGAGGGACTTCTCCATTTATGAATGCCTCGAGATGGTTTGGAATGTCCCGCTAATGAGGGTGATCTGGCTAATCTACTCAATTAGCATTGTTCTGGCTGGGCTTCTTGTTGTAACTTTTGTCTCCAGCTCAATCTCCTGGTATTTCAGATGTAAATGGCAGTGCCCATCTTGGCTGCTAGTTTTTTTTTTGAAGTTACAGTAGGGTTTTTTTTCCTTTAAAAGCCTAATGTAAGATTCCAACCAGTGAAATCAATATTTCCCATTTGGCATACAGGGTTTTCCTGACAAAATGTTGCACCAACATCAATTTGACAGGCATGTTTTAAACTACAATTAAGAGGTATGTTCTTTGCCTCTCTGATTCTGAGCTTTCTGTAATCTTGCTGACCATAGGCAAGGTCCCTTTTTTTCCCAGAAATTTGAACAGAATTGCAGATGGCCCCGCAAGCAGGGAAAAATCCCATAATTTCATGGGGTAAAAATTTACTTGGTCATCATAATCTAGTGGGTCACATTCTAAATGATCAGAATGTAGCATGCGATTCTTAAAACACCTATAAATGTCCCAAAATATCATGCGATAATCTGATTATTACTTATTCTATCACCATAATGTGCTATGCTATCTCAGTTGGTCAAGACTGAAGGTGGGAGGGAGAGGATGGATGTGTCCATGCTCTCTGGAAGTTTAGGAAAATATGTGTACCAATATGAATTATCAGGATTTGATCTCAGCTTCAAGGGTACTCTAATACGGTTCTCCAAAGCCAATGGCTAAAAAATATCCTGAATGCTCATTGTAAATTAAAATATATAATTACCACTTGGCAGATAAAACAAAGCATGTTGCTACTACAGTAACAAATATATTAGTGTAATTTACAGGAATGACTCCATAATCTGACACTCACATGAAGTGCATCTTGGAAAATCATGGGAGTAAAATTGCGGTGCACTCCCTATCACATTACTACAGCTCACCACTGAGAACATTGAAGTGTGGAATCACTCTTTATACCGCAGTGTTTATTTGCAACAGAAGTGGGTTGGACTAGATTTCTGATGGGTCCCCAAGGAGGACAAGACACATCCAACAGTTTGTCTGGAATGTGTAATTTGATCCGGTCTGCTATTGAGTAATTCAAGAGGCAGAATTTAAATTGCCAAGGCGGGGTTACGGGTTCATTGGCGACTGGGGTGTTAATGCCCCGAAAAGTGGCGTCAGGTTGGGAACCTGATACCATTCCCTCCCTCCACTTCAGGGTTTAACCTGGGTGGGTTTGCAGGCGAGTGGGAAACCCCCGTGGAGTTAAAATATTCAGAGGCAACTGAGGATTTAACCCAGCATTCTGGCTTTAACCGCCAGTGCATAAGTTTCCCAAACTCTCTGCATCTTACCAGGGTCAATGAGGGGTGTGCACAGCAGGGAGTGCTTCCTCAGTGAAACTGACAGGTTGGGAAGCATTCAAACAGTGAAACTGAATAGCTACAGCAATGCCTCGGTGAAAGGCTAGTACTCACAGCCTCTGAGAATGTGCTCTTACTGCTTGACAGGTGATTTGCAACATTTTGGAAGTCAGTTCATCTATCTTAGACTTTACTCACCTTGATTTGCACTTCCCTGCTGTCAGGCTTCATTGCGGCATTGGAGCAGCTTATGCAGCTCCACCTTGCATCTCTGATGAGGAACAGCAACAGAAGCAACACCACCAGCTTCCTTCTCCTCAGCCACCTGTCACTCCACAGGACAGAGGAGATGGACACAGCAATCCTGCTTGAAGGAGGGGAGACTTGCAACACAGGGTCTATAGGCAGAGGAGCAGCTCTCTCGACATGTATGAGCACCAGTGCCTCAGGCTTTATTGGCAAGTTAGTGCCCACACCTGCAGCCTCCTAGAACAAGCCCTCCTTCCCGGTGGACCAGGTGGATGTCGTGTTTTGAAAATTGCATTGTGCATTTTGTCCACTTGAGGCTACCATACACACAGATACCAGCAGAGAGGGCTGGCAAACAAAAGCACAATAAAGGAATCCATGTTTTTTAACAGCATGCAGCAATTCTGTGTCTCTTACTAACTCTGGCTGAATCTAAGTCCCAAGAACATCACAGTGGGCACATATTGTCATCATCTGGAAGCCCTCTCCCTGGTTATCTGCTCTCTTCTCTTGCACTCTTGTGAGTGAGAGAAATGGATTGTGTGGATAGGAGGGAAGGACATCATTTGTGAGGCATAGGTGTGAGAGAGTGCAAAGATCAGGGTGAATGTTGGCTGTTCGGGTAGGAATGTGAGAAGGTGCCTGGAGTGAGAGGAATGAGTGGAGCTGCAAAGTGTGTTGGCCTGAGGAGTGTTGTGCAGGAGAATGCTGGGAACTTCAAAGTGTTGGGTTTGGCACCAGAAAGTGTTATGCCACTCACCTTTCCTGCCCTTCTGAGGTCCTTGAACTATCTTGTGCATTGTGCTGCTCACTTCCTCAGCCACTTCCATTTAAATCTGCTTGATTTGAGAGGCTGCCTCTTCATCCCATTCTTGACAAACATTACCTCACTTCAGTCCCACAGTAGGACCTCCAGTTAGCATCTGAGACCTGGGGGCAGCCTTTCCAGGTCTCCTTTCCACTCCTGTCACAGTCAAAGAGTTATACAAATCAGAAACAGGCCCTTCGGCCCATCATGTCCATGCCAGCCATCAAGCACCTATCTTCCCATTTTCCAGCACTTGGCCCGTAGCCTTGTATGCTATGGCATTTCAAGTGCTCATCTAAATGCTTCTTAAATGTTGTGAGGGTTCCTTCCTCTACCACCCCTTCAGGCAGTGTGTTCCAGATTCCAACCACCCCCTGGGTGAAAAAATATTTCCTCAAATCCCCTCTAAACCTCCTGCCCCTTACCTTAAATCAATGTCCCCTGGTTCTTGAACCCTCTGCTAAGGGAAAAAGTTTCTTCCTATCTATGCCCCTCATAATTTTGTACATCTCAATCAGGTCCCCCCTCAGCCTTCTCTGCTCTAAGGAAAACAACCCTAGCCTATCTAGTTTCTCTTCATAGCTGAAATGCTCCAGCCCAGGCAACATCCTGGTGAATCTCCTCTGCACCCTCTCCAGTGCAATCACATCCTTCCTATAATGTGGCGACCAGATCAGTACACAATACTCCAGCTGTGGCCTAATTAGCATTTTATACAGCTCCATCACAACCTCCCTGCTCTTATATTGTGTGCCGAATAAAGGTAAGTATCCCATATGCCTTCATAACTACCTTATCTACCTGTGCTGCTGTCTTCAGTGATCTATGGACAAGTAAACCAAGGTCCCTCTGCCCTCTGTACTCCCTATGGTCCTACCATCCATTGTATATTCCTTTGCCTTGTTAGTCCTCCAAAAAGGCATCACCTCACACTTCTCAGGATTAAATTCCATTTGCCACTGCTCTGCCCATCTATATTGTCCTGGAGTCGAAGGCTTTCCTCCTCATAATTTACGACACCACCAATTTTCGTGTCATCTGCGAACTTACTGATCATACCTCCTATATCCACGTCTAAATCATTAATGTACACTACAAACAGCAAGGGTCCCAACACCGATCCCTGCGGTACACCACTGGTCACAGGCTTCCAATCGCAAATCAACCCTCGACCATCACCCTCTGCCTCCTGCCACTAAGCCAATTTTGGATCCAATTTGCCAATTTGCCCTGGATCTGATGGATTCTTATCTCCTTGACCAATCTCCCATGCGAGACCTTATCAAAAGCCTTATTGAAGTCCATGTAGACTACATCAGCTGCTTTACCCTCATCTACACACCGAGTCACCTCCTCGAAAGATTCAATCAAATTTGTTAGACATGATCTCCCCCAACAAAGCCATGCTGACCATCCTTGATTAATCCCTGCCTCTCCAAGTGGAGATTAATTCTGTCCCTCAGAAATTTTTCCAATAGTTTCCCTACCACTAATGTTAGACTCACTGGTCTGTAATTACCTGGTTTATCCCTGCTACCCTTCTTGAATAATGATACCACATTTATTGTCCTCCAGTCCTCTGGCACCTCTCCTGTGGCCAAAGAGGATTTGAAATTTTGTGTCAGAGCCCTTGCAATCTCCTCCCTTGCTTCACATAACAGCCTGGGATACATCTGTGGTTGCTGCAGTCACAGGAATCAATGTACAGTTCAGCATTCTGACCCCTGCCATGCTCCCTTTAATTAGAAATCTTTTCTTTGACAGATTCAGCACGTCATCCTGGTCACTGTCTCTGATTAGTCGGGAAACCCAGAAGCAGATACTATTACTGTGGCTGAGTTAAAGAGCCACAGCAAAGCCTGCTGATGAACCAAACGTGTTTCCAACCCACTACCAGTCTCCATAGTGCATGCAGGTCTGTCAAGATAAAATTCTATCCAAGGTCACAGCATTGTGTAACTTGATTCATTCAATGTCAGACAGGCTCCACAGCACATGGTGCCAACACTACTGCTTTCAGAGAACAGAAAGGGCTCACACTCCGAGTTCAGAGAGTGCAGAGTGCTCATTCTCCCAAGTTCAGAAGGTGCACACTACATACACTCCCGAGTTCAGAGAATGTACAGTGCTCACACTGATTTCAGAAAGTGCATAACACTCATACGCTTAAGTTTAAAGGCCGGAATTTTATGGGCTTGCTAGGGGCAGGAACGGAGGCAGGGAGGCCCCATAAAATAGCAATGGATAGCGGGGCAGAGTGCCTATCGCCATGTAGTTGTGTCGGGCAGGAAAGGCCGAGGACTGCCTTCCTGCCCAGAGGCCAATTTAGGCCCTTATGTGACCAATTAATAGCCACTTAAGGGCCTCTTCCCACCCCCGCTGTATTTTACCATTGGCTGGTGGGAACTCTGTCACATGGGAAGGTTGCCCAGCAAAACAAGGCAGCCTCCCCTCCTCCATGGGCAATCTGTGATCCATGGAGGGCCCCCCGGCAACAAAGGTCGCCCATTCATGAACACCACCACCCCTGCCCTCAACACCTACTCTCCTTCCATGCCCTCACTGGGGCCTGCTGGACTGACGACCCCACCACACTTACCTGGGGTCCGGGTCTTCAACAATGGGCCTGGTCCCAATCATCTTGTAGTACCAGCAGTGACCACCACTCACCGCTACTAAGCTGCTCTCTGATTGGCCGGTAGCTCTTGGCGATGGGCTTCCTGTCCTTAAAGGGACAGAGTCCACAGTACCGAGCAGTTAATTGCCCAAGTGCTGTTAAGTACAGCCAGGAGAGTCTTCAAGGGGCCGAGGCGGGGTTCCCCTCACCTTTTAGGCACAGCGTCGGGACCGCTGCCAACTCCATAAAATTCAGCCCAGTGAGCGCACAATCCTTATACTCCCAAGTTCAGAAAGTGCACAACGCTCACACTCCTGAGTTCAGAGAATGCACAGTGTTCACAGTCCTGAGTTCAGAGAACACAGAGTGCTCACTCTACTGATAGCAGGGAATTGACAGGTTAGCACTCATACTACCGAGTCCACAGAATGCACAGCACTCACACTGCTGATTTGAGGACAGACAGTGCTCAAGTTCAGAGAGGCACAGTAAAGGCCTCCTACCCGACCCAAACCCGACGGGCCCCCTACGACATGTGTCGGGTTCGGGTCGGGTCGGGCCCCTCTTCCAGGTCCAGCTTTCGGGCTCGGGTTGGGTCGGGCCGGACACACATGCTAAGTGCTCTGCTGGTAAGTACTGAAATTAAAAAACTTACCAGAGCTGGGAGTCCGGGACGAAACTGAGTCTGCGCAATGAGCAAGTGACATCACTACGACATCATCACACATGCGCTGCAGCTTCCTGCAGGTTCGATTTCAGGAAGGTAAGTAAAGGGATGGTTGGGTCAGCCTCGGGTTGGGTCGAGTCGGGGTCGGGTCCGGGTCAGGTCAGGCTCGGGGCAAAATCGGAGGGACTCTGGCCGGGTCGGGCTCGGGTCTGCTGTGGTTCGGTCGGGTTCGGGTCAGGTTCTTTTACCCGACTTGAGCAGGCCTTTAAAGCACAGTGCCAAAACTACTGATTTTAGAAAATGCATAACGCTCACACCACAGATTTCAGAGAACATGCACTCATGCTGCTGAGTTCAGATAGGAAGGGTGATGCATAGAGGGGTTTCAACATGAGAAAGAGACTTTAAACATGCTGGACTGGGAGCCAATACAGGTCAATGAGCACAGGGTGATGGGTGAATGGGACTTGCTGAGAGTTACGATACATGCAGCAAAGTTTTAGATGAGCTCAAGTTTATTGAGTATGGAAGATGGAAAGCGGACCAGGAGAACATTGGAATAGTCAAGCCTGGCAAATAACACATAAGTGCAGCATAATGCATGTTGGTAGGAGCATAGAATACTTTTTTTTAATGAGAATGACCCCTGTTTCTCTCATCTCTCCACATAACTGAAGTCTTTCATCCTGGGCACCTTTCTAGTAAATTTCCTCTGCATCCTCTCGAAAGCCATTCCTAAAGTATGATGCCCAGAATTGGCCACAGTACCCAAGCTGAAGCCTAAATAGTGTTTTTATAAAGGTTTTGCATAACTTCCTTGCTTTTGTACTCTCTGCTTCTATTAATAAAGCCAGAGATCCTGTAAGCCTTTAACAGCTTTCTCGACTTTTCTGGCCACCTTCAGACTTGTTTTCGAAGACCCTTTTAAAATTGTACCATTTAGTTAATATTGCCTCTCCTCATTCTTCCTTTTTATCCCCACAGCCCCTCAAAGGGTTCCTGACCTTCTCCCCCAAGCCCAAATTCCTGACCTTCCCCCTGACCACCAAAGAGTTCCTGATGTTGTCCCACCCCCACCAGAGTCCTGAATTTCTCCAGGCAAACAATGGATGGGAGAAAATATGGGTCAGATTGCAAACTCTGGCTAACTATATGCACAGTCACAAACGAAGTGTGCATGCATGGTTGTGGAAGAGGGGCGGGATGGTCTTTGGGCTGGGTCCACATATAGCTGTGCTTGCGCACAAGAACAGCTGATATGCTTTGCAAGTAACTGCTCTGATCCCTGGGGAACTCCACTATAAATATTCCTCCAGCGTGAAAAACATCCATTAACTACGACTCTTTGTTTCCTGTCACTCAGCCAATTTCGTACCCATGTTGCTACCATCCCTTTTATTCCATGAGCTACAAGTTTGCTCACAAGTCTGTTGTGTAATACCCTAATTAACTAATTAATTAGTAACTAGAGTAACTAAACGGAGGGAGGAGATCACTGTATTCAGTTAGCATTTAATATTTATAGTAGAAATCTAGCCGAGGGACTATATAGTTAATTGTAACATAATTTAGTAAGGATTTAATAAGTATTTATTTATTTTAAATTAATTTATTAATTAGTGCTAGAAATGTCAGTTAGAGGGGTAAAATGCTTCAGCTGTGAGATGTGGGAGGTCCGTGACGCTTCCAGCGTTCCGGACGACTACATCTGCCGGAAGTGTACCCAGTTGCAGCTCCTCACAGACCACATGGATCGGTTGGAGCAGCAACTGGATGCACTTAGGAGCATGCAGGTGGCAGAAAGCGTCATAGACAGGAGTTTTAGAGAAGTGGTTACACCCAAGGTGCAGGCAGATAGATGGGTGACCGCTAGAAGGGGCAGGCAGTCAGTGCAGGAATCCCCTGTGGCTATCCCCCTCTCCAACAAGTATACCGTTTTGGATACTGTTGGGGGGGGATGGCCTATCAGGGGAAAACAACAGCAGCAGCCAGAGCAGTGGCACCACGGCTGGCACTGTTGTTCAGCAGGGAGTGATAATGCGCAGAAGAGCAATAGTTATAGGGGACTCTATAGTCAGGGGCACAGATAGGTGCTTCTGTGGACGTGAAAGAGACTCCAGGATGGTATGTTGCCTCCCTGGTGCCAGGGTCAAGGATGTCTCTGAACGGACAGGGGACATTCTGAAGGGGGAGCGTGAACAGCCAGAGGTTGTGATACACATCAGTACCAACGACATAGGCAGGAAGAGTGACGAGGTCCTGCAGGGGGAGTTTAGGAAGTTAGGCAGTAAGTTAAAAGACAGGACCTCCAGGGTTGTAATCTTGGGGTTACTCCCTGTGCCACGTGCCAGTGAGGCTATAAATAGGAAGATAGTGCAGCTAAACACATGGCTGAACAGCTGGTGTAAGAGGGAGGGTTTCAGATATCTGGATCACTGGGATCTCTTCAAGGACAGGTGGGACCTGTACAAGAAGGACGGGTTGCATCTAAACTGGAGGGGCACAAATATCCTGGCTGTGAGGTTTGCTGGCGTCACTCGGGAGGGTTTAAACAAGTGTGGTGGTGGGGGCGGTGAGAACCAGAGCAGTAGGACAGCAGGTGAAATAACTGAGGGGGAACTAGTAAATAAGGTCAGTAAGACGAACAGGAAGAGCATGCAGGGAGATGTTGCTGAGCACAGCGGGACTGGTGGTCTGAAGTGCATTTGTTTCAATGCGAGAAGTATAACAGGTAAGGCAGATGAACTTAGAGCTTGGATTAGTACTTGGAACTATGATGTTGTTGCTATTACAGAGACTTGGTTTGAGGGAAGGACAGGATTGGCAACTAAATGTTCCAGGATTTAGAAGCTTCAGGCGGGATAGAGGGGGATGTAAAAGGGGTGGGGGAGTTGCATGACTGGTTAAGGAGAATATCACAGCTGTACTGCGGGAGGACACCTCAGAGGGGTCATGTAGCGAGGCAAGATGGGTGGAGCTCAGGAACAGGAAGGGTGCAGTCACAATGTTGTGGGTTTACTACAGGCCTCCCAACAGCCAGCGGGAGGTAGAGGAGCAGATATGTAGACAGATTTTGGAAAGATGTAAAAGCAACACGGTTGTAATGGTGGGTGATTTTAACTTCCCCTATATTGACTGGGACTCACTTAGTGCTAGGGGCATGGATGGGGCAGAATTTGTAAGCAGCATCCAGGAGAGCTTCTTGAAACAATACGCAGATAGTCCAACTAGGGAAGGGGCCGTACTGGACTTGGTATTGGGGAATGAGCCCGGTCAAGTGGTTGAATTCTCAGTAGGGGAGCATTTCGGGAACAGTGACCATAATTCCGT
Organism: Heterodontus francisci; assembly: GCF_036365525.1. Taxonomy (NCBI): domain Eukaryota; kingdom Metazoa; phylum Chordata; class Chondrichthyes; order Heterodontiformes; family Heterodontidae; genus Heterodontus; species Heterodontus francisci. The sequence goes on along the minus strand of NC_090371.1, from coordinate 197,554,759 downwards.
AAGTTTTAAGGTACTTGTGGATAAGGATAAGAGTAGTCCTCGGGTGAAGGTGCTAAACTGGGGGAAGGCTAATTATAACAATATTAGGCAGGAACTGAAGAATTTAGATTGGGGGCGGCTGTTTGAGGGTAAATCAACATCTGACATGTGGGAGTCTTTCAAACGTCAGTTGATTAGAATCCAGGACCGGCATATTCCTGTGAGGAAGAAGGATACATTTGGCAAGTTTCGGGAACCTTGGATAACGAGGGATATTTTGAGCCTAGTCAAAAAGAAAAAGGAAGCATTCGTAAGGGCTAGAATGCTGGGAACAGACCTTGAAGCCCTTGAAGAATATAAAGAAAGTAGGAAGGAACTTAAGCAAGGAGTCAGGAGGGCTAAAAGGGGTCATGAAAAGTCATTGGCAAACAGGATTAAGGAGAATCCCAAGGCTTTTTATACGTATATAAAGAGCAAGAGGGTAACCAGGGAAAGGGTTGGCCCACTCAAGGACAGAGGAAGGAATCTATGCGTGGAGCCAGAGGAAATGGGCGAGGTACTAAATGAGTACTTTGCATCAGTATTCACCAAAGAGAAGGACTTGGTAGATGATGAGTCTAGGGAAGGGAGTGTAGATAGTCTGGGTCATGTCGTTATCAAAAAGGAGGGGATGTTGGGCATCTTGCAAAGCATTAAGGTAGATAAGTCCCCAGGGCCTGATGGGATCTACCCCAGAATACTGAGGGAGACAAGGCAAGAAATTGCTGGGGCCTTGACAGAAATCTTTGTATCCTCATTGGCTACAGGTGAGATCCCAGAGGACTGGAGAATTGTCAATGTTGTTCCTTTGTTTAAGAAGGGTAGCAAGGATAATCCAGGAAATTATAGGCCGGTGAGCCTTACGCCAGTGGTAGGGAAATTATTAGAGAGGATTCTTTGGGACAGGATTTACTCCCATTTGGAAACAAATGAATTTATTAGCGAGAGGCAGCATGGTTTTGTGAAGGGGAGGTCGTGTCTCACTAACTTGATTGAGTTTTTTGAGGAAGTGACGAAGATGATTGATGAAGGAAGGGCAGTGGATGTTGTCTATATCGACTTCAGTAAAGCCTTTGACAAGGTCCCTCATGGCAGACTGGTACAAAAGGTGAAGTCACATGGGATCAGATGTGAGCTGGCAAGATGGATACAGAACTGGCTCGGTCATAGATGACAGAGGGTAGCGGTGGAAGGGTGCTTTTCTGAATGGAGGGCTGTGACTAGTGGTGTTCCGCAGGGATCAGTGCTGGGACCTTTGCTGTTTGTAGTATATATAAATGGTTTGCAGGAAAATGTAGCTGGTCTGATTAGTAAGTTTGTGGACGACACAAAGGTTGGTGGAGTTGTGGATAATGATGAGGATTGTCAGAGGATACAGCAGGATATAGATCGGTTGGAGACTTGGGTGGAGAAATGGCAGATGGAGTTTAATCCAGACAAATGTGAGGTAATGCATTTTGGAAGATCGAATACAGGTGGGAAGTATACAGTAAATGGCAGAACCCTTGGGAGTATTGACAGGCAGAGAGATCTGGGCGTTCAGGTCCACAGGTCACTGAAAGTGGTAACGCAGGTGGATAAGGTAGTCAAGAAGGCATATGGCATGCTTGCCTTCATCGGTCGGGGCATAGAGTATAAAAATTGGCAAGTCATGCTGCAGCTGTATAGAACCTTAGGCCACACTTAGAATATTGCGTGCAATTCTGGTCGCCACACTACTAGAAGGACGTGGAGGCTTTGGAGAGGGTACAGAAGAGGTTTACCAGGATGTTGCCTGGTCTGGAGGGCATTAGCTATGAGGAGAGGTTGGATAAACTCGGATTGTTTTCACTGGAACGACAGAGGTGGAGGGGCGACATGAAAGAGGTTTACAAAGTTATGAGTGGCATGGACAGAGTGGATAGTCAGAAGCTTTCTCCCAGGATGAAAGAGTCAGTTACTAGGGGACATAGGTCTAAGGTGCGAGGGGCAAAGTTTAGAGGGAATGTGCGAGGCAAGTTCTTTACACAGAGGGTAGTGAGTGCCTGGAACTTGTTGCCGGGGGAGGTGGTGGCTGGAGGTACGATAGCGACGTTTAAGAGGCATCTTGACAAATACATGAATCGGATGGGAATCGAGGGATAGGGTCCCCGGAAGTGCAGAAGGTTTTAGTTTAGACAGGCATCAAGTTTGGCGCAGGCTTGGAGGGCCAAATGGCCTGTTCCTGTGCTGTGCTGTACTGTTCTTTGTATCAAATGCCTTTTGAAAGTCCATGTACACCACATCAACAGCATTGCCCTCATCAACCCTCCCTGTTACCTCCTCAGAAAACTCCTATATATTAAACAGTAAAAATACATAACACCACAAATTTTAAAATGTTGCTAGCTTCTGTTTAAAAAAGTTAATAGTTTTCTTAAAGGAATATGCTAGGCTCTGAATGATATGCATTTATTATACAGACCACTTCTTTCATATCTAGCTGTTAGAACTAATTAATATTTATTATTCTAACTGCACAACAATAACAACTTTCAAAGTGGTTCTTTTTCACTTCGTGAGAACAGTCATTAATGCATGTGGTGAATGGTTAATAGTTCTTTATCACTAAAATATACAATGCTGTTTCAAGTCAAGAAATTTTGCAAGTTTTTTTTTCCCTTCACAATAATAGCATACACAAAAAATTACCGAACACGAGTAAAAGCCTGATCTAATAAAATCTATTTAAAAACAAAAAATATTCCCATGTTCTTGACTTGTTGTATTTCTGGTTGTAGCAAACAGTATGGAAGTATGATCAAGGAACAAAAGAACAGTGATTAACAGCTCTTTATAGAAAAAAATATTTGCTCCAAGTTAGATAGTTGTGGCCAAGTGAAAGTAGGCCAGCCGTTAAAATCAGATGGTGCTGGTGGGGCAAGGGGGAATCATGGGACCAGATATTGCAGTAAATGTTATCACTGCTGTCATTGATTGTCACATGTTGAAAGTGTATGTTAGGAATTGAGTTATAGATATCAGAATGCCGAACTCTCACGATTTTCTATCTGTTAAAATTACACCATTTGACAATCTCACTTATATTGGCCATGGAATGTTTAGTGTCGAAAATGGAAAATTCACACTTGTATAGGATGGGCTGCCATGGGTCCCAAGCCTACACCCATCTCTACCTCACCATCACCTTTCTCAAACCCTCCATTGCCTGACTTATCATGCTGCTTGTCTAGAATCCAGTATCGGACAAGCAAATCTCCTTCTAATAAATATTGGGGAGACTGAAGCCATTATCTTTGGTCCCACCACAAACTCCCTTCCCTCGCCAGTGATTCCATCACTCACCCTGGCTACGGTCTGAGGCTGAACCAGACCTTTTGCAACCTTGCCGTCTTATTTGACCCTGAACTGTGTCTCCCAAACCATGTACTCTCCATCACCATGCCGACCTACTTCCATCTTTGTAGTATTGCCCACCTCCACTCCTGCCTCAGCTCCTCTCCTGCTGAAACCCTCATCCATGCCTCTGGACTTCACTATTCCAAAGCTCTCCTGGCCTTGCACCATCCGTAAATTTGAGCTCATCCAGAACTCTGCAGCCTGTAACCAAACTCACACTAAGTCTTGTTCACCCATCACCCGTTCTCACTAACTTACATTGGTTCCCAGTGTGGCAATTCCATGATTCTAAAATTCTCATTATTTTCAAATCCCTCCATGACGTTTGTCCTCCCTATCTCTGTAACATTCTCCAGTTCTACAACCCTCTGAAATCTCTGTGGTCCTCCAATTTTGATCTCTTCCGCATTCCATCACTGGTGACCATGCCTTCAATTGCCTAAGTTCTGGAATGTTCACTGTAAATCTCTCTGTCTCCTCCTTGAAGACACTCCTTAAAACCAACGTCTTTAGCCTCTTTCAGTCAATGTCCGAGACTCCTCAATCACCAGCTCTGGGTATGTCCTGTCCCACCAGCATGACAGACCCACCAGATGTGGTGATACAGTGGTATAGTCTGGAGGAAGTGGCCCTTGGAGTCCTCAGTATCGACTCTGGACCCATGAAGTCTCATGGCATCAGGTCAAACTTGGACAAGGAAGCCTCTTGCTGATTACCACTTAATGCCCTCCTTCAGCTGATGAGTCAGTACTCCTCCATGTTGAACAACACTTGGAAGAAGCATTGAGGGTGGATTTTAAGCTCTCCCCTATGGCGAGTATAAAGGCGGGGAGAGCATTTAATCGGGCAGGATGGTGACGGGTGGGGTCCCTGCCACCTTCCCACTTCCACCCTAATTAAGTCCATGACGGAAAGACCCGTCGCTGGCCTTCCCGCCCCACTGCCATTTGAGACCCTTAAGTGGGCAATTAATGCCCAATTAAAGCAGTGGGTGAGCCTATCGCCACAAGGGAGCAATACAAGAAAACCCCTGCAGAGTGAGGGGGGGGCCTTGTTCAAAGGCACTTAGTGCCTGATCAAGGGACCTGGCATCAGGGAGGGGTGGGGGCTCACTGAGAGCCATCCCCTGCCTTTGCTGCCGACCGCAACCCCCCCCCCCCCCCCCCCACACCCCTCTTCCCATGGCTCCCATCCAGCAAAACCCTTCTGCCATTACCCACTTGTGGCCTGGGTCCATCAATGATTGGGGGCCTCAGGTGGGTGCTTTACCAGCACCAGTCACTGCCTCCATGGTGGTGCTGCTCAGTAAAGGAACTGCCAGCCTTTGATTGGCTGGCAGCTCTCAGCAGGCAGGACTTCCATTGTCAGGGTCCTTTATCCCGGGGCAAAGCCTGCTGCTGCCCAGTTAAATGCCTGATTGGCATGTGATACGGCAGGCCTTCCTGCGAAGAGGAGACATTGGGCTCTTGCCAGCTCTTCAGCTGGTTGCCGAATCCCCCGTTGCCTCCATTAAAAATGTGCCCTGAGGATAGCAAGGGCACAGAATATATTCTGGGTGGGGGACTTAATGGTCATCACCAACAGCGGCTCAGTAGCACCACTACTGACCGAGCTGGCCAAGTCCTGAAGGACATAGCTGCCAGACTGGGTCTGTGACAGGTGATGAGACAGCGAATATGAGGGAAAAACGTACTTGAACTCATTTTCACCATCCACCTGTCACAGATCCATGGCAATATTGGAAGAAGTGACCTCTGCACAAACCTATTGGAAATTAAGTCCTGTCTTCACAAAGTGGACACCACCCATTGTGTTGTATGGCACTACCACCGTACTAAATGGAACAGATGCAGAACAGATCTAGCCACTCAAAACTGGACATCCATGAAGTGATGTGGACCATCAGAATTGTATCACATCACTACCTGTAACCTCATGGCTCTGCATATCCTCACTCTACCATTACTATCAAGCCAGAAGACCAATCCTGGTTCAATGAAGAGTAAGAGCATGCCAGGAGCACCTAAAAATGAGATGTCAACCTGAAGAAGCTACAACGCAGGACTACAGGCATGCTAAATAGTGGAAGCAACATGCTATACAGAGCTAAGTGATCCCACTATCAATGGATCAGATCAAATTTCTGCAGTCCTGCCACCCCCAGTCACAAACGGTGGTGCACATTTAAACAACTAACCGGAGAAGGAGGTATCTTTAACTTTCCCATCCTCAATGATGGCAGAGCCCAGCACATAAGTGCAAAAGTCAAAAGACAAGTCTGAAGATGTGCAACCATCTTCAGTCAGAAGTGTCGAGTGGATGATTTGTATTAGCTTCCACCTGAGGTCCCCAGCATCACAGATGCCAGTCTTCAGTCAATTCAATTCACTCCATATGATATCAAGAAACGGCTGAAGGCAAAGGTTATGGGCCCTGAGAACATCCGGGTTGCAGTTCTGAAAACTTGTGCTCCAGAGCTAGTCACACCTCTAGCCAAGCTGTTCCAGTACTGCTATAACATTGGCATCTACCCGATAAAGTGAAAAATTGCCCAGGTACGCACTGTTGGCAAAAAATAGAACAAATCTAATCTGGCCAATTACTATCTCATCAGTCTACTCTGAATTTTCAGCAAAATGATAGAAGGTGGTACCCACAGTGCCATCAAGCAGCACTTCCTCAGCAAAAGTCTGCTCACTGATGCTCAGTTTGGGTTCTGCCAGGACCACACAGCTCCAGAGTTCACTACAGCCTGGGTTCAAACATGGTCAAATGAGCTGAATTCAAGAGGTGAGATGACAGTAACTGCCCTTGACATCAAGGCAGCATTTGACTGAGTGTGGCATCAAGAAGCCCTCGCAGAATGGGAGTCAATGGGAATCAGGGAGAAAATGCTCCACTGGCTAGAGTCATATCTAGCACAAAGGAAAATGGTTGCGGTTGTTGGAGGTCAACCATCTCTGCCCCAGGATATTGTAGCAGCAGTTCCTCAGGGCAGTGTTCTAGACCTAACTGTCCAGCTGTTTCATCAATGACCTTACCCCCATCATAAGGTCAGAAGTGGGATGTTCACTAATGATTGCACACTATTCAGTCCATTCGTAACTCCACTGATAATGAAGCAGTCCATGCATGCAGCAAGACCTAGAAAACATTCAGGCTTGGGCTGATCAGTGGCAAGTAACATTCATGCCAGTCAAGTGCCAGGCAATGACCATCTCCAACAAGAATGAATCTAACTGTTTTGCCTTGACATTCAACTGCATTACCATCAATGAATCCCCAACCATTAACATCCTGGGGGTCACCATAGACCAGAAACGTAACTGGTCAAAACACAAGAGTGGTCAGAGACTGGGAATTCTGCAGCGAGTTACTCACTTCCTGACTCTCCAACCTTCCCACCATTTACAAGGCACAAGTTAGGAATGTTATGGAATATTTTCCACTTGCCTGGATGAGTGCGGCTCCAACAACATCCAAGAATCTGGATACCGTCCAGGACAAAGCAGCCCGCTTGATCGGCACCTCATCCACCACCTTAAACATTCACTCCCTCCGGCATCATTGCTGCAGTGTGTACTACCTACTGGATGCAATGTAGCAACTTGCCAAGATGTCTTTGACAGCACCTTCCAAACCCATGACCATTACCCTCTAGAAGGTCAGGGGCAACAGTCTCATGGGAACACCGCCACCTGCAAGCTCCCCTCCAAGTGACACACCATCCTGACTTGGAAATATATTCCTGTTCCTTCATGGTCACTGGGTCAAAATCCTGGAACTCCATTCCTAACAGCACTGTAGGAGTAACCACCACCACCACCACCTGCAAGTTCCTGTCAAGGCACACACCATCCTGATTTGGAACTATATTGCTGTCCCTTCACTGTCGCTGGGTCAAAAACCCAGAATTCCCTTCCTAACAGCACTGTCGGTGTACCTACACCAAATGGATTGCAGCTGTTTAAGGCTGCTCACCAACACCATCTCAAGGAGAATTAGGGACAGGCAACAAACACTGGCCGAGCCAGCGACACTCACATCCCGTATGAGAATAAATAACACTATGCTACGTGGACTGCAGCATTTTAAGAAGGCAGTTCACTACCACCTTCTCAAGGGAAATAGGAATGGGCAATAAATGCTGGGCTTGCCAGAGATGCCCACATCCTATAAACAAATAAAAAGAGCATATTGCTTACATAATAATAGTCTAAATGGGGCACAAGAGCAATGGATACAGATATACAAATCACTGAAAGCAGCGACCCAGATAAATAAGACCATAAAAAAGTAAACCAAGCATCGTGGTTCATTTCTGGAGAGTTAAAATTGAAAAAGAGAGAAGATATGTTGAACTTGTATGGAATCTTGGTTAGACCACACTTGGGGCTGAATTTTGTTCTGTCCTTGGAGGCGGGCACGAAGGCGGGGTGGGGGCAAACAAAATGGCAGGGGACGCCGAAGGCCAATTGAGGCCCTTAAGTGACCAATTATTGGCTACTTAAAGGCCTCTTCCCGTCTCCACCTCAATTTTATTGAAGGTGAAGGGGCCCACTGCCACATGGAGGCACCACCAGGTAAAGCCAGGCAGCCTACTAGCGGGATCAGGGAGTTCCTATGGGGGCAATTCAGGGCCTTGGGAGGGCCTGCCCTGGTGGCAATTGCCACGCCAATGGGAAGACCCCCTCCCCCCCAACCCTGTCGGCTGGGCCTGTCTGAATGGCCCCAGTGACTCCGACTCCACTTACTTCTTCCAGGGTCTTCTTTCTTTGGCAAGGTTTCCTGCAGTACTGGCAGTGGCCATCATTCCCAGTGGCGCTACCAGTACTGCAGAGCTGCCAGCCTTCCGATTGGCCAGCAGCTCTGGAGTTGGGAGCTCATCCCCTAAAGGGATGGCATCCCAAACTGCGGGCAGTTAATTGGCTCCCCGCTATTAAATAGCTATGGGGATCCAACGAAGGACCGAGGCAGGTTCCCCCCACACCTTCCGGCCTGCCGCCAGGGCTCCCATTGCCGGAATCTGGTCGTTGGAGTACTGTGCACAGCTCTGGCTTTCACTTTATCAATAGCATAGAGGCATTTAAGGGAAGCTAGGTAAGCAGATGAGGAAGACAGGAGTACATGGTTATGCTGAAACAGTTAGATGAAGAGCAGTGGAGCATAAAAACCAGCACAGATCATTTGGGCCAAATGGCCTGATTCAGTGCTGTAGACTCCATGTAAGGCTTTTGCTCACCTGTCCTAATATTTTCTTATGTGCCTTGGTGTCAATTTTTGTTTGATTAACACTTCTATGAAGCATCTTGCATCATTTTACGATGTTAAAGACACAATAAAAATGCAGTTGTTTCTCACAAAATCATACATCCAATTACAAAAGCCTGCTGCCTACCACAGATTGTTGCCTCGCAGGAGGCGGTGGCGTAGTGGTATTGGCACTGGACAAGTAACCCAGAGACACAGGGTACTGCTCTGGAGACATGGGTCCAAATCCCACCACAGCAGAAGGTGGAATTTGAATTCAATTAATAAAAAAATCTGGAATTAAAAGCTAGTCTAATGATGGCCATTGTCGATTGTTGTAAAGACCCGTCTGGTTCACTAATGTCCCTTAGGGAAGGAAATCTGCTGTCCTTACGTGGTCTGGCCTACATGTGACTCCAGACCCATAGCAATGTGGTTGACTCTTACATGCCCTCTGAAATGGTCTAACAAGCCACTCAGTTGTATCTGACCGCTCCGAAGTCAATAAAAAGGAATGAAACTGGACGGACCACCCGGCATCAACAGAGGCACCAGAAATGACAACGGCAAACCCAGCCCTGTCGACCCTGCAAAGTCCTCCTTACTAACAGCTGGGGGCTTGTGCCACAGTTGGGAGCGCTGTTGACAGACTAATCAAGCAACAACCTGACATAGTCATACTCATAGAATCATATCTTACAGATAATGTCCCACACACTGCCATCACTATCCCCGGGTATGTCCTGTCCCACTGGCAGGACAGACCGAGCAGAGGTGACGGCACAGTGGTATACAGTAGGGAGGGAGTTGTCCTGGGAGTCTTCAATATTGACTCCGGACCCCATGAAGTCTCATGGCATCAGGTCAAACATGGGCAAGGAAACCTCCTGCTGATTACCACCTACCGCCCTCCCTCAACCGATGAGACAGTACTCCTCCATGTTGAACACCACTTGGAGGAAGCACTGAGGGTGGCAAGGGCACAAAATGTACTCTGGGTGGGGAACTTCAATGCACATCAACAAGAGTGGCTCAGTAGCACCACTACTGACAGAGCTGGCCGAGTAATAAAGGACATAGCTGCTAGACTGGGTCTGCAGCAGGGAGCGAGGGAACCAAGAGGGAAAAACATACTTGACCTCGTCCTCACCAATCTGCCTACCGCAGATGCATCTGTCTATGACAGTATCGGTAGGAGTGACCACCGCACAGTACTTGTGGAGACGAAGTCCCGCCTTCACATTGAGGATACCGTCCATCGTGTTGTGTGGCACTATCACCATGCTAAGTAGGATAGATTTTGAACAGATCTAGCAATGAAAAACTGGGCATCCATGAGGCGCTGTGGGCCAACATCGCAGAATTGTACTCAACCAGAAGCTATAACCTCATGGCCTGGCATATCCCCCACTCTACCATTACCCTCAAGCCAGGAGACCAACCCTGGTTCAATGAAGAGTGCAGGAGGGCATGCCAGGAGCAGCACCAGTCATACCTCAAAATGAGGTGTCAACCTGGTGAAGCTACAACCCAGGACTACTTGCATAAGCAGCATGCAATAGACAGAACTAAGCGATCCCATAACCAACGGATCAGATCTAAGCTCTGCAGTCCTGCCACATCCAGCGGTGAATGGTGGTGAACAATTAAACAACTAACTGGAGGAGGTGGCTCCACAAATATCCCCATCCTCAATGATAGGGGGGAGCCCAGCACATCAGTACGAAAGATAAGGCAGAAGCATTTGCAACAATCTTCAACCAGAAGTGCCGAGTTGATGATCCATCTCGGCCTCATCCTGAAGTCCCCAGCATCACAGATGCCAGACTTCAGACAATTCGATTCACCCCGTGTGATATCAAGAAATGAGTGAAGGCACTGGATACTGCAAAAGCCATGGGCCCTGACAATATTTCACAATAGTACTGAAGACCCGTCTTCCAAAACTTTCCGTGCCCCTAGCCAAGCTGTTCCAGTACAGCTATAACACTGGCATCTACCCTGCAATGTGGAAAATTGCCCAGGTATGTCCTGTACACAAAAAGCAGGACAAGTCCAACCCGGCCAATTATCACCCCATCAGTCTACTCTCAATCCTCAGTAAAGTGATGTAAGGCGTCATCAACAGTGCCATCAAGCGGCACTTGCTTAGCAATAACCTGCTCAGTGACGCTCAGTTTGGGTTCCGCTAGGGCCACTCAGCTCCTGACCTCATCACAGCCTTGGTTCAAACATGGACAAAAGAGCTGAACTCAAGTGGTGAGGCGAGAGTGACTGCCCTTGACATCAAGGCAGCATTTGACCGAGTATGGCATCAAGGAGCCCTAGCAAAACTAGAGTCAATGGGAATCAAGGGGAAAACTTTCCGCTGGCTGAAGTCATACCTAACGCAAAGGAAGATGGTTGTGGCTGTTGGAGGTCAATCGTCTGAGCTGCAGGACATCACTGCAGGTGTTCCTCAGCGTAGTGTCCTAGGCCCAACCATCTTCAGCTGCTTCATCAATGACCTTCCTTCAATCATAAGGTCAGAAGTGGGGATGTTCGCTGATGACTGCATAATGTTCAGCGCCATTCGCGACTCCTCAGGTACTGAAGCAGTCCGTGTAGAAATGCAGCAAGACCTGGATAATATCCAGGCTTGGGCTGATAAGTGGCAAGTAATATTTGCGCCACACAAGTGCCAGGCAATGACCATCTCCAACAAGAGAGAAACTTACCATCTCCCCTTAACATTCAATGGCATTACCATCGCTGAATCCCCCACTATCAACATCCTCGGGGCTACCATTGACCAGAAACTGAACTGGAGTCGCCATATAAATACTGTGACTACAAGAGCAGGTCAGAGGCTAGGAATCCTGCGGTGAGTAACTCACCTCCTGATTCCCCACGCGTATGAGTTTGTCCACCATCTACAAGGCACAAGTCAGGAGTGTGGTAGAATACTCTTCACTTCCCTGAATGGGTGCAGCTCCAACAACATTCAAGAAGCTCAACACCATCCAGGACAAAGCAGCCCGCTTGATTGGCACCCCATTAACAAACATTCACTCCCTCCACCACCGATGCACAGTAGCAGTAGTGTGTACCATCTACAAGATGCAATCCAGCAACGCACCAAGGCTCCTTACACAGCACCTTCCAAACCCGCCACCTCTACCAATTAGAAGGACAAGGGCAGCAAATGCATGGGAACATCATCACCTGCAAGTTCCCCTCCAAGTCACACACCATCCTGACTTGGAACTATATCGCCGTTCCTTTACTGTCGCTGGGTCAAAATCCTGGAACTCCCTTCCTAACAGCACTGTGGGTATACCTACCTCACATGGACTGCAGCGGTTCAAGAAGGCAGCTCACCACCACCTTCTCAAGGGCAATTAGGGATGGGAAATAAATGCTGGCCTAGCCAGCGATGCCCACATCCCTTGAATGAATATATAAAAAAAAACCAAACATCCTACCAGTAAATAAACAGAAATGGAATCCTCCATCGTAATGGTGAACGCTGATAGCCACACTGTTATTCTCATTGCAAATCCCAGGCCCATATTAACTGATGTTACAGATGGCAGAAATGGTTTACTACACAATTTGCACCTGAACCTCACTGAAATCTAATTCACATTTGATTGCTTATTGAAATCATTCTCTCATATATGTTTTGTTGACGTGTACTTTACATTAACTTAAAAGGCCAGATAGAAACTTCAAGATTCAAGTACAGATCTGAAAAAAAATTTGTAACACAAGCCAATTGTGTGGTCATGACATATCTATTGTGTGTCAGTTTGCACCAACTGGACATTTTGCCCCATAAACTGCAAGAACATAATTTGACAGTTCTTCCTGCCTTGGAACACATTTCAGCATGCTTTATTCTGCGTATGAGTTTGCACCCCATGCTGGGAAAACATACTGGAAATTCTGGCACAAAGGGTAGTAGATCCTGCGATGTTTTCCATCCATGGAAAATTCCAGCGTGAAGCTCTGCGTCAAAAGTGCAAAATCATAGAGTCGACTGTTATGACCAGATGAGAAAGGGGTCTAGGGTTCCCTCTCAGCCTTCACCTCGTCCTACTGTAACAGGGTTTTGTTTTAAACACACTATTTTTTTAGTTCCCCTTAGTGAATCCTTGTTCACTAACTTCCAACTATAAGGCAAAGAAACTAGCCAAACAGGTTTTCTTAGGTTTAAAGAAAAAAGGTTGAACTTTAAAACTCTAATTCAGTTAACGCGCATACGGTACGCGGCGCACCCATGCTAATATGCATACGGGATACACACATGCAGATAGAGACAGAAAAGGGCAGAAGAAATAAAGTGGAAAAGTTTGAGGCAACATCTGAAGATGGTTCTGGTACTGTTCTTTGAGCTAGCTGTAAAGACCTTGATTGTAGGTAGGTCTTGCTTTTCGTTGGGGACCAGTATTCTTCTTAAACATTGTTCTATGTAGGAGACTTTTCTCTCTTGAAGTTCATGTGTCCTCAGTGGGTCCAGAGGCTTGGGGAAAGAGATGGGAGCAGACAGGAGAGGTCTTCTCACTCCAGGAACAAACAGACTTTCTGAGTTCAAAAACTCTGTGGCTAGTTCAAAAAACCCTGGACCAGCCAGTTAGCCATGTGACCAGTTGGTTTAACCAGTCTTGGCTTTTGTGGATTGTATCACCTTAGCAGTCTCTGGAATGCTCTTCCTTACACCTTCAATGGGTTGAATGTGTCAGAGAATGGTCCTTTTGTCTCCACAAACACTGTCTGTTAGTATGCAAATCTTTTTCACTTAAGTATCTGGAAGCCCTTGTAACAGGCCTTCTCTTCATCCCAGCAAGTTTAAAACCAATGTTGATATGACAAAATTAATATGCCTCATTCTTGGCAGGTGGGGGCCTGCATGACACTACCCATCTGTATAATACATAGTAACTTCTGGAGTATGCATATCCGCAATTAAAGGTAAAGTTCAGAAGTTGCTGTCAGGGATGCCCTGCTCCTTTAAATAACTACAATGATGTGAACTTGAGGGACCTGTCCATTAGCTTTACACTGAAAACAGCTGAAAAAGGTACAGCTGATGCATTCAGGAGTGAGTTTGAACGGTGGGCTAAGTGACAATTACTGGTGACTGAACTTTCTGGCACTGAAAAATTAATTTTACACTTGTGCAGTCTCATTTCCTCAGAAGAAAATTAGTGTTGGAGGTTAATTTACAAAAATTAAAATAGTTTTACTTTTTTGTTTGTCTCTTACCTCGCTTCCTTAATTGCATCTGTTTCCCAATCTTGATTTAACTTTCTGTACATTGTCACGCCAACATTTTATGTTGAATGATGTTTTTTAATCCACTCGTTGGAGACCTGAATTTACCATTTTTACAGATCTTACAAAGGAACAGATAAAAGGTGACTTTAGGTGATGGCCACCTAATTTGCAACATTGTATCCTACATTGCTAGCCTTGTGAGGTTTGAGACGAAGAGTATGCCCTGCTGCAGCAAGAACCAATACCTGGGAAATTTAAGGGAACTGCCTGTTCCCAGCAGAAAAGTATCAAGACTATTACTTGAACAATAGGTCCCTGGCTGTGAGAAGGAAATCCCCAGTATGGGTTGTTTTAGATACAAGAAGAAATACACATGCTAACTACCATGCTTGAATCACTGTGTAACTGTCATGTGACAAACACCCCTCCCACCATTTGTGTGTTTTAAGCTGGTGTTTCTCTGCAGCAGGTTGAAACAAAGCATCTGGACTCTGTCAAGTGCAGACCCAAGTGGGGGTCCCTCCATTCCAGCTTGCAAGCTTCGAATCCTGCCTGCTGAATGTGATCAGCTTTGCATTCTCTGGCTCCAACCAGAGACCCCTCAAAGGAAATCATCTGCATCGCTGTCTCCAAGAGACCCACCAAATCAGTCATCTATCTCTTCAAACTGGAAGCCATAGGACCACTGAATGCAGCTAGAAGCCAGCCGAATCACCGAACTCCACAAACTGTATACCAATTCTTTTCTATGGACTTTAACTCGACCAATCTACCCTTCCCCACTCTGTAAACTATTCGTGTGTATGTGAACCTCAAAAGTGTGCGCGTGTGCAAGTTGGAGCGTAGTTTATTGTTTTACTTAGATCGGTTTAAGTGCAATAAAGCTAACCTCTTTCTTTGTTAAACTCAAGAACACCTGTCCGATTGGTTCTTTTTATGATCATTGCATGTAAATAATAAAAAAACTCACTGAATTGGCAAGTACATTTACTTTAAAAAAAGAATTAAACCTGTTGTGGTCAAACAAAGAGAGGGAAAAGAGGGAAGACCTGAACATAACTGAAATTTGGAGGAGTTCGTCTGGGATCAAATCCAAAGACAAACGAGAAATTGGAAGCTTGATCCCAAGATAAGGGCTCTGGAACTTTCCCTGACTATGTCGTGACCCAGTCCATGGCCAAACAAGCTCTGTCAGAGGAGGCTGAACTGGCACTGCAGATGGATGACCCTGTTGTCGGGTTATCCAAAACTTTCATTGGGAAGCTAGAGGACCCAAAGCAAGTGTTAAGCAGGTCTTCCTTGGTCGAGGCTCAGCAAGCTGATCCAGTGTTAAAAAGGTTGCTACAGACTGCCCAAACTGAAGCTGAAGCAGAGGGAGTCCTAGAGTGCTACTCCTAATACAGGGTGAACCATTGAAAGGCCTGTTCAGTGGCCTGCACAGAGTAGAAAAGAGAATTAGCCAGTTGAATTATATAATTGCCACCCCAGATTGTAGGAAAAAGGAAAGGCTGTACCACATCGATATGTTAAAATGGTATCACAGCCGGGAAGGTGACAAACAAGCACAGGTCTGTCAGGCAGTCAGGAAAGAGGAGGGTGAAAGGGATAGTGAGGACGAGTTAGAGGGAGGCCTGGAGGATTCCCAGATCTAACCTCCTACTGTCTGGTTAGTTAACACTGAAATGTTAGGGAAATTAGATATTGTACTCTCCTATTTAAATGCAGAACAGAGAGGAGACCTAACAAGGCTGCTCACAGCATTTAAAGAGATCTGCATGGACAAACCAGGATTCACAACCCTAACCCTCCACAATGTGGATATAGGAGACAGCCCTCCCACAAAACAAAATCCCTATCGCTTAGGTCCCGGGAAACTGACCCAGATTCTGGAGGAAATTCAGTATATGCTGCAGCACAAGCTGATTGAGCCCAGTCAGTTGAGTTGGAGTTCCCCAGTTGTGCTCATGCACAAGCCCGATGGCTCAACAAGGTTCTGCACTGATCACAGAAAGGTTAATGCAGTGACCAGAGCTGACTTCTACCCAATTCCTCACCTGGAAGACTGTACAGATAGAGTAGGAAATGCCACCTACATAACCAAAATAGACTTGTTAAAAGGACACTGGCAGGTTCCCTTAACTACCCAAGCTAAAGAGATTTCGACTTTTGTCACCCCAGACAGCTTATTACAGTGCCTGGTGATGCCCTTTGGATTAAGAAATGTCCCAGCTACCTTTCAAAGGCTGATAAACCAGGTAGTGGCTGGCCTACCCAACTATGTAGAGTACCTGGTTGATCTGTTAGTGTACAGTGACATCTGGGGGGGAATCACATAGACCAGTTAGAAGCCCTCTTCCAAAGGTTACATTCAGATGACCTAGTGGTAAACCTTGCAAAGAGTGAGTTTGCTAAAGCTCAAGTGACATACCTAGGGCATTTTGTGGGTCAAGGACAAGTGCTGCCCAGGGAAGCAAAAGTACAGACGCTGATAGATTTTCCCATCCCCATGACCAAATGGGAAATAATGTGATTTTTTATGGACTCTAACTCAACAAATCTACCCTTCCCCACTCTGTAACCTATTTGTGTGTATGTGAACCTCAAGTGCGTGTGCGTGTGAAAGTTGGAGCGCAGTTTCTTATTTTACTTAGATCGGTTTAAGTGCAATAAAGCTAACCTGTCCGATTGGATCCTTTTATGATCATAGCACATAAATACCAAAAAACGTCACCGAGTTAGCAAGTACATTCACATTAAAAAAGCATTAAACCTGCCGTGGTCAAACAAGGAGAGGGAAAAGAGGGAAGTCCTTCAATCCCTCCTCACCCACTGTAACAACATCATTTAAATCTAATTTATATTTTTTGCTTTACACTTCCTGGTTTGGTCTCTGCATGTCTCAATGATGACACTTCACACTTATTGGTCGAAGAGGAACAGCATCGCTGTTAGTTGTCATGTTCACAGACGCCACAGATCTCCCGTGGAAGGCGCAGTGGAGAAAAGTCACCGGATTAGAGGAAATCTCTGCTGGCAAACCTGCAAAGCATCTGTGGGCAGCTGTCAGTGAGGTGAATGGCAAAAGCTGATCCTTCACCACTGAGAGAAAAATCTGGGCTAACAGTGTCAGGATGTTACCACACTTTTAGGATTGTTATTCCTTTCTTAAGGCAAACACACACACACACCTGATTTATAACACTGCTGATTCCAAACGGAACTGAATTCCCAGCTGGCTGTCACTCAAAACTACCTGCCAAGGTTAAAATAAATTTTGCTAGCACTCAGTTCGACTGCCAGGGCAAAGAGAGACCGTTTCCTTTATGTGTCTCAAAGAGAAAAAAAAAGTTTGGTTTTGATGAAGAGTCCACACCTGAAAACCAGCTTGCCTGTGAGTGTTTCCAGCATTTTCAGTTTCAATGTTAAATTTTGGTTGGCTATCTACCAACATGGGTATCAACTGTAAGGATCCACATTTAAGGGCACACCATTCTTCTAGCTGATACAGGCTACAAAGAAAGGTGAGGTCTCGAAATAAAGCCTGAAAAATAATTACATTTGCTGCACTTAACGCTGAGAAAATAAATAGGGGTTATTTCAGAAGTTTTTATGCTTTTAAACACTAAATGACTGCAATTTGATTCCCTTAGTACTTAGCTAAACATAATGAATTTTCTACTCCAGTTAACCTGTGGTATGGCATAATTAATATAAAAGCCCTAGATATCATATCAGGAAACTGCAGCTGCTTTTTCATACTGCCACAAAATTAATGTTCCATTCACCAGACTTCTCCTGATTAATGTCTCAGAAAATATGAAATGATTTCACTTAAACTGTTTTTTTAATGAAATATACTTAATCTGATTTTTCTGTTCAGATATTTGAGAGCAATGAGTATCAATGGATGCTGATTGATGTAATGTGTATATGCAATGGAAACATCTATCTTTGTAAATTCATGAATAAAACTAAAAACTTTTGCAGCTTCGTATCCAAATTAAAATATATATCTTGCACATATTGAAAACATACTTTATGAACATGTGAGCTGCACTTGTGTTTAAAGCTAATGATATGTGCTTGAAGAAAGTCAACTGTTCATTGAATTTTAATGCAAGCAATTGCGCCCCCCGCCAAAAAAAATGAAAGCATTTATGTTATTTGTGTCAATTTCTCCAATACTGATTTGCTATTTTTCTGCTTCAATTCTTTCATGTGAATACTGAAGAACATTGTGCACAAAATCTATTCAGACCACATCCAAAATATCCATGTATCTCCTACACACATTTTAAATCCATGGAAACACAATGCGTAGAGAACTGAATGTCTCCAAATGAAATTAACAACAATGAAGATATGAACAAATAAATCACATTTTTTGTTAGCCCTCTAAGGATTTCAGCAGAGTTCTGCAAAAAAAAATTACTCACTTTAGAGTGAAGCAATCCTCGTTTTTCTGAAGAAACATTTACATCATCTCGCATAGTTTTAGTGCTAAACCATTACTTAAAACAGAAATTATGTACCAGCCTCTTTAAAAGATTTGTGTGAAGTGTGTCTAGGCAGTTCTTTCAATGTAGCTTGTGACTGCCTTCAGTTCTCTTCACAAACCATGTTCAATTCACCTGCTACGCAGCTTTGTTCTGTCCAAAGTTGTGCATCAATGCTTAGGTTCAAGAAGGCTACTCACCACCACCTTCTCGAGGGCAATTAGGGATGGTCAATAAATGCTGGCCTAGCCAACAATGGCCACATCTTAGCAACGAATAAAAAAAATAGCATTTGCTCTTTTAATAAATGCATAAACAGCACCTAAAGGTGACCCACCTCCCATCCTTTTAGAAAAATACAGAAATTACTACACTGTTGATATTCTGAAACCAAATGCAAACTGCAGTAGAACTACTAGATTATTTTTTTTCTTGATAACGGTATAAAATACAAAATAGACAAACTTCCCCTTGGGCTTTGGTTACTATACCAACTATATTAAAAATTCAGTGCAACCACGTGCACTTACTCCATTATCTAATTTCAGATGTTCAGCAGGTCAAAGAGTAGAGGAAAGTGGGATGCCAGTATTTGGAAGAGCCTTACATGTGGCGAATAAAGATTATTTTACCAAATGTGATTAAAGTACTTTTCTTTCATTTTTATACAATTGTCTATGTATACAAAAGCATTATCTCCTTAAGCGTGGAGTAGTCTAGGATATAACTAAAGAAAAAAAGGGTCTACAAACCTTCAGTTCTCTGATGGAAGGCAGATAAATGCATTAATCGTAAATACTGTGGGCTGGATTTTGTTGTCCCGCCACTGTGAGCGATGCTGGGTGCAGAAAATGGCAGCCGCCCTGCACAGGACCCAAGCCACTGTGCCGTCGCGATTACACGGCAGGTGGTCACTTAATATATTGACAGCGGCCGCCCCCCAATCATGTGGCGGGGGCAGCACTGGTGATGCCGTTCACGGCATCACTTGATGCAGGGGCAGGTACTGGTATCATTTGTAAAAGGCTGCCATCCCTGCAAACAGTTCAACATAATGCAGAGTTGACCCCTTCCCCCTACAAATCATGCAGAGTTGACCCCTTCCCCCTACAAATCATGCAAAGTTGACCCCTTCCCCACTTCTCCATACAAATCATGCAGAGTTGACCCCTTCCCTATACAAATCATGCAGAGTTGACCCCTTCCCCCCTTCCCTATACAAATCATGCAGAGTTGACCCCTTCCCTGTACAAATCATGCAGAGTTGACCCCTTCCCCCCTTCCCTGTACAAATCATGCAGAGTTGACCCCTTCTCCCACCTCCCCATACAAATCATGCAGAGTTGACCCCTTCCCCACCTCAGTGGCGCCAGCTTCTCCTGGACGGGAAAGTGAAGGCCACACGACGAGCTCAAGATTGGTAACGGAAGGTAACATTGCGGCGAATTAAATTTATATTTATACAGAGTGGTATTTTAAATATTTAAAGTAGGGTCTTGTTCGAGAGCAGTAGAGGTGCTGGCCTGGAGCCTCGCCCCCGCTGGGAACATCGGGCCCAGGATTCCCGGTGTCAGGCTCTGTGGTGGCCTCTGGTGCTCCGATTCTCCAGTCGCCTCCCCCAACCGCCACGAAACCCGCCATCAGGCAGAGAACAAAATCCAGCCCTGTATGTGGCTAACTCTCCATTAAGTGGCAGTCTCTTAGGCTTTTAAGGTAATTTGTTAAGGGATCATCAATCAGATAGATTATTTCTTCATCTTAACTGGTAAGAATGGAAAATCAATTCAATTATCCACTTTACAATTTGCCCCTTGGAAGGATGACACTTCACTGATCTTTCTGATGATCTTGTGTAGGTTTAAAACAGGGCAGTGGAACTTACATTCTACATCTGAGCTGGAGGCAAAAAGAAAGCTGAAACTCAGGGAACATCAAGGGTGGGAATTTAGGATGTGACTATAATACAACTATATCCCTGAAAATCTTGGCACTGGACATTAAGTTGTGAAAAGCTAGGTTAAAATATCATTGGAGAACAAAGGCTGTATGAGAAAGTTTCTAAATGTTCTGGGATTCCCATATTTGGAAATTATATGTCTGAATGCTCAGGAAACCCCTATTATATTGAAATTTCCCATCTGGTTTGCAAAATGTCTGCTTGGAAAACACGAGAGCCAGCTCTGCTAAAAGTGTAAGACAGCAACTTAAATCTTCTGATAATATGGGAGAGGATAGGAATTAAGGGAAAAGATAAATTTCAAAGTAATGAAACAACATTAATCAGACAAGAAATAAATGAGTCAAAACAAAAGGGCTGAGCTTGATAACGGCTGAATGCCCATTTTTTTCCTCTAAATTCTCAGCTGCTGAGAAAAGGATTTGAGCCTTGAAAATTCAGTAGCGGTGTATCCTGGCATAAATATTAAGATATACCCACGAGGAGGCTCTGCTTCCTAACCTCGTGGACTTTCTTGCGACAGATAGAGGTTTCCGCATTATTCTGGGAAGGATGTGCATATCTAAGGCCCACCAAAAAGGACAGCCAAAAGTCCCAGCTGGAGTAGTACTATTGGTTCTAACTGCAGAACACAACTTTATGCTGCAGCCAGTGGCCCTCTACGGTGAAAAATATATATTTTAAACTCATTATTTTTTCTTTTAGGTGAGGGTGAATGTTTCATGCTACAAACCAGTTCTGTTTGGCAGGTAGATTAGCCTACTTCCACCAGCAATATGCTGGATCTCTCAGAGGGGCTGGGAAAGTGATATCATTAAGCAGCCCTTGTACTCACTGCTCTTACATCAATGGCCAGGCTTAGGATGGGCAAAAACAGCACCTCCAACAAGCCAACTCAGAATCCCCAACTTAAAGTCGGTAACCAGCTGAGCCCTTGGTGCCTTTTGCGTCCACAATTTATGCCTTCGAACATCTGCCAAAGCCTTTGGGTGGCAGTGTGGAAAGCAGCAAAGAATTCTGGTAATTCACTTTAATATTTCAGTGAAGTATTGTCAGTCAATTTTCCATAATTAAGGCTGGGAATTTCCTCAGAGTTGATTCCACTCCTCTGCTATAACTTCACTGGAAGTATAGTGGAAACCCATTAAACATGCACTTCCAGCAAAGTACAATGGTGAAGTTGGAGCAGTCTGAGGAAATTCCAAACCAAGTGTTTTTTTAAAACACGAAAATTAATCAGCATCATTGGGAGGACTATTTATTAAAGTCAAAGGGCCTAACCGTGTGTACTACCACCTGTGAAAGCACCAGACATTTTGGAAGTGGAAACAAGTTTAGAAAAAGCAGAATTTTTATTAGCTGAAATAGTCAGTCAAAGCCTTTTTACAACAAACTGAAAGCACAATGTTGAAACACTCATGTGGTCACATCTATCAATCTTTGATATTGCTTTACAGATTAAGTCAAGTAGACGGTTGCTGAACAAGTACACTTGTTACAGGCTTTTGAATCAGACTTGACTGAAGATAAATAATCAGATACTGCTTACAGGATTAACAATTCATACAATATTTTTATTTCAGTTAATTAAGTAATAAGAGATGTAATGGTAGTCCTTTGGCTGGAATTACGACAGGAGTATGCTAGACATGTCATGGATTATTAACCTTGCGATCTCCACAGTTTACCAGTGTAGCAGTTGAATCTCAATAACTGACTAGAATGCCAGTAGTCTGTGGAAATCTTAAACAGAACAAACCACTGTAACTCCTGCCAACCAGTAAATGAGTGGCTTGGAACTGTAATCATAATGGATATTGTTAAATTTGCAGCTGACACTAAGCTGAAGGATTGTGGACTCAGAGGAAGTCAACTAGATCTTGCATAGAGTTTGCACCTGGGCTGGTAAAAGATAAATGGAGTTCAACACAGACAAATATTTACACAGAGTGGTAAGAGTGTGGAATTTGCTACCACATGGAGTGGTTGAGGGGATTAGTGTAAATGCATTTAAGGGGAAGGTAGATAAGTACATGAGGGAGAAAGGAATAGAAGGGTATGTTATTAGGGTGAGATAATTTAAGGTGGGAGGACGCTCATGTGCAGCAAGAATACCAGCATATACATGTTTGGCTGAATGGCCTGTTTCTATGCTACATATTCTATGTAATTCTGTGTAAAAATGTAAAGTTCTGCATACTGAAAGTAAAAGCAGAACTCCATGGGTAAGATGGAATTTCCAAGACTGAAGTTAAAAGAAAAATATTAGTTGGCGCCATCACTCACCATTAGAATCATAGAATCTTACAATGTAGAATTAGGCCATTTGGCCCATCGTGCCTGTGATGGTTCTTTAAAAGAGCTGTCTAATTTAGTCCCACATCCCAGCTTTTTCCCCACAACCCGAAAAATGAGTCCCAACCAAGTACATGTCCAATTGCCTTTTGAAAGTTCCTATGGAATCTGATTCCATCACACTTTCAATGTGTTCCAGACCTTAACAACCCTCTATGTGAACGAATTTCTCCTCATTTCCCCTCGATTTATTTTGCCAATTATTTTAAATCTATGAACTCTAGCTACTGAACCCCTTGCCAGAGAGGAATTAGTTTCTCCCTACTTGCTCTATCAGCCACACCGCACCTCCACCAACACCAACCACCGCACCGCTCCCCCAACCCCAATGCCATTGCTAAACATTGTTAGGTGACTATAAATGAAGCAAATATGATGCTGGGTTATATTATCAAAACAACTGAGAAAAAATCCTTATGCTCATCTGAAGTCTTACAATGCACTGATAAGGCTACATTTGGAATGCTGCATTCTGTCATGGCCCATCAGACTCCCAAGACAGTGCACAGCAGAGCAACAATGCTGATCCGTCTCAGAGGAAAAAGTATGAGGAATTTGATAAATTATGGCTCTTGACCTTCCAAAAGATACATTTCATAAGGGACCCTGTAGTGGCTTAAAACATAGAGAAAATAAATCCAAAATACTACTTTGCAGATCCACCAGAAAAGCAGCGCTGTAAAGGGTAAACTAACTTATACAAAGAGTGAAGAAAAGCTGGAAGCAGTTGCTAATAAGGATGGTTGAAGCCAGCACTCAGTTAAGATTCTGTAAGGATTTGTATTCTGGAATGATGGGATCATATGGGCTGAAGGATCTTATGCAGCCAATCTTTTGATCTGTGGTTAACTGGAATAAATCAGTTTCCATTTATTAGGAACATGGGAAATAGAAACAGGAGTAGGCCATTCAACTAGATCATGGCTGATCTTCTACCTCAACGCCATTTTCCCACATTATCCCCATATCCCTTTATATTTAGAAATCTATCAAACTCTGTCTTGAATATACGCAATAATTGAGTCTCCACAGCCCACTGGGGTAGAGAATTCCAAAGATTCAGCACCCTCT
The DNA here is from genome assembly GCF_036365525.1 of Heterodontus francisci. Taxonomy (NCBI): domain Eukaryota; kingdom Metazoa; phylum Chordata; class Chondrichthyes; order Heterodontiformes; family Heterodontidae; genus Heterodontus; species Heterodontus francisci. The sequence continues at coordinate 197,530,975 of NC_090371.1, read as the reverse complement.
TAATGAAGAAATTCCTCTTCATCACAGTCCTAAATGGCCTACCTCTTATTCCGAGACTGTGTCCCCTGGTTCCAGATGCACCACACCAACACCCCCGCACCCCCCCACCCACCCACCCTTCCCCAGCAAGGGGATAAATCCTTCCTGCATCAACCCTGTCAACCCTTAGCACTTAATAGACAATAAACCTAAAATGGTTTCAAGAAATATTTTGTATATGTGTAGATGATTTGATTTCATAGATTACATTACTTGTTCTAACAATCCTCCCATTAGGAAACACAACTGCAATAATGTGAAGTACTCCTTTGTTTTTTAAACTGCCACTTTTTTTTCCATTTTATGAAACATTAGCAGAGAAAATAATTGAAGAAAAACAATAATCATCCCCCTCAGACAATTACATCCTATTTTAGATTAAAATATATACATTTAAGAATTAAACTATTAGTGGTGCTTCTCAGTATGGTACAGAAGAAAATTTAGGGGAGAATTGCTTAGGATACAAATCTTTACTGAGAAAAACCTGATAATGATGAAACTGAAAATTATTTTGCTGGTGTGTACTAAAATTTGGTTACTTACACACTATTTTCATTTTCCAAAGGTTCTTGATATACTTATGTATAGATTAGATTAGAGATACAGCACTGAAACAGGCCCTTCGGCCCTCCGAGTCTGTGCCGAACATCAACCACCCATTTATACTAATCCTACACTAATCCTATATTCCTACCAAACATCCCCACCTATTCCTATATTTCCCTACCACCTACCTATACTAGTGACAATTTATAATGGCCAATTTACCTATCAACCTGCAAGTCTTTTGGCTTGTGGGAGGAAACCGGAGCACCCGGAGAAAACCCACGCAGACACAGGGAGAACTTGCAAACTCCACACAGGCAGTACCCGGAATCGAACCCGGGTCCCTGGAGCTGTGAGGCTGCGGTGCTAACCACTGCGCCACTGTGCCGCCCTTACGTCCTCCTACTAAATCAAGATAGTGGATTGAGTATTGGCTGCAATTGCTCTGTGATTATTCTGCACAGCTTTAAAGATTCATGAAAGAACAAAGACAGAGTAAGCCTTCATCAATGGAATCAACAGTTTGCCAGTGTGGTTGACAACACTTGATGGAAGTTGTACTTAAGAGAACAGTAAATGGTCCATCTTTTATATTTTACTTTTTAGTGCTTTTCTCTAAATGTATTTTTAAAAAGACTCAGAACATGTCTCTTACACAAACTGATTGTTCTAATTCTCAGAACACTTCTGCTAAACAAGGATAGGAATTTTCTTTTCCAAATTTGCACATTAAATTAAAATAAGAGACACAATGAGTATTCAGTAACAGAAGAACAATGCCATCCGATTTATAAAGATTTAAGGGGTGAATTTGCTGCCCCGGTTAAACAGAGTACAGAAATGACTGGCTGCAGGCACAAAGCAGGTCAATTGTGCAATGAACTGACTGCCTGCAATTTTTCAGGGTCAGCTCATTTACATAATAAATAATAAACTCCTGTGTAGTTTTGGTCATGCATGGAGAGCTAGCCTAATGAGAAGACAAAATCTGGCTGCAGCTGAAATTTAAAGATATATGTTTATTTAAATGGTCATACTGAGATGGGGAGAAAAATTCTTACGAGTATGCAGGAAGAGTTCAAAATGCATATTAACCCTTTGGTAGGCTTTTTCAAGGCGTAAAAAGGACAGCGGAAAAGAAGGACCAGGCAAAAACTGAAATCAAAGAAAATCCAATCTGAAGTCATGAAATGAAGTCTCAGAGGGGGTGAAATTGGTATTTCCCAGTAGCATGGACCAGGCTCATAATGAATCAACAGCACGTTTTACATCACACCCAATTCTCTTTTCCACTGAAATCATAGTTAATTTGCGATGAGCCTGTTTTGTGTTACTAGTGAAGACCAATTTTACCCCATGAACCTTTTTTGGTGAGGTGGTGATAATGCTGCATAAGTTGCTTGTGATGGGGATAACCCTATTTGACACTGCACACCATCCTCCAGAGCAGGTAGCAATGCACCATACCTAGCAAGTTGTAGTGGCTATGCTTAATGCTGTTTACACTGCCTGCAGGACTTGGGAACTGGCACATGAGAAAATAGCACACTTTAAGAAATCTTGCAAAGTAAGATTAGCCAAGATACCATGCAATCTGGTAGGCATCCAAGATTAGAATGCCATAATGTGTTGCCTGTCAACCTGTTCCACATTTACTGACCATCCGTGTCAAACCCTCACACAAAAACTTCAATTGCATCTCATCCATTCTCATACCAAAGTACGGTGCACATTTAAGCTAGTAGCATAATTGAAATCCTTGCCACACTTACATCTTCCAGGGGCATTACACCTTAAGTCAAACTATCAGAACCTAACTGCATGATGCATCAATACGTACTGACACACAGTTTAGGTACATAACTGTGATTCTGCAAGTGTTACTTCAACTTACAAGTTTGCAAGAATACTTTTCTGCTTGTAGAATTAAATGGCACATATTGAAGGGCACAATTTGACTTGGCGATGGGCTCACAAATCATGCACCGTTCACTCCCTTGGACAAAGCCAACCAGGATATCCGTGTCACAGCATGGTGTGAATAGGGAATATGAAAGACCAAATCTCTCTGAAACTCAGACATAGCACCAGTCTGCTCTTATGTCTTTCCCCTCTCTCATACACTGACAGATAAACATACACACTATTTCATAGGCATCACACACAGTGACCCCAAATTTCTACAGGGCCACTGTTGTAATGAATGGGATATTCACAAGAGGCCTGGGAGTGGTGCAAAATTGCAATTCACTGAGGATGAGCACAAAATAATGAACATGGGTGTAAGGGATCATAGGAGAGATTTGCTATTTCAGCACTCCTAGTACATGTTGAAAGTGTACATCGGGAAATTCTGCTGCCACAGTTTGTCATTTTCTGCTTATTAATATTAATGAGTGGCAAATCATGGGCTAGGAGTGTGCAATTTCCTGGCAAGTGTTCCAGCAGTGTTTTGAAAGTACCACAGTGGAAAATCTAGCCTGAAAAAGGGCTCATGGGATAAAATTGGTCTTCACCAGTAGCACGAAACAGACTCATAGCAAATTAGCTATGATTTCAGTGGAAAAGAGAATTGAGTGTGTTATAAAATGGCCTGTTGATTCATTATGAGCCTGTAACATGTTATTGGCAAAGCCCAATTTCACCCCCTGTGAGATAACTGGAAGTGGCACAGTTAGCTAATCAGAAGAGATCAAGCGGTTGTAGTAAATAAATAAATGCTTAACTGCAATAAAAAGGCAAATAAAGTACGTTGGTATGTTTACAAAATATTTGAGTACAAATCAAACAGTTATTGTTGCTGCAGAGAGCTTTGGTCACACACCATGTAGAATATTTTATGCAGTTCTGGTCACTTAATGACAGAAAATATATTAAGGTGAGCAACCAAGATAATTTCAGGTATTAGAATATGACATTCGAGGAAAGATCAAGAAAGTTAATCTTGTTTGACTTTTTTTTATTTTCAAGATTAGGAAAAAACTGATAAAATTGATGAGGTCGTAGTGTTGAAATATCAGGTAAGCAAGCCAAAAAATTAGGAAATTAGGATTAAGAAGGAAACAAGGTTGAACCTTTATCACCTCAAAATAAAAAGCTGTAGAATAAGTTACTATGAAAGACCACTAAAGCAGACAGTATAAACGGATGATGGACAAGTAAAAGTGTTTATGGAGAGAGAGCAAACATATGTTAAATTGAATAGTAGTTCAGCAGGGTGATCAGGATAAATATCTAGCACTTATAATCATTTAGTCATCAGCACAGATCTTAGCTGCAGTCAGAACATGGGTGAATAAGGTGTGGGGTTCATGTTAACAGAAGGGATATAGAGAGCTTGCTCTATGAAAAGGCACAGCACTGTTTGGGCTGAATAGTCATCTCTTGTTCCAAAAATGCAGCTTCTAAACAAGATTTTTTTTTCAACTGACAACAATAATTCCAGCATTTGGATTGATCATGTAAAAATTGAACACATTCTTTACTTAATAATCTATGTACCTATTTTGTTTATATGTTACATTTTTATTTCTTTTTTAAAGTTAAGAAGCTAACCCATTGGTGAAATGAATTGTGATCATAGGATTCAGATAAGCTTTCAACTACATTTCTGAATTGCAAATACAGTGTTAACTTCACCAAGTTCATGTTTTGGTGCCCTGGAGTAGTTGTCAGACCTTGGGGAAAATTTTACACAGCCCTTGATGTCGGGGGTCATGGCGGGGGGCCTGGAAAATGCCTCTGCGAGAGGCCCGCTATTGACCTTGATACCAGGAAAGCCTGGCTCCATATTGCCAGCGGCGGCGAGGCCTTGTGACGGCCCCCCAGCACTCGGTGATAGAACCAATATTTCCATATGTTAGAAAATGTAAATGAAAGAATAATTACTAACCTCGTCACATAGGCTGTCCTGCTGCCCTAATACGGTCGGTGGCCTGAACTCCCATGCTGTCCGATCCCCGACCAGCGAAGTATGCTAAAACACTGATGGGGAGGGGGGAGGAGGTAAGTTCTCAGGGTGGGGGTTGGGTGGGGGAATGGCGCCAAACCTTTTTGATTGGTCTACAAGGGGGTGGGAAGTGATAATTTCATAGTTCATTAACCTTGGGGGGAGCGGGTGAGGTCAGGATCTCAAGGTAAGTTTTTGTGGGGCGGGGGGGGGGGGGGGGGGGAGAAAAGGGCAGATACTAAATTTTAAGGTCATGGGGGAGGAGTGGGAGAGGGTTGTGATAATTTTATTCAGTTTTCTTTAAATCCGGTTTCTTTAAAAATTTAAATTACAGTGAAGAGCTGGAAACCCTTTAAAAATGGCACCGGCAGAGTCTCTACGTCATTGGGGGCGGGCAATCCACCCCAGCCATGGAATGGAGCTGCCGCATATAATATCATGGTGGTTCTGTGGAGTGAAGCCCGCACAAGCGGGCCTCCATCTTAGAAGCTCGCCGCCGATCTCAGTAAAATCCAGCCCCTTATCTTTTCCTATCTATCCACGTGTCCCATTCCCATTATCATTCACCTTCTTAAAATTTATTCCATAAAACTCTCCCAACTGATCCCAAAATTCAATGAGGGAGAAGTGGAAGTGTTTTTTGTGTCTTTTGAAAAACTGGCAAGGCAGTTGAAGTGGCCAACTGAGGCTTGGACTCTGCTGATACAGAGCAAACTAGTAGGAAAAGCCCATGAGGTTTATTCCATGTTGCCAGATGAGAGTTCATCAGATTATGACAGACAAAAATTGCTATCCTCGGGGCATATAAGCTTGTACCGGAAGCCTATCGCCAAAAGTTTAGAACCCTCAAGAAGCAAGCTGATTAAACTTATCCGGAGTTTGAGAGAAGTAAGCAGCTGGCTTTTGACCAGTGGTTGAGGGCTCTTAAAGTACAGTTCAGCTATGAAAATCTCAGAGAAGTAATTATGTTAAGAGGAATTTAAAAACTCTCTCCCACTCTCCATCAGTACACATGTAGAGGAACGAAAGGTTCATATAACCCGGCAGGCAGCAGTCCTGGCCGATGAGTTTGCTCTCATTTACAAGTCAGTTTCCCAAGGGAAAACCTTTCCTAATCACCCCCACAAATCCGAAAAGGACAAAGGGTGGGAAGGTGATAGAAGCCCAAGCAATCCTGGGAGGGAAAGAAAAGCAGGAGACACAGGGAGCCCTCCTCCAGCCAACAAGGAAGGTATTGTAAGCAGGACTGAGACCCAGAAACCTGTGTGTTTCCATTGTAATAAAGCAGAGCATTTAAGAGCTGTCTGCTGGAAACTAAAGGGAAAACATGTAGGGTTAATCAGGGCACACCCGCTCAGTGAAGACAGGAACCTGATGGAAAGCACAGCTGAACAAGCTGTGGCTTTAACTGCAAGAGTGAGACCCAGGAAGCTTACGGCTGCAAGTGCAGGAAAAATTAACAGGATTCCTGAAGGTTGTCAGAGCTTTGTGTCTGAAGGGAGAGTAACCCTATACCCCTCAACTGAGGCAAGCAAGCCCATAGTAATCGTCAGGGACACAGGGCCACTAGATTCATTTTACTGGGAAAAGGCCTGGCCTTTCCCCCAAAGAGTGCAGTAAACACCAGAATGGTGGTGAATGGTATTGGACGGCAGTGTATGTCTGTACCTTTACAGCGGATGCACTTGGAGGGCGACCTAGTTTCGGAACTGGTGACCGTAGGGATTGTCCCTAGTTTGCCTGTGGAGAGGGTTGACCTGCTCCTAGGTAACGATCTGGCAGGGATGAAGGTGGTAGCTTCCCTAGTAGTGAAAGAGAGACCACAGGAGGTCAGAGAGACAGGGCAGTGGCAGGACATGGTCCCCTGCAGTTTCCCTGAATGCGTAATGAGTGAGGCCATGATCAAACCAGCTCACCCAAAGGAGACTGAATTGGCAGTGCAGGCAGATGACCCTGAGGTCTGTCTGTCCGAGACTTTCTTTGGAAAGTTAGAAGACCCAGGGAATGAGTTAAATAAATCTTCCCTAGCTGAGGCTCAGCGAGCTGATCCAGTATTGAGAGAGTTAGCACAGGCTGCCCAGTCTGAAATTGAAGCAGAGGGAATCCCTGATGGCTACTATTTAAAGAATGAGGTACTGATGAGGAAATGGAGTTTCCTCACAGACCTGAGAGCAAGGAGTGGACAGTGGTTCACCAGTTAGTGGTGCTACAGAGGTACCGGAGAGAAATAGTAAGAATGGTCAATGAGACTACAGTGGCTGTACACGTCGGTATATGAAATACCAAAGCCCGCTTAAGACAGCAGTTTGATTGGCCAAAACTCCACAAAGAAGTGGTGGAGTACCATAGGAGTTGCCACATGTGCCAGGTTGAGGGGAAACCCCAACCTACAACGAAATCTGCACCCCTAAGTCCTGTATTGGTGTTTGGAGGACCCTCCAGCAGTGGGCTGGTGAACTGTAAGGGACCCCTGCTGAGAACAAACAGCATTTACAGGAACCTGCAGAGACAAAGAAAGGCAAGAGGGCAGAGAAACTGTGAGGGTGATGCCTCACCTAGTTGAAGTGCTGCAGGGGAGTACAGCAGAATCTGGCCAAATACCTGCAAGCAGGAGTATTCCAGAGGACAAAGGGAAAATTAGAAAAGAATCGCCCCCCACAGACAGGAAAAAAGGGAACCAACCATCTCCTAAGGTGAAAAACCCTTGCATGACTCATCAAAACACTGAAAGTTCAGACTGGAACCACCCACTACCGCCATCCCTGAGCAGAACTTCAGCCTAGGGCTAATTAAATCTAACCCTCCCCCTGCAGATCTGAACAAGAACAAAGAGATCCTAGGCAGTCATGGAAATGTGAAAACTGAAAAAAAAACTTTTTTGGGATGCCAAAAAGAGCCGTTTAAAGCAGCAGTGCTACCAAGCAAGGTCAAGCTATAACAATTGTTAGGATTCTGAATGAATGAGAGAATGCACGTGTGTCTTCCTGTCCTTATCTTCTCTCTCCTCCCTTTTAATGAAATGCTCTTTTAAAAAAATTGCATTTCATTCCACTGGGTGTGAATGTGTCATGCAGAGTCCCACCTGCCAAGAATGAGGCATATTAATTTTGTCATATGAAGACTGATTTTAAACTGTTGCTGGAGTGAAGAAATGACTTATTGAAGAGATCACCAGATCTTTGACTGGAGGATATTTGCATACTAAGAGACGGTGCTTGTGGAGACAAAGGACTACTCCCTGATCCAATTAACCCAAATGGATTTTGATCACCAGACACTGAAGATGTAAGGATGCGCATTCCAGGGATTGCTAAAATGATACAATCCACAAAGACGGGACTGGTTAAACCAGCTGGTCACATGACTAACCAGCTGGTCCAGGCTTTGAATGAGACAGTGGGCAGTTTGAATTGAGACTAGAGTTTGCAGCTGAAGCTGGAACAAGGAAGCCTCTCTCCTGGCTGCCTCTCTCTCGCTTTCTCCCAAGCCGCTGGACCCAAGGAAGACATGTAAATCTCAAGAGAGAAAAGACTCCGACATTGGAACAAGTTGAAGTGTGCACTGGGCCCCAACGAATTGCAGGAGTTACTGGCTACCAAAGACTCCATACTGATCTTAAAGGACTGTAATTATAATCCCGATATTGCCTCAAACTTTCCCCTTTATTCTTTTCTACTTATTCTGTCTCGATCTGCGTGTGTGTTTATCATGTATGCATGCTAGCGTGGTCGCGTCGCATATTCGTAGTCATTAACCAGATAAGAGTTTAAGATTAATAAACTTCCACCTTTCTTGTTTAAATCTAAGGAAACCTGTATGATTTCTTTGCCTTACAATTGGAGCAGTGAACAAGGATTCACTGAGGGGGAGCTAAAAACTGTGTTTCTAAAAGTAAACCCTGTTACGGTTAAACCAGGCAAAGGCTGAGAGGGAACCCCTAGACCCTTCTTATCTGGTCATAATACCAAGGTCGACAAAACCTAATCACAGTTTCCTGATGTACTTCTATTCTTTTCATCCTTGACAGTATCCTTTCTGATGAAACTTGGCCTTTCAACTCCTCTCTCTGGCCTCCTTGTCTCGAGAGACAATGGATACGCGCCTGGAGGTGGTCAGTGGTGTGTGAAGCAGCGCCTGGAGTGGCTATAAAGGCCAATTCTAGAGTGACAGGCTCTTCCACAGGTGCTGCAGAATAATTTGTTTGTCGGGGCTGTTACATAGTTGGCTCTCCCCTTGCGCTTCTGTCTTTTTTCCTGCCAACTGCTAAGTCTCTTCGACCCGCCACACTTTAGCCCCGCCTTTATGGCTGCCCGCCAGCTAGATTTCTAAATATTATGCAATTCTATTGGTGTACTGCTATGATTTAACGTTCAGGTATGAACAAGTTTTAATTACAGACCAATGGCATTACAGAGTTTTTTAGCCATGCAGAATAAATTGTCCTTATTTAGCATATCATTGATTTAGCATCACTGTTTCTAGACTTTACAGTTGTAATATTTTGCGTTCAATTAAAATGGCAATGAAATGTGTTTTTCTTATTTGTTCTTGGGATGTCGGTGATGCTGGAAAAGCTGCATTTAATGCCTGATCCTAATTATCTTGAGGTGGTGGTGTTGGGTCTTCACTTTGAAACACTGCAGTACTTGCAGTGATGGAACACTCACATTTCATTGGCAGCTTTGAAAATTGTTTACTTCATCTCAGTGACTGCAAAATTTTCACAAATGAATACAATCAGCTGACTACATTAGACTTTATGCAGTTTACTGCATGAAATTGCCATTATATCATCACTTTACAATTACATGCTTTCCCTAAACAATTACAATCACACCAGTTCACCTAAGTGGCGAGGGAAAACCCTCCGTCACACAAAGAATGTCATATGTTCCTTAATTTAATAATAGAACAGTATTATAAAAGCTTAAGCCATGTTGACATAAACAAGAAACTGGCAAACCAGGCTTTATTTGTTCAATGATCTTCACTTTCTATAACTACAATAAATTACAGACCACATAATTCCATTTATGGATTCATAGAAACATAGAAAATAGGAGCAGCAGTAGACCATTTGGCCCTTCGAGCCTGCTCCGCCAGTCATTATGATCGTGGCTGATCATCCAACTCAGTAGCCTATTCTAGCTTTACCCCCATATCCTTTGATCCCTTTTGCCCCAAGAGCTATATCTAACTCCTTCTTGAAAACATACAATGTTTTGGCCTCAATTGCTTTCTTGTGGGAGCAAGTTCCACAGGCTCACCACTCTCTGAGTGAAGAAATTTCTCCTCATCTCAGTCCTGAAAGGTTTACCCCATATCCTTAGCCTATGATCCCTGGTTCTGGACTCCCCCACCATCGGGAATATCCTTCCTGCATCTACCCTGTCAAGTCCTGTTAGAATTTTATAGGTTTCTATGAGATCCCCCCTCACTCTTCTGAACTCCAGCGAATATAATCCTAACCGACTTGATCTCTCCTCATATGTCAGTCCCGCCATCCCAAGAATCAGCCTGGTAAATCTTCGCTGCACTCCCTCTATAGCAAGAACATCCTTCCTCAGATAAGGAGACCAAAACTACACACAATATTCCAGGTGTGGCCTCACCAAGGCCCTGTATAATTGCAGCAAGACATCCCTGCTCCTGTACTCAAATCCTCTCGCTATGAAGGCCAACATACCATTTGCCCTTTTTACCGCCTGTTGCACCTGCATGCTTACCTTCAGCGACTGGTGTACGTGAACACCCAGGTCTTGCTGCATATTCCCCTCTCTCAGTTTATAGCCGTTCAGATAATAATCTGCCTTCCTGTTTTTGCTACCAAAGTGGATAACCTCACATTTATCCACATTATACTGCATCTGCCATGCACTCGCCCACTCACTCAACGCGCCCAAATCGTCCTGAAGTGCCTCTGCATCCTCCTCACAACTCACCCTCCCACCTAGTGTTGTGTCATCTGCAAATTTGGAGATATTACATTTAGTTCTAAATCATTAATATATATTGTGAATAGCTGGGGTCCTGGCACCGATCCCTGCGGTACCCCACTAGTCACTGCCTGCCATTTGGAAAAAGACCCGTTTATTCCTACTCTTTGTTTCCTGTCTGCCAACTAATGTTCTATCCATCGCAATACACTACCCCCAATCCCATGCGCTTTAATTTAACATGCTAACCTCTTAGGTGGGACTTTGTCGAAAGTCTTCTGAAAGACCAAATAAACTACATCCACTGGCTCCCCCTCATCAACTCTACTAGTTACATCCTCGAAGAATTCTAGGAGCTTTGTCAAGAATGATTTCCCTTTCGTAAATCCATGCTGACTCTGCCCGATTCTACCACTGTTCTCCAAGTGCTCTGCTATGAAATCATTGATAATGGACTCTCGAATTTTCCCCACTACCAACATCAGACTGACTGGTATATAATTCCCTGCTTTCTCTCTACCTCCCTTTTTAAATAGTGGGGTTACATTAGCTACCTTCCAATCTGTAGGAACTGTTCCAAAGTCTATAGAATCTTGAAAGATGACCACCAATGCATCCACTATTTCTCGGGCCACTTCTTTTAGTACTCTGGGATGTAGATTATCAGGCCCTGGGGATTTATTGGCCTTCAATCCCACCAATTTCCCCAACACCATTTCTCTACTGATAATGATTTCCTTCAGTTTCTCCCTCTCTACTAAACCCTGTGTTCCCCGACATTTCTGGTATGTTATTTGTGTCCTCGTTTGTGAAGACAGAACCAAAGTATGCATTTATTTGGCCAGCCATTTCTTTGTTCCCCAGAATAAATTCCCCTGTTTCTGACTGTAAGGGACATACATTTGTCTTCACCAATCTTCTTCTCTTCACATACCTATAGAAATATTTACAGTCAGTTTTTATGTTCCCCGCAAGCTTACTCTCGTACTCTGTTTTCCCCTTCTTAACCAATCCCTTGGTCCTCCTTTCCTGAATTCTAATCTGCTCCAAATCCTCAGGTCTGTTGTTTTTTTCTGGTGAATTTGTATGCCTCCTCCTTGGATGTAATGCTGTCTCTAATTTCCCTTGTAAGCCATGGTTTGGCTACCTTTCCCGTTTTACTTTTGCGCCAGACAGGAATAAACAATTGTTGCAGTTCATCCATGCGCTCTTTAAATGCTTGCCATTGCCTGTCCACCGTCATCCCTTTAAGTAACGTTTCCCAATCCGTCATGGCCAACTTGCGCCTCATACCTTCGTACTTTCCTTTATTAAGATTCAGGACCCTAGTTTCAGAATCAAATACATCACTCTCCATCTTGCTGAAGAATTCTATCATATTATGGTCGCTCGTCCCCAAGATCTCGCACAATTAGATTGTCAATTATTCCTCTCTCATTACACAATACCCAGTCTAGGATGGCCTGTTCTCTAGTTGGTTCCTCTACATATTGGTCCAGAAAACCATGCCGTATACACTCCATGAATTCCTCCTCTATGGTATTGTGACTAAATTGATTTGTTCAATCTATATGCAGATTAATGTCACCCATAATTACAGATGTTCCTTTATCGCATGCATCACTAATTTCCTGTTTAATGCCATTTCCAACAACATCACTACAGTTTGGGGGTCCAAACACAACCCCCACTAACGTTTTTTGCCCCTTAGTGTTTCTCAGCTCTACCCATACAGATTCCACATCGTCAGAGCTAATATCCTTCCTCACTATTGCGT